>NC_138658.1:12481556-13769890 GCF_964273445.1 Streptopelia decaocto | reverse complement strand
ATTTGTAAGCCAGTAAACCAGTCAGTATTAAATTTCTATGCTAGTTAACCAGCAAGCAACATGCTTTACTCTTTCTTTGGTGCAAACACCAGACAAAACTTGCAGTACTTTAGCTCATATGGCATATGAAGAAGAGAGATGTAGCCTGGAGTATACAAAGCAGTGTGTATTGTTCCACCTCCTGAGCAGGAGGGCTGAATGTGGGTGGGATTAAGCACTTGTAATTAGAGTTGCCCTGATCCTTTGAGCTGTTCATATCATCTGACACCTTCAGTCATGTTTATTCTGCGATGATTTTCCCTCTATCCAGGGTGAGTTAAGAGACAGATAGTTTTATCCACGTTGCAGGCACTGATGCGTGCTTATTTGTATTTGTTCTTTTATTCGTTTCCCCTCCCAGTTCCCCTTGGGACAGCCAGCTATATCTACATGCACTTTTTCCTTAACAGGTTCAGATGTGGCAGTTTCGTTCTGTGGCTGTCACTCAGGCTCATTGATTTCTCCAGTGCTGAAGTGTCGACTGCTTGTTCAAAAGCCAAACAAAATGGGGTGATTATGTTCAGTCCTTGAGCCATGCTTTGAGCTGAAAAGAGAGCTATTGGAAGTTCAGAGAGCTCCTTGTATCACCTCTATCAGTCACATGGACCATGTAAGTTTTTGGGCTCCACAACCTCACCTTGTTTCTTCTGACTAAAAAGTGATTTAAGAAATTCTCTGTCCTTGTTTAAGAGTGTGAGAATGTTGTAATGTCAAGCTTAGATTTATTTATGACCAGTAAAGACAGGTAAAAACAATTATTAAAGATGAGAAACCCAGGACCCCAGATAAAAGCCCATGGAAGTCTGCAGGGTGGGTTCTCAGTGACCACAGCAGCGGTGGGAAAGGCGCTTCCTTTGGATTCAGGCAGGAGTCAGAAACTGAAATGAGAGGACTTGGCTGCTGTCACAACAGGTTGGGCTCGTTGATTTCCCTTGTAGAGCCAGAGAATGCGGCAGCCTGTGTTTACCTGGAGAGCTCTTCAATAATGCATGGTCATCTGAGGCACGTATTATAAATCCAGCAGATTTATAAATCCTCCAGGAGAGGACTGTCCCATCTGTCAGGAGAAAAGAGGTTGAAATAGCAGAGATAGATTGGCTCAGAAACCTCTTCTGTGGGGCTTTCCCAGAGTGCCATTACCATCACAGCAATCATTCTGTTTTGTAACCATCGACACCCCCCAAAGAAGAAAAAAAAACCAAAACAAAACATGAAAATCTAAATTTTCATAAAAAGGAGTATAATTTGTTTACAGCAGTCCATAAAACTCCATAATTAACAGAACGGAAGCTGAAAGAATGCAAAAAAACCCGCTTTTTTCCAGGCCATTCCTGAATATGTTTTGGCTGTTCTGGCTGGCTTTGTAAGGTAGGGACATGGCATATGCTCTGTAACTGCAGAGGACAATGTCACCCCCGTCAGCCCAGGCAGCATAACTCTCCAACCAAGAACTGAAAAGTGTCATCTCAGATAGAAGCTACTTCTTTAAATAATTTATTCTATGTTGAAAAGATTGGATTAAAAGCAAAAGATGGAATTAAAGCATTTAGGTATTCTATTTTTTTCATTGTTTCTCATTTCAGAAACACCCATTGAAAAATGGTCAGGAATAGAAAAGGAAAGAATTGTCTAAACATTATACATTGTAACATTTTTTTTGTTGGACTAGATGATCTCCAGAGGTCCCTTCCAACCCTAACCATTCTATGATTCTGTAATTATGTTATTTATAGCTCCATTGTAAAACCAAAACAGTGCATACTTCACTTTTACCTCTCTGTTCATCAAGCGTTAAGCATACTGGAGCTACTGATGCACAGCTCGTGGCTCTGAAGGATTTTCTTCCAGCTACATATATTTTTGCTAACAAAGAAACATGTGCATACCTGTACATTTAATAATTTTAAACCTGAAAATTATGTTGGTTCCACAAAGGCACAAGTGTCTTCACTTTTCAATTTGAAACATACAGAAGTTTCCTATGTCTTCTTTCACTTCTGTCCTCTCATTTTTGACTGTAATTTATGTACATGGGTGCATCCATATGTGTGTGTTACAGAGAGAGAGAGGGAGAATGAAAAAGATGGGGCTCTTCAAGGTAGAAATGCGGAAAAAAAGAGTTAGAACAAATACGGATACAAATGGTTCTACTTAAAGCTGCTCCCCCCCTTTTTAAAAAAATATTTGGTAAGAAAATTCAACTCCACCTTAACTAAAAAAGGATGAAGCAGACCTACATAGACATGTGCCCTGTGCATGTGGACATACTGTTGTCATTGTAACTCAAGTCAGAATCACAGTTGGGCTCCTCTGCATGTGGAGAGCTTTTGTTTGCCTTGATATTACTTAGCAACGAGTCTCATTGACCATTCGTACAAAATCATGAGCAAATTTTGATTTCAATGGGAATTCCATAGGCATGAGATGAGAAATAAGGCAAGAAGATTGCTCTACTGAAACAGCAGGGATGAAGGAAATTAATTCAGCAGTACAAGGGTTGCCTTGCTCAGGGTGGTCTGTGTGTTCACAGATGGCACACAACGTAAGCTATTCCACTGAAAAGTTAGCACATAGTCTCACAAATATAATTTTTCCAGTTCTGGAGAAGCCCATCAAGGAGAGAGGGTTGAACTGCTGTTCCTATAATTGCTCTCTTGGTGGAAACTTCCCTCAGAGGTGTTAACTACTGGTCAGTATTGACCCAGACTATGAAACAAATGGGCACAGATTTAATGTACCTCCGCAAATACCTCGGTTCATTCAATCTGTAAGAATGTAGGACATGCTATAACAGGTTCTATATGCCACACGTTTGGCAAAAAAAGTTTCTGAAAACCAAATATAAACCGTTCTCTGCCTTCCACATAACAGAGGATCTAAAATGCTGAGTGGTGTAAAAGTCAACAAGAGGAATTACACTAGACATTAGGCAAGTGCAGGATATGGCCCAAAGAACATGGTTGCAGTCTCTGCTGTAGCATTGGAAAGAATAATTATTGATAGAAGTGACAGATCTGAGATATTGCTGCTTGGCTTGCTGGTCTCTTGTGCTCTGCTTTTTAGATTTAAAATAAAGAGCTCTAGGGTAAGGATTACCTATCTGTGTGTCTGTATGTTAGAGGTATTTGTACATTAAACACATTTTTCTCAGTTCTAGGTAGATCTTCTTCGAACAAATGGCTTCATCTTGTGCCAGTAACATTTAAAAAAATTGATAGACATATGATCCTTAGGAGAATTCAAATAAATGTTCTCATTTAAACCTAATTATAAATATTTTAAAGTGACAAGATACCATGATATTCCTCACTATATTCATTGCTGAGAAATATTTATACTCCTCTGGCCCTACATGACTTTTATATTTATCAAGGTGCCCTAGTTACACACATACCAGAGGAGGAGAAAAAAACTCAAAGTATATCTGTGACATTCATATTAACGCCTTCAGAAACATAACCTTGTTTTAATCTACAGATGTAGATGTAGAGATGCTGAATCTCCATCGACTCTACTCAGAGCGGAAGGATAAGAGATTCCTGATATTTTTTTCTGAGACGGTAACAGAGTTAAATAGATTTTTGTTTGCAGACGTCAATGGCTTCTAAACAATGGCACCGTTGTGAAGGCCTGCCCTCCGCACCGCAGCTGCCTGGAGTGGCTTTCCTTTCGAGGAAACCGCTTCCAATTATCTTTCCCCTTAATAAGCATTCCTGACTTCTGAGAAGTTGTAAGCTAGAGGCTGAGGTAACCCTTGTATTGTTATGACAGCACAACTGTGTATTGATGTCAAGCTTGTAGGTCCCTTATCAGTTGTCTGCCTTGGCCTATTCAGTCCAGGACAAACATCGTTGAGGCGACTTCATTTACAGAAGTCCCTGTAGGGCTCAGAAATCCCAGATGCTATCAGGGAGTATCAATAGGCAGGGGTATAACATAACGAACTGAAACCTCATAGCCCCATGTGCACCAAGGGTGTTTTTGTAACACCGAGACCTGAATTTCCCTCTCCGCAACACTGCAGGACTTGCCAGCGATGGCGACCCTTTGCTGACATGCCATGTACTACAGTTCTCTGCAGCAGCGGTGCTGGTAGCTGGTGTGGGCTTTCTCCACAGCACATTGAGAAAGAACAATATCCACTTTGATACAACTTCCCCCTTGTTCTTGGGGTGCCCCTAACTAAACTATCTCTCTTCTTGCAGAATACATTTCCAAACTTAAACCATGGCTGGCCACCACAGCAAAGCTGAGTGCCAATTCAATGGCCAAGGTCAGTTCACCGAGCCCTCATTGGTTATGATTCTGTATCTAGCATACAGACACCACTCTACAAATATGACTATGAAGAATACTACACTGAAAAGAATGCTTTTGTATTTCTCCAGAATAGTTTTTTTCATTACCAGTGAGAAAAAGAGGCTAAAGCTACCAATTGTTTTGTGAAATAAAACTGAAATTTTATTTGGTCAGTCACTTGTAAAAAATTTTGATTATACTCTTCTATAATGCTGCATAAAAATGCATTTCAAAATGAAAAGTGACTTTGAAAGAGAATTTCAGAATTCTACAATTTGAAAAAATGCAAAAATGAATTATGACCACTTGAAAATAAAGTATTTCTATTTTTTTATCCTAAAAATAGAAACTAATAATTGAAACTAATAGTTTCAGATAGAAAAAAAATTACATGAATGACATAGAGGTGTCCTCTGCTCCTGACAGAGAGCTAAAAGCTGTTGTTTTTTTCTCACTGCTGTTAGGTGCATGAATTTACATACATCACACTATGTACTATGCTGGGTTTATAAGGCTGATAAAAATTATGTATGAGGGTCACATTACATTTTGAAAAGATCGTGTGTGGAAAAAGCACACAGAAGGAGAAAGAGACAAAAAGGAAGTCATTATCTGTGAAAACAGGCCCAGATTTGACAAACAAAGCTCAGCCCAGAAAAAAAAAAATGTACTTCTGCCTATACAGTAGCATGTGGCTTAATGGGGCTCATGTGGGCATTAGGCTGGCTTGGCAATGAACACAGCCAGAAGATTGAAATTGGAGCAAAACATGAGGCAGATATAAATCAACTTCAAAAATAGGGTTGAAAGAAATACTAAAGAAAGAAGTGTTTGTTACATACAGAATTAAAAACTAGCACTGGGGAAGTATTCCCTTTTATCGTTGGTACGTGTTACTCTACACTCAGAAGCATTTCAGAAGGCTTGAAAACACCCAGAATTGCATGTAAAAATCAAATATTCCATCTCAAGTGAGACACAAAAAAGCAGCGGATTTGCTGCACAGTTTAACAGCAGCTATTCACTCGGATATCACACAGGTTTTCTTTATGGTCATTGCTGAGCTTGGATGTGCGAGCTGGAGTACTTAAATGCACACCCGGCGTGCAGTCGAGTGGGGATGTTCATTGCTTCCCACCCCTCGGAGGAGCTGAGTGGTCCTCAGGAGCTTGCTAAAAGACAGCCTGAAGTCAGCCCTGATTTTTTATACCCTGTCAGCGGGACACTGGGGATGAGCATTTGCATGTGTTCCTGCGTGGGTGGGAGAGTGAACACACGTGTGGTTTCTGATGCCATAACGCAGTGATACCGTCCAGTGCTCCCTTGCAATTTTTCGGCTGTGAACAATAGCGCTTTATGCATGCAAGCCCTGTCGTGGGACATGAGAAAGGGAGCCAGCGGAGGAGAGCAGCTGTGCCTCCTGCTGTACAGCCCAGTTCCCCCATTCCCTGCAAGAAAATGAAGCCCCCAATCTGCAGTAAATGTGGCCAGATGGGAGGACAAGGGGGACGAGGACGAGAGCCCTGGTGCCAAAACACCATGTCCTGGGAGGAGAAAAACAGAAGCAGAGCTGGGCGGGTTTTGCTCGTGCACCTCACCAAAAGCGTATTAAGCTGAAAAAATGGGGCTGCTTGTTCACTCCAGTACATTGGCATTCGCTACCACCTTTTTCCTTCCTGACACCTTGTGCTATTCAGATATGTCCATAGCAAAGTGAGGTGCTTTGCGAGCACATAAAAGTACAAGCGCCCTGCAGTGTTTTAGTACCATGTCCCTATTTGCCTTTGCTTTACTGGCTATAATCAGCAAGTGACAGCTGCATTTAAATGTAAATCAATAGGGCTTTTCTTTAGATAATCACAGCTGGCATATTTTTTCCTCTAGGCTTTTGGTACAAAGAAATTGTGGCACTACCTGTACACTAGTGAATGCCTGCAATCAGGCCATCTAGAAGAAAGACGACATGTGCTAAAAGGACATGTCCCAGCAAAAACTTCCAGAAGGTCTCATTTGCCTTGCAGACACAGGGCTCCAGCACAAACCTCATGCTAAACATGAAGATCCAGCTTCTCTTGTTGTTTTATATAATTTGTGTGTCTTGGCTCCTCTGTAAACTTTAGAAACTGCAATAAAGGTGTTGCAAAATCAGTCTGTACTTCCCCTCTTCAACAGGAGTTTGCAAGAAGGAACACGACTGCCTGCCCTTGTGGTTGCGGTGCTGCCTGACAGGTGGAGGCTTGTGCCCCGCTCTGTCTCACAGGCTCTGCATGGCTCAGTCTCCAGACCGAGACATTTTCTATTCTCTTTTGAGAAATGTAACAACTACCACAGGAGCTGTGAAAGCAGCTTGCACGGAAAGATGCTGAGGACTATCTTTTAGGTAGGATTACCTAGCCTGCCTCTTGCAGCCCTGCGCTCCTCTGGAGCTCACTCCCCGGCCATGCATCCCCGAGTCCCATCCGAGTCTGCTCTGCCGGAGTTACTTGCACAGGGCATGGCTGAACCTGCCTCTCTTGTTAGAAACAGGGGATGAAAGGGCAAGATATAGGAGACACAGCAAGCTCAGGCATACATGGCAAAGAATATCTGGAAGTATAAATAGGGAGGTGTGAAATCTGTCTCAGCCTGAAAAAAATCTCAAAGAACAGCCCTCATAAACATGCATTATTCCCTCCTTTGCAGTAAATGTTTTTTCAGATGCCACTTAACTGTCACAATTTCACTCCTTCTTATGCAGAATCCTTTTTTTTTTTTTTTTTTTTTTTCCCCTGTATGTATCCAGCATATCAGCAGCTCCCAGCTGCAATTCCCTGATGTCGGTGTCGGCTGCTGCGGGCAGGTCCAGGATAGAGGGAATTGAGCACCACTGATTCAATTAGCCTCCTGTGACTCACAGCTCAGAGAAGTGCCAGGAATTGATGGGCTTGGGAAAGTACTTATTTTTTCTAATCAGGAAGGAGCAAATCCCAGGAAGCCTAACAGAGCATATGAACATCAAAGAGTCCAAGAAAGCTGGGCTGGCCAAATCCCAGTACTGTGAAGGCAAGCCCAAGCAGCCTAGCAGGACTCAGTGGAACCAAGAAAACCTCATGATGTTTTCAACATCTGCGTAATCCAGGAAGACAATAAATTATTTGTCGCCTAGTTGCAGAGAGCTGATGTTAAAGATGAGGTCTGGGAAGTTGTTGGCAAGCTTACAGTTTTCCAGTTTACTTCTATTTTTTTGTTTGTTTTTGTTTTGTTTGTTTGTTTTTGTTTTGCTTTGTTTGTGTTTTTGTTTGGTTTTGTTTTTGTTTTTAAGTATGTGGCTCCAAATATTGAAGGAACACATAAAAATGAAAGTATCTGAATAAATATAGCTCCTATTTTAGCACAGCTGTTTTGTTTTGCAAATCATAAGCAAAATGATCATTTATCTGCCATCAGTGTAACATTTTGTAGAATTGCTAGTAGATTATATTATTTCCAGGCTAAGGATGTTTTTTGTTTGTCTATCAACAAACATATCTGCTATTGTAACAGAAGCTATAGATCTTGTATTCATGCTGCAGAAGACAAGATAATGAAGAAGCCATTATCAGAAGTCATCATTTCTGTAACAGCTATTCTGTCATAATTCAGGTCACCAGCTCCAGCTTTCCAAAAAGAAAAATCAGCTGTCCTAGGCCTGAGAAAGAAGTGTTTGCTTCTAGAATCGCATACAGAGGAAGGAAAAAAAGAAGAGTAAGCCTGATAAATGAAGATGACTAGCATAGGAAAATGAATACTGATGTCATATATTACAGAACCAGAAATTTGATAAGTTGGTGATAAATTTCTTTCCTCCTTGGTGCTTTAAATGAGGTCAAGAATAACATTAAGTTAAAACAAAAATGTGAGCTCACAAGTGGTCTACCTCACCCTCTGACTTGGACATTAGCTGGTTGAGAAGGGGACAGCTATAGAGAAGTCAGAATCTCCGACTATTCACATCAGCTAAAAAGTTGCTTCACCACCATTAAACACTATCATCATTTTATTTTTATTACTTCAACTCAAATGGTGAATATATGAAGAAATATTTATATGAGTGGTTTACTTTTACCACCTCCTTCCAAAAAAACCTCCAAACAGTAAAGTCAGCACCAGCAACGATTCTGCTAGAAGCACTGTAATTTCAGGGCATTCATTTTCCCCGGGTTTTCAGATAGCTTGCTTTGTGATCAGCAAGAGGTAAATCTGAGTTTATCTGTGATAATGAATGAATCTGAGAAAACAAGTAAATATAATAAACCAGATAGAGTGGAACAGTAAACCTGTCTCACCGAGGAAGAAGGCAGCAGTTGTGAAAGAAAAAGTGTTCATTTCCCTTTGGTTCAAATTGATTGTTTTCTGGTTAAGAGGTGGAATATATTCCTTTTTGTTTTTTTCTCATCAGGATTAAAGAAGAATTAGGACTGTGGAAAGAAGACCTATTAATCTTGAGATAATATCTGTCTTCAAGTAACTACAGTATGAAATTGCAGAGCATAAAAATAAGATGACCGTAAACCAGAACTAAGGTGGGAACAGTTCTGTTCAGTGACATTAGTGTTAAAATGACACCCAGGATGAGCTGGGTAGATGTTTTGTCTCCATCTTCCACTCCCCAGAGGGCTCAGATCTAGAAATCTCCACCCGCAGCCCTGCTTTTTGACTGGCTATTACCCCAGTAAACCCCTACCACAGTCTGTGGGTAACAGGTCTCACTCACGGATATTTTCATTGACAGCAGTGCAAACATAGGCCAAATATCTGTAAGTCCAAAGGGAGCTTTAAAGCTGATTTTTGTTGTAGTAGTTATGTTTAGGGGAAACATTCAGTTATTCTTATATACTTTACAAAGATTATCAGTATATTTCGTGTCCATAACTGTAGTTTAACTATTGTGAGAGTCGGCAAGTTTCCAAATGGAAAATGCAGTGGTCTTTGCTTCATTCAAAATCTAGAGGGAAGGCTTGCTGGCACTTGTGTAACTTCTGTGTGTCATCTGATTTGTTGCACGCTCAGTTACACACTGAAGTTCAATTCCTTGGGTGACTCCAAATGCAGCAGTTTGTGTTTGATGTATTTTGACAAAAATCAAACGTGCTATAAATAAATGATACCTGTACATCTCCATGGACGAAAACCCACTACGTGCTGGAAGCGGGGAGAAGAGCTCAGTGTACAGTTTAGTTTGTGCGGAACCCATGAGCCTCTCCCCAGCATGGCATGTACTGCAGGGTCCTCCAGCAGCCACCACACCTGCACCCCAGAGGGGACACTCACCACAGGCTTTGATGGGCTTCCAGAAATCACTCTCCACCCAACAGGCATCTGAGTCAGCATCTTACATGAGTCTGATACTGTATCAGGTTCTGACTAATAGCATGCTACCGATATACCCTATTATTTATTATGTGAAACAAACAAAAGCCAGGACTGTAAACTGAGAGAGTGGGGCAAGGAGGAGAGGTGAGTGGAAGAAAATACTCTTCAAAAGGCTCTTAGATGTTGCTAGATTTATTAACTTATTCCCTAAGTTTTCCTGCCAAAATAATATTTGGCAAAAGAGGATTGTTCTTTAAAAGGTTACTGAATGAGCACAACATGGCAATATCAGTTTTGAAAAGACTTTTGAAAAGCAGCCCACTACTTTTTCAGTTGTGTTGCCATGGCTTTCTTGTTTATTTTCTGCCGCCAGGCTGGATTTGATCTGTTTGCTTTGGGTTGTTCAGTTTATGACATAGTAATTAATATTGTTTGCTAGCAAAACACATTATCAGGAGGAAGTGTGATCAAAAAGCTGGGACAATATTAGGAGCCTGAAGAACAGCATCTTCTTCCTTGCAGAGACAGTAATAAAGCCTGACCATGTCACCTCTTTTTACCACTGTTCCACCATCTGATTTATCTGCTTGTCTTTTCATGGAAGACCTCCTGGAGACAGTGAACAAGACCTACACTGGGATCCAGCTTCAGACGGAGTTTCAAAGTGTTACTGTTGTTACTTCTCTTAATGCAATCCTGGCAGCATCCTTGTCCCAGTTTTAGAGGTGGACTGCAGAGTCACAGCTCAGATATCATGCAAAGGCAAAAATAAAAGTCCCGAAGTATAAGGAATGATAAATTAAATTACATGACTGCTTGGCCCAGAAGCTGCTAATTAAGATGAGGCTGTCCAGACTGTTTAGCAAATTCAGGTATTTAGCAAATAAACCAAATGGAACAAGATGACTAAGGGTGAAGCAGCTCACCAATGTGGAAGACTAGAGGAAATAGTAAGATCTGTACTGAAGGTATGTGCTGTTGAAAGTAAAGAGAAATAACAAAAAGGGTCTCCTGATGATCATTAAAACCATGTTTTTAAGGATTTAAAATGGACAAGTTAAAAACAAACAAACAAAAAACCCAAGGAAAGCCACTATAGCCTTAAAAAAAAAAAGGGGGGGGGGGGGGAAGAAAAGCCTATAGAATTGCTGAAATTCAAGTTAAAGTGCAGCAACAAGAGTCCTAAATTCTCTAGAAAGCACTAAAATATTCCAGTATAATCTGGGAAGGAAAAAATTTCCTCCACAAGCAGAACAGAGATTAATTTCCTGGAGGAAGGAGACCCTATAATGTGCAAAGAGAATTAGACTCGCTTCAAGGAAGAGAAATCATGCACTTCTGCTTGTGATAACAAAGTTAAATGGTGTTGAGTAGCAACCAGTCCTTTTCATAAGGTTAAAAACATTTTTGGAATTTCATGATGTCTCAGGAATAATTTTCAAGCAACACATTATTTTTTCTATTATTTGATTTGTCAAAGTAGTATTAAAAATGTGAAAGTATTTTAATGTGTTAGATATATATATGAAAAAAAAATAGTGAGAGAAAGGGAAAGGACACATATAAATTGTGCTAAGTGCTGCCAGCCAAAATGGAGGATCCTGTAGATTCTAATTATCTTTGCTCTTGTAATTTCCAAAATAATTTTTATATGGACTCAGAATGGTGACTGGCTTCTAAAGCCACATTTTAAATAAAGGAAAAAAAGTCTAACAAAGAGCCAGGTAAATCCCAAGTCACCTGAAAAAGTAGCATGGGGGGGGGGCTGCAAAAACATCACATGTCCAGCCTAGTGGTTGCAGATCTCACTCCTCCAGGCTGCTCATCCTGATCACAATGTGCTGTGGTCAATGGAAGCCCCATTGGTGGTTGCGTACCGTGATCATCTGGGATTTCCTGATGTGTTTTTATGACTGAAATGCTGGATGTTTCAACCTTTACTAAGATGCCAACACCTTACTCTGGCTTTGTAGAAAACACTTAGGAGGGCACTTTCAATACCTAAAGATCTTTTGCTTAAAGATAACATGTAAAGAATTAGGTAACTCCTTCAATTTTTCTTTCCCATCTTCTTTTGGAAATATTTAACCCCTTTTTTTTTTACTATCCACTGAACAATGCAATGGATATAATAGGACCTAGGAGATTTTTGACTGACATCTGCAATCCCGATCTAGTCTTTCACAGCAGGGAGAGCATTTGGCACTTTTGGAACTGGCAAAGGCTGGCAGGTAAAATACAGGGTGTTTCAAAAAGACAGATGCAAAACACCTTGTGCTGTGATTTAAAATTGGGTTCATCTTTTTGAAACACCCTGTACTACAGGCAGGGACTGACAGTGTTTGTGTTTCCTACCAGACAGAGGGGAGAAAAGGGGGGAAAAGGGGTGGTTCTCCCTAGGAATTACCCTTCTGTTTCCTCTTTGAAAGCATCACTGTGTCTGCCCTGGTCCTCTTACCCCCAAGTTCCAGGATGTGAATTGGCTTATGAACAGGGACCTTTCCCCATCGCTGGCCCTGCTCAGCGCTGCTTGGCTTGCTCTTCAAGCCTTTTGTAGGGTCAGTCATGGGGGGCCAGCAGGATGACCGAGTGACTGCTCTCTCACACCCCGATCCCACCAGGCATCCTGTGTCCTTGGCATCTGAGGCCATCCAGCTTTGTGCACCAATTCTGCAACAGCAGAGTGCAGGCAAAGAATTTAATAGCTTGGATCTCTTCCTATGGATGGCATGAGCTAGTTTTATCCCCTCTGGGTATAATACAATGAGATATTATTGCCCTTGTAGATAACATCTGGAGCTATGGTAAAATCTGTTAATTGTCCTAGAGTAACGTGCGAGCAAGGTGACTCAGTCGTTTTCCTCCTGGAGCTGCTGCCTAGTCCAAGGTCACTGCAGCTCTTTCAAAATAGCTCCTCTGCCTGCTTAGTCATATTATTGTTTCTCCTCTTTTTGGAAAGGGATTGCTTCATTGTGGCACTTCAGCTTCAGGGACACAATTTGCTTCAGCAATGAATAGATAAAAAGCATGTAGAGTATTAATTTTTATACTGTTAATTTTAGCAGATACGCAAATCTCAACACAGAAGAACAGAATTTTCCAATGCAACAATGCTATTTTGTAGCGGAGTTCTCCAGATGTGAAAAGCTAGTGAATAAGAGCCATGTAACAGTAACTTTCTCTTATATATTTCCCCAATGAAAAGCTGTAGCAAAGGGCTTTTCTAACCATCTATACATCTGCTTTAGAGCTTAACTGCAGTTGAGGGGTGCTGCCAGCAGAGTGCTGTGTTCTCAGGTGGAATCTGAGGTTGTGGCAACTTGTCTGATGTGAAAAGAAGCTGCAAATCAGAAAGAAACCCATATGATACTAACCAATAAATACTCCACTCCACCAAATGAAGACTATTTTTTTACTTTGAAAAGCATTCCTTTTAAAAATAGGTGCTTTAGTGGGTAGAAATTCAAACATATTGCCTTTGCTCTGCAGAATTCAGATTGGGTAATAAGCACCAGAGAGTTTTCATTGACAGCCTTCCTGACAAGTTTTACGCTGTTTGAATATTGTGGTAGTTACTCCAAGTTTCCTCAGAGGCTGAGTGGCATATGAACAACAGGTCAGTATGTAAAGAAAGACAGCTAAGAAAGAGGTAGCATGAAGTTTGTATAGTGTTTTTCTTTCAGAAAGTAAGTATTTCTGCAAACAAAGGGGATAAAATAAACGTGCAACTTCCAGGCAGTTGAGATTGCTTTGTAGAGCCTAAAAAAGCTTGCTTGAGGGAAGCACCTTCTGTTACAGACAAAAGAGTTAATTCACCAAAGCTATAGAAATAACTCTCTTCCCCAAAGAAAATATCTAATGACCCCTATAAAGAGAGCCATATTGTGATGCTGTAACCTGATTAGATGGAAAGAGGGTCTTTGTGTCTTTTAGTCTTCGCACTAAAAGGAAAACAAGGTGTTCTGCAATAAATAGGGAACCTTTTTCTAAAGCTTTATGGTCTTCTGTGCTATTTTACAAAATAACCTATATGTTACTCACCTCAAAAAGCCACAATTAAAGTGAAGTAATTCTTCTATTTTCAAATGTCAGGCTGGCTTGGAAGGCACAGTTAGAAATAAGAGAGCCAAGAAACTGTTTCTTTGAAGCAAGCAAATGTGATACTCTTATTTTAAAGCACTTGCTGCCTGTTTGGGGCACAAGGAGGTGGGAACACACCTTATAACAGGATGAGTGACTTCAGGTCAGCCCTCACAGGCCATTGCATGGGCACGCAGGGTTAGGGATGGCTGCCCTGAGTGACTGAGATCAGACCACTCACTTTATGCAGCAGATGACTAAAAGAAAACACACAACTGAGCAGAATAAACAAGGAAATAAAGGAGGTAAGCTAGGCTTACCATTCTTATAAACACAAAATTAATGGCAAGTGGCATTCACTGGATGGGTTTTACGTTTGCCATGTTTAATGAGATGCTCACTCAGTGACTGATGGAACTCATTGTCCCAAGACATTTTGTGAAGTTTAGAATAATTTAAAAAAACCACTTTTATTTCTATTGAGAAAAAGATCAAAAAAAACATTCCCTTGCCCAAGACGATAACAGGTACAGAAGGGAATGGTTGCATTTAAGAGCATAAACCTAGGAAGAAATTGTCCTTTTGCAAAGCAGCTCAAGCAAATAGTTGTGTGATGTAGGATTTTTAACTCCCTCCTCTAACACAGTTCATAACAATCACTTTTTAAGAAAATTAGAGTTGATGGACCATTATGTTTAGCCCCTGCGACTCCTGGAGGCCCATTTGTGTTATATTAATGCAAGTTTTTTCACAATTACAGACAATTGTAATGCTGTACCTGGTAGCTCCCTTTTGTTTAAATGAATGGGGATGAGATCTATTGAAGATTTCGGTTGATTTCATAAAGAGGGATATTTGTCTGAAAAAGAAACAAACAAAAAATCTATATTCTGCCTTTTTCAGTTACTCTTAGGATAGAAGAGAAAATAGGACCCTATAAAGAAAGAGCTGAAAATGCAGAGGAGTGCTTGGCTAATCCACAGTTTGTAGGGACTTATGCAGCAGCAGCTCCAAGTCTCCTTGTTGGTGGCTTTCCTATATGAGAAGTTGAGGACCACCTCTGGGCTGAGCAGGTGAATTGGAAGGGTGGGGACAGAAGCAGGAGCCAGAGTGAGGTGCTGGACAGACCTCCCTGCTCTTCCTTTATAGGTGGCTTAAGAGTGAGTACACCTCAGGTTTCTTGAGAAACCTTGAAGGACACCTTCAGCCTTGGTGTGGATGGGGCTGTTAAAACTACAAGAGTGATCTCTATTTATATAGGGTTTTTCTCCAAGTTCTGTTTAGCAGTGGCAAATGATCCTGAATAAACAGGGGAAGGGAGGTTCACCATCGTGAATCTTTGGGGTGCGTACCCTGCTCCTGGCTGCCAGCACCCACCTGTCTGCACAGAGGTGAGTTGGGAAGCCCTGGGACAAGAAAAGCTGATGTGCAATTGCTCGTGAGGGGTTTTTGTTATCTCACTTTGGGTTTGGTAGAATGAGAATGTCCTTTAGGTCAACTAGAGTTTCCCTTAGTGTGTTTCTGTTTTGCTCATCACTAAGTTCCTTTTCCAGTAAAGTTCTTGCTCGCTAGCAGTAAAGAGGCCATTCAGAGGATGGGATTATGTGATGTGGAGAGTCAATGTCTCTCTATTGCTATGATGATCTGTCCCTACCCGTATTTGCAGAGATGGATATTTTTTCACCACCTAGACATCAAAGTTAGTGATTCACCTATTTCCAGCTAGCAAGAGGGTAATGAAAAGAATAATGTTTGGGAGAGGGCTAGGTTTTGGTATCTTTTGTATTCCTGAATGCATGTAATATCTGCACAATGTCTGAGGGTGTGGAAAGGTGCTCACTGGAAGGAGACAATTCCCATGAATATTTGTCTGTGATCATACTGTCTAACAAACTCCATTTCCTCCTTTGTTTTTAGAGAGAATTCTGAAAGATTAATTTAGTGTGTTCTTCTCCCATAAGAATAGAAGAGTATGGAAAAAAAAGACACGTATTGCATCATCCTCAGCCTTGACTTACAAAAAACCATAATTTACCCTGGAATTAAACAAGGAAAGTGGCCTGGATCAACCTGTGATCAGCATATCATCTTCTTAATTCACTGTCTGAAGGTGATAAACATTGCACATTCTCTAAGGTAACATTACAGAGAAGGGTACACTGAGTATCAAAGAATTATGTGTTACCACTAACAAACTTTGTATCTAGGTAGGGCTAAGCCAGATAGCTGGTTTAATGTATTTGCCTTGCTATGTTGTCGTTGATTTTACTGAAATGTGGATAGATATGTGTCAAGCCTCTAGGTATAGCTACAAACAAAAATATTAGATTGTTAAAGTTATCTGTTATTTACTTGCACTGACTGAGATTTGGGAAGTACTAATTATCCCATCCTCATGCAGTGTGTATAAAGCATGATAAGATGAAAGAGATGGTAAGTGGTAGGGGGATTTGTGGTAATATCAGAAGGGAATAGCTTGAAGCAAACAAGGGCATTCAACAGTATTTCTAGTAAAATGCATGTTGATTATTTTGTGAGTGTTTTCCACAAATAGTGAACAGCGAAATTTTGTCACGAAGTTAATTACAAAAAATAAGTCTGCGCTCCAGTGGCTAATTACTACCTGTGTAAGCTAACAAATGGCAAAGCCTCCCAGTTTCACGATTAATAAGGTGCATCCAACAGCTTGAATTAAGATGCCAGTCTAGAGAATGAAATATGTGCAAATATCTTAATGCTTTGAGAAACCTTCTCGTCACCCAGGTTTAGCTGGGTAATTTTGCTCATATGACCACTCTGCCCACAAAACCCCACATCAATACACAGCTCAATAATCAAATCTCCCTCTTAGTTTTCTTCTCATTTGATATCTCAGTGGGGCATTGCTCTCAGCAAAATAATTTGAGTAAACAAGAATATACCCTGGACTGGAAATCTCTGCCCTTGGAATGAGCTTCTGTCAAACACATCAGATGAAAAAGAAACTCAAAAAGGAGGGTGGGAAAGGATGAGTGTGACACCTCCTCCTCCTCGTGTGGAAATGCCCTCACTTGGGAATAGGGAGGGAGGACGACAGGGAGTTGCAAAATGCTCATTAAAAAAAGCCCACAAATATTTACTCCAGAGCTAAGGTAAGGAGCCATTACCTTCCTGAAATACACCATTAGGCCTACGAATGTAAAACCAATAAAGCAATTACTCTGAAGGAAAGATAATGTTTGTCATTTTAGGCTCTGAATCTCTTCTCAACACTCAAATGGGTAAGAAGATCAGCTGCCCTTTCTGTTATGTTGCCATAAGAAAATATTCCTGATAATACTATAAATATATGAAATCGCTGCCAGTACCATATGAATCATCTCTATGCCTCTGTTTCTTACGCTTGCCAGATATGAGTAACAAATAAACGTCGTGCACAGCGAGACTGAGAAGAGAGATTGAAGGACAAGATCTAAACACACTCATTAATTCAGTCACACCAATGTTTCGGCCACCTATATCCTCCAAGAATTAAAAATCACACATCCCCATAGCTAGTTCATCAAAGGGCATTGCCACATACTTAACCATCAGAAACTTCCCAATAGTGTATCTGGTACTTGATAACTCTGTCAAAAGACAGTCAGGAAAAAGGGCAGCTCCTATCAGGCACTCTGACGTGCAGCAGCAGTCCTAATCTAAAATAAGTGGCAGCATTTTGGATTAAGTTGTGAGAATCAGTGGTTTTCCCATTGCTCAGACAATGTAGGCAGTATTGTTGGACCTTAAAGATCTGCAAATAAGTACTGCAGTTCTTCTCGATGGTAGAAACCAATGATTTTCCCTACAGGTTTGGAATTCCCTATGGCCAGTATAGGTTTTAGATTGAGGGAGGTTTTTGCTTTGAGCAGCATCCATGACTTTAAGTCCTATTTTCGCTCTGCCTTGCAGAAACTTGATTTTGTTTAATAGAGAGGAAATGCTTGGGAAAGAAAGGAAGAAAAAGATTGCACCAATAATTTCTGAGTAATTTAACTAGCATGGTTGAGAACTAAAGAACAAGGCAGATGAGGGCTAATTCTAACTCTGAGCCCTTACCAGAGACTGTTTTCCACAGTGACAGGAAGTCAATGATGTAAGTGGAATTTTCCTACAGCATAAGAAACAGAATAATAGAAGTTGACACATGAATATCTGGAGTTGCCTTAAGAAGAGTGATTAAGAATTTTCTTGGATTTAGACATGAGTTTGTAAGTGGGTGTCGTGTGTGTGTGTGTGTATCCCATTATTATAAATATAGCTTTTATGTTATCTTGGAAGGAATAAAATCTTTTACATCATATTCTGGTTTATATTAACCGTTTAACCATTAATGTTGCTACTTGTTCTGATTAGAACTCAAAATAATACAGTAATTGTGTAAAGGTTTTTGTGAAATGAAAGATGGAAGTGGCAAGGCAGAAAGGTGTCGTAACAATTTTAGTTATTAAGTAGGACACATTCTATATCTATTTTAGTGTCTAACCATGATGTCTGCTGTCATAGTAATCTGACAAACTCATTTTTTCCCCTATATTTCCTTCTTGTGTTGTAAGAGAAATAAGAAAAGAGATGGGTGAGATGCTGGGCAAAGGTGGGACTTTTACTCCTCTCCAGCAAGTGCACCAGAAAGTGGATCCATGTTAGCATCCCATAATATATCCAGCACAGCCAATGCAGCTTGACAAGGAAAGCAGATGAGAATTTGGCCTCTCTGCTCCTGGGGCAGTGTAGTAAAATGAAGTTTGCACCTTGGATTTCTGGCAAAACCACAGGCTAATGCCATATACGTATCTCAAAATATCATCAGAGTTTTGCATGGTGACTGAGGGCATTAAACCTTATGACATTCAAATGAGTATTACAGCCCAAGTTTTTCATGTGCATGTTTTAATACTATCAGACATCTTTCCTTGGGAATGGCGATGACATATGGAGGTAAATTCATATTTGGAAAAAGAAGTAAAAGTTTCAGAAAGAAAATGTGTTTAAAACAGAAGGAGGATAGGCTTTTTTTGGAATACCATGATTTAAAATGTCTTCTCCAGCCACATTAAAAAAAATAAGTTGCAAACTTAATTGCCATGGCTCCATTTTACACAGATTACATTTATATATAACAGTAGTGATTGCTGCCTGCTGATTGATTAATCTTTGCTGAAGCACAGATTTTTTTTTCTCTCTTTTATTTTTTTGAATCTTGCAGCTGCTTCTGCAAGTGCTCCTCATCCTGACTTGCCTTGCTCTGTGCTCACAGTACATAACCCAGTGAAACCCTGAGGCTGAGTGAAGTCTCTGCAATACGAAGCAAACAAATCCCCTAGTCCACAGCAGTTTTATACTTTGAGGTTTTCTTCACTAGAGCTGTCTGGACTTGCAGCCCAGAGGAACTGATGATTTCCAAGGGCTGGAAAAGAATTGGTCATGTGTAATTGGAGGGAGGGAAAGAAATTTCAAAACCATCCCCTGACCTTCAAGTGCCAAGAAGAAAGATGAGTTTTCAGAAAGATGTTGGCTCCTCTGTAACCATCTGGGATGTGGTACAGCTGATCTTCATCACAGAGAGGTGCTGATGTAGTAGAGGGAATATACAGGAAAATGTGTAGTCCAACAGGAGATATTCTATCAAATTGAACACGCACTTGGGAGAAAGGGGGGATACTGAAAACATGACCGTATTATATTTTAAGTAATAGCAGGAAATAAGCATGAAATCAGTTTTTACCTGATATTGTCATTCTGTATTTACCAGTAGTACAGCCGTTCTTTCAGGTGAGGAAAAATTATTGGGTTTATAACTACCTTTTTATTTTTCTTGCTGTCAGTGTCCCTCTACCACAACCAATTAGGACCTCTTGCTATCTTCCGCATCTGTATCTTATAGATACCACCAACAGGGAGAAGTTATTAGGCTCCTTATCAAGTGACTGTGTTTTTTCCATTGATTTTTTATCTGTCTCTTGATATATGCAATGTGCTAGGATGCATTCCCAGACAGATCCATTAGATGCATCTTGAAACAGTTGAGCAAAAAGATCACGTAAGTGCATCAAGTCAGAATAACTACTCTCACAAGGAAGTGCCTATGTACATTCAGAAGCTTGGTTTGCATATGCACATATGAACACGCTAAGAATATAAAGCAAGAACTAAGGTTTGAAACTTCATCTTGCTGTATAAAATGTAGGAGTAGCAAGAGCACTTAGTTACACACTAGCTGCATTTTGCAAGTTAGTCTTATGGATGTTTTCCCCTGTTTCATTAAAGATCACCAAGAAAAAGTGGTCAGAGCCTACATTTAGTATGCATGACAGAAAAAAATAACATTAACACACTTCAAAGACCTAATACAAGCGTGAAACAAATTCTTGCATAAATACAATGGTCTCCAAGCTGCCTTTTAAGGAATAAAACTTTTGCATATGGTATCCTGGAATGACAGAAAATAAAGACATGAGCAGTGGATCACCATTTTGCATCTCCCCCAAAGCATAACACCATTAGAAACACAATCCTCTTTAGCCTCATGCTGAGGCATTAGCTAAAGATGAATACAGAAAGTGCCACCTTTTAAATCACCAGCGTCACTTTTTATAACACTTAGGTTTTCTTTGGAAATCTCCCAAAGGCAGACCAGACCTGAATGCTACATTAAGATGTGGTAAGATCACAGCCTGAGACATGGTGGCTGTGACATACGTTACCATCTGTAGCCATCAACACTCATTAAATTACATACACAGTATAGCATGTGGGGGTGTAGAAGGCCATTTTCTATATGTCTTTCCTGTGGGTTCAGCCAGATTTAAAAGAAAATCTAATCTTTGACTACAGGCTCCTTTCACAATTTGAATACCATGAAGTAACTTCCTATAGTAACTCGTTTCCTATGACACATTTTTCATACAGCTAATGTGGGAAACGTTGCTCTGGCTAATTTTAAAGCAAAGGAGGCTGTGAGGAATGAAACTTTACAAGTTCTGGTCAAACCTAGTTCTTTACAGGGTTAATGCTCAGTGCCTGACTGGCCTTAGAGGACTTTTAAATTAAAGTGCGTAAAGCAACAAAAGTTCCAAGTGCGAGACAGGAAACAGAAAAGGGCAGTGTAAATGGAGAAGTTTGTGCTCAGAACAGGCTGGGATAAATTTTTTCCATGGGATAAAGTACAGACATGCCAGCAATGTCATCGTAATACAAAACAAAGCTCTGGAAGTTTATTGCACCGTAAACAAACAAACCAGCAAACCCAGTGTGCTTTATTTCATAATCTCTGGTATCTTCCTCCTCCAGGGATTGAATCCACATCTGGTATAAAATATCATTTTATTATCGCAACTGAGCTGCACGAATTTACTGAGAGTTTGCATCTGTCCTTTTATGCTCAGAAATGTTTTTGGGATAGATGCTACCCGATATCTGATCCAGTCTTCACTGGCATGCATGCTTGAATCACCACAAGCTGTATAAGGGAATAGCAACACAGCATACAACACAACTATTTTCTGCATCTTTCACTGTTTGGCCTTGTTAAGAGACTTTCATACCATATTTTGGGTTTGGCAGGAAAATCACTCTGGGCAGGTGTAAAGGAAGCTTGGACTGGGTCAGGAGAAACATGGCCAAGAAAGGAAATGAGTTCAGTCTGGAAAAGAAATTAGGACAAGGACGTAGGGATCAGTAGACCCAGAAGTGGGGCTGAAGCAGAAAACAAATGGAAAGGGAAACCCAGAAAGGATGCAGCAGAGAGATGGTGGGGGCGAAGAGGAAACACACATGTACAGGGAGTAATTAGGTGACTGTCGTAATAAAAAGGAAACAAAGAAAATCCAAAACAACGCAGAAAAGATGTATTTCCCCCCCCCGCCTCAGCCACAAGCTGAAAGCTTTTCTTGCAAAGAAAAAGAACAAACTGCATCTAAGACAGACTATCTGAAATTTCCAGTGCACATGAAATATGTAACAGTTTTCATTCGCTGCCTCTGGTCTGAGACATTTCATCTTTAATAACAGAGACATGAGAATCATACTGGACTTAGGTTTATAATCTATTGTTAATAAGGACCTCTAAAACACTAAATAGATGCAGTTCTCCTGTATGAAGAATTGAACCATTACTCCCCAAGCACCCAGGAAAAAGGTTGTTTTTATTGTGAAAACAAACTTCTTCACTGGAGTGTGATTTTTGCTTCTGAGTGGTACATTTGACACTGAAATTCCTTTCTTCCAGAATCTTTATAGTATACTAGAAGTTACCACCTTACAAAACCTCCATTCATAAAAGAGAGGAGGTAGTGGGAAAAAGAGACAATTTTAAAAAGACTCTCTCTACTTTCTCAATAACATGAGGATTGTCTCAAGTTTCTACTTCCAGCTTAAAATGAACTTCAAAATAAAGTTAATGGAATCATCCTCCTGGTTCTGATCAATCATATCCCATCTCTGATGGGAGAAAGAGGTGCAGGAAACCTACAACAGAAAATTATGAAATGCCTGCCAGGCAGTCTCTGATTTAGAGGGAGTTCCTAAAGCAAAAAGCTCATGCCTTTTTGAAACTCTTATTTTTGGAGGGTGTTTTATCCTTACTATTGTTACACTGTTAACAATTTGCACAGTGAAAAGTGAGATGAAAACCTAGACTCAGGCTGAAATGGAGAAAGTTGTGTTTGAAGCTATACCTTACAGCAAGGACTCATTTCCAATTTACAGTTCTTATATGCCTTGTTGCCATCTATCTCTTTGTCCATAAGGGGCTGAAATGAGAGAAGAGAAACAGTCTGAATTGAAATACAGTAATCCTATTTATTACACTGTTCTAAATTATGTTCTATGAAAAATAATAGCATATTACTATTGATGCTCTCATGTCAAAAGAGAAAAGTTTACCATGTCAAGAGACTAGAAACTCCTGTGATACATTGGTCATTCCTTCCTTAGATATAAATATTCTGCCTCAAAATAGGAACAGGTAGGTGTGTGTTTGTGGGTTAAGTTATAATACTCCATTTTCTCCTGCTTGAAAAATCACTGAACTGATTCTGTTGGGGTAAACAGTAAATAAAACTCCCAGAAATATGACCTCCAATAGGGGAAATTTCAGCTCACGATTTAGGTTTGATATTCTTAGAAGAAATGAAACCCATAAGAATGGAGGCACTTGGCAAATGCAAGACAAGGTGGTCCAGCTATCCATCATCTTTTTTGCCCTTCCTAAAGCTACTTCTCAAGACATAGTTTCTCATTACATCAGTTCATAGTCTCATCTGGTGAAAGGAGAAAAAGCTGCACTGGAGGCAAGGAGTCTACATCAGTTTTTACATCCAAGAGCTGGATGTTTATTTAACTTTTGTGATACCGGTATGCCAGTATTTGTTTGTGGGGAGTTCTGCAGCAAGAGCTACAGCTCATTTTTAATATAGAGCTTGTTTTATCAGAATATCTTCCTGATGATTACCTGTCTCAAAAGGTGCTGCTTTATCCAGGTATTTTCTCCAAACAAGGCTGCCATTATTCTCAGCGAGCACTCATAGGAAGCCTGCAGATGATTATCTTGCACACAGAAGTATTTTGACATTTTATCAGATTAACTGGATATGTCTATTTGAGCTTTTTTTTTTTAAATTACTCCTCTGCCATGTGATCAGAAATAGAGTAACCTGAGAAGCCGGTGCCTCGTTCCAGAGTGAAGGGGCTGCCCCTGGGAACCAGGACCCATTCTCTTGAGGGGGACAATGGGGACTGGTGTCCCCTTTGCCAGAGCCCCGGGATGCAGACGCCAGAGCTGGCTCTGGGGATACACAGCAGCAGCAGGTGATGCAGCTGGGCTGCACCAAGTGGACTCTGATAATTAAACCCATTATGTGGACAGGAACATAGTAATTTTGTAGTTATCCATCACTGTCCTCCCTGAAACGAGTGCAGTACCAGCTGTAGAGTACCTGAGTAATGGTGAAGTTCATCTTCCTTCATCCCAATGAAGCAGTTGACTTGAGTCAGGAGCACTGCACAGCACCTTTAGGAAAAGCAAAAACACATAGTTATTCATTTCCAGGAATGGAGACATTTTTACACACACGTAGGCAGATGTGAGATCTCAAGTTGGGGTCCATTTTGGCTGACTACCTCCTGCTCCTAAGAGTAATATCACAAACTCCTCTATTAGAGTTCAAGTGACAGCCCAGAGACAAAACCTTGGCTTGTGAGTCAACACTGAATGACTTGCCAAACAGGGCAAGAGGAGAAGGAGCACAGAGGAGCAGTGAAACCACTGGAGATAGGTTTTCATCTGCATATGGCTGAGTCTGAAGAAACTCCTCATTAGATCCTTGTGCAAGGACAAAGCAAGAAGCCATCAGCAAGAGAGAGAAACCTGTGTTTCCATCCCTCTGACCTGCATTCGTGTCATGCACAGACCACTTCTTACCCTGCCACCACAAGAGTACTTCTAGTCAACCCGCTTTATTTTTTTCCTCATCTGGTTCCCTTTATCTAATTGCTGAGCAGCCTTGTTTCAGAGTATAAATGGGAAGACCCTAATTTTTGCTGTGTGTGGCCAACAGATTTGGCTACCTGTCTGTACAGGAACCACAGGGAAGCAAATCCATGAAACCTGCAGTGATATGGGGTCTGATCAAAGAAAAGTGAAGTTTAGAATTCAGTGTATTGATTTCAAAGAGGTGACAATACAGTCAATGCTGTATAGCGGGTGGGGAAAAAAAAATAAAACAAAAATCAAAACTACAAGCCTCTTGAAAACATCAGCATTTGCCCTAACCGGGATGGGGTGTTTAAATACCACTTTCTGTTTGGTTGGGCTTCTTTGGAATGGATAGGTTTCATTTTTGCATTTGTGATGAGAACAGCCCCGACCAGCAGAGGTTCTGCAGGAGGCCGTCCCACAGCTTCTCCCCAGGGATCCCTAGCAAATCCTGGAGAAGCAGCAAGCTGGGAAAGGAGGTGTGTGCAAACAGCATCTGCTGGACAGAGCTCTGGGTTAACGTGACAGCATGAGTGCTGGAGGCAGCAGTGTGGACCACTGCATAACCCTTGGGGTGCCTCAGATGAGCCAGAGGAAGCTGCAGGGGAAAACTGCAGGTTCAAGAGAACACTGCAGTCACTTAAAACTAACTTGATGCCTGCTATCTCAGAAAGCAGGCATTGCACTGAGCAAATGAAATCCTAATTGAGTTTCCTGTTCTATGTGCATAAGAAGAAAGGAATTGGATACAGCTTTATTGTACATAGATATACACAAGGCATAAAGCAAAAGCTTGGTTTGTGATACTGTTAAGCACAAATATAAAAATCTTCAGAACAGCTTTTTTTGACAAATCTACCTCCATAGGTATTTCTGAAATTATTTGCACTAGGAAGCTGCCAAGCAAAGCAGGCTGTAGGGTTCACCCGAAGGTGTGAAGATACAGGGAGGGACAGTAGCAAGATAGATAAAAATCTGGATGTTAACTGTCACGTACAGACCTACCTACCTACCATCAAGCTGGCAGAGTTAGCCGCAGAGATACAAAAAGATATTGCAGCCGAGCTACCTGACCAAATTTACCCCACAGACAGAACCAATGCAAGGTGATAGGTCTGTAAAAGCAAATCTGCAACAGAGCAGAAAGGGGTCCCACAAAGCCCAAGGTTCAGTGGAGAGGTAGGCTTCTTGCCAGCTTTTAAAAAGCTGCCTTTGAGGGGAGATTTGAAGGAAAGACCCTTTGTGTTTATGCAAAACAACGAGCTGGGAAAGGCTTCTTCAGCGATGCAGAAGGTAACAGCTGCTGTGCCAGCCCCGGGGGCTGAAGCAGCAGACACAAAGTGGCCATACTGCATCCCTGCAGCTTGCCTGAGGGCTTTCCAGGAGGATTTTGTCTCTTCAGTGCTACATGCAAAACATCGACATAAAGCCAATTATTAGGTGGGCTCTTTTGTCAGTTTTCTTGTTTGCTTTGGTGGGGGGCAGGAAAGGAAGAAACAAGATCCAATTATTAAAACTGTACCATTTTCTCCAGCTGAAGAGCTTTACCTAGCACAGACCAAAGGGTTTTGTTTTCACTTCCCTTTTGTGGCTTTCCTCGTTACAGAAACCAATTGGAAATCATTAGTGGAAATATTAGTAGGAAAGGCTAATGGTCTTAGCTATTCATATGCATCAGTCACCGGATATTTCAGAAGCTGTTACCTGGACTACTGTTAATGTAATTTGCAATACTTTATTTGATGTTGTCAGCCCACTCGGATTTTGCACAATATGGTGAACAGCAGCAGGTCCAACTGCTCTTGCTCAGAAGGGCTGAGGATTCAGCTTCCCCCTCCTGCCCCAGCTGCCTTTTGCCTCTCCGCTGTCAAAAGGAGGATGAGGGTAATCACATCCGTAAGGGAATGAACTACTCACTTTGAGTGCAGTGATGTATAATACTATTTCCAAAGCAATTCATCCATCAAAACTAATCAGTGTAAACTATGCACAGTAGAACAGTGGCAGATCAGCAATCTCAAAGCCAGCGCTTTTGTCCAGGAACACTTGGAGACCCAGCTGCTGGAGCAGCATCACCCCTCCAGAAAGGTTTGGGGACCTTGTCACAATAAGCACTGCTGACTTAAACTGTGCTGAGATATGAAGGATCCACATGCAGAAGTCTATGCTGGAATAAATACCACAGCTGTGATCACAGAGAGGTTTGCTCCTCTTTTCTTCTACATGACAGACGCCAACAAATTATGCTCTTGCTATATATACAGATGTTCAAAGAAAGACTTAATCACTTTCCAATTATGATAGACTTCCTTAATGTGTTCTCTTAACCCTATGACGAATCTAATCAGATTTTTTTTTTTTTTAATGAAAGCAACAAGGATTTCAAATGTGTACACTAAGTGCCTCATTGCTGTTTCCCAGGGCTGGTGAAGAGCATGTGTAAGAGAGAGAGTTTACTTGCTGCTGGATCCATTTTGGTCCTCTGGGAATTACACCTGGATCTTACCTTTACAGAGAAGTTCACAGGAAAATAAATTTCTCACGTTTTTCCTAGATATAATTCTCAAGGAATTTAAAAGTAAATCCTGAGCAGTTGACTTATTTGAGAACTTTAACCCCTCCCATAACACACCACCTGCCCATAGGTGCTAAACAGCCTGGTTCCTTCTTAAATCATCAAGGGATTTTTTTCTCTAAAATGAGAATGACTGTTCTGCTTCCGTGCATATCATTTAATTCACTCCTCTGCCACAAGAGACAAAGTGCAGTTTATTGCTGTGAAATACAAAATCTGTAATGTGGATGCAACTGCTTGCTTTCTTATTACCATGCTTAAAATGCCACATGCCTGTAAAGAAAGAGTAACATTTTTCTACTACCTCACTAAATCCTAACAGGCTACCATACACATTCCAGACAGTATTGATTGGCACAATTAAAATTGATGTAGAACAGCAGAAATTCCAGTTTCTTCACTGAAACAAACACATATGAAATATGCTTTTCAAAGAACACTTTTCCTGTTTTATTCTGTGTAGTCTGTGCATAATCTGTATTCAAGATGTAGGATAATTTTCTATGCCTCAGGATGCATTTGAAGTATTTTTAAAGTAATAATACATTATTATGGGATAGGAAACAGCAATTTCCTCTCTCCGAGATGTCTGGAATTCTGAATTGAAACATTACAGTATCTCTAAGTCACTACTACTCTGGTCTGAAAGATCATCTATTTTCCTCAATAATAGAGGCTCACATGCTACCCCAACAACGTACCGTTTTTTTTTTTCTTCCTAAAGTCACCACCCATGGTATTATATTTTTTAAGTCATCTTCATTGCTTAAGTGTGCAGGTCATTGTCTGCAACAGCTTATCATTGATGTGTTGAAGGCAAAATTCAGTCTCTGATGCACAGGCTACTGAAGGATATCACTGCTGCTTGATGTGAAATATTTTGGAGTAGAGCATTTGTCATGGTTTAACCTGAGCTAACAAAACAACCACAATAGCCACTCGCTCACCCCCTCTAATAGTGAAGAGAATCAAAAGGTAAGGGAGAAACTTGGATTCAGGTAAACACAGATGTGTAGTGTGTGTGTGTGTATATATAAAAGATACTCAAGGCAATTCCTCACAAACTCCACCCACACTAAGCAGCCAGTCCCAGGAAACAATACCCCAGTCCTGAAGAGCTGATCCAAAAGATAGAAAAAAGGAAAAAGGCAGAAAAGCCCAGAGGCCCCTGCAAAATAGCAAAAGGTTGAACTAAACGTCCTGACCAAAACTCCCCCGGCTGCGCCCCAGAGAGAGAGAGCAAGCAGAAGAGCAAACTGGAAGGTCCCAGCTCTCTTTGAATGTGAAGCATGACGCTAATGGGATGGAATACTCTTATTGATCAGTCTGGATGTCTGTCAAGCTCCGCCCCATCCATGCCTTGTTTCCTTGTTGCCTCACACTTGTGGGCAGAGCAATCAGATTGTCCTTGGCTCTCAGACCAGACCAATTAAAAACATGAACTCTGTGCTGGTGTGTTCTCTTGTTTTCAAACTAAGTCCAAATAATGAGCTTGCTAGATATGAAAAAGAAAGTTTTCTAACTGCATGAAGAAAATTTACCCATTTTCAATCAAACTAGCACAGCATTATACAACAAACTCTGCAGGGTGAGTGAACAACCCTACTCTCTCACAGCAAGACCCATACTCACTGTGTGTTTGGAGCTGGGCAGACTTTGAGATGCCTAGATGTCTAGTCTCAGATAGGCAAGAACCAGCTCCCCCCTTCAGCTGTCTGATTCAGAAGGCAGGTGAAAAACAGGGAAATATGTTTTCCGTATCACTTGGGGACTGCAGTTTGCACAATTGCTATGTGATAGAACAGACAGGTAGGTTGCTTTGTTGGATAAGCGTTTGAAACCCAGATGGATTATTATTCTAATCACATGCATTTTTAAAAATCCATAGGGCTCTTGTAGGCAATTTCATGAGATGGAAAACAAAAGGAAAAAATACAAGCTTGTAAAATATATTAATTGTGACTATTTCACCAAGCATTACTAATTAATCCACTCAACAGCCCCACGGGATAGATCACTGTGATATCCTATGGGTAATTTGCCAGTACATATATGTGTGTCTCCAGTTGCCTGTCCACTTTACAGAAACAATTTAACTTGAGCTTGGACGAATTCCATCCCCAAAGTGATTACTGATATTTTACCCATATCTGTAGCATAATGATGACAAAGATGCCAAGGAGTTCCAATTTAGGGACATCTTTATTTCTTCAAGTTCACAGCCCTCATATCCTTTCCTCATTATACAGAGGAGAGAAAGAGACTTGAAATTCTGTATTTGAAACATACTTTTTAGTTAAAACCACAGGAAGACTGATGTCTTCTGGCATAAGAAATTACTCAGATGCAGGAATAGGATCATGCCTTAAAAATATTGATGTAAAAACTCTGTTTCACTAAATTAATCCTCCTGACTTCACTGAGATTTCTTTCATGAGTTGGAATTGGCAGGAGTGAGTCCAAGGTATGCCTGAGTTGTAATCTGAAATAATTGCTCACTAGGGTTCCCACAGCAAACCTGCCTTGCAGATTGCAGGCCATGTGTGACATCAAGGAGAAGCATTGCAGCTCATGTAAACATATTCACACCAAACTTGCTAAGTCAGGCAATACTATTTTGCAATACACCAGTGATGTGAGGTTTTAAAAGATGCATAAATGCGGCACTTAGGGACATGGTTTAGTAGTGGACCTGGCAGTGTTAGGTTAATGGTTGAACTCAATGATCTTTAAGATTAAAGCTCTTTTCTAACCTAAATGTTTTCTATGATTTTATCTGGTACCTTTAATGGAGACCTTTGCCTTTATAAACACCCATCCTACTTGGCAGACACCAACAACAGTATCCCAGCTAACTACCTTAAGCAAATGAGCTCAATTTATCTCTGTTAAGGAAATGGTTTTTATGTAAGACTCTGAACATAAAGCTTTAAGTCACCATTTATTGATGCAAAACAGATATTCCAAATCTGATATGGGTGAGATTTGAGATTAGAGGAACCTCAAGTGACATTCAGCATTAGGCTACTTCTCATCACAGAGAAGGTGGCTGTCACTAGTAGGGGCTTGGCTTTGCAAGAACCATCACTTTCTACTGTGGTGCTTCTAGACCATTTTCCAAAAGATTCCAGCAGGCAGATTTCAGCTTCATTGAAATATCCTTTTATAATCCATATCTGGAGGGCTAGTTTAAAGACCTCAGTAACCAAAAGGGAGATTGGAATGCACCTCAACATCTTTTGATACTGCTCTCTCTAGCATTTGCACAAGTAATGAATGAGCAAGCGGTATATGGAAATGATGAAAATAGGGGAAAAAATGAAAGAGGGGAACTCTATTGTGCCAAAATCTTGCTCTGAAGGAAGGCCAACACAGGAGCTGGGAAGTGGTTTACATTTTAAGTATGACCTCCCAACCTCTTGCTGTGCTGGCTACATCAAAGAAAGATGCCATATCTATGATGATTTACACAAATAATCAAATCCTAAATTTACTGGGTTTTCTCCCTTTCATCTGTTGCCTTTGATGTCACAGCCTCCCTATGCAGGTGCAATAACAGCCGTGGTCAAAAAAATGGTATAAGAACACTGCATTATAACTCAACATTCTGGCTCTGATTGGGCTCTGCAAGAAGCGACATGAACATGCATATGAAAACCTTACCAGGATATAGAATATGCATTTAGACCTACCCAGGAGGCCAGGTATGTGCAGTTGTCTGCTCCTTGTGTTTTTTGCAGGTCCATATTCCAGAGATGATAAAAGAAAGCTCATGATGGCAATACACTTCATAAGCCTGTGCCACGCCAGCTCTCTTCCCCTCCCCTCCATTGTTATTTTTAACTAAACCAATGACATCATTACATGATTTAATATAATACTGAATATTAAATGTGGCAAAACCAGACAGTGCTAATTTTGGAATATTATTTCTATCAAGTAAAGCTCTACTACATTACTACTGTTGCTCAGAGAAGTGTTGAAAGTCAAAATCTGAACAATAGGAAGAAGAACAGGGACCTTATTCAGATATCCCAATTAAAGTCTAGAGAGGAAGTTAAGACACATCTATATATATATTTTATATTAAATTTCTGCCTGCCAGCAGTCCTTTGGGAGTTCACTGTCTTTGTTCTGGGGTTTTCACCACAGACTAGTTGGAATATGCATTATTTATTAGACATGCAAATCATGCATGATAATCTCAATGAGCTATGGAAAGTAAAATTGCTCCAGACAAACACTAAATTTGATTAAAAATTGATCTAACAAATCCATATTTCACACTGGAGAAATACATTAACTTTCCTTATTCGTTGTATAAAATAGGAAGAAAGATTTAGAGCAGCCAGTTCAGTTTTAAGTTTTCTTAAGAAAAGAATAATAGCCTGTGACTTATGCCTGAGAATTTAAAAAAATGCAGATTTATGTTTGTTGTAGCAAAAGGAACAACATTGATGGGATTTGCTCTACACTTCTAGTGCTAGGAAATATTTATTCAAGCAAAATAGGATCATTTAGGTGTGAGGAAATTGTCACTTCGCAAATATTTCTACATGCATATAAAAGAATGAAACATCAGGTGCAATTAACTAATACAAATAAACTACCAAAGCACACACACACTTATGCCAGCATACTACTCTACAGGAAGTAGGAAGCAATAACAATTACATTACTTTTAACGACTTATGGCTGTCTACACAATTTGTTGGTTTGATTGTAAAAAGGAAGTTATCCACCTGGGATTTTCAATACAGCTGTATTTTAAGCTTTGCCTGTAAGGCACATGAGTGTTTTACAGATCTAGTCCAAAAGTACTGTTCATGAATCTCCTCAGCTTGAGAAGCACCATGGCCATCCGGCCACGTAGGATCAGGGTCCCCAGCTAATATAGATAACAGGAATGCCCTCAGAGTGAATTATACTGGAGTTGCCAATTATCAGTAACATGCTGCAGGAACTAGATTAGAAATACATCACTGTTAATGGATTTTATAGACCTGCAGTATTTTATGGCAATTTTCTTACTTTAGCAAGATTCTGCTCATAACTAATTTTACTCAATGTACAAAACTTGCTGGAGGAAAGTTGGCTAGTGTATCATTTATCTTTTGCAGAGGTTTTGAATTGAAATCAAGTTTTGATCCATGTGCAGCCTCCACAGCTGAGGGAAGATCAGCCATTCAGGACTCTTGCCACAACTTTGGTGTTTAGCTTATTAATTGAGACTTCCCTATAACATTATTGCATAACACAGAAGGATATCTGATGCAGTTATCAATTCTCTTCCCTGTGTAAGTGTAGTTGACTTTCCTGGTGCAATGTGTTCTCTAGAGTCCTGACCATTTATTATATTTTAATTTTTAAGGTTAAGTAAGATCAAATATCCAAATGAAGCCAAGTTTTCACTCTTTTTTTCCCCCTCTCCTTTCAATGACTTCTTTTTCCCTTCACAAAAACAGCAGAAACCATCCATCCTTACCCCCTTCTCCCACCTTTTAATCCTTCCTCTTGTTTAAGCCTACAAGAGCATGGAATGACAAATCCAGTTCTAACTGTACTCAGATTTTCAGGAACCTGATAACTAAAATATATAATTAGTTCATGTCACAATCCAGGAAGAAACATCATTTCTCCAAAATAATCAAGAGCTTTTCTCTTTACCTTTGTCAATAAAGGAACAAAGTCTTCCTTTTGTCATTCTTCAATGGAAAATGCAGGACAAAGAGAAACTGCATTGACCTATCCTACAAAGTATCAATTTAGATGACACTTCTGTCTGATTTAACAGGATGCCCAGCTGTACAGCCCAGTCTGCATAAAAAATTGCTTCTGCCCCTTCTACTTCTCTTTCAGAATATTTAAAAAGCTGGTCATCCCTTCTCAATTACTTGTTTCCCACTACTTCTTGATCATTCCCTTTAGAGAGTGCTTCCATTCAATTTCTTCTCTCTACCAGAGCTCCTAAAGGTCCTTTGGTTTGCCTCTCCTCTACCCAGCCTCCTCAAATTGGCATGAAATCCCACAGAAAGCCATCAGCTGTGGAAATCACAGCCAGGTCAAGCAAGAGGAGGCCGCCATATAGCATTGCCTGAGAGTGTGCTGCTGGACCCCCCTGACATTAACTTTCACCCCTCTATCCTTGCACCCAAGTAAAACTGGAAAGCAAAGCATGATATTACCCAACAAAGCAGCAAACCAAAGAAAAATCCTTCACCTGATATTGAAGTTTTGCAGACCATTAGTGGGAGCTAAAGGTAAGTGGGTCCTCAGTGTCACCTGTTCCTTTTCAGAAAGGCTCAATGCGGGTGAGGACCCTCCCCAAAGGGATGGTGAGAGAGAGCTCAGGCTCATGCACAATGGAAGGATGTGGTCTTTCCTGGTCACTACTGGAAAGCAGCATCCAGGAGGAGGGTTGTCTGCAGCACCCACACCATAACCTCTGAACTTTCACTCATAATCCCACTGATCTTCATAGGGGTCTCAGTCTCGAAGCCAGAGGCAGAAGTATTCCTGTATGTTGTTTTTAATAAAGAAGATAATTACAGTTTCTTTTGTTAAACTAAACCAGTGTTTTTTGGCAGTTGGAAAATACCCGTTAGCTCAGTAGGTCAGCTATCTTTTCCTGGTGTGTTTTCTACAGCTTTCTCTTAAGCTCAAAAAGCCATCAGAAGTCAAAGTATCAAAGACAAATGTATATCTCCAACAGACTTAAAAATTAAGTTCAGCTGCTACCTTTTCATATATTTGCTAAAAGCATAAAAACAACAATCAAGCAAGAATTTTTATTTTGAATGCTCTCTGGTGCTTTAATTTCTTCACTTGAAGGTTTCTCCTGCAAGTTCATCTACCTCTCATAGTGTCTTTCCTTTTATTTCAACTACAAACTTAAACAAGACATATACAAGATAAAACATGTTAGATTCAGCTTTTGCAAGGTCTTTGAAGCAATTATGGAACCACAGAAGTCTAAGACAGTAATAAGTTAGACAAGGCCAAGGGGAATGCTCTATTAATAGGCAATGTTGAAGGGACTGGAAAATAAGCAGAGCTTTGATAGATTTTATTTTACTACATAATACAAAGCTCATCATCAATATTCCAAATGTAGTACTGTGATTCACATTACAGTACAGATGGTTCACATATTTTAAATTATAATTTAATTACACTGTTCACAATCACACTGTATTTGAACTCCAATGAATTTCTTGAACATTTATGCAAATATTTTATTGCATAAATATGGCTTTAATTACTTAATCCTTTCTCATGATTGCATTACTTTCTACATCTTTTGGATCATAATAAACATACCATTTACATACAGAACCTAAACCTCAGATATTTACCTTTACAATAAGGGCTTTGTTGTACTTCTTTAAGTCTATATCCTGGCTTACATAAACTGTTTAATGGTTTAATATCATAAGCTGAAAAGACATTGGAATCATCAGCAAGCCAATGCCAGTACAACCTTTCTCTATATGAGTGCAATCCTGTATTTAGTATTTTTACATTTTGGCTGCATCCTTAAAAATTATTGCTAGCCTAAGAACTATGATGGTGGGACTAAGCAAATGTAGAATGAATCTGCAGAACATAGTCTTCAAATGTTATACTAGACCATCCTTACTTCTTGGCACAGATCTATAAGAAAGCTTCAAACATTGCATAAATAATTTAACTCACCTTCTTTCTTTTTCCTTAAAATCAGTCAGAGGCGGCATCCCTCCATGCACAAAATAGCCTTCAGTCTCACTAAGTACTTGTTGCTATATTGTGTCAAGAAATATAAAGTCTATCTCCTCCCAGTACTGGAATTTGCCCCCGCAGGAAAAAGTAGCTTAAAAAAAGTAATTTCACATATTCCTTATTTTCTCCTGCCTTTTTTTTTTTTTAAATTTTAATTAAAGCAAAATACACTCACCACTTTCCTTTTATCTGGTCTCAATGTACATCACACTGTGTTAGAGCTTCTCTGCTAGCAGATCACCCTCAGAAATAAGGAATAAGAACAATTCCACCTTCCTCCAGGTGCACTATTTATATACCACAACACCCATGCTGTGACTCCAGACCTTATTGCCTTCACCTGGGGTGCTAAGTGGAGTCCAGGGGAGTTAAAATCCTGAAAAAGAGAGTTGAGGGGAAATAAGGGTTTCTAGGTTTTTTTGCTTGTTAGTGACTAATGAGGAATCTCTTAGGTTGTTGGGCACTTAATAGTCTTGTTTGTGGCAAAATATATCTCTTTAACTTGTTTCTACCTCATAGAGTTTGGGATACTTCTTAAAACAAACAAAACCAACTAAACAAAACCCCAAACAAAACAAAGAAACAAAACCAGGTTTGGTATAGAGGATTTTGCTTTAATTTTTCTGGTTACATTTAAGAATTTTTTATTTTAGCTATAGCTGGGCTCTGAGACAGGGTATTCCTGCAGGAAAGGGTATCAAGGACCTAGAAGCAGTCCTTGGTACCTGCATGCAGTCAGTCAGGTGTTGTGATTAGTGCATTCTTCATCAGAAACTTGGGTTAAAGTCCCTCTTATATTTAGAGCAGGCTTTAAATTTTCTCTAGATTTCTAGGCTGATATGAAACCACAGAACTATGTGTGAAAGCACTGAAGGCTTCAAAAACTTCAGAAGAGTGCTATGCCTCTTGTCAAAGCAGCAGAAAAAGTTAAGAAAACCCTAGTAGCAGGTAGCCCCTTCCCTTGCTTTGTCTCTAGGACTAATTTGTCTAGAAGAGAAGCAAATAGGAAGATGATTTTGTGTGTTAATGCCTAAGTTCCAGACCTCGTAAGGGCAAATGTCTACTTTATAAGACTTCTTTTTTCACTCATATTGCAAGATATCACCATTAAATAAAACATCTAAAAGCTTGTGGAGAAGGGTCTGGAAACTTCATTTTCAATCTCCTAGGAGAGTATCCTATCATAAGCTATGGTTCTGCTTATTCTGTCAATAGATATCTGAAAGCAGCACTTATTTTCTAGGTGCTGGCAAGTTCGTTCACCTAACCTTACAACCTTTCCTGAATTTTAATTTCAGCCTCTATATTGTTTAGCTTTAAACTGTTAGTTCAGGTTTACTTTAAAAGAGTTTTGCTTATCAAAGCACATCAGGTTTTAAAGTTTTCCTGAGCAAAGTAGTCATTTAAAAACAACATTGCCCATAATTGTCATGTTACTGGAATAAATGAAGGTCAAAATATAAAGTACTGGGTTTAATTGGTTTGTTTTGGTTTTCCTTTCCTATGGCCTTGTTCATGCTGTTGTTTTAACACCACCTCTAGATGTGAGCTTTCTTAGCATCTCTCATCTCTGGAGTGGGCCCATTGCTTTGCAGTATCGACTTCTCTGCCTCCACAAACTTGTTTTTCATTTTTGCTCTTCCTTTATGCTTGTCACTGTTTACACTTTAATGCGCTGGCAATGATTCAGTTCTCGAGGAGTTAAAAACCTGTTTCCTTTTTCCTGTAGCAGTGCACAGCAAAGGGTTCCAGGATTATAGCACACAAGTGGCCGCAGAGTTGGTATTTATTTTGTGAAAGCTATGTTGGATATAGGAAACTGAAGGTTAAAATTTAATGAAGGAGTCATAAGGAAGCTGGTTATTCTTCTGACTGCAGTCACTGTATGAAATGTACACTGAAAATCTGAACAGCATTATAGAGCCCTACAGAGAGAAATAACTATCCTAACAGTAATTGTATACACCATAACACAGAAACAATGAAATACTTATTACACAAAAGGGCTGCATACATTAAAAACATGTAAATACTTCTACCCTAATACTTTATTCTTGATAGAGTATGCCATTGTGCAGGTAGAACAATGAGCATGTGTGCAGTCACAAAGATAAATGTGCTTGTCTTGGATGCTGAGTGACTTGGACTTCGTTTCTGTGTTCACAGCACTCCTGGGACATATAGTACATACCTCTACAAATGCACACCCTTTTGTTTACCTTAATTTCTGTTATTTTCCCATTACTGAATGCCTTAATGCAGTGACTAAAAAATGTCAATACTGTTTTCTGCTACATATTTCCATCTTCCCTACCTGGAAGCCATGGAGAAGTCTGTTGCAATTTAAGACTCCCTTTTATTTTAATAGTTCTGGACTCTGAGTTTCTAGGGAGCTTTAGGACACACTGGTCATGAATGACATTAATTAAAACTCTCTGAAATGCCTTATTTCTGTAAATAGTCTCTTGAATATCAATATTATAGGAAGTGATTCTTTATGTCAATAAGCAGATTAAAACCCCTCATCCTAGTAGCAGAGTGCTGTACAAAGTGCAGTCAGTGGCGCTGTGCCCATTGATTTCAGCAGGAGCGGGGTTTGGTCCTATTCCTGTGGCACATTTGTGTGACTGCTTTGCCTGGGGTTTTTTGTTTGTTTGTTTTCTGGCAGAAGGCACACTTCGCTGCATCCTAAACCATTTTCCTGAGAACTCTGATTTCTCACATTCCAAGCAGCCAATCCTGTCACTCTCTTTCTGTTGAAACAAACTGCTGGGAGTTTTGATAGTATGAGGGTTTGGGGAAGAGATGTCCATGTGGGAAGCCTTAGCTGACACAGTACAAATCCCTCCAAAAGGTTATGGCAGTTCCTGAAACCTTTATCTGCTGTTTTCAGAGTCCAGGGCGCAGCCCTGACTCAATGCACACAACAATTTGGTTTTCCCATGTCTGTGTGCCTCTCATCTTGTCTTGCACACTTCAGTCCTATTTTCTCATGTGTTTTTGAGACAAACTCTTAACTTTTCTCATATAGTCACTTCTGTATTTCATGGTTACTCAGTAGTACATTTTGAGTTTGGTTTATCTGAAAGATATCAGCTTATAGACTGAAAATCCAATGCAGTAGGTTAGAGATAATTACTAGATAATCAACGCTCTCACTGAACTGAAATCCAGATCCTGATCCATTTTTTGTTATATCAGGTATATTTGTGGCCTCTCCCAGTTTTATATTTTTCCCTCTCATGTTACGTATTTACTTTGCTGCACTATTTGTTTTTTGGGGGTGGCAGATGAGAGATTTCTATGGGTGGCACAGTAGCAGGACAGAGCATGTAAACAAAACACAAACCAAATAAAAAGTTCAAATACACACAGTACTAAGGGTTGTCTAAAGATAGACTCTTAAACTAACCACAAACATTTGTGAGGCTGTTCAAATACTTGAAATCTACGAACACTGAAAGGAAGGGATTCTAGTTAAAAAGAGAAAAGGGGACTAACTTGGGTTTAATACTTGGGGAGACCCCAAAAGTGGGACCTGGTCTGTGTGATACTCTCCAAGGGGAAGTGAGCAGCACCCTCATTGTTTGATGAATAATTATCCTGAGCAAACCTCTACTGAATGCACAATAATTGGCATTATTAACTTCTTGTATTCATTCACTTCAATGCTTTTAAAGCAACATATGTATCTGGGCTCAAACCTGCACAGACGTGTCTAACTTTGGTCATACAAATACAGTAAAGTGGACTGGTCCTGTTCTCCTCATATGTTTTTCCTTTACTTCTATTGCGTCCCACATCATCTGTTAACTTTTGCCTCTGCATTTTATTATAACTGGCAAAAGTACTAATGGATGCAGTAAAGAAGAGCTACCACTGGAAATCCTAATGCAATCATTCTTTGAAATGGAACATTATATATTTTTTTAGTATGTTTTCTTTCCTTGTATGGTAAATATTTTAGAACTCAATTTACTGCTATTTTTCTGGATTTTCCAAAGATAAAAACGCCCCTTTTAAAATTAATTTATTTTCTTTTTTTTTGCAAGGAGCCATGGGGTGCTAATTGCTCTCCTGCACTGCTTGGGGTAATTAATTTTTCATTATTTTTTCATTTGTTTGAAACCATTCGTTGAATTTGAACTGACCTAAATAAACACACAATATGCAAAATTGCAAATAAGTTTATTCTCAGGAAGCCATAATCATGGCTACAGTTTGACAGACAAGTATAATAATTTATCTTAATGGGACCAATATTCAGACTTTTACTTCATAGGTCAGTATGGTTGCTTTAGATTTTTCTCAGGTTTTCTGGAGCTGGGAGAAGGGCAGGATGCCATTTTCTCAGTTTACATTGTTTAGGATTCTCTTTGGCAGTTGCTGATATATTCTGTAGCCTCAGTCAAAATCATATAAGCCACAACTGAAGAAATCTAGATGAGTTTAAAAATTTTTGTGTATATAATATGTTTGTGTATCAATTTTCCTAAACTTTATTATTTTCTGCCTTTTTGAATTATGGTTTAGATAAAAAATTAGGAAAAAAAAACTATAAGAACAAAAATACATGTTATCATATAGTTTTCTTAATTGAATGTCCAATAAAGTAACAAGATGCTTAATTTTCCAGCTTGTATTCTAATGCACAGTTCTGATTTCTGGTTACTCATGAGCACTATTTAGCTATTAGACTATCACCTCTAATTTCTTCCTTTAAAAAAAATCTTCTGGAAACTAGAGAGCAATCATTTAACACTCGATCATGTAAGAAACAAAGAAAATTTCTTTGATAAGTAGCATGCTGTAAATTTAAATTAGTGACAGTGGATTTTGTGAATAAATTAGTCATTGATAAAGCTACATTTTAATTAAGTCTAAAAGATCAGAAAGCGTGTTAATGCACAAGCTAAATAAATCTTCATCAAATATACAGGCTGTGTCCTACACCTCTGGGATATAAAAGGTGCTTTTAAATTCATAACAAAAATATAACATTAAAGTTACCTTTACTCATTACAGATTTGTGTATGGTGGAATACACAGATGTGCAAAAACAGCCCTTCTCTTCCAAGAGAGCATTCTGAAGTGTCATTCGCTACCCTCGGCTCATCGGTATTTCTTTACTATTATCTCAAATCAAGACCTCAGAGTCTCTGTGGCACAGCTCAGCAGATGAATTCTTCATCACTGAACACTTTTCAAGTGTTCTTTCATCCTCTGTTGTATGCATAAGTTCAGTCCTGACTGCCAAACTGGCCAGCAGTCTGGAAGAAGGAAATATTTAGTTCCTTTGGCTGCAGCCATGCAGGAGAATAAACTTGGACAGCGACAGTGGTTCATTTTTTGCCCCAGAGAAGGAAAGCATGCATGAGGCTACCCTTAGCACCTCTTTTCCTGCCTCAGAAGTTATGTTCCGCATGACAGGGATAACTAAGTATTTTTGTATGATATGATAGATAGCGAAGGTAAATCCTCACCTGTGGCACAATCAATATGATCATGTGTGACCACTGGTAACTTCCACTTGCACTCAGAGATTCTAATCTGCTGTTGAAAAATAATTTCGTCTTTAAATTACAAGACAACCTATCTGCAATGATACATACGTGTCTTGCACATACACCTTACCAGGGAATTTTGTGAGGTTATTTCTACAGAGAAAAGTGGCTACCCTCTTCTCCTAGTGCTGAGGTCCATGCTGAATTTGAAACTCATTATACTGCTGGTATTCTATTTTTCTTGCTGTGTAGTATATAATTCTATTCATTTCATGCATGGATAGCTGTAGAAAGCAGAGATAAAGTTTCAAGTCTCTTTACTTAACCCATACAAAATAATTAAAACACATTTTTCATCTTAGCATCCCCTTAGGGCTTAACATATTGTGAGAAACACATCCTGATGTGAAATGAGCTTCAAGACAAATGGTCCTGGCTTTAGCTTGAAAGTCACCTCTGGAAAGAATGCTTTTGTTTTCTTACCCATGTCACTTTAAACTTTTTTTTTTTTCTTTCTCTCTCTCTTTTTTTTTTTTTTTTAATTCTGACATGTTAAGATAAAATTGTTACACTAAAAATGTTGGACCAAGATGGTCCTTGTGGTCCCTTTCAATCTGGTAGTCTATGATTTTGTGATAAAACCTGCCCTTTAAATATACTGTGCACTTTTTTACAAGTATAAGACCCCTTTCAGGACTGGTTTGTTTAGGCTTTTGTAGCCATCAAGGTCTCCCTTCTTCCAGCAAGGACTGCCTCAGCCCTCCCACCCACATGTTGCTGGCAGAGCTGCAGTTATCCAGGGCAATGACAAGGTTTTCTCCCCAGCTTTGCACTTGTCTGTCAGCACGTGCCCAGAGGCGAGTGCAAAGATACTGCAATCTCGTCCAGGTCTCCCAGAAATCATGGCCAGAGATGGGCAGGCCAGGTTTACCTTCCCTGAGCAAGCTTGCCCATGGAGCAGCTAGAGTAATTTGTCATGTCCATGATGTCTGGCATCATTGCACTCATCCAACACTTGTAATCAAAGAGGGCATCAGGAAATAAAACACAACTAATAATCAAAAATCTCTTTAACATCCTGAAACGTGACTGAAATACCCAGTCTGATTTTCTAACGCGTGGCTGTCCTTTATATCACAATTGTTTTCCCTGGATCGTTATTTATTATATCAAGTGTTATTCGACGTAAGCAAAAGCATTGCCACTGAGTCCTCAGAAACAAATATATGTTCTCACAAGTCAAGAAAGGCAAGCTGTTTCCATGCAAAATATTACCACTACTAAATGAAGCAGCACATTAATTTTCATGTACTACCATAAAATCCTACAGAAGTCTCTTTTTATTTGTATTATGTTCTCATGTCTCCTAGAAATATTGGTTCAAAATAAAGTTTCATTTGCTCTTATAGTATGGAATAAGGCTTTTCTTCCCAATAAACTCAGGAAAAGCCAGTGGTACATCTTTCAATAAGTTAAACAAGAGTCTATTAAAGAAAATAGATCTCTTCCTCTCTGGCAAAGAGCTCCCATATGTGTGTTTATAAATTTCCTCAGCCAAATTCTTTCATCAGATACACACATGTGAGCCCCAGTCATGGCAAGTTTACATTCATGGAAATGCATCAAATTCCCCAGTTCCCAAAAAACCTTATAAGAGTTTTGTACAGTTATGAGAACAGAAAATTACTCTAATGAGGAATCTACTTAATTGTGTTATTTAATTGGACTGTTTAAACTGCTAATAGTTTTGTAAGTATTACCTTCTAAGTTGTTTTTAGTGGGTAGTTCACCCTTTTTGTTGTTGCTGGAGGAACTGAGTAATAATTAACTGACCTAGTGTGTAATTATGCTGCTGAAAATAAGCTATGAGACATTTAATAAAGGGAGACTATTAACAGGATTTGAATTTATGACCTTCAAAATATGAAGCAAACACTTTATCCATGAGGTCACACAAGCTTTCACTATGGTCTGAGAATTTACGGTCACTAGATTAGCCACAGAAAGACTTTGCTCTTGTTCTTTGGATGTACTGGAAACACACTGAAAAACAGATCTGAATGGTATTAAAAGAAATGTAGCAGTGGAAAAACATCTGAGAAAGCTTATTGCTCTTAAACATCCAGATCTATACATGTGTCATAGGCTGTGGAAGTCAAACCTGGCGTGCATTTTGAGTTTAGTAAAAAGAAAGCAAAGTCCATTCCTCTGTCTCTCTATGTGAACTTATAGCTATTAATTTTTTAATAATTTTATTGCTAGTGGCTCAAGTAGCAAAACAGCACCGTCATGGGCATCCTGCCATGATCCAGAGCAGGCTGAACTGTGTGGATAATATGTCAGTAGTTGGGGTATGCATGACATAATGAAAATTTGCAGTTGTATATATGCAGACAGTCTCTCACATTTTGGGAGCTTGCCCACTCTGCTGCCACGACTGGTCTAAGGACGGTGGAGATTGTGAACTTCGACACCCATAGCAAAGCCAAAGGCTTTGGAAATTGCTGCCTATGGTAAGGTAGTAGATGTGACATCAAGCATGAAGTTTTGGGGTCTGAGAATTTTCCCCTTGGGTTCCCTACAAAACACCAGCCCATAAATGCCCTTTCCTCAAGTACCATGAATCGCAATGGCCATTAAGCTGCAAACTGTTGATGTCTCAGTCCTTTTTACGCCCTATTTACAGGATACAGTTTGAGATAAGAAAATTACTAAATGCTTTCACTCTCAAACAGCTATGCAATTTGTGCTGTGTTTTCTTTAGCCTTTAGGACACAAGATATTTTACTGATTGTCTTACACAGAGTTACGACAGCTTTGCTGCATTTTCTGTGAAATAGTTGGTTATGTGAAACACCGCATTACAGACAGGAGCAGTACATTTTTTAAAAGTCAGTGCTCCAGCAGAGTCAACATAGGGAAAATGAGGCTGTTCTCATTTCGGGTTACCAGGAATCCAGGCAGTTTCATTGCGAGCTATCAGCTGCTTTCTGCTTTTGACAGCGAAGCAGAGCACGTTCAGTGCAACTACGATGTCAGCTTGGAGGATCTGAGGAAGAATTGCCATGATTGTTTCTGAAATCAAATGCGTCTTTCTCCAAACTCGAGATGATTGCTTCTGACTGTTTGAGACTTCAAATATTTTGATGACTTGCATATTTGTACAGTGAGACCATGCACTTTAAATCTGTCATACAAGGAAATAATCTTAACAGCAAATGCCAAGAGAGCTGCTAACTGTGAAAATATTTTAAAGTCAAGTGCAGGAAACATCCCAGATACGTCACCTAAACTCTTTTGAATCATTAGTGACAAACATGGCATGGTGGCATGGCTGTAAAAGGCCAATATTTAGTTTGACTGTCCCTCATGGGCAAATGGCTCTGGGTGCTGTGATCAGCATCGCATTTCAGAAACCATTTGAGTGGTGGGCTGGAACAGAGGGGCAAAGAATAAGTATTCACTAACTATCTTTGATTAAAAACAATAGAAACCACACCATTAGATTTTTATGATATACCTGAGTAATAATAGTTCTTGATTTCTTGCTGATTTTCAGGGCAGAAAAACCTGCGTGCAAACAAATTTGCAAGCTCTGACTTCTAAAACAAGCAAAACCATTTTTCAGCTGTAAGACAGAGGAATGGTCTGCATTGTCAAATACAGGTCCAGTTCAGGCAAGGTTGGTGACCTCAGTCAAATATTTATTAAAGGGGAAAGAAGTATTTGTAGTGACTTGTTTATTCTAGCTCTTGCTCAAACTGATAGGATTTCCTTCTCTGGGTTATCATGCTGAAACCTTTCTTGTGACTAATTTTGTCTTTTGGAAATATTTCCAGTCCATATCTGACTTTTCCTGCTTTTCAGCAGCAGAAAAACAAGTGGCCCATTTTACCGTTGGGTTATGTGGCTTTTGCAGCCCCCAGACCTCTGTGGGCAGGTGGAGGGTTTGGAGGGGTAGCTCAGAGCAAAATGAGAAGGACTTCTCTGGGGAAGGCGCACTGCACCCGCAGCTCATGGCCAATATTCAGTCTCAGAGGGTGGCTGCAAATTCAGTTCAGTAATCTTTGAACCATCATGCATGCTGAAGATGAAACAGCTAACTACTTTTATCAGTCTCATTTGTCTCCTGAGCTATGCTGTGGAACTAATTGCAAAATTACATGCAATAAAAAAAAAAATCTTGTGTTTAAGCTTTATTATGAATACATTATTGCCTGTGTAATATGAAAAGGATGCAATAAAAATTACATTCAGATTTGGCAACATTTTCTCCATGCAAGATTAGAAGTAATTTTTAATATACTTGCCACTAGTGAGATAACGCTTGATACTTTTATAGCACTTTCACCTCTGGATCTAAAAGTACTGTGCAAAAGAGGGCGAGTACAGTTATTTCTGCGATTATAAGAAGAGATTAAGAGGCAGACAACCTGTGAAACATGCCCACTATGGTGATATAAATTAGTGACAAGCTTGGTGGAGATGTTTGCCTTTACTGGCTTTTCAGTACTACAGATGATCAGTTACTTGTAACAGTAATAATGCTAAATGGAAATGAAAGCGTTTTAAATTGATTTTATCTATATAAATTAAGCATGACTTTCATTAAAAGAAATAGCTTTGGCTGTTAGACAACACAATTCCTCACACACCAGTATAAACTGAAGAGAATTAGTCCCTTTTTAACAGACTTTATCAATCACTTAAAAAGTTTTCAGTGACTAGTATGTTCTTGTCAAGTACTGAAATATTGTCAGGGATCTCAGTAACCTCCTGTTCTTTTCAGCACAGTAATCTCAACACAGCACTGATTAGTTTTTTCTGTCTCTTCTGACCAGTTTTAGTCACAGAGCAATGGCAGACATAGTTCCCTGTTCATTGAGGGGGACAAAAATATTTGGCGCTATGTAAAGTTTACATATAGCATGTTTTCACCATACTTCTTATCATTTTAACTGGAATGTTTATTTTAGCAATTAAACCACTATCCAATATAAGTTGATGTTGTGTTTACTGGAACCTATTCCAAAAATATCAGAATACATTTATAACCAACCCTCATTTAAAATAAAACTATAATTTTCTTCTTCATGGGTTTCTTTCTCCTAACCAGAGTTCAGTGAATAATTCATCAAATATTTCTTAATAAACACTGTTTTACTTTTTATTAACTGCTAGCAATCCAATTTGGTCATTATTTATTTATTTTTAATGGCATAAAAAGCAATTTAATGAAAGTATGCCAGCAGGTCATTGTGCACGACCTGTGTTCTCTTGAGGAATTATTCAAACTAGATTATTTTCTTCCTGTTACTGGCAAGAGACAGAACGTGGAGCCTCACCTCGTGTGAAGTCAGGGTTTGTTCACCCACTGGTTCAGCACCAGCAACCACTGCTGGGATGCCCAGGCATCCCAGGGTATGAGACACCAGCTGACATCTGTGCCAGAAGGCACATATTCTACTGTATACACTCGTATGCCTTCATAAGAGCACATATTCCTATGAACGAGCAGACTGAGTCTATGTCAGTATTTAGATCATATTTTCATAACCACTCTCTTTTACCTTTTTTCAAGAGATCTTTTTCTTTTCATTGTAGGAATCTCTTATTTAATGTATCAGAGAATCAGTTTTGCTCAAATACTCAAAATTGCTAACTTTACCCAAGTACTCACACAACCAGTCTCCTTGACCTGTCAATTAGAAGTCCAGGAGGGACCGCAGTGACCATGGTGTCTGACCTCCCAAATAATGCTGAGCTCAGGACACCCCAGGGGGATTGCAAGGTCAGGATCAGATCATGGAAAGTGTCTTTGGTGATACGTAGAGCCGTAAAGGACATTGAGGAATATGGAGCAGTCCCTGATTCTTAGAGTCAGTCAGATTTAAATCAAGACCCAAGTCAACATAATTTTTTTGGCATCTGCCATGGCACCCCATCTGTTTGCTGGCATAACCCTTGTCAGCAGAAGGGATGCTGGCAGTGATCTGTGCAATGTCACAGCAAGCCACCGCAGTGTCCCTCTCCAGGCAGCTTCCACCCAGGAATATAACCATGGTGTTAAGGCTTGATGGTAGCAGTGCTGCACCCACTCATAGCAGCAAACACCCCTTCACCTTGGGTGGGAAATAGTGGGGAACAGCTTCTTTGCACACCCTGGCGGAAGGATGTCTGAGGACAAAACTTTCCCCGGCTGTGTCTCTTCTTACCAGTTTTAGTCACAGAGTCATAGAGACCTGTGTGGTGGGGAAATGTGGGATGCCATCACATTTTTGCCCCCAGTGCAGCATTTCTTTTATATATAGGGTGAGTTTTCCCAGAGGAGTCTTGATAGGGTGCATGTATACCATGGCAGTCTGAGCACTATGCAGTCCTGACAATGGACACAGGTGTCAATTCCTCTTTTCTCTAATTCAATTTTCTCTCAGTCCTGCTTACATCCCCCATACAGTGACTTCTTTCCATGGGTATTCAACAATTCAGTTTTACTGAGGAATTGTTCATGGAAAATTATGGAATCCAGGGATCAGGATGGAAAACTCCAGGATTACACAAGGGAGATCTCACAGTGGGTGCTTTATACCTGAGATGAGGCAGCAGCTTGGCCCACACAATTGCTCCTCAGTAGAAGAAACAGCAATGGCAACATGCTAAGAATAAGCAATAGCTATATGGGATTATTGCAATATTGCATTATATTGGAATATTATTTTACACTGTAATTTTCTTTCTAATATCAATCTGTGGTGGCTTCACTGGCTTCCAGGGAGGTTTAACTACTGTCATTTTCAAACATGAGAGGGAAGGTAAAGCCTGGATTATAACCTACTGCTCATCCATCAAAGACAATCTCAGCTAGTTTCTCAAGTGACAGCACAGAAACATCCAGAATGTAATAAAGTGCTTTGTAAATAGCATTATTCTGAGTAAGGTTTTCTATACTATCATGAAAATTGAGTTTACAAGTAGTCTAGCCAGGTAGTCTACTTCAGGTGAACAGCTGAGCTTTTAGTGGCCATGGAAATGAGTGCTCTGGTACTAGCCAGGAGCTATAGGATGGAGGGCCAAGGCTAGTAAGTCTAAGGGATCTTCTCTCTGAAGTACATTCTATACAAACTATACCCCATGATGGAAACAGGACTTTTTACATACTATGCTGTCTTAAAATGTATATAAAAAATGATTAAACAACCCAGTAGACAACAGGAAGATAACATGCTTCAAAATAAATTTTCTGATATGCCTTCATTCTAGCTCTCAAACAACTGCCCATGCGCAGCTAACCTATTAGAGGCAAAGTTTCTGGACACCAAAGTATCCAGAATGCATCTTGTTCATTCAAACAAGAGATATAAAACAAACAAGCAAATCTCCTATTGTAACAATAATTATCTTGTAAGACATAGACAAATGTGGAGGTTGATACTCCTTTCCCAGGTCTGAACATATAATCAGCAAGTTTCAAAACTGGATGCAAGTGAAGAAAAATTGGTGAGAATTTAGTTTGACAGGTATATGTCAGACCATTCCTGTAATGAAAGATAGTGTGTGTCTGTGATATTTCCCTCCGTGCCAGATGACCCCTCGGCCTGTGGCCCCATCCCTGCGCTGCCTCCAGTGTCCTTAGGCCACCACCGGACACTCGTTCCTCACTCCTGCAAAGGACACTCCTGTTGGCTTGGCTTTTAGGGAAAAGAAGCGACAGTATTTTCTTTTGTCATGGGCAGCTTATGGGTTCAAAATGTTTCTTTGAATGCTGCAAAGAAAAAATTAGGAATATTTTTGGCTAGCCCCTTAATGCCATGATTATGTGTTTTAGTAATCTGTGGGGGACATAAACCCTTTACAAATGAGAATGTAGTGGACAAAAATACTTTAGATTATATTTTGTAACTCAGATATGCAGACATAACTCTCAGCTTTAAGACAAAGAAAGAAAACACAAAGAAATGTATTGCATGCGTCATACAGATTCATCATGTATGTTAAAGTGCTGCTTCTAAAAACGCTTGCTAGTGTATTTTGAACAGACACCAGTTCCAGTAAATAAACAGGGAATGTGGTGCTTGTTCCCAGCAGTTTGCCCAGTGCTGGAGACCTGCAGAGGCTCCAGACCTTGGGAGTCTTGGCCAGGGCTGCTTTTGCTTCTCAGCAACATCTTTTCACTTAATCCCCCTGATTTGGGGGTTTCAGCTTTAATCGCGAGGTATCATTCACATTTCAGTGTTGTTTACAGCTAAGAGGGAGAGGAGGATTCTGGAGCTGATTTAATCTAAACACAGAGAGCTCAAGGCTGTCCAGACCTATAAAAGGAAATAAATAAACTCCTTTGAAGATTGGAATTGTAACAAGAACATTCTTGTTTGGTCTTAATTTAGCTTCAAGGAAATGAAATCCATGTTGTAAGAGGTAGTTGTGCTGTATGCGTGTTTGTTCCTAATTAACTAGAAAAACTTTACGTGTGCAATGAAGAAAAGAAAATCTTGGTAGTACTAAGACTCTGTTTCTTATGTGATTTGTTTTGGTTTATTTCACAGTAGCATTTATGAGATTGTGTTCATGAAATGAAGTACCAGAGCAACTTTAAAAAACTTAATGGAAACAAAATGTGTATGAAAAAATGAATTATTGTACGGTTATGTAAATGTCCATGCAGTTATTTAAAGAATATTAAAAATATAAAGTACATGTAGGTGAAAAATATAGCACAAGATAAGGAACAAGCTTGGGGATGAGCTTTCAGATTTAAGCTGATGTATCACTAGAAGGTGATAGTTCAGAATGGAAATAAGACTTATTTTCAGTGTTTAAGGAAAAAGAAATAATTGACACCTTTCATGTGAATAACTGACAAGCAGGAGTAACACAGTACAGGGAATTCCCAGCTAGGGAGCCAGATCCTCATTTTGCTCACAGTTATCACACCTCTAAAGCAATCCTACCAGCTGAGCATCTTCCTCACTGTGCAGACATAACCAAAATAATGCTTGAACTTCCCATGTTTTTCTTTTAGGCACTATTGACTTTGGGAGAAGCTGAGGAAAATGCTGAGTTTTGCTTTTCTAGCTGTGTTGGAACAGTATACATAATTTTTCTCTATAGCAAATGTGCCCTGCAAGGCAGGTGATCAAAGAGGCTGGCCATTGCTACCAGCAATAACTGGTAGTTTCTGTAGCAGCAAAGGAATGACTGCACAGGAGACGTGAGGAATGCCACAGAGTCACAGGTCAAGCTTTAATGGCTAGCACAGCCCAGAGTGGGATTCCTGTGATTCCTTCTTCGTGATAATTTTGTCTGATAAAAAGGGAATTGAGTGGGCATGCTCAGAGATATGCTAGACACCCTTTTTTAAAGTTAAAGCTTAAATATCATAGAGAGAGTTGCAAATCAGTGGATTCAGTCACGGAAAGCAAGATATAGTCAAATCATTACATAAAAAAATCCATACAGAGGATGTGTGGAAAGGCTTGAGTTATATATGTATATACACACACACACACACTAACAAAAATAAATAAATAGCTCTAAACTGTGGTTTTATTGTAATTACATTACTAGTACAATATTTTCATTATACAAACCTTGTTGGTGTTAAAATATACATTATGTTGCAGTGTCCCCTGAATAATAGTAAATGACTGATCATTATTTATTTAAATCATCTTTCCAGGCCATTTTCTTTTGAAGTAGCAACGCTGGATTTCAAAACAGAACATTAAACATTAAATACAGTCAGGTGGACAGATCAAAATACAAAGCCTGGATGCATCTCAAAATCCTAGTCCAGAATGTTTCACACAAAATTTTGTTATGAGCAAAAAAGGTAACTACTGATTTATAAGGAATTAAGACCTGATTGTTAGCCCAGTTAACGTTTTAGCAATCTCGTTGATTTATTACTTGTTTAGTCAAAATGCCAGGCCAGTATAACACAAGCCACCTCTGAATAGCAGTGGCAAAACTTTCTGACTTGGACTGCTAATGCCAAGACATATCTCTAGGAGATATGATTTACAACTTTTAAACAAGGGAGCCACAGGGGTAAGAAATGTATTTGTGCTAAGAACATTGTCGTCTGGCAAGAGCTTCAGTCACAACTGTTGGTTGTCTTTACTGTGCAATGAGATTTTCTTCCTTTCAGACAACTGTATTTCATTAGTGACTTAAAAAAAAAAAAAAAAGAGGAAAAAAAAAATTGGGATTTGCATTCCTAAATAACTTCTAAGAAACTATTGTGAAAAGTTAGTAGTGACTGTATCTGCAGATCCCTGTACCATTGACAGATGAGTAAGTTAATAAGAAGAGAAGTTGATATCGGATCTCTATTTCCCAGCTTATCACATAGCTGGGTACAGACAGATCTTATCAAAGAATTGGTGACCTAAGAAAATAACTCTTCTTTCTAGTGTGGATCAGACAGAAAGACTCAATTAAAAAGGACCTTCTCCATTTCCCCACTTAATATGATGGCCCTGGCTTGAAGTATTTTAGAAAGTGAAAAACAAAACAAAAAGTAACTGTGTTTAATATCTTACCACAGCGATGCAAAAATGTTTTAAAATGTGATGAAATAGTGGTACTATGGGCTTGGGGTGGCTATTTTATAGCAACAGTGTTCTTCACAGTAAGTGATAAGGACATTTCCAGTACTCATACTTGATGCTTGACAAGAAATCTAATATTTTACTTGATTATACTGCTCTTGGAAAAAAGTCTTCAATACAAAACTGAATCTAATCCTGATGAGTCTTTTGGATACTGAATGTATCTCTGAGTGAAACGTTATACCTTCTGTTGTGCGGACCCATAAATGGGTCCATGATGGATCTTCTGATGAAGAGTGTCCTTTAGAAAGGAGGAAGACAAGGAGGCTGATTTTGTCTGCTATGAAGTTTTTATATCACTATAAGCCTACAGAAAATTTATCCCTCTTGCATATTTATGTATGTAAGAGCACAGCCAGCCATAAGTGGGGGGTTGCTTTTTAGTATAAAACTTGTGTTGGAATACATGGGTTGAATATGGTATAGAAAATACTTTTATTCATTGGCTGAAATGTTTGTATTTCCTGGAAATAAAAATTCTACTGGCAAAATGCAGTCACTTTGTCTTATTTTTCCCAGTTGCCGGTGGGAATAGTGCTACATAACAGATGTCAATACCTCAATAAATTTTGGGTTATGTCATTCAAATAATTTAAAAGCCACAGCATGTAGTACATTGAGGTAGACACTGTCAGCAACTCAGAAGTGGCAAACTTCATGCATGAGTCTAAACCATTTGACAGTATTCAATGGGATCAGAAGCAGCTGGTGTGGAAAGAAAAGTGGGGTTTGTTGTTCTTTGTTTAATACCTGCTTGGTAAAGTCCTACTCATTAGAAATTGATGGTAGTTTTCAGTGATTCTTAACTCAGTGCTTCAGTGATGGCCAAAAAACCCATAGACAAATTCAGTCAAGCATCAAGAGAATTGCACTTTGAAGACGTTTTCTTACAGACTCTGTTGGGCTATGAACACTGCCAATGCCAGTAGAAACAAAAGCGGGACCCCCCCTCCCATGATTCAGAGCCTGGTGGCTGCATGTCTCCCTGCTTATGTGGCCCTAAGATGCCCCTTTTATGTTTTACTAATGGGAACATTGAGATGCAAAGTACTAGACCAGCACAAAAAAATACAATACGATAAAATAAAAAACCCACAGACCAAATCAATGGACATAATGGATAATTTTTACAGCTTTCTGAAAGGCTTTAGAAATGTAGGTTTAATTTTGTGGTCAGTTGTGTGGAAAGCTGATGAAACAGAAACAGAGTACATCAGTCAGGTACTAGATCAATCGCAGCTCAGCTTCCCCGCCCCCCCCCCCCCCCCGCAACAGGACTGTGGAAACCCCTCGCCCCAAACAAGCCAAAAACTAAGGACAACAATAAACAGAAGGAAACTGGGATTCAGTCCCAGGAAGAAAACGTCTACATTTGAGAAGGGAAGAAAAAGAAATTTTACAGAAGGTTGTGACACAACCATCTTAAGATGTAAATGTGCTGGCAAGCATAGAGCATGACATGTGAAGAATGAGAATTACTCAGATGAAATCAAGCTAACTGCAGCGACAAAAAAAGGGAGCATGAGCTTTGTCTGAACAACTCAGTCATGCGAAGCCTTCAGGAGGAGAATTGGTTTTGCTAGTACTACCAGGCACATACGAAAGGCAAGTTTTAATCTCTCAATCAATGACTTGGTAAAATTATTCCTTATGCTGCCTTGAATTCCAGAGCTCAAATGAATATGCCTTGTAATTTTTTTTTTATTTTTTCAAATTGAATGTGAGAGCCCTTCATCCTGCCTTCCTTGTGCATGGACACCACTGCACTGGGCTCTGCAAGTACTTGGCCCAGCAGCTGCATGAGAGGTGGAAAAAACTGACCCCTGAAGTGAAATAAATAACTTTAAATGCTAAAAACCCAGCTCGTTGCTGCCAGCTCCTCCACTGCCACATTCACAGCCCATTACCAAACTGCTCAGCAGAAAGTAAACTAAGCCTCTTGTAGGTCAAATGAACATATATTTGAGCCTTGTGTTTTTTATCCATGATAGCTCAGATACATGTGTCAAGAGATAAGGAAGCAAAGCCAGGGATTTAAGTGGCATGTAGCAATGGAACAGAAAAAATTTGCAGCTCCTATCAACAATTTTCATCTGCAACTGTTTGAGGAAGTAGCTGGCTTCAAAACAAATTAGTGGAGGTTTAAGGGGCTGTATTTCAATTCATTTCAGGAGGAAATGGGAGGATAGGAGGAGAGGTCTCATTATACTTTGGACAAAAAAAAAGCAAGCTGTGAGCTTGCTATATTTCTGTTCTGAGGTTAAAAAGGGTGCAAAGGAAATTTAAAGATCAAGCCCTTTAAGATTTGAAATGCTGTCTTCTGTGAAGTGGTCTTCACCTAGAGTTATGTGCTAAGAGACTGCTGGCAAATGAAGAAAGAGATTTGTTCCTGCCACAAAAATTTATGTTGGAAGGAGGGAATGGGAGTGTCTGAGACACTCAATTAAATATAAAATTTAAAAAAATAAAATAAATTGGAGCCAATGTACAAAGATACATGAAAAGTGAGTTGCTAGAGGAAAAAAAAAAGAGTAGAATTAAATCATAGACACAGTATTTATTTGTACAGATCAAAAGTCACATACCTCAGAAATGCAAATGGTATTGGTTTATTAGATAACTGAAATTAGGCACTGAAGGGGAAGCAAAGCTGCTTCTTTAAGATATACTTTGGATCAATTGATCAAGCAGTGCAATCATTCTCATTTGTTTTCAGAAAAGATTAGACATCAGACTACAAAACAAATGAAAGGCTAACTATACTACTCATTACCCTTGCTGGAGAATTTACAGCCAACATAGTAGCTTTTTACGGCAGTGCGAAAATGTTATTATCCACAGAATTTGTTACAGCGGGAAACCCTTTCAAGTGGTCTGTCTTTCCCCTTGTTTTTTAATTATAGGGTAGTGTATGAACTTTGCCATCCTATTAACTGAGTGTCATCTTTTCTATAAAAACAAGTGACATTATTTACAATTCAAAGTCCTTTTTGAAGGACAGTAGTCTCCTTGGCTTGAAAAGAATGCATTCAGAGCTTTTCCAAACTGAAGTGTTATATGAAATAATTCCTCACAGCTGTGCTGGGACAGCCAGCACCGAGCAACTGGCTGCGACGGGAAGATCAGCCGCAGGGACAGAGGTGCTGCAAACCCCAGAGCAGCTCCCTGTCAGAGACAAGCCCAGGCTGGGTCACAGGGGCAGATCTCATGCGGTGCCTAGGGATGGAGGTCAGCTGGCCAGGCCAGCCAAAGGTTTGTGCTCCTGAGATAAGTAAAGGCACAGTGGTACCTGGTCAGGACCCCTGGATCGATGCTCAAATGAATCTCCCTTTGCATGCTGCATCCCTGGGTTTGAATACCCCATCTGTCTGCAGACTGATTTTAAACAAAACTAACAAAGAGGTTTTGCTGAAATAACCTATTTAAAGGGTAGGTGACACTAAACCAAACCTCCTCACCTGAATGAGCTGGGAGGACAGGCAGGTATAGTACCAGCAGGGATACTGGGCTCTGCACTATAAAATGGGCCATGGCTCTCCACCTGGTGGACCTTGGCTCTCAACCACTGATTCAGGCCTGCTGCTGTTCAAAGACAGCTATAACCATGATGGGTCTTCTTGTCAACTAGCTTTGCCTTGTTCAGAGATGCCCCCTTCTTGCTGAAGACCAAGAGCATTGGTGGAGCCACACGAGAGTCTTTCCAGGCTGCCACCTCTTCCAGTTGGCAAGCGGAAGATTTTAATTTCCAGGACACTGAATTTTAACAACCATTATGTTGGTTTGTATGGCAGGAAAAAGCATTCAGTGGATAACATTTTTGTCTATTTAGGAAGCTTCCTTGTCTTTTAGCTTGTTTACTACTTTAAAACTTTCAGGGATATCATCCTTTAGTGTAAATCCTTTTAAATTAAGGGAGCAGGAGTAATAATAATTGCATTTCATAGCAGAAGAAACGATATTGCTGAGAAGAGCTATGTCTCACAAAAGAATTCTAAGATGAAAAAGAAGGCTTAAATTTTTGGAGCCAGTGAGCAGTATCTCACTAGCTGTCCCACCAACGCTCTGCTCAGTATCATGTAGGTATTGGAGGGCATAGCAGCCTATTGTACCTAACAGCCTCTGTTATTAAAAACCTAGTTGTCTCTTATCTGCTTTTCAGCAGAGGTTTTATTTATAACCATAAAACCAGATGGTATGGCAGCTGCTGGGAGCATGCCAGTGAGATGGGAGAAGACCCCTCTCTGCTGGGACAGGGAGTGGGACCTTGGTCAGGTCTTGTCCCATCCGCAGGACACACACTGCTTGTGCAGCTCCATGACAAAGTATATACCCTAGCATGCCAGCAGCCTTGGGCCCTTGCTCAGCATGGGACTTAGTGTCTCCCTGGTGAGGCATTGGGCTGTTTGATTTCCCTTTGCTTCCAAATCAAGAGAAAAAAAAAAAAAAAACAAAACAATAAACTAAAAACAAAAACAAAACCCAAAATTTACTTACAGACACTCATGGCTGTTGTTTGAAGCCTCCTCACTCTTTTGCTTATACTTGCATTGTCAGAAGTAGCAATAAAAGCAGCTGCTCCCTGCTATATTTAAGCCATCAAATAGGAAAACTTAAGAGGACAGCATGTACTGGGAAGGGATAAGGACAGAGGAGGGAAAAAATAAAACTAATGAATCAAGTGAGGAGAGGAAAGGAAAAAAGAAGAAAAGATGGAAAAGCCAAACCAAGAAGGAAAAAAAATTATTTGCAAAAACCTGACTGTCCTGAAAATCAAGTGGAATTACTTTCTTGTCAGCATGTGCTTGTTAGACCAATGCAATTTTCTGCAGGTAAATGAAGCTACTCACGACTTCATACATGTAGACAACACTAAGGAAAATACAGCTTTCTCATATACAAATCTATGTCAAATCACAGATTATAAAATGGCAGAAACACCAACCAACTGATCAGCTACATGAGACAAGAGACTAGAGAAATTATTGAGTTAAAAGATAGTTAGATCTGGAATAAAGTTTATGCATGTCCATCTTTTCTCTCTGAGCCTTTAAGATCAGCTCTTTGCAGTAATGCCCAGCTCTGTGATTCTGCCTGTATTTACTAAGGAACTACATAGAATTTCTGCTCCGTGAATCAATTATTAAGTAATACTATAACACAAATAATAAATACTGATTTCACATATAGAGGCGATATCTGATATTTAAATGAAAAGCCAGAAAAATGGAGACTTACGTTAGATTAAAAGCTCCATCTTGTTCTGCGAGCAGCATTTTGATTGGGTAAGTATGTTGTTTTCCATTTTTTTCTCTCTTCTTGCCAGACTAGACTTTTTACAAACACTTGCCAAAGTGAACTACCACTTGAGATCAAGAGTTATGAACCTGAAAGACCACATATTCAAGTGTATCAGTATTTCTTAATTCATCCACCCAAGAGATTTTTCCCTTTTCATTTTCTTCTTTTTTTCTCCCCAGCAGACAAAGTCTGGGTTCCTTGAAGGTGCTTGAAGTGACCGTGGACTGTTTGATGAAAGGCACTGCAAATTTATAAAGAGGGAATCTCCCTCAATATAAGCGGTAGACAGAAGGTTGAGGCTGAGTAAAGAGGTATATGAAATTGATCCCCTGAAATGACTTCTCTAAAAATCAATGGGCATTTAGGGTTAGTAAAATGCTTTTCCATTCAGGGTTTTTTACCCTTTTCCTAATCTGCATATGCCTTGTGACTTAGTAGAAAAACCTTTGCAGAGTGTCCTATTTGCCTAATGTTGTCAGATAGCCTTCAAATGGGAAGCAAGGAGCTTCATAATTTAGTGACACTTAGAGGTGATTTCTGCAGGCAGAACCAGTTTTAGGGCCTGCGAAATGGGAGCGTGAGATTGTTTCTATCGCAGAGAAGAGGGCAGGCAATGGGGAACCACCTCTGCCATGTGTACTGGCAGCCCGTGTCCCCAGCTGCAGCTCCTTGACTCAACTCCGCCTCACAGCTGGGGTCAGTGCAGCACTCAGAGTGCAAGATGGGAACAGCTGAAGATGGTGGCACTTCTAATTGAATTTTGAAATGCTTCCCACCTTGCAGGAATACCATCTAAAGAACGCAAAATTTCCAAATGAATGCAAAAGTGCATTTCCTTTCCTTCTTTCTTGACACTCCATCCCTGCTCCCAATAACTACTTTGCTTCCTGGTGGGGAAGCTGTGCTGACTAAAGAGCTTCTGTATGACCACAAAACCACTTCAAAGTTCAAGAAAGAAGAAAGACCGTGTATCTAGCTGACAAAGTTCCTGTAATGAAGGGTGTTTATCCTGTCTATCCTGGGGTTAGTGACTCAGACGGGGCTAGCTGTACTAACGTACTGCAGCAGCTCTGAAAGGAACTGCCACCAGCAGCTGACCCACAAAGGGCTGCCACAGACATCAGCCCAGTTCTCGCCTGTCTGAATGCTGTTCCCTTGGACAAAGAGATGTGGGTTTTTTTTGTCTGTTTGTTTGTTTTATTTTTAGATAAAAATGTCAAATTCACACAGCGGAGAGCAAGGCTGAGCTAAAAAGCAGGTAGCAGTGCCAGCAAGTGTGTAGCCAGGTGGCATCGTGAAAAGGCACCATGCAGACCATGAGGGTCTCAGGGCTCCCATTAGCAAAGCTGGGCATGGAGAGAAGGGTCTTCCCCAAAAGCCCCAGTTCCCAGAGAGACATAGAAGGGCTGCAAAAAGCTGCGTCTTTTGCCTTTCCCTCCTCATTTCCCAGCATGTCTGCTACACTGCAACAAGGCAACTGGTGTAGAAATTTGCTGTAACAGAGAAAGAGCGGCTCCAAACAGGAGCTTCTTCCTGTATTTGCAGCTAAATTATAGTGCTCACCAAAGGAAAATAAATATATGGAGGCCCTCAAAGACCTAGGGAGATTTGTATTAGCAATGGGCTGCTCTGGGCAGCCACATGTAAACATGTCAAAACTATGTAGAAGCCGCATATCCTGGTTATTCTCTAGGAAACAAAACACAAACTTTCCCAGGGTGTTGTAACTGTGTATAGCCGCCTTTGGTGATAGACCTCAAACTACCTTTATAAGGGTAAGCATTACTACCTCTGTTTACATGAAGAAAGCAAGGCACACAGGGATGAAACTACTCCCTTGGGTCACAGAGTGAGCAGTTGCCAGAAATGAGAATGTAAGCTATAATAGTTCTTCTTGTCCCAAAGCCCTGTCTTCTAATTCTTATCTCTCCAGATCAAGATCTGAGGTCAGGCATATCTCTATTTTGCAAACGTTTTTCCTTTTGGAGGAAACTCAGGTCAGGATTATGGATTTGGGTCAGCAGTTTTAGCGCAGATGTAATTTCTACCAGTGTATGAAAGGCATCATTGTGAAACATGTAACAATCAATGTACCTGTTCTGTACTTAATATCAGTGTGCAGCAGCAGAGGACTGAACAATCAAGCAGCAGAACAGAAAGCAGGACCTTGGCATCAGAGCCTGGTCGCATAGCACAGCTACCTTCATTCTGTCCCTATAGGCTGTGCCTGAAATCAGAATAGGGTTTCAAATGCAAAAGAAACAAGCAATGCCTTCAAAGAGACTGGATGATGGTGATGAGATTAGGAAACGCTGTACCTTGCCTTTTTCAGAGGAAGTGGCATAAGAGCTTTTGCTGATTCTGGCTTGCTCTGGTTTGGCATGTAGGAGCTCTTGCTGCATGAAAAACATCATCATTTTTGTGGGAAAAGTGCAATTATTCAAAATAAAGAAGTTATTTTATGACATTTCCGTACCTCGCTCCAAACCCTACTTATAAGCTGGCCACTTCAAACAGAGTCCTTGGCAGAACTAGGTCTTCCCAGAGAATCTCAGATTTAACTTTCCCCCAAATTTTCTTCTTTGACATATGATCTTTTCTTTGTCCTAGCTGTATTCAGTATTGTGGATAGCAGTTTGTCTGCTACTATCACCTTCCAGTTGAGCTTTTGCATGCTTATATGTGCAAACTTTTGCCATTTGCTTGGAAAATCTTTGCTATTCCACTCTCCAATCACCTCAGCCTCCAAGCAACATTTGACAGCAATTGCAGCAAATGTACTAATTTGTCACAATCAGCGTAACTTTGTTGCTCGCACTTGTCCACTTGTGTGGGACAAATTGCAGATTGAATGTCTTAAATTTAGTAGTGAAGGGACACACCATAATCCTGTAGACCCAGAATAGATACTTCAGTATCTCTGGGAAAACAAAACAAAACAAAAAAAATTTTAAAAATGCTTTGTTCTTTTCAGGGTAATGTGTAATTCTGCTTGGCATTTTCCTCTAGGTTTTTACTAAGATTGGTGTTTGTAGTTCCATTTATGTGATATTTTCTAGGTCAGTTTCTACTTCTGCCTGTCTGAACTAAACTTTTTTATCTGTTTGCATGAGCCTAAAAAAACTCCCAGCTAGTAGAATATTCTTAAAAACTCACCTAAGCCAAAATACTAGAAGAACCTTCATTTGGTGACTGTCTTACTTAAGGTTACACAATTGTAGTCAGTAAATATACCGAGATGAGAAAGGACCAGCTTCTTTCGATGTGGAGGTACTTTTTCCATAGGCAGGAGTGATCCTTCAGGTACGCTGTACTTCACAGTGTCAGATCTCAGCTAATATGGGCTCTGATTTAAAAGTTCATTGCATCCAGATACATTATTTCTTAGTAGCTCATATCACAGATAAATATGTTTTGGTTTTGGTTTTGGTTTGTTCTGTTTTGTTTTGTTTTATGTTTTGACTCTCAGAAGAGAAAAGAAGAATTTGTTTGCAGTCTGTAGCTTTCCCTGGGTAGCTGATGACAAGAATAAGGATCCAGTGGTACAGCAATGCTGTGACATAATGAAACATGGCGCTATCCAGAATGTCAATCTATTCCAGAGCAATGCAAAATGGAATCAGAGACACAGCCAATAGAGATCAGAGAAGGTGCCATAAGTTCTGCTAGAAAATGATAATATTTTTTTCCAGGAAATCTCAGTTCCATTAGAATAAATCTACAGCTTATTTTAACTATTGGACATGTGCATGCTTCCCTTCCCTGCCAATAAAATCAGTATCTCATGAGACTTTATTTTCTCCTGTATATTGTTTTCTCAGTTGTAAAATCAAGGCTGTTTCAAATTGGAGAGTTATGGTAAAATGGATGGTAATTATACAGCATTGGAGAATAATCAGTGAGCCAGCTTTCTTCTGTAGGGCATTTTGTTATCTGATGGAAATCCTGTTTAGCGTTCCACAGTATTTATTCAGATCTGACTTCCTTTAATCTCACCAACTACATTTAAAGGGAAGCACCAGGAGATGAGTTTTATCTTGAAACGGAAAGTTTCCATTTTATTAAAACTTAACTTTCTTTGTAAATCACAGACTGAGATGAGGGTTTTTTTTTCCTATCAGGAGAAAAGGGGCTTGGGAATGGAACAGAAACTGCTGTCAGTTTTTTTCAGTGGTGGGCTCTCTGATGGTCCGGCAGTTCTGTATTTACCTTATTACGGAGCAGTTAGCAGGCTGTAAATCTCACTGATGAGCCAGCAGCCGTTCTGTGGGCAACTCAGTTATCTTCAGAGTCCCATAAATTCTTTAAAAAAGGCAGTTTTCAAGGATGGTTGGAAAGTTACCATTCATAACTGAAACATCCACTTATAATAGGGTGGATGTATGAATAGAGAGTAGGCTTATTAGATTTGCAGACCACACTGAGTCAGGAAGGGCTGGAGGCATTTTAAGTGATGGACTCAAACCCAAAATGTTCTTCCCAAAGTGCGGGTGTAGTTTTTAGCAAATAAGGGGATGTTCAACACGGATGTAAATCCACTTAATGAAACTGGCAGCCAACTATGAAAATGCAAGACAGGAACAAGCTGTTGGGCAGCAGCTCTGTAGCAATGGTTTGTGTTTGATGGTGAATCAGAAGGTGAATGGCATTTTGTTTCATGAGGTGCAAATGCCATCCTGGGTTGTATAAATAGGGGTGCAGGCTGTGAGACAGGTGAGGTCTCAGCTAGAAACTGCTTGGCCTGCAGCAGTGTGTTTGTTTGTAGCTCTACTTATTCTCCTTTTCAAAAAGTTAGGTTCTTCACTCCTGTTAAAAACACCTTGCCAACATTTCTGTTGTATCAAGAGTACCGAGAGGAAATAAACAATATTTTTATTTCCAAGATGTCTGTGCTATTCATGACTCACAAGTGCTAATTTCAGAAAAGAAGGAAAGAGAAGAATACCAAGATGCTTGCTGTTTATTTTTAAATTAAATTGTAGCATTTCTCCTTTAGAAACATCTTACATAGATAGATTGTTTTCAGGATTTTTCTGACATTGTTTGTTCAATTTGGGCTTGTTTTCTTATCACAGTGATGTATTGAAGTCTAAACGAAAACTATTTCCTTCATGTCTTTTTAACAGATTGTCACGAAGCATCATTGTGCAACAATGTCATCCACAATTTTAATGATGACATCTCATTTCAGAAGGGCGTGAGCTGAATCCCAATGAATAAATTCATGATGTTTAACCTCTCTGTGACCCCATTTCTACTGCTTTTTTTTCTCTTCCTGCCCCAGCTCATTAGCTGTCTTGACAAAAGCAGCTGAGATAAGATGTGAGTCTTTATAGCTGCATTTTAAACTAAAAGAAACAGTAGTAGGAAGAAGAATGGTGGAGAGAAGCACCATGTTTGATCCTGAAATAATGTGTTGTGCATTTATAAGCAAGCTAGTTTTTTCTCAGTACAACATGGTTCCTAACTGAAACAACGGATCTCAGACTAGAAACTAAACTGACATTATAATTACATTCAACCCTAACTAATTTCTTTCTAATATACTGTGGGTGGCATCCAGCTCATTGAGATGCAGACCCTGTTCCAAGGACATCCTGTGGCTATCGAGAAACCTCTGTTTTGAACTCAATTTTCAGAAGTGTTTCCACTGTCAACTGTCAACATTAACACAATGTTTAGGTTCCCTTTAAAATAAATCAACCCATTTTGCCACCCTCTTATTGCTCTGTCACCTGTTGATCGCAGTCACAAACCATTTTAATGTGGCACCAGTTTGGTCCCAAAGTTACTGTTGATAGTTTTCTTTAAGCATCTACTTTGCTTGCTCTTTTATCCCTTGGTAAGACTACTAAGAAGCTAAAAAATATGTTTCTAATAGTATTTATCTCAAAAGAGCAGCTTATGAATCATGACAGTATATATTTTAATCTGCATTACTTAAGTGGCTAATGAGACTCATTGCCATCTCCCAACCTTATACAGCATTATATTTGCTGGGAGAAGATTTTTCTTACTGTTTTTATGGTTTCCTTATCATCTCATTAGCCCTATCTTCAGCACTGAAAACTAGCAGGTAGGAATTTCAGAATGTGTAAAACGGGAAATTCCCCTTTATTTTTTTTCCCTTCTAATATAGTTGCAGAGTCAAACTTTCAGACAATTTTTTAATGATGTGTTAGAAGTCTGCATTATCTATACTCTATTAGTACACTTCAGTAAACACAGCTTCTCTGAAATTGCTTTTTATCTCAAGTAGTAAACTTCTAATAATCTATCCCCATTTCAGTTTCTGCACTAACTGTGAACTACACTTACTGAATCCAGTTCATTGCAATTGTTCCATTTACTATCTTACATTTACAATGAAAAAAACCCCATAGTTGACTCCCAGAGTACTGTCATTATTGGTAGACAGTGTATTTAGCTTTGCTTAAATACTTCAATCTGGGGACAAATAGTAGCTATTTTCTCCTGTTGTTCTACATCAGGAAAAAGCTGTTAGAGGAACACGAGGGGAAATAACAGTTTGTTGATGCTAGCTGAATTTATAGTGAATTGTTACTGGATGAAATCTGTTTGGAGCCAACATATCCGGTTTACTGCAGGATTTTATGGGAGGCTCTCAAATTTGCATGTTGATCACATGAAATGTAGGAAGTCCCTCCCAGCCATACAATAGGAAAAGAGGATTGTTAAAATACGAAACCATCTCAAGCATTGTGTGATTTATTTATTCTCAGAGATGCAGCAAGGGAGGTAGCTGTTTACAGTACAAGAGCAATCCACAAGACTAGGAATAGTGCTGTTCAACCTGTGTAAAGTCTTCATTAGATATATGAAGTTTCCCAATCTATATTTCATATATACAGAGACATATAAATATTGTTCTTGTCTCAGATTTCTGGGCTATTTGTCTTGCAGCTAGCACAACCTGAATGGGATCAATAAGCACAATGGGGTAATAGAGCACATTTATCTTCTGTTCATCCTGTGGTGGGCATTTCACCTGACACTACCTCTGAAGCGTTTTTTCAGTCAGCACAGCAGGGAGCTGAATTCTCTAGCAGGCTACTAAAACCTGACAGGTCCCCTGGAGTATCCACTTGTCTCGAGGTTTTCCGACAAGGCCACAGCAGACTCATAGGCAGAAAAAGAAACCAGGGCAAATTTGGACTAAGACATTAAGGATTCATAAAAAGCAACCACTGACTTTTTGTCTTTCGTGACTGAATCCCAGGAGGAACCTACAGGCTGGTGGAGCACAGAGAGCACCTGTGGTAACGTGGCCCCTGCTGTGGTTTCTTTCCCTTTGCCGGACATAAATAGTTTGATTTCTCTAGAGAGCTTGGAGCTTGTTCAGTTCAGGGAAGGGCATTGTCTAGGGGAAGGAAGAAAAAGGAGTGGAAGGAGGTGTCCCAGGTGAAGGAGATAAAAGTTGGCTGGGACAGGAATTCTTGAAGGAATGTGCAAGCTGTTCTTTGTAGTATGAATTTGCAGGAGAAGACAGAAATGAGCAACAGCTGATGGACCTGGTCATAGCTGAGAAGAACAGGAAAAAAAGCCTTTCCTTGCAATGCCAGATAAATGCATTGCATGGTTAGCGGTGCTGGGATGCTGGTGTTTAGCACAACCTTTGCAAGTAATAGAGCTGTCTCATTTTTCTTCTGAGGAGTCCATGCTCATGATTTCTGACATCAGTGCTGTCAGTAGTGACACCCCACATACCATACAAAGGACAACCTTTAAAATGAAACATAAGAAATTTTGCAAAATTAAGTCATTAAAAAGTGGAAGGCACACAGATGTGGTGATACTATAGTTAAATGAAACATTTTCTTTTTCCAAGTTTTGAGGTTTTTGTCTTTCTTTTTGAAGGAACACACTTATCAAGTACAAGGTCACTTAGCATTTTACTCTGGCTACAGATGCCTTTTTTTTATGCTAAAAATACTTGATCAACACAATTCATCCCTTGTTCTAAGCTCCATGACTTAAATCCTCAGATCTGTTGATGTATAAATTACAGCTGTCTATTCTCCACCACTCGGTGAAGAAATAACTGCCATAGTAGCTAGAGTTCATGGATATAATTCCCAGTGACTGTAGCCAGCCCCGGGGAGCATGATGAGATTCCATGAATATGTTTTGTGAGACTCTCCCTGTTAATCCAGAGCTTCTCACCCTCCCAGAACTCTGAGACAAGCAAAACTTCAAATTCTCCAAAGCAAAGCACTTAATTAGAATATAAACCTGAGTCTGCTCCTGATACAAGGCAGTGGTTGTATGGGCTGAGTGCTGGTTTGATTATGGTGGCTTGACAGCTTCTTACACCAAAAATCTCTTTTTCCTCCAAGTGGACACTATCGGTGAAATGCTCTGTGAAGGCAATGATGTGAGGAGCAAGTGATTTTTCACTGTTCACTGACACAAAACGAGCCTGAGGTTGAGTCAGAGAGAACTGGTAAATGGGACAATAGAGGGAATCAAACAGGAAAACTGGGGAGAAAGGAAGAGGGAGGGGAAAAGGTACAGCAAAGGGGAAGATTATGTATGGGTGTGGAGGTAGCCAACATGCAGGAAGGATATGTGAATAAGAGTTATCTCAGATGTTCAACTCTTAAATACACTGTTCCTTCCTGATAAGCAGAACATCAATGGGAGCGATGCGTAGGCTAAATGGCAGAATATCACCCTCATCTAAAAAAAGTAGTTGGAAGGAAAAAAAAAACAGAAAGAAAGAATGTGAGATGAAAATTGAAACAGTGATGTGGCAAAGAGCTCTATAAGCATTTGTACCATATGTGTGACAAGTTCAGAAATGGCTAAACTTGTTTTACTCTCTGTCATCTAAACATACCCTTAGCCTCTGAACTTTGTCTCATATTGGAAATGTATGAGTTTGTGAAGAGTTTGATATCAGCAAAAAATTTACTGTTCCTGAATGAATTCAAGCAGTAGTTTTTCTAAGACATAGCTGCACTTTTAAAGACATTGAAGTATCTTTAAAATGTCTTTACAAAGCCAACGTGGCCCTTCATATAGCCTCCAGTAACCATGTACACTATTCTGCCATTTACCAGGGTGAAATTTTCTTCTCTGCTGGTTCTAAAACTTCTGTCAACACACTCTTATCATTTAGCTGGTGAAGTGCCTTTAATTCAGCTGCTAAGAAGGAACACCTATATATTCAGCTTCTGTACTGGTGACATCAGTGATATCTTTCAGGCACCAAGGAGCTTGACAGCTTGTCTTCTAGAGGTGTTGTTGCATGAACCATAAGCCAATGCCAGGCACGAGGGTCCCTCTTTGACTGATAAAACTGGTATTTTAAAGGCCAGATCCCAAAGGTGTCCAGTTCCAAGAAAACCACAACACAGAATATTGATAGAAAAGTAGCAGATATCATAAGTGTGCTTTTTAGAGATTATGGGGTGTTAAATACTTAGAAGAGTGGGACCAGAGAAAGTAATAACCTCAGAAGAGGTCTTGAAGATCTCCATTAATAAAAGAATTAAGTGGTGACTTAACAAAGCAGTGCTTTGACAAAGAACCAAACTCAAATAGCGAATCTATATTTAGATACTATGAAATGTTTTGCTGTTCCTCTTTTTTTTTGCTGTTAAATTGACCTTATTGTCCACAGAAGCTGAGAAGTCAGCTTCGCTAATAGCTACTGTTATGCTCTGTTCTCCTGTTCAGTTAGCAGCCTCACAGACATAGCATAGGCAAAAATATTTATGGCAGACAGCTTTGAGACAAATGAAAAGAGCTACAATTCCCAAACCTCTCCTTCATGCCATCAGCAATGTTCAGTAGATACGGATCCAAAGGAATACAAGAGCAAAATTCATTCCCCAAGGATGTGGGTCAGTTTGAAGGGCTGCTGTATAACTACAGGCACATTTTTCCCTGATAAATTATGGCTCACTGTGTCAAACATAGACTCTAATTGAGTAAAATGTAGTGATCTTCTTACTCAATGGGGCTTTGTTTTCAATTAAGACATAGTTCCCCTTGACCTTGAATTTTTCAGGGATGATTTCTGGATAAGAAGGAGAAATACTGGTGACTGAGAAAGCAAAGGGCAAAGGAAGCCCAAGGACCCTCATTAACACTGATTTGTGCGATGCACACTCTCACCTCTCAGTGGAGATGTGGCTGTATCACTGCCTGTCCCTGTTATGATAATACCAGACAATCTTAATTACAGATTTTGCTCCAGCAGGCTGTCAAAGTGCTTTGTAAACTGCTTGTTAAATCTGAGATTATTTAACTGCTTTATTTTAGTAGCAGAAAAGACCATTATGATCACAGAATGTGATCTGCTACATAAAGGGGTCTATTTGCTTTCACCCTGTAATTTCTGCAACCAGCCCTTGTCCTTAAAAGTAAAGAGGTTTTCTATAAAAGGAAACCTTGAGAAAAGAATGGAGAGGCCTTCATGGATCAACCTTCAAAAATCAGAATTGATCTTGTTCCTTTTGCAATACAGTAGAGACTATACATCCTTTAACTATTTCCTTCCCACCCTGTCCACTGTTTTTTCCCTTATAACTGAGTTAGGATTTATTTTGTTTTATTAGTTTTGGCACTCTGCTCACACTGACAGATTTTAGTTTCTTTTTTCTATTAATGACCAACTGTACAGCAAAATGCATACAATTCTAAATATTATGGAATTACAACTGCTTCCAACATATAGCAAATCTTCTGCTGTGAATAAAGCTAATTCTTAAGGAAAAAAATGTATTCTCAAATTCTTAAGAAAAAAAAATTCTCAACCACGTTATTTTCTATGAATGGGTAGAGATTGCAAGCGACTATTCTTACTTCACTGAGAACAATAGAGGCTGCAGTTTGTCTGGAGGCTGCTATATGCAAATGCTACTGGTCAGCTTAGATTCTGCTTTCAAATAAATGTTAAGAATCCAAATGAGGTCATCAGAAGATTTCACCTTTGTTCTGGCTGTTTCCAAAGTATCTGAAGGTGACTTTAAGAGTAATTTTGCTTTCTTGTTTTGGGATGACTTTCTGATTTTACTTGTTTGGGTTTAACTTTGTTGGTTTGTTCACTTAGTTTCATTTTCTTAAACAAGACATTTCTGGTGTAGCTCTCCTTTTCCAGACTTGCCTTCTGGAACACCTCACGTCCAAGAATTACTTTGATGGTTGGTTGTTCATACAGGGAGCAGAAAGTGACTTATAGCATCAACCTGATTTAATTGCTGCCATCTTACTTTTCATGACAGTATGAGTTGATGAGCCTTTGTGAATGATGCCTCTTGTCTGACTTTTCTTAACAATAGGCATAAAAGGAAAAGATATAAAATTTTCCATTGGCACTGAATGACACATACATAATCTTCTAATACAGAATGAAATTGTATTTCTACTAGCTGCAAGCAATTTTCAGTATCTTTCCCATTCTGCTTATTTTCAAATGTTCCACAGCCAATAAATGACAGAAGTAATTTGCAACTGTTTCAACTTAAATCACAAAAGTAATTGCGTAGCCTGATTGAAAAAGCCAGTTATTGTTTGAATTAACGGTGTGATTTCTTTGTTTCTGCCTAGGCAAGGATATATTTTTGCTCAGGCTAATGAAGGTGCTGATGCTCCTGGATGCTTTTTGCTGCAGCAAATGTCACTCTCCCATGTCCCAGTTGTGGCAGAGCAGTGGATGTTGTCTACCTTGACTTCATTAAAGCCTTTGACACAGTCTCCCACAGCATCCTCACAGCTAAGTTGAGGAGGTGTGGTCTAGACAATGGAGTAGTGAGGTGGGTTGCAAACTGGCTTAGGGAGAGAAGCCAGAGAGTGGTAGTCAATGGTGCGGAGTCTAGTTGGAGGCCAGTATCTAGTGGAGTGCCTCAGGGGTCAGTGCTGGGGCCAATATTATTCAATATATTCATTAACGATTTGGACGAGGGAATTTATTGTACTATCAGCAAGTTTGCTGATGACACCAAGCTGGGAGGAGTGGCTGACATGCCAGGAGGCTGTGCTGCCATCCAGCGGGACCTGGACAGGCTGGAGAGTTGGGCGGGGAATAACCTGATGAAATTTAACAAGGGCAAGTGTAGAGTCCTGCATCTGGGCAGGAACAACCCCAGGTTCCAGTATAGGTTGGGAGATTACATATTAGAGAGCAGTGTAGGGGAAAGGGACCTGGGGGTCCTGGTGGACAACAGGATGACCATGAGCCAGCACTGTGCCCTTGTGGCCAGGAAGGCCAATGGCATCCTGGGGTGTATTAGAAGGGGGGTGGTTAGTAGATCGAGAGAGGTCCTCCTTCCCCTCTACTCCACCCTGGTGAGACCACATCTGGAGTATTGTGTCCAGTTCTGGGCCCCTCAGTTCAAGAAGGACAGGGAACTGCTGGAGAGGGTCCAGCGTAGGGCAACGAAGATGATTAAGGGAGTGGAGCATCTCCCTTATGAAGAAAGGCTGAGGGAGCTGGGTCTCTTTAGTTTGGAGAAGAGGAGACTAAGGGGGGACCTTATTAATGTTTATAAATATATAAAGGGTAAGTGCCATGGGGATGGAGCCAGGCTCTTCTCGGTGGAAAACAATGATAGGACAAGGGGTAATGGGATCAAGCTGGAACACAAGAGGTTCCACTTAAATTTGAGAAGAAACTTCTTCTCAGTAAGGGTGACAGAGCACTGGAACAGGCTGCCCAGGGAAGTTGTGGAGTCTCCTTCTCTGGAGACATTCAAAACCCGCCTGGACATGTTCCTGTGTAACCTCATCTAGACGTTCCTGCTCCGGCAGGGGGATTGGACTAGATGATCTTTTGAGGTCCCTTCCAATCCCAAACATACTGTGATACTGTGATACTGTGAAAGGCAGAAACCAAAGCCACGGGATGGGTCCAGACACAGCTGCTGCTTCTCATTTGTGCCACTGTTTCTGCAAGTGGGATTTGTACCAAAACAGTCATGAAAACTGCAATGAGAACCACAGTTTCTGAAATCAGACTTGGAAACATATTGAGTGAACTTACTGATGACAATGGTTTACTGTAGCGGCCTTTGCTCATGACTGAAATAATATTATACTAGATAAATAACAGTAGAATTGGGAAAAGTTTGTGGATACAGACTTATTCACCAATATATCATTCATTTAATAATTAATAATATTATTCATATAAAAAATAATAATATGTAACTTATCACTTTGTAAAACATGAAGATCCTTTAAACATAGAAAATGCCAAGCAAAATTTCTATTTCTTCCATTTGAAGGAAGGAATTTGCTACTTTTCTGACAAGGTTTCCTAGTGCCGAACTAAATGGACTCTTAAATCTCAGCTTGAGTCTGAAAAGATATACAAATACAATTTGGCACATCATATACAAACAATGTTTTCCCTATGTAAATAACACATTATTTATGCCCTGTCAGGGGCAAGCAGTGCGCAGCCTGAGAGCCCCAACCTGGTGGCAGTATGAAAGCACATGGGGGGATGGATGGAACCCCCCAGTCCTGTCCAGGAGCAAGTGTTGCTGGCAGATCTTGGAGGAGCAACTTTTTGGACCCAACCAAATCCAGCGATCAAATAAAAGTTATGTCACCATCTCCCAGCATAGAGCAGGGAGCCAGTGGGAGCCCACATCCCACCACCAAGCACGCCCTGGTCCCCACTGGCTACTTTCAACCCACAAGCAGACCCTTCAAAAATACTGGTAGGAGGAAGATGCTCATGGCTTGGGTGATAGCACCAAAGTACTGTCAAAGCCGGGCTAGAAGGGACAATATAAGACAAGGGTTTCTACTTGTGACGGACATGAGCAGTGCTGGTCTTCTCTGCCAAGCATGGTGTGCAAACCTTGGAAAAGCTTTGCTAGTGTACTCTGCTCTGGGTTATTGGGATCCTGTCCGAATTCCTGTCCTCTGCCCCCTGCTCCCACCCTGCCCCTTGGTGTATGGACAACTTGCAGGGTGCCAAATACTTTGGGGATTTCTTTTAGTGTCTTTGAGGATGGCTTTGAGTCAGTCAACATCTTTGGAATAAAGAGATTACCAGGTGGTAATCCTTGGTTGTTGAGAGCATTCTTCTCTTTTGAACAGGCAAACTGGAGCTTGGAAGGAAGGGGATAAATTATTAAATGATACAGTTTTGCTACAGGAAGAAGTGAATTTCAAACCTTCTTTAGAAAGTATTTGCGCTAGATGTAATGCTGGCGATGCTGCTCAATTAATCATTTAAGAGAAATAACAGCCAGATTTCCTTCAGCTGCTCAAAACTGAGCACCAAGTTGTCTCAGTTGCTACAAAAACGATCAATTATTTTCTCTCCCTGCAACATACAGCACTTATATGACTTTGAAAATATGCATGTATGTATATTTTCCATGGCATTTTGGTTTTAGTGTAACAATTGGGAACTAGTTTTAGCCTTGAAGTGTTATTTTAGGACATAAACATTTAATGACAGAGAAACACTGTCTCTTTAATTTATGCTTTTGGGAAACAGTATACAATCCTGTGAATATTAAACAAGAGTATATATATAGCATTTAGGAAAAGATATATACAGTGTGTTGAGCCAAAATCATGTCAAAAATGTTCCAGTGAACATATGTCACACATTTATGCATTTGTAGGATGTTTTATAATGACAGGCCAGCAGCTGCCTTACTTTGTTTCAAGGACCTCTGCCCAAACACTCTGTTTCACTCCTACATTTAGTGATACTTGAAAACTTGTCATGATGATAAAAAATTCTCTAATTCCAGGCTGATTTTGTGAGAAAAGGAAAAGATAAAGTCAAGAAAATTCTCTACAGTTATAGTACACGAATCCCTTTCTTTGGGAAAGAAAAGTTGGCGAAATTATGAGTTTGAAGTGTATGTAAAATTTGTAAATAAACACTTACTATAACTCAGTTTGTTAACAACTAAACAATTTCAGATTTAAAATATTTTTAATATACAAACCTTGCAATGTTAAAATAATTTCAACAGAAACAAAATTAAAAAATTACATGTGCCTATCCAGATAAGGACACTGTTGTCTGGTGGCAAATATTAACAGTAACACCCTTTAGTTTCATATTTTGGGGGATTCCTAAACACTGTTTTCCCCTTCTGTGACAATGTTTCTGTACCTACACCTCCCCAAAATCATTTCAGCATACCTAGTATTACATAGCGTGCTCTAAAAAATCCTGATTGTATTTGTAGTTAAATTATTCCAGCTATGCTCTTCCCACAGCAACTTCTCTCTTTTGTAGGTGGAAACTGAAACAAACTTAAACTGATATATATAGAGAGAGTATAATCCCATCTATGCGGGGCTCTTCAGCTGGTGTAACTGTAAATCACAAACCACAGCTTTGCATACTCCTAATGGATATAGATTTGATGGCAGAAATTTATACAGTGGCCTTGGCTTAAGTGGGGTCAGTATTGACGAATATGATACAGCTCTTTAATTACAAGCGAGGAGTCATCGCTGGCAGCAGCGTTTCTTGCGAGTCTTCACAGTGGGCAGCCAGAACACAGAGGGAAATTTTGGCTGTGTGCTACAGTCATATAGGTGACCTGCTCTGCAAGGCTTAAAAGCATGACAAATCTAGTTTCCAGGAAGACGAAAGACTAATGAAGCAGTGGATAACGCAGAGGATGGGTCAGTCGCTGGTGTGATCTGGGCTGCTTCACAGAGCAGGTGCACACAGCAGATTTTGGGTGCAGACAGCAGATTTTGGGTGCAGAGAGAGCGAGGGCCAGGGGGGCTGCAGTGCTGAGACCAACAGGGGTGTTACAATGTGTCAGCTCCAGGATGATCTCTTCTGCTGCGGAAAGCTGTCCCTTTGCTCTTCCTCCGGCCAGATCATTCATATCAATTTATTCAGTGACACTGATAACGCCCCTTTACAAAACTTGGACAGACATGAGGCTCACACTTGCCATTTGCAAAAGTCAGGCTGGCTCCTTCCCAGTACATCGAATTTATCCCCTTGTCTATTACTTCTGTTTGTAATGATCCTTTCACTAGTTTTCACTTAGTTCTTATGAACAGTATTGACATTTAAAACAGGGAAAGAGTATTATTTCTCGTAGCATGATAACACAGTCTTTTTATTGTACCCCTTCTAGCTATGTTAGGAAACATTTCTTCATGGAAAAGGTTGTCGGGCATTGGAACAGACTGCCCAGGGCAGTGGTGGAGTCACCATCCCTGGAGGTGCTTAAAAGGTGTTTAAACAAGGTTCTTAGGGACATGGTTTAGTGCTAGAGTTAGGCTGGTTATGGTTGGACTCAATGATCCTGAGGGTCTCTTCCAGCTGAAGTGATTCTATGATTCTTATCTCTTGTATAAAATGTAGAGCTCTAGAAAATAAAGTCTGTTCTGACATAAAGTTTTTTGATACCTTTGCTTATCTTTATCACATTGTCAGAGTACCTTGTCTAGCTGCCCATAGGAGATCTCAAAGTCTCTGCTGTGATCTTCGCAGTCACACTGGAAGTAGTTTTGATGAGTTGCGGAGAACCTGTTGCTGAGCCCCTCTACCTGAAGGACCTTCTCGCTTTGGAAAGCCTGGAAAAGGCAATCAGTGGCACAGGGGGAAGAAAGAGGTCAGAGATTTCACAGAGAGGTCTTCTCTGGTGATCAACAAGTATCAGGAACAGGAGACAAACTGATAGTAGGAAATATAACCCAAACCTCTTTACAAACTCCCATTGACAGAGGTAACATTATTTGCTTTCTGTATCCCTTCTGTTTTGCTGTGATTTCAAGGAGATTACTCAAACTGAAATGATCTGTGCCTCAGTGCTGTTCCCTTCTTTCCAGCTCATACGTTGTCGAAGGAATGGAGATCATATGCTGTCATCCTAAATGATAGGAAGAAATAAATCAGAGTGATGATGCCAATGTTTGTACTTACCAGGACAAGTTGATTTAATGCTATATCTCATTTCCTTCTGACTTGCATTTTATTCCAAGCTTGTTTAGTGTGAAAAGACTATGAAATTGTTCCAGAATCACCCCAAATGGAAATTGTGACAGATGGCAATAAAAAAAAAATCCATAATGTGTCCTATTCTGTTTTATACTATTAGGGTGAGGTTATTACTACAGTTATGATCTTAAACTCTGTTTTATTTTTATAGTTATGATAGTAGTTACCATTGCCTTTGCCTAGCCAGCTGCCTTTACTGAGTAAAATGTCTGTAGCAGCTTCGTGCAGCCAATCGGTGGAGCAAATAATGTGGTTATTGCTCCAAACTGCTGGTTTAAAATCCAAAAGGGAAATAAACATGAGTTTTTATAATACCAGGGAAAAATGCCTCCAGAAAAAGTGACAAAGAGAAGGGAAACCAGCTTTAAAAGCAAATTGAATCAATGGATTTACACTTCAGCAGTGGAGGGAGAGGTCAGCAGTGAGGTCTGGTGAACAGCAGCCATGGAGCACCCCTGTCAAAAATATCTGTGAACAAAAGGGTTTTGAGGGTTTATCAGAATATGGGGGGGGTTGTTGTTGTCTTTTCTTTTCTTTTTTTCTTCTCAATAGAGAGTATACCTTCACAGAAAGTTGCTCTTTGAATAAAACTATTATTTTTAATTGAAAAGCAGCTTTGATACTTTAAACAGTAATATGAAAGGTGTTTACACATTCAAACTGACTGAATTCTTACAGGTTTAAATATCTGACAAGTCTTTCACTTACATGGTGATGGTTTTTGTTCAATTTACAAAACACTTTAAAAACACAAACATGATTCTTGGTCAGAGGGGCTGACAAAAACATTTCTTCATTGTTATTTTTTTTTTTTTAAGTGAAACCATCAAGTGCCATATTTATAAATATATTCTCCACAGTCACAAGCCAGATCCAGACATTTAACCTGTTCCACTCTGTTGATACAGTAAAAATATCTAAGTATTTCATACAACAAGAGGATGCTGTTGCTTAGAGCAGCTTGAAATTTCGTATGTGAAATATGCCTAGTTAGGATGGGTAAAATAAAGGAGAATCAATTGTTGCATGAAGCAAAGATATTGCTATTCTTGATAGAAATCCACATTAAACAGATTTGATAGGGCCAGGTTCTGTCATAGGTCATTTTGTGTAGGCTATTACAGACACCACACGTAATGAAACAACTATAAGCTGTACACAAAAATATGGCAAGTGTCCTTTAACTTCAACTGAAGTATATAACCATGAAGGAAAGTAATATGAGCGTTTATTTCAAATAAAGAGGAGCTCTTTTCCTAACAGAGCACACTGGCAGCAGCAACCCCAGATATTCCCCAATGTGCCAGTGTAGTCAGTGGCTCATTGCCCTAAAGACATTGGCACTGTCCTGGTGCCCCAGGAGGCCTTACCCCTGCGAAGCAAGAGGCAGGTTTAATTCCTGACACTGGCATGGTCTCTGCAGTCCCAGGTGACCCGTTCTGCAGTTTTTGAGATATTTGTTTTGCCAGCTGAAATTCACTCCTCATTGTAAAGAAGCACTACAAAAAAGAGCTGCTCAAAGAGTCAGGTTACAGTGTAGAATCAATGAATCCCTTCAGATAATTTTATTTCAATTAATATTGCTCAGTTCAGCTTTTTTTTTCAGGAAATCGTGGAATCATTGAATGTCCTGAGTTGGAAGGGACCCACAAGGATCGTTGAGTCCAAATCCTGTCCCTGCATATGACAACTGCACAGCTCACACCATGTGTCTGAGAGCGTTGTCCAGTCTCTTCTTGAACACTGTGAGGCTTAGGGCTGTGACACCTCCCTGGGGAACCTGTTCCTGTGCTTTGCCACCCTCTGGATGAAGAACCTTTTCTGATGTCCAACCTAAACCTCCCTTGGCACATCTTCCTGACATTCCCTTGGGTTCTGTCATTGGCCGCCAAAGAGAAGAGTTTGGTGCCCACCCGTTCTCCCCTTGTGAGGAAGCTGTAGCTGCAATGAGGTCTCCTCTCAGTCTCCTCTTCTCCAGGCTGAACAAACCAAGTGACTTTACTCGCTCTTCATATGGCTTCCTCTCCAGACTCTTCACCAACCTTGTAGCCCTCTTCTGGACACTCTTAATGTCTTTTTTATACTGTGGCTCCCAGAACTGCACACAGTGCTCCAGGTGAGTCATTCCATGGCTCTCTTTTCTTTGGTGAAATTCTGTCTTGTGCACTGACACAGAGGTCAACAAAACACATTCTGAAAAGAGAGAAGCCCAAAACTTTGCCTCATTTCCCTCAGTTCAGAGGGTGCAGGGATGGAGATGAGCGCTGCAGCATGTGCGGCGAGAACAGTTTCATCTTGTCCACAGTCACTGACAAGAGATTGCTGTGCTGTCACATACAGACAAGTTGCACTCCATCAAATACTGGCTGGAGGAGATTTTGGAGATGATTCCTCCTGAAAAGATGTCTTAATCAACTGATAGAGCTGAAATGCAGTGAAACTTGTCAAGCCCTGTTCTGTCAGTGCAGATGAACACATGTACCAGTGACTGAGGTTAATGCTCATCTATGCTACCACCCTGACCCAGTCAGGCTATCCACAAATACTCACCTAAACCCATCTTGAAGTGTTTAATGTTTATATGTTACATTCAATAGCATGAAAGTGGGACTAGTCTAATGTTTACAGAGCCACTGCAATTTTCCTTTCAATATATTTAAGCACCCTTCAGCATCTCTGTATGTCTTTTTTGCTTCTGATTTAAACCTTCCCCCTCTTTCCTCTCCTTTTCCTCTTTACTCCCATTCCTCTCCTGCTGTGGAACATGAGGGTCTGAAGCATGCAGTTATTTTCATGGAACTGCACATCTTTCTCTCAATAACACTTTAGCTGCCATTTTTTGTTTAAAAAACCTGTATTCACACTGCTATGTGTATTGTATGTTACATAAGTTTGATTAAATATATTTTAATAATGTGTTTGATATGAAAGATAAAGCAAACTAACATTCAGATCTGTTATTAATCATAATATCCCCACCTTGAAGCACTATGCATACATGATGCAAGTGGGCTATATTTTTTGTAAATCTAAGTTTAATTTATAGGTATAATCTTTCAATTGATTAGCCATTCAAAACACAACCAAAATTATTCCAAGTGTGTCTGACTAGCCTAATGTCTGGATTTTAAAATGTGACTAAAGAATACCTTGAGCAGGAGAGATTTTATTAAATTCAAGTTAAATAAGTTTGTTATTTAGTAGTTTGGTAGGATTTTTTTTTTCTGATATATACGTGTAGTTGAAATGATTTAAAGTATTGTATTATTCTCAGTCTCTATTTTCTGAAGTCAACCACATTACCTTCTCTATAGATCTATTCGGACAACTAAGTACCGTGAGCAGGTGTGTCCCTCAAAGTCAGACAGACCAAGGCCCTTATCTCCCATTAAGGCATTGGGAAGATAGTGGGTTTCACACCCTTCCTGACTGAACAGTGGTGATATTATCTGACATTAAATGAAGGAATTTACAGCTGAAGAGGACCATCAGGTATTTTGAGATTTCCATAGACACATGGCATACTTGATTGTAAAGGGACAGTATTTCCCTGAGTGGCCTAAACCAGATATTTTATTTGACTATAATAAAATTTTAAACATGTGATGACTTGATTTTTCACACACAGTATCACACAGTATGTTTGGAATTGGAAGGGACCTCAGAAGATCATCTAGTCCAATCCCCCTGCCAGAGCAGGAACGTCTAGATGAGGTTACACAGGAACATGTCCAGATGGGTTTTGAATGTCTCCAGGGAAGGAGATTCCACAACCCCCTTGGGCAGCCTGTTCCAGTGCTCTGTCACCCTCACCGAGAAGAAGTTTCTTCTCAAATTTAAGTGGAACCTCTTGTGTTCCAGCTTGATCCCATTACCCCTTGTCCTATCATTGTTTGCCACCGAGAAGAGCCTGGCTCCATCCTCATGGCACTCACCTTTTATATACTTATAGACATTAATAAGGTCCCCCCTTAGTCTCCTCTTCTCCAAACTAAAGAGACCCAGCTCCATCAGCCTTTCTTCATAAGGGAGATGCTCCACTCCCTTGATCATCTTTGTTGCCCTACACTGGACTCTCTCCAGCAGTTCCCTGTCCTTCTTGAACTGAGGGGCCCAGAACTGGACACAATACTCCAGATGTGGTCTCACCAGGGCGGAGTAGAGGGGAAGGAGAACCTCTCTCAATCTACTAACCACCCCCCTTCTAATACACCCCAGGATGCCATTGGCCTTCCTGGTCACAAGGGCACAGTGCTGGCTCATGGTCATCCTGTTGTCCACCAGGACCCCCAGGTCCCTTTCCCCTACACTGCTTTCTAATAGGTCATTCCCCAGCCTATACTGGAACCTGGGGTTGTTCCTGCCCAGATGCAGGACTCTACACTTTCCCTTGTTAAATTTCATCAGGTTATCCCCTACCCAACTCTCCAGCCTGTCCAGGTCTCTGGATGGCAGCACAGCCTCCTGGCATGTCAGCCACTCCTCCCAGCTTAGTGTTATCAGCAAACTTGCTGATAGTGCAATAAATTCCCTCATCTAAATCGTTAATGAATATATTGAATAATATTGGCCCCAGCACTGACCCCTGAGGCACTCCACTAGATACTGGCCTCCAACCAGACTCCGCACCATTGACTACCACTCTCTGGCTTCTCTCCTTAAGCCAGTTTGCAATCCACCTCACTACTCTATTGCCCAGACCACACCTCCTCAACTTATCAACTAGGATGCTATGGGAGACTGCGTCAAACGCTTTGCTGAAGTCAAGGTAGACCACATCCACTGCTCTAACATTGTATTATAATTAGTTCACTCTTTTTTAAAATAAGGTGATTTTGGTTTCCTAGCAGTCCTGAATTACAGATAAGATGGACTTCAAAGCAAGCTCTAACTTCAGCAATGTGATAGTGTATAACCTTCCTATGACTACTCCTCTTGCTAGTCACTGGTATTTGAATGTGAAAGATGCACATCATATCTAATCCCAGAGGCTCATATGAGTTTCGTATCTTGAGGCTCAATGTAATCTTTTTTGCATGCTGTGAGCTTTCCTAGCTTTTGATAAAGCTGTACTTTGCATTCGGTTTTGCTTCCGGTATGCCATTTGTGTGTTATTTATAATGTGATTGGCTGCATTATGGAATACATTTTGCATGCTACAGACATTCTTTAAAAAATCAATAAATTGACATAGTCTGCATTTGTTGCATGAAAAATAAGATCTTGCGCCATGACCGGGGCTTCTAGATCCTACCATATCGCAAGTAGTAAATAATAATTGTCTCAAAACGAACACAGGTCTGACCAAGCCCAGGATGTTCAGTTATCCTTGTGCTGCCACATCTCTTTCTCTTACTGAACAAACCACGAGGAGTAGGGGAAATGGAAAGAGGAAACATTAAAAACCACAGGCTTAATACACAGGTCTTAGAAATGCTGTCATGGTCTTTGTCTCTCTTTGAATCCTTCCCCTTCACTCTTCTATGCAAAGCAAACAGCAGTGACATTCTGCAGCTGCTTTAACAGCAGAACAGACTGCAGCTGCAGATATTTAGTAGACAATTTGTATTCCTAGGCATCGGCTAAAAAGAAGGGTTGCTCAGCGTCATTCAAATGAAAAGCCCCAAATCATGTAGCAGATTGTATGTTCCCTCTTTTCTCTAAAACTGATATGTCTTTATGTTCCCTTTAGAGTTATTTCCCTCATATCTGTGCTTCCTGCAATAAAAAATGTTATTTTTTCCATATTTTGATTTTTGTTCGAGCACTTGTTTACTTTTTTTTTTCTTTTTTTTCTTTTTAATGCCATGGGTGCCACATTAATAAACCACTTCTTCCTAGTGCCTTGATTGTTTTGATCCAGTGCAATGGAAATATCATTCAAGCATCAAGGGAGGGCAGGGACAGAGGGACAGAAAACACAATACGGTAACATTGAAGAACTATCAGTGTTTACTCAGAGGTTAGTGATTAGTTATGAAAGAGTTAGTTAGGGCCAAACTAGAGCTCTAGTAATTTTCAGAAGATGTGCTAGAATTAGACTTTCTATAAATGTTTGCAGTTGTATTTTTTTTAGACAGTAGTTGGATGAAAGATGACATTGATGAAGAAAATGTGACCAGCCCCCAGTTGCTAGAAATGATCATTCTACCGAGGCTGGGAGTATAATTTATTGTGGGCTCAGGGGCTGGGATAAGCTTTATATGCTTATCCAAACATACCCTTTAAACTCTCTGGGTTCAGCCATCCCATTAGGTAAGCTGACTGCCTTAATTACCCCTGAAGTGCCAGGCAGAGTGTTGGCTGCCTAGCACACAACACAGCATTCTCATTGAAATTCATAGCTCTGAATTGATTTTATGAACCATGGTTCTTTAAAAGGAATTGCACAAGTGGGATTCTGCCTGCACAGATAGCAGAGGGGTACAGATACAAGAACCTGCACTTGCTCACAGATCCTTTTGGATTACTGCTGAGCTCCAGCTCTAGCGTAATGGCCTTACCAACATCCATGCAGGCCAAGAACACACTGTGATTCAGTACCTTGTCTTGTCAAGGACTTGGTGGCCTTCATGTACAAGGAAATGAGTGAGCGCATTTTGAGTTTGTTATCCAAAGTGGTGTCTTTTGCTGACAAAATGGCATAAAAAATTATTATGAAAATCTGGGAACTGTTAGAGATTGCATTTGTCAGTCTGATTATGAGCTCCACATAGCAATGACTGCCTGGAAGAGGGATGCACATTTTGGTTGCTAATGTCAATAATTAATAATGGGAACATAACAAAATATTATAAATAAAAAACAGAAATGAGGGATAATTTAAAGCAGGCTGTTATAGATAAAACTAACATACAAAAGTTTACCTGTAAGTTTAGCAACAATAGACCCTGGAGAGGTTCAGCTTAGAGTAAGAACTATTTAGCTCAGTTTCTACTTGCTATCAGTCCTTAGCTTTTGGCTGCAATGGCCACTTGGTGACAAAAAGGGCATCGATACCTGTGGAACAGCTGCCAGTCTGGTGGTGAGCACTGACACGTTGTCAGGAATGCTCTTCTGCTAACATCAAATTGATAGACAGCCATTCTTGATCAACCCTCCTAGTCAACAAATCTGCCGCTCTCCATACTCCTCCACTGTTATGCTCTCTTTCTGTATCAGGCTGCTCACACACCTCTTTCCAGTTCGCAAGCTCTCCCATTAAACTGAGGCCACAGGGGTACCACAGGGAAGACTGAACCTAACTTAGTGGAGTTGAGTCTGCACAGACAGAATGTATCTTCACTGCTGGTTTCACAGAGGTTTTTTTTTCAACTTTGCCTTCAGTGGACGGACCCTTTGGCTTCAGGACCATGTATTTCTGGGTCTCCAGCTGCTGGAGAGAGAAGGCAGGTGCTTCCTACTAGCAGGTTAGTGGGTGTTACCCACTCACTGTTATGAATATTAGCTTTTTCCATTCCATGGAAATATTCCAAAATACTTCAGCCCCTAAACTTCCTGTAAAAGCCCCTTCCATGGGTCCTGCCTTCCCACTAGCATTTCCAGCCAGCAAAGCCTGTGCCTGACGCTTCCCTCCTGAGTGACAGAACTTTGTCACCAGATGCAGGAGGGGAGCAGAGGTCTGGAGACCACAGTGAAGCTTACTCTTACCAATCAATCCTGCTTTGGGGAGCTAAGTAGAGTAGATAATTCACCACAGAAGTGCAGGATCCAGAAGTAATTTACAAACAAGGCATCCTCATGGGAACAAAATGTATTACCTGAATTATTTTCATGGAATCCAACCCACTTTTAGTGTCACCCAGCATGCATCTCTAATGTGAAAGCAAGAAGTTTGCTTCTCTTCTTTTTCCATAGTGAAAAGCACATACAAAGGCATTATTATAGTTCTTCAAAGCATGAAACTCCTGTTTTTTGCAATCAGCAGGACTGAGTTAGAAGCTTTTCCCATGAAAGAATATAAAACCAGTTAATGTGAGCCCCCACAGTGTCGGACTTTCCCTACTGCTGATAGGAGCAACTATTCCTTCCCATGGTTGCAGCTGTGCGCTAGCTAATAAACCACACCTACCCATCTGGCTCTTGCCAAGATCAGCATTTCTTCTTTCTTTCCTCTCCTGCATGTTTTGCTTTTCATAAGACCAAGCTAAATCTGAAGGCACTGGTCCTTGGTACTGGTAACCTTACTGCTCTCCTACCATTTCCCCCTTGGGTCTGCCCAAGAATAAAACATCTCACCTCAGGAATGAGCATCACAAACTCTTCCCCAGAGAGGCAAGGTAAAGAAATGTTAGTTCTTGGACGGAAGTCGTGAGCTTCCAATGACAGTTGTTAGATGGGCAACATTTTCTATGCTATGTAACTCACAGGGAATATGTAAATATACTCCTAATGCAAACAGGACTACTGCTTTTAATATTTTTCAAAAAAAAACTTTAGCAAGTGGTACAACTTTCCTTGGAGTTTAGCTCTAAAATGTTTTAGTTTATGAAAATGTTTCCATGTTTCCTTTTCTGAAATTTCAGAGCATGCAGAAGATTGTTGGGGTTTTTGGTTTGTTTGTTTTGGGTCTTTTGTTTGTTTTTTTTTGTTTGTTTGTTTGTTTTGTTTTTGTTTGCTTGTTTGTTTTTTTTTCTTTGCGTGTTGTAATTTTGAAATTTTTCAGAAATACTGTGGGCCGAAAGAGCTGAGAGTCAGATCCAAGCTTTATTCTCTGTTATTAGGTAGAGACCCTGTCTAAAATAGATGTGAATTAGTACTGAGTTCTGCAGTCTGTACAGTGCTTACATGAGCGAAGGACTGACGATGATGCACACTGACAGGGGTTCAGTAAGAAACATTGCTGGGTGGCAAGAAGACTGTCTCAGCAAACCACCTGTCCTCATGATGTTCATCATACAGTCAAGATGTCAGAGAGCAGCTTGTATAAAATGTGTGTTCTCCTCACCAGTAGGAGACTTCCTGACTTCAGCTCTTCACTCACATGTCATCCTCCTTTTTCTTTTCCTGAGAGATTATGAGCTCTGCTTGTTTTCTCATATCCACCTGCTGAATATGAGTTTTGTATCCAGTGAGGAAATTTTGCTTCCCTGGACCAAACGTAACCGTCCAAAGCAACCCAGACTCCTGGAGGAATCCACCTGCAATGAGCAGATCTCTGCCTCTTGGCAAATCAATGTGCAGAACATCCAAAGAGTGAATACAGTCAAGGGACTCATGATCTTCTAGCAGGTTTAGCATGGGCAGGGGAAGAAATTGTATTCATTGAATACATTATTTGCCATGAGTTATTTTCTCAGGTCTGTTTCTGACAGTGAAATCAATTATTCTGTCAAATAAACTTCCAACGGAGCTTCGCTACTTGTCACATTCAAAGTTAAAGGAGTATACGCTTGCTTGTCAGCAGGGAACAAGTCTGCATTAGCATAGCAGGAGATTAGAGGAGCTACTGCAGAGTGTCTGTTTCTACACCCATGATGCCATCTAGTTTGTCTTAAAAAAGAGAGGGCAGCAGGGCAATACCAGACACGGGGCAGGACAAATTGCAGGCTGCAAAACTAGTTTGTTCAGTAGCTGGCTTGAGTTTCTCAGTTCTTTAGACATTTAGATACTATTTTCAATGTTCACCTGGCAGAGATGGATGAAAAGACTTATTATACATAGAAAAGTATGCATACACAGGAGGCCAAGCAAAAAAGAGTTTGATAAACTATCTGTATCCTTTGGTTCTTGCCACCTATTAAAATAAATGCCATTTTTCTGTGCTTCTCCGTCAGCTTATGAACAAATGAATTCTCATTTATGGCCTTCCGTGGCAGATTAAATGATCTTTTTCTCCATCCGCTGAGGGTGCGAATACTTTCTGAACCTTAAAAAGTAAGGTTTTACTTGAGCAATTCTTGCTCCTGAATGGATGTGGCCCATTGCAGCATTGCAGCGGGCACTCATCTAATTTGACCTTCCTGACTTTCTGCTCAGTCTTCTTTGTAATCGTTTGTTGTGGCAATTCAGTCTTAGAGAGCATTATGTATTTTTTTCCAACTCAAGTAAACTTTTGAAAAATATTGATTACTTCCTTCAGGCTGCTTTATTCCAGAAATGCTTAATCTGGGTAGGCATCCTGCTGCCTCCTGCTGCTGCGAAGGGTGAAGTCTCCTGCAGAATTATTGTGCTTTTCAGTACAAAGAGTAGAGAACACACCACTGTCTATGATTTCAAATAAGATTTTCAGAAAAGGGGGTTTGAAGCAGGGTTTTTTTATTGCCTCTCAACTTTTGGGATTCCCCTAGAACAAGTAAAGGCTTTGTGAAACCTTGAGTCAGCAGCAGTGGTCGAGCCTTAAGAAATCATTACTGGTACTTGATTTGGTGCAGTAACCAAAGAGGACTGTAACGTCTTCTAGATTGCAAGTTTTCACCTTGTAAAGGTGACAGTCGCAATGTGAGAGCAACATAAGGCGCTTCAGCACGTGCAGCAAAGCCTTCCTGCAGCCGGACAGCAGTATCCAGCCATGGCAGATTTCATAACATCTGCAAGAAGGATGAGAGCCAGGCACTGCCTGTCAACTGCAGTGATGCCGAGCAGGGCCAATTCACATCAGCATTTCATCAAAGTAGCTTACTTCCCAGAGCAGGTACTTTATTTAGAGAAGAGCTGTTGCTTTGATTTATATGGCAACTGGAAGTTGATCTTAATATGTAACAGCTTTCTCATGTGCCTCGAAGTTTCAAAGTGATGAAATATTTGCATATATATTAGGGAGGATACTGCAATGACTCTTTTATGAGTACATCCTAGCATTTTATTGCATATTGCAGGTGATCATTTTGAAAGGAAAAAATGAGTTTGCTGCCACATTTTCTATGATATGTCCCAGAATACATTACAGATCCTAATTGACACCATTATTTCCAAATGCCCACAGACTCAGCTTGTTTTATAGGCCTATAAATCCAATTCATTATTCTCCCTTGCCAAATTTAAGAAAATTTTATTTGTATCTTATAAAGTGGTTTACGGCTGCATCTTGGAAAGGAAAACAAAAGAGTGTCAATGTTCAAAGGAAAGAAAAATTATTAGAAGATATTACTTGAATTCTGCCTATCAGATCATTTATCTTTTTTTTTTTTTTTTTTTTTTCTCCAAGTTTGGCTGAATACTTGTTGCATTTAGGGAATTTTAGAAACACCATTAGCATAAAGAAAAGAACAGAACTGCTCACTATTTGGTTTTAGTTTGCTTGTTTTCTTTGGACAATAAGAATACAGGAATTATTTTCATTTCTTATGTAAGACCTTGATATCTAAGGTCATTTGTATAGTTAAGCTCAGCACATGCCTGTGGCTGAAAATGATAAGTATTTTGTCACTGCTTTTCAGTACTGCTTTTGGCAGTTTTTCTCCTCAGGTTCCTATCAAAGTGCCAGGACACAGTCATTATTCCTAATTCCCATCTGCATTATAACTAAAGAAAAGCGACAGTATCTACTTTCACCTCCTGCAACTGTTTGCCCATTTTGAACATGCCTGTTTAGAAGAGGAACACGTGTACTTTATTAAAATAGGATGTAGATCTATTGATAATTAATTCAGCTGTGTCAGTTAACTCTCCCTTAAATTCAAGTATAATTACCACTGTGTGAAGATGAAATTTGTGTATGGCAGCTAATGGAGTAACGATAGTTATTCTAAACCCGAAACAAGTATGCTGCACTGCAGTCCTGCATGTACATGAGGGAAGCAAAGCATTTTGTGATAGCTAATCCCATGCACAACTTTGCTTGTGAGCATCTCTGTCCTGCAAGGAAGGTGACAATTGTTCTCTTTTTCTGCCAAGAGAAAACCCAGGCAGCCATAATATCCAAGAGTTACTTAAAAGTCAGTGCCCATGTTACCCTCTTCTCCCCATTCTCTTTGGCAGAAATAGTTGCATACTGTTGTTTTTTGCTGACACAGCTCCATCAGAACTCACTGCCCTCTTCACACAGCCCGGGAAATCACAGAATCACACCATGTTAGGGATTGGAAGGGACCTCAAAAGATCATCTAGTCCATCCCCCTGCTGGAGCAGGAACGCCCAGATGAGGTTACACAGGAAGGTGTCCAGGCAGGTTTTGAATGTCTCCAGAGAAAGAGACTCCACAACCCCCCTGGGCAGCCTGTTCCAGTGTCTGTCACCCTCACTGAGAAGAAGTTTCTTCTCAAATTTAAGTGGAACCTCTTGTGCTCCACTTTGAACTGATTACCCCTTGTCCTACCATTGGTTGTCTCTGAGAAGAGCCTGGCTCCATCCTCGTGACACTCACCCTTTATATATTTGTAAACATTAATGAGGTCACCCCTCAGTCTCCTATTCTCCAAGCTAAAGAGACCCAGCTCCCTCAACCTTTGCACATAGGGAGAAGTTCCACTCCCTTAATCATCTTCGTGGTTGCGCTGGACTCTCTCCAGCAGTTCCCTGTCCTTCTTGAACTGAGGGGCCCAGAACTGGACACAATATTCCAGGTGTGGTCTCACCAGGGCAGAGTAGAGGGGAAGGAGAACCTCTCTCAACCTACTAACCCCTCCTCCTTCTAATACACCCCAGGATGCCATTGGCCTTCTTGGCCACAAGGGCACAGTGCTGGCTCATGGTCATCCTGCTGTCCACCAGGACCCCCAGGTCCCTTTCCCCTACACTGTTTTCTAATAGGTCATTCCCCAACTTATACTGGAACCTGGGGTTGTTCCTGCCCAGATGCAAGACTCTACACTTGCCCTTGTTATATTTAATTAAATTTTTCCCATCCCAACTCTCCAGCCTGTCCAGGTCTCGCTGGATGGCAGCACAGCCTTCTGGCGTGTCAGCCACTCCTCCCAGCATGCTGGAGATCCATTTCTCTGTGCAGCTGCAATCTTCAAGTCCTTTTAGCGATATTCACATACTGATTTCCCCAGCTTTGGGATGGTTGCTATGCATTCCACAGCATCTTACCTACAGCAGAGCTTTGACATGCAAAAGGAGTGATCAGACAAGGTGCTGCAGCCTGTTGGTGGACAGACTAAAGAGAAGTCTGTGAGTGACACAATGTATGGGGGCTCACCCCCTGGACCAGCTCCTCTCTATGTGGTGCCCAGGTCCTCTCCTTGCATACTGGTAACTAAGGAGGTACTTGCAAAGATTGGTGTTTTTTTGGAGTGTCACATCTTTATGAAGTCTTCTGGTGGAAGGAGCACAAACATCCAGACTCTCACTTCATAAAAGGTGAAGTATGCAAGTAAAGCTGTAAGAAACTGTTGTTCTGGAGAGTGAACCTCAGAGTGAGTATTGCATTGTAAAATCAGTGAACCTTAGTCTAATTAATTCTGCAAGCTGGCTGGATTTCTCATCTAACTAGCTACAAGAGATACCACAGAGACTTGAGGTAGGATTGGTAATCATAAAGCAGTTCACAGCTCTTTCTGTATTGTTCCACGTCTTCCTCACTCAGGGAGTTTTACAACCCCCTTCAGTCCAGCTTCCTCTCCACCCTGCTCCCCAGCTGGGTGCCTGGGGGTCCTTTCCACTTCAGTGACGATCTTGGGTGGCATTTCCATGGCCACAGGTGCCCCTGGGCTGGAGATGCAGCCCAGCACCCATCTGTGTCCCAGAGACCAGTAAGATTTATGTTGAAAATGTTATGAGGCTATTTTTAACTGCTAAGATTGATAACAAATTATATAAATAATTTAAAAAATATGAGACTTCATCTGCTGCTGTCCTAAATTTCACTCCGAAGGTCATGTGCTTTTGTGAATTCATCGGTATTTTCCTAATTTCTTGTCCATTTCTCTCCAAGAAAAGTTCTAAAAAGCCGAAACATAAAATGCTGGAGATTACAACCATAACAGCCCTTTCCAACTTTAGCTGGTTCTCAAAAACTCTGTTTCTTGCCTTTCCAAATTTTATTTTTTCCAGAACAACACAGTAATCAAATCACGCTTGTGCCCTGCTAACAACAAGCACATTTAAACATGACAGATTGCTGTAGTTTAGCAAAGGTCTGTGTATGCTCCAAATCTATACATGCCAATTTTGCATAGCAGAGAGTCTGCACTTTTTCCAGCTGCTGAGAGCACTTAAAACCATTGGTCTGCGGAAATGCTTTAGTTGTTATTTGATTTATACTTGCAATTTTGCAAGTATACTGAGTTTTCACATTTAGTGTACATGCCCAGAAATATCCTCAAAACTACATGTTAATATTTTCAATGCAATGGCCCAAATGTCAGTCCTTTAAATTAATACCTGAAGAAGGAATATAAATAATTTCAAAACGTTTCATGAAAATCAGCCTCAACAAGTCAAATTCTGTTCTTCTACTAGAACGCCAATAGCAAAACCAATAATAGAGTTGGACAGATTTCCATCAGATGAACACACAAATTTTTGCTCTGTACTCACAGGCTGAATTTTGTATTCATACATGTTCGGTGTTCATACAGTGATAGACTGGAGCAAAATATGCAAAAGCCTTCTTCAGCTGGAGATAACCAAAGAGCAACTGAGATCGTTGCAAGCAGGAAAAGGTTATGACTGACCCAGAAATAAGCTGCTGCTTGCCGAACATGTGAATTTGAGTTTTGGTTACAGCAGAGATGAATGGTCAGGGCTGATGGCTGATCAGCAGAGAGCCATGACGGGGTAGCATCAAAAGCTTCAAGACTTGTGCGGTCTTCCTCAGAAAACCCGCACTCAGGACGCTGCAGATTACAACTACTGCAAAAAATGTAATTTTTTAATGCCTCCCAGCAACCCTGTGGGAGGTTTGTTGGGAGCAGAAGCCACTGCACATCTCACAGGCTTCGTTCCTCAGTAATCATGAGGACCATTACAGTGCACCATGCTTTAGAGCTTGTCTTCTCCTGGCCAACTGTGCGGCTGCACTTCATCCGTCTGAGTCATCCCACCCTCTTTCCTGGGAATTTCATATTACATAAGATACCAAAGCTGAATGCATCTCATGTTGTGTAAGGTTGTATGTGATGAAACATGAGTGGTGGAGCTGGAAAACAATATATGCTAGTGCCAAAAGCAATAAAGCACCACATTTGTTACTTTTACCAAACAAATTGCTTAGCACTTTTGTCTCATGTTTCAAGTTTTTCCCACAAAAATGAAAGCCTTTTTTTTTGTTCATCTCCTGGAGAGTGAAATTATTTCTGAGAAAATACTTTCCTTCTTAGTAATTTTCATCAAATGTTTGCCTGGAATGATTATTTGTAAAAATCTGTATTCCTCTCCAAAAAGAAGCTCCTGTGTAATAATAAATAGGATCTAAGACACTCGATATGGACTAAACTATTGACTTCTTTGTATTCTCAGAAATGTTGCAGCAAATGGCAAAATTAAGATTTCAGGCTCTGGATAACTCTGTCAGGAGCTCATTTTTGTGCATTTTTCTGTCTTGGATAAATGGGGGTGATTCCTACTCAGAGCACAAAATGCACAGATCATGAAAATAGTATCAATGTCTGAGCAGCAGGGAAGTGTGGCTGCCCCTGGCTCTGAACCCTTTCAGCAGGTCTGGCTGGTTTGTGTTCAAGCTGTGAGATGTTCTTGAAGTCCCCATTCCAAATTCCTGGGCTTTCCCAGATACCAAGGTTCTTATTGGACCCTCAGATGGAATAAGGTCTCCTCCAATGACTTTTTAGGCTATATCATTAATAACTTTTGGATGAAGTTTTTCTTACCTCCTTTGTCTTCTGAAGCAAGAACTGTGTATATAGGATGGTACATTGCTTTAGCAGAACTATGATTTTAAAGGTATATGCTGCTACTTTTTGATACAAGAAGGCAAATAAAAGATGCATCACTTGCACTTGGAGATAAGGCCTGAAATGGTCCTTTCTTAGGGTGGTGGTGTCCCATAGTGTCTCACAGAACAGTTTTTGCCTTGGACCATTTTTCAAGGGAAATTATTCACCTGGAGCAGTGCTGCCCAGGAACTTCACCTTTCAGCTGTAAGATAAAGCAAGTGAAATGCAGCAGTAGCATGCAAACACACCTTTTAACAATTTGTAACAGTAAATTGCTGATTTTGGGCATACATTTTTTGCCGATTATCCAAAATAGAAAAGAAGAAAAAGTATAATTGGTTTACATTTTAGAAACAATTCACACAGATTCAATAACTGTACTGTGTAAATGTAAATTTGTAAATGTAAATTTGTAAAATGTAAATGTGTAAATGTAAATTTATTTGATCGAAGTCCAAGATCCACGTCATTGAAACATTAAGTGTCCCCAGTCTGTGCATTTAGAGCTATACTTTGTGAAGTACTTCCTATTTTTATATTAGGTTGAAGTAAAATTCAAGGGGTAAAAACAATCCCTCATTAAAAAACAATTTTTTTAAAAAAAAAGGATTGCAAACAAAGACTTTTATTGCTTTTTTAGTACTGGTGGTGAACACTTAATTCACAATAAATTATTTATAGGATGAACCTCCCCACGTTTCATAACAATGAACTTGTCCATGAGCAGATTTAAAATTTCTCATTTATTTGTTACTCAAAACATTATTGTAAATAAATGAACCCTGAATCACAAATAATTGTACTTTGCTGGTTATTCTGACAGTTACAGGATATAGATTCAACTATGCCATTTGATTCCTCTTGTGTAACTAGATGGACTATGTATGTAGCCATGCAGGGCCAGATCTACCTCTAATGGAAGTCAATATAGTCTCTCCCTTCGGAGCATCAAGTGGGATTAAGTCCCATGTCCTCTTAGTGGAAAGCAAATTTGAATATCTAATATAAAACATATATTTATTTTAAGTCATAAATTGAAGTTACCACTGTTCCTGCTTAGGTTGAACAAGGAACCTTTGAAGCCATGACAGAATTATTTTTTTAATTATTATTATTATTCTCACTGTAACCAGGAGAGTTGCTGTTGCTGCTGCTGCAATCTTGATGGGGCTGGAGGAGTGACAAGTTTGCTCCCTTGACATAAGAATGCATAAACCTTCCTAATCAAAGAGGAGCGAAGGTACTTATAAAGATGCTCTGCATAGGCTAATAAAGCCAGGGCTGTAGTGCGATTTGATTAATCAAATATTGGAGCAAAAGGCAAGGTAAAGCACTCTACATGTGTGAGGTGAAGTATGAGGGGGGGCTTAGCAAACCTTCATCTTGTTGGCTGAGCTGCAGAGTGACATTGAAGATGTCACCTTCCTCATGGCTCAATTTCACTTTCTCTGTATAAACCGGAGATAGCAGAGCTTCTTTTAGTGAATTTGTACCTGCTTCTTTAAAGATGCATATACACATATAGTAGCATATATAATAACTATGTCTTTTTTAGATAGACATGTTATTGTAGATCTCATTTTTCTGTTTTCCTTCATTAATATCAAGCCAACTAATTTAATACTCATGAGCACCAAAGTAGCATAAAATCAACTCTTGTGTATTTATGTGTGGGCCATTTTAAAAGACTTCATTGTGTTTACTTTTTTTTAGCTTTACTTCAGCTGCTACTTTCTTCAGTATGGACCAGTATGTTGTCTGATGTGATGTGCTGGAGCTATACAGTCATGTACAACTCCACCAGTTTTTCATTCTCACACAGAATTAAGGTTTGTTAGTAAGAATAGTGAAAATGTAAAGCATTAATAGAGGATTAATGAAATATATGCAAATAAGACTAGATAAGACTGGATATTATACTCCAGTCATTTAAATTTAAGAGGCCAAAATAGGCAATAATGCTTATGTTCTCAGGAATCTGAAGGAGACCCATAACTTTTAAACTTACTTTCTGACTATACTATGCCATTTCATGGCTCTACCTTTTTTCATTCCCTTCAGCTGTCTAATCATGATGACATTTTAGGAGAGGAAGGTTTTGAATGATGATCCTGGGAAGAAAAACGGACAGCAGTAAATTCACCAAGTCAGCAGGTGAGGTATTCAATTTCTGAGCGCTGCAAAGGTGCTCTGTCCTTCACTAGGTCTGCTCCTGGCATGGAAGATCAATAGGCAGCACTCTGCAGGAGAGGTTCTCATAAAATCACTGTGCTCCCTTCTGGTTATGACTTGCCCTAAAACATTTAGGTCTTATGGGGTCTGGATACCAAAATGCTGTAGAAATTATGACTTCCATTTTGGTCTGCACATTTCAAGTTCCTGGAGCCAACAAGGCTGTGTATGGGACAGTCCCAGTCTCCGAGCTTGAGTCCTGTCACCCTGCTGATTCTGGGATCAGAAAAATCAGGGTGAGAGCTCAACGGTAGCTCAGTGGTTCACCCATGAAGATGCAAAATAGCACTTACCCACAAGCATGATTTGAGACTCCTAGCTACGGTAGGCTTGAAAGTAAAGAAGAATAAGATGCTTTGATGATTGAGTTAGAAAACCAACTCCACTGGGATCCCAACTTGCAGTCATTCTTCCTATGATCCATTCCCTCATCTTATATGCGGGATAAATCACATGAAATCAATGACTGCATCTTACTTGAAAAAAAAAATAAAAAAAGAACAAAAGAGGCAGCCTAATTCTGCCTCAGGCTTGATAGCGTCAGGAAGAGTCAGAGTAGCTTTTCCACTTCCCATCCAATTTCCTGCCCTGGTAACTTAAAAACCTTCCTGTGTCCTGAATAATGCCTGTTTTCTCTGCTTACCAGAGTGTGGAAGTTGTCCCTTAACCATGCCCAGGACAGCTGAATGTGACAAGAAGCACAGATTAGGATGGTCATGACCCGTGTGTACTAAGAGACCTTACCTACTGAGTAAGAGTGTCAATTAAATTGTAGCCATAAAGTGGCTTGATTTCATCTTCCTGACTCGGGGTCAGTGGAAATGAACAACCAGAGATGGCAACCCCCAGGCTGGCACAGCTGCTGGGCAGCAAGGAAGTGGGGGCCATCCCCTTGGGTTCCCCCACACCTTTCTATGGGTAATGTATGGTACTGGTGCCTGTAACACATGTTCATCTCCACCATGTGCTGTGGGGAGACGTGGCCTGGGAAGCTGAGGCTGGAAAAGAGCTGTTTTCACTCAAATAAAGAAGATGAACCTAGATAAACCTGGTAACCACTTCCCACCCTTTGATTTCTTACTGTTAATAAGAATAATGAACTGTTTCCTATAAAGCTGTCTTCACTATTAAAAAAAAAAAAAAAAAAACAACATCAAAACCAACAAACAACAAAACCAAATGTAGGACAGAGCACTGTAATCATATGAAGCTTAGTGTTTTTCCTCCTGCAGTCTTGGTTCCCTTAACTAAAGCTAGGTGGCCCATGACTTTGTCCAGTCGTTGTGTGAAAAGTCTCTTATCTGACTCTTGATAGGGTCAAATAACACAAGCTACATGCATTCAATGGATTTGGTTTCTGAGTGTCTAGAATAGGACTACCATTGCACCCAAATAATTGCTGTTAGCACATCTACATGAGAGAAAGGTACACAAAATGGTCTTAGAAAAGCCTAACATCTGAAAAAGACAAAGCCACAGACCAAATCTGAAGGAAAGGGATAAAAATGCAGTGAGCATGATCAGGATAAACTGCCTCCAGGGTGTCTGTAGGAAGGTTATCTCTGTGCTCCAGGCTGTGAAAGGGAATGAGGTTTGCTAGGCCCTTTTTGGCCATGGCAGGAGGTGTTTTATGGTGAGTTTAGGTTAGAAATGACCTGTCATAAATAAAGACATGAAAACTGAGGACTCAGACCAGAGGCTTCTTTTGTATTTTCATTCTTTCAGGTTTTATTAGTGCTAGTGGCTCATAAGTTATTGATGTCTCCTCTTGCCCTTCATCCCCCTTGAACCATTCTCTCCTCAAAGGTATCCCCAAGACCCTCAGTCTGTACTTACTCTTGGCACAACTGAGTGCTGATGAGCTCCCTGCATGTCCCAGCCTGGCCAGTAATGTCCCCAGCAGTGGTACCAGCCTGCCCACTTCACCAGCAGTGTAGGTTTCGCAAATGCTGGACTGTACCAGGTCCATCAGCTCACACTTGATCACTAAGGGAGCTCCAGCTGCCTCCTTTGAAAGCCTCCAGACATAGCTTCCTGTACAGTGCCTTATTCCTCAAGTTTTGGGCCCCTAACAATTTGTTTAAATATAATACCTCCCACAGAGGAAACCTCCTTGGAGCTGGAGCCTGCCCTTGGTGTTTGCTTTAAATGCCTTCCCAAGCAGCTCATGCTGACGGGGGGTTTTACCATCAGTTTGTCTCATCCATGATATAGCATGCTTCACTTTGCCAGTGTAGGGTTACTTGTAGCACCTATGGAAAATAAACTTCTCTTTCTTCCAAAACACCCTTCAACCATCATTCTTCATTCAGCTCAGCCTCTGAAAAAGTTTTCCTTTTGCATGTTAATGCTCATTATGACTAGTGGCACACGAAGGGACTCAATTTTTCTCACAACTAGCTTACTGTACCTATGTTTGATGTTCCCAAGGATGAAATATGTTACTGGGCTGTATGGTTCTGCTCTGGTGCCAAAGAAAGCCATGATGTATGGCAGCAATTGAATTTACAATTCCAACAAGCACATTTTGAAACAGAAAACACTTCCCAGAGTTTCAGAAAAGCAGGAAAAAAGGCCATTTTCTTTCAGAACAGCTTCACAGTGCCTGGGAAGGGCACAGCAGAAAGAGGGTGCACATAGAAGTGTCTGAGAAAAATAAGGTTCAAGAGGGCTGTACCATAAAAAAATTACTTCCTTGGAAGGATGCATGCCTTACTTTTCCGAAAGCTGAAATGTTCTCGCAGCTCTGAGGTGTAATGTGGCAAGCAAAAGCACTGCCTTCCCTTTCCAGCTGTGCTGATGCCAAGATGATGTCAGTCCAAGTGTAGTGGTATTTGTCTCATTGATTTTTTACAATGGTTTGGCAAAATGTTGGACTTCTTTCAACAATGTTGCCTGCATGGCTGTTATGGCCTAGGCAGCTGTGCTATTGCTGGTGAATAGAGGACTTGGAGGATTTTGGTTCTTTGCTGTTGTGTCCTGATTTAGTTATTCATGGGCCTCAAGGCTGGACTGCGGGGAACATCATGGGTTCATGGTTGGATATCACCCTCGATGGAGGTAAAGCTTCCAGCACCAGCTCCAGTAGCTGCTGTGGTGGGGACAGATGTCCAGTGCAGACCATATTTTTTCCAAGGTCACTCAGTAACCACCAGATGACCATTTCAGCTAGGCTCTGGACCATGTCTGTGAAGTCAGGCTCCCTTCACCTCCCACTCATCGTTTAAACTCCATCACAAGCAGTGCCATGCCAAATGCTGAATGCACATGCCTATGCAAGCAGTTACAGTTATGTTCCTCTAGTTGGCTTCCATTTAATCAACACAAAATAATACTAGATTAGGAATAATTTCAGAAGTTGCCTCTGCTAACAGACTGGGTCTTTTCTGAATTCTCCATGGGTTAAGGAAAAGCTCATTTCCAGGCTGAGCTTCACAAAGCCTTGGTGCATGTGCCCCAGCTTCTGTCTCACAGTGTCTTCTGGCTCCAGTCTTCTCCCTGTTTCAGTCATGGGGAGCATTTGCCTGAATTTCCACACGTGAGGTGCTGGGGCTGGGCTGAGGGCGGCCAGAGAGTCTGCAGTGCCAGGTGGGAAGGGCTGTCACTCCAGATGCTCCTTAGCACCGCTATTTGTTTTACTGACATCTCTGAGTAAAGTCTCCAGTACTCGATGTTAAAAAAAACCAAAACACTAAAAAAACAAACTCTGACTGTATCAAAAATAATATCATCGCTAGTTTTCTGGACAAAGATTATATTTCAGAAAATACTAGGATTAAAAAAAAAAAAAAAAAAAAAAAGAATTGAAAAGGAATTGCAGATGACTGAAGATGGGACCTATTTTTACCTGTGCTGATGGATTAATTCATATCAATAGCATGCTGATTTATTTAAACAGTGTTCCAGACTGCTTGTCTGTCTTGGAAGTCAGTTTCTGCCTGTTTGTTTTGTTTTAATGCCGCATACCAAAGAAGAGATGCATAGATCTTTCTCCCTGTCCATCTTAGTCCTGATTAAGCACACTAACCAACTCCTTTCAGGACATACAAATACAGAATCGTGATTGATGGTAATTCTCCATCATCAGGGTCACAAAAACAGTCTGCATTTCTTGTGCAAGAAAAAGTCCAGCTCTTCCTACTGTAATTTAATTCACAGTGGGTGGGAGAATAAGAGAGCACAAATGCAGCCATCAGTCAGCCAGCCCAAACCTTTCCAAAGCCATTACAAACAGGGCTGTGACAGTAGCTGCAGTGGTTGCCCTTGTTAGCATGGGGCTTCTTCCCCTACAGATTTCAGATGTGAGGCTTCTTCCCTTACAGATTTCAGATGCAATCCCCTAAACCAGTGTGAGTTTTGTTAACAAACCTTCTTCTCAGGACAGGTTTTTTATTTTTTAAATTATTTTTTTTCTGGAGTGGAAATTGCTAAATGTCTGTTCAAAGCCAGATTAAAACTAGGGTGAGATTAATAGCTGCAATTGTCATAGTCAAAATCTAGTGTCATAGTAAATTTATTATTTCAATTATTATAAGATTAATTAATTTCAATTATCATAAAGATTAAAAGGAGTCTAATACTTACCTGACACTGAACTCTTTATACCCAGTTCTTGTGTTTCTGGGAAAGTCTGCACAAGTTTTAAAAATAACACTAGAATTTAATGAAGAAAGCTTGAAATAATTTGCATTATTTTTATTTAGACTGTCTATCAAATTTAATGTTATCCCATGGATTTTAATGGCATTGTTAATTGTATTAAAATCCTTTCATGGGTCTTCTGTTGTTCTACAAAATGTCAGAACATCTGCTGCAGATATTTCAGCCTAATGCCATATTCCACAGGTTTTGTGATGGTTATTTTGCTTGTATAAAAGCCCTGAAATGTTCCATAAGTCACTGCTTACAAGAAACTGATGGGTACGAGGCAGCTATAAAATAATAGCTGGGTTTTGGCAGGTCTTAAATTTAACAAATACATACTTAAACTAGTCAGGGACTCAGGGAATACCGTATTTCTCTCTGTGCTTTCAAAGCACAACTTGGGTTAATCAGAAGTCCTTTTTAATCTTTCCAAGGCAGAATAATTAATAATTCAAGGACATACAAATTTTCAGTTGTTTGCACTCTCTTACTATTAGAACAGCTTTAGTTTTGTCAGCATTTCTTTTAGTTACTCTTTAAGCTGGAGGCTTGTAATTTGAATAATGCTCATTCTGAAACTTGGCAATATATGCATATTAGTCAGAGGACTTCAGATATTTGTCTCCTTCTTTGCCACATATCTACAGTTGTGTTCTCTTGGTTTCACTAAAGGAGATGGATATCTTAAGGGAAAACTGTACATATACCTCCATAGAAAGTAGAAACACAGAGTGATCTGCAAAAAGAGAACAGCAAGACGCATCATGAGAATCTAAAAAGCATCAGACTTATTTCTTGAGGCCAAAACAATCTGGAGGTTTGTTTGGTATTTTTTTCTTTTCTTCCACAAAGGAGGTATGAGAAAAACTTCTCTCAAATCAGTCACTCACAGCATCTTGTGATTTGGGGAAATACATATATCTTTTTCCTGCATTTTAGTTCAGTATTTTGGGTACCTTCAGGCAGTTCTGGCTCAGAGGCAGTGGGGCAGTCACAGAGGAGCTGGTCACAGCTCTGCCCTCCCAGGTGCAGCTGAAAACTGGGGAGAACACTGGCGCAGGTCCATGGACACTTGCTCTCCCCACCGCCTCCTTCTTGGACCTGTCAGGTGGTCACCTCTGCATAACAGGTGACGAAGCAGAAATAGGGAGGAAGAAGGCAATAGGCAATATAAACTCACCGATTAAGGAGCCAGAGTTCTATCTACAGTATATACGTACATAATATACACCCACGTGTGCATACACACATATATGCATATGTAAACGCACAGACATTGATTCGGTTTGGCAAGAAATGTGACCTGGCCAACCAAGCCACCTGAGAGGCAAACACTTATGCTTATCAGAATATATTTTGATTTTCTAAAGCATAATCAAATCACATTCTTACACAGCATCAAATTGTTCACCTCTGATACCTCTGTCATTTTAAAGCTTTATTCATCATGGAAGCTGGTTTTTTTACCATTGTCAACTCCTTTTTTTTTTCTTGAGTTTCTTGACAAAGGTTTGTGATTGACAGACAGGAATGGCACTTGTTATTGTGACCAACTGATGGCACTACTTGGTCCTTCTCCACTACGTTACACCTCCCACAATAAAAGATATTTCAAAACACACCAGAAAAGAAACACAAATTATTACTATAAAAGCTTTGTAGTTTTTCCTGCAAAACATACCTATCAGAGGTGTTAAATGTCATTTATCATTTAACTTTCATATCTCAGACATACAGTCAGATCAAAGCATCTTCCTGAACACATGGTGACAGCAGTTAGTCTTTAAATAATAAACCAGTGAAATTAGCTTTATGCTACTCTACCCTCAGATATTCAACTCTTTCTAACTTTGATGCAACTCATTTACAGGTCATATGTTTTTCTGCTGGTAAAAAATATTTTGGATCCTCATAGGTCATAATTGAGTGTGGCTACAGATTCCAATTGGTTTTAATATATCTCAGTTCTAGAATGCCTAATGTTGTCTCCTTTTGGTATCTATGAAGCTGCAATCTCTTTTTTTCTTGTTGAAATCATCTTTGTCATGTGTAAGAGAAATGAACCCTTCCAAACTGGCACCTTACAAAGGTGAGAAATTATTAGAGGCAATTCCCATGACAGACTATAAGTAGTTTGGGAGAAGGCCCAGGTGGAGGGCATTTTTGAAAGAGGAAAGATGAATTACTGGTAAGGCAGACTACAAAACACACAGGACAGCCGAAGAACTGGGAAAGGACAGCAACCTGGAGAAAGATACACATAAACAGACTATAAAGGAAAAAAGAAATGCTTACCTTAATAAAACTGCCACCAAAACTAATCCACAACTTGTTTGCAAAAACTGTAGATAATTAAAATTCCCTGTTCACTTTTCTAATGTGAAGAAAAGCAAAGCTGTCTCTGTCTTTGCCCCGGTATCCTGTTAGCCCTACCTTTTCCTGTATTTGCTCCATGTAGCATGTCAAGTGCTTGTCACTGAAAGCACTGTCATTTCTATGGGAGATGCAATGTACCATGACTAAGGTTGTAAACTGCTGAGCAAACAGAAAAGGCATAAAATGGATAAGAGGGGAAAAAAAGAGAGAACCTGCTGTTAAATAATCCTTCAAACACTGTTCTGAACAACTTGACAAGATTAATAAGCTTTTCTTATAATAATCCTTTATAAAATGTGCTGTATAGGAACTGGGAACATCCATTTGTCCTATGTTAAGTAAAGGACAAAGGCAGATGATTAGGGGAAACTGATTTTGGACTCACTGATTTACAATTTTTTATTTTTTAAAATATCTGGGCCCATACTTTACCAGTTGTGAGGAAAAGTTTCACTTCCTACTTAGAAGTGTAGGCTCTGCCACCAAGAAAACCAAGGGGACAAACACTTAGCTACACATATTCACATGAACCCTGTCTTTTTGTAGTTCTTCTTGATGCTACTATTCTTCTGTGTGTTTCTAAGAGATCTTACCAGGACCTGAAAAAACACATCAAGGTTTTACAGTAAGGTTCATTCTTTTTTCTTCTTTTTTTTTTTTTTCTTTCTTTTAAAAGGTACATATGAAAGCAGAAATTCTGGGTCATAAACTGAGTACATGTTTCACATACAAAATATGTTTTCCAGGATACCAGATGAAAGCATTTCTTCTTGCAGGTATACACTGCTTAGCAAGAGCATCCCTAAAGTGGTATATTGCACCTTATAGGAATGTAGGGTATAGGCACAAAAACCTTATTTGGAGCCAGGAGCATTTCCTCAGTGAATTGAAGTGCAATTGTCATTTCTGTCATGGGAAAAGTTTTCTGTTGCTAGGAAATTGAAACTGTTGAAGTTGCTCAAGGACAAACAGCTTATGTTGACTTTATTCTTACCCCCCACAGAGCAGAACACATATCTTTCCTTGGATGCAGGGGTCCCTCTGAGCCCTCACACCAAGCCTTAAGTCTCGGAAAGATCTCAGCTTACAGACGGCTCCTATGATCGATGGTAACAGAAAACTTGCTTTAAAATAACAGCACAGGAAGCTACTGTGCTGTTCTCCAAGCAACCTACAGCACTGCAAAGCAAGCCATAAATCTGTTAACAGGTCTAACCCAGATCTAGCTTAGCTAGTGTGTGTGTATAACCATATAACTTGAGGGGCAAGCATGCACATCTCTCCTTTCATCGCTTTAAACCCCAATAGCTGTTTCACTCATAAAGCCCCTGCTGTGGTGTGGGGCTTCACCCTCCCAGGGATTTGAAGCTGCAGCAAGAGCTGAGCGGTGAGATAGGACTCAATATGGAAACACTCATCTACCTGGGGCCTTGTACCTTTCAAAATTGTCACAAGAAGGACCAAAAGTTTCAAACCTGCTATTTGTTAGGTAAAGAATATGTCCTTTAATTGCCTGAGGATTGTATGCCGAATGGGATGGTTGTACCTGTTACCAGTCTAGGAATGAGAAACAGCTTTTCTAACCAAAAAACCCAAAAGGTGCCCCTCCAGCAAAACAAATAAACAAACAAACAAAACACATTTTGTGAAGTCATGAACCTGATGATTTGCTGCAGAGTGAGTATGGGTTGAGAAGGCTGACAAGTCGTAGGTTCTGCAGACAGCTGAGCAATGGAACAGCCACCCCCAAGGTCACCGTCTAGGCAGTGTAAAAATGCAGCAGGGGCTCAGAAGCAGCAATATCACGTAGGTAAAGCTTAGCATGTGCCTGGGTAAACCTTTGACTATGTTAGTCTGTGCTGCTTTGTGGTAAAACCATTCAGATAGCCAGTGCTGCACGGGGGAGAGACCCAGCAACCTCCCTATGGGAGGGGAGCATGGCGAGGAGAGCATCATTGAGCACCGCTGTGGGGAAGGATGTGCCCAACTGAGAGGCTGCTCCATTTTAGCTCACAGGGCTCAGTGTTCTCATCTGTCTTCTGCACACATAAGCAGAGCAGATATGAGCTCCAAGTGCTCAAGTGCAGGAGGAAGACAGCTGACAGGGACAATGTAGACAGCCAGGAGCCCAGGCACGCAGACAGCACCAGCACCTTAGCGTTACATGTGAAGGACCACCTGGAGACTTCTGCCACCCCACCACCACCACCACTAACTCCTCAGGGAGTCCTGCCTACCCTGCCCCTTGCCAAGTGTTTTATAAGTCTCAGGTGTGGACCTGGCGGAGTGATCGATAGGATCAGGAAGCTTAGTTGCATGAAGATTAAGTAAAAAAAGTGATGTTGGCTTATTTCCCAAAACTGTTGCTCTGTTCTTGCATAACTCTAAATTTTCACCTCCTGGCCTCACTGAATTCATACTGCTTGCCCTCCGTCTATTACCTCTTGTTCTGGAGAGGAAGTCCACAACAGAATTTCCCTTGGCATAAGCATATTTTTCTTCAAGAGGGAGGATGTTTTACCTATGAGCAATCCCTTTACTGTTGCTGTAGGCATTTGCAGCTTTTATTTCCCCGGAAGAGCCTGAGGAAAAAAGAGGCAGCTGGGGCCCATGCGGTTTGTGGCCTCCCTCGTCAACCTGGCATTACATTGTTGACTGGATTTAAATAGGTGAAACAAGTTCTAGTGCAGCTGAAGAGATCACAAATAATGCTTGTATTAATGTAGGCAAAATCCAGCACTAGAACACTCTAGGCTTCATTATTAGACTTAAATGACTAGGAATCTTAACTGCTGATGTCAGTCAATAGCTGTAATTACTTTCCCAGACCACAGCTATCAACCACGTTACTGGATGCAGCGAACATGCAAACAGAAAAGCAATTTTTTGAGCAGGTGCCAAGCTTGCATTAAGAGCTCAGCACAGCAATACAGGGCGGTGCAATAAGTAAACACTAGCAGTGCACAGCTAAAGAAAACCAGCTATGTAGTAGCACCAGGTTTAATTCTTTGCATTAGATGTGGTGGGATTCAGAGATAAAACATGGAGCAAAATACCTTTTAGTTTAATCTTCTTCAATGTAGCTCTGTTTGTTAGCAGCATGTTAAGATTTTATATAAGTTGCTAGACTTGTTACTCCTCCATTAAAGTCACCAAAACTGAATTTCCAAGTTTTATTATTTGAGGCTATAAAATATGCCTCCTTTTCTTTCTTTATTGCTTTTCTCATGTGGGAACAGCAGGATGTGCAGTTGCAGCTAAAGGGCCTGGGGACAGGTTATACAGAAGTATGTGTTTTATGAGCATAAAGAGTGAAAGCCCAGGCCAGTGAGAATGATATCTCGGGTCGGAAAACCGCCCCTGTATGTATGATGTGTGAACGTTGAGCCTGGGTGTGTGAATGAGTGGGTCGGAATGTCACCCACAAGATATGTACGGGAATGTGGCTGAAAACAGTCATGAGTGTGGTGTGTTTGGAATAACATCTTTTGAAAAAAACCACCCTGTCTAACCTCTTGGTCCAGGTCCGTATCTCTAAACCTACAAATTGAGAGCTGTTAATAAAAATCATCTCAGCCTGGCTCAGCTCTACCTGGCTCTGCTCTCGCTGCTAGCAAAAACATTGTGCCTGTGCATCTCTGTCTGCGTCTGTATGTGTCATTCCTCATTGCCTCATTCCCCCTCCTAAGTTTAGCAATCACAATCGGCAAAAGCTAATGAGCATTCATTGTCATAAAAATCCCAGTGTCTTTGGCCTGTTTCATGGAAAACCTGAGCTTGTGCTTATATTGCTGCTCAGAGTGGCTTTAATTGGAAATGCGTTCAGATAACTGAGTGATAGACATCGGCCTTAGCAGCTTTCAGGCCAGAGAAACAGCTATTTTTAAGCATGTTTAGAATTGTTGTTAAGCATGTGATTATCTTCTGAAGTTTACAGATTTCTGTTCTTGGCACCTAATTCTTTGCAACATGTCTGCTGATTTTCTTTGCCCCCTGTGAAACCATCTCTTTAAATGTGTCTGCTTTGTCGGGTGTTTCTGAGACATGTTATTAAGTAGTTTTTCAGGTAGTTACAGAGGTCTTGAGTCCTGAAATAGGAATCCACACCCTTAATTCAAATTCTTGGGAAAATTCAGTCTAATAAACACTGAGTGATTAATGTTATAGAGACTGGCAATTTGATTTGCATAGTGTGGCAAACTGGGTACACATCTCATTTATTCCTGTTCATTTTCACCACTCTCCTCTTGTAATCTTATGTCCTTGTGTAATAGAGATTGTAGATTCTTTCTCTGTTTGCGTTTTGATACACACAGTATGAGTGTTGCTACTTTTACGTATTTTTTTCTGGTATTAAATCAAGCTCAGGGGAGAAAAGATCCATTTTATCTTCAACTAGACAGAAAGATACCAAAACCATTACAGTGACAGTATAAGGTAATTTTCATGGGGACAATGGATAACTTCACTCCCTGCTGAGCAGCAGAAAGGTGCTGTTTCTGAAGCTCTCCCATTCTGGATGCTTGTTTTGATTTTCTTTGCAAGAAGCCTGCATCAGTCGCTTCCCATTCAGGCTCTGCTTCTTCAAGAGACGGACACCTTCTGTTCCTGCATGTTGCTGTCAGATGTATTGCATGTTTGTTGAAGCTGAACGTAAGTACCTGAAAAGGGAACTACACTGTTCTTCCTGGAGAAGATCCGTTTAACATCTATAACCTATGATGAGATGCCCCTATGTATGAAATTAAAGATTTATTCAAACGTGATTTCGGAAACTGAAATGCCCCGAGGTGCACGTTGTTCAGACAGGAACTGAGGTCAAGCATAGGCTGCAGCGCGCCAGCAAAACAGATGTTTAATCAAAATCATAGAAAATATTTACAGTGAAGTTGCAGCTGTTCATGAAGTGCAGCATGTGACACACCATTTTATATGAAAAGTTCAAGGAATATCCTGAGAAGTGGCCTGGTAACGGCTTAAAATAAATAAACTGCCATTAGGCTATTTTTTCTCCTTCTTAAAGCCAGGTTGGATTCAATCTATATAAAATTAAGATTCGATTTGCCAGGATGCTTGGTGCTTCTGACACAGACAGGGATGATGATAGTTCCCCCAAAGCCTATTTTGATCCACGTTTCATAGCTCGTCTGAAGCTGAAAGCATCATGTCTCTGCCAGTTTCCAAGTAGGAAACAGCAGGCCATGACTGGATGGCACTGCTTTTCAGTTCCGGCATTTAATGCTGCGTGTGCTTAAGTCAATATCCATTCCTTTTCCTGGAATACCGTGTGGACGATAAAGATGTGGGGGGGAAATGTAACTTGGATTTCACGCAACGAAAGCATACCGCTAGCTTTGTCATTTTCCCTCCCGACTCCGCAAAATATTTATTACCTGCTTATTAAAGGAGAAAAAAACAATTAATTTTCAGTGTAAACTGGAAAATCTTCATGGAATCCTCTTCCTTTTGCTCTTAATGTTTCAACCAGAAACGTGCTCGGAATTTCACACCAGGAGATTGCTCTTTCAGTTCTACAAACGTAGCTCTTTGCTGGGAATGGCTGGGGATTCAACGCTGACCGCCCCAGCAGCCGCTGCTGAGCCTCCTCTGCTCCTTTCAAAGAACTTAATCTCTGCAAAGGATGTTCAGCATTTTGCTTGGCTGAGCCCTTTTAAAAGTGAGTCGTGCTTACATTATTATGTGCCCAGCTGGCATACTGATTCATACAGGGAAAAAATTAACAAGATAATAAAATGACACTTGGAAATAATTAATCTTTAATTTAAGAGAGAATTAAAAACATGGGCACAATCCCCTGCAAATAGTTGTATTTGTGGAGTATGCACTTATTATGCACAGTCCTCATTTAGTCTAACTGTTCACAGGGAGAAACAGTGACCTTGTGGGAGCTGAGGGCAGAAATCCCACTGATTTTTGTTGGGCTGGGATCTTACTTTCCACATGTAAATGCAGGTGCAGGTGTTTGCAGACTCTTGCATCAGGTTTTTGATGCATTTATATTACATTTTTCCCCCCAGGAGCCTTATAAGCAGGGCAAAACCCACCTCTTGCAGCCAAGTCTTTATTCTTTGCATAGGATTAACTTCTATTTAACAGGGTATACATTTAAAGTTATTTTCTTTCGAAAAATGGTGAATTAAAGATACCACAATGCTTTCTCAAAACAAAATTTTTTAACTGAAACAATGCAAAACCCAGCAAAGATGCCACTTACAAAACCAAACTCAACCAAACAAAAATAAAATGCTGCTTTATTTTCAGGAGATACACATCAGCTACAGCAATTTATCACTTAGCCAAGGGTTTATACTTTTGAATTTATAGCAGACCTCCTGAATTTAAGAGGCAGGATGCTGGAAAAGTTGTGCGTCTCTCTTCAACTGAGTAAACGAGTCACTTTTACAGGAAAATGAATCTGAACCTAATCTGTATTTTACTGGCAAGAAAATCTACTTGTACACTATATGAAGAGCCTAGCTCCCCTTCCAGGAAAGGAAGATTGTAAAAGAGGGGAAAAAAGCCTAGTAGACGGTAAAATGGAAGAGAACAGAAATGTCTATTTCCAAAAGTTGATTGGAACAGTCTTGAAAGACTTTTGGCTTGCAAGAGTAGGTTGCATAGATTTCTGAGGAGATTTGCAATTTAATTAAGTTCCTCATACTTCCTGCTTCTACATTTCCTCATGGTAATGGAGCATGCCGAACACCAGGGAGCAGAAGAACAGATAGGCATAAGAGTGAAAAGCCATCAAATTAAGAAAATATAATAATAAGTTTTAAAAGACTAGCTAAATTCAAGTCTTGGGCAAAATTCCATTGTATTTTGAAGCTCTTACAATTTCTAGGAGGTAACAAATGAAAAATAGATTAAATCTCAAACTGCTATGTTTTCCATTTATTTTGAACACTTCTTCTCACATAGTTTTGACCCTTTTATTCTTTGTCTCCTCTCACAAAAGCAATGGCACTATCCTGGCTCTCAGCAGTCTTCAGAGAACACAGCTATTCAACTCAGAATTTTTTTGCTTTTACCAAGTTGTCTGCTGCAGGTGAGAGAATAATTTTAGTACAATTTATATATTAACATATTTTCAAGGTGATAGAAAATCAATTTATAGAACCCACAAAACCAGGAAAATGTCTTAGATGGTCTATCCTTTTCTCCTAGTAAATATAATTATTTTCTTTCTCAGTGTGGGGGGATACATAATAAGGCTTTGTTAGCTCAAAGCCAGAGCTGAAGGAATAATAAAGAAAATAAACTCATCAGTATAGCAATCTGCAACTCATTTGGTTGTTCTACAGGTACTTTAATGTATTCTTGTCTGAACTCTAATGTCAATGATGTCTTGTTTGCATGACTTGTTAATGAATACTTACATTCTGCTATATACTATTGTTTGTTCTTGAATGTGATATTTGTAAGCAAATGTGCAATTGTTAACAAAAATAATGAAACTTTACATCTTAGGGGATGAGAAACTATGGTTTATTAAACCTGGGCATCATGACCCCAACACTCGCAGTGAGAAAGACAAGAAGATGAAATCATGGATTCAGGAGCATAGAAGCATGTAAATGCAAATTGCTTTGAGTGAATGTGGAAAGGCAGTTTTACTAGAAAAACTTCTGCATGCATTTATTGGACTAGAAAAAAATATTTTAATTCTCTTCCTCACCTTCACACTGTGAAAGATCTAATCCCTGTTAAAAGTCTTGTAGAGGGGGCTGGAGTGCACACTCCTGTCTGGGAGAACAGAAATCCATCCAGCATCCACCTCGCTGTGTAGAGAAACCCCTCCTGCCCAAATCAAACCTAAACCACCTTAAAGCATAATACTTACTTACTGGTACCAAATGCAGCAGAGATTAAAAGACAGAAAGTTAGTGACTTTCTTAGTTACCAGGTTAGTGAGACTATGTTAGTGGCTGTTAGTGAGAAACATGTGTTCCCACTCTCCTCTAGAAAGGCCTGCAATGTGCTGAGCTGTGGGATAAATATTATTTAGTACAATAAGTCACTTGGAAATTGATATTCAAGTCTCATCAGGGCTGAGGTGGAAATAGCAGAGCTGGATGGAGAAAGCTGGAGCACCCCAGCCTGCCCTGCACCAGGCTCCAACAAGCCCTAAAACTAAGTTACTTTCCAGCATGATTTCCTGATATACAAGGGTAATGTGAGCACAGTGTGGTGGGTGCGTACATGTGCCATCCAACAGTAATAGAAAACTGGCCAATTTTCAGCTATTTTTTACAGCCGACTTCTTAAAGACAGTTTTGATTTGACATTAGTATAGATACCTGCAGAGTAGCAAGGGATTTGAATGAGAGAGAAGCAGCAGGGTAGGGAAATCCTTTCATAAGCCAGTAACCCCCAGATCTAGTGGTGAGGAATATGTTTTGGGTTTTTTTTTAACAAATATTGCTTTTTAGCTAAAGTTATAGGCTTGATTCAGGAGTTAGATGATGAAATTGCCGGGTGTGTTCTGTGTTGTGTCTGTTCTGGCCTGAAGCACCAGGAGGGCCCAAGATGGGTAGCACAATACGAGTTCCTGTCAAGTTAATTTAGCTTTCAGTGTCTGTCTCAGGATGCAGTCACCTGGCGCCAACTGTAGACTCTCCATCCTTTCCCACCTGCACGCTCCTACCTCCAGCTGCACTTCACGCTATTTTGCATTTGATCATATGGCCGTGCAATTAATGCAATCAGCCTATTGATCCTGATGAAATGCACTGCTATCCTACAGGTCTGATGTTTGGCTGGGTCTCTGAGTTGATTCTGTTTGCCATATGATTATGCAAGTGCAACTGCTGATACAAGGCTGGTGATGAAAGGTCCAGCCAGGGTTAGAGAGGAGAGTGAGAAAGCCTCTTTCAGCATCAGCAGTCTCAGACCTGCTCGAGCTGTGGAACTGTGCCTTTAGGGTCATCTTATCTCCTGTCAGACTTACTTTTCTTCAGGGCTTGGACCTAGTGGAGGGATGTGAGAAAGAGGTTTGATTGCATACATTTTAGCTTGTTTGCTCTTGGTTTGGCTGAAGGATGTGCCAGACAATAAGTGGCAGCACAGATACTATTTGTGTCACTGCAACACACCACTGGATGACCCCTGATGGGTGGTGGCTGAGGTGTGTGCATGGAAAACACGGTTACCAGCTGCATTTTCCTTTCCATCTAGGTTTACTGTAAAAATAAATACATCTCATATTGTAGAGGTCCTTTTTGCATGCACAATGGATTTCTTGACCTGTCTTAAAATGAATCAGGGCTATAGGGTTTTTTTTAAGGGAAAATGTCAAAAGCCCAGGGAGTCTGGCCTGAGCAGCAGGGTTGTTAAGGAAACAAAGGAAGGATGGAGTGGGTAGATCATTACCAAATGGCCCAGCTACACGGGCCCTGCTTCCCTAATGAGCCTGACAGCATGCAATGCCACCTCTCTCTTCATATGTAAAGCTAATCCCTTGCCCTTTCTGACAGCCGGTGTTTACATTTGCAAATGAATCGATCTTCCCACATCGTTGTTGGGCAGGGAGCAGGGGGAGACCCGGCCTGCAGCATCCACCGGGCCAAGCCACGGTCCTCCCAGGGCAGCATCTGCCCCTAGTCGAGGTGTGCATCACCCCAGGATGTGGAGGAATAAACGCCTCGGTGACAAGAATACCAATGGGGCTGTCGTCTGATTGAACTGCGGCCAAATGGAGAAGTTAGCCTAACCCCCTTGCCGACCCTGGGCAGGTGCAGAGTTTTGGCAGAGACCGGCTTTCTTCAAACACCTCTTGCTTCCATGTTGCTGCACTGGGGTGACGTTGAAGAGCTTTGTCTCTTGGGGTTGCTCTGAAATCCAAAGTTCAGGCAGTGAGGGAATGAAGGCAGAACAATTTTTCTTTCATTTCTCACCATGCCACCCACTTTTTATATGGCATTACTGTTTATTCCAAACCCTTATACACAGACGTGAAAAGCACTTGGCAAACACACACCTGAAGACTTTATCTGTGTGTGTAGTATGGCAGCAAAATAAGCGAGAGGCTCCACATCAGGATGGGTGAGCGAGTGGGAGCCTGCCAAACCATTGTGTGTTGTTCAGCATGACGGCAGTGGCTCCCATGCAAACTGGGGGTGACCCTCCTCCTGAACTTCATGAGAGCTGCCAGAGGCCAAGCAGTCTGCTCAGAGCCATACACACAGAGCAGAGGATGGAGAATGTGGTGCCGCTCCCCAGCGCTGTGGGACCGGGTAAGGCAGGGCCACTGCTGTCCCACGCTCCTCTATCCCTACAGCTCATGTGGCTGGGCTTGAGGCAGGTTAGGGAGCCAAACTCACCAGAACCTCATATTTTCTGAGAAGAGACACAGGATTTGGGGGTGGGGGTGGTTTTGAGGTCTGAACTGCCCATGGCATGAGTGCTCATGAGGGGCAGACAGGTGTGGATAGGGATGAGAGAGACCATGGGGTGGGGGATAAGGGCCAGTGGAAGTACCACCAGATCTCACCCTCAGGTACTACTTGATTGAAAGCATTTTCATTAGGCAGTTGTGGTTTCTGGGGGGCCTATGTGAAAAGTAATGAGATTTTGTGTTACATTCTCATTTAATGACAACCGAGTCATTGATTTGACTAATTTGCTGGGAATGATCCTGAAAATGCATTTTTGATAGAAGAATGAAGGCAGGAGCTCATCTCACCAGCATGGGATCTCACGGTAATTGCTAAACATGTTGAAGTAGGGGAGAAAAAGGTGAGAACATATGCACTGTATCCCTTCTTTTGTTTTCATGAATAAGGAGTAATACCCCTGCAAATGCAGAGGAACCAAGGAGGGAAATCACAGCCCTTCCTGCAGCACACAGCAGGGAGCCCCCCGCCTGCCGCTTGGCTATTGTGCGCCTCCCAAAGAGGGGCTTGTTCTGCTGAAATGCCAGGCGTTTCTGGAGCTAAGGTTATGCTCTGAGCAGAATATATAAATAAGAGATTACTTGCAAGCACTGCTGCCAGGCTTGGGTTGTAGGAAATGTTTGTTTTTGTTTCTGTCACTAGGCAGCAGGGAACCCGTCGCCTTTGTTCTGGAGGTCATACTGCTGGAGATGGCAAATATTGACATACATGGAGGTACTTTTCATTTTCATGTGTTTCTTGTTACCTCGTTCATACTGCTGTGTGATTTTGCTTTTCTGTTCTCTTGCTTTCCAACACTTCTTTCTTGGTTGGTTTTTTTTTTTTTTTTTTTTGGCATCCCTCCTTGAACGTTTCCCTGCACTGACTATGCTGTCCTGGGTTGCAAATGACATGACAAAACTGCGGGGGATATTAGAGTCTCATAACCCTTGCAGTGACTTGCCCCAAATTAGCTGACAGCTTCAGCTTCAGCCCAGTGCGATAGGGACAGGGGTCCACATGCCAGAGGCATTAATTAGCAGGCATGACAGGGATTCTCTTGTAGAAATTGCACTTCCCTTCTGGTCCTTTTGCAGTTGTCATTTCAGTTCAAGGTTCAGAAATGCTCCCAGGTGCTGCATACTTCATCGTATTTCTGCTTATGCTGTACCTGGCTGGTGCTTAGATAGATAAACAATATTCCAGCTATCAAACATAAAAAGGAAAGGAGGAAGACGTGGAGACAAACAACTTGCCTAACATATCTTTTCTGCTTGCCAGCTTCACTTCAGTTAATTTTCTGTGACGCACTTTACATGCAACCGATGTTTTCTACTTATCACTGGTCATAGAAAATATTTGTATCTGTTATTGATCAGATCCCGAACTCAGGAACACTGTCATGCAGCTGAACTCACTGATGTACAGTGATCTTCCAGGAAGAAAAATAGCCATGTTAGGAAATTCTGGAAATGGCTGCACAAAACTGTAATATGGAACAAGAAAATGCAGACATAGACAATAAAAATAATCCTGGTACTATGAGCCCAGTTTTGCATAATCTTGGTGTATTTTCAGTTAATTACAATGGAAAACTCTGTGTTATCATTGAAGTAAATATTTTCAGTGCTCCTTATATACCACATGCAATAGGAATTGCTTTAACATTTGACATTCTACAAAGAAAACAGTTACCTTTGGAAATCAAAAATATATTCACAAGCAAAGGGTTGACAGAAACCCTAGAAAGCCACTTAAATCTTTGAGGTAATTACTCAATTTTTGAGTAACTTGTATGTTTGATACGGGCCATAACTCCCATATTAACCTATTATAGCAACACACTGGCTGTGTAGTTCATATTGATGGTAATGCCAAATATTACTACCCATGGAGATAGCATTCAATTTCATGTATTCCTTGTCACCTATTTCTGCTACATAATTTTGGTTTCCTAATGCTATGTACGGACAAACATCCCTTGCACTGATACATCATGTGCGGATAATACTTTTTTCTGCAGACTCCCTACTCTTTGGTTTATGAGCATCATTTCTGAAGCATCTCAGGAACTGCGTTGCCTTTTCAAAAAGCCATCTTGAAAATCATTGCTTTGTAACAGTCATTTAAAGTTTGTTGTGAACAAAAGACAGAACATTAGCCTGACCGGTGGCTTGATTTAGCTTCTCAGCCTATTCCTATTTGAATATCCAATTACCCTTTTGAGCTCCCATAGTCGTGAGGGAAGAGAGGGGGAAAGGTACTAATCATGTTGCAATTATGATTCTTCCACTGTCCTCTCCCCTTCATCTGAAAATTATCCAGATTGAAAGTGAGTCATTAGTGAGCTGATCATGATAGCAGGTATTTGATAATAAATATGCTGAGAAGAGTTTGGATGAATAATGTTTGAGTGTTAAAGGATTGCCTCACAGGTGGCTGTGTGATTAGCCATTGACCTCATCTCCTCTTTCTGTCCCACCTGGGTGATTGAAGCATCTGAAGAAGGAACAGAGAACTCTGATTACAAATTACACTTTCTGATAGAAACTGTTGGACTGATAATAACTCATCTTGCAATTCATGAAACATTCAGGTTTCACAAACCCCTCATGATTAGAGTCCTCACAGAGAAATGGCAACATGCCTGCATCATTCATAGGTTTAATTTGAGAACATAATCATAAATCAAGGTTCTTTTCATAGCAGGGTCTTGCCCTTTTGCTAGTTGTATGGGTAAAATTTTGTTCAGTGACAAGTAAGGCCAAGCACTGGGTTTGGGAGAGATCTTCCTGTAGAAAGTGATGTTGCTCTTCAAAGACTCAATATCAAAGCTGTTTCTCAAAAGGTCAACATCCTCCATCTGCAAACAGCACCCAAGGGCAGCTCTCTGATGTCAAAACATACCTGGATCAACAGAATCCATTTCCGCCAGTGCATGACAAAATGTTGCCTCAGCATCCCTGGCTGCCACCACTCTAAATTTACTATGTCTGGGACAAGAGATGAATCTCCGTGTGCTGGGGGAAAGCAAAGCTATTATTTGTCCTTAGAAGTCTTCAAGATGCTCTCCTCATCTATGTAACCCTCCTGCACTTCAGGGCTCTTCAATAAATGGTGAACTCACTCCCATCAGCCAACAATGAGGAATACTTCTCCCCATTATGCAGGTGGTGTAAGGACAACCTCCCACCTTTCAGTCCTGAGCAGAGGACTCCCCCTCTGCCCACACAGCCTCAGAAGGCAGACAGACAGACAGTGGCTGGGATGTGTGACAATTCTATGTGCCTTTCTTAATGTCACAGGGGCTCTTGGCCAATTTTGTCTTTAGTCCCCATCCTCAGAAGGGTGGTTTCCAACAAACCTCGCTACTGAATGAGAAGAGTATCTCAGTTGATCTAAAAAACCTGGACTAATATTGTCATTGACATTATCTCATCTGATGATCTATTTCACCCCCAGCCTGTCACAGCAGAAGTTGTCCCATAACTAAGGAGATTTCATGCAGGACGTAATAAGTCTGGTTTCCACCATGACAGCTCCTGATCCTGACCAATGGCAGAGCAATTAATTTTTGCTGTGTGTGGTTTCTATAGATGCAGACGGGTGCTGTCACGCTAGGTAAGGGACGTGCCCCCATGTCCCTGCATGGGTTGAGCTTCCTGCCTTTGGACGGGAGTCCCTCTTCATCACTTTGGGTAGCAGCCCCGGGGGCATGGGGAGAAAGGGGAGGGAAATGCTTGTTACAGCACTACGAACAAGGTCCCGTATGTTCCCCGCCAATTTAAATGTGGATTTTAATATGTTTAAATGTATTAAACTTTAAACTGATAGACACTTCTGTGCCACAGATAGCAGAGGGATAACAAACAGTTGCTGTGGATTAATAAAGGCATGAACAATTTGCTTCAGTTTTCTTCACTAAAAAAATATATGAGTGAAAAATGGAAAAGAAAGACAGTTTGGTGTACATAGAGGGATGAAGTTGAACGTAATATACAACATGCTACCAAATGCATGCTTAATGCCCTGTTTTTTTCAGTGGCATTATAGCACTGAATTATTTATCAAACAGATTAACAGGGTGTACATGTATATTTAATGTAGAAATTATCATCCATTTACAGAGGGATTTTAAATTAGCACATGGGAGATGTTGCTTCCTTGGGTGTTTGCGCTACTTTATGTCAGCTGCCGCTCCCCAGCCTGTGAACCCTATTCTATTTTTAAATAAGTTTTTCCAGGTTTTGATGCTATTGGGCAGAGGTCTAACAGAAATGCATGCAGGGACTTTGATAAGCTGAGTAACAGAAGAGAAATCAGACGGGTAGAGGTGGGGACCTCAGCGCACCCAGCAGGGCCGTGCAGTGAGTGCAGGGAGGAGAACCAGGGTGCATTACCAGGAAGCCTAAAATGGCCTGATCCCACTACCCAAAAGTCTTTTGAGAGGGAAGGTACACTTGTCAAGATATGACATGGCAAGCCAGGTAACCAAGCCCTTGCATAGCCACTGTCCAAAACTGTCCAGATTTTTCATGTTTTCAGCATCGACAGCTCTCTGGCTAAATTCTTACTTTATCGCTGGGGTCTGCCTCTGGCACACATTACATGGTAATGTCACTGGATTACAGGAGCAGACCCCTAGATGTTTTAAAAATCTTAAGCTGAAGTCCAAATATACTTCTGAAAATGAGGGTCCTATTAAGACACCTGAAGAAAATATGTATATTTTTTCTTCCCTCTCCCTCCCACAAAAACATGTGGCCACCTTTGAAAATCATACTGCTTTTTAGTTGGAAGTTGGTGTCAAACTTAAGCCATCCTGGCTTAAGTATTTGGCAACAGTGTTCAAAGCTGCAGTTCAGTTTTTTAGTGTATTGTTTGCAGTTTGAGAAAGATCTGGCCTTCACAAATTTAATTTACTTTTTTTCCCAAAGCTGAAAATTCCCAAAGCTGTTTTCCTATGCCTATAAACTACAGCTCCATTATCAGAATCTGGCTTCCACGCGCACCTAGCATAAAAGTTATGGTGTTCCTCTTAAGTAGTGAAATGAGAATTTCTTTGTGAAGGTTTGGTTTGAGTTATTCTGGGCAGTTCTCAAAAGAGGGGAAAAATAACAATAACAGATTACATACAGCTTGCAGCACTGTAGCTGGGGAAAGAATTGAAGTGTTAAAACTAAATATTTATAGCAAAACACTTGCTAAAATGTTCTTTACAGTAAATAATTACCAGCTTGCTTCACTCAAATTTAAAGCTCTGGCAAATGCTGGTGCCCAGGAGCCTGGTGCTCACTGAGCACAGGAGCCAGGAGACTCTGCCCAAACCCCTCTCAGGTCTGAGACTCTGAAAGCAAAGTTTAGCTCATATGTTTTATTCTTATGAAAGATGCTGAAAAAAACCCACAAACTCAAGCAGGTGTTGGGATGAGGTGATTTGTCTTTGAATTTTTGTTTGGTGCTCATCAATGATCTGTGTATGCTTCCTTTTCTGTTCTCTTAGAGGACAAATCCACTTCTAATTCTTCAGAGATCCAAAATGATCTACTTATCTAAACCTGTAAACCTTCCATCTGAGGATCAAAAATTTCCTGGTGTATTAAGAATAATTAATTTACCCTGCAAGTAATGTATTTTAATCCTTTTGTGAGCTCTCCTCTCAGTTTTAAACTAGGGACAACTCTTAGTAATCTAAAAGACTTGTAAGACTTGATTCTCTCCTGCATTAGTGTACACACATATTATCACTGATTGTTTAGTCTCTCTTTAATCTATTTAAATGCATAATATGGACTTCAGCATATTATTTTATTTCCATTTCAAATTGCATATGAGTCATTATGCAGAGAGATTTATCCACTGCTAGTTTTTAAATGTTGATATGACAGTTTGCCCTGGCGTTAGCTGGAGATAAACACCTTTTCACCTGAGTGCTAGTGGTGAATACCTCTCACAAGGGAAAATGCTTTAGGATGAGCATTTTGTTTGCTTTTTCCCCCTTCTTCTCTCTTTTATGTTACATTAGAGTTAGACTGAAATCATTATACTTGGGTGTTTTTACTTGACACTTGCATCTATTATGTCTGTAAAAGTGTCTCAAGCCATATGGGACAATATGCAAGTATTCTTATCAGAAGTCAAGTCTGTCATTATTTGACTTAAACACAGACCTCAGTAGCTTTGGGCAAACATCCCAGACCTGTGAATTTAGAGGAGCAACACTAACCTGGCACCTGTCAATGCCAGGGAGTTCAGCACACCTGCGTATAACACTTTGCTCTGCTCTCCAGTCTCTCCCTGAGTTTGTCCTGTCCTCACAAACACAAGCAGAGAATGAAAATAAATGCACTTGGAATGCATAAAACCTATTGAGGCAGTGGAGTGGGAAGAAATGATGTCGGGGAAATGGCTCAGGTAAATCTTTGTAAGGAAGTATTTCAGTTTACTTGACTCAATTGAAATGCACCTTGACAACGTCCTTCCAGTGTTCCTCACATAACATAGGACCAAGAGCATGAGCCAGGACTTAGGGCTGAGGCCACATGACAGGCTATCCATCCTGTCCGAAAGCAACAGCATTAGCAAGATGAGTGTCCAGTCCCCGAAAGATGAGGTACATATTCTGCTCTACTTCAGTAAAAGTCGATTTCTCAACTTTTCTGTAAAAGAGAAAATCTGTAAAAGACAGACATGTAATAAAGATAAAATCTTACGTAATGTTCACAAACTTTCTCAGATTATCAGTTTTATCTTTTACAAAATACCAGGGCATATACACAAGGCTATTTGAAATGGTTGACAGCTCAAAGGTGCTAGATTGAATAAGCTCTCTTGGTGATAGATGAACTCCAAAGCCATTAAAAGCTGTCCTGAAAATGAAGAGTTTTCATTTTTAAGAGGTTTGAAAATAAAAAGTTATAGGATGAGGTTGCTTTTGAATGTGCTTACTTGCATTTACAGTACACATCAGCATAGGTAAACACGTATTAATGTCCACAGGACGCAGGACAAATAAAAGACCGTATTTCAACTATCAGTTGCCCCAGGAGCATTTACCTCCTTAATGAGGATGAGAGCTTGAATTTTTCTCTGGAGAGTCATTGAAAAGAGATAATTGATATAGCTGGACAACAGTGACAAATAACTTATTTAATTCAACCAATAAACTATGTTTCGTCTCTTAAAAGCTATGGGGACTGTGGTAAATTTGGTGAGGATTCTCACCAAATTATCCTGTGAAACAGTGCTGTTAGATAAAATGATAAATATAGGGAAAAAATAAAATACTGAATGCATTACATAGTGACCTGTGTGCCTGCAGTCACCCCCAGCACCACAGGGCATCCTCGTGAGGTGTTGTCAGGAGAAGGCCAGATGTGCATATCCAAGGGTGAGGTGAGGTTCACCCTGCTCTCTCTCACAGACGTAGACTGATGCTGCATCCCTGGGATACATGCCTCCCTTCTGCTGCACTGTCACAAGTGGACAGAAATTTATACAGTGCTGAGGCGCTCTGGACACCTCGAATGCCAGATAGGAAAAGGCAAAAGGCAAACTCCTTTGTTTTTTGAGGTTTTGTATCATAGAAGTGCAATTTATTTGATTTTATTACTTATTATTTTATTTTATTTTATTTTATTTTATTTTATTTTATTTTATTTTATTTTATTTTATTTTATTACTTTATTTATTTTTTCCTCTCCTTATCGCAGCCAATGATTTGCCATTACAATCAGGGCAAGCTCTATGCATTACCAGGAGATCTGGACAACATCTTTTATAGAGATGGAGCAGTTAGACATTACTCGCATAGTCAAAATTGCAATGGATGGTTGTTTTTATTGGTAACTAACAGGAGGTTTTTTTCCAAGCTGCTTGAAAAGATGATTGCATGGAAAAAGTATCACAGTGGAACAAGGCTGTGCTATTTATAGGGTGAATCTGCTGAAATAATTCTTTCCGTGATAAAAACTCTTTGTCAAAATTAGCTGAATCTACACAGTATCTCCTTTGGAAGATTTAGTCAATTTAGTCAATTTTGCATGAAGACACAGTAAGATATCATTCAAGATCACACATCAGTTCAGTGATGCAGTGTGGTTTTCACACTAGATCTCATGGCTCTCAGAGACATTTGCTATTAGACTGCAGGATGAAATACACACAGAAATTATTTAATACAAGTAAAAGAAGATTCGGAAAACAATCATTTTGCTTTGCTACCAGCTCTAGTGTTAGCTTCAGTACAACCTCCCATTCAGTAAATTTCAAAGATCATCAGGAGTTCAAGTCACAGATCAGTTTTGGTTGTAAAATTTCAATGTTCTGCTTTCTTGTCATACCTCAGTCTTTCTGCTGTGACTGCTTCAGCTCCTAATGGAGTGTAAGGAAGAAAATCTGGGCACAAATAGCATTGATTCAAAGAATTTGCAGCCTGCTTGAAGAACTCCACTCTATCCTAACAGGTTTTTATTGGAAACAAAAGAACAGAGAAAAATGAGTTCTCTGACAGAATAGAAATCCTCTGGTTTTGCTAATAGCGAACGTTTCTCAGTGCCACATGATGCTGTGTCCCAGTAACACATAAGCAAGCACTGAGATCAGATTGGTTCCACATTTGGTGAAAAAAAAAAAAAACAATCAAGCACCATTAAATCACTGAAATGACCTCCAAATGAAAAGATTTTGTGTGGGCGTAAGTGGAGAAAAATCCTGCAACCAGTTTTATTTTGGCGATGTTAAGCTTGTTTTAAATATCTTTTAAATAGAAACACTGGGTAAAAGCAGTTCCTGGGACATCTGGAGCGGGGAACAACCAGGGTTGGGCTTAGACATCCCCCTTCCCTCTGCAAGGGTGAGGGGGCCACTGGTCCCTGAATCATGTCCCTGCCCAACTGCTAACAGCACCAGGGAGCTTGTCAGAGGTTTCTTCTGGGCTGGGACCTGGCAGAATCACACTTTCCATCTTCTTCTTCCTCCCCTCAAATCGTGAAACAGGGAATGACCAGGGTGAGGCCAGGAGGTGAGGACATGTCTGCAAATCCTCCTTCTTAAGTGGAACCAATTGCCCTGAAGATGCTAAGCACTTGTTCTGTCATTCCCACTTGGCAAGAACAGATCCATGATTACTAATAACAGACTGACATTTTCATCTTCACACTTGTCTGGTAGAAAACTGAGGGAAAAACCTTTGGGGTCACATTCCTCTGGGTCATCTTTGCATTGGGCCTGTTTGAGAAAAGACTTATAAAATGTCAGATTTCGAGACATAAATGAAAAGCCAATAATGGGTTGCCTATACACTGTATTTTGACTACAATATCTGACAATCCACTCTTCCTCTGAGTCAACTCACATGAGAGCCCACTGGATGGTCTTCTTGATGAAGCAATGCTGTTTTGAAGTAGGAAACATAATAAAACCGTAAGCATGTCGGACATGAAATATTGTATTGTATTGTTTGATTGGAGTACAGACGTGATTGAATAGAATTTCTCTCTTGGAATGATTTTTGCGAGATTGTCTTTCTTAATATTCTATTTTTTTTAATTGTCTTCACAATGCTATTTAGCTGCTGAAACCTGAAAGCCAAAAAGACAATTTTCAGATTTTTCTTGTTTTCCTTTCCTCACACCTAATCAGTTGTATCTAGGACTTTGGAAGGGCAAGTCTATTTTGTAGTCTGGTGGTATGGCTAATGTTTGTGTCGGCATACCAAGCTATCTTTAAGCTCGCTCCCTGGGGTACAGTTACAGAGCAACACCGCACAGATTTCAAAGCAGGCAAATTGCCTGACTGTTTTGAAACCTATTCCATGTTACCATGTGAATTTGACAGTGCCCAGTTAGGTTGTTTAAATGTAGTGGGATACATCTCGGTCAACAGCAATTAAACATCTGGGATGCAGCATGAGAGTCTCCTGAGATGGATGCCTGTTTCACAGCAGTAATTTGATGGCAGTGATGGGAAGTGTGTATGCAACTGGTGAACTATGTGAAAAGGGGAAAGCACATCACAGTTGGGTAATGAACAGTTCAGTGCAGGGTTTACAATAGTATTAAACATCTATCTAATACAGATTCTGCCAACATCTATGCTAAATCCATGGGAACAATGTTAGTTTTTTCTTGGACGGCTCAGTTTTGGGCTATGAGTGTGCATTAAATTCTTGTTGGAAGAGAAACAAGTAATCTGAGTCTCAGCATGATCTCTCCTAGCTTAGTTCTCTCTTGTTACTGTTGCTTACCCAGACTATTGTTTTGAATGTAGATGAATTTGGAAAAACTAACGAAGTCAGAGAACAAAAGTAGAGGTAGCCAGCATCTCCCCAGACCTCTGAGCAGGGAACACCAGCCTTTCCCATTCCTGCAGGGTCTGCTTACCTTCAAATCTTCCTGTGAGTAAATTACCAAAGTAAACACTTCCAGTTTTCTTTTTTATTAATCAACATCATTTATTTTCCTGGGTGATACTTGCTCTTGACTTTCTTTGTGTGAAAACCAGAAAGCCAAATCCACTGCTGGAATATGCAGCAGGAGCATAATTGGAAATCGTAGAGTTTTGTGAAGTACCCTTGCTGGGGCTGGAAGGTCCTTCTCACAGCATTCCTTGTGCATCCAACACCTCCATGGCACTAAACAGGGCTACTGGGATGCAATTACTTTCCCTCTTAAATGAAAAGACTCAGGCATGGTGTTTTCTTGTCATTTTTGTTAATTATTATTTATGAGTTACGAGGACCAATTCAAGCAAGCTGTCAGTGCAGGAGGAACGGTTCAATCCTTTCTTCAAGATGATGATGATATTAATAATATAATAGTTTTGTTGGGTTTTTTTAATCCATTATAAAATCCATAAAGCATAAGAACAAGTCTATGAAACACCTTCTCCTATGCCCTGAGAGTAGCAGGTAGCAGTTACTGAGGGAACAGACTAATTACATATTCTCAAATAGGCAACTGCTCTAACTAACAGGCAATTATTTGCTGGACTTTCATATTTAAAAATAAGGGATTTAAATAGTAAATGCAATACATAATTACCGACGCAAATTGTGAAATGCTCAGGCAAAACGACACATGGCATCTCCCAGGGATACATCTGTCAGGATGTGGGAAGGAATTTATTTATTTATGTGAAGTAGTTTGATTTTTTTTTTTCACCCTGCCATCTCAGCCTTTCGGCAGCTTGACTGGTGGTTGTTCACCTTTAAGGGCATGGTTCATGTGTACCTCAGAAGTGCTTTTTCCAGCATGTAGGGATGGGAGTCTCAGCAACCCAGCTGGATGAGAGATTACATTGCTTCAGTTCATAGCCTCCTTCAGAATATATATATATTTTTTTAGCAAGATGGTGTTTCCCATACTTTCCATCTAACAAACTGGCAGCCAGTTGGCTGCTGGCTCTTCAGTACTAAGGGACCAGCTGCTACTGTTTATCTTTTCGTGGTTTAATGGCTGCTGGCAAGAGGATAGAGGGGTTTTCTTCCCCTTCTTAGCCCTCCCCACCAGTAAATGAGTTAACAGCCAGCAAAGGCAGTATCAACATCTCCATAATGATCAGCCAGGTTATCTGTTTGCTGCCATCAAGAACTGTCTCTATTAACAAAGAGCCTTTAGCACAGCAGCAGATAGCTATTGGGGCACTTGATCAAAGAAAGAAACCACTTCTAGAAGGTATTACTTCAAGACAAAAAGGTTAACCAAAGCATTCCTTAAATTTGGGATAAAATGTTATGCTGTTATTTCCTTCCTCACCCCTCTTTGGTTCATTCCTGATGCCTTTTTTTTTTTTTTAAGCCACAGTTATTTAAGGCTATAAAAATATATATTTTGTGTGTTCTGTCCAGATGAAAAATACTAGAGGGTATAGAAAAAAATGCATTATCAGACTTCAACTTAGTTTTGCAGGGCCAGTATTGTTTTTATGAATTCAGAAATATCAGGGCAGATCCTCTGCTATGACAAATTAAAACTATGTAGCTATGACAATTAATATAACATGAAATACGCTCTCCATGAATTGCAAGATTATTCGAACAGCACTGTTGTTTGTTTTTGAAAGGGTATGTACCAAAATAAGGCTAATCATCTGAATTACCAATTAAGAAAAATCTTATTTTATTTCAAATAAAAGCTGGTTTTAGGCAAATTCAGTCAGCTCTTCATTGTTTGTGGTGGCATAAAAGCATCATTAAATATGGTTTGGTTTCATTAACATGGAACTTCTTTAGTTCTGCTGTTTTCATGAAAGAGATTGGCCAATAGCTGGAAAAAAAGGACAGTTCTTCCTAAGCTGTGGATCTCTTCTTCATAAATAAGCAGATTTACTAAGTGTTCCTTACTTGTTATGCCTGTTCAAAGTTACATCACTCATAGCACTGATTAATAAGGCATCACAAAAGTGGAACTACATTATATTAAATTTACAGTACTATATTATTGCTTATATCTTGAAATGTTGCAAATTTTCAATGTATACAGGACACTAGAGGTACTAATCTTCCTGCACAGACCATGAGTGAGTGAATCAGCTCATTATCTTTTAGGCATCCATAGATATAGTTGAAATTGATGTCATGTTTATAACCCCTGCTTACAGAGCATGTGTGTGGAAATAGGCTCAAATACGCTGAATAGATATTTTGAACTTAGCTGACCTTCCTCTAATCGTCTTTCATACAACATGGAAGAAAATAACAGCATTATAGAAAAAATTAATATAATTGTAGTGAATTATCTCCAGTAGTCTCATAAGGTCATTTATGAAGTCCAGTAATCATGGCGGATGCCCTTTTCAAGCATGCTGATTGAGAGGTCAACATTGGGATGTTTTTACCTGTTTTTAGAGACTCACAATGAGTTGCTGAGCAATATTTAATTAAAAAAAAAATAAAAAAGTGCTTCACTAGAGTATAGCTTAACCCAATCTGAGAAATGGAAATTTATATCAGGAATGTAGTGAAGGACTGAGTATCCCTATTACACAGCCTAACAATTTACGCATGTGTTACCACATCACAGAAACACAGCGTGGAAGGAATAGAAATGCAGCAGCTTGGCGCATTGCTCCTAAGGGAGGCTCTCCTGTTATCTCAGGTTAGCTCGCAATTCATCCAGGAGACAAAAGAAGGTCTGGAGATGAAAGTCAAAACCCACTGTCACCCCTCATCCCAGCAGGGGGGTGGCCACTGCGGAGGAAGTTGCCAGACAACACCTAAGTGTTGTATAGCTCTGTATTGACCCCAATGCCTTTTGATATGAGCAAACAGACTTTGATGTGGGGGCAGGAGCTGCTCTCTCGGAGCAGGGGGGGACCCGCCGGGAGCAGGTGGCTCCAGGAGCAGGAGTGAGCAGCACAAGGCAGCTGGAGCGGCAGGGCAGGAGCAGGGATGGGCGCCCACCACAGGCTGTGATGCTGGGGGTGCTGCGATGGCTGGGCAAGCTCACAGTATGATCTTGCACACACAGCCGTGATATTTAGGCCTCTGGAGTCTCTACCTAGCAAACAAACTGCTGAAGTAGAGAGGGGCATGCGTGTGGTGGGGAGGAAAGAATTACCCCAGCCTTAGAAGAGAGTAGAGCCAAGATTTAAAGCCACTTCCGCTACCTCCTGAGAAGTAATTGCAATGTACACAGTTTTGTACTTAACATTCATGTTGTTTAACTTTCTCAGTAGGGAAAAGTGCTGGAAGCATTTCCAAGGTAAACAAGCCATGGCTACTTTGCACTGTGTGTGCCTGACATACCCAAAGCCCACTGCCTCTTCTCCCCAGCTTTTTTCCAATACATGGGCTTTTCCTCCTGCTCAGACAGCAACAATCCCCTGCAGCCTACCCCTTGCCTCCCTCAAGAATTTCCTATCACAGTTGCTGTAACTTCTGCTGTAAAGTTGTTCAGCTTTGCAAAGATGCCACTTCCCACTCAGGTCCTTTCCAAAAACACCAGGGCTCTCTCTTACCGTCCCAGTCCCAGCTACAGATGGGTGTTCAGCTCTTCCAGTGTCTCAGGTAATGCTGCCATCCTCTCCTGCATCATTTTGAAGGTCCCTGCTCTTGCCACGTGGCTCCCTGAAGGAAGATCCTCCTCTCCCCAACCCTGCAAGCGGATCTGGTCATGTCACCCCATTGCCCAGGGTCTCCTCCAAGCCAGCAACCAAAGGACTCCTCAGACTTCCCACCAGCTCTGTTTCTCCTGTCCTCTTCTGCCTTTCCAGTCACTTCATGTTTCCCAGAGCACAGTCTCCCTAATAACTTTGTCTTCTGGGATAAGTTAAACAAAATTAAATCCTTGAACAGAAATATATTTAAACTCTGGACTTTTTAAGGAAAAGTTATGCCCTCTCTGTGGTGAGGTGCCCCTGCCTGCTCCAGCCTCCTTCACCCATCTCCATAGCCTTTCTGCTTCAGAAAAGCTGTGTCGTTTGCAATAAACCCCTTTGCTTTCCTCACAAAGACGGTAACGCCACCAGCTTAAGTGTAGAGAGAAAGGGAGGTGGGCAAGGAACATGATGTATTCTTTGTTTTGCTGCGAAAGAAAAGTCATTATGCCCATGCCTATATGCAAAGGCAATATACATGATCTATTGGAGGTAAAGATAACAAACACCTTCTTATGTTACTTTCATGCTTGGACATGTTAAGATAGATCAAGTACTTATAATTTTGTAAGACAGGCTGCCTTTCTAAAATGGGAAAAGTGGTTGAGTGTCTCTGCCAGAACGGTCACTTGAAAATAAGAGACACAGAAAATTTCCAATATTCTCCTAAGGTAATTTGTTTAAGAAATATTTTTATTTTTGCATCATTTAATAATTCCCATGCCAAAGTTGCTGTAGATTTGAATTCTGAATTTCAGTTTGATAGGCAAAAATGACTGGCTCATTTGACAAGACTTACTCAGTGCCTCTCATTGACTACAAGCTACAACTGCAAGTTATACCCAAGCTGTAACTACTTCTGTTGAGTATATAACTCAGGCCACTAGCCTATTATGCATCTAATGTTCTGTATGTACCTGCAGCTATTTTTTTTGCCTCCAGTGAAAAAGCAGAAGTAAAATCCAGATCTACTGAAATCCCTAGCTAAAATTCCAGCTACTGCAAGCAGAGCTAAAAATCTCCTCCCAGATTTCCACCAGCCACATGTATAAGAAGATATTTTCCGTGCTGGCAAACATATGATTTTTCACATCTCGTATTCAAGCCCTCAAATAAAGACCTATGATTATATTTGCACAACCATATACATTAATCTCTATATTGTCTTATGTGAATTACTGCTCAGATATTTTATGGCAGTCTTGAATGCAGTTTCCAAACCCTTTGCAGTTCATAATACATTACCTCTGTCAAGTGAAGGAGGAAACCTGTAAGTATTTAAGTACAGATTAGACACAGCTTTGTAAAAACTGATAAACGAATCTGGCCAGAATGGATGCGCACCATGGAAAGTCAAGTGCCTGCTCCAGCGATGAGCACATGCAGAGAAAATGCAGAGCCGATCTGGAATCAGGACCTGGATCCATGGAGTTCTCCTGATTTCACAACCCAAACTCTTCTTCTCTACCTACTTGAGTCAGACTCGTCTGTCCACTGCTTTGGAAACACATGCACATGAGCATGGCTTTTCTGGACCCGCAGCAGTAACACATTCCCTCCTTCCTTCTCCAGGGGTTTTCCTTATACCTGTCAAAGCCACTGCTTTGGTTCCTTGCCAGAAGAAACAAGCCTGAAATCACACTTAACACAGACAAAAGGTTTTTTATGTCCCTTCTTGATCTCCTTTACCTCGGCCACAAGTCAAGGAGGAACCACAGATGTGAAAGTTACATTCAGGTTGGGTGAATGAGTAATGGTCGGGGAAATCCATCCTAAAAATTCAGTGTTGCCAGCATGGCATAGTGTCAGAGCAGGAAAATGAAAAGAACCTGGTGTCTTTTTTTAACCTTTGATTCAGGGTGAGAGGGGGACACTAAAGATTCCCTATAAAGAGACATCAAAGGGAAGAGTGTGATGACCCTGATGAAATAACAAGTAACACCACAAATCACTGTGGTTCTCACTTGAAACTGTTTGGAAAGGAGTTTTAGTGTGAAGTGCACTAGATGGGAGAATCAGAGATTTGCCATCAGAGCTGCGTTGTTCAGCATCAGTCTGAGAAGTGAGTCAGGTGAGCACTTTACAGAGGGCAACCAGCTCTAATAACCCACTGTGCTAATAAGGAGAAAGCTCATTTCATCCACCATTAAATATCCATTAAGGACTTTAATTCTTGCCAGCTCGCTTGCATGGAGTCAGCAGAGAACTACATTTATTAAACCTCACTATTCATTTTGCCCAAAATGGCCTTGTACCCTAACAGGGAAGAGAAAAGCCAGTGTTTCAATAGATTAATGCCATAAAAAATGTTCCCGGCCATTTCCCTACTAATAACACACATGTAAATGGAAATAGACTTTAGTTGCCTTAAGGAAGCAAAACGCTTCTCAGGCTGTTCTTAAAAAGACTGAATAACTGACTTTTCAAAGTTGCTTATGAAACGCAGCCTCAGCTAACTTCTGCAGGGTGTTGTGCTCCTAAGCATAGCTAAGGGTGTAAAAATAATGAATGACGGGTCTAAGCTCTCAGAAAGATGTTGAATAGTTAATAATAGCCCAAATCACTCTTCCCTCACAACCCAGAGGTGCAGCTTCAAGTCAAAGGTCATGTCTGTGGTGTTGCACCATGGGGAGTCAATCAACATTGAGGAGTGGTGAAAGCAAAGTAACATGGCAGCTTCATGGCCTGGTGGCTCAGTGCTTGCTGCTGGGAATGGGGGAGTCCGTGCAGAGGCAGGGTTCCTCGCTCACATCTGGTTATTCTTTACCCATGCCTCTTTTTTATTTTTCATGGGGAAAAATGGGATGAGGACAAAATGCAACCAGGACTATGTAAATACGTGTCAGCTTCTCCCATCCCTCTCTTCTGTTTTTATTTTGTGGGGTTTTTTTTGTTGTCGTTTGTTTGCTTGTGGGGTTCTTTTGTTGTTTTGTTTGTTTTCCTGAAGGTAGAAAAAATGTATCTTAATTATTTTCTTAAAAAAACCCAACAAACGAAATAGTCAAAAAACACTGTTAAAATTTCATCAAAACCAGTTGCTTTTTCTTCCAGTTCCAATTGTGTCTCTCTTGGACCTCAAAGTTTTCCCTGAACTGTCACATTTCTGCATCCATAAGCTCATCTGGGGAGAATGCAGAGTGCCTGGAGTTGCAGGCTTTGCTTTGTGCTGCCTTCTCTTAGGCTGGTGCTGACCTGCCTGTGGATGCTTCTGGGTCTGGTGCTATGCTTCACTTCTCCTTTTCATCCTGGTACTGCCTCTTTGAGTCTTGTGTTGCGGAGACCTTCCCTTCATGCTGTTTTGCTGTCCGACAAGAAACTAAATAAATCTCCCCATGACACCACAAATGACCACTGGTCTGTGATCAGTTTGCACATAGTGTGGCAGTTAATCAATTATTGCCTGCTAAACTGCAGATATTTAGGACAGATGAGGAGGCTGGACCTTGATGTAGATGATGCACCTCAGCTGTGAGATGGGCATCCAGGAGTCACGGCAAGTGTAGTGTCAGGCTGTGCACAGTGTTTCTTCATGCAGTCACACAGCTCATTCAAACCTTTACTCTCTAACCTAAATAGTTCCTTAGGCTAAATATTTTCTTCTTAAAAATAGAATTTGGAACTAACAATTCCAACACACCATGATTTTTTAAAAGCCTCTTCACCTGTAATTGAAAAGTTCTCTGTCAGCTCTACACTGATGCATTTCATTTTGCAGAGTGCTGTGGTGCAAGAAGAAGCCTCATTGTTTGTTCATCTGAACACTAAGGACTGTCTTTTACAGTGTTCACAGCCCCTCATAACTCTGCACACCTGCGTAGAGTGTGCAGACACCCAGGCCAGATGGATGAAAGCTAACTTAGTTTCTAGGACCAGGAAGCTGCCCAGACAAGATGTCCATGGTTTTTTGTCACACTATAAATGCATACTTAGCGTTGAGCTTCATGGCAACATCAGGAAGACACAAATGCTGATTTTCCTTGGCAGAAAACGTATCGGAGAGCAGCAAGAGAAAAATGACTGGTCCCTGTTGGGGTGCAGCAACTTGCAGAGATGGGGAGGGGGAAGGGACCAGCACCCAAAGTGTTACACAGATTGTGTGAATGTGTGCAGGGTGGCACGGGAGGCTGAGATGCACAGCTATCAAACCTGTGACATGTTGCTTGAGTATGACAGCTTCTTAGGGCTATAAAATAAATTAGATTGCATCTATGAGTCTGGGAATAACCCTCCTCCCCTAGCTAAGCCCCCACTCAGAGCCTGATGCTGTGTCAGAGCCAGAGGGAGCCAGAAGTGTGTCAGCCTACTCTTCCCAAATCTTGGTTTCCATATGCCAGAGGAACAGTGTGTCCATGTCTGTGATCTGGATGGTGTGGGACCAGGGACAGAGAGAGGAGGCATCTGCCTTCCAGTCAAGAAGCAGCCTGACATGTTTTCACCATTTTGTTACACAGTTCTGTGTCTCCCTCCTTATTTTTATAGGCAAAAAAAACCCCTTCAATACACTTCTGTAAGATTAAACCACAGGGTGTTTATTTCTGCTCAGACTCTGGAGGAAGACAAGCTCCCTGGAACATGCAGTCCTATTGCTAAATCATCAGGTTTAGGGGAGTTGGGATTAACAGATATTTCTGGGAGCTTATAGAAAATGAAGCCTCTCAGACATTTCATATTTGTCTCCTGCTAATTTTGGAAAACGTTCTTTACACAAACTTAGCTACAGTATCTTTAATTCATATTTCCTGCCCTTACATCAAATACAACTGATTAAGTTTCTGAAAATGTTTGAAAATAGCAGTTCTGCTACACTTTCTTCTTCTTCTGATCAAAACCCATGACAAATACATCCTCTACAATAGCTTTCATTTAACTATTGGCACTACATATCTGATTGCTTCACTGCTTGCAACAGCTACCAGTTTGACAAACTGTTTTTCCCCTATGGGAGAAAGCTTTGTCAGCCTCAACTAAATATTTGGGGTTATAAGCTGTTAAGAGTAGTGTATCAGATTTATTTTTATAGCTTTAAAAGTGACCATGGTTGCTTCTCAGCACAAGCTCAGCATTAGAGCCCCTGCTTCAAAGAGCCCTGTAAAGTAAACCACGGAAGATAAAAGAAAACAGGTTACCATGGTGGATGAGAAGTCCTATAGACCAGTACGTGGCTCCTCAGAGTGCTGTAGGGAAATCTGCCACATGGAAGTATTTATTTCGTGACAGAGCAGGTCAAAATTTTTCTGATTTCCCTTGATTAAAGGGAAAATATTTCACAACAATAAAAAGAAAAGCAACTCAAAATATCCTGAGTCATGATAAAAAACTTGAACACACAGAATTTTCCACAATATAAATATTGTGGTCCCCATGGACCTCCAGAATTTTCTTTATAGTGCAAACATTTACGTCTTTCTAAGCGTTGAGGACTAAAATGAAATTGCCACTTAGATTTTCATCTAAGGCTAAGTGCCTCCTAAAAATTAAAGCCTCAGCCTTTTGAGAAAAATGCAGCTTCTCATAATTTTTCAAAAGGAAACGAGAAATATAGGTGAGTGGAGCTATTTTTCCTGTTCTCTCAAGATACACAATGTAGGGACCTAAACTGACTTCAGATTTTAAAAATAATGAAAATAATAGATTATTTTTTAAATGGTCTCTGTATTGATTATCATCAGAGATGGAGGCTCTGTCCATGATGCTACACTTCACCTCTAGCAAAGGTGCATAGATGGAAACAGGAGAAATCAAGTGACCCTTTGTGAAATGGTGGCTGGATTTTGTGCATTTGCTCACTTGTTTCTTTGCTTTCAACTGTTTTAAAGCCTCCTGATGTAAGCTGTCAAACGCTTTTGAGTTTGGCTGCTTTCATGGGAGCTGAGGATGCTTAGCTCCCAGAAGACAGATGTTTTAATTACCATCGTTGCTGTGATCGGTATATTGATCTGCACTGAAACAGCACAAAATCAGCATACATGAGTGTTTCTTTTATCTTCGGGAAGAAGACTTGGGGAGTTTATCTTCCTGTGAGATTATCTCCTTTATTTTTTTCATGCAAACCATTAAAGAATATTGACAAGTTAGTGAGATTTTGTCAGAAATGGACATTTCTATAGAGACCAAATATCTCAGGGATGAATTTATATTTATCAGGGAAAATGAGTCTTCTAATGAAAAAATATAATCAGGCAGTCAAATTCCAAATAACTTATTTAAAAAATTAAAACTTCCAAGCTTGAGAATGCCAACTAATTTACAGTTTTGTACAACCTTTTGCCTACCTTCTTAATACTTAACACAGGTTACTTCCAAACTAGGTTTATGGCTTGTTGTAAGAGTAAAATACAAGAGCTAAATTCTCCTTTCATTGATACAATGACACCAACAGATGCAAGAATAGACTATGTTATTTCCTTCTTAGGCACATGGGTTTGAATTCTGCACCTAGTGTTGCTCCTTTATGCACTGCATTCATTTAATTTTTGCTCCTGGCAGATAAGCTCAGCACTATTAATATACATTTCCATGTATTAATATGTTAATATGCTACGGCGAAATGCAGATAAGTAAGGAGGTGGAATGAAAAAAAGTCCTCTAGCCATCCAGATTTTCAGCCATGCTCTGGTTATTACTCTTTCTTTTTTAGCATTTAGTTAAGACTTCGACTTTCCAAAAGTGATAAAAAATTACTCCCAAAGAAAAGTCAAGAAGAAGAAGAACATAACATGAGGATGAAAATCCCCACCTGCATTTATATCGGTTGCCAACATCATTTGTGTGATGCAGCTGTCACAGGCTTCAGTTGAACCCAAGTGTTATTACTCTACTGGGCACTGTCTACATTTTTTAAGTAACTGTCCCTTGAAACCCTGTTTTTCAACAGTGTCATTTCACCATTGCTCTTCTGTGGGTTGCACACTGTTGCTGCCAAGCAGATTAACTGCTTAACCAAATTCTCATGTTACCTCTTGAACATATATAAGCTGAACGCTCCAGAGTGTTAATGTACATATTTGGAGGAAGGGGTAAGAGTCATCACATGGCAGGTTTTTCTTTTTTTTTTTTTTTTTGGAATAATTATATTCTTAGGACCAATTTCCATCAGTTTCTACTGGAATTAAAGACAGGAGTTATTTAGTGGCAAGAGATACATTATTTGCTTGCAAAACTCTAACAATAGAAGTCTGTTAGCATTGATGGGCCTCAGATTTTCAGGTCTCCTGGTCTTCTGAGACAAGCAGGGGTAAGTGTGAAATTTGTTATGCTGCCTGTAAAAATGAGGGCATGACAGAGATGAAGGATATTCCAAGCTCCTTTACATGTATCTGTTGATATGTCTAAAATCTGAACAACAAAATTTCTACCATTCTGGGTCTGGGTTTGTCTGGAAGAGAGTCAAAGGCTTTGGTCGCACTCTGCCAGAGGACTGTGAGCAACCCTTCCCCCACCAACCATCCTCATCTGGAGCCTTGCCTCTTCTAGATCCTCCACCAATAAGTACTTTAGTGTTTCGTATGAGGTCCAGAGAAATGGAATCAAGAAGGCCCTGTTCCAGGATTTCTCATAAGTCAGTTAGGATATTTTTTAAACAGCAAAAGAGGCTCAGCTCCCTTTATGCATGGGGAGAAGTTGTACCTTGGTCTTCTGCAGCTGTGCTTTTTCGTGAGTCACTGGACCATTGGGTCAAAGCCTGCCCTTGCTATTGTGTCCTTTGATGTATCACAGCCACAATTATTCTTGGCCAAAAGTATTTCCAGCTGCAATTGTTGAGAGCATTCAGCTTAAGTCTGTGAACAGTTTGGGGGTGAAAATAAACTGCAGCTTTCAGCAAACAATTTTTTGTTTCCAAGAATTCCTTGGCTCTGTGTAGAATGGCACCATAGACTCTGAGCACGAAGTCTGTTTCCTGCAGCTGGAGTGGGATTCATTGGGCAAAAGCCTCCCATGTTTGTGGGGAAGGAAATGCATGAACTGTGTAAGCAGTATTGTACTACTAGCCCTTGAAATTCATGCAGGTATCAAGGGTTCAGCCCTGAGGAGTTCTGGGCCTTCCTTGCCCCATTCACACAAGGTCTGACCTGTTTGCAGAAAATGCAAAATTGGTCTTGATTCAGGAAAGTTCTCCTGAATCGACTGAAGGTATACATTTAAAAGACGTTATTTAAATTTAGTTAAGTCCACAGGTTTGTGATTCAGCAATGCCAATCACCCTTACTAAGAATAACCATGATTCATTTTTGCATTGAGATAAGCTAACTTTGAAGAAAGAAAAAAGTTAGTTAGCTTGAATTCTAAATGAAATTACCACCTGGGGTTTAGCACAGTTTAACATGTATAGATACATTTTCATTCAGATTAACTTTAATGGGAGTGCCAATGTAGATAAGAAGACTATTCCTTTCTTGAGGGTTTATTTTGGAGAACATGCTATTTTTCAGTAACAGACGTTTTATGCATAACCTCAGCATGCAAAGACTTGAACTCAAGTTTCAAGTCATGTGCTGTACTGCCCATAATATGTCTTCTTCTTTTTTTTGCAACTTTGTGCTATTGCCTTTTTTAAAAAACAGATATGGGTATATTGTCACACAGGCAAGAAAAGCATGTGATCTGTGGTCCTCCAAAGAAAGCCTACAAGCAGAACAGTCCTTTCCTTTCTAACAGTTCACAGGTCCTTGCACAGATCTTGTAGTCCTTTGTCTCCTGCTCTCAGTAATCATCTTTCTGTGGAAATAATAAGTTTGACAGAGAAGGTAAAATAAGAAAGAGAGAAACAGAGGCAATGGAAGACGTAAAGAGGCTTATGGAAAGGAATTAAGTTCTTTTCAAGACACTTGAAGGACATCTACCACATCCATCTCTCAGAGGCCGAGACCCCACTGTCAAGTGTTTCTGTTCTGTAAAAATAGTGATTTTTAAATTTTTTTAATTATGTACTGTAAAGCAGAAGCCTCTGCAATAGCTTTGTCTCATTTTCCAATCATGATTATTGTGTCATCCCATTCACACAGCAATATCCCTTATTCTTCGTGATTCAGCTTGCTTCTGTCATGGCCAGTTGTTAAATGGCCAGACTGAGACTAAACATGGAAGAGATGAAAAAAATATCAACAACTATAGGAAAAAAAGATGTGAGGTTCTGATTGAAGCTCAGGGACATAAGATACACAGAATCAGGTACACAGATTGTGTAATCTCACCATTCATTTAAAACACTGGCAGCTTATTTTCTTGTATTATTTTTCAGGCATTATTAGTAATATACATTAATCGCTTTCAAAAATCAAAAGATAAATACACAAAATTCTAAAATTCTAAAAGAAAAATATGTGTGGTTTGTTTACATTTTTTTTCAGATAAATATATTGAGAGACTCAAAATGTGAATCACTGTGCAGATGTATCTTAGTTTCTGTTACCACCCTAAGGACGTTAATATGGGTATTTTTGGAGTACATGCTCTTAATCTATCTCCATCCACTTCCCAGACTAGTAACAGTATAGGAAATGTCAAATGTACCTGTATAAAGAATCTATCACTTAAAAATATAATAAGTATTTGAAGCAACCTTTGTATTAGTTAATTAGATTACATGTAAGATGGTAATGAGGTGACAGAAACTAATTTGATGACCTTTGTTATAAATAGCCATTAATTAATGTGTGATTAACCTTCACATTCATTGAAGGCATTGCATCTGAGTGGTACATGGAAATGAAATTAGAAAACATCATATTCATACTGCATATGATTGTTGATTAAATGGCTACCGTATCTAAATGATTTCCAAATTATCACACAAATAAGCTACGAAGGTAATCAGATAACAATGATTTGCTCAGTGCTAGAGTTTGCTCAGTGCCCGTGTCTGATGACTACAAGCTACACCACGAAGCAGTTCTTTGAACACAACACAGAATCACCAAGACATCCTAAAATTTGTTTACCAAACCAGTGTCCTACTTTTGATAAAGTTTGGATTTCACGATGGGGAAAAGGAGACACACTGTCTACTATAAGCAACAACTTCATTTCACCTGGGCTTGTGATCCTCAGCATCACTGGAAAGATTTCTAATAACATAACCTTCACACACCCTAAGAATGAGGTAAAATACCTCTGGATCCATGAGATTTGAATGCCACGCTCTCTCATCCCCTCCCTGTGGTAAACACCGACTCTGGCACAAGCTGACGGTCCCAGGGTCAGGTAGCAGATCTGGTTGAACACCAGCCCTACAGAACTCTTCTCACACAGGTATGCAAACTGGGGCTTGCTGCTGAGCTGGCCTGGGAGGACACACAGGGCCCTGCAAGTACTTGGGGAAATATAAATCTGGGATTGCTGGAAATGATTGGTGTATGTTTCTTTTGGCAAAAAGTGGAAAGAAGAAAAAAAAAAAAAAAAGGTGCCTTATTTTGCATTTTTAGTTTATCTGCAAAAGCTTTTGTAAAGCTTTGGTGTCAACGCTGCAAAAGTTAGATGATAGATCCTCTGTGCAGCCAGGATTGTCCTTTGCTCTTGCGTTCCTCTTGGCTTCCCCATCTTGCTGATGCCGACATGCAATGGAAAAAGCTTTTTTCCGAGATAACAGGTAACAGTCTCCTTAGACCTTAGCAAATACTGTCCTAGGCAATCTGCCTATGGAGCATGGTCACACTGTCAAGCCCTCCATTTCCAATACCTTTGGTTCAAGTTTAGACCCACAGTTTTGAAGAAAACACTCTCAGATCACCATAATCCAAGTAATACATTTTGCATGGTCATAAGAGAATATTTTTAAAAGTTCTAAATGTTGAGGCTTCATCATTTCTAGAAAATGGTTGTAAAAACAGCACCTTATTGATTCTAAATGATTTCCAGATCGAAATTGTGCAGTTTTCAAATTAAAGCCTAAATCTGCAAGCATTTATAAGTAGCAGCCTTCTTCATGTCAATAGTTTTATTGAATTCATGTTATGAGTTAAGAAAATGAAACCACGTCCCCTCAGCATTACAAACTGAAGCTGAGACTCAGATTTTACTCTGCCTTGCACTACACAAATTAGAGAACTGGACTTTCATTAGCACCTGCGCTAATCAAAGACATTTGATTCAAACTGTTTTGACAGAAAATTGGCTATTTGACAATACTTTTATGAGAATGTTTTCCAGAAAAATTAAACTTTTTTGCTTGAAATAAATGCTCCCCTTTTGCTTTCCCTCCCACAATTTTAGGCACAGACGCACATATATAACTTAGATGCAGAGATGCGAGCAGAATTTTCTAGTGTTATTTGTGCTGAGGTCCCTGTGCCACACCACCTCTTCTGTGTTGAAATGATCCTCCAAACAAGAGGGCAGATGAGGATGCTTTACCGAAAACATCATTGAAGCAAAAATACAGAGATGAAAAAAAAAAAAAACGACTCCATTTTACATAAGATACTGCTACAGCTTTCTGAGTCCATTTTTTGGCAATTGAAAGTATTTGGGGTTCTGAGAAGTGAAATACTTATTTTTAAAACATCCCTCTGTTTCTGATTAGATATCATGCAATGTTTTGTTGTAATTGGTAAATAATATAAAAAAGAACTTTGAAAAAAAGTATTTTGAAATAGTGCCAAGTTCTCTAACCCCTTACAGAGAAAACTGAAAACACAGAGTAAAAAAATTAAAAATTCTGGGTTTACAATTAAGACTAATATTTGACAATGTCTTTTCAGCTAATGTTGAATATTTACTTTCTAAAAATCCCTCATTATCATTTACTGTAGTATATAATTATAGTTAGCCTTTAGATTTGAATAGAAATAAAAATGAGACTAATAATAACATCAAAAAACAAAATCAAGACATGTCTGGAAGTCAGACTCCTGTCTGCTTTGGAATAAAAATAAGTATACCTGGCAGAAAATATGATGGCAACCACACTTGTGTTCATTGTTTCAGAATTGAGAAGAAAAAGAAACACCTAAAATCAGGGAGCTACTCTGTCTACATAATGAAATCAGTCTTTAATGATCACACATAAGAAATGTCCAATTTTACATTAACATATATTTTGGATTATTTCCTTTAAAACTCCCCCCATCAACACGAGGGACTTGAGCACCAGAGCATGGCAAGAGCCCATTATTTCAATTAATAAATGCTCTAGCTGTTTGGTGTTTACAGATAATTATGCTGTTGAAGGTCTATCCTTAGATATAAAACATAAGCCAGGTTTTGAAAACATAGTAGCCAAGGCCTGACTGAAAATGTAGGCATCAAGTCTGCTTTTTGGGATGGGTGTTAGGAATTTCTTGGTCATTTCTGCATGAAGCTCAGCACTAGCTAATTTACCCAATTTCTCTGAATGATAAAAAAGACCTGTGTAGATTGTAGCCCGTTACATATATAATTAACATAACATATAAAACATATAATATCTGTTATAGTATGGACAGTACCAAACATACACGTACAAATCAGATACTGGTGTTCCACTGTTGACACAGATAAAGTACATGTATTTGAATAGAGATAGTAAACTTGAATGTTATTATAGCGAGGATTTGCTCTGTACATTCAGATATTTCCTTATATTTTCTATAGAAAGGAAAAAAAAAAAAAAGAAATAGGAAAAAAATCTCTTTGAGCTTCCTGGATGAAAGGCACTGTACGGTTAATAAGCATCAGGTATGTGATATATTCTTAATAATCTTGTAAGGGCAGACATGGTAAGGAGGTCCATTGCTGCTTTTATCAAAAAAGAATCAAAAAGCTCCCATTAAGGTCAAAGCTAATAATACACACTGCTTGTTGTTGAAGTTAATGTTATCGACATGTAATTGATTTTTATAACTAGCACTATCACATTAACTTCAACCTAAGATTTATTTCAGAACTCCCTGCAAAATAGGTGGAGAGAAAGGGGCAAGCAGTTATGATGGGAAATCCTGGTTCATCCCCTTCTCTGTGGTAAATCTGAGAGTGGAGACTATGGAACTGAGAGGAAAAGTGGAGGATTCAATGGGTAATTCTCATATTTACATAGTGAGTCTCAAGTCTAATATCTCGCAGTATGGTCTCAGCTCTCACTCATCCCTTTCCTGCTCTTTATTTATCCAATTTCTAAAACTAATGCACTTATTAATGTGGAAAGATGCAATTTAGAGAGTGCAATTTAATTTACCTACTTCCCTCTTCACAGTTGTCAATGTCAGAGCGTGAAACAAAGATTTACCAGCCTGAAAGCACCGTTGATTCTGTAATTAATGACTTATTCTATGTCCCTAGAGCTAAAACTTTACTTTTATGCTGAAGATATTGATGATTAAAAGCAAAGAGTCACTTTGAAGGATAGCACCAACTGAGACCACCATAGCCACCATACAAAATGAGGGACATACGCATATATGCTACTACAGCACTGCAGTTATTATATCTTGTGCTTGACCTACAGGTAAGAAAGAGGAAGGGATGATTTTCCTTTGGTAGCTGGGTACAAGGAAGCCACATGCTGTCAATCATACATTAACTATTGTGAGCATTCTTTCCTGAAAGCAGTGCTGTCTGATATCCTGCTCTGGTGACCAGGAGCCAAAGGTTGTGGGGTCAGTGGTGTTTAGGATAAAGCTCTGAATTGCCAGCAGCATCAGATCAGAGATAAGACTGGTCTGCTCCAGGCTGCATTTGTTGAAATTAAATTAGCCAATGAAAAAGCCACCCTTAAAAATGCAAATTGCTGTTATAAGCTGAAGGACATTTGGAAACAGGAAAGTATGTGTGTTCAGCAAGGCTTGTCACCAACACTTACCATTAGATATTTCAAATGTGATGATTTCCTGCTTCTACAATGTCACTCAGAAAACTGTTCCACGAGAGACTGAGCAATGAAAGGTTTTGAAAGGGAATTTTGTGTCCTGGTACACTGGTCACTCATCCACTGCAGACAAGGTTCCTTTTGAGGGGGGACCCCAAAACTGAACCATCTTAAAAATAACTTCTCCACGCAAGAAAAGACAAAAACCAGACCAAACCTTTGCTAAAGTGTTGGGATAAGACAGATGTAGGACTACTTAGAAAACCTTCCTACATATTGATCTCATGGTCTAGATACCCCTTTTTCTTCCTGACTCTTTTCCAGGATGAGTCCCCAGCCTGCATTTTCCCTTTCCCACACTGTGGTTTCTGTGGTGCAGCTGCGGGATGCTAGAGATGGACAATCGAAGGAACAGAGTCTGAGGATGCTGCATAGATGAGACAAATCAGAATGTGGCTTCTATTCTAACACAAGCATTTCCTTCCTCAGTAGGAAAAAGGATGTAAATAGCACTGAATAAGAGAGGTACACAGAGAAAAATGACTTATCTGCTTTTCTCTTATGTGTTTTTTTACTTAGCTTTCTTGAAATGGCCTTCATATTGCGGTATTTTTCAGTGGTAGATATGTTTGTGCTGCCATTTAATTCATTACCCAGGGGTCTATAGTGTAAAATACAATTTTCATACTTGGATTCCAACCATACCTGTAATGCATAATAAAAACCACACATCCATTTCACAAAAATAAATCAAATTCCTTTTGGAGGCGTGCTTTTATAGATGGCTGAATCTGCAGTGTTTCTGATTAGTCTAAAATAAAAAGGAAAGGGAAAGAAAGAAAAATATTCTCCCTTTGGATATTTGTTCAGTGTTACAACAGCTTCTGGGAAGGAGGATTGCCTCTTTCTTTAAATAGAGAATCACTTGTTAGCCATGTGTATCGCACAATTAAGTGTGAGACAATTACTCTGCTGCCTGCAGACCAAGGGGACAGGTATGCATGCAAATAGATTCTGCTTTGCTAACATGCTCACAAGCAGTTTTGTAGAGCTGCCCTGAGGCTTCGCCCCTCCTTGTCTGATTCCAAGGGCCGGCCGTGCTTGGTGGGCTCAGCAAGAACAAAGACACCAGCACCAAAGCCCCTTTCTGAGAGGGAAGATGACAGCATCGCCGAGCTCGTTTGTGAGCCACGAACCCGGTGACTCGGGGATGCATCTTGACAGAGGTGACACTGATGGCTTTGTGTGACCTGCCAGCCAGGGCATCCAGCACCCCCCTGCAAAAAGCTGCTCAGGGTGTCCTGGCTGACAAGCCTGCTGACACTGTACGAGCCGCTCCGAATGGGTTTGACAGTGTGAATAAGAGTTCCTCACAAGAACAGTTGTGGCTTATTGAGTTATTAATGATTATGATTTATTATATTGCTGTTTGCTTGTTTTGCCCCAGAAGCAGCACTCTGTGGTGCACAAGGCACCAGAGAGGTACAGCTGTTGTAATAGGCACGTGGTGGAACAGCATGGTTCTGCTGCGTGCTTAATGCCTCTAATTTCCATGGAGGTAAATGGGATTTGTGGTTGCCCAGCACCTCGCTACAGCAGGCACTAATTAGCAAGCAGTGGACAGAGCACTGAAAAGCACTGAGTGCAGGAAAGTTAGTTATCATGCAAGCCAGAAGATTAAGAAGCTGTCACACCTGCCCACAGGAAATCATTACCCACCGGGTTATATAAAATAATAACATATAATGCTCCCTGCAGTTCAGGCTTGCTTCTCCACTAAATGTAACACAAGTTCGTAATAGGGAACATAAATATTCCACCATCTCTGAAAAGTGTATGTATGATGGGAACACTGTAGTTGCCATGTCCTTGGCTTGCCTATTGCTGGGTATACAGCTATCATAAGAGCACAGAAAATCAGTATTGTCTGTATGAAAATGTCTGTGACTCAAGGTCAAGAAGAAATGCTGTATAAATCTCCAATATCTGTCTAAGGCTACCATTCGCTCTCCCAGGTCTTAATCTGAACCTCTCCGAAGTCAAGGAAATTATGATTCTTGTATTCCCTAGGTTTTGGATGTGTCCCTAAACCATCTGACTGCAGAAAGCTTTTAACATTGCAAAGTTCATATTCCTTGTCATATCTGCTAGGTTTTCATGTCACTAGGCTGGTTCAGGGTTAGCAAACGCTAGCTAGTCTTCCTTTGTGTCAGGATTTTAATACAAAATGAGGTTAGCCATGTCTGTTTAACTACAGTCAGAATACAAGCATAGGACATAAGAAATGTGAATTTGCAGAAGGTGGGAGATTTGTGTGTGATTCAGTAAGAGAAATAACACCTAGGACTCCTACTGTCTTATCAGAGGATCTTAATATTCCAGTGGTATAGCTAATTTTGGATATCATGCTTCTGATGACTGTATAAATAGCTCAGTAAATAAGTACAAGATCTCATCAGTCACTCATTCTGATCTGTGGTTTGATTCAGCATGAAAATTAAGATTTGAATTTTCATTCCTCCTCTAGAGAAAGGAGGATTTGAGCAAAATATAGCCACATATTCTGCTAAGACTCTTCCAAAATGATTCAATCAGATTCTAGACTTCTGGATGCACTTACATTTAACACCCACAAGTAAAACTCTGACAGAAACTATACAAAATGACTAACCTCATGTATTTAAAAAAAACAAAACCAAAACCAACTCAAAACCAAAAAGACAACCAACAACAACAAAGGAATTTGGCTATGGTCACCTTCTCCTCTGGCATTCTGCTCCTGATTAACTCTGTTAAAACATCTATAGGCTTACAATAAATGATGTTTTGCTTTTACAGTAAAGAAAGCAGTATTTGACCTCACAGGGGTGATCTTCATGCACAGCTACTGCTTGCAAATGCACCTCTGAATGTGGTCTATCACTGGTGAAATTTCACAGGAGCATGGACATCCTCCCAGGGAGATTCCTACAGCCTCATCTGAATAGCTCTGGGAAGAAAGAGTTCAGCCTCAGCTGAGGCTTATTTATCTCCATACTCTCCCTTCCTTCAAGGGGAGGTGACACAAAACAGAGGGAATGGAGGGAACACTTTCCACTAACTCCTGCAATCTACTCTCAGGCTTTCTCTGCCTTCCCCCATCAGCTTATCATTTAAACTCACATATTTAATGGAAGAACATTTAGTTAAGTTTCTTGGCACTTGAATTAACAGAGCTACCTTCACAGTACCAAATCAGACAACATTTCCAGGGTGATATATTGAAAATCTTATGAGAACACAGGCAGAAGCACTAATAGTGTGTATATCATTAACTTCAAGCTGACAAAACATTAACTGCTTAATTCCTGCCAAATATACCAGATACCTCTTCCAACACTATGTTACTGTTTGAAGATTACCCATCAGGAACTGATAGTAGTTTAACTTTGGTTAAATCAAGTCAGCATTTGTGGAGTTTGGAGCACGTACTCAACATAAATAAAGAAGGAATCCTTTCAAGCAAAAGGCAATATTTCAGAAATTGCATTTTTTAAAAATTTCCCTAGATGTTTAGAATTTGTGCCTTTTTAGCTCAAACATTTTCAGCCCTTCCCAGCTATTAAGTTTCAGAATATTTAAGGAAGAGGTGCAATGTACCAAGGTATGGGCTGGAGTGCCTGGGAAGGATTTTGATGACAAAAAGTGAGGTACAACTAAGGAGGTGTGCAATCCCTCATAATTCTGCATATTTTTCATTCTGATCCAGCTGTAAGAAATGTTCCCTTATGGCCCACTGGATGGCTCTGCGATCATTTAGTGATGGGCCAAGGCTGAATTGAACCAGTGTAAACCAGGAGTCATTTTACTTTTGTAAATATATCTGGATATCTGTGGACCAGAATGAGCCCTTTGAGCACCCTTTAAGATTCCTCACGCTCATCTCTTAGTCAAATTTAGCAGCACCTGCCCAGAAAATTTGCAGTGACAATGGGTCAAGTTTTTCCTCTTTGTTTTTGCTTGGGATTTTCTCCTCCTCTTAAATGGATCAGGAGGAGAGAAGGAAGAAAATAGGAAGGATATCTCTTTCAAACGTTGTCTCTTGAGAAGAAGTTAAATTTTGAGATTTTAGGTCCATATCATTTGGAGGTATGAAACACCAACATGGGATCTTTTGACAAGTATTACTGCAGAGTTAAAAATTACCCAGCAACTTCCAAATATAAGGACAATGGAAAGAAATCTATGCTATTTCTTTTTCCTCACCTGTTAGCAAAAGGCGATTGTTAATGGGGACTCTGCAGCTTAGAAACTTCAGGAAAAACTTGGCTTTATTGAAAATATTCAGTGAAAGTGAGAGAGGTAGAAGGCTTCTCATCACGACAAATGAGAACTTCTTGTAATAATTTCATCACAAAGTCTTAAAGGGAGGGAAATCATTCATATAGAGCTATTTTTATAAAAGTCACACAAAGCCCAGTAGAATTCAACAAAGATTCATCATTTTCCGTGCTTAATGCTATGATGTTTTTATCCACAGGACAAAAAGCAGAATCTCTGCAAAGTTTAATGAATAAAACTGCAAAGCCAGATCCTGTGGCACCTGCTGCTTGAGCTTCTTCTTCAGGACAGGCTGATACTACACTTCTATACTTAGAGATGCCTATTATAACTTTATAGCCTAGGAACTCCTCAGGAAGAATCTTGGAAAGTTGACTAGTGTGTATAATCTATCTCTGGTGCTTTCAGTCTTCACTGAAATTTATGATTTGGGGCAAAAATCACATCTTTAGCAATTTTCTTCCACTTCTGAGCATTAGGGTAAAAACACCGCCTGATGGAGATACTGTAGGCAAAACTGCCTATCTGAAGATTTATTCATACTGGCATGTACCTTGTGTGCCACTGGGTCCTGAAACATTAGTGGCTGAACTGAGGTGTGGAATTAAACTGGAACACTTTTGGGAAATGCTATTGTGGCTTTTCCCTCCTCTTGCACAGCAAGGGAACTATGGGTGAGGAGCACACACCAGAATCTGCACAAGACAGTTAAAGCAAAGTCAACATTTATCTCACAGAAATTGTCAAATCAAGAGAAGCTCATTTATCAGGGGATATACAGAAAAGTTTTATTAATCACTCAACTGAGCTGTTACCCAGTCTCCCTGAATTTCCGAGACAGGCTCAAAAGGGAGGGAGAAAAAAGGAAAACAGAATAAATCCTGCAGTCAGTGGCTGCTGGTAAGTTAGTGCTTTATCATAAACCTCTCTTAGCAATGTGCCAGGGCAGTGTTTCACCCTTGATTGTGCTACTGGAGGATAACTCATGGTTGGGAGGGACTCAAGGGAGCATCTGTAGCATCTGTAGCCACTGGGCACCAACCCACCCATACTGGGGCCAGCACCCACCAGGTCCTGGCCAGATGCCAGGGACCAAGGCACTGAGGAAATACCTGCATCTGGGTTAATTGCCAAATGCAGCCATGCTGACCAGCTCTTTGGGACGCTGGTGGGAGATGGGGTGTCTCCCAGGCTGGTCCGACTGCATGAGTACACTCTGCCTGCACACTGAAATGGGGGCCTCCAGGGGGAGGGCAGGAGATCCACACCAAGGCTGCACAGTAAAACATGGGTGAATTTGCCGCTGTTTTGACTGTAGTCTAGAGGAAATTAATATATGTATTTTCAAATATACTATCTGTATAGATAAAACTATGACTATACAACTGTATTTTCCCCATGTATCTAGCCGAGCCTCACCTGTATACACATAATTCTCTTGGTTTTAGGCTTAGAGATATTATATTCTACCTACTGGACATAGTTGGTATCTTGTCTCTTTTTGGATGCTGACGGACAGTTTCTTGTATAGATAATTTCACTAAAAAATATTTTTATTCCTGAGATCAAAATTAGCCCTCTGTTTGTCTGTTTTCAGTAAGAGTCTGATGGGCAATTGTACTTACCTCACAGATGAGTAACATACACAGTTCAATTCAAGCATGTAATTAATGGCCTTTGCTTAAAAGCTGTATTTCATTTGATTTATGGCACATGACATTTTTTTCAGCCCCACTTGTTAATTAGCCCCATTAGTAGCTCTTTCTTCCACCGTCTTTCATTAACCACATACAAGAGTTTCCTGATTTTGGGGGCAAAGGGATGAAGCAAAAGCCTTGCTGCAAAATCAGCTGCAGATTAATTGTCTCTTTGTCCCTGTCAGCAGAGCTGCAGCTATGCTGGCAGCCTCATGTTCTTCAATCCTGCTGTGCTGAGAGGATTGTGTTTATGTTTTGGTGGGGGGACACAGCAAAGCACTCATTAACCATAGTGCATTGGCAGCACATGGGCCCCTGTCAGGATGCATCTCCCCAGCTGGCATGGGCAGCCCTCCCTCCACAGTATCCCCACTGCTTGGGAGGCTTGTGGCACCTAAGTATCTGGTGAAAAAAACAGTTGGCACAAGTCATGGTGGGAACATGCCAGCCAGCTTGGGCCAGGCCATTGTGGGTGATGAAGATGTCAGGGGGAGGCCGAGAGGGGAAACCTGAGGGGGTCTGGGGCAGATGGTGGTGGTGGTCGCCCCCCATCTGCCTGCCCTGGGACCCTCTCCAGAAATTCAGCCACAGGTTATCCCGTGCCAGCCCCAGCCTGCTCTGCTGTGGTTCCTCTGACATCTCCTTGACATAGTGGATATGGCCCAACTGCTTGCATGGCCTGAAAAATACCCATTAGTGCAGAAAAGATCAAGCTGGAACAAAAAAGCAGAAATAAATAATTGCAAGTGTACTCCTGAGTCAGACCTTTTCCTCCCCTTCTCTGGACAGCATCAAACGCTGGCCTTCTGCAAGCCATCAGCCCCCTTCCTCCTTAGAAAACAACAAAAACAGTATTTGGGAAGAAAATGAATTGTCTGCTGAGTAACATTCTAAAGCCCCCCTCTGAATACACTTGCCCTGCTTGCAAGTGACTAGGCAACACTGAGAGGCCATCTAATTGTCATGGGTAGATTAGCAAACCTCTTTGAAAGCCATGTCAGCCCCATGTAATTATTTTGCTTCACACTCTGGTGCCTTTAACACAACAGTGTCTGCAAGGTGTTCTCTGTGCCTGCAGCTGCCTGGGAGAAAAGCAGCTGATTTAAAGGTTGGAGGGGAAAAAGGAAAATAATTCATTATGTTTCCAAGGAGAGTAAAATGGAATTAAACAAGAACTAAAAAACAATCGCCCTAGTAATCAGCATCATGATTAAGGAAATGGACCAGAGAGAGACCAAAAGATGCATCATAAATACCCAGAATCAGTTCTCCACACACTTGAGAGCTGGCTGCTCAGCACCCTAAAAACACTGTGGAATTTGGGTGCTGCAAAAATGCTGAGGTGCTGCCCGAGCAAAACTGAAAGCAGCCAGTCCCTAAGTATGTGGAATCAAAGACTCCGTGTCTCAGCAAGAAGGTGGCAACAGGCTGGCAAACTGCAACTCTGCCATCTGGGATCCTAATCTCTCATTCCTGCCCCTTTGGCTACTGGTTATGCATGCTCAGGACACCATCGATAAGCCGCTGCATCTGGGTAGAAGTGTTTCAGTCTTCATATGTGAAGTGGTTTAGAAAATCATGTCATTTTGAAATATTCACATAGGGCCAACACGAAGTCTCATTTTGCAGAGTCCACTGGGATCACAGACAATGCAAAAGGCCTTTAGAAAGGGCAAAACCAGAACAACTGAAAAGTCTTTTCTAAGTAACCTGATGCTTGTACACTTCAGCAGAGAAAGATCTGTTTTGTTCTGACAAGAACAAATATCAAGAAAGAATTGCTGATACATACAGTCCACCTTGAGTGACTAACAACACTGTTCAGCTTCCCTTCTTTGCCATTAATTCCTTGTCACAATACTTCTTCCTCTTTTTTTTTCCCCAAATCATTATTTTAAATAAAATCCTGCTGGTATTTCTAGTATAGATATTGGCAAAGATATGTTGGTGTAGTGGGCCCTATTTTCATTCTCTCCAGAGCTCTCCTGAGTTGCAATGCATGTAGTTCATCCCAGAGTTCCACTGATGAAGAAGTGGTTTTTGTACATAACTACAAAATGTACATGCTCCTTTTTTTTTCAGGATTGTGAAGTGCCACTCATGCCCGTGTATCAGAGATACAAACAGTAAAAGAAACAGCACCCAAAGCCCCAGGGCACATAAAATAATATTAGCATTGATCAGCATTAATTTTACCAGCAGTTATGTTTTCCAAATTGTGTTCTCCACCTTCTAATAACATTCTCAAATTATATGCCACAAGATTCAAATTGTACTTACACTAACATTGAAATATAGTAATTACTCTTGTTATAAAGAAATAACTGTGTGGGAAAAGAAGCAGGTTTGTGTCTACTCTATAGCTGTTTCCATATAAATCAGCCTTGCTGCTATCAAAAACATTTATTCACAAGACAAAAAAAAATAGACTTTGGTCCCTACATGATAAAATTGACTCAAATGTCACAGCTGTCTAACCTAGGCTTTCTCCTTTATGAGCACTGCTTTTCTCTTGAAAATTGTCAGCCATGAGGTACAATTCAAAAAAGCAAACAAACAAAAAACCATAACACCAAACACACCATTAAAAAGGACCAGAGGAAAAGGATGATTTTGAATTATTACTGTACATTTTCTTTAACCTAACTGTATTTGCAATTTTTTATCACATTTTAACATTACAGATTTGCACAGTTAACACCTTACAGGATTCTTGTCTCTCTATATGTGATTTTTTAAAATTGCTTTAATCTTAACAGAGGAAAAAATGCTTTTTACACACTATGTGTAGCTATTGTTTATAATTTAACAGAATTATTATGCAATATAATTATAATTTAGCTCTTAAACTTAGTACTTTTAGTTCTTAGTTCACGGAGACCATAAGTGTTACTGAAATTCTAAATCAAATATAATGATGCACTTTACAGAGTGACTTCCCTTACTTCTGAGTGCCTTTCTTGACTGGTCTGAAAGGGGAAAGAATTTCGTCTATATGAACAATGAAATAAATTCAGGAAGGGGGCTGGTAGATATGAAGTAGGGAGAGTATGATTTCATATATCAAGTGACAGCTAAGATAAAATCCAGAAGTAAACTCAGTACAGGAGAACTCTTTTCATGGCTGAAATATTGCTTCAGTATCCAGAAACATTTTTCCTTTTCTTCTATTTTTTCATCTATATATCAGATGTGGCTTTCTCATTCCTTTCTGCCCTTGTGCGAGGAAGGCAGAGCAGTTTCCAGCAGGATAGAGACTGGTATTGTCAGTGGCCTGTAAGCACACAGGAGAAAATGTTCACAGACAGGTTTGTTTAGGACATGTTCAATATAAAACTAGCTTTAATACCTACCTGTGAAACCCTGCTCTCTTTCTGGAGCACTTCTACTAGAAGAGATTTCTTTCACTAATTCTGGACTGACTCAAGTTGGAAAATAAAGGGATAGAACTCAGAAATGGAAAAAAAAACAAAGTTATAGAAAGACTGGAATATATCTGGAAAACACGCTCCCCCCTCTTCCATCTGTCATCGCATTCATCTCTGCAAGAGCATCCACGGCTTGACTCCACAACAACTGGAAGGCCGGGTCCGGCTTTGTCCTGCCTGCCCAACAGCAGCGCAACCGCAACAGAAGATGGCACATGTCTGTAATTCAATCGGAACTTGGCAGGGCCTCCTCCCCCCTCCTGGCAAGAGATTAATGTGCTCCCAAGCATTTCGGGGTTGACTGTGCCGCTTGGGTCAGCGATGCTTCTGGTCCGTCCCAAGGAATTCTTGGCAGATCCCAAGCGGTGAGACGCGCGCGTGTCCCAGAGCAGCTGGGTCTGGTCGGTCCCTGCGCCAGGGACTGGGCTGTCAGTGTGTGCATGCACGGGTGTGAGAGAGGCCAGGGAGAAAGACAAAAAAGAATCTAGTCTGCAAAATCACTTCATAGGCATGATTTAGTTGGTGGTATGTGATAATTGTTGGATATCTGCTTTATCGAGAAAAATATAATTGATGCCAGCTAATCACATACCTCCATCTGTGGGGAGTTCTCATCAGACATAGAAGCAGTATGAATAAAAAAGGCTACTGCTTATTTTCATAATGTGTCCCCACCAGCCCCTCCCCTCTGCATTTCTCTGCAGCTTTAGATTCCAGCTGCCTCTAGAGCCTTCTTGTGAGTTGTCTCTTGTTTTTATTTTATTTATCCAGAAGATGCCTTTACATTCCCAGAGGTCTGAACTGCATTGACTGCAATTCCTGCTATGCTGGTTGGTTGTTACACAGTGTTATAAAATCTATGAAAGCATCTTCTGCTTGGCAAGAAGAAAACAAAATGAAAAATGACTGTATAAAAGAGCAGGGGAAAGGTCAAAATGCTGGACATTATGCTGAAAAACAGTGTTTTGTTAACAAATATGTCATTTCTCAAAAGTGGCAGGCACTGGAATATCCACACTGTGAGAAATCTCTCTTCTAACCTTCCAAAAGCACTACGATGTTTTGCCATGTGGACAGAAAATGCCAAATCCTTTCCCTCTAAATCAGTAAGTACTCAGAGTTTTTGAGGGTATTTTGCTGGGCTGAAAGCAGCTCTTGGATGGACTTGCAGGAGTGCCGGTCACATTGTTATCTGTGCTTTCAGAGTACAATTTATATTTCTCTCTTACAGGAAAATTATTTAAACCAGAAGATAAAATGCTGGAGGAAGAGTTTCCTTGCAATGAAAGATCACAACATAGCAGAGGATGGAATTCACTTTTATCTGAGCTTTCAAATATCATTACTTCAATGAAGCAAGCTATAATTTATCAAATGTAAAACTCTCTGTATTGGACACTTTCCCCCTTCTTATACTGATTCTGAATTTCTTTCTACACTCTGCTGATGGCTACCAAGAGCTTGACACAGATACATAAAGTGGGATACTTTCTCCCTTTCTAACACACTTTGGAAACATTTGCAGCTATCTTGTGCACACCATTCATCCCTGCTGAAGTGACATCAGTAGCACAAATATGGGTTCACAGTATCACAGGACAAAGGAGATGATAGCAGAGTGCTTATTACCTGGGAGAAATTATCTTCCTATTAAAAAAAAATACCCAAAAAAATCATTGGTACTATAGTGATTATTCAGTCTTTGATGTATGATACCAGCTAGAAATAAAGAGGAACTTTAAATTATAATCCCACTTCTGTGTTTCTCAGTTGTCATAGCCTCAGCATCAAAGCCCTTAATGATTTGTAGGTACCAAGATTAAAAAAAGATATTAACTGTGTGTCAGCACCTATGCAAAGTCTCTCCTTGCACAGTGGGATATTCTCTCTAAACTGTCAAGAAAGTGCCAAACAGCCAAACTAATCAGGTTCCATAAATACTAGTATAATAAAGGCAGTTTCAAACTGGCAACTGAATCTCCAAGTGACAACTCCATGACCTTTATGGAGTGACTGTTGTGGAAAATCCTCCCTTTTAAATAAACTCAGTCTTATTACCTATGCCAAGAAGAGATGCATTCTCTATTTGCATCAAGCAACTACTGTGGCCTGAACATGAGGGATGAGGTAAAGGCAGAAATCTGTGACCTGCACAGAGCTCTGGTCCGTCGCTCCTTAGGCACAGACAAACTAGCATGTGCTAGATATACAATATTTGATAAAGTCATATGTGCAGTGCACTAAACAGAGGAATACTGACAGCTCAGCTTTGTAGTCTTACTCTCAGCTCTGCCAAGGCAAGAGTTAAGATCAGTCCTAGCTGCTAAGCAGGCATCAAAAAACAAGATGTATCTGCTGCGCATGAGAATGGTTGCTCAACTGTTCTAAACATATAGCTCATTCATTTTTACAGGAAAAAAAATGAAGTAAACAGTACAAGCAGGCTTGGAAAGAGTTTGAAAAATATAGTCTTGAGACTTTTGGGAAAAGATTCATTGAGATTTGACAGTAGAGTGCTAATGCAAACAGCCCAGAAGTCCAAATTATGGCCAAAATCAAATGAATCAACTGTCTCTTGTCTAGTCCTGCAGGGACAGTTGTCAGCGTCACAGAAACAGTTTGGGCAGATCCCAGGTGAGTCAGAGATGGTGTGAATGGAGGATATTCCCTGTTGTCTTGGGTTAAGCCCTTCTCTTGGCACACGCGGGTATGTGGGGCGCAGGGAAGAAGTGAGCCCAGGCTGGGGCAGGTGGGCACTGGCTCGCAGACTTGCCCTTCAGAGCTGCCAGCTCTTGCTCCTCTGGGTGGAAATGCCTTCTTTGAAGTAAACATTAGGGATGATGAGCAAGGGTTTGATGCAACTCAGTTTTCTATCCACATCTTCCATTTTGTAGAGGAACCATATCTATGGTCAATCATGTAATATAGGATTGGAGGCTGCCAAATGCAGAAATGCAGCACTACTTCTATAATAGTTTGTAAGGTATAAATTACTTCTTTTTTACTCTTTTTTTTTTTGTCAAATAATAATATGGCACAAGTTTATTTTTTCCCATTAAAATTTCAACTGACCATTTTAATATTTTGTAACTATTCCCAAAAAAGACTTTTTTCAGTATGCTTTGAACAGCTTTTGTTGCAGCTTGCCTCAGTAGATCTGTGGCAGTGTATGTAAGAGAGTAGCAATCCATTTAAAACAACCAGATAAACTGAATCTTATCCCCTTTCTCATCTAGCTTTTATTTGCAGGGCACTTTTTACCACTTTGGGAGGGTGTCGGGTGACACTGGGTGCTATCTGGGACAGGGCAGTGGCATCCAAGTGCTCTCATGGCAGGTTCATGGTGCCGAGGTGGCATTGACAGTGTCAGCCTTAAAGTGTCTGTTCCCTGAGGAGGATGCCATGCCAGCCACCCACACAACATGAGACTGACTCCTTCACTTGTTCTGAGCTGGAGGTGTCTCACTCAGGCTGACCACACATCCTCAACCCTTGTAGCGCTGAGCACCCAGAGAGGACACCTACTTCTCTTATTACATCCGTTCTTGGTATCAAGCTCTTTGTGGACCAGTCAGAAAGGGACAGAGCAGTGCATGTTGCTCTTAGGAAGTCCTTCCACTGAAGAAATGGTCATCTATGGTGCAGTTTAGATGGGCTGTTTAGATATGGGAATTAATATTTAATAAAGAAAAATTCCGGTAAAATGTGGAAATATCTTCTAATTTTTTCTATATATAAAACTAGTTGCACTATGTCTTGAAAACTCATCAAGCAGACAATACTAAACCACCACTTCCATTTGAATGAGCAGCGATACAGAGACCAAAGCAGCTCCCTGCAACCCAGTTCTAAGAAAAGTACGTAAATGCCTTATTTTCTACTGGTAAACCACCCACCCATCACAGTTTTATGTACATCTAAGACCCGTAAAAATGTATCACCTTACAACCTGTTCCCATATTACAGAAACAATGGTCCAGAACCAACTAATGGAGTAATAATTTAATCCCAGCTCTTGGATGCTGCCCACAAGCAACGTAAAGAGCAATGATCACTGCCGTGACTGAAGTGCATCTGGGCATGTAGTATGGGGCTATACACTGTCCTGCACATGGACCATCTGCTTGGGTATATGCAGACTCGTCTGGTTATTTCACCCCACTATTGCCATGAAGGAAGGCCAGGGCGGCACACAAATGATCTGGAGAGCACTGAAAATATTTGGTAGTGGGTGAGCATTATTCTGGCACAGTATTATTCAACGCATGATCTGTCTCCAGCAGCTGTGCAGTTTCAGCTGAAGTGGCATTTATCAGCTCCAGCATAGCTGAGAGATAGAACAGACTAGACAGCATCTCTGCATACCACAAGATTGCAGTCAGTCTGATATGGATGGAGGTTATTTGGAGGAGATAACGTCTTTGGGAGCAAGCACACCACTGTAGGTTGTATTTGTAATGTTCTGTAGAGGCAACAAAAGGATGAAAAAATGTCAAGGTTTGCAAAAAAAAAAAAAAAAAAAGGCTTCAACTACAAAAAGTCTGCCTTAAAGAAAGTTTAATTTGTAACTTCTGCACGATTATCCTTTTACGTATTTTTGCACTGAGTATTGCACATTACTGATTGAATTCACCCTGCTAACAGCCCCACAAGTGTATGGTGAATACCCAGGTTCAGACAGGGAAAGTCCAAATGGTCAGGAGCAGAAGAACTCAGTCCAGGGCACAAGCAAATGCTGAGCAGAGCAATTCCACACTGGACAAGACAAACTTTGAAGAGCTGAAGAGCAGGTATAAGAGCTGAACAAGCTATTAAAAGCCATTGGCTTAAAAATAGAGCATATATCCACTGATAAAATCAATGTAGTATGGACACATGCAAAAGCATTGGGTTGTTTTTATCAGCTAGGGAGGAATTATCCTAAGTAGTAGAATGAGGCTTAAGGCAGAAACAATTCAGGATGAATGGAGTTACAGGTAATATTATAGAGCATAGTGGCAGCAGCCAATGTTCTTAATGCAGTCTGGTGTCAGCACTTTAGATTTGGAGCATTCCTGAGAAAATTATTGTAAATGGAATTTGCAGAGAACAACAGAGGCTGTTATCATTGAGGATGGAGAAAAAGAGACATGGAGAAACATAAGTGTATCAGTGTGGTAGTGTGGTGTACCTATCAGCTAAGTACCAGGTTGGAGGAATCACACATGAGCAAAGGGCCAGAAGTGTCATGCAAAGTTACACAAGTCAAAAGCAGTTTCTGTTTTCTACCAGAAAAGCAGGCAGATGAGGGGAACACTGGTTTAAAAGGTTGCTGTACTAGGCCACCTTGCATGCAAGAAAAAGGCAACATCTCATTGCAATTGCATAGCAATATTTTATCCATCAAACCATTAGTCCACAATTTATTTAAAATTCAGACACTCATAACTGATAAAAGGAACAATGATAAATGAGATACATGTATGTGTGTGTGTGTAAACATATATACACACATAGGCACTGTTTACTTATATATACCGCTTTCCTAGGGAAAGTTCCTTTGAGAACCATCTTTTGCTTGAACTCCAACAATGCTCTGGATGAGATCTCATCCATGGCAATAAATCCATCTCATACACATCCAATCTGGTTACTGAGCAGAGGATTATGATAACTGATGACTCAGGTTAACATCTAGTTCCAAATGGACAGGTAGTTTGTTTTCTTAATTAGATCTGTGACTCACAAAAACCCCAGTTTTCAAGCCAACATTTTCCATGTAGTGGAGATAATTCCACATGTTTTGTGCTGGTGCATTCCCGAACATTTCACAGACTGTATAAGCTACATGCATTGAATTTCATTAAGTTACACTGCTGCAGATCTACAGTTACTCTATCAATTTCAGTAAAATTAAACATGTCTGGAGCATGCATACATACTCTGTAGCTTTTATGCTTTTCACTTGAGTTTCAAGTGGATTTTTTGCACATAATTTCTTAAATGGAATTCCTAGGTATGTCATAAATCTTTCTCATAAACATGCATATACGGCAAACGAACTCCACAGCTAATTGGTATATGTGCCAACATTGATACCAAATTTTTCTGAGAAATATGTACAGAGGATTTATTAGTAAAATATTACAGGAAAAATTCAGCCCAGTTACTTGAGGAATTTGCTAGATTAAATAAAACGTATTTTGTTTCCTTCAAACATGTAAGACCTGATTCATAGCCAGTTATGTCAATAGGATTTTTCCACTGATGGTACCAGTAAAGAAGTTGCATGCAATGCTGGCATCAGCAGTAAAGCTGACTCTAGAACCTCCTCTGACTGAATCTTTTTCTCCTTCTATTTGTTCCTATCTTCACACTTCAACTCATGACCCCATCAGTTACAGGAAAATATTTGTGGCTTAGGAGCAACTACATCTGAAGGGGGTTTGGCTGCTGAAGCTGGCATAGGGGCGCTATGGCTGGAATTTCAAACTTGTTACTAAAAGCTCTGTGAAATGTGGCGAGCAAAGGTTGCATCTGAACATCGTGGTACCCTTTGTCTGGCACGGCCAGGGTTTGAGTGAGGCGAGAGGCAGGGGTGAACCCGAAGCAGGCAGCCAGAGAGAGATTTGCCAGAAGCGAATCGCTTTCCCACCCGCTGGTGGATGCCATCGTGAGAGATGCCGAGAGGGGAAAGGAGCCTGGCAGTCACGGTCTCCTGGCTGGGGACACCAGATGCACAACTGCCAGCAGCCTATTAAATATTGAAGAGCAAGCATTCACCAGGCAGGGGGAAAGTAACATATTGATTGACTCATTTTGCTGCTCCAAGGAGAAAGGGCTTGTGATATGACTTGCAAAAACAATATGCTTTGCCCTACTCCGTATACTGCAAAGGAAAGTCACAGAAGGATGCTCTAATGCAAAAACGGAGCCACAAAAGCCGCTGTGTTGGTATTGATCCTGGTGTTGGCGTTCGGGGTCACCGCGCTGGGTGTCAGTGATATTCCCAGCTCCTTACAGATTGCTTTTGGCAGCTCCACTGATGTCGAGTGCTCGCTGCATGCAAACAGAAGCTTTGACATTCACTTGGGGGCTGTAAATGACCTGTTGTTAATACTATAACATCTGCATAGCAAACACAGGCTGTGTATACCTTTGTGTATACCTTTTTTTTCCTCCTGCTTAGGATGCTGTAGAGACCAAGGATCTTTCACCAGGAGAAACTTGGTCCCCTTATTATACTTTGTGTCCATGGGTGTCTTAGCAACTGTTTGCTGTGATTAGACCTTGACCCTTGGGAAGGTTCACAACCGATTGTGGGAGGAACATTTTATTCCAATCCATCCTGTTCAATCAAGGAACTTTTCATTCTGCTAGAAATAACATCTTTTATTGCCATCTGGTCAGTAAATAAATTATAACAAAAACATAATTATAGTGTGCTGGTAACAAAGGTTGAAGCTGTTATCCAATTTCATCACTTAAGAATAGTTATTTTTATGGAGCGGCAATAAATAATAAATACTGTTTACTGGATGTCTTTTGTTTTTAGCAGCAGTGGAGTAATATATTTTTTAACATACAACAGAATTTAATCAAAACCACACTCCAGTTTATACTCATTCCATGGGTTAATTTGTGTTTTCCCACTTGTTTCCAAACTTCAAATTCAAAAAATGTTTCCTTCATGTTTCTGTACCTACGCCCCCACATCCAAGTATGGTGGTTTGCTACTATTCTTTGTGTACCCAAATGATAGGCTTTTCCTTTTTTAACCAAACCTTTGTGCACTACCTTGTACCCTTCAAGTGAAAATCAATTTTGTATGTGTATGTGGATCCTTTTGCTTTTTCTGTCCATGAGTAACAAAACTCAGGAGCCTCTGTGCCTGGCTCAGACCACTTTGAAAATGCAGTTCAAAAGCTTCCTGTTTTTCTTAAATGCCTTTTTTTTTTTTTCAGGTTCTGCTGCTGAAAGGAAAAACCTGAACTTCCTCACTTACTTCTGCTAAAAATACTTCTATTTTGATATGGATAAATAACCTTTGTGGCACTGAAGTTTGTTTACTTCCCATAAGCTTTTTCATTTCTGAGAAGGTCAGACCTAAGACCAGGTTAATGTAGTCAGGATCCAAGTGATAAAGGACAGACCATCATCTAGCAGGCAAGAGGAAATAAGAGCTCACATTGTTATGTGGCAAAATATTCCTCACTTATTACCCAGGAGTGACCTGAGGTTTCTCAACATCTTTCCCATCACCTTACCTCTGAGTGAGGCTGTCTTTCAGGTGATGGTTTTCACAACTCTTAAAAGCAAGCTCAAAGCTGAGACAGTGAGTGGGCTTGCAGGGATGGGCAATCATGAGCCCAGATTTTGGGTTGCAGTGTTGTACATGTGGGGATAGGGAAGCAATGGATCCTGTGAAGATTAAGTTTGTTTAAGGCAACATTAACTCATTCGTAGCTATACATCCCAAGGATCTCCCAGTCAAGGGAGAAACAGCCAGGGAGAGATGCTTCTGGCATCTCTACCTCTGGTACTCCTCTTCCTCCCAGCCAGGGCCAATCTTCAGAGAAATGAGAAACAATTTTGTACAGACTGGAGCAAACAGCTTGCTGCAAAGACCTCGTTTGCCAGCTGACCTGGCTCCCCTCTATTCCCTTTATGATGACCCTTTTACAGTGAGTCAGAAACCAATTTTCTTCATTTCTTGCTTCAAGCAGTCGGCTTGTCTGTATAGAGGACTACTTGACAGGATGCACCAATCAGTCATTTTTATACACCATTCACACAAGCAGGGACATAAACAACCAGCCCGCAGCCATGCACTTAATTGAAACCTGTGGCCTGTTTGCTAAGGCTAAGGCAATTAAAATTTTAATTAACCTCTGCACTTTCTGCAGCCAACAGATAACTTATTTCACATATTGACGGAATTAGCCAGTTCTCTCTCCCATCATAACCCAACCAACCTCCCACCCCACACCTTATTTAGGGGGAGACAGAAAGCATGTAGGAAATGTATACCTCCTTCTTTCCTTCCTTCTACCCTCTCCTCTGGGAATGGGGTGTCTCCTTCTTCTATTGCAGCCCCCCATGTCCAGTATCATGGAACAGGCCAACTCAGTTCTTTGCTTCAGTCTCTTTAATAGCCTAGGAAAAGGAAAAAAACTTTAGTCCCTCCTCTCACACAAGCTTTTAGCTCCTGATTTTGCATGCCAATCATTTTCAGCCTGACCAGTACATACTGTTTGCCATCTCTGAAACTTAAACCCATGCCAGTTTTGAGCCATCAAAACGCCAAAATGTATTAGAGACATTTTGTGGGAACCCAGACCAGCTCCCACTAAAATCAGTGGGAGTTTTCCAGTCAATTTTAATGGAGGCTGGATCAGACCTCCCAGAGTGTTAAAATTACAATTTTCACGTGCAGATGATTCCAAAATAACAGATTCGCTTCAGCTTTTGCAAATGATAGAGCCTTAGCCTGAAAATAGGAAATTATTATGCAAATAGTCAGATATAGGACTCTGACACTTGAAGAAAGACCTCTTCAAACTTTTGCACACTTTTTAATTGAAAAAAGATAAATAAGCCACTAAGTATGATATCTGCTGGATCATGTCAAGGAAAAGAACTCTTTTTTTTGTTATAGCTACTAAACAAGTCAAAGCAGGGGAAACTGGTAATTAGAAATTATCGTTGCTCTTAACTGTCATTACCTGGGTGGCTTTTGGTTTTCCCTCCAAATGAATCACAAAATTTCTGCCCTGATGGTCACAAATTATAGTTGTATTCTGGAGGATACCAGTTGAACACTGCTCCATAGCCCTCAGGGAGGGGAGAGTTTGTTGCCAGCAATAGCACATTGTCTTGTCCTTCCCAAGCTGGGCAGGAACTGGGCTCTGGGCTGGGCTTTCCCATGAGAACAGGTCTGTCCCACACCGGATGAAGGAGATGCTGGGAAGGGCAGAGCTGATGCCCAGTGTACCAGGACTGTGGAACTCCTTTCTTTGGTCTTCCTATTCTCTCTCTCTTCGCAGGGGTACTGAGATATTCCTTCTTTGATCTCGTTCATTTTCACAAATATTTAAGCTGTCTGAGGGGCATTGGGGCCACCTGAGAGCACATGTGGCCCTTGGGTCCAGCTGCGCTCCAGCAAGCCAGGAAAGTAGCTGTGACCTAGAAAAGGATTTGGGGGATGGTGTGCAGAGCAGAACATCAAGCGGCCCATTCCAAGACCGATTAGAATTTCTTAACAAAAGATAAAAGTTCCTTAATCACTCTTCAAGGTTAAGAGGTTCACATTGTATTCCCATGTGCTCTGACCTTCTCTAATTAGCATGCTGTTAGTATTTCACATCTGAAATATGAATAAGCTATTCATTATCATCCCAGCCATTATTCTTCTGCAAGCCACCAGAAAGAAAAAGTTGCTGCTTTTCACAGGAGACAAGGTCAATCTACTCTATCAGTCGACTAAGCCTGAATAATGTATAAACTGTTTTTTAACAGCAGGCTCTGTCAGCTGAACAGGTGATAAGCAATGCAAATCCATAAGGACTGCCAGCCAGAAAAGATAATCTACTATTTGGAAATATTTTTACTGTGAGGTATTTGCTACCTCTGCTACAGTATCATCTGAAAGAGTGAGCCTTTGCAGATGGAAACCCGAGTCTATTATGTCTTTACTTTTATTCCTTCTCCCTAATAAGGTGGGAGTCACGGTGCAGTCCATACCTGATGGTGAAGATATAACAACAGGGATTTCATGGCAGGAATTTTTTTTCTTCTTGTGGTTGGTATCAGTAATATCTGCGTTCGGTGTCTAAGTGCTGTAAGCTTGCTAGAGCTTGTAGGGAGAGGTAATAACTTCCATTAGGCCAGCTATAATACTTGGAAAAACAGATGAACTTTTGGGCACAGGAGCCTTTATGGAAGTTAGAAAAAATGGCCCAATTTCATTGATGTTTCTCATTAGGCCTGAGGAATGGTTTGTGTGCCAAAAAGCATGTCTGTGTTTTCCAGCTTGATCACTTTACTCAAAATACTCTGTTACCTCTCCTTTCTACCCTTGCCTTATATATCCTTAGGGTACCATGACATAACAACATTACTGTTAATTACATTAATTCGTCTCATATAATGAGAATTAATGAGAATTATACCATCGTGAAGACAGGTCAAGAGTGCAATATAGTACTAAATACATTCTTAGCATTTTTCCTCTTCTTTGATGCTATTTCTATTTAATTTATTAACTTAATTGCAGGACATACATATAGAACAAACACACAAATTACTTTTTCCTGCTTCTGGTGATGAAGATTTGTGCTTCCAGATCTATTATAGATGACATATTTTACACCAAATAGTTGCATCACTGGTTGTTTATGTCTTCACTTCAAAAAGCGAAGTTTGTGCATTTTTGAATCAGGCAGTTTGTTCAGTGTCTTCTGTCTGTGACACAAGATGGTCCCTTCTTCCTAAAAAAATGTCTGCAAAGACATTTAATTACACAACAGCCTTCAGATTCTGTAATGGCAAGACTGAAACAATTTCTATCTGCAGCATGAGGCAAAACATTATTTTTTTCTTTTTTGTTCAAATATGTCTTACCTATTTTTCCTCCCAAAAGAGAAATTTTATGGTATTATACAATATTTTAAAATTATATATGTTCAGTTCCTTAAGCATACTTTTTTTATCAGTTTTACTGAAATGTTTATACATTGTCTTCATATCTTCAAAAGCGAGGACATACGAAAGACAAAGTCAAGGATCATAACACATACATTTTATACTTTAACTCTGATACTTGAGTTTTGCAGAACTATCAGAAATCTTAGACACTTACTTAGGTATCTTTCTTAGACTCTTAACCTCAAGTGGGCAGATGAGGAGTAAGGCTGAGTATCTTTTTACACAACATGCTCAATAGCAGGAATCCCAGAACAGGATTCTGACACAGGTATTACTCCGATGGTCAGTGTAGATGGCTGTGGTGGCCCATGCAATCAAATAACATCATCTGAAAACAGAAACCACCCTCGTACCATTTGCTTGGTAAGTTTTGCTCTCACAAAGGAATGCTGACCACAAAAGGATGTGAGTCTATTTACCTTTATTGTGCTTCTGCAGCTTCACTACTTTGATAAGAAGAGAAGCGTTTATGGATACAGAGTCTTTCTTTATCATTTCCATGTAGTACACCAGCATGGTTTTGGAGGAGCACCTTAAAAACTGGACACTCATCAACTAATACGTTTTGGGTATGGATCAAATCCTTCATACTGTCATGCACCGTAGGCTAATCAGGGGACCAAAGGTAGTGAACACAGGAAAGGTGTCTGTTTAGCGTCTATACGACTGCCTGGGGAAAGGTTGCCACACATGACTCATTAATGATGTACCACACTTGTCACCACTGATATAATGCCATGAAGAAGCCATATTTTCTCTTTCCTGAGGAAGGGCCTTTTGAGGTGTTTTTTTTAAATTATGTTTAGCTTTACCCATGCCCATTCTCAAATACATGCAGTTTATTTCAGTGGAACAGCAATCTAAGGAGAGATATAAGTATGTATCTAACATACAGGTGTTTCTAATTGTATTTGCTGCCCACCAGCAATGAATATTTTCTCTATCTATCTCAATGTAGTCTTTCATCTATCTCGCATTTGCCCCTGCGTTGGGTGAGCACCATTTTCCATGTAGCACACACTCAGGGCTGTTTCATGGTGAGAGCACAGAAGAGCCAGCACAGAGAGCATGCTAGCTCCATAAACCCATCTTCATGCATATGCTGAGCAGCCCAGGCTAGGCTGCTGCTTACTTCAGACAATGTTAGTGAGTCTGCATTAGCCCAGGACAAAGTAGTACAAGTTCCCTGGTCTACGTTACTGCCTGCAGATAAGCATAATTCAGAATGTGCAAGAGAAGCACTGATATTGCAGCTATCTTCCACTGAAATACTGTTCAGACTGGCTTTCTCCAGTACTAACCACAGTAGTCACATACATAGGAATATATTGTCTCTCTCTCATTTTGTTTTGTATTTTTTTAAGAAAAATGCCAAAATCTAAAATGCTTCTCCAGACACATTGTCTATCCCGTAATATTTAACATTTATTTCAATGTACTTTTATTTTAGAGATATCTTAAAACTTTGCAGTTTCAAGGATTTTGTTTTCCTCCTGTTTTCTCTGCATTGCCATAAAACCTTAATAAAAACTTAAACTTTTTTTTATTTGGTCAGACTTTTACTGCTAAAATTCATTGCAGATGGAAATCAAGGACAAGGTTGAGTGAGTTGACTGAATTACTTAATTCCTCAGAGACTAGTAGTGGCTGTACTTATAAAAGTCTGATGGAATCAGATTTGCTAGTGTCCTATTATCTCTGCAGTTGTCCCTTTAGGGATGATGAACTTAAGGCCAGCAGAAGGCAAAGTCCTCAAAGGTCATTCATAGAACTGCAAGTCCACTTTCATGATTTGCTTAAATCGTCTCTGAAATTCCATTGCTATCAATAGCTTCATCCCATGGCTTATCTAAGTGCTACCATAAAACATTAGGAGTGATTTCACAAGCACTGTGTAAATTGCAATTACTGTCTGTATGAATGATAATAATGAATCAAAAATTTACTTTACATGCTTTAGGTCAGATTTGTTAACTCTCCACTTAACAAATTTCTCATGATAAGCCTGCTAGAAGAGGGAGATATGATATATGGCAAAACAATAAGAGCAGCTTTTTCCCACAGTCTTATTCATTTTAGGTGATTCCCACACTAATAATGAAACTACCTGAAAAAAAAAAAAAAATCTGAAAGAGGAAAAGTTATTCTAGAATATCTGTGGTGGAAGAGATGGGGCAGCCAGTACAAGATTGTTGTGGCCAAAAATAAGGTTGAACCAGTTCCTCAAGGCTTTCCTAGAATGTTGCTACAAAAACAATGCTGTTTTCTGCAGTGCTAATATCTGAACCTATGAAACTTTGAGTTTCCTCAAGTGAGGAAATAAAGGTGATGCTTAGCTTTGTTGATAACCCAGATGACATTATGTAAGCAGTGAAGTCAAGGAATTTAACTTTGACATATTTGAAGTAAAATATTATTTTTTATCCATCCATATGTTATTTCCAACATTTTTCATATTGATAGATTTCTTCCTAACTGTATCACTAGAAACTTAAGATCATCATTTAGTTTAGTTTTTTAGAAATAAAGTTGTAAAGTTTTCAGATCAAAAGGAAACCTGAAAATTATTTTTGATTCCAGCTGAACTACTTTTTAAAAAAGGTTTTTTCATTTTGTTGATAGAACAAGTTCTTCAGACAGGTCTTACAAGGGTGAACACAGGAACTTTTGTGGGAAATATGTTGCATTATATTAACAGCCATATATATGTAGGCTGTGGAAGATAAGACAGTCCATAGTTATATCAGGTATGTCCATGGTCTGGGTTTTCAAACCTCCTGATCAAGAAACTGCCTAAATGCCCTTGTCCCCTTTGACAGCTTGTATTTCTGAGGGACTTTTCCACAGAAACCAAATGCCCTGGACAGCAGGGAAACAGAAGTGGGGTGTGAGTCTCAACAGAGTCAGATGTGCCACACTGCATTTTTATTCTAGAACTTGACAACAATTTTTTATTTTCTAGTTTTTATTGAAAAAATGCCTTTTTTTTTTTTCTTAGGCCAATTGCCTTTGCCTGTTCGGGTAATAATATTTTAAATGAAAAGGCGTAATAGTGTTTTAATCACCTGTAATTTTTCCTGCACCTACAGCATGTAAAGTTCTGTGTTCTCGTAAATTTCACACCTAGAACAAGAAGAACAGGATGCAGCGCTGAACAGATTGAAAAAAGAAATCCAGCAATAACAACAATTTAGTCATACTGACAATAAAAATAGCAACAGGATGCACGGAATAGCAAAGAACAGGCAAAGCACAGTCTTTCCTCACTGTGTCTCACTTTCTGTTCCACCAATCACTACCAGGGACACACAACTGAAAAGATGCTATGTATGTTGTATTATTGTTAGGACCATCACCAGGAAAGAAATCTTCAACAACTTGAAGTGACTCAACAACTTCTTCAGAAGATCTCAGCCTATGCAAGAGGTTCCAGTACACTGATTTCTATTTATTATATGCTTGAATGATTTATGAACTGAGAGAGAGCCATGCATGATTATACGAGAACTGAAATACAGGATAAGGAGAGCAGATGTTGCTGTGACCAGTGCTCAAAGCCCTAATTGCCAGCTGGCATGCTGTTTTTAATCAGCTGGAGATATCGACTTGCCAGGCTGGAATGGAAAGTTCCTCTGAACTCTGGGAATATTGGGTGCATAGCTCATCATTTCTTAGGGAGTGGAGTGCTAATTGTAAGTGCTATCCCTTATTATTTATAGAACGCTGCTAGATTAAATACTTGCTAATCTGAAAACCTAAACCCAGACTCAGGAATTACAATATCCTGGTTTTCTTCCACTATAGCTTCTGCAGACAGTTCTCAATACAGATCACCTAGACACTAGTGACAGCAGCAATCTTCCATTTTGGTCAGGAAAGAGGCTGAAATGCTGTGGTCAGCCTTGCAATATTGTACAAACCAGGTCTGTATACCAGTAGTTGTTTGCTATGTGTGCTAAAATGGCATTATTGAGCAGGTGATTTGAAATAAATCACTATTAAAAATTCATTTTACAACTACAGATTCCTGGACCTTTGAGGAAAATCCAGAGGTCGTTCCCACATGAGGGGATCTAGGACACATGGAGCTCAGCCTGGAGCTTCCCAGAAGAAGGACAATGACCCTTATCTACTGAGAAAATTAATTGAAGCTGGGATACGAGAATTGAGACTACCAACACTACTGAACAGTTCACAACAACAGGCAAAGGTGCTGTAGACAAGGAGGACATAACAGCACCATCATGAGAATTTCTTATAGGTGCACAAAACAGTGTTGTTACAGAAGATGAATTGATTGTCATCCTGAAAGCAAATGGAACATTTATTACTTTTAAATTGAACACAGGTGCAAATGTCAGCATGGTGCCACAGACAGTGATAGCAGCCCTGAGATAAAGGGGAGCATAGAATACAGCTGATTCATGCTGGGAGGAAAATGCTGGCCTCTGGCAGGATGCTAGGAGAGGATGTGGATAAGCCTTTTCTGGAAGAAGAAACAGAATACATCTACTGAAAGGCTGCACACTTTGATGTGAGTATAATTATGTGAACATTTAGAAACTGAAACTTTTCTATGTGATCTGGCTATGAAGTTGGTCCTGCTTTGAAAGTGTAGCTGGGCTAGATGACCTCCAGAGTTCCCTTCCAACATAATTTTTTCTGTAATTTTATACTTTTTATTTTTAAAATGTAATTAATTTTTTTTGGTCAATTTTTTTCACTTTTTGATGCATCCATAATGCTCTAGCAGAAAGAGAGCAGCCATTTGTGCCCAGTCAGCATCCCTAAGAGAGAAGAGAGAAGCTGCCACATTGGTTCAGTTTGGCACCTAAAATACCTCACAGGAAAAGATAGGCATGCTCTTTATTGTATAATCACAGACACCATCAGTGATTCTTGGTTTGTGAGGAAAAAAAACATCACTACAAATAGAAGAATGTGAGGCAACTTGGAGTAATTTTGTATGGAATTAAAATAATTGTTCTTATGCTAACTAAACTGATACAAATAGAAATAAGCTTCTTGGGAGAGGTGGAACAGGTAGACCCCAGTAAAACAGCTGACAACCCCAGCAGACCTGCTTTCAGAAACAAGAAAATACAATTAAAATTAATTGTATTTGTGAACTGTGAGAAATGCATAACTGATCTCGCTGCTTGTGCCATGAGCTGGTGACACCATGGAGTCCTGGCTCTCCAGCTGAAAGACACAGCAGCTTCGCTCCGAGCTCTGCTCTGTTGTGTGATTTCCCCAGAATCAGGACATGGAAAAGACTTCAAACTCCCAGAATTCACAAAGGCTTTAGCCTTAGATCATGGATGTACAGATCTGTGCTGAATAATCCTGTCTTTAAACATCTTGCTTTAACAATCTCCCATTCCTGAAAATACACATTTGGAGCTGGTTTCAAGTATAAATTCTTCATTTTTTTTCAATGTAATACAAAACTGAGAATCGTATTTGTACACAACATAAGCATAAAAAAGTCTGTCGAAAAAAATGTGAATGCCTATTAGAATGATTAGGACAAACAAAATATAATAGCTAACAGTCTGATAGCAGCGGAGATATGAGTAGCAATTGTGAGAGCCACTGCTGAGAGTGAAATCCTCAGCAAAATAACTAAGGCTTTTAGCACAGAATTACCAAGCCAGGTTGTTCCTAGCAGCTATTATATATAGATGGCAGAGTGTTTGTTACTAGAAATTATTTGCTTAGAGACACGAGATAGAAATCTGTACTGCAGAACAAAACATAATGTGTGGAAGGACATGCAAAAAAGCTGCCAGTAGTTGTATTCCATATATAGATATTTATAAGCCTGGAAAATTGCAGCTCAAATGATCATCCTATACACAGATGGGTGAGCACAATGTATTCTTCATAAAATAAGAGAAATCCAGTCTCAACCTCCCATGTATTTGTAACAAAATAGTAGTCAAGAATTTATAGAAGTTAATTGAAAATGTTCTGTACATCTTAAGGGAAGTCGGCCAACATCAATTTCAATTAATTTTGCAGAAACAGACATTCTATGACAGACAGATTTCTCAGGTCCAGCAGGGAATTTGTGTTCAAAGAAAACGGCAAAACAAGCCAGGTAGCTACTTAAACCTGCAGGTTGTCCTACATCAAGCAGAGAAGTGCCTTGGGCACTCACTTGATTGGAAATAAGGGCCATTTCTGGGTTGACTTTCTCTTTTGATTTGAGAAGAATATTATCCTGGGCTGGACACAGTCATCTGTCGAAATTCCTGTTTCTACAAAAAGCCAGTGGAAAACTCATACTCAGTTATTTACCCTACTTGACCTGATCTCTTCCCCACCTCTCCAAATGACTATCCAGCTTGTTAGGCTATGGGCTTTTTCTTTTTCACCTACAGAATATTTAACCTTTCTTGCAAAGTGGAAGGGCTTCAACAAGAGGCAAAGATGGAAAGCATCTAGCCCCGGGGGTGAGCAATTAAAGCACTTGTCTGGAACAGCACAAAGGGGCTTGGTCTTTCTAACTGGGGGAATATCTAATCATTTATACAAGAGAGCATTGATCCTACCTTAGAGTGGAAGGGCTGTTGATCTGGATATGAGGATACATAATCCATTATATAAAATGCTTTTATTTCTAATACTGGCATAATGAACAACCTCAACTTTATTTCATATCAGCCTTTTTAATCCTCTTGCATGACTGGTTCTGTAGGAGGTAATCTAGCAGCTAACCATGGCATCATATATAAACATGTAGATATACATACACCCACAAGTATGTATATCTTCAGAAAGCTCAGTTCTTCTCCAGACAACATTTATCTTACTTAACTAGGAAATATAGATTTGATTACTTCTGCTGCTTTTTTTTCACTGAAACCAAGACATTAGTTAAACAGTAGTCTGGGTTTATAATCCTCAGGAAATAGCTAGTTATGGATGATGATCCTGGCATGTCACATTACTGTGTGAAGTAGCCTGTTTATCATTATGCCTTATACTGCTCCAGCCTTTCTTTGTTGTACCTCCAACCCAATGAAGAAAAAAATTCTGTTAATTCAAAAAACTTAGCTGACACTGTAATGTGAAATTCAACATCCTGTACAAATATCTGATTGATTTGAAAACTCATTTTATAGCATTTTATATTTTGACACTATGTAGTAGTATTCTTGTTTCACTGCAGCGATTGGTATTTCCTACAGAGAGTGTGTGAGAATTACATAGTTTTTCCCTTTCTCATCATAGTGTTATGCTCTCTACAGCTTGTGAAAAGGGAATAACAATGAAAGTTTACAGAAAGAAGTAGTAGAAAGGGATTGATCCTAACAGAGTAATCCTAGCAGTCCAAATAACTCTTTGGTTTCCTGCAGGGTACACTGCAGGAAAAGTGAAACGCTTGATGGGTGAGAATAAAATAGTTTGTCTTGGCACCACAGAACTCTATGAATCACCTTTTTGAAGAACGAGACATTGAAACTTTAGCTTTCAGTCACAATGAAAGTGACTGATTCTTGTTCTGTATATAAAAATGATCCGGGGACATTAAAATAACATTTCCTCTCTGATTTCTTCCACCTTCCGCGCCCTGTGAAAGCTCTTCTAGGCAGCCAGGGACCTGTTTCAATTCACGCAACACACAACTTTCTTTTTCCCTTACTACGATCTCTGAGTGTATTTTCTTTTTCTCTTCTCTGGGCTGAATCCAAACTCTGCTCCTTCTGTAATTTTTCATTTCTGCAATCTCGTCCACATACTGTGCCCTTCACACCCACTACAGAGGTCCTCAGAGTCTCATTCTCATTCTTCATCTTTATTGCTTTATTCTCCAAAGTAACTTTACCCTGGGTTTCAAACAGGAACATTGTGACAGTGTGATGGACTGTATGTCTCCCTCAACTTGCTTTGGTAGCCACTCTCATTCATCAGCCAGTCTTGGTTCTTTCACCCATAGCATCACTGTGGCTTACTACTCTTCCATATTTCAACTATGAAATCATCTAGTTGGGTGAAAATACACAAATGCCTGCAAGTTCCAGCCTGAACTCTGACAGCAATTTAAGTTTGGGGAGACTGCTCCTCAGCTCTTTAACTTGAGATAGAAGTCTGGATTCTCCATAAATTTGGCAGTCCCTTGCTTTCTCTCAAGGAGGTATTTCAAAAGTCACAAGTCTGAGGGATTTGCCAGGCACAGACAATAACTTAGGGTGCAATGGCAGAGAGTGTGATGCCAGAGTAACTCAAAGAAGTGGAAAGACTGGTCAGACCTCCTGAACCCTGCAATTCAGTCAGAAGAGATACAGGAAAATATGTCTCACAAAGCTGTGCATTGTCTAGATCAAAGTTTAAAACAAGATAGGTAAGAAACCAAGTTAAGGAAAAGAAAACCACAAACTATCCTTTAATCAGACTATGGCTGACTCCTCTGATACTGTGAGCTGAACCACTGAAGGTATTTCTTCATTTAATTTAATTTAGCTTTATTTTATTTTGTAATGAAACTCAGAAGCAAAAGCAAAACTTTGCACTACTTCTTGATGAATTTTTGAAATCAACCCTCATTTTTGAAATTGCTTATGAAGTCAGTTCTCACTCCAATTTACCATAGAAGAATATACTGGGGATTCAAATGTGAGCTTGTCTAGCCCATTGGGCTTATAGCCTACAATTTAGGTGAACCAGGCTGTATTTGGTATTCCTGGAATGACAGTAGTCTTAAATGAAATGCTTTCATGTTCTGTTTGCAGTGTAAATATTAAAAAAAAAATAAAACATTCAAAGTGTTTCCAACCCCATTTGCTGAAGAAGCACAAACACAAAAAGGGCACAGAAATATGCAGATAAAAGAGGATACATTTATTCAGCTATTTGCCATCAGCTGTATGCTCTCATTCCTGAGTATTGGGCAGGAAACATTTTCTCTCAGCTGGAATTTTTTTTCATAATTTCACACATTGTTCTACTTTAACTTCCAAAAGCATCTCATGAAAAAATACATGGGAGGTAGAAGGAGAGTTGGACAGTCAGCAGGAAAGTCCCCTGGTGATTAAGGCAGGCATCTAAGTTACAGGAGGCTCCGTTTGAAGTCTACCTTCCAAACGAGCCACAGCAAGGATGGGAAGCTATCTGGGGGTGTCAAGGGTGACTTCCAAAGATTTCTTATCAGCTTTTCTTTCCACCATGGTAATAATTTCTGTGCCTCTTTTTCAACTGCTGTCACAACTCCCTGATATTATAAAATATTTCAGCAGAGCCTTGTAGATTAAGGAAAAAGGGACTTAAATTTTCACAGGAACTGGTGATTCTTCCTCAGAAATGGCAGTGAGGGTTTAATGTGAGAAACATAGTCATTTTATACACTATATAACAGTATTGTTTATGTACAATCAACACCAGTGCTTATTCTCCCTAGTACCTCCAATGTAGTTATACCGCCCTTGCAAATGTGAGGCACAAGGTCAGGTTGCTAGCTTAAAAAGGGTCTGTTTTAATACAGGTGAATTACTGCACAATCCTGGAAACCTTCATCAGCCACACAAACTTTGGGATAGCCCACATGAAGCATATTGAGTACATAGCATACTGTGACACCTCATAATGCAGTGAAGGACAGACACCTGGTAGATCCAGCCCACAACTGCTGAGACAGTCATGAGACCACGGGTAAAACCTGCTTGTGATTACTGAGGCTCCAGTATTAAATCAGCTATTTTCTACAGAAGAAATCTCATGAAGTCTGCCACTCGGAGCTTCTCCTTGCATCCTGAAACCCGTGAAAGAGCCGTGTGTGACACTTACAAGCAACACTCATTAGTTTGTGTTACCTCAGGAACCATTGATTATGTTACTGTATTTCTGCTTCACAGTCAGTTGTGCTATATATAAATCAGTGTGTTAGGTTATTTTCTTTTAATCACTTGCAAATTCTGATGATTAAATGTACTTTTAAAATTAGTTTCAACTCAGTAGTAGTTGGAAAACGTGTACCTGTCAAGCCTATCAGTCCTACCAGTGTGATATAATTTATTACAGAGATGAATTCTTAATTGTCCTTTTACTAGTCCATATGCCTTCTGATACAGCCTAGAGCCAAGATTTGGGAAGTAGAAAATGTCTTGTGAGCCAGAGGTCTGATGGGGTGAGTAACAAATTCTGGAGGAGGAAGAGTTTAAAATTAGAGTGGTTTTGAGGGAAGCGAGGTGGGAAAAGGCTGGAGACATGACCAACCCTTGTTACTTTAGGGTATGCTTGCTCTGCCCTTTGACAGGCACTGCGTGGGTGATCAGCCACCCCACAGAGGAACACAAGCAGGGAACACGATTACCAGTGCAGGCCCAGGGTCTGTTGCAGACAGATGCCTTCATAAATGTGGACAGCAAAGAGAAATGCACAAGCTATGGGAACCTCCACAAACCCAGGAACAATGAAAGTCTATAGACTTACTTGGGTTTGTCCAGAGAGATTCTCAAGTTTGGCATATAGAGGTCATTAGTGAAAATCCTGACTCATCCTCATTTTCTTTGTCTACATTCACTTTGACTTTACTGGGATCACAATTTAATTCCCAGATTTCATGGTGAGGGGTAAGCAACAGTAAGGATGACTGTTCCCCATCTGCAAGATCATCATCTCTTTATAATAGCTTCATTCATCTTCTTACCTAAGTAATTTGTTTTGTGCATTTCTTAATATACATAGGATTTGGGGGAGGAGGTGATGGAGAGAAAGAGGTTCCAAGATCCCATAAGATAATTCCATAAAGAGCAAATATTTGGGGAAGCTATTGGATCAGCTTGACCTTTCATGCTGTTACACCTTTAATTCAGATCCTGTGCTAGAGTTAGACAGTGGTACTTCAACAACACAAGCCTTTTCAAATTGCTCCTTTTCAGTTTTAGTTAGCATTTAGCATGTCTTTCCGGAGGTATCATAATGTGTCTGTTACCGTTCATGTTTTACAAGAGTTTAGCAAAAATAACATCCATGTTTACAGTGGACTAAGCAGCTGTTATTTTGAGTCTCTAAGTGGTTTGATGAGTGACTGCTCCCTGATTGTTAACTTGTTCTTGAAAACGATTGAATAATTCCTATGTTATTTAATTGTGATTGACACACCATGCAATAAATTTGCTTGCTGCTTTCTGTCATACACATATGACTTAGGTGACCTTAATCCCATTAAGAATATATTCTGAAGTGCACTGTAAACATTGTTAAAATCCCTTTATTAAGTGAGATCTCTTAACGAGATTGTGATTACAGTCTAGTTTGTCATTTTGTGTCACCTTGCAGGATTCATTAATATGGGGTGCTTGTAGTACTCCCCTTTTACATTTTTATTGTATGTGCTATTATATTATAATAGCACATCATTCAACAATATGTTTGAAGAAATAATAATACTTACAGCCACTGGGGATAGCCATAATCCCTCTGACAGCCCAAGTATTTTGGAACTGTGGCTGGGAACAGTGTTGATGTTGCTGACCACTATGATGGACTATTCCCATTAGAGGCCAGTGCAGCTGGATGCAATTTAAAGAAGCCCTGGGGGGGTGCTCTAAACTTACAGCCCCTGCAATTCTTGAGGATAAGAAAAGCAAAATGATGGTTTGAAGCCATATGTTTCTCAGCTGTCCCCCCTTCCCCCAGCACTCCCCAGCATGCCAGGCACATAATCCTCAACCCGCAAGCCAAGCTTTGACACAGCCAAAAATTTGGCTAAACATGAGAAAAAAAGCAATGGATTTGAACTTAGTAAATGCAGAGTAAAGTGTCCAGATCACCTACAGCCATATCTCTTGTTAGTAAAACAGTATGCAAAACCCATGTATTTCTTCATGTGCTCAAGGAAATGCAGCCATACAAAACTACATTTTTACTATTTGGTTGCAAACCAGTAAGTGGAAGAACAGTGAATGTTAAAACAGATCATCTTTATTTAGTTTAACATAAAAGCAGAGCAGCATTAGGCACGGCTAAGTTACACTTTTCTAAGCACCATAGCTACCATGAAAGGGACAAGACTTCCATGAAAGGCTTCAAATAGCTAGAAATTAGGTGCATGACAATAAAATTCTTGGCTTTTGGAGACGAAACTAGCTGCTGGTATGAATTGATAACAAGCAAGGCTTAAGGCCCTTGCTTCATACAGAGCAGGAATGGAAGACCATCTTCCAGTGTACTTGCTTCTGCTGTTCTCTTTTCAAAGCTTTTTGGCTTCTTTATAAAAATAGCTGACAAAGATGGTGCTGCCTGGTTGCATTCTTATTATCCCTGTTAATTATTTATATTATCAAATTCCATGGGAGAATGGTTAGGAGCAGCACAAAGTTTTTCTTCATCAAGTTAGGCTTGGATTAGGCTGTCACGTATATCTTTCAAAATTAACAGATTCATTTTCTTTGGTTGAAGCAACAAACAAAACCCCCAGTGCAGAACAATACTTCCTCTGATAAAAACAATCTCCACACACACATACTAAAAGCCGATTTCCATACATTGTATTCTAAACTAAGGGAACACATTAAGTTTATAACTCCACTTGCAAAATTCTAGACCTACCTTCAGAGCTGGAAAAAAAGGAATAGGGGAAAGGAAAAGAGATTTGTTTTCTTTGTAGATGTGCTAAATTTGCTATATTAATGATATGCACTTCTGAAATACTTTGCAAGGTTGCGTGTTGTGGAAGAATTATTAGCACCAAATGGAGAAGTGGAGAGCTTCAGGGAAATCCTTGTGAAAATCCTCTTCTTCAAATAAGGCTGATGTATTCCATAGCTTTTCAAACCAGACTATAGAAAAAAAAAATCTGAATTAGGAATCATACAGCAGGATAAATAAGCAAGTAGCCAGGCAATAAATAAGAAAACTGCTAAAGTCTGCAGCAACAGAAGCTCCTGAACTTACCCCCAAAAGCTGTCAGGCAGCCCTGTCACCTGGCGACCTGTTCAGTCCTGTACTCTCCTTCTGCACTCCTCATCAGCCTCTTACTATCTCTTTTTTTTTTTTTTCTCTTTAAAACAACCTCTCCTTCTCCTCTGCTTCGCTTGATTCGTATCTCTGGACTTTGTTCACATTTCCTCCTTGTTTACATCCTCACTGTCCTTCTCCACCACCCTCTTGCTTGCATATTGCTCTGTCTCAAACCTTTGCTTGGGAATTGCCGGTGAGCCATCAGCAGGAGACCTCCATCCTCCAGTCCCAGTAAGCAATTTATTCCTTGAGACCCACTCCAGATACTGTGTCATGAGAAGAGGAATGGTCTATACATTCAACAGATAACACATATTAGGCAGAGAACTCACCAGCATGCAGCCAAGATATTTTGCAAAGAAATAGGCTAAAATACTCATGCAAGTATGATTCTTGCTTTTCATCCAAGTCAATGCAGGTTCTTGACTGTATTTCATCAAAGAGGAAGTGGGGATCATAGGTGCTGTTTTTCTTAATCTTCAACACTGTATTTTTCATATCCTTCTGAGATTGTAGTTTTGTCTTCCCATGTCCCTACACATATTAAGGAGTCTCTGAGAAGAGTTATTAATCCATTCAACTAATGAAATTTCTGTAAAGATTCCCAAGTCATTCTGGAAAAAAAGAGTTGTAGCATACTGAATAAACAACAGGGTGTAATCCTCCAAATATCCAGGCTTGTTGTTCTGCTATTGCACTTTTTTACATTAAACATTTCATGCTGTGTATGATCTTTGATGTTAGCACAAACAGTTACAGGGAAATCAAGAAGGCAAGATCATCAAGCACATTTCAGCTGTATCACCCATTTTTTTAATGGATGTAATGGCTCTTCTCTTTCTTTTTGTCAAATGTTCTCCTTTTGTAGATCTCTGAAAGCTAAAATATGTATAGCTTAGTGTTGTTATTTCTGGAAAACTCTAGATAAGTGAACATCCTTCACTGGAGAAAAGTTACAAATCACAAAAGCTGCTTACTAAGCATCTCTTGATTCCTGTTTAGTCAATAAGCATTTCCAGGACATAGGCACAATGCTCCTGTGCCTTAATATATACGCAGACCAACAGCATAGTGTGAAAAAAAATGTATGGGTACAGCAATAAATACAAATAGATTTAATACATTTATTTTGACTTATATGCAGAAGATTTGGCTTGTTATATACCTACCATTAGGAAGTAATGGAAATGATGAGGACATGTATCACCCAACACTCATATTTTGCAAATTCACAAATGTATGCTGAGGTGATGTCAAGCTTTGACCAAGTTTCAAATGAATAGCTGCCAATTAATGGTTTTGAGTAGAAGCCATGTAAAACTCAGTGGTTTAAACTGAATTTGGAGGGTCACCAAAAGCATAACAATCTTTAAACCAGTCATAATTTAACTGAAGCCAATGAAGTTCCAGCCCTGTAAGGCCGAGGATTGAAATCCGACCAAAGGGTGGTAAATGTCTACAGGCTAAAAAGAAGAAAGAGATACATATCCTTTCTCTTTCCACAGGACAACATAGCAAAGCCTGTGTAGCTGTGGTTAATGCTTTCATCTGTCATCAAGTTCCTTACTCCTTGCTTCCATTCATCTCCATTTTCCTAATAGCAGCTTTATGGAAAAGTTTTAGGAAATGGCAGGATAAGATGTGTTCTCACAGGATAAGATATGTTTTTATAGAAACGATGGTGTCACCTCCATATTTCCTGAGAGATACTTTTAATAGAAAAATCTTCCGGCCCACTCTGAAGCACTCCATACATTTTGCCTGTCTTCCAGAAGACAGAGTTGTGATTGGAAAGAGAGCTTTACCTCTAGCTCACAGCACGTAATTCAGTACTGCTCAATAGCAACTAAATGTTTGGTAGCAATTTGACAGCCTATGTCAAGCAACTTAGCAGCTTGCAGCAAGCTTCTGTATGGAAAATAGCCACTTTACGGACAACATTGTCAAAAATTGCACCTTTGATGACAAGCACTTTCTGAGGAAATTAGGCTATATTTCGGGAGCAACATTTCAGAGTATTTGGAGGTGCAATTTCTCCACAGATAATACACAAATACAAACATATTGAGACAACACTTAAGAGTGGAGGAACAATTTTATAACCGAATCTGACAGTCCAATCCATTGTTTCAAACAATTTTTTTCCAGCTTTAGTAATGCAAATAGAAGAACCATCAGGTGAAAAACACTTTGGAAGACTACACAATAAAGATTCCACAAACAACAGTGAAAATGCACACAACAAACTTTACACACATCACTTATTTGAGATAACTTTTATTAATTTACCAGCACCATCACAAGCTGCCCTTCTCCACACCTTGTCACAGCCCACCCTGGGGCAGGACCAAATAAATGTGCCAACAGTGTTTCCAGCAGATGCTCTAAAAGATTGTCCATGATGGAAGCCTCACAACTTCCTCAAGCTAGCTATTCCAGGGCTTTAACGGCTTTATCTTTTAAAAGGCTTTGCTAATGTTTAATCTCCCTTAATATAATTTTCAGTGCATCAGTTCTTGTCTTTGCTCCTTATGCTTTACAGAGTAAGCATGAGCCTGTAGCTAGCTAAGTCAGGACTTTCCCAGGGGGGTAAAGTGGGAAGACTTGAAATGCAGTCTTCACTCAAAGAGCAATTCAGATAAGGTGAGTGCTAACACATAGCCTATCCTCGAACCAGAGAGGTTTTGCTTCCCAGATGATAAGGAATTTCAGGTTCTGGACCTAAGCAGACTGCAGAGACCCTAAATTTCATTTATTGTCCAGATCTACATGTTTTCAGTATCAGGACTCAAGTCTTTGAAGGACAGAAAGACTTATGTAGGGCTTTGTTGTGTTGTTGTTCTGTGGTGTTGGTTGGTTGGGTTTTGTTTGTTTGCTTTGTTTGTTTTTTTTTGTTGTTGTTGCTGGGTTTTTTTGCATTGTTGTGTTTTGGTTTTGTTTTTTTCCCATTGAATGTAAAAATGCCCTGAAAGGTATAAATAATCCTAGCTGGTTTTATTTTCCTCATCACCTTTAGTTTAAGGAGGAGAAGCTTTAAATATGACCACTTAGGTGCCAACCTTTTAACACTTAACTGATGTAGAAGATTTAAACTGTACTTTCTGGCATTCTGTTGACTTTCTCTACCTTCATCTTCAGATTTTCATTGACCACTAAGATTACGCAGTTATGCATTCATTGTGAAAACACACACACATCCCAAGCATCCAGGAGTACATGAGCAGCAACTGGTCTTAGGTTGATGTGTTGTACACAAATCTTGGCTGTATTTAATTATTTGGGAAATATTACAGGATCATACAATTCCAAACTGCTATAGGTGTCAGGTATATATATGACCATGTCTGCATTTGTCAGAATGTAACTGCACCCCAGATATTTATCTTTTACTGTGTTTTCATTGTTTAATGTTATTCTAAGCTAAAACTTTTCTCACCACTCAAAACAATCCAGCTTTGCATTTTTATTGGGTGCTATATGAATAAATGACTATGAAAAAAATCTTTTGAAAGATTAGGTGATTCTTTTTCAGAGCTCTGTGGGCCAGACATTTTTATTTTTCATTTTTGGAAGTATTCTTTTAATTTATTAGTTGTGAAACTTCTGGGCTAGAGACAGAAGAAAATAAATCTTTTATTCTCTCCCTGGAACATGTGGAGGGTGCCCTCTGGACCACCCTCAGCCATGGATTTTCAGTAGCAATCATGGAGCCTATGCTTCCCCTGTCTCACCAGGGTCATCTCCAAAGCAAGGAGGGTGGGAGCTGAAGTAATTTTCTGATGCTGGTTGGACTAGAGAGAGGTGAGAAGCTGACTAGACACTGAGTGTCCCACCTCCATACCTCAGCAGTGCTGGTGCGACAGTCCTAGAACAAGGCGAGAGGTGCTGCTGCCTCTCTCTGAAAACAAGCTCAGATACTGTTTCTGCTAATGCTCCTCTTTGCAAGGCTTTCCTCCTTGTGCAAGGGTGTGCGGTGCTTGAGAAAAGCAGAAGCTCCATTTCCTATGACAGCTGTAAACACGGGGACTTCTTGCTGTGATCCAGCTTGAAAACCTGCTTGAAAACCTTTGTGTTTCCCAGGTGGTGCATGAGAGGCAGGGTCCAGGACCGGCTGGGATCTCTGGGTGCTCCTGGGCAGGAGGAAATGCAATCCTAGAGGCAGTGGTGCCCACTTCTGCAGCATTCTCCTAGTGACAGCTGCTCTGACAAATCCTACAGCTGCTGTTTCTCTTATCAGAAGGACTAATGCTTTCCTTACAGTTAAAAAAAAAAACCTTGTTTTAAGATTACAACCCTATCTGGCATTTATCCCCGAGGACTTTTCCATATTATCCTCCTCTGAGTGACACAGTGGAAATGTTATTAATACATCCAAGGAATGAGTAGGACAGGTAGAGACTACTTTGAATTTGATCTGGTAGTTTCAGTGTTGGTTTCTGTCAGCTCTGAGTTTGACTTTTTGATCTTGAGAATCTTTGATGGGTCTGAGAACCAGTTTTCCTTGTAATTTTTAAAAAAATAATGGACATCTCAAAAACGGTCATCTTTTTATGAGTGAGAGGAAGGAAGGAAGGAAGGAAGGAAGGAAGGAAGGAAGGAAGGAAGGAAGGAAGGAAGGAAGGAAGGAAGGAAGGAAGGAAGGAGAAATAGTGGCAGCAGAAGAAAAAAAAGACAAGCTAACTTTTCATAGATTTCCAGCCTGATCTATTTGCTGTGCTAAATTCCCCTCCTCCGCTCTGCTGTGAGTTATTAATACTCCAGCCACTGTTAAAAGGTGTCTGGATCCCCATGAAGCAGATAGAGCTCCACTTGTTGTGGCTCTCCATACAGCCCTGGGAGGTTGAAGGAAAAGAAAAATGAGAGAAGAAAAATGAACTAAATATTTTAAGATATCTAAGGAAAAGAATAGGAGCTTTTCCTATTGAGTTGTATATCAATACAGACTCCTTTCCTCAGGGAAGGAAATGTTGAATGAGAAAGGAATGAGGTATAACTTTAATCAGCTATTTCATGCTAACAGTACCTCATCTGAGATGAACATTATAAAGGGTTTGGCACCCTTCTCAGGTGCCTGAGGCATAAGGCTAAGCAACATGCCCAAACCATGTAACAACAGCCTGCTGGCACCCTCCTGTTTGTTATTGTCTAAGGAGATAATCCCAGAGAGAAGAAGAGAGGGGGAAAAGAGACTTTCTTGGCTACAGCAGACAAAGGTCTCCCTGCAGTACCACCCCAGCCTGTGTGAGTGGTCTCCTCAAACTCCAAACAAGAACCAGAGCCTGGCTGCACAGGCTCCTCTGGCACACTGGTGTTCTGAGAGGACCTGGGGCGATGACAGACACAGCGCGTGTCATTCCCAGTGTGCAGGGTAGAAGCTTCTCAGAAACATGCCCGGTGCTCCCCTCTAGCATGCACAGACTTTCCCAGCACTTGCCACCTGTCTTCCTAGGAAAAATAGATGTTATAAGGAGCTCCAGGGTGCTCTAGGAGTATGTGAGCCAAGTTTCCATGATGGTCTTTAAATGAGGTTAAAGATGTGAAGATGGCCGTCCAACTTAGTTAAAAGACTTAAACTAAACAAAACAGTACCTTAAATGGTCCTGCAAAATATAATTGTAAACTGCAATATTTCCAATCAAACCTGTCAGAGCATCAGTACTTCAACCTTTCATCACATGAAAAAGCTCAAGTCACAAGGAAAAGTGAGATGAGAGAGGAGCAGACTTGAAACCAAAGGCACCAGAACCTGTCCTGGGAAATGGCTTGAAGATGTTCCCCTCACTCTTCACAGTGGCCTAAACACTTCTTACTGTAACTGGATCAATTAAATAGCTGTGACACTGAGGGAAAGTACACATCAGGGATGGACTTCAGCTGGTCATGAAACCTTTTGTGCCATTAGTACAAAAGCAGAAATACTGAGAGAAAAACAACCTGAATATCGAGAAGTGTCCTACCTAAGCTGTGTTAATTGGAAATTCAAAATTAAAATATATAATTTCAAGGAAATCTTGATCTTTGCAATTGATTAATGGGCCAAACACAAAGAGAAGATCTCAGTGAATATATTTACGCTAGTGGTTACAACAGTGGTTGTAGCTTCATACTTGAAGATATAGTTTGCTATAAAAAAAAATACCTTAAAAGCAGTATATACCTCTGTGTCAATAAGTAGTACAGACCAAAGTATAAACACGCCTCAAAAGGTATTAAACCAGGGAATAGAGGGGAAAGGAGTTGCTATTGGTGGCACAGCTTCTAAATATAATTCAATGTGGAGAAGAGAATTTTAAATCCTGCCAAACTCTAAATTTAGGAGAGTCCCAGAGCATGTCCAAGCCTGTGCATCTTGCATACATTCACCACAACGGGATAAGAAACACATGCCCAAATAACGCGTTTACAGTTAGCACTGCAGAGCTGAGGCTCCATGCTGACTTGCAGCATTATTCAGAGGCAGAGCCATGCCCTGTATCTCTGCACTGGTAGTTCCTTACCCAGATACGTATTGCTTCAGTCCAAAGCCTCTCCTGGAGGGTCCCCAAAGTAAAACTGAATAAAAGGTAGCAGTGCCCTACTCACCTGGGTGGGTATTAATTGCTTTTTACATTTCATGTAAGAACATCCATCTCACTAAAGTGAATTCAAAGAGAAGGTGAAAAGCTGCACTGGAGGTAGAGTAACCAGAGGCAAAGTTACAAAAATATTAGCACTCACACATGGGAGAAGATGAAGACTCAGGAAGCCTCTGCCAGGAACTGTCTACATTAAATAAGCTGCTAAAATTCATTCATCTTTTTTCTTCTAATTATTTTGGATGTGCTTTGCCTTTGAATGAAGGGGAAAAAAACAATTAAATTGTTTCAAACAATGCTGGAAATGACGTGTACCATTCCAGGCTAAAAAATGATCTTCTTGTGTTAAAATGTTTTCCTTGACATACATTTACACTGCTGCATTAGCCTTTCTTAGTCCTGCTCAGTGCAGCAGAACAATAATACCTGATGTTGTGTCTGGGCTGTTCAGATGAATCACTTAAGTAGTGGCCTTCTTCCAAAAAATGTATGAATCAATAAATTGCTGTGTTCTCTAAAGGTTTCCTGGTCTTCTCCTGCAGGTTTAAATAAGAAATAACTTCACAGAGCTTACCACGTTACACAAAAAGTGCAATCAATATGCAATATGGGCATAAAGTTTATAAAGTGACAGCCAGTGGTGTTGCAACTGGTGTATAGCATCCTGGTCAACAGTATGTTTAAAATTCCTCTCCTCTGTTAGTGAAGCTGGTGCATATGAAAATAGAGTGACCTACGTATGGTCACATTTAGTGGCTTCACAAAACACATGCTATTTTTAACTTAGTTTCTTCTTGATTCCTGTTACGAACATTGCCTGTTGTTATTCTGCTCTAAATCTTCTAAATGACTTTGAAACTGTAATGTGTTGATGACAGCCATTTTCTGGGTTGGATTTAAATTTACCTTGTCCCACACCATTTAAGCTACAACTGACACTGACAGCCAGCGGTCATTGAGAGAAAATGGAAATGGTTCGAAATCACTTCTCCCATAAAGTATAAAGAGAATATATGAGGGGAAAAACTCCATAAAGATGAAATGCTACATTCAGAGCAATGTAAATAAAATATGGTGTTGACATGCTGGTTGTAGATAGGGAACAAAGGTAGACTACTTTTGTAACAACATTTATTGCCACTGAAATGAGGCAGAAAGGTACTGTAACATGTAAGTGTGACAGCTGCATGAGAGGTTTTGTCTCTTTGGTACACAGTCCTTTCTTCTCCACCACCTGATGGATGCTGATGTGTAGCAAAGTTATTCTCTCCAATGCAGAAAATTGGGCATTACCCTGCAGAAGTAAGGGACATGTGTCCTCATTATGGTTAAAATAACAACATTAGTATCCTCTGTAGTGGACTTCAGTAGCTCAATCCGTCCAACTCCCTGCTCAAAGTGGGGCTAAGTTTAAAGTTAGGTTAGATCACTCAGGACCTGTCCAGAGAAGTTTCAAAAGCCTCCAAAGATGTAGATCCCACATCTTCTCTGGGTGACCCTTATCCATGCTTGAAAATCATCACTATGAAAATAGTTCTCCTGACATCCAGTTGGAATTGCCCTTGCTGCACCATGACTCACTGTTGCTTTTCCTCCTTTTGTAATGCACACTTGAGAAAAGACCAGGTCCATCTTTTCTAAAGCCTACCTATTATGAAGCTGAAGACACTAATTAGATCCCTCTGTAGCCTTTTTTTTGGTCTCCAGGCTGAACTAATCCCCAACTCCTTCCCACACAGTTGCTCCGCAACCTCTGATTGGGAAGTTGTGCACATTAATGAAATCTGGGATCAGACCCCAGGCACAGCTTATAACACCATTGTAAACAGATTGTACCAGCTTTTAGCAGACCTGAGATAACAGACTCCTTTTTCTTCTTCTTTTCCTCTCAACCTTTATCAAATCCACACCAGCCAATCTACTGCACCGGAGCTGCAGTGCCTAGTCTGCCACCAAACATTCAGGAGGGACCAGTGACTTTCTCTTGTGCATCCAGAGTCAGCCTAGGAGTTCCCACCCACAAGGAAACAGACTGCAGGAGTAATTCTTACTATGACCCCCCAAAAAGCTTTTAAACATAAGCTTTACTGCAAAATTGAGTGCTCATTTGTCACGTGCTTTTGAAAAGGGGGTTTGTCAGGTACAAGAGCACTTTTTTAGAGATGCACAGAAGCGAAATCTTTAAGATTTGGAAATAGCATCATATCTTTGCTGCAAATTATCTCTCATGAAAATAACCCATTAACTGCATTTGCTCTCCTAATAGCAACTTCACTGTGCAAAGTGAAAATCATACTGCCAATTTTGCATAAACCATCTTATGGTAAATATGCTGATTTTTTTTAACAGACCTTTTGGGAAAACTGGGAATGAGAACATTTCCCTCTGGCCCATTGTCTGGTCCCCCCAGAACCAATATCTCAGAGCCCACACAGGATGTAGAGATAGGAGCAGGCTGTAAGCTGGCTTTGCACTTTCTCAGCCCTCAGACTATAGCTGGGCTGCCTTAAATTATGTCGAAGTCAGCAGTCCCCAGAGACAAAAAATGTGACTGAGGCTTACACGGTTGCACAGAAGTTTCAGCTACATCTTCTTTAATGTGTCCACCTTTCTGTGTAGAGGGGAGGCCTGATAGGGAGGCTGGCTCAAAGCCCCCATGCAGTCATTTGCTGCCACAGAGGGAGCCTGAGCCAGGCCTGGCAGAGCTCCCACCGGGGCTCTGCACTGCTGAAGGGCAAAGAGCAGGTTTAATGGAGCTGTGGATCAGGCTTGGTATCTGCTCACGCAGACCTGAACATTGGCTCTTAATAGAAAAAATCATCTTGTGAACATGAGAATGCTTGACTTTTATTTTAAGTGCATGGCAACAAGGACTCTCCTGAACCTCCCTTGGTTCTAGGCACATGAGAATTTATAACACAGTGCATTAGAACATATATGTTAAAACACTCGGAGTAGAACTGCTCTTTAGGACTCTCAGCTCTGTAGGACATCACACAACAGGAGCTCTCAGCAGCTCAGAAACAGCACCACCAAGATGTCGCAGTTGAGATGGACAAACAACACAGACCAAGTTCTTCCAGGATGAAAGTAGTAGATGCCATTTATTGCTACAAGTGCATTTTTATACAGTTCTACCAATTCATGTGTCTCTTCACTATTGGTTACAAGTTGCAGCAGTAACATCTCATTGGCTAATTTTGCTATCATCAATGTTACTCTTCTACTCCCTTCTCTCTCATGGGTACATCCCTTCTCTCTCACGGGTACAACTTAATATCTCCGGATACTCCTTTACTCCCATCCTTCTCAAGGGTAAACCTTATCTTCAAGGCTGATCTCTGTTCCCATGCTCTCTGTCAGGGATTCCACAGACCCGTTGTAGTTTCCCACACCAAGGTGATGGTCTGCCCACCTCCTCACAAGAGTAAAACCAGCTACGGGCACTCCCTTGCCTTGCTGTGTGGGCAGCACTGTTCAGCCACCCCTCAAATACCACCCCATCTACGCCCACAAGACCACTCTCTCCCTGTATGACATAATTTAGTTGGGAATTGCCCAAATCATGACTTCAAGGGTCTCCACTCTGCCTCGAACCTCCCAGCTATACCATGGAGACAGAGAAAGCTGAAGAGAATAAGAGAGGGATTTGGGTGACTTGGTGAAATGCTGATTATTAGGCTCCACTCCTAGATGCTCTGTGGCTTTACTGCATGTATTCATTGTTAACTTTCAACTTAGGCTTATTATAGAGCAACTGAATGTCTTGAGGGCTTTATTTGGAATTGCTGAAGCAAGAAAATTCTAAAATTGCAATCGCAGCCTACTGAAACATTGAATTTGCTCTCTAATTAAAATTTCTCATACAAACTTGAGCCACTTCAGCATGCAGAACATTTTTCCTGTCTCTGCCTAATGTTTATACATTCAGTCTCTGTAGAAAATGGATACAAATTTCTTTTGTGAGATCACCCCCATTTTAATTGTGGTATGTTCTTTTTCAGCTTTAGTCTGTATCACCAAAATGATTTTGGTGTTTCCATTCCAACTGATATAAATTTTTTGTAGTGCATGGGATTAAGGAGTTTAAGTATATTAAGGAGTTTATATATATATATATGTCTCTGTGTTACATACATTTATACATGTTTGCATTTATATATATGTATATGTATGTAATGTTCATTTCATTCATAAATAATATGAAGATCACACCTGGACCATGGAAAAGCAATCTTTTTTTTTTTTTTTGTCCAAGAAGGAATTTGTATTTGCTGTGAATTCACGCCCTAAGTGCTACTGCACTGTCTTCTGTAACAGAAAAATGACATGCTTCTCTGATAGTGATGCCACAGTGGTGATTCACATCTATTTATATTTGATCTTGTATTCTGTCACTGGTGTCAGGCTTTAGCTTGCCCTTCCCCCTCCTCTTTTAGTTCGCTTCAGTGCTGATTATTCCACAAATGGCAATCTGAAGCTGTGTGCAGCATGATAGCAGACAGAACTAAAGGGCTTAATGAGCTGCATATGCCACTAAGAGCTACCTTTGTTGCAGTGTGAAGCAAGAGCTCTAGTAGATCAATTAAAAAATTTCTGCCCTAGAAAATTATAGGAACGGTATTTTGATGGAGGAAAGGAAAAACAGGAGGGGAATGTATCACTTCAGGCTTTAGTCTGAAAAAGCAAAATGAAATATTCACGTAATCTTGCAGACATCTACAGCTGTAGATAAAGGATGCTCACTGAGGCCATCCAGCAAGCTTCTGGCTAAAGTAGCGAAATAGACATTGTTTCTAAATACATTCTTTTCAACAGTGACACATACCCACAAAATAATTGTCAGGTTTTTGAGACAAAAACTGAAGAAAGACTCCAAGGGTATTGTGCAATTCAAAATAGTACAACCTCTGGCTATTACTTGAGCTGCTCTGGTGTTAAAGGAGCCCTAACATGAAGAAAGCTGATAAACTGCACCCGTTCTGCCAAAACACACCTCTGTTCACAGACAATGTGCTTCTTCCCTCCCAAAAATGATGACACAGAGTCATATTATAGCCAGGCTTACAACATCTATTTTATCATTTCAGTTCCACTCACAGAAATATGTTATCATAATGACTTTTTTTCAAAATCACTCATTTGCCTGTATTTCATACATCCTTTCTGACGACTGCTGTTTTTTTCGGTGAACTGTAAGGTTTGGGAGGCTCAGACAGTCTTGCTTTCAGTTTATTTCTCTGTCACTAAATGGCACCCTTACACTTAAGGAGATAATACCTAGAAACCCTTGTCTCCATTAATCAATATTCTGCTGAACTCTGACTGCTGAGGAGATGCCCCTGGCTGTGAAATGTCACACAGTCCTGACCCCCGACAGGAGATGACAGCACCACCCAACGCAGTCAGCTGGTCCTGGTCCCAGGCCGGACAGGAACGTGAACATTTCTGACACCTCCCTTTTCCAGTCTGAGTTCTAGAAACATTTGTGTAGACAATCTGGAAAATCATTCTCTGGTGATCTCGGTGCTATAAAAGCCCAGCTGCCTAGATTTCCTAACAAAGCAAATGAGCCTCAGCTCTACTTAAACCAAACCTCAATTTACTAAAGCTTATTCTGGGCCTGTAAGAACAAAACAACTCTTTTACCAGAGCAAAGAGAGTGGAAAACACCAGTGTGATTGTTTCCATAAATAATGAAAGAAATATCTCCATCATGCACTCAGCAGTGAACAACTGAGGTTTTTATTTGAAAGAGCAGAATATTCAGTCAATGAATTCATCACTACAGGAGACCTATACAGTCTGCCACAGACACAAATAAAAATGCAGCCAGCGCACACAGGAGGCGATGCAGAGGAAACAGATAAAACAGAACTAGTTATTTTTAACTGCCATTAATATTACAAGAGAAACTGTGACAAAGGGAGCAGCTTCATAATTCAGTGTAGTGCTCTCATTAATGCCAGTAAAATAGTATCTAATGAGATATGTCATATCAAGAATAACACAAAATGAAGACAAGAACAGACATCTTAATAAGACAACCACATCACCAATTATACCCGCCCCCCCCAAAAAAAAATGCTTGCGAGATTCTGAACAAAATCTTAACAATACAAATCACAGATATTCCCTCACTGCATGTTTCAGTCTTTTAGTTTTACAAGAGTATAAACATTTCCAAGAAGACGAGGTGTTTTATTAATATTAAGACAGCAAGACAAGCCACTGAGCATATAGTTCTCAGCTTGGATCACAAACACACACTCATTTTCTTTATGTCAATGATTGTGATGATAACTTGCAGTATCAAAAACACTTTATAAAATGTTTTACTGTGAAGAATAGAAAGAGAACATGATTCTCATAATCTCTTACCTGAGTTCTGATAAAGAGGTTTTTCAAAAATTCAGATGCTAATTTGAATAAATAGCATGAAAAACATCTCCATACATTTACTTTCTGTGAATGTGAGGAGAGGAATAACGTAACTAGGATCACGTAATCTGAAGATGCTTTAAAAGACCAAGAACTCCCTGGAAATTCAACCAAACGGAGTCTGGTAAACATTTTACCCAGGAAAGTTAACAAGTATATGGTGTCTCCTTCCCTGCTTTGTGTACTTTCTATGATGTAACTTAACAACTTCTTGTTGAAATTACTAAAAAAAGCAGACACCACAAGGTAACGGACTTTAGTGGTGGTGTAAGCATTTTCTAAAAAAAGCTGGACCTCCAGTAGAAGCTGTTTCTCCAAGATCGATCAAACAATCTATTAATCTATCTTCATATCATAAAACAACCTTTGATAACCGAAACATCTGATATTTCTTTCTTTTCTGACACCTTTTCTGACAGATTATGCTCCCAATACCTTTTTTTTTTTCCAATCACTTATGATAATAAATTTAATTAGTATCACTAGAGTACAGGAAAAATATGATATCCTAACAGATAATCTCAGTTACATAACTTAAATATTAGTTCAGCTGTGAAGAACTTCATATTCACAGTAGATTTGTTCATTAGTGATCTATTGATTAAAAGATCACGATAGTCAACTGTGAATATTAATTTACAGGCTATCTGTGAAAAAACAGACAATACTAATGAAAGATGTTTATCTTTTGGCTGACTTGCTATCTCTAGTAATCAGTATTCTTAACATTTAACGTAACAGCTTTGCAGACAATTTGGTAATTTCAGCCACTCTATTGTAAGAATATCAACTGATGATGTACTCTGCATGGCATGAAAATTGTAATACATAATAAATATAGCACTTTTAAAATAAGAGGAATGAATCTGAATGAAGTAGTCCCTCCCCCAGGCTCTCATTTCTGAGATGAATTACCATTTATTAGCATAAACATTTGTGTGGCCACTCAATTGGATCAGGAAACTGATCTGGATTAAAATTAACTTGACAAAATAAATAAACAATAGTTGCTTTCAGCATTGATTTTTAAGGATCACCTTAATTTCTCTCAGGTTATGGCATCCCACTTCAGTCTCCTCAAACGCACTATCCTAACTACCTTGAAGGAACTTTGTATTTTTTATTCAGAAATAAAACAGAACTTCCTAATCTATTCATGCACAGGAGAGAAATTTGAATGTTATTATTTTTCAACCAAAATATATTTGGAGTTCAAAATATCATATTTTTTTTGTTCATGAGGAAAAGTCATTAAACAAAAGCAGGCATTCTCCAAACAACATCAACAGAACACCTTGTTTTCCAGCACAAAACTCCTAGATGGTAATTTTCCCAGAAGCTTTAATTTAAAACCACAATACTCTTCCCACTACTCCTGCTTCAGCACAGCATGAAGAAAATGTGACAGAACTTAACTTTGTGGCTTTCAGGATGTGTGGAGATCCCTGTGCATATTTGTTCACCGAAGCTTTTTTCATATGATGCTGGATATTACCATATTTCCTGAATGTGAAGTCTGCCAGATGGTACAAGAGCATTGGAAACCTGGTCACTCAGAAAACTTCTGGTGAAAGAACACCACCACACCTGCAAAGCATGGACTGAGCTCTTCCACCTCTGGCTTCAGTCATCTCTTTGCATTTGGGCTATCGTAAAGCACTAGAGTATATCACACCTTACTCAGCAAATTATATCCGAGGTCTAATGAAACCACTTTTATTGCTGCTAAGACTTCAAGATTTTATCCTTGTACTTTTAAATACTTATAAATGATGGAGTTTCAGAATTTCACCTTATTTATTCTTAGTTAATTCCAGTAAAATTCAGTTTGTTAGCCATAAATATATTCTGTTGCATTATGCAGAGTGTTCCACATTCTTATGTTTTGTGTGGCCTATACGTAGTTATGAAGATGTTCCTTAGGGACATCCTGGCAAATTATATTCTGTTTCTGTATTTTATTTTAAATCCAAGTGAAAGAAAATCATAGGCAGATCTTATTCAGCTAGATTCCTACAGAAGTCATGCCACTTTCTATTTTAATTCAACTGTTCAACTGACCGAAAGAGAAACTACATGTCATCATCACCCATTCACCTTCTCTCCATTTCCGTTGCTTGGAGAAGGAAAGCAGGTCTAGCCTTCTTAGTGAATAAGTACAATAATTAATTTTGCTGCTTTTGTACTTAGTTAATTCACTTTATGATGAACTTCATTTGTAACTTTGAGTCTTTGTACTCCTCCATATCTCTCAGCTTTGAGATTAAAATAACCTTCTCCCTTAAAGAAAGGTAAAACTCCCATTCCTATCAGCCTGGCCAGAACTGGTCCCCTAGGATATAGATTTAACTGCAAGTTTAAGATACTAATATAAATACACTACTATCTGCAGCATCTGCAGTGTGAAGCTATGTGGGATACCAGCTCCTCAGTGTTATCTCAAGTTATGAAAATAAAATAACTTGATGAAGAGGGAGTTAGAGTTGGTTTTCACTTGCTTACTTTGGAGCTTTTTTTTTTATTTTTTAATTTTGGAAAATGACCTCTATGTGTGAAATGTGGTGATTGCTGGTTGGGTAATACTTTTAAGCCAGCTAAAGTAAAAGCAACATTCATTCTTAATCAAATCAATGATAATGTATTTAGCTCTGCTAAGATATTTGCCCATTTTACATACATCAGAGTGACACATTGTAGTCTGATATGCTACATAAAGAAATATTTCCAGTATCTCTTCTGAATTAATTGCTTAAATTTAATAGTTTCCTATTGAGCAAAATAGGAGTTCATGACTCATTTTCTTGATATAATCTTTCCATTTATATTTCTCCTCCTCTCCAAATGTAATTAATATTAATGTTTTAAATTACTTCTAACATAGAAGACCCCCATGTCTTTAATCATCCTCATTTCTGGATCTATTTAAAATTCTTCTCTCTTTTTTCAGTCACAAGACACGACTGAAATGTTAATGCTGTCTGCAAAATGGTTACATGCCACTGCTTTATCCTGTGTAGTGACATCCTGCTCTCATATATCCCATTTGGCTTAGCTGACTGTTGTTACATGTCTAGAAAAGGTGTCCTTATATATTCACAATAGCACAGTAAAATAATAAACAAACAAACAAACAAACAAACAAATCAACTACTAAAACCACAGAAAGTGGAGAAAGTTGATAATGGACTTTCCAGAAGAGAAACAAAGGGCAGGTATTATCTTGTTTTCTCAGCCTGAAGATGACCATTTGGTTCAGGGACAAGGCACATAGTTGAAGTAATACCTCAGTCTGTACTCATATTTTTATATTCATAGAGAGTAAATTCTCTTAGTGTGGCACCTTTCACAAAGACTATATAAACCAGTGGATTTTAAAGATACTTTGTCAAAATACTGGAAGAGCAATAGCTCTTCTACCAAAGACCTTTGCCTCTGGGTCTTTAAAGAAGCTTATGATTAAGCAAGCCTCATTGCGAATTATTTTTTCTAAATGTCCCTTTCTTCATAAGTAGAATGAATTGCTGGCTGCTGCATTAAGAATTCCTCAGAGCATCATGCTGAGTAAGATCATACTCAACAATTGGTTTAGGCAGGTTTATCCATTGCCAGTCAATGGGAGAAAGCTGTTTTATGGACATTGCTCACTCTGTTTTGATGCCAGCCACAGTCCTGGTATTAAATAGAGGTATTTAAAATCAACGTTTCTTTTGTCCCTAGCTGAAATGAATAGCTTGCACTGTGTCATTAGAGATGGTGCTGCACAGTCACTGTAGCAACCAAATAAATGGCTATAAACCCCGTCGGGGTCACTGAGGACCGTGGTAGTGACTTGTGTGTCCTCATCCTTCTTCATTTGGAAGAGGCAAGACCCAGCACTTCACAGTCCTCCTGGACAGACAAATGTTCAAGTAAGAGGTGGATCAATGAGGCTGAATTAATTTCTCCACCCCAGTAGTTTAGGAATTGCCTTGCACCATTTCGCTTCAGGAGACGTTTGAGGACATCTGGCAGCAGAGCGACCATAGGACATAGATCCAGTCTACATGGGGAAATGTCTACGCAAGTGCTGGCAGAAAGATGCTCTTGTATTTGCCTGATACAAACAGGATCCATCATGTTGGTGAGGACTGTCTTCATTTCAGGCAACTGTTCTGTTTGACCAGCAAATTACAGACAAGTCAATCCAGATCCATTCTCTCAGATACTTTTTGTTTCTGTTTGATTGAGCTAAGAGATCTTAAAGCTGAGGAAGTCTGGTGTATCCATACAGAATATCTGGTCACCACATTGCTATTACATCTTTATGCTATGCAAAATTAATTTTTCACCACTTCCCAAGCACCAGTTTGCATGAGCAGGGAGCCAAAGGACTGTGCACGATCGTCTTGTTGCATTAGGATCCCATAAGCTAATGGGCAGCCAAGTTGTTTCGAAGTAGTCTTAAAATGACAGATGTTACCTCAGTGGCCACACCACCTTGGAAATTTTTACTCACTTGCAATTTCTCCTATACTGCCATTTAGAAACCTGACAAAAATATGAGTTACAAGAATTATTTTATTACAGATTGGAGGTCTGTAAATTGTATTTCAATGGGCATTGACAATTTATTTGACCCTTTAACCTGAATTATTCATTTATATGTTAATGTCAATAATGAGCTAATATTTCTGGTGTTGCACATTACAAGTTTAGATATCTTTTAGCCCCTGCATGATCTCAGCTTGAGAATTACTGAAGGAGAGTAAATCAGGATGATCAGTACTTTAACATATAGTAGTCTATGATACTATCAAGCATGCTAAGTGTCAGAATTTGTGTGGCTTACCTTGTTGGTCATTGATCTTCATAGGATCAAAATTTGATACAGTAAGCGGCAGTCACTGTCCTTCATCTGAACCAAACACTGCAGCTATTTCTGAGGATGAACATTGCATTTATGTTATACAGTAGTAATGAGATATCCCCACAAATGGGATTAGGAACTCATTGCACTGAGATGAATTAAAGCATAGTGAGAGACAGTTCCTGTCACAAAGCATTCACAAACTAATTAAACAAGTAAAACAAAATGTAACTACTCAAGAAGAAACATTAGCACAGAGAAATAGACTGCTTCATTACAGATTTCATAGCTTTTTGGTGGAAGAGCCATGACGAAGAGCCCAGCAACCCAGCTCAGTGCCTTCCACCCAGCCTGCAGTTATGCCTTGAACACGGGTTATTCTGTGAGGTCAGACCAAAATCCTGCCCATTCTGCTTGCAAAAGGTACAGGTTTTGCAGAGATTTGCTGATGTTATGATTCACATGGAAACTGAGAGACATCTGACAATATGATCTAGAGACACTTTGCTTCTAGGCAACAAAAACAGCCCCTGTACAGCACTGATAACAAAATGCCCACTAGAAGCTAAACGAGGTTATGACACAGACGGATTTTATTGTCATGGACTGCAGAGAAATGAACAGATATCTTTTGGACAGCTTCACTGCAGAAGGACCAGAATATTTATGGATAAACTCATTTTAATAACCCACATAAAATAGTTGAGTGACCTTGCAATATTGTTTTGTCATAGAGAAGGACTGTTTTCCCTGGTTTATATGTGGGATGACAAAGGCAGAATGACTGGTTCGGTTGCCTGAACATAGGCATCCAGTACTATTTTAGAAATTCTGCAGTGGTGCTCCAGGACTCCTGGGTTTCCCAGGGTTATATTCTGTGTTCATGGCTATATTTGCCAGCCTCATGCAGATGTCTTGGATACCTAGGATCTACATTTAAGCTCATTAATTTCTCCCTAAGTGATCTAAAATAACCCAGCAATCATGCAATGACATGAAAAGGAACCTGGTCTGTACCTGGATGTGACAACATTCAACTACATTTCACAAACATTAGTTCTTCTCTTGCCTCTTTCCTTCAGACCCATATCGCCAACTTCTTCCCCTATACCAATAACCTATACTTTCATTAATTTCTCCCGCATTTACAGACTACATTGACAGTCAGTTTGACTCTCCCTCTTTTTTTGTACATTTTTTTGCTTGCAGGTTGCAATTTCTGGTCAATAACAGCCTAGGAAACTATTCATAAAAACAGAAGCTGAGCGGGGAAGATGCAGCTGGTAGCTGAGCAGAGAGCAATCCATGTGGGCAGTAAAGGCTTAGATGACGCAGAAATAGAGCTGGTGGATTTGAAGGCAGGAGGCAAGAGAAGGCAGAGATGAAGTTTTATTGTTTCAGGATTTAGGGTGAGGAAGAGGATGAAATACTTTGCAAAATTCAACTGGCAATGAGCATCAACAACCAAAAACAGTAACAAATTTTACCAGTCCCTTTCCCATACTAAGATGACATCATACCTTATAGTCACTTACATTACAGCCATAAAGAACATCTACATTCAACTACCTATGATTTCATATCTCTAACTGTTTAGCCATTCTTTTACAACTGTACCTAAAAAAAAGTAATTAATGTCATTAATGTCATTAGACATTAGCAATGCAAGAACAACAACAACAACAAAAATATTGAATGAGCTTTCTCTTCCCATCAGTTAGATTACCTGGATGCCTGGTGGTTCTTATGGTTTCCAATAAGTTGAAATGGTCTGCAGGCAGACAGCTGGATCCATAATTAATCCCACATGAGTACAGGTAGAAAGAAAAGAAATTTTGCTTTAGGAAGTTGTATTATTGCAATGCCCATTAAGATTCTAGGTCTTGCACCGTGCAAGAAACAATTTGTGCTATTTTTAAAGTGTAAACACTTTGGGAATATAGAAAATTTTATTTTTATGTTTAGAGAGTGCTCTACAGACAGCAGCCAGACAGGGAGAGAACTAGTACTACAAAATTAACTGTTTAACTGTAAGACAGCATTTTACATAATTCCCTGTATTCAGTAAATGTCTGTATGGTAAAGGAGAGGCACAATTCTTAACAAATAACCTACGTCTTCGAATCTGTTTTGGCTAGGTGGGTTGGACTGGAAATTCTTATTTCTGAGAGTATTTTATGGAGTTAATTTTTGTTGCTGCTGAAAGATTAGAGTTGAACATACCAGCTAGCAGATTATCTCTTGACCCTGGGCAATAGATGTCACATACTTCATGCAGGAAATGTAAGGAATTACCATCTAGTTTTAAAATTCTTATTCAAGGCAGCAGAAATAAAGTTTAATACAACAACTGACTAATTAAAGCTTTGGTGACTTCGGACCTCTTCCTCACAGGCTCATACAATAATGATGCCTATTTTGTTTCAGACAGTCAAGGCTTTTTTTTAAAGTTCTAAAATAAGAAAAGACAAAGACTCACAATAATATTATTTCTTTTCTAATTTCTCCCGCAGTTTGGAGTGCCAGAGATATGTTTGTCATTAGTTTTATCTGTTGAAGAAACTAATGAAATTACACAGGTTTCAAACTTCTCCACATGCACAACCAAGAGTATGTTTTTCATGTCCCATTGAAAACAATAAGTAGAAAGAAAAGACATGGTACCAGTGAGTTTACCGTGAGACAAACTGGTTTCAAACTTGTATGATTAAAACCAGAAGTAATAACTATGCAAATACAATCATTCAATTAACAGTACAACAATTAATAACACCATTGATTTAGTAACAAAAAAATTATATGGTTTTCAGTAATTCAAACACAATCAGCAGTTTTTATTGGTGCAGGAACTCTCATCTTGTTCTGAACTATATCTGTCTTGAGACTCTCCCATCCATTTCTTTCTTGCACTCCATTTCAGGCAATTACTATGTCTGTAGCAAAAACAGACTGCCAAAAATTACCTTTAGTGAAAACTACCCCTTTTAGAGAAAATGGTCTTGTAAATTCTACTCTTTTGAGTATTTAAAAAACTTCATTTTTTTGGCAAGTGCTGCTGCACAGTAACTTTACCTGACAAGAACTTATGACAAGCTCAGTGTTTGGGAACGGCTTGAAGACCGACAGTTTGTGCGATACAGCTGAATATTTTTGCATGTGATTATGGGAATTTTGTCTTATTTGTCATCTTAATTTTGATACAAGCATAAAAAATAACAGCTACTGCCAAAATAACAGTCTCTTGTTGATCATCCATACCCTGGTTTTCCTAGCTCAGCCAGTGATCCACTTCACATACTTGCCTTTACTATATTTACTAAATCATGTTTCATAGTTACTTAAAAATAAAGGATTATTTGACATCTCCACTCTAAAGGGGATTTGATGTGAAACAGTGAGCATGGCGAAGTTTCATGTATATAGGCCAACAAGGCATTTAGGCAAAGGGGAAATGCCACTGGTTCCACTAAAGTGATGAGATTGCCTGGTTCAGAAAAAAAAGTTGGACTGTTTTGGAAGTTTGGTCATGTAAGGACTTAAGTCCATGTAACAGCTGGGCATAAGACACATTTTAACCCGCTTATCAGGGGCATTCAGGGCTACCTTGTGCTCTCTGGAATTTAAACTACTCGGCAAGTTTTCTGTAATGCATATGGCCCTTCAGACACTGGGTATTTCTGCTGTATAAAAACATCCAGGTACTTAAAAATTTCTTGCAAAGAATTGTAGTCATCTACATTACACTGTTTGTCTTCCATTTGATAGATTACATGCTACAAAGTAATATACACTTGTCCCTGTAATTTTTTTGACTATGTACTTGAACAATGATTATGATATGCATTGCATTTTAAATTATCTTCCATTATGTTTCATGTGCTGTACAGATTGCAAGGCAGCCAGAAAATTACAGCAATTATTGAAAATTATTGTGATACAAAAGCAATATATTTCCCATTGTGCTATCAATTTTCTTTGTATTGGTATATAAAACAGTCTGCTGCTTCACCACCTAGGAAGACAAACTATATTTTTTCCTTCTTAACTATTAACTGTGCAGTTACTCAGTTTTATAGTTTTGTTAGCAGATATGCAGCCAATGTTCATTCTTAGCTTTTTCTAGGATTATATTTTTTATTATTGAGCCATTTACTTGATTTAGGCCAGAATTATATATATATATATTATATATGTGTGCACATTCATATATAGGTTAATTACAGTCAATTCTTTATTCTTCTTTAAAAACATAATCTATTTTTAATTTCATTATTGCTTTTCTAGTTCAGATTGAGGAGATTTCAACAAGAACCTCTTTGACCGATCTCTTTAATTACTTAATTTGTCTTAACGGCAAGGACCTGTCCTATAAACTCATCTATCCAAGGTTAGTTTTACATTCATGAGTAGTTTCTTAAGAGCCTATGGGTACACTCATGTGCATTAATTCAAACATTCATGCGTTTATAAGAACAAGGTCTTATTTTGTCTGGGTTTTCTTAAGTATAGAGCACTAAGACTTCATTGTGTTCCTTTAAGGGGAGAAACAATTCAAAAGTGTTTGAAAAAGAGAATTATTGTTTTTAATAGCATACACAAACAACAGTAATAATTTTCATCATGTATGCTTAACTATACAGCAAAATTTGTAATGCAAATATCTATACTGTAGCATAACAAAATTGTACTTTGTGTGTTCCTGTGAATTTAATTGAATCTGACATTGTAAATGGCAGGAATTTTAATAATTTCAAATAACATCTGTATTATGACCTAACATACTAGTTAAAAAGGAAGTTGTTTGATTATAATTCAAATCTACATTCTTTTTTTTTATGCTTAGAAAAGCAAATATATGCAATGTCTTCACTGTGACAAGAAGGTGTCTCATTCTAGTTGCTGGAAAAAATAGAAGAAAATCTAAATAGGAAAACTATGATAAAATAAAACAAAATTTAAAAATAAAACCACAAAAAAAGAAATAATTCCTAGTTAAAACCTTACCTTGGTTCCATGTTATATCCATTGGAACAGCTACCCCAAAAAGATATGTAAGAAAGTCCTCTGATGTGGGATATTGGAGTATGCTATGTCATGATATTACAAAGTCAGGGCTTTAAATTAAGCAGGGCTCTTATTTATTTACCTTTTCCCTCTGTTGTGGTTTTCTCTCTGAACTCTCATTTTTTTCTTCTCAAGTCTCAACTTTAAAAAGAGGCCACCAAGAACACAAATAAAGCACAGCCTGTCCTCAAGCATAATTTGAAAAAGCCAAGCACCTCTGTTGTCTGCTTAATAGCAGTAAAGGCATTTACTCTCTGTTCCACATACTGATGTGCAAGAAGGATGTGGTGACAATTGGCAGCAATGCCATGAACTGGAGGTTGACTGGAAGCAACTAAGTTATACCCAACATTGCTGAACATTGTGACCTTCACTACTTCCAGGTGATTATTTTGACACAATTTGCAGCACTAATTATGCTAGTTAAATTACTGGGCTTCCTCCCACATACATTTCAACATTTCCACAGACCTACCTTCACCTCATCCTTGGCCTTCCACTGTAGGATGCTCTTGTAGATAAACATTTATTTTGCACAATACGCTGTAAGTTGTTACTTACTACAGTGGACAGTGACCAGGGTTAAGCAAATTTCAGCATTACAGGCAACTTTCTCTTTGTTTCTGAGGAAAGGTGAACCAACGAATTCCAGGAAGATAAACCCTCCAGAAGAATCAGCTTAACTGTTCTTCTCCTTCCTTCACCCCTCCCACCATGCAAAAAACCCTAAATCCAGATATTAGTACAGTTTTAAATGGTTATTTTTCCAGGAGCTCAGTGGTGTCATAGGCATCAGATGGAGCATGTCAGCCTAAAAATAGCAAAGAAATTAAGCACGCGCTTTGAGAAACAGCTCAAAGCACCTAATATACTGAAGGGCTTGCACTCAAAGCATCTTTTCTGTCTCTTGTGGTTCATCTCTAAACTCCTCTTTTCAGCATTTTTACTTAATATTTTAACGTTAGCTGTACATAAGTCTGCACATGTTTTGTTGAATCAACACTTGAGACAAACAGACAGACACACAGAGAAATGGACACCCAGAAATGCTGCAGCTGTGTCAGCTGTAGCACAACAAGTTTTATGCTGAAAAGCAGCAGGTCGCAGCTCCTCCGCGTGCTCCCAAGCTGGGATGGAGCAACTCAGCCCTCAGCCTCATGGTCCCAACGAGCAGCTGAAGCAGGCGGTGGGGCAGCTGCTCAGCCCTGGTCCAAACATGACAGGCTCCTGGTTTCTGCTTTGCCGAATGCTGGAGAGCATCCCTGGAGGTTGTCCAGCTCCTGCAGTCCCTCTCTTTTACACAACTGCACAGGCAAACTGTACAACACCTCATATATTATTTGGCTAGGGAGAAGTTAAAGGACAGTTGCAATGCGTGGATGGTTATTACTGAGTCTAACCAGATGAGAATATGTCATGGAACTGCTTAGTATTACAGTTTTAAATAGACACATATCTATGCCGGCTTTAGTTGCCATGGGTAAGCCTAAACTGTTTTGGGTTTTCCTTTTTAAAATATTTATTTTTTAAATGTGAAATACTGTTGACAGAAATGTACAGTATGATATATGCACAATCAGGCAGTGTGATGAGGGCTAAGCTACCAGTGTCCTGCATCTGTCATTCATAAAGAAAACTATCTACTCTGTATATGTGAATATAGGTTACTACAGTAACACAGAGCTTTTATTTCTCTTCTGGTTTATTATGTTGAAGCCGAAGAGCATGTTTAGACACTGAGTACATTCATAACCCCATAGAAATGTCTGGTGAATGCTTTCTCCAAGGCACCTCTAATAGACTTGTTAACTGCTAAAGACTGTAACCTACTCTGAAAAAAAAAAAAAAAAAACCACATAGAAACAAAAAGAAAACAGCCCTCACAATGGTAGCATACAACCATAATTCAGGCTTGTATCCACAGCTCAACACAAATCAAAGATTATGTCAAAAAAAACCCTCCACAATTGAAGAAAATAATAGAATAGAACTATTTCAGTTGCAAGGGACCTACAATGATCATCTAGTCCAACTGCCTGACCACTTTAGGGCTGACCAAGTTAAAGCATGTTGTTGAGGGCATTGTCCAAATGCCTCTTAAACACTGACAGAATTGGGGCATCGTCCACCTCTCTAGGAAGCCTGTTCCAGTGTTTGACCACCCACTTGGCAAAAAAATGCTTCCAAATGTGCAGTCTAAACCTCCTCTCTGCCTCTCTCTCCAAGTCCCCTCCTCAGGAAGCTGTGGAGAGCAATGAGGTTGCCCCTCGCCCTTCTTTTCTCCAAGCTAGAGACACTTGAAGTCCTCTGCCACTCCTCAGAGGACATTCCTTCCAGTCCTTTTGCCAGGTTTGTTGCCTTCCTCTAGATGCATTTTTCTTAAATTGTGGGGCCCAGAACCACACACAACCTTCAAGGTGAGGCTACACCAACACTGAATGCAGCAGGATGATCACCTCTTTTGACCGGCCGGTCATGCTGTGTTTGATGCATCCCAGGATGTGGTTTGCCCTCTTGGATGCCAGGACACACACACTGCTGACTTTTATTGAGCCTGCTGCCAATCAGAATTATAAAATTAAATCACTGTTGTTATTTTCAGGAGTAAACTCAAGGGACAAGATCCTACAGCCAGGACCTTTTTGTGTTTCTTTACTTGCTCTTGAAAATTAGCAATGGAGTAATCCCAAAGATATGTGAAATGGGAAATAACACCATCAGTTTGCTACACAGGTGCTTCTGATCTCATTTCCTGGGACTTGTTTTTACAGTTTAGAGCAACAGCTTTGTTGCAAAAGTAATTAACATATTTTTGTCAGCTTCTCTTTGCAGTATGGTAGAGTCTGTTGGACACTGGGGAACCACACAACAGAAAAGGTTAAATACCCTGAATGACTCTTTTTCTTACTAACACATCGATCTTTTATGAATCATCTCTTTCCAATTCAGTTTAAGCACCATTTAATTTTAAAACTGAAACTTTGTAGGTAGCTTCAGGGCATCATAGACAAGACAAACAGAAAGCAATGGTGCTCCAAGATTGTAGTAGTTCTTACCAGGGAAATTATGGAGCGCCATACCTAAAAATACACACACAATCTATTTAGAGCATTGTTACATTTGCTCACTCTTTAGTTTCCTTTGGTAGCTAACTATGTTGTGGCTGACTTCAGAAGCAAGTCTTCAATCTTGTGGCTCTGTGGTTACAGGAAAAAGGCAGCAGAGAATCAAATTTTAGTCTTATGTTGCTGTACAGCAACACTTTGGGCACTCTGGAATTATAGGAAAAAAAATAACTAGACTTTGATTTCCTGCAGTGGACGGTTTTATAGCAGGGATGAAGGATAGTCAGTGGTTAAGAAACCGTCTGCACACTTAAAGGATGAAAGTTCAGTTCCTGAATATTGCAAGAGGTCTTGTATTTTCATGAGCAAATTACTTAGGGCAAAGCTGTCAAATGTAATGAATGATTTCAGCTTCCTGTAGATGAGGTTGCCCAATTGAAGACAATTCAATGGACCTTGATTTTCTGGGAAACACTGAAAATCAGCATCCGCCAAAATAAGGTCCTTCTCTCTCCAGTTAAGCCAGTCCAGATTTCCTCCTCATATTCCTACATGCTTTCTGAAAATCAAGCCAAATCCCGCTGGGGGTCAATTGCCTGTCTATATTGAGAACACACTCGTATTCTTTTCCCCATCTTTTATCTTTCTTTCATTTTTATTTTTTTCTGCTTAGCTGCAAATCCCATTTAACGTGTCTGTGTATAGCATTTGGTGTTGAGCTCTCAAATCCCGTCTGAGGGATTTTCAATGTGTCCAAAGTACAAGCATCTCAGTATCAAAATAATCAATTTTGTTATGTATCTTTTCCAGCATTTTATGTTGAAAAATGCTGTACACATGCATCCAGTTTGAGTATGGGATAGCTGGCATAAGGGAAACAACTGGAACATGTTAGAAGATTTTCCTTACTGTGATGCTGTGGCTTTTGTTAGATTTCCCTCTGTACCCTTAGCACTGGTGCCACAGCTCTGGCTGTAGGCAGATCAGCATGTGGCACCATCAACTCCATCTTGCCCAAGCAAATGGAGTCCCAGAGAATACACTTCCCCTGACAGAAAATTGGCAGGTATTTTAGTGCTCACATTTCTGCCACACTCTCCTGCGTGTGAACACCACAAGTACTTTGAAAAGAGCTAATCTGCTTCAGCACACTTCATTAAAATTGAAATTCGATAAGCTGAAATACATTACATTTTCACAAAACTGAAAAGACTCAAGAAAAAAGGAAAAGCATCCCCACAGGGCAATAGCCCTGACCCCAGTGAAGCACGGTTCTCATAGCTGGTTCCCCGTACCACACTCCATGGGAAACTCTGGTCAGGAAGCCAGGTGCAGAACAGGCAAATATTCTCAATCCTCCATTCACTGCAGATGCTGCTGCCAAATCTGTGCCATCTGCTTCTGCCCCATTGCCCCAGCCCCACAGCGCTGCAGCCGCTGTCACTGGGCTGGAATCAGACTTCAACACCACCAGTCAAATGCAGAAAGTATCAGAGGAGTTTTCCTGGGACGGGAATCGACTCCTGCCTCTCATGGTCAGCATCAAGCGGCATCGCTGGCAGGAGGAAGAAGTGGGCTATTGCTGGACGTGTGGGCAGCTGCTGGCAGCTACACTTAACAGCTTCTAGCTAAACCTTGGCCTCACAAAACACTATCTAAAATAAATGGTATTTCTCTGAAGATTTTTAACATGTCCATCACAGGCTTCAGGACCAGATCAGAAATACCTCATGTAAAGCTTTGCACTGTGACAGCCGTTCCCATTGCAGAGTCATAAACAAGCCCTGTGGTCACTCAAGAAAAGTCTGGCATTTCAGGGGAGGGGGAGGTTCTCATTACTTAAATAGTTCAAACTTCAGCAGAAATAAAACCATTTACTCAGGGATAATTTATTGCTATCATTAATATTAGTTCTAATTCAGAGGAGGTAAAGACAGCAGATCTCCCTGCCCATTTCAATTTAACTTGCTATGCATGATCCAGTCTCTTCTAAACTTTGGTAAAATACTCTAAACAGTCCACAAGCTTTACTGCAAAGCATTAAAAACCTAATGGTCTTCATCTACTAACTTTTGATTTCTGTTCCGAAATGCAAAGCGTTATAGCAGCTTTGTTTAAATTATCTGAGTTTAGAGAGCACTTAAATTCAGCCTTGAATTGACCTTGTTGTACAAACTGTAACTTTTTTGGCACCAAAGCCTCAGGCTGCAGTCTGCTCCCAGTTGTGTGCTGCATTGTATATCTCCAAATGCACTCCCTGAATGCATCTCCTAGATATTCTCAGCAAAAGACTGTTTCCTGCTCAAGTGCAGATGCTTGGCCCAAAGTTCATTTTCAGGTAAGCAGTGCAATGAATTATCCCTTCTTCCAAACAGAATAGCAACCACAAAATAATCTACAGGTTAAACTGGGAGCTCTTGGAGCTGTGTAGATGTATGAAAGACTTGGAAGTTCTACCTCGGAAACTTGAGAAAAATGTGATCTAATTGCCATGTGATCATACTGTGCACACCTGCAAACATCTGCTTAACCACACACAACTGCTTCCTGGAAAAAAAAAGAAGAGTGAAATTGAAAGTTGTGAGCCTTGGGAAATTTTAGTATTTCAATGTTTTGTTGGTTCCAAAACAGAAGGCATCTGAAACAATGATATCTTCTCTTCCATTTAATGCTGATCCCACTCAAAGTAATATCTAGGCTCTCCCTGGCAGTATTTTTGAGAAGATTATTGTGTTTTAATGGAAAGAATGGAAATTTTTAGTGGAAATATACTTTTCTGCTAGAAAAAAAAAATCTGATGGAAAATTGCAGTTTATTAATTCAGGTATTGCTTATAACTTTTGAATTGCGTCACACAGAGTGTATTTTTAGGTACATTTCTCCATTCTTGAATGATTTTTCACTGATTTTGTCAGGCATGTGTTATGCTTGTTTATTTTTTATTTATTTTAAAATGAGCTATTCTAGTACCTCGACTCTACATAAGCTTGTCCTCTGAATATCCTCTCTTGGGTCTTCTGGGTTCCTGACATCATTGAGAGTCTGATGGGAGCTTCAAAACCCTCCCAGGGAACCCTAAGCTATAGAGAGAGGAATTAAATTACAATACTTCAAGAGTGAAAATGCCATCAGGGGCTCACTGCAGAAATGGCACTGCTACTCCTTGCTGGCAAGTGCAGTGATTCTGTCCTCAGTGTGGGAACTGCTGCCCCTCACCAGGGGAAAGGGATGTGGTCACCTCACATCCTGTAATGAAACAGGAGGTGAAAAGTAGAGAATGGCATAAAAAAGAGCTTCAGCTACTTGAAACTATATCTGTGAATATAAGAAAGCTTAGTGAAAGAAAACAAACTACATATCTTTAATTAATAGGAAAAATCTTACATTTTTCCTAATGTGCACATCAATGTACAGTGCATAACAGTGTTTGTCTTTGTGTCCCCATAGAGTCACCTTCTCAAACTGAGCACCTGGCATTACTAAAAGTAGGAGATATATGTGTTATTTGACAGGGGATCTTTAAATTTTGAATAATAGAAGATTCCTTCCAGAAACATGCAAAGCTAAAATGTTCATTTCCATTTCAGGGATAAAAATACTTTCACTTCCTCCTAGAAGACAACTAGCATTACAGAAATGGTGATGTAAAAATGTATAGAATATATTTCTCCCACTATTTTCTCCTCGTATATATATATTTTTTTTCTTCATATATATATATCCCTATAAATAGATCTATCTGATAATGAATATATATTAAAAATATATATATGTAATAATATGCATATTATCAGATTATGGGTTAGAATAAAGCTTAGTTTAGCGGCTATGAATGTTTGTCATGTGCTGGAGTAAGAAAAGTTTGAATTGCAAGGCTTTCTAGAACTACTGATGTGGTGGCACTTTGCCAGACTGATTTACAGTCAAGGCTCTTCTTTATTTTTTCAAGCTGTCTTTTGCTATCACTGTAGATACGCAGATGTCATACATTTATGAGTTCTGAAGGTGTTCAGAAATAAAGATGATGAGCTACTTATAAAGATATGCAATCTCTCATTAAAAACAACTACTGGACTGGTGGATGGCTAATGTTTAAAAAAATAATTCAGATGTAAAAGCATTAGAGTGATAAAGCACACATCTGTACCTTTGAAAATGTGGTCGAAGTGTTACTTACAAACAGAATAACATTATCTGGTATCATAGTAGCAGTGAGTTAAATCAATGGTCTTTGCAAGGAAAAAAGCATCTCACTTTTTATCAGAAGCTTCAGACTAGAAAACAAAGTAATTCATAAAAGAACTGGCTGACACAATCTGCTCAAGGTTACCAAAAAAAATCCTGACTTGAAGTGTTTATCACATTAAAGGCAAAGCATTGTCATGAATCTGAAGCCTGGTAGGAAATTGAGAAGTAGTGTTTTAGGTTCACTTCTGAAAAGTACTAGATCCAATGATTAATATATTTACTATGCATCTGAATGGAAGGTAAACAGCAAAGTAAGACTACTTACTGACGATGGAAAGTCATTAAATGAGAAGCAACAAAGCTCAGTGCTGGAGGGAAATGTTTACTTGCCTAAGTCAAAAAGCTTCAGTTTAAGAAAGGGACATGATAATCACTATGCAGCTGTGGTGACTGACACACAAATATCCTTTTTTCCCTGTACATAGACATACCCATCCAAAAGTGAAATAATTTAACGAGTCAGATGATGAAGTACACAAGGAAACATAATGCTAGCAGAATTCAGAGTAAGGTTTCAACTAAAAAAGGTCAGTAGAATATTCATCAGGTCATTTTAGAAATAATATTGCACATTAAACATGTAAGACATTCAGAGAAGGGCAATAAGAATGGTCTATGGCATGGAAAAAAGCCTTGTTCACAACGACTTTAAAGCCTTTGAGACTGTGTCCCTTAAAGAAGTATAACAATACCGTACACAAAAATATAAAAATACACCAAAAAATATAAATATATATAATACATATGATATATATAAATATTTTAAGAGGATTAGGTAAAGAAGTGTAGGAGAAACTACTTTTTTTCTGAGCTATGACAATTTATGAAAATGGGAAGCAGAAAATTCAAATTGCATAAAAGAGTATATTGGAAAGTAGAATCTGTCAGGGTGGATTGATAATGACATAGGTTAAACAAACACTGGGAATTTTGATCGCAGATTTTTTTTTGTTTGTTTAAATCACTAGAAAAAATACAAGTGCTTCAAAGTTTATGTTACTCTCTAAAGAGCAGAATGACTAAAATGAGAGCCTCCCAGACACTTATAAACCCTTTGAGATGTTTTCTACATGTTCTCATGTATCTGTAGTTTGATATGCTCATTCTGCACAGCAATTTCTCTGTTTTTAAATCACCTCTTGCCATAGATAAATGAAAAAAACAAAAAAATTGTCTCATCCCAGTCATTAAGTGTCCAATTTCAGTCTGACTATTAGAATAAATGTACATCAGCTTTAGTCAAGAGATATGGCCAGACATCTTCTAATATACTCTACCAGCTCCTTAACTTGGACGAAGACTCTTATAAATATGTACATTATTTAGTTATGGGCAGTTAGTTTTTGTCTCTGCCAGGTAAGAATAAGACTGGAAATCAGGAGTCAGCATAAAATGTTTGTGGGAGGCATCCTTAAATGCGTAGCATCATTAACAGCAGAGCAGAAAATGTTGCTAGTTTGGTTTTCTTGTATGAAGGCTGGCCCTGTATTTAGTTCTGTTAGGATTTTTAGAACTAGGTTGGGTGATTTCATCAAATCTCTGGTTTCTAGAGTGCTCTTTAGATCACTCTCACAAAAAGACCTATAGAGGGAAAGGTATTGATGGAGGCCCAGAGCATGCAACCTGGTAGGACTACTGTAACTTGATGACCAGGGTTGTTCCAGAATTCAGGCCAGAATAAGTCCAACGTAATAAAAATAATATATGCAATGCAGGGTTATTATAGTACAAAGTCTATGCCTGCCAGTATTTTTCAGCCTATTTTTCTGCTAACTTATTTAAATATCTGCCAACTTGAGTTCTTATACACAGTGTCCTGAGGCATTAATCTCCTTAATAAAATGCTATGCATACCCACAGAAGCCAGCAACACAAAAATAAAAGGGAACCTATGCTCATATTTCACTATAAAAATGATCTTAAAGAATTGCTCAGTGCAAGGTTTAAATTGTACCATAATTTTGCCTCCTAGCCCCCTCTCTAGAGATAGAGTAACAATGTGGATGTCCTATGAAGATAAGAAATGGCAAGACTGTACCAGCTGAAAACATAACTAGAAGAACTAATGTACGATTACCAATTCTGGAGTGGTTTTGCAGATTCTCTGCTATTGCAAGTTTCCATTGTCCCACTGCCATCAATATTGCCACCACCACAGGATCCATCCCTTCATGGTCAGAGGAATAGCTTCAATGGATGCATGCGCAATTTTGCACATGCAAAAAAATTGCATGTGCTCATGCATGTATGGTTGTGCCTACAGCTCTACACCAAAACACAAAAGCTCTCTTGCAGAGTCCAGATGAAGTCTCGCTGAATATCAAGGAGCCTTGGGGCCAATTACAGCTGCTGCTGTGCCCACAGCAGGTCCTGCACAGGCAGCCAGGACTGCAGCCTGCCCCGCAGGCACAGCTCCTCGGCTTCACCCCTCACCTCCTCATCCCAATTAAAACCAGCCCCAAGGCCCTCCTTCCAGACCGAGAAATGTGAAAGGTGTGTGTATGCAGAATATTGCTCCCTGCCACGTGTCTTGGTACTGGACCAGGGTCTCAAGTAATTGAGTCTTGCCCTGATGCTGAAGTCTGAGAGATTAAACACCTGGGCTACATTATCATGATGAAGGGACACTGGAGTAAACTCCTAGTGTATAGTTTACTGAAACCACAATTCCCTCTCACATTTTCTGAAGGGAAAAGGAGGCAGCAGCCCTAGTAAATTAACTTATCTGACAAAAATGACACAACGGGCTGCAAACACGTGCTATGTCTTGGTAAGTACCGCAGGAAGCAAAGAGAGGACTAGTGCAGCATGAAGGATTTCTGATGGCTGGACTCCATTCCTGTTAGTGTTCAACACCAAGAGCAGTGAAGGCATCCTGACACGCCTGCCTGGTTCTTGAATCCTTTTGAATATTGTGACAAAGAGAGGAAGTACGAATGATCATAAATTATTCATTTCCGAGGCAGATGAATTCCTTAATATCATTCATAAGATGTTATGAGGCACAGTAGAGTTGCTGTCATAAATTTTATCATGCCATGCAATCACATTCTGCTAGAGACATTCAGACACTAGTAAGACATATAAAAATGGAATGGGACTCTACAACCCAAACAAGGCAAACAAATATATTTGAGTTGTAATTTATATTAGATGATAGATGCTACAGTATTTTTCCATGAAACAATTCATTCTTACGCTCCCTGGGAGAAGGCTTGTTTATGGTAGCCTGTCTGTTCTTCACGTATTTTTTATTCATATATCAGGAAACATGATATCAGGGAGATTTGCTTGTGACTGATGTATCTACTGCATATGCAATGTGTGCAGGTCACACATAGTTGCAGAATATACGGCAAAGCATTTCTATGAAGAATTTAGCCATGCAAAATTGCTTTCCAGTTCTTTTGCTTCCATATGTCTTTGGTAGGCACTCAGGTGTTTGTTTGTTTGTTTTTCCCAATATTATTTCTGGACACAGATAAGGATGTTATAAGCATTTGGAAGATGTCACTTCTGGTTAAATCACCATGCTGAAAAAGATTATTACATATCCGTATCTAGGCAGTTTTTATCAGTATAATTCAACTGATCAGGGACCAGATACTCTAACTCTGTAAATTGTCACAGTCACTGGACAAGTCACTCTGACTTCAGAGCAAGGCACTAATAGCTGTTGATATTCAGTTTTAGTACATTTTTCCTTTCTCTTTTTTTTAAATCACAGCACATTATTTTCTTTATTTATTTTCCTCCATTACAGGATCCCTCGTAATCCCTACTCCACAATCATTACCTCCAAATTTCAGGGAGTAATTTTGCAGATATTTTCACAGCCCAGTTCTAACCAAAGAGACAAAAATATCTCAAAAGCTATCATGAGCAGCACTGCACCTCTTCTTAGTTTTCTAGAAAAAGTGCAATATCTCTTGCCACTCTCCTTCTCTCAAGAGAAATGGCAGCTCATACCCACTCTACACATTTAAGTAAGAAGTCTCTAAGCTGCATATTTGTTTGAACCACAAAGCTGCCCAGCTTAGTAATGAATGTCTTAGGAAACTGGTCATGTGCAATAGCAAAACAAGAATGAGTCCACAAGGACTGGTATCCAAGACAGATACTTGCTGCGACACTGAGAGGAAAGTTTGAAGAATCAATATATATTCACTGATTAGACTTTCCTTTTCATAATATATGAATGGTTAAAGTTACTCGTATTCTTTGTAGCCTGCTATTTTTCCTCTAAGACATCAAGGCAATCATATTTTTACACCAAGTAAAAATGTCATAATTCCCTAAATGGGTAAAAATTCCCCACAGTTATTGCTAAAATTTCTCATATAGAAAAGAAAATTATGTATCCAAGAGTCTGGGGATTGAACACAATTTTCCAGAGTCAGACAATCCTACTTACCTATAATGCAGTGCTTTTGAAATGAGCCACGCAGCGTGGTATGTGACAGTATCCTGAATCTAATTATTTTCCAGTTTATAAGAGGGTGTGAAACAAGGCTACTATTTCTTTATTTTGCACTTACACTTCTAATTATATCTACAGCTTGTTATCAAAAATACGATTAGGCAAAGTGCCAATAGGTCATGGAGCTCAGTTAGTAATTGTGACGGGCTGGCTGGCTACCTGCAGCTAACAATCACTAGGCTGATGCGCTCAGATCGTAGTTATTATGGGAAATCCATGCAACTGACAGATGGTTGCTGCTTCCAAAGCAGTCTGCAATTCTGCTCATTTTACTTAAATAAGTTTCCACTCTCCTTTGAAAGATAATTACAAAGTGGCTTATGGTAACAGTTACTGCTGCTATAGCCTTCACAATTTTTTAATTAAAAAAATATCCCAAACCTTACGGTTTAACAAGTAGAGAGTTTTAGCAAGCTCAAAGTTAGCTGGCTGGATTATTGGTCTCTTTGGAATAGATACATGGACACAATGCCTGGCTGAAAATTTAGGCACTTTATTAATTAGTTCTAACTCACTTTCAATCATATGCATGTGCTGTGTTTGTTTTTTCTATCCAATAAAGGAATACTCAGAGAGAAGTCAGGGTGCGTGATTCTCCCACACTCACTGTCTGCACATACTCTCACTTAATTTAGTTGGATCACAGGCAGGGTCGAGTGCTGGGTTTGAGACCTAGATTTCTTCACAGCACATTTTGTAGCTGGAGCTTACCAATTGATGTCAGAAATCACTTGGCCTTTCTTTGCCATTTTTGCTTTGAACTCGAAGTCAAAGGTGCATGCAACCACACATATTTTGGCTAATTCTAAACTTTCCAGATGGGAACTCATATTTCACAAGTACAATTCAAAGCAATATGTACCTTTGATCAGTTAATTACAGTAAGTAGAACAGAGAACCTCAAATGCAAGCTAATTCAAACCAATTTTAACCAACTTAATACATACTTTCTTTTTCATACTAAGTTCACTAATGGGAAGGCTGAATCAGAGCTACTTAAATTCAGTCTGCAACATGGAGAACCCTGTCTTTATCAGAGATGATACCTTGCTTAATGTGATATCTTAACATCTTTAAACCATTGTGGAAGTCTGATTCAGATCTGCAGCTAAACATTATGGGTAGCAAGTAACTGTAATTCCCGTACACCACCACCCTAAGAGTGAAGGTATTTCAGAGGTCACCTTGTCCATCTGAGGAAGGTCAATTAGGTTCATATCCCTAATATTAGATGCTCATCCAACATCTTCTTCAAGGCTTTCATTGATGAGGACTATAATCCTTCCCAAGTGACATATTTCAGTGCTTCCAAAACTTTACAATTGGTAAGCTTTTCTTACTGCCTGCTGTGACTCATTCTCATGCCAGTTTCAGCCCATTCTTTCTTGTCATAGCAAATCAACTTAAAATTCTGGGGTTTCTGAATTGTTATGATGATTTTGGAAGTCATAACATGCTGTAATTGAGGATACTATTGTGACTTCTGTTTAAATGTATGCCGGTTACGCCTTTACAATTATCTATTGATAACTGTATATAGAGTATATTTTTCTAGGAATTAGCCAAATTGACATCAAATTGTCCTCTGATCTTGTCTCTGAGAATTTTACATTCTTAAGTTATTGTAATTACATCAGAAAATTGAAATCTCTTAGTATTGCATTCATTATTATATTAATCTTTCTTTTGTAACTGAGGGATCTCTTTCATTGTTAACACTTATAGTATAATTGGTATGTTGGTCAGATAATTGATTTGTTTTTCACTTTTAGCTTTCTTTTAGCAGAATTTTCCAGGGCAATAGAAAATTACTGACTATGTAGTGCTATGTTTAGAGGTACAGCCAAATTTTGCAGTCAGTAAGTAGTTTACACATAGTGGCATATATAATAGAGCACTTAGACGTAGCTTTTCAAAGCTGATTATATTGCCCATTACAAGTGTCTGACAAAATGAATCCTTTTGTTCCTGCAAAAAGCTATGTTTCTAACATTGATCAATCAATACCCAAAGGATGCATTCTAACTTTGTAAAGAATGGGTTACCATATTTATTCAAAATTACAATTTTCACTGATGGGCAGTCACTTATTAAATGGTGTTTCTGATTGAATTTCCTCAAGACTTTTTGTATGCAGAAATTTAAGTCATGCTAAGCTTTTTAATTATTAAAATCACCTGAGTATACTTAGGAAAAATGAGATTCAAACCAGACTTCTAATGGACAATGCCTCTGGTGTGAAGACACTGATTCTAAATTGCATATGTCATCACAATATTTTTGCATAACCTCAGCTGAACATAAAAATGAGAACAGAAAACTGAACCACAAGAAAACAGATTTTTATACAGATTATCATTATCTAGGCCTAGTTTCAGATCCAGCTGAGATATGTCAGCCTTTTCTGAATGTAGAGGGAAAATGCTGAAGATCACCATACACTCCACAAAGATGTCATGCTGCCAGGAAATTGCTTTGAAATGCATTCTGAAAGGCAGAAAAATAGAAAAAAAAAAAAACATAAATAAGACAAGTTGTAAAAAGGAAGTGCAGAGAAATAGCTGAGATTCCACCAGTCTCCAGAGAGGGAACCCATCAGCTGGTACAGGGGTCCTGACAGACATGTTGCCTTCCAGGCTCTTTCTTGGATCAACAGAAGGACAGGCAGAGAAGTGCCTCCAAAGGATTTTTTTTTCCTATCCAAAGACAATTGTCTAAGCAAAATGAAATGCATCTTTCCTGGACACTTCTCTTAACTGAGGGAGCTCAAATAGCTTTAGACACATACTAAATGATTGGCTTGGCTGAGGGACTTACCTTTCAAGTGGATCAAGATACAAGGGAAAGGATATAATTCTTGGTGACAGACTGTAAGAATGAAATATCTATGAGATAGGATCTATATGTCTATCTATCCAGAAATATCTACCCCAATAGTATGGGGCCAGGTCTGGGATCTTTTGGGATGGCAGAGTGTATGTAATATATATGAAACAATATTGAAAAGCATACCTGGCTAGATACTCATAAAACTATCTGCCAAAGCAATATAACATTCCAGACACACTTACATGCACATTAAATGAAAAATCAAAGGAAATGTCAAAACAAACTATAAAAATAGTGTGTTCAGTTGCTTTTCTTTATTCTTTGACAAATGTACATATATGATTTTTTAAAGGTAGACAGTTGTTCAATCCTAAAACTTAGTACAGTAGCATATATGTCTTTAAATATTTAAAATTTACTTCTTTCAATTATCACATACAGTGAAGAGCTGGGACTTTACATCCTTCAATCCATAATTCAGATACTGCAATATTTGTTAAGGAATGAGGATAAGAAATCTAGATCTCTTCCATTTCCAAAACAAGTGAACTTGAAATGTAGATCCTTTATCCTGCACTTGGCTCTGAGTGGTCCTGTGATTAATATTAATACAGAATATAAAATACACTTAATTTTGAACATCCTTTGTTTCAATAAATGAATATACAGACAAAATTCATGATGCAGCAGTAAGATAAAATAGACACTGTTGTTACAGTCTGCAGAAAGAACCTACTTCCATTCTGCACAATTTTACAGTAAATAAATCATAAGTTACCAAGCTGGTTCAGATGGTAGATGCAAACATATATTATCATTCATCTTCTATCTTCTGGTGTAACCCAGAAGATTATGCCTCAAAATAAACACAGAAGAAATAATCCTCAATCAATTAGCGGTTTCTCTGATGTAGCCTGGTCCCAAACACATTGAAACCCATGGAAAGACTTCTACTGACTTAACTAGGTTTTAGGCCACGACAGCAGAAAATCTGTTTACATCACTAAACTATTTTACAATGTGTCTAATGAAGGAAGACAGAAGACAATTGAAACAAGAATTCTTCCATTTACTCTATAAAATCCTCAGGAAACAACACTGACATTAGCTCTCGAACACACATATTTTCAGTGAATTGTGATTTGAGCTAGCACATATTTGTGGACTGTCTTCAGAGAAGAAAGATAACGTAAAAGCCAAAGTTTTAAGTTCCTTCTGCTGAGGCACTATTTCTGCTTCTCAATGCTAAAGAGAAGGAAAAGCACTATGAACTTACTTTTTGACCAGAATATGAGCAGAAGTATTTATCCATCCAAAACTAATGTTTGTTAAACATCTTACATAGGAAGACCATGAACATTTTCTTGAAAAATCCTTAAAAAACCCTAAAAAACTGTTAAGGTTATTTGGTGGAATATAAGGAATTTGTTGACATTATTTGGATATTATTTATTTTTAAAAAATTTACTTTTCTGGTAATCATAACTTTACCCAGTTAATTCATATTTTGTCCAGAAGAAAGCTCATGGAAAAAAAAAAAAAACTAGACTGAACCAAATCACTAGAAACATTGTCAAGGTGCTGTGTTAATGCTTTTCATGTCTGTTGTTATATCCATAGAATGCAGAATGTCCAGTGAAATGGAAATAGATTTGCTTTGGAAAGTAGAAGCAATGAGCTCCTTCAACAAATCTAGGAGTTCTTTCCATATTATAAATACAGTAAAGTATCCTCATAGGACCTTGAGGGGAAATGAATGGTCCCAGGTGCTCTTAAGGCTGTTGAAAATACTGAGAAACATGAAAGACTCCATATTGCAGAGCCCACACAAAACTGTCCCTCTGTGCACTCTTGCATCTGTGTGTAAATACACTTCACCATGTTAAAGTGGATGGAAGATATATGACGGGATTATTTGTAATATGATACTTGATTCAATAACTCACATCGCCTTTTGCAGCTGCATGCGATTTGTTCTATGGTCCACAGAAACTGAAGAGGAAACTGGAGTCCAGAAATAAATTTGGCTAAAAAGATTACGCATTCTGCTAACAAGTAAGAAAAGTAAAACAAAACCACCAATTTTCCTTACTAAATTATCCCTTAAGATTTGTTTTGACGACATATCATGAGTTAATTGTTAAGGTCTGTGGTTTTTTTCTGTGGGAAGCCTATCTGAAAACAAAATACTAATAAATGTGATGGGAAGTTCCTGAACTCGCAGAACTGCAGCAGGAAATATTTGACCTTAATAGACCCCTAACTGTGATGTTTTCATCAGGGAAAACTATCACTAAGCAGTGTCTACAGTAAAACTGTCTTACAACAGCAATGTGGAATTTAAAAGAAAATATGTCAAGAGTAATTAAAATCAGAAGAATGATCAAGTCTCAGCTAACATTGCTACATAAACAGGCACTACCAAAACAAGAAGCAAAATCCCCGAGAGATTATAGAGACAGTAAGCATCTTGCTAAGAAAATACAGAAGTTTAGAGGTTTTGTGTGAATACATCCATCATTTATTCCACTCAAATTAACACTGTTCATATCCACCATTTTTGGATCTTTTGCAGAGTAAGAAGAAGGAGATTAAGAGCATTTCTGTTGTGCAATAAAATTTAATTACTGACATGTTTAAGACAGATACTTAAGCCTGTGGAAAGTTTGGAAGATAATAGTCTTACATAGTTTGCCAAAAACAAAGAATGCCTCTACTTAATCCATGGGGGCACAAATAAGATTCCTGAAGACTAATGATAAATAAATAGGTGACAATAAGTAAAGTAGTATCTTCAATTTTGAACTGCCTTACACTTCTCAAGACATCATAGCGGCCTTGCCCTCTATGACTCAAACCACTCTCCAGAAGATAATGGTCAGAAAAGTCCACAAAATTTTGGGAAGGACAAAACGAACATATGGGACTGGCTTGGAACTTCTGTGAGCCACGGCTTGTCTTGCAAAACAAGGCCTGGAACACCAGGCTCATGTTACATGTGTGATCTGTGTTTTACTCTCCCCAGGATTTCTGAGCTAAACACTTCTCCACGACTTCTACACACTTAGGCCTGATGAGCAACTCAGCAGAAATATGGTTTATTTCTTGCGTTTGTCTCCAGGATGGGCCAGAGCAGATCTACAAGCGGTGACAAAGACCACAGCACTGCAAGGAATTGTCCAAAACATGTTAAAAAAGATTACTTAATCAAGTTTATACAGTTGATGTCATTAAAAGACCACCTTCCGCATCCTACGAAGCTCTGGCACCAAACGCCAGTACCCTGACAGCACTAATAGGCTTTAATGGCCCAAGCAGCCCAACTTGGGACCTGCCCCTGACACAAAGGTATTTCAGCCCAGCCCTGGCCTCAGCCGTGGCTTGAGCAGTGCTATAGGACTGCTCCTAGGGTTCTTTCCAAATTATTTCTTCTTGCTTCTGGAACAGCATGCAGAATATCTTGTCTCTGGAAGCTCCTGCGTTTGCTTTCAGGATTTGAGCTTGGCACATCATTTCTCTTTTCAGCTCCTTCAGAAGCCAAGGAACTTGCTGCTACTGCTGTCCCTTACCTGGGTAAGTCCTAGCAGCTGGAATTGGTAGTGGAACTGGTGTTACTTCACATTTAGACGAAAGATCTGCTATTCTTTTAAAGCAAGTGGAAAACTCTAGGTCCTGATGCAATCCCAGTGTGACTCTGAGGGGACTTTAAGGCTTATAAGGGCAACACATCTGAAGCATCCAGCATTTCTTTAAATTTCTTCTGTTTGCATAAGATGGGCTTGCAAGACTTCACAGGTTAAGGATTTTGGGAAGGATGGTTGTAGATATAGCAAAACCTAAAGCTAATTAAACGGTGGAGGGATCATACATGCTGACAGTGTGTAAATTAGTGTCTTCCAATGTTTTTAATATGGCTTTGTTTATATCATAGACAATTCTAACTTGAAGATTACCATTTTAATTTATTTTGTGAAGCTTTTTTGGGACTTCATAAATTAGGATGGCTACTTTAAAAACAAACAAACACAAACAAACAAGAAACAACAACCACAACAAAACAGAACCAAAAACCAAAACCCAATACAAACCACCTTAGAATAAACTTTCCATCAGAGCAAAGTTTTCCTGATGTTCAGCCTGACAAATTCTGCAGTCTCATTTTTCCACTAAACCCCTGACAGATCTTCCAAGTAAACAGCCATGTGCCATTTGCTTCCTTGGAAGAATTACATGTTCACTGGCATGGGGAAGCGCATTCTGGAATCTACACATTATTCAAATTCTGCAGTTCCTAATAGTGACTCTTTGGATCTCATCTTGGAGTGTGTTGAAGGCAGATTGAAACTACACAAAGAAAAACATTGACAAGTACAAGATCGTTGATAACATCACCCTTCTCATTCCAAAAGCATCAAAGGAAAAGTTATGGCTTTCATTATTTTTAAATGCAAGATTGACTAGTGAAAAAAATACCCATAGCTTACAAAATGCTGTTTATTGGTATTTTAAAGGACAAAAGCCTTCTTAGATTTTTTTTTTCCCCCCAAGGTCAGTCTGAAGGTTTTGCTTTGTAGGAAAGAGAGAAAAAGCAACCCAAGTTGTGCAGTCTTCAGTAGTAGAATTAAATCAAAATTCCACTGGAGATCTTCCAATCTTCTGTCTGGAAAATATGTAGGATATGTAGCTTTAAGATCTTTTTAATTCTGTGAGATTTTTTTTTTGTTCTGCTTTCCTTTGATTTGCATTTGCTAATGGAGAACAAAATCATCTTATTGTCATAAATTTCTTTACTAAGTAATGATCTATGGATGTCATTAGCTGATGAATCATACTAAGAACTATTTAAAACCTTATGTAGGAATCATTCTTTGCTTGGTATCGCAGAAAAGAACCAAGATTCAGGGGTCAATGTCATCATGTGCTTATCTCAATAAACCATAAAATATGCTAAAAGTATTTGAGAGGGAAAATATCTAGATTGTGAGTGCAGATGGTTTATTAGTACAAAGACAAAAGCATGTAGAAAGTGTATTGCAAATATTGTTTTCTTTCAAGGTGTTCCTAACACAAAACACTATCAATGGGACGTCGTCAGAAACACTTTCTGAAAAGGAGCCATGTAGACTTAGAACTGAAAATATTTTGTGTTTTTTAAAACATAAGTGTTAAATCTGGAACCCATAACATTTTAGGATGCTGTTTCTGTAAATAGTGGATGAACTCTTTCATGCAGTGTAGCTGGCTCAGTGGTGTATATGAGTAAGAGGAAGAGGGGGGGGCTGTGATCAAAAGAGCTTTGGAGCCTTGGTAGGTATGCTGCATATTTACCGCTCCAGGAGTCTTGTTGCTGTATATTCTGCTTTTTTGAGGTGTTACACTTATTTGCCTGAATGTATCCTGTTTAAATGTTTGTCCTGTTAAAAGCAGATAAAGGAAAAGTAGTTGTCAGACATCATGTCAGATGGACTAAGAGCCACATAGGGGATGCTCAGTACTTACAATATGATTTTGAAGGCTATTGTATTCAGTTCTGTAAATGGTAAAGCAGGGTACCAAATGATCGTTTGTCATTGACCTGAATTTTCTAGAAGTGGAAGGGCAAACAGTGCATTCCTGACATAGCACTTCAGTTGTGGCTTGGCCCTTTTCTCATTCATTAGGCTAAACAGTGGATGCCGATTTTATTCACTTTCTTGTACACCCATACCTGTGGTAAATTATTGTATTTCAATAGAAGGTAAAACTATATGATACCATCTGTAATGAGTGTCTCACTCTGCATTCCTCAGGGGAAAATCTTTGAGCTTGTTTTGGTTGTGTAGCTCTAGGAAGAAAAGCCTGCCAAAAAAAAAGGCAAAAGGCGCTTAGACTGGAGAGTGCTGAGATTTGAAACAGGCTTTAATTCTTCCATAAATGAATTCCCATCTCTTTGGACTACCTTCCAAGAAGACTGCAGCCTGAGATCAGTGCCATCAGCTGGCCGCAGTTCTGATGAAAGCCTGTGAGGGGTGGGAGGAAGAGCCCATATTTCTTCATTCCTCACATGTTTCAAATAGTATGATTGCACTTTGTCTGTGCCACCAGTCCTTCCCCGGGAGACCTCACTCCCTGCATGGTATGTCAGCGTATGGAAAGCTGCTTCTAATTTGAACTGGAGGTAACCAAATCAAACGAAGGAAGCTGGAAGCTGACAGTGTTTTGTCTGGTGAGTCCCACGATGCAGGTGCCTATACAGAGTCGGCTGTGCCTCCCACCAGCACCCAGCCACCCCGGCACTGCTGAGTGCCACCCCTTGGCAGCAGGCCTGGAAGGGCACCAGCCATCACACCACCGAAAAAATGCTGCGAGGCAGAACCACAGGCTGGGGGAAGTTACAGCAGGAGAGTGAGGAATGAGCACTGAGATGCTTATCTCTGCTGTCCGCACCCAGAGGACCTACCAAACCAGCCTGTCCTCAGCTAACATCTCTCCCTGCTTAGAATATTTCTATTGGGAAAGAGATGACTTGATGCTTTTGGCGGCTGCCAGGGAAGAGTTGACTGTCCTTTAGGCAGACAGAGTTACAGCAACCCAAGGGCTCATCCTTCCCAAGGTCTGATGATGGCGTGTGTCCTCTCCTGCTTGTATGTTCCCTTCATCTCTGCTGCAGCCCTGCAAGTAGCATCGGAGAAGGAGCACGTCATACCTCCTGCTGTCCTCTGAGATCGAACCAGAGTAATTCTTGCTAGTTTTCTAATTTTACAGGATACTTTCAGGCAGCCAGAGAATCAAAAGCAATGCCATATGACATAAAATCCAGCCTCTTCGACATGGCAGATAGGACTTTTGAAAAAATTCATGTGACCATTTTTTTGAGAATCAAAAGGCAGTTATTTCACAGGTAGGAATACTCCCTGTCTTCTGAATACAGTAATTTTTTTAAAGAGGAAGTCTTCATTTTAAAAGAGCCTAATCATTGATATTTCAGCCATGCACTTGTGAAAATAAAAGACAATATTTGCAAGAACACTTGGGAACCTAGAAGTTTAAACTAGTGTCTAATGGCATTCACAGAAACCCCAGAGAAAACAGGTAACTAAAAGCAAAAGAAATTTTACCAGTCCCGCTTTGGATTCACTTGTACCTTTTAAATTCTACATATTTTTTAGAAAACTTTAGAAAATATGAAAAACCCAATTCTCCTTTTGAAATAAGTCAGTAATACACCTGCATCTGGTTTACATCATATGCAGGATACGACTTTCATGAGTTAACCCTTCTAGCAATTATTTGAAAACGGATCAAGAATGTGATTTGTTGTGCAGTTTCTCAACAGGGTGTAGAAAAGCAAATAATTTGGATCTTTCTAGAAATATTTTAGTCTACATTTTGTAACTTCCTTCTTTTTACTGGTGTTTAAAAAGAAACACTCAAGTATCTTCATTGCTTTTAATGTGCTCCTGCAAATTACTGCAATGCTGCTTGAAACAGTTCCTGGCTTTTAATTTATTACCCATGGCAAAATTCCAACTTGTAACATAAGTACCACTTTTTTAAAATTCCAGGTTTAGAAACCCGAACCATATTCTGCTTGACATATAGACTGACCCAAGATGAAACGTATATTGTAAGAGATGTTTAATTTGATCCTTTCACATGAGCTGTTCAGTATAACCTCTAAAGATGGAAACCATTCAGAAGGGTACATCATCTGAAAATCTATTACACTGATTTTTCCTGCTCTTAGTGAAAAAGCCAAACTGATTAGCTTGCATTCTTTTGCAACTCTTCAGCCTTCCTTTGCATAAACATATTTGATATCCTCTTTCTTAAACTACTCTAATTTGAGGTAGAGGTAAGGCCTAACAGCTTGTTCTCTTGGGATTGTGAGTATATAATACTTTAGTCAAGTTCAGTGGAACCACCTGTAGAATATAGTGCAACTTACTGCCAGAAAGATTATTAAAATCAAGCTTTAAGTGCCTTAGTCATGTTCAAGACTTGCTTCTGTAGATAGGGAAGAAAATATGTTCCCTGATATGAGGGTTTTTTTATATTCCCAATGCATTTTCTTTCTAGATTACTTTTCCAGTGGTCTTTTCAGTACACCCAAGAAGATATATAAGAATCTAAGTACTGGAAGTGCATAATTCCTAAAGCATATATGAGCATGTAGTTGTAATTTATTTCTTATGTGAACATAGGTATTCTCAAACATACTTTTAAGATGTGAAACTTTATACTGCTGCAGGAACAAGACAGGACAAATGGAAAGAAGGAAGGAAATTTTTATTCACTGAGGATTCCTTTCATCCTGGAAAATGGATTTACACCATATAATAGCATTAAATCACCTGTTCCTGCAAGTATAAAACCCCGGCTATTAGCAATGAAAAGTGTAGACATTAAAATAAATGATTTTTTTAAAAATTATTCAGTTAAATGTAACAAAATTCATGTAAAATAGTCTGTCTGAAATACTTTGTCCCACATTATGCGCAGGGTCAAGGCAGAAAAGTGTAACTCTTTCTATGAATTCCTACTTATTTAGTTGTACAGGGCTTTTCCTTAGGAAGAAAGAGTGTTTCCTTGGCAGAAAGTACTCTCTGCCCATCCGCTACCCCTTAAAAACCACTGGATACAACCGTACTAGTAAAGCCTGACTTGTGACAACTAACAAAATTATTTAGCAAGCTGATTTCACTATTGCATTTCATATAATGTCATTATATGATATGCCTATTAGAATTAAAGTTTGGTTACTATTTCAAAAAATCTGGCATGTCTAATGATGGTGTCAGAAATCTAATTGTTATAATAGGGGCTTAATTCACATGCTACACAATAACGAGTAGATTCAGTTCTTCAGGGGAAAAAGTAATCAAAAGATTTGAGTATGATCTTCAAATTCTGCAAATGCAAAGTTCTAAAAATATTTATCTTAGGAATCCTTGACAAGCCTGTAAGTCAAATTTTAAAAAGTATTTTGGGGCAAATGGGTTATCTTGCATTTAAATTTTCAAATTATGAAAACCAAGCAATTCTTAAACTAATGTTATTTTGAATGCTTCTATCAGTCTTCTATCCATGGCTGAAGAATAAGTATCTCTGAATGTTTGCTTGATAGTCTATAATTACATGTTTATTTAGCCTTATTTTCATATCTTTTGTTTATATTGGAACTGGGAAACACATTTTGCTGCCTGCCCTGAAAGGAGTAGCTATATTTCTGAAAGCATGTACATTCTTTTGAATGAGGCTTCCTAAAACAAACACGTCTCATGATCAGGCAATCTTCATGTATGTATGTCTGCCTGTCCCCAGTTCATCACTTGAGAATCCATTTGCCACTTTAAATCAGATCTGATGAAAGAATAGCAGCCCTAGAATGCGGAGTTCTTGCAGGTTGTGTGGAAACAGCAGAATAAAGCATCAGTGTCTGTGCTGAAGGGAGGGCTGTAGTGTGAACTGAACCCTGGATGGTTCACATGGGAGAAATATGAAAGTTTAGCTGATGGGGAAACCTATGATTACTGCCTTAGAAAGCAAAACCATAGGAAACCATGTTTTTTCCTTCTGTTTCTTTAACGTATTTGCACTTAGCTACTTGATTAAAGTATTAAGCCCTGCATTTGCTAGAGCACATAGCTCTCTGCTGCTTCAGAGTGAGCTGGTGCACGCCAGCTATTGCTCTGAACCCCAGTGATGGCTTTGCATACCAGCTCTGTCCCCTATGGTGGAAAAAGGTTTGAAAGCAAGCACTTTTTCAAAGAGAATGGAAAAATGTTTGTAGAAGATAGCAAGTACAAGAACATCTCTGCTATCAGATGAGTACAAATAAAGATCTGAAAGATATATCACTGTGATTAAGATGTGTGACGTAATACCTATGGTTATCTGTAATGGTCAGTTGTGGGTCATTACTCAGGGTGGCTTGCTCTCGCTGTTTGTGCCGACCAGTACAACCAGGACAAATTAAATGTACATGTTTTTGATGACTGGAAGATGGGAACTCATTCTCTGAGATTTTATTTCTCTCCTGCCTTCCACTCTGACTAAGCATTTTGCTTCAAAGGCTGCAGGAATGTTGCGACTGATTTGCTTCCAGATGATTGATTCAAAGCCTGTCCCCCCAGTAACCAGTAATAACTAACGAGGTTTAAAAGAAGACTTTAGCATGTCCTTAGAAGTACTTGACTGGTTCCCTGATTTTTTTTTTTTTTTCTGCAATTAAATGGGTTACAGAATGTTTGCTTGGAAAATGTGGAGTCCTCTAACCTTAAATCTACGTCCAATCAAATCATTCCTTCTTTCCAAGAATTAAACAAACACATCAACACTGAGCAGCCAAACAGACATGAATCAACAAAGAAATCGTGAGCAAACACTTCCATACCACTATTTGATGTTAGATACTACATATAAAACCTTAAAAATAGGTCCCTTCTTACCTACAGATATGTAAATAGCCCTTTTTTTTTTTTCCTGGACACAGCCACTTGCATGGGACAGGACTCACACCAGTAAGAAATAGAAGGATTGTTTAACTACAGAAAGCTGAATTTTTAAGAATGTGATAAGCACTTTACATGCTTAACACAATTTATATTCATGAATGACCATAAATTTGTGCAGGGCTAGCAAGGTAGTAAGCGTACACATTTTTATAACCTTTCTAGACTGAAATGTGCATGTGGGAAAATAATAGTTTTATTTCTCAGACTTCCTACAATCTATTTAGAAAGTGGTAAACAACTTTCATTGCATCCTAGAGATGTAAAGACAACAGAGAACAACGATGCTCAGTGTGTTCAGAAGTAGAACTGTTCTTTCACCGGAATTTTTGACACAACAAGAAGTACCACTGACACCATGTCTTGCTCCAGAGCAAACCCAGAAAGAATTATGAAGATCAGTATGTTCCAGTCACAGTGGACTTGAGAAAATCTTGTGCGTATTCTTGTCCTAGTTCTGTTGCATACACTTTTGGTGGGTGTCTCATTACTACAGCCTTAACTGTGTAGCTCTGACAGACTTGGGATGTGTGTATCTCAAGGGAACCGTCTCATCTGCTGTCATCACCAGAACTATTTTGTCTTGTCTTAGTCTCATCTGCTTCCCTCTCCAAAGTATGTTCCTGTCATAGTTGGTGTCCTTGAGTCACGGACCACTGGCTATTTCTCACTGTGTTCCTGCCACGTTATATTAGGACAAGGTTCATGAAAAATACTGACTCCAGTACTACTCAAAAAAACAACGAGGAAGCAAAACACTGACTGGCAAATAGCAAATGTTCACCGTGTTCCCTTTCCAGACATGTAAACCATGGGCATTTTCAATGTCGTCACCAGGAATCTGTTCTTTCATAGTTTAAAAATAAGTGCTTTTGTCAGTTTACCTGAAAAGACTGAGTGATGGTTTATTGCTCAGAACTCTGTTCAGATACGATTTTTGCATAAAGATAATGAGCATAACTTCTGTTCTGGCAGACTGTGGCTTACGACCACTTACCACCAAGGGCAGTGGGCTAAGATCCTTGGCTAATGTAAGCAAGCATGTCCCTGCTCATGTTTATGGAGGGACACAAGTCTAAACTGCACAAAGAGTTGGATCGATGCTTTGTGTTAAAGTATGTAATGAATAAGAGGATTAGTCTTTGCATGGGAAGAAAACTGTCTTGAATTGCCAAAAGTAGTGTCTATCTGGATCAGACCATTAGTCTCACTTTTCTTTCCAATACCTCACTCTAAACCTAGGGAAAGAATAAACTCTGAGCCTTGTACATCAAGATAAGTTTTTTAGATTTTTCTTGGATACTATGAAGTAATTTTTTGTTGTTGTTGCTCTTGAGATCAGCATAAGGAGAAGCAGTCCCACGAGACATCTGTCAAAGTATTTTCCTTGGAGAAATCTGCAGGGCCATTACCCAAAATTCTGCTCACGCATTTACACAGCTCTGTGCTTTTCCTTGCCTCCTAGAAATAGTGATTGATTTAGAGGGCTAGTTCCATGTTCTGTGTTTAATTAAAGCCTACTCTGTGCTTCTTTTTGCTACACTGTCTTCCATGTCCCAGAACTCTTTACAGAGTGTATAATTGGTGTTGTAATTAATTCCCGCTATTCCAGGATCTTGTTTCTTACTTTTATTAGTCATGGTTTTTCACCTTTAGAACAAAGCTTTGCAAAGTAATAACCTTTAGTACAGACGTCACATTTCCCTATCAAGGTTTCTTAAGTTTTCTTCCCCTCTCAATTTTCTGCCTACAAACACCTTTGGTATTTCTATAGTCCATGTCCACCACTCTTGTCCAGACACAATGTGGCAATCCTGCTTGTCATTTTATGACCGCAAAAAACACCTTTCCAGATTTTCCTGGGTTTGTCTTCTCTATACCCCACCAAAACGCTTGCCTAGATCCCTAACAGCAGTCACAGACTTTCTAGTCCTGTGTTTTTTAAAGGCGTTCTTGCTCTTGAAACTGCACTGCTGTATCTTGCCTTACTGCAATGTGTACCCTTAGCATTTTCCACAGGGACATACTAGTTCTTACCAGCGCCTATTTACCAAAGGAATGTTGTTCACGGAGTGCTGGTTCATAAACATTTCTCATTTTTGCAACGTTGATGTGGGTGTCTTAAGGACTGCTCATTCTTAAGCAAAGATTTGCTGGTTAATAATGTTTTTTAATTAACAAACAGTTTGTAAAGTTTTTGTATCCATATTGTTAATAGACCATGACAGAATAAATCTGATATCAAGAGAAGTTTTAAAGAGCTCTAAATTTCAATGAAAATTCATAGTATTTTATGTATGAATATATTTAATATGTACTAATCTATGAATGTACCAAATACCAAAAGAAAAATAGTTCAGCTTTAAGGATCAAATTTATAACAGGTGTCTAAACCAGTTATCCATGGTATCTTCAGTACAGGTATCCTTTCATGAATAACTTGGCTTCTCATAGGCAGACAGGCATTTTTGTGTGGTAGGTGAGCACACATTAAATTTCTGTCTGCACAGAGTTTTCTCTGTCACAAGTACACATATATACTCATAAATGCTAGGTGTTACTCCACAGGCATATGTTATTTAGGGTACATAGCCAGATCCAAACCTTACACACATATTCATCTTCAAAAACACTGGTAGCCCAACAGGACTCTGAGAGTACTCACTCACACAGTGAGGCATAAGGATTAAAGTGAAAAGGCCACTAAAACATGGCTCTATCTAAAATACAGAAGTGGAAGTTTGAAAGTTAGCTGAAGGTTACTTCAAAATTAAAGCCACTAAGAGGTTTTAAAATGCCAATTTTAATGTAAAACCTTTCTGAAAATGGCATTATAGTGGTACTTCACATATTTTTCAGATGACCACACAGGGTATGATTAGTATGGCTGATTCTGTTTATCATCCACTTCTGTCTTTGTGTCTTCTTTAATCTGGCTCATTACTGCAGTATGAGAAAATACTTGCAGTTACACCATCTCCTCTGCTTTAACTTCTACTCTAAGCATATAATCTGTTTAATGCAGCAAAAAGGACAAAGAAATAACAATAAGATGCAAAACTGAAATGCAGAGGAAGCCTTCCTCTCAAAGTATCCTATCATTTTGAAAAACTAAGTATAAAAAAATTACACTGTCATTGGCAATTAAAATTTTTCTCCCTCAATTTACTAAAATGAGACTTTTCTAACTACTATGAGCACAACTCAAATAATCTGAACAGATTAAACCAACAAAAAATAGGTTTATTTCGTTAATTTAAATTAAACATTTGAAGTATCAAAAGCTAAAAGAGAACACAGATTTAAATTAGCATGGAGCCATCAGCAATAAATGTATTTTTTTGTAACTCATTGACTTTGAGAACCATGCTTATTAGCTCAGGATGATTTAATCCAGTGCTGAAGAATATTATCTGATGTGTATGTTCAATATATTGACAACTTCACACAGAACTGAATTGCTGTAATGTCATTCTTAGAAAGAAATGCTATTTTTCTTAAGCCTGACATAAAGGATCTTCACTGTCAGAATTTTATGATGACTGTTTCTCAAAAACAGCAGCTGAATGTTTGGGTTTTTTGTTTGTTTTTTTTGTTGTTTGTTTGTTTGTTTTTCCTGGGCAAAGTAATCTGAAAGTACCTGGCAACTGTGAAAATGATGTGACTGAGATTCCAGCTTCTCTGGGGTTTTGTTTTTGTAACTACTGTAATTAATATTACATAGCCATTAGGATTAAATGAAAACATGACATTGATGTTATTCTTAATGAAGCAGATTTTCATAAAGGTGACAATGTGTCTTGCTTACAAACCAGTTTGATGACAGACTTTCTTTTTTTCATGGCAACCAGTGTGGTCCAAATTTTCTATGCTCCTAGGAAGAGCAGCAACATGAGTTTGAGTCATCTGGCTATATATTCAGAACATGAATATATTTACACACACACACATGCTTCTCTGACTCCGCGCCCAGGAGGGCTGATGCTGCTGCCACTGTCCCCCTCGGGCCAGTCCCGCGCTGCTTCCCAGGGAAGACACAGCTGGGGCGGGGGCTGCTTTGGTACTGGGGTCTTGCCCCGTTGTGGAGTTGGAAACAGTTCCAGTTCGAACATAAGCTGAGGAAAACCTGGGTCTAGGATCCTAAAATACTTGTCTTGTGTTGTCCTTACTCAACTTGTGCTCATTATTCCCTCCTTCCTCCCAGATGCTGTGTATAAAAACAGGCATTGACTTCAGCATACTTAGGAATGTGATTTTCTGAGTTGATTGTAATTCTAATATAGTTAATAATGTTCCTTAGAAAGCTGAATTAGCCAACTAATTATTACATATTTTAAGTGAGATATTGAAGCTGTCAGTCAGCATCCTGTGATGCTGTTATTTATTAACTTACACTGCTTTTGCACTCCTCAGCTTGGCTTAAAATGGTGATTGTTTTATTTTTGTTTTGTTTTAACCGCAGAGTTTCTACTAATCTATTTCTCTTTAGAAGTACAAATGCAAATCCCTCCTTTCTGATTTGGCTGGCAGTTTCAGAACTGTCTGTACATACACAGCAAACGTTTTGCCTTTTCAATATCAACCGCCTACCTCCTGAGCATCTGATTAAACCTTCTCATCTATGGCATTCAAAAAATACCTATTGCCATAGCATAATTAAATTTGCCGATTAAATATAATTTGATTTCATTTGGAGGGAATTACTCTTCATGGTGTGGGTGGATCTCAAGGAGCATTTAGAAAAATTGAGCCAGCTACTTAACAAGATAGTAGCAGATTTAGTGGCGGTAACCCTCTGTTGAGAGTGCTGTCACAATGCTAAAGGACAGACACGTGGTTTGGCTGCTAGGTTTAAACCAAGAAGAAAATTTAAGTATGAAATTATTGAAGATAAATATTTCAACTTACCGAGAGCAGAAAGTCTTGCTGGATGATAAGGCTGGAACAACTGCTGTGGTCAGCACACTTGTATACTAGTCACATCTGACTTGGTTTATGTCAATAGGATTATAGAGCAGTTGATACACATGAATGCTATTACCTTCAGTAATAAGACACTGAATTACTAGTGAAACACTTAATCCCCTTCCACAAAATTTAATGCTGTGAGTATAGTGCAAGAGAAAATATGGATGAGTCTAAAATTCCTTGAAAACAGTCACTTAACTATTTACTTTTCTTAAAGGCAAAGAAGAAAACATCTACTTGACTTTCAATTGATTTCTGAAATCTGGAACACCTGTCAAAGGAGAGAAGCAATTATTTTTTTCCTCTGTTATGGGCATGACACTAAGTAGTGTCTTAATATAGGAAGTTAATATAGCAGCTAAATATAGGGACACTTTTTTTCACTTTAAATTAATTTTTTTTTTTTTTTTTCTGTCAAAACCTGACACAACTTCTGATAAAGCTGGCTTTAATCTGTTTAGTTTGATTTACTAGAAGGGCAATGGTGATTACCCTCTTGATTAGCTGTCAATAGGGAAGAATACAAATACATTCTAAAAACTATAGCAAAACATGGCATTGGACTAGATGATCTTTTGAGGTCCCTTCCAGTCCCAAACATACTGTGATACTGTGATATTATAACAGTTACAGCTGCCAAAGAGATTCTTACCACTTGAGAAATACAGATCGATCTGAAAACAGTTGCAACATTATTTTAAAATGAGATGCACAGCAACAAGATTGAAAACCTGCTGATGACATGAATATGGATATAATCCATCTAATTGATTTCTAGCAATATTTGCAGCGTGCCTATCCACTGCATAGCCAGCTCTCTTGGTTTTCTTCAGACTAGCTTCAATTGTCTTCATCATAGTAATATTGTCTTTACCACAGTGACTAATGACTTTTTCCAATGTATGTTAAAGTTGGTCTTTCTGCTGCCCTTCTCTTTAATCTAATTGAGTCTCTAGTGAGATACTAATGGTTCCTTCCCTTCTCATGCTAAGAAGTATTCCCAGTCCTTATATAATACATATGCAGGTAGACACAGCTCCAAGCAGTTGCACTACTGTGACGGTGTCACGTGAAGAGAACTTATCTTACACCAGCAAATACAAAAATCCCTTTAGTCCCTGCACTTCCCCAGTAATTCACACCTGCCTCCCACACAGGTAATTTAATCTGTGGAGGCTTCAGGACTCTGTTTATCATCTCTCACTCTTCTCATTTACTAAATAGTTAATGTTATCTCCACTTCCTTCTGCCTGAGTCCCACCACCCACTTAATCCATTTAATTTCTTCTATTATATTTTTTTTTCTTCTGCTAAATCCTCAGCTTCCAGGTCCTATGTGCTGCCTCTTGATGGGTCTATGTACACCCAGCACAAAGTTAGTGGAGTGTTCCTGCTAAGACTCAGCAGACATAGCAAAGTAAAGTCAAATGATCTTTCGCTCTTTGTCTGCTTCTCATGACTATACAAAAAAATTGACTTTGTGCTTTTTTCCAGTCTTCCTGCAGGTTCAGGATCACAGGAATTCACCTATAAGGAGGTGAACAGGTCAGACTAGTAATGTTTAGCTTAATATGCTATTTTCAACGCAGACCAGTATTAATTTTTTTTCAGAGGAACTGTATCATGATTTTTTTTTTCTCCTTTAACCTCAACTCCATTTGTATTACATTATTTTAGACTTATTTTTTTAATGAGACTTGCTTTTCAGAGAAAGCTAAAATAAAAAATATTAGCCTAGCTCTACATCTAAATATCTTTAATCCTTTTGGGCAGTGTATTCCATAGTCATAAAACATTGTCATAAGCCATCTGCTGCATAAGATCTTCATCTGGAACACTTCCAGATCTTCATCTCCTCTCGCAGGTTTAAATTCCATTGTCTGCTTCATAAGTGTTTACAGGATTGTATGAAGATGAGACACGCATGGAGACAACCTGTACACAAGCCCTTCGAGCTTTAACAATGTGGCCTGGATTTTTACTTCAGTTTGGATTTCTACAGAGTTCTAATGCAATGAAGAAGAAGAAGGATATTTGGTAATGCAAGCTGAACAGTAGGAGATGGTTAACAATGAACAGTAAGATGTTCAGTAATGTACCACCCCACCGAATGATGCTGATGAGCTGCTTCAAGGCCATCATCACGTTTGTTTTCCAGGTTCTCAGTGCACTAGACTGGTCCAAAACAAACGACATTGAAATCCACCCTGTCTGTGCCTGTCAATTTAGGGGAACTTTTTGTCAATTACTGTGAAATAAAGTACTTGTGGAAGCTATTGCTGTTACCAGTATTACTGGTACTATTTAGGTGGCAGTGGCTTACTGCACACTTCACAGGCACAGAAAATATTATGTTTCTCGGACTGCTGCTTTCATGGAAGAAAGCTGTCTGCATTTTCTGCTGCTTACTGCAGTGTTTACTGTAGTTTTATATGCATTCTCACTGCATTGCCTGTTGGAGAACAATGGGTTTTGTGATTTTCTACAAATAATACCATTTAACATCCAAAGTTAGTATCTACCCTGAATCAATCTTTTAACTTAAGCTTTATGTACTTTCTGAATCTCTCCTAAGTAACCTTCACCTGGTAAGTTAATAATATAAGTAAAACATCTGACTTCTGTGTTTATTAGGTGAAGAAAATCTTATTTTACTATTACAATGGGCCAAACTAAATTTCAGCCCATAAACAACTAATTTTGTCCTACTGGAAAACAGCAAGAGGAAAAGTTAATTTCTTTGATATGAATCTTCTCTTTCAGTATGTATATAAAGTCCTGAATGATTTTACAGTTTTGCATGAGGAAACATGACTTGATTCTTCCCTTTTTTATCCCCTTTTTAAAAGGAATTACTTTGGATTTTTAAAATCCATTAGAATAGAGACTCTGGAAGATAGAGTGAGTTTCTTATTTAGAGGAAGTGAATCAAGGACATTAATGACCAAAATAATTCACTTCCACACAAAATTCCAATGCTTTTGTTCAATCATCATTAATTTGTCTTTCCCATTTTATTTTCAAAGTCTAATAGGACATCTCTAGGAATGTATTTTACCTTCCTCTTCTGGATCCATAATGGCTGTAATTAATCTAAGTAAAATTATCCAAAACATGCTCTAAAAATCAATCATGTCACGAGGTATTCTTTCCGTGTTTAGAAATGTGTCAGAAAAGCACTAATCAAGTGATTGCATAGATGTAGCAAAACAGACAAAAAAATAAATCTCTCTTGTAACATTATCCCTGTTGATTACAATTTGCTATTCATAATTTCATTTTCTGAGTGTCTATAACACTGTAGTGGCTTCAGACTGTAAAAAATATAATTTATAGTACAGGTTGTTTTAGAACTACGCTGACTACTTCTATTTATTAACTTTGTAAAACACAATACTACAGGCAATGTGTATGACTTTTTAAATAGACCTCAATGCAGCTATGAAAGATGCCAGAATAGAGTTTTAGCTTCTTTGCTGCCTCACCCTGAGCAGGGTACAGGCCAGGGCTGCCCCGTGACCCTGTGAGCAATATTGCCATCAAGAGCCACCAGGCAGCTTGGACCTACTCCTGGCTGCTCCCGTGGTTTCACTCAAATGTTGCATGTACTTTGTGCTCCTTGAGTCCCCTAAATAAGGAGGATCCAGTATTTGCTATTTTAAGCACGCCTTATGTTAAGGAATAAAGATGAGCACGATCGCATTCCGTATTCTTTTCCAAAGTGCTGATAACTCTGGATGCTTAGCTTATAGATAAAGCCAAATTTGCATTTGATAGCTGTAGTAGTCTGGCAGCTAATGCAATGAATGGTAGAATGCCTACCTAGCTTTGGAGGGAGGAGGCTGCTCCCCGGTCAGGTGGAGTTTGTTTAAAAGGACAGGCAAAATTAAATCCTGCAATTTTATCACTTCTAAAAAGATGACTTACAGAGCGTCCACAAATTCAAAGGAACAGCAGAAGTGCAACAGCAAGTACTTACTGACCTGAGGGATTCTGTGAAATGGGCAGCTTGCCTGCAGAAGGCTTGCAAAATAGTGTTTAAAATGCATATATTCATAAATAACAAGAAATGGTCTTGAGACATGGTAAACTACATGGTGAGAAAATGAGTTACATTGACTGTATGGTATATCAGCATGATTTCTCACACAAAAGCTTAGGAGCTATTATAGGCTTCGGACACAGGTTTGTAAGAGCACACACAGCAAAAAGTATTTTGATTATTTATTACTTATGGTTTAGTCTGGAGAGTTTACACTGATTCAATGACACATCAGTCAAACTTAGCCAGTTACAGCAAGTTTATGGCTACATGTGTTAGTGAAGTGGTACATAAGATTTTGGCAAATCTTGCTTTAGCTTGTAGTTTGACCAGGCATAAGAAAGGAGATAGGAAAGATTTACTATTTCTATTGTACTGATAGGGAAATAGAAGCAGGTAAGGTGACACGAGTTGCTCAAGATCACAGAGCAGGTCAGGGCAAGCAGCGCTTATGACACAAACTTGTGGGAACAGTGAGAATGCACAAGGAATATATAGTATGCACTTAAGCTATTTATACATAAAATTTCCCAAATCTTACGGTTTCTTCATTTTGCACATCAATCAAATAACATGTTAGATTTCATTAAATCTTATGTCAGCATAAAGTCTTCTGTTATTGTAGTAATTCTGGTTATTCATGTAAGTATTATATTCTTGGGCAACTGGTTATCTTCTTCATACTCAGCCTGAGAATGACACTGAACATATTTCTGGTCCAACTCACATAAAAGGTGACTTTTTTGATTTAGTTTTCTCTTATGGCTTACTGCTGCAAATTTTTTCTTTCCACTAGATAGACATTTTCATGCCATCATTTAATGACATTTAAATTCTTCCTAGTTCCTCATATGTTTTCATACAACAGAACTACTTATCAACTGCTGCACCTGTTTTCCAGAATATTATACTTTATTATTAATTTTGACTGGCCTTGTGTGTTGTCAACTGTTATTAAATGGAATGGTAATGTTATACAGTAATTCATATTGCACAAATACTGGGTAACAAGTTCCTTCAGCTTTCTCCTACCAGAGACTATATTCATGTTCCTGTGTACACAGCAATATTCAAGGTTAGAATGACCCACACCAGACAGACTATAGCACTCCAAGGCACTACATCAACACGCTTTTCTTAGATGCGAAAAGCTCTAATTTTGGAGTTGTTTTGTTTAGCTGTCTAACAATTGCAATGCACTTTCCAGACATCCAGCTAAACCCATGCCCAATAAGTATCAGAGGTTGAGTATCAATTATTAAATAGAAGATTCATCTCTTCCTAGTTTTATACAGATATATATTTGGAGATATATATATATATATGCATATGATGCTGCAGCAAATCTTGAAAGACAATGCCTGGCATTTTGCCCAAGAGGCATAAAAGTGTCTCACAGCCCATTGGCTAAATTTAGTGCACAGTCCAAGGGCTGAAATTGGGAGGCTGGTGCTCTCATGTCAAAAGAGGAAGAGAAAGGCTACTCCAGAAGCAATTCAGAGCATTTAAACCAAGCTCCTACTTTGAATAGCCATCTGGAGAAGCATTTTTATTGACAGCGTAGCGGTGATGAGCAATTGTAGTACTAGGGTGACAGTATGCCGTGGCAGTAGACATAATCACAGTTATAACTTGTCAATTGATACAAAAGATACTCAAGCTACCAGGCATCAATATCCTTATGGTATCTGCAATGCTGCTGCTGTTTTGCTCTGGTTTTGGCAGCTCAGCTGGGCTATACTTTGATGTATTAATTGTTGCTGATGCTCCTGTCCAGGTAGGGCTGCCTGTCCTGTCTCTTTGCTCCTGTGTTGGGCAGCGGGGTGAGCTGCCAGGCCAGGCAGTGTGGGTGCCTCTCCCCACCCACCGTGTTTTCCAGGCATGGGCAGCAGGTCATTTGAGTTTGTCTCAGTTCTGTTTTTAGCTACAAAATGACCATCTACTACTGCTGGGGTATTTGATGCACATATGTACTTGCACAAAGGATGATGATAAGTGCATGTAAGCCTCCTCCTTTCCCTTTTTTGTGGCTGCAGGACAGATGTGTTTGATGGAGGCCACAGATCCTGGCCCTTGTTTGTCAAGGAGTAGTTAATTGCCTTTTCTGATTCAAAGCACAGTAGCTATTTTTCCACCAAAGTGCAACTAGAATATGTTGTGGTGGCAGCTCTGTAATGACCCAGAAATTAATGCTGTCAGCCTGGAAATGGGAACAATTTCCTTTTCAGGGGGAATTAGAATACAGGTCCCTCCTCTCCCAGCCAAGTGTTCCAGCCACCACATTATCCTATCCGGGATCTTTTGTTTAATTTTGCTTCAGCTCAATCATTTTGTGGCCTTTGTTCACAGATAGGCAGTTTCAATAGACAGGATAGATAGTACTCCTACCCAAATTACTGGGTAATGAGGGAGACTTGAGGAAGAAGTTGAAAAGAACTATTATATTTCCTAGCTATATTCTTATGTAAAAGAACATTATTGCCTTCATCTATTGAAAATCACAGCGATGATGGGAAGTCCCCAAAACTAGGAAAAGAAGACAAAAAAAAAAAGGCTTTATGTTCTTCTTTTAAAAAAGGCAAGAAGGATGCAGCGAACTAGATGGTCAGTCTCGCACACGAAGCACATCCTCTTAGAGTCCATCTCCAGGTACGTGACAGACAAGAACGTAGCCAGGCAGCCTGCTTTAGCAGCACAACTGACTGAGTGGCTCTGCAGGTGATAACTGACTGCTGAATGTGATCTAACCGGACCTCATCAAGGCTTTTGACACATCCCCTGTAGCATTCTCATTTAGGAGCTGAGGAGTTATGGCCTGCAGGAAGGGACCATCAGATGGGTTAGAAACCGGCTGTACTGCTTGGTTCAGAAAATGGTGACTGGTGACGCAATGTCTGTGTGGCAGCTAGTGACTCACAGGGGGCTCCAAGACCAATGCCAGGAGCTGGTGTCTTCCCAAATATTCATCATTAGCCTGGAGGATTACACATCAACTCGTGGAAGAGCACTTTGCTATGCTGGTGGAGTGGCTGGCCTGGCAAATGGCAGAGCTTCAGTCCAGAGGGAGCCTGTTGAATTTCAAAACCAGACTGGCAGCAGCCTCATGAGGTTCAATCCAGAGAGGTACAGAGCTCTGTGCGTGGGACAGAGCAAGCCCCAGCATCTCTGTAGGCTGGGATACAAACAGTGGAGCAGCTGCCCTGCCCAAAAGGGACCCAAAAACACTGCAGTGGGTCCAAGCTGAACGGGACACCCCACCTACAGGACTTCCAGATCATTTTTGTGAAGTCATCTTATATGATACTGAGAGGCCTAAGACAAAAGTGCATCTAGCCCTAGATAGACTTTGGGACTGAGACCTGAAATATCAGTATCGGAGAAATGCCCATGTCTAAATATTTCATGTGATAAAACTTTCACTATTTGCCTGGAAATTATAGAAATTTTATGTTATGTTCTCATGTTAAACTAAGTCTACACTACCTTTATTTACCATCAGCTTCACTAATTTTACCTGTCATAGAATGAAAGTATCTAAATTAATACATAATTATGCAGGAAGAATGAGTAACTTAAAGTTAGAAAAGTAGTTAAAATAACAACTACATTTTTAAGCAGATAATCATGCCTCAGGCCCACCCTTGCGAAACATTTATTTTTGGATGTGAATCACTGCCTACCAAAAGCTTTACCAATGACATTACGAGCTTGTGAGGATTTGCAGCTCTGCTCTCTTTGTGTGCAGAGCTGGCTCCGAGCTGGCTGTAACACGCCGGCACTCGGACCATGGGACACGCAGTGGGTCTGAGTCATGCATGAAACAGAAAATGGACAAACTGATAATAGTGCTCTGAACTAAGGCAAACAAAGCAAACAAAATTTCATATATGAATGTGGTGGCCCAGATTGTGATGACTTCAAGTATCAGCCTCATGCTGCCTTTCTCGTCATAATCAATTACGTTCTCTTGCCCATCAGGTTTGACTACTTTCGTATCCAAATAACATCACATTGGAACTGTTAAAATACTTTAAAAACCACATAATAGGATATTCTAATATCCTGTCAAGTCATTTAGAAAGTGTAAAAGACTTTGGTTTAATGCACCCTTTAGGTTTTCCAGTGTTGTCATAGATTTCGTAATGTTGTTACTTTTTGTGCAATATTTTTACTAAAAGTTTCTTCTCAGCATTAACTAGTATTTAATTAGCATAAGTACAAAACCATACCTAAAACCTTGCACGACAGAAACTTCTCATTGTATTTTAAAAAGAGGCCCTGCAATGTGGCTTGGGTTAGGCAGGAAGGTTGCTACAGCTTCAGACCACTGAAGCTACAAGAGAGTTGCTTTTTTTTTCTTAAGATAAGAAATTTTGATCTGTTTCATCTTCTTTGTGTCTCTTTTCGGTCTTATCTGTCAGTCTTGTAGCCTGCAAGGCTGCATCCAATTATATCCTGGTTGGTTTGCCATCTATGTCAAACTGAGTTATACAAAACCACAAAATAAGGTTTGGTTCTTAACCTGATACTGTCTCATTAACTACAACATTGCACAATTGTATCAGTAATATCTGACTCTCAGCTATAATAATTCACTAGGATGATGTCATCTAAGCTGTCATGTTATATATAGGAGGTACTATGCAAATAAACTTGATAACAAAATGCCTTGCTTTTGAAAGGTGACTTCGAGGTCTTAGTTTTTGTGTACAGATGAAAGATCCTAGCCTAAGCAGCTGAGCCTCTTCATAACAATCTTCTTTTTTAACCCTTTAAACTTTTTTTAGTAGTTTTTTAACTTAAAAAAAAAAAAAAAACAAAAAAAAAACAACATCAAAAGTGCCTATATGCTTTTGCTTCCTGATAGTAATACAGGGGCTCAATGCATGGCCACTGCCAGCCTTCACCTTTAGGTCATACATACAACCTTTTGGAAAGAAGTGTGTAGATCAGGCTTTGGATCTTGCAATATTTTGAATTCTTTGGAAAGAAAGACTAAAAATCCACCCAGTGATAAGGGTATAATTATATTGTAGGCCTGCTGCATTTTATTCTCCCCTCCCTTCCCCCTTCCTTCTTCTCCTTGACATTCCCACAAGTACTTAATGCTCCTCATGTTAGTTGTAGGAGCGATATCCTGAAGTGAAGCTTTGCTCAGTGCACTACCCACAAGTTATCTTTTGTGTGGGTAGTTATTTTGTGTCCTCTGTCCCATGCTAAAATCAAATTACCATCCTCTGCTTGCTTTTAGGATTTACGTATTAGTACGGAAAGGTTAGTATTTTCACAATTATTATCTAGAACTCCATTATGACTACAGTTAAGTATCTCGGATTTTAGCAAACCATGCTATTACTACCCCAGCTGCAGTACACTCACATCAGATGTTGTGAAATCAGACAGCACCTTTTCATGTGAATCTGGTTTTCATTTGCCTTGGCCATCAGAAAAGCAGCAGCTCTGCTTTCCCTTGGGTCTTACCATTGTCCATTTTTTTTTTTCCTGGAACATCTACCAGTCTAATATTTGTGTCAAATATCTGTCTCTTAAGATGTCAAATCTGCAATTATTTCCTGTGTTTCTTTAATTACAGTTTCTTTTCCTTTGTCAACCTCTGTCTTGTCTCTAGCCAGCTCGGCTGTCCAGACCTGCAATTTCATCACTCCAAATGCTATCTACCTCTAATCCTTTACTGTTAAAAGAAGAAAAAATAAAATATTTTACAGTTCAAAGTCTCTTGGAACTTGTGTTAGCATCAGTTTTGGAAGTCTTTGAGTTTCCACTAGATTTCAAAATGGGAGGTGCAGCTGGGAAAAAAACCCCACACCACAGAGAAGACTATTTGCCTAAAGTACATGGTTAAAAAATCCAACCAAGTAAGAAAGCTTAAAAACAAAACAGCCACACAACGTTTTCTTACTTTTAATCTTATTTCTGTTTCTCCCCCACTCCCAATTGCTTTGCGAATTTGTAATTCACTGCTTCCAAAGGTTCTTCAAACTTGTTCTACTGGTTTTCAGAAGCAGGCAGACTTGTTTTTCTAAGCTCTTCAGTATACTAAGTGAATTTATTTAATTTTTTCATTTTGCTCCTACAAAGAATCTTAGGACACTCCTTGAAGGGCCCTAAATCACTCTGTTGTAGCATATGGATATATTCAGTGTGTACTCCACAATACTTTAATTACCTGGTATATGAAACCATACAGAGCTGTGCTAAAATGAAGGCACTATTTAGCAATCATAGAAACCTTGATCCAGCAGTTAATGGAAAGGTGCCTAATCATAAATAACACAGCCACCTCCAATAGGTGCGTATTTTAATGTACACCTTTTCTCCGCTATCATGCAGCCAAAATAAAGGGAAGCTCTACTTTTCTTCTCATGGGTGGAGGCGGCTTCACAGGGGCCTCCCGAAAGTGGCCAGGACAAGTTCTACCCTATTTTCACCCCTATCAAGGCCCACGTTTCCAATGAGATGCACAAACTGTAAAGGCGGACAGTCACAATTTTAAGGTGGTGCAAGACAAGGGCCAGGCTGCCCTGACCTCTTGGCTGGGACTGGTCCCTGGCTTCAGCAGCCTGGGAGACATGACTTGTGCCCATCACCAGAAGCAAGAGGGTGGAGGTAGAATTGCTGCTTGTGTTTTGTGAGGCTGCGCTTCCTCCATCGGCATAATGAAAGTCTGGCCGAAACAGGAAAAATGAGAAAAGGCAATGGTGTGGCAGAAGGGGGAAAAAATGTTATTAGGCATGAGCTTGGTCAAAAAAAATAAAGATCTTGCACTGGAGAGACTGTGCACGCTACTCTCACACCAGCGTTGGGCTGGGAAGTGAGGCGTCCCGGGGCGGGTGTGACGGCTGGTTTGCCCCCAAACGGAACCTTTGTTCTTCGTTTTTCACATGGAGCTGCTCCCGGGCAGGACCCCGCCGGCGGGTACCGCCGGAGCAGCGCTGGAGGGCCCCGGCCGCGGGCACCGCGTTCAGCGGCCCCGCCCCGCCCCGCTCAGGGAGCCGCGCTGCCGCCCCCTGCAGGGCCGCGCCGGGACGGTCCCGCCGCCGCGGGAAGGCGGGCGGCCCGCGGGGCGGTCTGTGGCCGAAGGGGCGCCGCACTCACGGCCGCCGCGTTTCCGAGGGGCGCTGTGGCGCTGGCTGGCGGCGGCGAGACCGGGACAAAAGCCGGGGCGGCGGTGAACAGAGAGGGCGGGGGGGTGAACGGATCCGCTACTCGGCGGCAGCCGCTCCCCTCGTGTCCCTGCGCCCAGGACCACTTCGCCCCAGATGCCAGGCGGCATCTGTCCCCGCCCCCGCCGCCGCACGCGCTGGAGAGGAAGGGGGCGGAGCAGCCGCCGGAGGGGGCGGGCCGGGGCGGGGCCGCGGGCGGCGAGGCGGGGCCGGGCGGAGGGGGTCAAGGAGGCGCCGAGGAGAGTACCACACGGGCTGAGGCAGCCGCGGACCGGGGCGGTGGGGCGGCGGCCCTGGCACGGCGGTGCCCGGGGGCGGGAGCCCAGGGGCCTGGAGGAAGAGGAGGGCCGTGCTGCCGCGGGGAGAGCTTGGAGGAGCACAAGCGGCGGCCGGCTCAGGGGCGACGGCGGAGGTGAGTGAGCAGCGCTGGGGAGGCCCCTCGCCTGGCTGCGGAGCAGGCGGCGGGTCGTCCCTGTTGGGGCGGCGGTTGGGGCGGTTGGCGGCGGGGCGGCCGTTGCAGGGCGGTTGGGGCGGGCTGTACCTGCCGCCCCGCGCGCCGCCTGAGGGGAGCAGGGCGCTGACAGCGGCGGGGGTGCTGTGTGGTGGGCGCCGGGCTGGCAGCGGTGCCGCGCCGGGGGCCGGGCCCCCGGCGGAGTGGGGGTGCCGTGCCCGGGATCTTTGTGCGGAGCCGGGTGTGTGTGTGTATGCGCTGGGGGAGGGGAGCGGGGGACAGGGCGGGTGTGCTCAGCGCCGTGGGTATAAGAAGCAGATGAAGGGCGGGAGAGGAGGGGGGAGCTTTGCAGCTGCTCACTTGACTTCGGGGTTTTTCACAGGGGGATGACCGGGCTGCCAGGACGCTGCCGAAGTGACTTTTGAGCCGTGTGTGTGTGTGCGTGTGTGGCTCGGCTGAAAAGAAGCTGGAGCGTGGGGTTGAAGCGCAGCCCGGGATAAGGGGTTTTGTTCGGAGGGGGTGTCATGCCGGGGCCGGGGCCGGGCCGTGGGGAATGGAGCGGTGACAAGCGCAGCGACGGGGCGTGAGGTGTCGGCGGTGGGGGTGTGAAACCGTGACCCTGGAGTCTGCCGGGCGCCCCACTGCCTGCGAGCCCTGAACAAAGAAGTGTGCACAGAGCCGTCGGCAGCTCTCGCATGTAAAATAAACTTAAAAAAACAACCATGACCAGCAGTAGAAAAATTGGGTGGAGGGAGGATTTGGTGATAAAACCTTGTTAGGAAGAATGTTTCTGAGGTAAAGGGATATCTTCAGTTCTCCTTAGGAGAAAAACGCAAGACTTACTGCTCCTGTGGTTTTGAGGCCACTGTCATATCTGTGCATTGTTTTTTGTTATGCTTTTCTATGTGTGGCTAATCATACCTTGTAACAAGAAATTTCTTTAAAACAGATTTTTAGATTAATTTTATTAAATAGAATAAGCAAAAAAAAAAAAAGGAGAATAAGAGCCCTTGACTGTACTCTTTGTTGTCTGCATTTGCAATTGACTGAATTGTGACTTGCATCTAGGGTTAAAAGTGCTGTCTTCTTTATTTCAGAGCTCTAGGGGAAGATGTTGTCTCTTCTGACATCTTGCGATTAAGATACCTGGGAACAGGTTCAGTAAGAATCCAGATTCCTGGAGAAGACACTTACGAATGTATTGAAATAAGAAGCTGTAACCATATTTTTTCCTGTCATCTATACTGCATAAGAAACCATAATCTGAAGCACTTCTCAGACACCTGCCCAGAGGCATGAAGTCTGCAAAGCTTGCTGTCCAAACTGACCATTTCTTAGTAAGTGGTACTTATCCACATTTGTGGTATGTATATAGTGCTCTGAAGAAAAATCACTTTCTTTATTAAATTTCCAGAGGGAACATTTTATTATGGACAGCTTTTTTTCTGGATGTATACCCAGACAGATTAATGTCTAGAGTTGAAAGGCGTTTAGCATACACTGAAAAGTTGGCTTCCCCTCAGTTTTTCCAGATGTATTGTCTCCCCTGTATACTGGGGACACACACAACTGCATAAACTACAGATGCAGCCATGGAGCTGTATGAACTTTTGAGCCATATGCGAAGTATTGAGCGTTGGTATCAGACACTACTGCATGATGTCAGCTGAACTGTGATGTGTTATGCTAATCGTATTAAAGCATACAAATGGAGTGACACCCTTCCTGCGAAGAGGCTGTTAAGATTTACAAGGAAGGTTAACTGATTACCTTAACGTCTGTCAAGTTCTGTGCAAGATGAACCTGTATCTCCGACTCTGAGATGTTGAAGGTGTACTGCTGCTTATGACAAATCCAAGAGAAGAACCTTTATAAAATGGCTCAAACCAGTTTGCTGCAGGGAAAACAGTTTTACTGTAGGGAGTGGGTTTTCCACAAGCTTCAGCACTGCCTCCAGGAGAAAGCTAACTGCAGCAATAGTGTTGCCAACAAACCATCTCTTGTAGCCAATTCTGGGAATAATATCAGTGGTGTCTCTGGGAAAGGAGCTGCCTGGGGTGTACTGTTGGTAGGAGGGCCTGGTAGTGGGAAGACAGCCCTCTGTACTGAGTTACTGTGGCCAAGCTCGCCTGCAAATATACAACGAGGCTTACATCGTCAAGCTCTAGCCTTCCATTTCTGCAGGGCCCAAGACTCTGACACACTGTGTGTTGGAGGGTTTATTAGAGGTTTCGTTACACAAATCTGCCGCAGTGGACTGATCCAGGGATATGAGGACAAACTAAGAGATCCTGCTATTCAAAGTCTTTTGCAACCTGGGGAATGTGAGAGGAATCCCGCTGAAGCATTTAAAAGGTAAAAACAAATTTTAAAATAATACTGGAAATAAAACCCAAATAAATTCCGGCTTTTGTTCAGGTCTTCCTTCCAAAGAATCTACAATGCAGGTGGTTTAACACATGCTTGTTTCATGGCTTGTTGTCTCTATCAGAGCTTGCAGACTTACCATGGAAAAATCTAAGTTTGTCCTTATAGCTTACTTTTAAAACAAAATGTATTATTCATAGTGAATTTATTTACATATTTATATTAATACCCTCAGTTGTAACTGGTGTTTTGGAAAGACTTTAAAGTAATTGACTTCAGAGTGGAAATTATGTGGTCAGTGGTCTTCATGTGACGTAAAGGTAGGGCAGTTCTCCTTCACAAGCTTGAAACAGACCTTTTAGGACCCTGGCAGAAGCTTCCAATGTTGTGCTCTGTCTGAAAGGAAACTGGACTAATGGATCTCTGGGTCTGATCCAGCACATCAGTTTTATGTTTGTCTAAAAATATGTGGTAGGAAGATGTTGATTAACTCCTTATGTTACGTCTCACAATATGTACAGATTATGTCAAATCTTTCTTGCTACTTATTTTAAAGTACTCTGAAGTGTTGAGTGGATCAGAAATTTATCAAGGGGGGGGGGGTCTCCTCCTCTCCCTCAGAAGTTTGTCAGCTATCTAAGTTGTATGAAAATATGTATTTACTTAGTGCTCTCCAGCAAACCAAAGTCCCTTCAGTATGTCACTGAGAACTTTGTTTCTGTAGGGATACCAATGTGTATGTAAGCCTGTATATTCACAGATGTTTTAGAAGAGTGCTGTCTTGAGCACAGCCTTCACAAGCATGTATCTATCAGTCTTTGTTTCTTTGGATGACAAGGAAAATTCAGAAAGGATAAGGCTTATCTCTAGCAACAGACCTTCAGTGGATTTTGTGGCTAGTATAAAACTTTCCCAGAATATTAGTTAAATTGAAGTTCTTTAGTGCTGTGTAGTGACATAACTTTTTGTGGTACATAAGGGTTTATTGGACAATGTTTGCAGTATAAAAAAATCCTGGTTTTGTTTTTTTTTTTTTTCTATCTCTGACTGCTAAGACTGGGTAAACAAGTTGAGGTTGAACTGTAGTGCTTGCTCATTGTCATGGTGGTGTAAAAGAGCCTCCCAGCTCTGATGGCTGTTAGGTCCTTGCCTGCTGAATAAACAGGATGCATGTCTACATTGTTCTCAGTGTAGTGTCTTAAAGCAAAACAAATAGTCTAAACCAAGACTAACTCTAGATTTTTTTTTTTTTTTTGCTAGTTTCTAAGTGAAGATGAACTTCTAGCAGCTGTTAAGGTCCTAATTTCAGAAGTATTAAGCCCTCTCAATTTCTAATGACTAAAAATTGGGTGAAATTAAGTGTCTATAAATGGAATAGCAGATTGGCCATCTAGCTTTAGGCAGTCTTTTAAAATCATGGAAGTGGATTAATCTGGTGAGTAAGAGCCTGTTTATGTTTAAAAGTCTCTTTTACAAGGAAATCTTACTAATTTGGTACAGGCATGCTCTCTCTGAGAGCTTGAATCTTTCTTCTATTTTAGACGTAGTTACCTTACTCCAAAGAACAGCAGTTAGATGAATGTCTTCAGACAAAAATGCAATATAGAAATATGAAAGATAATTCTGAGTCAGACTCAGCTTTTTAGGTAAGGCTGCTTCTTATGAATACAGGGTTTAATGATGGGCAGTTTGAGTATTTAGGTCAGTATACAAGGTTCTTGGTTTCATACTGGAAAAACAAAATATGGCACAACATCTGGTACTAGTAGTAGTAACCATGAACTCTTATTATCTTATTATTACAGTAAATATACTTATGTTGAAGTACAACAGCTTCAGTCAAGATTTTCTTCTTTTTTCTTCTTTCTTTTTCCTTTTTTTTTTTTTTTTTTTCCTTCCTGTATTCCTTTGCTGTCCACCTACCCTGATCTGCTCTCGAAAGCAGATGTGGTAGCTAGTCTTCATTCTCATATTTCAGATTTAAGGGAGATGAGGTGTTAGAGACAAGGTGCTGTGCTGGGAATATACATTTTCAGCTCTGTGGCAGGGGACCAGGAGATAGCTGTTGACAGCAGTGCTGCAAGCTTGTTCTACTGCCTGTATGATACACTGTCCACGAATACAAGGAACGTGGCAACCCCATTATCCTTCATCGGATACCTCAATCACTTGTTAAATGAACTTTTGTTAATGTGGAAAGCATGGAAGAAAGAAATGTTTAACAAAAGCATAAGTTAGCATTTTTCATGTTTTCCAAGACTTTTCACAGAGCATTTAGGTATTCTGGTCTGGTGTGTTTATATATGCTTTCTGTCAAGTGAAAGTTGTAATGTGGAATTGAGTTCTAGGAAGACTTACCAATCATCTGATTGCCTTTTGCATTGTATAAAGGCACTGAAAAAGCATGAAGCTCTCATCTCAACGTTCCATTGGTTTTACTTTATTTTGATTTTCTTTATTTAAAGAGGAGAAAGAGCTTTCTTTGAAGACGCTGTCAGACTTTTGCTCTGCTTTGCACAGCTGCTCCAGACCTGGCTATGTATTCATGGCCTAAAATGGAAAGGCTTCTCTTCATATGTGCTAAACAAGATTACACTATTCTATTTTTGTGCTAATTGTCCTAGTAATAGTAAGCAAGAAAAATTTTCTGATGCCTTGTAATGTGCCAGTTTATAAACAATGTAACATTCTTTAGTAGAAATACTGAATCTTTTTTGAAGAACTTTTAAAATATGTTTTCAGCAACCCTGATGGTCACAATGATACATATGCAAGTGTTGACCTAGAAAGTTAAGACTTTTCACCTCTGTTTGAATGTCTTTTCTTAAAAGTTTCTCATGTATTTATAATCATAAAGTGCTCTACAAATTCTTTCATGGATGGATTTTGCAGATTTGAATAAGCTGAAAGGGCTTCTACATACAAATGTATTTAACAAGCAATTCTTACTGCACTGATAGCTGAGGGGAAGAACTACTACTTACAGCACCGCTTCTGGGGCACTTTTCCCACACATGCAGTTCTGGAGCAGAAAGCAGTCTTAAACATAAGAGAGAATGCTGAAGCCTCACATTCAAATTTTAGGTGGAAGTGGAGCAGAAAGTGTAAAGGAAATGGCAAAGAGTGTTACAGACTCTAGAAGTGAGAATACAGTATGTCTTAAACTGAAATAATTTAATCAAAAATGTCTGTTAGGCTATTCTTCTCTATTTAAACAGAAAAGTTGAAATCAGAATAACCCAATTTTACCATACTATCTCTAGTGTTGTCAATAGGAGTTGTTTTTGGTTTTGCTGCAGCAAGTTTATACTTCCAGTGATTAGTAGGAATACAGGCAGCTATTCAAGACCATGAGGACATAGAGGAACTCTTACATAAACCATGGATAAGGCTGAATGTGCACACTAGTCTGTAAAAAGATGTGTACCCTTATGATCCTGCTTCAGACAGTAGGGCAAGGCAGGTATCTCCCACATGTGCTGCAGTTAAGATTAGTGTCAGAAGGCAGAGCTTGGTTAATTCACAGGACAGAAAATAGTCTGTACTAGAAGTGTAGACCTAGTTTACCCTGCAGAGTTGATTTATTTTGCAGCCAATGCTTTGAGTTTGAAAGACATCCATGACCAGAGCTCGTGAATTCAGAGAATTTAGAAATGGAACAGCTGCCTGTTAAATAACATAATGCTGTTAAACTTGCACTGAACTCGCCTTTAGTGTGCGTTGGTGTAGTACAAACTTAAAGCAAAATCTGAATTTTGCTTGGGTGAATTGCTGAAATCAATAAATCCCTAAAAATAGTGAATTTCCATATCTCCCAGCATGTTGCTGCAGATGGACCTGCTTTGCTATCACTCACAGATGAAGTTTCTTGCTGTCTTCCACATGTCTTTTCAAGAAACTTCACATCTTGTGAGACTTTGCACGTACTTATTTCTCACATACTGAATTGGGTCAACTGTTCGTTTGTTCTGTTTTTTTAACTTGTGAAGTGTCCTAAAGTTTATTACTAAAGTGTATCTAATATATTACTTCAATGTGAGATGGTCACATCCAAGAGATTTATATTGGGGGAAAGATGAAGCTATGAATTAAGATTTCCACTTATTTGCATTCCTGAAGTTGCATTCCCATGCAAATAGCTGTCCCTGATCAGCTGGGACCCAGGAAAAGAACAATTTAATAGGGGAAAAGGAAAAAAAAGCTGCTGAACAATTTGTGATTATATAAGAACTCACAAGTTTTATATAAAACTATAGAAGTTTTATCAAGCTGATGTGTCAGAGTTTATTGCAAGGCAACAGTAAACCACGGCAGATACATCTTCTTTACCAAAAATGAGTATAGTGGAAACTGTACCCCAGAACTTAAGTATCTTTTTTTTTTTTCAGAACGGACACCAGTTTTATTTTTTTTCCTATGCACACTGGTGCTAAATTTAATGTCATGGTTCCTTTTGCAATTTCCCAGACAAGCACAACTTTTCTGTTTCTAACTCCTGATCTCTGATTCTTATATTTGAAAAGAAAATCCCCAGAGAGTTGACTAAGCTGAACAGGTGACAAGAGACATCCACACCAGAACTTTAGAATAACACTAATAAAGAATGGTTGGATGTTGCTGTTTCTCTCTGTTGGTGTAACACGCCCTAGTGCTCTGTGAAGCTGTACCAAGTATTTGTGGTATAGTTCCTGTGTGTCTGAGTGCACAACAGATTTGCATTGTCTTGGAACATGCCCAATAATGTTAAGTGATATTAAACAGTAAAACAGTTTTATAGTTCTCTAGCATATGCAAATATCTGTAGACTTGTTTGTAAAAAGTGTGAGAGGTCATGTAAGGTTTTATGCTGACTGCAAGTTTGAAGCAGGGATTTGTGTTGATTAAAATTGAAAGCCTTCTTGTATGAGTCATTGTTTTGGACAGTGTTAAAGTACAGCAAATTTTATGCCAATAGCTATTACCTATGTGAAGTTACTTTTACCTCTTTGGAGGAGAACTCCAAAGGATTGAGCCTGTGATGTTTGGTATTTGGCAATATGATGGCAAACTCATAAACAGCGGAGTAAAAAAACTAGGATTGTCAACCAATGCTAACAAGCATTTCCTCCTCCCAGGCCCTGCACCTGTATTGGCTTTCCATGCTACTATTTTTTTTTTTTCCTTTTTTCTTCCCTATTTCAGTCAAGAGTATTGTATTATCAAAAAGTTGTAAATTGCAGGTGGTTTAGAGAGCCTTTACCGTTATCTAAATGATAAGAGGAAACAAGTTTGATTTCAAGTTTTAAGCTGTCTGACAATGTAGAAAAACACAGGTTTGTTAGCAGATGTTCTGTGACAGTTGTCCAGGGACTCTACATCTGCAGTACTAAAGTGCCATCTTTCTTGCTGTTTATTTAACATAGGTTAAGGAAGAGGCTTAGAAATTGAGTTGTACATGGTAACAGATGAACTGTGAAGAAGCTGTTTTTTTTGGAACTCCTTGTATGATCTTTGAAACCAGTAATATAATTAAAATCATTGATTGTGTAGGCTTTACTGAACAATTAATTAGTGAGCTTTTCACTGTTTTGGAGTAGCTTATTCTTAATTGAAAAAACTTAAGTGGTTTTTGGAGTAAATATGAGAAGTTGAAGGCCAGCTTTTCTTTATTCTTTCCTTTTCTGTCCCTCTTTCCTGCCCTCCCCGTCCCCCCCCATCTCTTTTAACTGTTGACTTTTGCGTTTTCTTTAGCTAACAAAGTTTCAAATCCACTTGAATGGCTGAGGCTAGGGATTAATTAGAGTATCCTGACTTTCATGGAAGCAGAAGGGGTTGGTCTTTGATATGTTACCCTACAAACTTTGAGTTGTCTTTGCTAGTGAATTAACCGCAGCACATGCATCTGCTGCTGTTTGCAGCTGGCAGAAGCATGACAAGGATGTAACTTCTGACTGTTTTGCTGGCACTCAAAGTTCAGTGACTGCTGTGAAGATTATAATAGCAGTATTAATTTTGCTCGGGAGGGTGTGAGATGGCAGTGTGTGATATACTCTTCTCTTGCTTTTACTTTTTTTTTTTATGAAATGGATTTAGAAGTCTGGTTTTACCATGAGCTTAGTAGGGTTTCAAATAAAAGATACACTGAGAGGCAGCACATCGGACGCAGTTACAGACACCTGAACTTGGGCTACTGGCAATGCAAAAGCTGCTGGGATTTCTACCAATTTGTTCTGTAAGACATTAGTAATTCAGTATTAAAGGCATCACTTTTTTATATAAAAGATTACTTTTCTCACCTAAGTCTCAAAGACTGGGAGTGGTATGTGCCTTTTTCTCTAATGCTCTCCTTTCTTCTGGTAAGGACTGCTACACAGTCTTTCTCTCTACATCTGCAGCTTCAGTACAGTTTTGGTAGCTGTAGCTTTGCAGTGGTTACAAGAAGGGTATGAATGTAGATCTTGTCAGGCTGTCTAATTTTACAGAGTTATAAATGGTAGAAACAAAGCCGAGGACTAACCATCCCATTTCGTGTGAAGAAAGATCTGAATGCATAATGAATTAATTTACAAGACCCTATAAAGAAGGAAGTTTTTAGATTTCCAGTGTGTTTATGTTTATTCATTTACCATATGTAAAATTCAAATGTGCAAGTGACTGATTTTTATTTCAAGGGAGAGGCTTGGAAGGGGACCTCAGAAAATAGAATCTATCTTCTCCGGGCAGAAGAAACCAAGTCTGTTAGAGAGATGCTTGCTTCATCTGCTCTTACACTTCACAGTTCTTATTAGAAAGAAAAAAAAAAATATCCATACATCTAACCTGAGTTTTTTCTTGCTATAATCTAAGCTTGTTACTACTTACAGTGTTCTCCAGAGACCTGGAGAATAGATTCTTTGTTTTTTTTTTTGTTTTTTTTTTTGGGACAGCCTTTTACGTATTTGAATGCTGCTTTATTCTCACCTTATCTTTAAATAATTCCAACTTGTTAGGAGCCATAACTGTTTTTAATTAAAAGCAAGCTCAGATATGAAGCTGGTTGGTGTTTGGTATCTTTTTGTAGACTTCTTGTGGTGCATCGATGAGGTATTCAAGATCTCAGCACCTGGAGCATGCCGGAGAAGTGCAAGCAGAGCTCTAGCAGGGGAGGTTCTCCACAGTCTCTCCCATGTAGAGTTTTGCCTGTTTCTAGTTTAAGTTTGAAATTCCACAGAAGCTGGGTGTTGGAAGCAAGCTCTCCATTCTGTGTGATTTAAAGCTAGATTCACAAAAGGATTTAAGTGTTTCTGCTTTTTAAGAAACTTAAGACTGTCAAACATATAGCCATAACCAAACATGAGATGCACATGCTTCTCTGTCACTGGTAGTACTATGTACTCAATGATAATGTAATAATTACAGTTTGCTTCTGTATCTCATTTCTGGTGAAGAAAGTTTGTGTCAAAAATATGTACCTTCAACATCAAGTGGCTGAAGTACTTTTTAATTTGAAAAGAAGTTTACTAATCAAGATTTCTTTTATTATTTTTAAAACATTACAACTCCTATGGGTTTCATCAGAAAGGCTGGATGGTTTTACAGTCTTTAGCTCCTTGATAGATTGATGTTCATACTGTGGAGGCTTACACTTAGGGATTGTGTACCAAGAGACATAAAATATTAAAAATAGTAGACAAACTTCACAGCGCAAAGCTTTTATGAGTCTCTATATAGGAAGCAGCTACATGTAAGCTGATATATGCGAGATCAAAAGATCTTTTATGATCTAATGAAGAAAAATGGTGAACAAGACAGCTTGCATGAAAGAAGTAAGAAACACTACAAAAAAAGTTTTGCACTGAACCTTAACTCTATCTCCTGTGTGTTAGTGTACTGTGAAGATGTGAACAACTACAGTGTGTTAATGCTAAAAATGAGGTAAAATGCTACTGGATTTCAGTGTAGCTTACTAGTTACAAGAGTTCAAGTACACAGTTTCTGTGCTTTCACTTTTGTGTGGTATGACTCTTAATTTATTATTTACGTATTTGTCATGTATGTTATAGGGACTTCTACTAAATACAGCACTTATCTACATTTTGATTCTGCACTAACATTATTTATTTTATACTCAAATGATAGTCAGACACCAACTGAAAATCATAGCAAGTCATGGGTGACATGAGAAACTGTTTTTGTAAGAGCATGTACAAGAAGTTAAAAAGAATCTGCCAACTTAGCTTGTGTTTCCAGTTTGATAAAAGTGAAGTTGCAGAAGATAAAGTGGTATTTCATAAACTCACTCTTGTGAGAGCATCTTGACTCTGATGGAGCTTCTGATTCCTAGTATGTCATGTAATGTAAAACTAATGCTTTAGACTTATAACTGACACTAGGTTTCATAGAAGATGCTGTGTTCTGTTGCTCTCTTGACTATTAGAAAGTTGAGCATTGCCTGAGGCTCAAGTACTTTGTGGCATGTTTCTCTTTAGGCTTTTCCCTTAAATGTTTGGAGTTAACGGGTCACATAGCAAGTTGTATGTTCTTCTTTCATTGTATGGAAGCAAAGCATACAGACTGAACATAATACCATTTAAGGTTTTAACCTTTTCAGTTTAAATTACCATAAGAAAGTTTCCCTAAGGCATTTTAAGAATGAGAACTTACATAGACCTTTTTGTCTTCTACTTGTATAGGCATTAACATTTTGCCTTTAATCTATGTGGCTCAGTCTTAAACCTTACAGGTTTTCCTATAAGCTGTTTAGTTAGATGGACCTTCACAGCAATTCTCACTTGTTAATTATTTCCCTTCCCTCCAGTTTTCTATGCACATGTTCATAGCTTGTGCAAGGGTTTAAGTTTCTTTTTTTTTTTTTCCTGCCTTTTTACTGAAAAAAAAAGAAAAGGGTTTGGTGGATTGTGAAGTAGAATGGACTTAGTGTGTCTAGTATACTGGGAAAAGATAGTATTGAAATATCACCTCCTGAAACTGTTAGTGAAGCAATGCATTGAAGAGGTTTCAGTTTCTTCTGCATGATGATGTGTACAATACGCTGGGGATGGTGTGAAATCTATCTTTACTTAGGAGCGAGAACGTTTTTTAGAGTTAATGCAGAAACACTTAATGATTGAAGAATTACTGCTCAAAAATAAATAATTAAGAAAAAAAGGTGACTGTGATTAAAAACAACAAGAAACTATGTTGAAATAAGGATTGAGTTGTAGATAGGTGTTCAAAGGTATTGTAGAGGAGGTGCTGCAAAGAGCAGAGATGGGTAGGTTGCTGGAACAATTGATGACATGAAAGACAAACCGAAAATGAGATCAAGAAAAGAAAGCAAATGGGGAAAACTACATAGCTGATGGAGTGAAAGGGGCAAAACCATTGTAATCAAATTCCTCTTTATCTTGCATGTTTGCATACACCTTCACACAAAGCAAGGACTAAAAAGTCTTTATCATGGATAGAAGGTGATCAAAGTTTTTGGCTGTTCTGGATGCTGCTGTCTAAGTTGACAGGAGTGGGAAGAAGAATGCGAGTTCACTCATATGTGAGTGAACTTTCAGTCCAGGGCCCATCAATGACATCTTTTCCTTGTTTTTTTGTTTCTTTGTCATGTACCAATAAGAGTTGGTAATAGTGGTGTGTGTGTGTGGAGCAGGGACGATGAGCATGTGGCTGCTCAGATGCAAGCTTGTGTGCTAAAGGTCTGTGATATCTTAGCAGATGAAAGAGATGAGGAGGAAGGGGGCATGGCAGCATCTTATTTAAGGTTATTTGCAGAATTATGGAGTCGTCCTAGAAGAAAGAACTGTTCAGAAGAAAATACCAGCAGTATATAGACAGTAATGAGCAGATATAAATGAATCTCTTGAGGAAAAAACTGTTAAGAAAGGGATTACAACATGATTTCCATCTTAAAGCAGTTAATTAAGAAATCTTGCTTTAACTACATTAGCTCTCCTGGAGTGTTGGTGAGCATGATACAATCACTAAGCTGTCCGTCCTTTTCCTGCACTTTCATGGAGTTCAACAGGACATAGGAAAAAAAACTCTGTAGGTAAAGTGTAGTTGATGCACAGTAAGAGAAATTGTGTCCTATATGGTTCTGAACTATGAAAGCAGTATCAACTCTGTGTTCTCTACCAGATGGAAACTTAAATAGTCAACAACACAAAGAATTCAAGTAAGAATGTTATGAACTCTGTTAACTTGCCTCACTGTTGCACTGGTGTGAGTGATGGCAGTGGTACTGACACATGTGAGTTTTGACTAGTCTAGAAACACTTAACTAAAATTTCCAAACTTGTACTGCACGCTACTGATGATTTGTGTGCATCAATTTGCAGTTTGATGTTGGTTGCTTTATTCTGTGTTGGAGAGTGATGCTTCTGTTTTAGATTATGATAAAGTTGCCATCCACAGTAAATATTTGGCACATAAATTGGCTGGGGGGAGGGAGGGGAAGAGAATGTAGTTTCTGTCTCTTGTTCTATTGTAATTAGGGCTAAAAATAGGTCTTACTAAATATAAAGGTGTAGAATCAGTTCCAAAGCTAAATGCATCACTGCTGTAAGATAATGGAATCAGGTTCACATGGTGCTAACCTAACAATGTTTTTTTAAAGTAAATTACAGAGAAGATATTAGAATCAATAGGAGTTTTACAGGCAAATTAAGAGAAACTATATCTGCTTGGGGTTGGAGGAGGTGAAAAAAACAAACCAGGTGGTAACTAATATGGACTCAGGGTGATGCAGGAGAAACATATGCTTTGGTTTCTACTTTGAGAAGTACAGGAGAATAACTTTGAATGGTGCACATGAAAGCTGCTCCATCTGTTGCCTCTTCAACTAAGACAGTGCAAATGTTAGGACAGTCCCTTTTAATTGAGAAAATACAACGGAAAAAGATATGTGGTAACACAAACATAGGAGGAGAGCTGTCTTAGGTGCTTGACTAGTAAGCTAAAATCTTAAGAACTTTTCATCTGGTATTTGTGCAGAGGATTTTTCTGAAAATGAGGTTGGACAGTATAATCCTGCAATCAATTCAACAGTTGAAGTGTGGGGTGCTTTATGATGATGTGTAAGAAATGAGAAATGCAGGTATATAGCAACTTGATTAGGGAATGATCGAGATTTCAAAATGTATATTGTTGTTCTAGCCTGGTTCTTCTGGGTAGGCAATTCAAGCACCTTGTTTTCTGAAGGAACAGTTTACTGCTGGAGTAGCCACTGCAGCACCTCTTCTTTGCTCTTCCTAATCAGTAATGTATTTTTTTTTTCTTCTCGATTCAAATGTGTAGGAAAAATCTAATTAGGGTATTGTCAGACTGCACTGCAGTGATAACTATGACTGTTTTTGTGTTGTGTGAATTACGCTATTGTATTTTCTTACATGGTCATGAAAGAATAGAACGTAGGGCTGGCTGGACAGTGAACTAGAATATAGGCTGAAAGTGACATGACTGAATGCATTCAGTGTAGTTTTCTACCTGTCTCATCTGTTTTTTGGGGTTGTTGTTTTTGGGTTTTTTTTGTGGCTAACATTTCTCTCATGCAAACAAATACAATCGTATATATGGAGAATACTATCTGTTTCTTCAGTTGTGTTTGTGCTCTGCATAAATTGAGACACAAGAAAGAAATGGATTTTGCCCGTGTCCAAAACATAGGATAATACCAACAACTTAAAATGTTGGTAAAGCTACAAGAACTTTGATTCAGTTGTATACTAATGTGTTCAGGTAACACTACTCATAGAAGAATATATATTTTTGTTTAACAAATAAATATTAATTCTTTTATGGCTAAGGAACCAGCTAGTTCATAGGGAAAACTGAAAAGACTATATATTTAACTTTGTTGTGCCTTTGATTTCATAAATGATTTTAAACTAACTTTGCAATTTTAATACTGCTGTTGCATTTATAAACTTGTTAGTTATTCTCATCGTGGTACCCTACCCTTACATATTGCATTTCAGCCACGGAGTTCTGAATATTTAAGAAGTGTTTATCCTAACTTTACAGGTATGGAAAATAAGGTGCAGTACTGGTAATTCTCTCATTTAAACCCAAGAATTGTTTAATACAAAGAATTGCTTAATACACAGGAAAGCAGCCATTTCACCCCCCACTTCCCCAATAAAAAAGAACTTTTCAACAACACCTGGTGGATGACAAATCCCAGGGGTAAATATAAATAATAGCAACTTAGACAACAGCTCAAAAACTGGAGGTGGAGGAGGAGGGGAAATAGGATTACTCATATAGGGTCATGGGATGGACGAAGAAGAAAAGTGAAGTAGTTAATCAAATGCCTTAGGTGTCTTTATACTAATGGGAAAAAGATATGGAGTACTAACAAGCAGAACTGGAAATACTAGTGCACAGTCAAGGTTGATTTAAATGCCCTGAAAGATCTGTCAGGATAACTTTTATGACTGGTATGTTTAAAAAAAAGTCTTGTTTAGGAGTTGCTTTGTATATCCATCCTATGCTTGCTAGTAGTTCTAGAATAAAGAAGTTAAAGCTACTGAAAAATCTGTGAATAAAAGATATACGCTACACATGGTGCTAGTTTCGCATGTATCTTACCTACATAAATGTTTCTTGGTAAAAGTGTTATCTTTTATGGACTGTAAATACAACTACCTACAAACTACCCTATTAGATCATCTTGCCTATCTAAAAGTTTACCTACTTTGAAAACGTATAGTACTTATCAATAACTAAGAGAGATTCCTACACCTCTAAACCATGCCTTTTCTAAAATATGAATGTTTTACTCTACCAAACCAGGAAGATCATGTTATCTGAGTTTCTTTAAGATATCAAATGGAATTATCCAATGCATAAAATTTGGACAATAATATCTATATAGTTTAAAAATTTGAATAATATAACAAATCTGATATGAGTATCACCTGGGAAAGCATGATATAAACAGGTCTGTCGGTGACCATATTTCCAGTGTCGAAGAAGAGAAAACATCTAGTGGGAAGACGCAGATTTGCTTTGATCAGATTGGAAAGAACTAGCTCATAAAATGATAGGAGACTTTTGGAGACAGTGACTATGAGAATATCTTAAATGCATGATGTTTAGGAGAGGAGCAGAAATAAGGACAAACTAAAAACTGTGGACTTGGAGATGCTGGTGACCTCAGATAACTTGTGGGAAAGATCTCATGAAGACAAGTATAAAGAAAAGAAGGAATTATCTGCAAAGAACACTGAGGTCTTAAAGCAGTATCTTAAATATCCAATTTAGTGAAACTGAGCTCCCTGTCATTAACGCGTTAGACTCTAGAAGGAAGACTACAAAGTAGATCAGCTAGTAAATATGAAAGTAAAAGAGTAACGTGAAAATGAGGGCAAAACTGAAAGTTCAAGGTGCATTGTTTGTGTTTCTGTACATATGTTAGCAGAAAGAAGTTATCCACCAAGTGTTGGTCTGCTATTCACTGGGGCGGAAAAACTGATAGCTCTGACAAAGCTGAAATGTTCAATGCTTGTGTAAATTGTCCTTTCTTAAAAACAGTCATTTTGCAGTCAGACAGCTAACATAATTAAAACTAGCAACAAAGAAGTAAGATTACAGAAAAAAACATAGCCTGGGCAAATAAACCCCAAACACATAAAATAGGTGAGATATTTACAAATTGTTCAGCCTGTGGACTGTTAACTGATTATCTTCAAAGGACAGGTTATCTTTATCAGGATGGCAGAACATTCAGACTTGAAAGAAAAAGATGTATATTTAGAGCCTTGCTTTAACAAGGGACAAAAAGGCATTGGGGATTTAGAAGCACGTCAGTTGAAATAAAAAATGTTGGAACAAATAATCAGATAAAGTATTTGCAAGCAGCTGGAAGAGTTGAAAAACAGTTAACATGGCATGACATGGTTTGGTTTCAACAAATCTAATCTTTTTGTGAGAGACAGTAGTAGAACTTGTGGATAAGGAATAACCGTAAATGTAATTTTGACTTCAGAGAGGCATTGATGCTTACATGAGACTCATTTGGCTACATGCAAAAAAGACCTGAGTAATTATGCCTAAAGAGTAATTATCAGTCATTCATTTTCAAACTGACATAGCACATCATGTTGGGTCTCACAGAGATCTGTCCTGTCTCTGTCTCTTTTCAGTGTGTTTCTTAAGGTTCTGGTTGACTGAGTAGAAGGAGATGTTTATAAATTTTGGATACTACTGGCTTCTTTAATGACTCTTGTGTTATCCATGGCACCCAAGTAACAGGGCAAGAAGACCCAGCTTAAATTGCAGGAAAACAGGTTAAGGTTAGACAACAGGGAGAGGGAGAAAACGTCACAATTATAAGAATACAGAAGCACTGGAACAGATTGTGTGGGACACCAGAGCATTGAACACTGGAAGTCTTTAGGAGTAGCTTAGACTAATATCTCTCAGGGATGACAGATTTAGAGCTGATCTGTGTGTAGGCAGGGAATTGGACTTGGTGACCTCTCTATTACCAAAAACAAGAACTGGGAGAATTTGTCTAGAATAAAATACTGCTTTATATTACATGTTCAAGAAAATGTTTGCATGGTTTTCTGTCTTCTCTTTGCCTTTGGTAGGAATACAGGTTTTTGTATGTCAGACTCTGAGTAGTTAGAACATATTGTATATGTTAGCACATATGGCAGATATATTCCATTTAAAATTATGTAAAGAGAGTCAACCTGCTCATGGTAGCAGGTGTGAATGGTTTTCAGCTACAGTTGTATGTCCTTTATAATAGCTGAGATGTTTGCAAACTGTTTGAGGCAGTCCAACTATTGCACCAAAATATTTGCTCTTAAGGTTTCTATTTTTTGAGATTGAGTAAACCCAACAGGAGATCTGCTGGTAATACTTCATAGACAAAAATCACCTATATATTTGTATGAAACAGTAGGAGGTCCAGCATGCTCTGTTTATGTGTGACCAATGGTGCTGGTTCTGTCATAAACTCTGCTTTTGTCTGGCCTGATGCCCTGGAGCTAGCTTTTGTGCTCTTCTTGTGGGACTGCAGTCTGCTTTACAATTACATATGAAATTCAGGTTGCTACAAGACATTGCAAAATCAGGTATGGAATTGCACAACAGGATTTGCCTGCTATTTCCAATTCAGCACTTCTGAAAAGACCAGACCCTAGATTTGCATCCATGTACTGTACCTAGAGCTTCCCTAACAGGTGATTCTCAGCTTGGGTTTTTTTGTGTTTTGTGTTTTTTTTTTTTTTGTTTGTTTTGTTTTTTTTTTTGTGTGTGTGTGTGTTTTTTTTTTTTTTTTTGTGGTGTTTTTTGGTTTTGTTTTGTTTTCACTGCTTTCTGCCTCTTCCTTCATAAGACTGGGTAGAACTTCCTTCATGTAGCTGGGTAGAACTGCTAGAGCCAGTTTGTCTTCCTGTGCAGCTTGTAAATAAGTAATTTGTTAGAAACAATAATTTCTATTACGCTATAGTCCATGAGTGTGTATAATTCCAGTATTGCGCTCTGTCAGAAAGTTATAATCAGTTGCAGTACACTTAATCACACTGGAAAAATTACAGAACAGTTACCTTAGTAACCTGATCAAATCTGTTACAATGCACACAGGTGTGCCCATGTCAAACTGGGTAATTTCACGTTCGCCGTATGCTGTATTTTGCAACTTTTGAAGTGTAGAAGTGTTCTGTGCTTCACAGCCCTTGTATTTCTTTAATATTGCCACTGTCAGTTAAGGGTGTTATATGTTTTTCGGGATGTTATTACCAGTATGAGCAACAGGGCAATCAGTATGAAGCAGTGGCCCATGGTATGCATGCACAGAGTGCCAAGAATTGGGGTGGTATGGTACAGAAAGCAGCTATTGAATTTGACCATTAGAATTTCCCTTTTAATCATTAGCCAGAATCTATTATGAGGCAGGTAAATAAACTGTTTACTGTCAGTTATCCGTAAGACATAAATACCTTGTCATAGGACAAAGTAAAACTCACTATCTACAAATATTACTGCAAGTAGTGTGTAAAGATTCCTTGTTTTCTCTTCCTGTGTGAATATATCTGCTGAAAGTCTTCTTGGAAAGAGGGTAATATTTCATTAACTGAGCAGCCCAAACTTCTGATTTTATTAGAAGTGAAATTTACCTTTTCCTGTTTTATTATGACCTATGCCCCATATGCAGTTTGGAAAACAAAAGAGAAAAATTAAGCAACTGGCATTTGTCTGGCTTTGCTGATGCTTCTGACAATCTTTAACAGTTTTATCTTCACTGGTTTCATTCTTTTAAATGCAAATTTGAAACTGTGGTGGCACAGCTTTAAAGGATTGTACTCAGCTAACCAACCACTGGATTATTGTAATCTGCAAATGAACATGTGTCTGTAAACTCATGAGGCAGTGGGGAGCAAGGTGGAATATTTGTTGTTACTGATGAGAATTGAAGTGCAGATGACTAAAAAATGTGGAGTTTTGCATTTTTATCATCTGTTCTTATTTACATTATATACATTATAAAGCTTTTATGTTTGTCTGCTCATGAAAGTAGTGAAAACCCCATTGTGTATAGATTTGTGCCCTTAGGTGCATATGTCCTTGAGTATCTCGCAATGGCCTGGGCTCCCCTCTGTCATGTCTGTATAACACAATTCCTTCCCCTTCTGATGTTATGCAGCACCTCCAGCTGTTAATTGCCTTAGAGAGCCTTCTCCTTCCCTGTGTGTCCTCCAGCTGTGGGCTCAGGAACATGGAGCTTCTAGTACACCTGATCCAGAGCTGGTAGAGGCAGCATCAGGTTTCCTCTTACTTGTGAGGATTTTTGCTAGGTTTCTGTGTGTTATTTTTGGGCAAAATTCCCACTACTTCTTATGTTACTGGCAAAAATTACTACAATGTTATGTAAATAGAGTTGACTTATTTGCAGTTTCACTATGTAATTCATTTTCTGTATTTTCTGATACAACATAAATGTGAGTGTCTTAAAAATTACGTGGTAAACTGCTGTGATAAATCTTGTTGTTGTAAACCACCCATAAGAAGGGAGATGCTTGTCTGTTTTTCTGAAGATTGAGACTAGTGTTTGAAGAATTGTCTATTTTGTTATAAACTAGGTATTGGTAAACATTGTTAAACTGTGTGTACATATATATAAACAAATATATCCATCAATACGTGTATATATGTATATGTGCATTTTCTGCCATTACTTTAATCTTCAATAATTCTTTAGATCAAATGAACAAATGAGTGATTTCCTTGCAAACTCTACAAGGCATTCAGATCCCATGTGAAGGACAGCACAGCATTGTCTCTCTCGCATAACGTTAATGTTTTTTGGGGTTCTGTTGGCAAGTTTTTGTCAATAGATAATAAATTCAGGTAAAACTCAATGTAACTTCAGTTACTTACATCAGTTGATCAGCTCCATCATGTTGTTAGTAATTCCTGAGCCTATTCTTCCAAGGTATTATGAATACAATTTTTTCAGTGTATGCTAACAATTCCCAAGGAATTACTTCAATTCAAGGAATTACAATCCTCATGGAGTTTGCCGCTATTTTCTGTTCTGTGTGATCGCCTGCTGGCACTACCATTTCTTTTGATTCAAAATAGAGGCATTAACTCAATTGTAAATATCACATATGAACTGCAATGAATATTGCTTTCTGTTTTGAAACACAAATAGTCTTTAGGAAAAAAGGCGTTCTGAGGAGATCTCTGCAGGGAGGTGCTGCTGAACTCAAGCAGGCAAATACAAACTTCCTGAAGTTCTAGAACTGCCATAAACAGAGTGAGAAGGACAGATGAGCTTAAGTAGAGCATAAGGGCAACCTTACCTGACAGATCGCCATAAACATCACTTGGAGCTTTTAACAGTTTTTAAAAATCACTTTGGGAAGTTTCCCTTCTACTTTTGTGCTCATGTCCCATAGTGGTGTTTTTTAACTTGCATCACCACAAATGAAAGATTGTTCTTTCTAACCTGACAAAACAACATCTTCAGTCTGATAATGTCACTCATGGTCCAAACCATAACAAGCACAGCACAGCGCTATTCTCTTGATACATAAGCAAAAAATTAAGCAAGGAGAGCAGGAGTAGAGGAGAACATGTGCAAAGTCTGAGCATAAGCTAGCTGCTAGTTGAAAAGTAAGTGCTGCTGGTGTGCTTGGGGGTTGTCCATGTCCGTCCTTGCTCGCCAGCCTGAAGCTGAAGGCTTGGCAAAGGTAGCAGCAAAGCTTCGGAGAAAACAGTAGGCTTCACTCTGTAACACTGGTGAAAATGTTATGGTTTTGGTCTGCAGATGCAAAATCAGTTTTGGATTCCAACATTGTCCCACCTTTGTGAGAGGGCAGCATGCATACCTGCTTTCAGAGTTAATCCTGAAGCTGTCTCCCTTAGCTGTAGCTTATAGAAATAGTTTCTTCTGAATTAAAATGTTTGGAGGCATCTAATAGTTTAAAATTAGGAGGAAAAATTAGTCCCCCAATAATTTAGGAAGGATTGGGGGTGGGGGGGAAGAGGCTAATTTAATATGCAGGGATTAGAAATATGACAAATAGCTAGTGAATTTGCTCAAAGAATCTGTTGTAGAACCATTTGCAAAAATGCAGGAGAAGAAAGAAGGCTATGTATGTGATTATGATATTGTTTACTTTTTCACAAACTTTCTTTGAGGACACCAAAGTTTAAATTTTCAATGTAAACCTCTGGGATAGGTCTTCTTGTCATCGTTGGCTGTAACTGAAGTACATGTGCTGGACAATAACTTTTTGATGAGAAGGTTACTCAAAAGGCAGTTTGTTTAAGAATTGTCATACTAAAGTAGAAAAAAACTGAAGAGCTGTAGTGGTCATTGAGTAAAATTTCCAAATCAGTCATTTCTGTCATTATGAAAATTGAAGTATTTTGCGTTTGTTAAAGGTAGCAGCACTATGACAAATACTTTGTGGGTTTTTTCTTTTTTTCTTTGCTTCTTCTGACTTGCTTAGGAGATGAGTTTAATATAATTGTTCTATATGTTTGGTAGCAAACGCAAGCAGATGGATAGAGAAAAAGGAGCCATTTTAGAGATAACCTTGGTTTATGCTGTAACAAGCATCAAAGAAATAAAGTGGGGACATAACAGAATTTCCTATACACAAGAGACAAGCAAATATGAAGAACACATTCATAAGAAACTAGGATATCTCACTTCTTTTGCTCCTAGAACTGCTTATATGACGTTTGCTTTTTTTTTTTTCCCTTTTGAGAAAGTATGTGCATTCCACTGTTACTCTCTTTTCATCCTTTGTGGATAACACCGTTATCTTTCTACTTTGTTCTGTTGTGTCTTAGTATTTTTGTGGATCCAATCTAAAAATCTCAACATTAATCATAAGCAGAACTTCAGCATAGACTGTAAATATTCCTTCCATATGTGGAAAATTGTGTTTGCATGGGTTCAGTCAACTCAGTAGCAATCCTGAAGAACTCTGTGGGATGGTTCATTGTTCTGAGGACTCTTTATTTGCTAGAGAGCATGTAAAACATCTTTGCTCTGCATAAATAAGCCATTACATTACATTGTCATTAAAATGAATTCCGTCATTTCAAATACCTAATTGTGCTGTTTTCTCTAGAGATTTGGTATTTTTACTAATTCTTTTTTTTTGTTTTGTTTTAAATCATGATTACTATTTCAGTAATTTTCTGTAATGATAACCACTTTTGTATCTGTATTGAATATAAAAGTTCTAAAGATAATGTTATCCTTTCAGAAGGTAAGAAAAACTCAACTTCTGATCTTTTGAGTGGCACTTTGTTGTAACAGATTGCTTAATTTCCAATCTGTAGATGAATCACCCTTTATGGAAGTACTTTAAGACATCGTCAGTTGTGTGTTGACGTACGTATTTTTCCTATGCAAGCAAGAAATTGTAGGGGAGTGGAATTACTAAGTCACATTATGGAGGTAAACATGACGTGACTTCTGGTAAATTAGCACAGCACTTACCATCTCTGAAAAGTTTCACTATTGTATTACTTGGCATCTACTCTGATAACAAGAGATATAAAATGTCTAGAAGGAACAGAAGTTTATCAAACAGTTTCTAAGGGCTTTTATCAATGTCTTGTCAGTGTCACGGTTAATATTTCTGCAAGCTAGGAAGAAATCACTTTGCCTTGTTTCCTGACTGCATGTGTGTGTGTTTGTATATATCTATATAGATAGATAAATAGATATAGATATCTCCATATATTTCTCCTAGTGGAATTTAAGTTATGTTAAGGTTCAGAAACAAAAGTATTGTGTAGTGCAGCAGAGCACAGGGAGATGAGGGTCTGTGGAATAGCTTTTTATGAAGCACAGTCAATATGCTAGGACTCCTCTGCCTCAGCTTAGGGAGGCTGTGATAAAGTCAGAAGATTACAGATGGCATGGAGGAGGTGAATATGGCATAATTCCTTGCTGTCCTTCCAGTATAGAAGCAAAAGGCTGTCAAATGAAACAAGGATGTTTTGGATTTAGATCTACAAAAAAGTGATTTTTTTTTTTTTTTAATTTTTTTAATGTTATTTTTTTATGTGGTGTGTAACTCAGCTGCAAAAGCCCTTGCCGTGGGATGTTGTGGATGCCTGAGGCTTAAATTGGTTTGTAGAAGACTTGGACAAACCCATGGAAGAATGGTCACTTGAGGCATGTTACATGCAGAGACTGATTATCATGTTCAGAAGGTCCCTGGAAGCACTGTTTGCTGCAGTCCCTGGGAGTTCTGGGGAAATGTGGTTTAATTCTTGCCCGATGCTTGTGTTTATTCTTTACACATTTGCTTTCAACCTTGTTTGGAGGCAGTGTGAACCTTTTGATTTGACCTACTACAGCCAACTGCTATGTCCTGCAGGAATTAAGCAGACTCCTTCCCAGACATGATGATTAGCTGTTCTAGGTGGGATTCTCAGCGAGTAAATACTGACACAAGAACATGGTTAGATACTCCTAAGATATTTTGTCAGTGTTTTGGTAGCATCACTCAGATTTTAAGTGAGATTTTAATTTAAGATACCATTACCCATTTCTTCATATCTTGTAGTAACATTCAAAAAGTAATTTAATATAGAGAACAACGTTTAAAGAAAATTTGTGTTGATAGAAAAATAAGTGTTGCGGGGAAAATGCTGTGACATAAATAGCTGAGAGGGCAAGGCAGCATTCTGGTGGGAGGAAGGGGTGGAAAATGTGGCCATTTCCAGCTGCCTCCTTTCATTGTGGGATTGGCATGATTTAGGAAAGTAATTTTAACCTTATGGCTACTTTAATTTCCTGTTCTGTAAATTGGTAGCTGCTTAGTTTCCCAGCTTAGTGAACAATGATTTTTAGTTGTACTTCAGGCATCTTCTGAAAGAGTAACTAGCTGTGAAAGTACCGAAGAATTCTAACTAGTATTGTGAATCTGGAAAAAAAAAAAAAAAAAGAATGGGAGGGCTGAAGGGTATTGCAGATTTAAAATCCATCAAAGTACTTTTAGAACACAAGTATTTTGTACTTCCTTTTTATACCTTTGGGGAAATTTCTCCAAGTGTAATAGATCACCTAGTCTGCTCCACTATATTCTACTGTTACTGTTGGACATGAAAGGTGCACCACTCTGTTTCCATTTTGCGTCGTTCTCAGGCAGAAAGCCAGAAGATAAGAAACGTTCCACTAACAGTGTTTACGAATAATTTCTGAAGTGGGTCGTAGTCTTCCCTTAACAGGCAAGATTTGCCTTTATTCGAGTTTGAATGCCTGGTAGGTAATAATGTATTGACTAAAGTCTCCTGAAGATAAATTTGTTCAGTAAAACAAATGAGAAAAAATTATTATGGTCTTGAGTAAAAGAAAAAATACTTACATTGTGCATACCTTCTGGACACATGGAAATAACAAGCCTACAAAAGACAGTGAACTGCTAGATAAGTATTTTTCTCAACTCTTTTCATTTTCTGAATCTTCTTACTGTGAAGTCAAAGTTTGCTTGCCAAATGTATTTAAAGATAATTTAGTCAGTGAAACTTAAGAGGCCTAAATCATTGTGAAGTTTCCCAAAAATCAGTAGTGTAGCCTGGAAATACTGGATAGAAACATGACAGTTATGTAGTAGCTATTCAGTAAGCTTTCTATTTAAAGATGCATGTAAGTGCAGAGTTAAATATATTCTGAACGAGTACTGTTAAGGATGGCAGCAGTACATGCAAATTTGTGATTTTCAGCTGTGCAGTCAGATGTGTTGATACAGAGGATGCAGATAGTCCTTTTGTAGTAATGGTAACTTGGCAACTTCAGTATGAATAAAACCTGATACATCAAAGTTACTACCAAATGCCTGAGTCTGCTTCTAAATTAATTTCCATTTTATTTGTGGAGTTACGGTGGAAATTCTGTTCTTTGCAAAATTGATATTCATTCAGACATGAACTATTTGAGCTGTGATATTTCATGGGTCTTTTATTTAGACTTTTGTTTCATGACCAACTATTGTTTGCTTTTAGTTTCTGGTAGGCAATAATAACAGCTGTGGCAGAGACAACAGTGATGAAGTTCTTAAACTTTAGGCCAGGTAGCTGCTTTCTTAGTGAAGCTGCATTTTTCCAAGTCTTCTAATGAGCTTTGAACAACATAACAATACTTTTAAAATGATGTTATAAATATTAAGTTCATTAAAAAGTAATATTGCCTAAGCAAGAGTTACATCAGTGAATGTTCAAACTCTTTTTGTTAATTCAGCCTACCACAGTATTTTCTGTAGTAACTATTTAAAAAAATTAACTTTGCAATTCAAGTTGATCATAGCTTCAACTTGAACGACTGCGATTGTCAATGTATTGTTAAATGTATTTAAAATACTGACCTGGTTTCATGTTCCTTACAGGTGCATTCTACTCCCTCTGTTGGGAATGAAGCCCCCTCAGCAGAGCCTCTTCCTGCTCATAGATTCCATTGATGAGGGCTGTAATGTTTCTGAGGGTGAACAGACTTCTACAAGTTTATCTGGAACAATAGCAGAGCTTTTAGCTGGCCATTTTGAGTTCTTCCCTCCCTGGCTGCTCCTCCTGTGTTCTGCCCGCAAGCAGAGTAAAGCTGTTACAAAAATGTTTACAGGTAAGTACAGAGCATAGGAGGTGCTTGTTACCTGTGTCTGTAACTAGGATATAGCATTTACAAAACCCTCGGTGATCATTGAAAGCACTGAAGCATGCTTAGTTCTAAAAAATGACAATCACAAAAATGGTATTTCTAAAAATCACACATTTTGCTTTACTGAGGACTATAGAAAGCTTAAATTGGCCAAGTATGTTGTTGGTAAATTATGCCTTTGCAGTACATCTGCAAAGAATGGGGCTGCTCTGAGTTTTTCTCTTGCTTTGCTAGTTTTAAAAAGCTTTGCATCAGTGTAGGTGATATGTAAGTACATAAGCATGTCAGCAGCATGCATTCATTCCTTACAACTTCAAAAGTTGTTTGTTGGTGTTTTTTTTCATCTCCAGTTAAAAACTCTCCCCTTATTTTCAGAAAGCAGGGAATAACCTTTGAAGGTGGAACTTCACAATGTAGATGTGGATTCTTGGAGTATACTTTTGGCAAATGCTGCACAGTAAAAAAATTCTTCACAGCTTCTTCATCCAGGCTTTACTGTGTCATGAGAACATTTCTTCACTATAATTACATTGTTACTGGACGTTCTCTGAAATTTAATAAGGGGCAATATCTAGACTGGATTCCAGACCTATGTATAAAGCCTGTGTGTATTAAGGCAACAATTAGGACAAAAATGCGGTGTAGAACACAGACCCATAGGCTTGTTCGTTTCCACAGTGGCAAAAGGTCAATGGGATAATTGCATTTTGGAATGAAGTACTGTATTAATCAGTGGCAAACGTGAACATTGGTATTTTGGAGTATGTGAGAACTAGAGGAAACTTTGGGGTAGCTTCACAGAGCTCCTTTGGATGTTCATATGGGAATAGTTTTGTCAAAGCTTGGCTGATTAGATGCGTTGTCGTTGCCAAAAAAACAGACAGAACTTCAGAGCTGTTTTATTTCCTTTCCATTGAATCTTATAATGTTTCAGACTAGTCTTAAAAAATTGCTGTTGTCTTCTAAGTATGTTTCCAGATGGTATTCCTGACAGGAAAAATCAGCAGAACTAATGGATATGCCCTTAAAATAAATTTAATTCGAACGAGTTAATTTCTCATTTCCACAGAGGATGACTTGATAAATAGCATAAAGGAAGTTGCCTTGTGATATTATAATCATATCTTCACTGTGGAAAAGGTACAGCAAAGAAAAAATGAATCCCAAAATAGTTCAACACAAATGGAGCAAAAATTTAGGATCTATTTGGAGGAAGTGGTGCTTTTTCTACTACCAAAGAAAACTGTAACATTACAGCAAATGTGACAGTTGCCCACTTAATACACCATTGGATGATTTTCCTGTTTACAGCCAATATTCAAGTTTGTGAGAGGTATAGTGACGATGTGAGGAGCGTGGCTGAACTTCAGATACATTGCAACTTTGTGTTGTAAATCTTAAGATAATGTTGATCCTTTATTCCATTCCCCCCACCCCACCTGGTTCTGACCTGAAAAGAATAGACTGTCATTAACACTGCTACTGGGTCAAACTCTTCTTCTTCCCTGTGGTATTTGAATGTTTACTTTTAACTGAGCCAATTTATAAAGCTATTTAATTGGTGGACAGGCAGAATTCAAGATCAAAGATGAGTGTTTTTCACACTTGTGACTGAAGAAATAAATGGTGTATAATGTATGCTGCATTCTAGGACACTGCTATACAGAATTACTTATACTTCTAGTTTCCAGCAAATAGTTTGCAACCATAATGATGATATCATCACTGTACATTTTCTTCAGATGTATTTCTTTAATTTGGAACCAATAAGTCGGTTTCACTGTAACTTAGTAAGTTACACTGGAATCCTTTTAGGATTATTTTAGGAAAATGAGTCCCATCTGTAGGGTTTTTTCTGCTAAAAATTTTAGAGTATGATAAAAAATATGTACTAGCCAATATTAATTTGCTTAGAATAAGTTTGTATTAGGTTTCACTTAAAATTTTCATGCAGTGAAAACTTCTCCAGAAATCTCCTGAAATGAGAGCTAAACCTATTTTTCAGAAAGTGTTATTGATTTGGAGCCAGATAGCTGCAGTGGCCTCATCCTGATGATGCTCTTTTTTGGGTGTCCAGTGCAGACGAGAGTTTGTCTTTTGTCTTTTTAGCCAGAAATAGCGATGACATTGAAGAAAGCGTCCAGTCCTTCTTACCCACTGTCATTTTGCCACTGCCAGTGGTGAATACATCATCCCTACCACTCTAAAAATGAGAAAAGGAGGAGGGGTGTTCAATTTGGTCCCCTCTGTTACTTCACTTTTGTTGCTGACTTAGTTTTGAAAGTTGAATAGTTGTGCCTGCATCTACTGCAGCTTGTGTTCCAGGCCCTTGTGTATTCCCAGATTCTGTAGTAGCGCAATGTGCTCCATATTTTTCCCATTACTCAGATACTCAGCTTTCATTAATTAAAATTAAAAAAAAAAAATAAAAGGTTTTGCCTCTTGTGGCTGCAAAGACAACCTCAAAAATATGAACCAAACATAAAATGATGCCTGCATGAGTCTGTGGTCACCCTCCACAGTGAGCAAAAAAGCCAGCCAATTGAATAAAAAAGGAGGGGAACAGATAATGCATGTCCTCCTGTCTTCACTTGTATGTGCTCTGTCACCAACTACCACATCATACCTGTTTGTTTTTCTTATGGACTTTTTCCCTAAATTTAACAATTCTCTTTCTTGTGCCAATAATTATCCACATTATCTCCCACATCATAATTTGCTATCATTTGGCTACAAGTATGGACAGTCAAGCAGCTCCATCAAATACAGTCTCTCCAATCTTTGTATTATAGTATTAAAAAATGTTTCCTTGTATTTTTAAATAATTTAAAAGTCCTTTAAACTGAAAGTGGCACTGAAGACACTTTTTTTGATGCTTCAGCTAATTAGCTAATAAAGATGCTTCTTTTAAAAATGATGCTAAATCTTGAAAGCATAGCAGTTGTCCTTACAAAACTAAATTCCTTTTTTAAAGATGCATCTTGTTAGTTTAAAAACTTTGGGCTTTTTAAAATCAGGCGTTTTTATTTAGATACATTTGAGTGAAAAGCAGATACTTTCTCATTAACGGTATGCAGGTAAATAGACAAAAGTGCTTCTGTACAAATGCTCTATTTATTGGTTTGAAGAGGCTTTTTAATAGGCACGTATTTTTTTTCTTTTTTTGCTACACACATAAATATCTGTGACATCTGGCTTGATTAAACACTGACCTTAATTAAACACTTTGTTCATCCAAAGAATTCCTTCTCATGTGTGAGGCATGAGTGCACCAGTATGGTGCAACCCATGCGGATGTCACATCTCAGGGAGCCATAGTCTTCATGAAGTTAATGTTAGATACTGGAAAGATATTGGAAACTACAATCAAAAGAATCAAAAATGTACATGAAAGGGTTCAGTGTAGCCTCAGAGGCAGCTTAAGCTCTGTTCACGCACTTATCCATAGGCAAAAGCAGACAATCTGTCATTCATTTTTTACTCTTCCTTTTATGTATTTTTCAGCTCCAGACAGCCAGTTATTATTTAGAGCTGATATTTATCCAAATTTATTCTGGATGAGAAATCATGGGAGTATAAGCCTTTCTCATATTTTTCTATTTGCTGGTTCTGGTCTGAATAAATGTGGAGGGTTGTTTTTCTTGTAGCCTTTCCTAAAACTAAAAACTAAGCAAAAATGTAAAAACTTAAGAGAAGTCTAGTAAGAAATTACAACCCAACTTCTCTGCACCCACAAAGCTGATACAGTTTGGTAATTGAATCTACTCAGGTAGTTGTATTGCTGAATCCTCAAATCAAATCAGTTGCCTGATCTGGAACCAAACCTTTTCTCACCAGCTGCCGTTCCAGAATATAAATGGTGTGACACCACTTTAGGAGAGATTGCTTCAAAAAAGAAAATCTAACTTGTCCTCTAATTTTTCATCATAGGTTGTATTTGGGTGGTTTCATGTTAAAGTTTTTGTGGGAGCTGGATTTTTACTATAAAAGATAATATTTATAAATTTATATAGTTGTAAAATTTACTTCTATAATAGTAAAGCTTTGAAAATGTTTGTTTATTGGTTTGGGGGAAAAAAAGTATTTAAAAGGCTTGGGAAATAAAATGGGAGTTTTTAATCACTGTTTTCTTTCTACTCGTTAGCACTTTCTTCTGATTACCACTTTGAATTTCATATTTCTTAGCAAAAAGTTGTGTGTGCATTTTGAACTTACTTGCTTTGTAAATAAAGACAGAAGACTAAATTATTTTAAATGGGCTGTTACCTGTAAGCCTAATTAAATGAACTTCTGTGCAATGACTTGGACCACTGAAAGAAGCAGGTTTCAGCCTCACTGTCTCTTAACATCTGTAGCAGGTGCAGTGAAATTTGTAATGCATGGTATACTGCAAATGCACTAAAAGCTAAGTGTGCTGTTTGAGTCTTCAGGTGCATTTTACTCAGCTGGATATGTTATTCCTTTTGAGCAGGTGTGCATAAATGGCCATAGAAATACCTAGTTTAACATATGCTTGGGTCAGCAGTTAAATTATTAATGCCAAAACATTGCCATGCTTTTAATTATTTAGGTTCCTTTAAAGTTAACAATTCAGTTAAATGAAATATGTTAAAAAGTATTTAAAACTTCTGTAATTTACTTATGTAAATGTATTTAAAGATATGAAAGTAGAAGGATTTTTTAAGTATTTACTGGAACATGCTAGTTAATAGCTTATTTTTTATTATTTAAAGTTTGAAAAGGTTGACATACTGTAAAAGTATTTATGCAGCCAAGACACTTCTTTTATTATTTGAATGACCCCAGATTTTGCCAAGAAGTACATTTGGAACTGAATTGTTTACAGAACTGCCAAGAATTTAATAAGTCAGGAAAATCCATATTGGAGCTCCCATTGGGTTGAAAGTTACATGTTGTAGGAAAAATTTTAACAATGCAAAAAGCAGGGTCGTAGGACTGCAAGCTCTGTCTGTTGCACTCCTGTTTTGCTGAGCTACAAATAGTTCATAGGAATGCATCTGAAACAAAATGAGCTTTCTCTTAATGTTTTGATGCTGCTTCTCCATAAAAGTGACTTATTGTATCTGGTAGAGTTGAAAAGCAAGTTTGCAGGATCTTTGTTTAGAAATGTAAAAAGACCTCATTTTATATGCCCAGATAGATGTCTTGGCAAAAAAAACATGTCTTTGTTTTACTCCATCAAGCTAGCAGCAAGAATTTGAGATTTTTTTTGGTTTTTTTTTTTTTTTTTTGGAAAGATTCTCTCTAGAAGGCTTTTCTTTATTATTTGCTTATCATAGTATGGCATGGTGCAGTGGTTAAAATTAGCAATGTATTTCTGTTTAAAAGTTTGTTACAATGAAAGCTTGTTAATCCCAGCCCTTAAACAGCAGATCTGCCTTGGGATATGTGAAGATCTGTATGACTGTAGTGTGCTTGTTTCTATACGAACTTGTCTGCAGATACGATTTCATTAAGAAGGAATATCTGGAAATATTCCAAAAGAAAAGAAACCAGTTTTAGCTTTCATGAACATACAGCCACCCAAATAGTTTCAGTTACTGACTTCTGGAATATTCAGTGCTCTAAGTCTTCTGAAATTTATTCACTTGGCTGAAGTACTTAGTAATTTTGTATGTCTCAGGTGAGTACAGAGTAGGGCAATATTTTTAACCCTAATATGGAACAAGGTAATGATACAGCTGTACTTTAAGGGTTGGGGAGGGGGAAGCCAAACCACAAACACTTCCTGTTTACTTTTTTGGAGGGTTTGGAGGTTTTTGTTTGTTTTGTGTGTGGGTGGCTTATTTGTGGTTGGTTGGTTGGTGGTGTTTTGTTGTTGGTTTGGGTTTATTTTTGTTTTTGTTTACACACATACATATTTATTTATTTAATTAAATTTATATCCAAAATGGTTTTGTTCACTTTCCCTCCCATTTTGGGAAGCAAAATGAAAATTGATATTCAAAGAACATTGCAAAATAAGCAAGAGGTTTTTTTGCTTTTGAAGCACACATACAGGGACTGAGATGCTTACACAGTTATTACCACTTTGCAAGTTTTCATGTTAAGGCTGGGAGTCAGGGGAGCTGAAGTGTAGTCATTAGTTGGTCAACACTGAACTTCAGCTGAAATCTCAGGATTGCTGTTATGCAAATCAAGCAGAGGTTTTCTTGATGGGGAAAATGAAATCAACTACTGCGAAAATTGGAAAAAAAAACAAAACACGATTTATTTAAAACAAAAATAACTCATGTAGGCAGATATATATTGGAAGGAAGGATGTGGACATGGGATTAATGGGAGAGACTGAGGATGTTGTGAGGACAGTCATTTCTGACGAGACACATTAAGGAGGAGTTTGCAGAGCTCTATGCCTGTTCTCATTCAGCCAAGTGACAAGTACATATCTGATTAGGAGAAGCAGAGAAGTTCAAAGAACTGGAAGGTGGGTGAATGCAGTGGTTGCATTTGCCCTGCGTTGAGCCAAACAGAGCTGTTCCTTGCATACATGAGACAACCAAAGGGGCACTTGTGTCTGATGACAATTCTGCATATGCATAGGACTGCATGCATGCACCAAGAAATGCTCTGGTTTTAATGCTTTTGTTTTCACTTCTGTAGCTTCTGAAGGATCATAACGTAGAAACAGCCTTTCACTTGAAATGAAAGCTTGACATCTGCAGAATCACAGGGCACTGTCTGTTCTTACTCAGCAAAGTTTCTTATTTGGCATATGTGCAAGGATTAAGGGCTTTACAAAGTTGCATAAAGAACATTTTAATCAAATACACATTAAGTTATGAATTTATTAATTATGCCATGCTGCAGGTCAGTTTAGGACATTACTTGAAGTAGTGACAAATTATGGTGGATAAAGATGGTTCTGTGTTTCTTTCGAAAGAAAAAAAAAAAGTTTCTATGGAATGGAGAAAGATTTCCCCCAAATAATTATTTTCTTACTCCCTGCCTTCTCATTCAAAAATCTGCAAGTAGACAATCTTAGTAGTGTGGCCTTAGCCTGAGAAGTGGCTGTGCCAAAGTGATTTTATTTTGGGGAGGAGCATGCTTCTGATTTAGATGTTCTCTTGATTTAGTCCTGTTAGATTTGTAATGCTACCATAATTAATATAGGAGGCAAAATATTTTTGTAACGCTGCCATAGTTTGCCTCTCAGTTCTAATCTGTTGTGTTTGTACAATGCTCATGTAGACTAACAAAGTGAGCTTAATGTCACTTTAGAACCTCTGCTGAGGATGCTTAAGAACAAAAAATGCAGCTCTGTTACCAGGCTGAGTTTTTAGTCAGAACAAGCTCACAGAGTGAGCAGTCTGACCCACAGAGTACATAAATGCAATAAAATCATAGATCTGAAAATAACATTCTTCAGAGTCTCACTTAAAATTATTTGTTCCATGGAGATGGGGCCAAAATTGCACCGAATGTGTTGCTCTGTCATTGCTTTTCTTTCAATACAGTTTGGAGGTTAGTAACTGCTGCAGTTTGAAAAGCAAAGTTGGGTTTTTTTTATGACTGATGAGCTGACTATACGGAAATGCGTGCAATCTGCTACACTGAAGGAAGAGATTACAGTCTGTCCTTGGAGAAGTGAGGTGCAGTTCTGGCCTAAAACACAGTAGCTTAAGCTGCTGTATCTGTGACCTCTGTGGTATTCCCATAGCTTCTGGAAAGGTAGTGTTCAAACAATTAGTCAAAGAAGGTGGATGTTCATCAAGTGCTTAACTTGGCACTACCACAGCAAATGTTTTGGATGACCAGGATAGCCATGTAGTCCACACAACTGTAGCATCATTTGTATGTTCATTCTGCCTCATTCCCGAGAGTCTTATTGGCTACTGACACTGCCCTAGGGGCTGGTAATCACATGCTGCTAAGAACAGTGTTCTTTGCTCTAGGGGGGGGGGGGGGGGGGGCGTGTGTACATGTATAGGGAGCACAAATACAGAGTATGCAGGTATGAAATAATTTCCCTTTTTCCTCTAAAGAGTAAACAGGTTGGAAAAACAATGGGACTGAGAAAACCTGTTTTCTTGTTCAGTGAACCTCCTACCAAAGAACTGAAGTGTTTATCTAAAACTCAGTCCTGACTTGAAAAACTAGGTAATTTTCAGTGAACAGAAGTGGAAAGATAATTAAACCTATTTTTGAGTGTCTCTCTTCTGTATCATAACAGCTTTTAAAAGAAACTAAGGTGATCAGGTTAAAGTGATTTATGTACATTTCATCATGCATATGCACCAGGCATGAATAACCTCTTCTGTAATGACATTAACATAATAGCTGTCTTAATCTAAATAGCTGAAAATTATTTGAAATTCCATGTTTAACCACATTGGAGAAGGGATTATTCCTTTAATAATATAATAATACTTAATCTTATTTTGGTTGCAGCTCGGGTGGTTTTGCTCAGTTGTTGTCCAAGGTAGATAAACAATGCCTGATTCAAAAGGATTTTAAAAATTTTCTTTGTTATTAACATCTGTTTCTTCTTATAGTAGATGATGATAAAAAGGTGTATATTATCAAAGTTCTCTACTATTATTATTAATTTACATTCATTATTTGTATACACAAAATATATTATTGCAGGTGTTCCCTACCCAGAAATGTCTGTCTCTTTTTTTTTTAAAAACATTGAGTTAAGCAAGACTTGATCAGAAATAGTAATAACTTTCTTCCTTTTTGATAGGTTTTCGAAAAATAAGTCTGGATGATCTACGGAAGGCTTATATTGTGAAAGATGTGCAACAATATATTCTGCATCGTTTAGATCAGGAAGAAGCACTGAGACAACATCTTACAAAAGAAACTGCAGAAATGCTGAATCAGCTTCACATCAAAAGCAGCGGTTGCTTTTTGTATCTGGAACGTGTCCTAGATGGAGTTGTGGAGAATTTTATTATGTTACGGGAGATCCGCGATATTCCGGGAACATTGAATGGCCTATACCTTTGGCTCTGCCAGAGACTTTTTGTGAGAAAACAATTTGCAAAGGTCCAGCCTATTCTTAATGTAATTCTTGCAGCCTGTAGGCCGTTAACCACAACGGAACTGTATCATGCAGTATGGACCAAAAATATGACGCTGTCAATGGAAGACTTTCAACGCAAATTGGATGTCCTGGCAAAAGTCCTTATTGATGGACTTGGAAATACAAAAATCTTGTTTCATTACAGTTTTGCAGAATGGTTGCTAGATGTAAAGCACTGTACACAGAAATACTTGTGTAATGCAGCAGAGGGACACAGAATGCTGGCAATGAGTTACACTTGCCGAGCAAAGGACTTAACACCATTAGAAGCTCAAGAGTTTGCATTGCATCTAATTAAGTCAAATTTACAGTTAGAGACTTCTGAGCTGGCTTTATGGATGATATGGAATGGCACACCTGTCAAAGACTCCCTGACAACCTTAATTCCTAAAGAACAAGAAGTATTGCAGCTGCTGGTAAAAGCTGGTGCTCACGTCAACAGTGAAGATGACCGCACATCCTGCATTGTTCGACAGGCTTTGGAGAGAGAAGATTCCATTCGCACCTTATTAGACAACGGAGCATCAGTAAACCAGTGTGATTCCAATGGGAGAACGCTCTTGGCCAACGCAGGATACAGCGGCAATCTCGATGTTGTTAATTTACTGGTTTCAAGGGGAGCAGATTTAGAGATAGAAGATACTCACGGGCAAACAGCACTTACCTTAGCTGCTCGGCAGGGACATACCAAGGTTGTCAATTGCTTGATTGGATGTGGGGCTAATGTTAATCACACTGATCATGATGGCTGGACAGCATTACGATCTGCAGCGTGGGGTGGGCACACAGAGGTGGTTTCTGCACTCCTTTACGCCGGAGTCAAAGTGGACTGTGCAGATGCTGACAGTCGAACTGCACTGAGGGCAGCAGCTTGGGGAGGACATGAAGATATTGTACTGAATCTACTTCAACATGGTGCTGAAGTTAATAAAGCTGATAATGAGGGCAGAACAGCTCTGATTGCAGCTGCATACATGGGGCATAAAGAGATCGTAGAGCACCTGCTGGACCATGGTGCAGAGGTAAACCATGAGGATGTGGATGGAAGGACTGCGCTGTCTGTCGCTGCACTTTGTGTGCCAGCAAGTAAGGGACATGCCTCAGTGGTTAGTCTTCTAATTGACCGTGGTGCTGAGGTTGACCATTGTGATAAAGATGGCATGACTCCACTGCTGGTAGCTGCTTATGAAGGACATGTAGATGTGGTTGATCTACTTCTAGAAGGAGGAGCTGATGTTGATCACACAGACAACAATGGTCGTACACCACTTCTGGCAGCAGCCTCCATGGGCCATGCTTCAGTTGTAAATACTCTCTTATTTTGGGGCGCAGCTGTTGATAGCATTGATAGTGAAGGGAGAACAGTTCTGAGCATAGCCTCTGCGCAAGGCAATGTCGAAGTAGTACGGACTCTGCTGGACAGGGGGCTAGATGAAAATCACAGAGATGATGCAGGCTGGACACCTTTGCATATGGCAGCTTTTGAAGGTCACAGGTTGATATGTGAAGCTCTTATAGAACAAGGTGCTAGAACAAATGAAATTGATAATGATGGACGTATACCTTTCATATTAGCTGCACAAGAAGGTCACTATGATTGTGTGCAGATATTACTGGAAAATAAATCCAACATTGATCAGCGAGGCTATGATGGGAGAAATGCTCTCCGGGTTGCTGCTTTAGAAGGTCACAGAGATATAGTTGAACTACTGCTCAGTCATGGAGCAGATGTAAATTACAAAGATGCTGATGGCCGGCCAACACTTTATATCTTAGCGTTAGAAAACCAGCTTACAATGGCTGAGTATTTTTTAGAAAATGGTGCAAATGTAGAAGCAAGTGATGCTGAAGGAAGAACAGCACTCCATGTTTCCTGCTGGCAGGGCCATTTGGAGATGGTACAGGTGCTGATTACATACCATGCCGATGTGAATGCTGCAGATAATGAGAAGAGATCTGCTTTGCAGTCTGCTGCATGGCAAGGTCATGTGAAGGTAGTGCAGCTTCTAATTGAGCATGGAGCTCTGGTTGACCACACATGTAATCAAGGTGCTACTGGACTCTGCATTGCAGCCCAAGAAGGGCACATTGACGTTGTCCAAATATTACTAGAGCATGGTGCTGATCCAAATCATGCCGACCAGTTTGGGCGCACTGCTATGCGTGTTGCAGCTAAAAATGGACACTCTCAGATTATTAAATTACTGGAAAAATATGGTGCGTCTACTCTGAATGGTTGCACTCCATCTCCAGTCCACACAATGGAACAAAAACCCTTACAGTCAGTTTCCTCTAAAATGCAGTCGTTAACAATGAAGTCAAATAGTTCAGGGAGTACTGGTGGGGATATGCAGCCTAGTATGCGTGGCTTATCTAATGGGCCTGCTCATGCCTTCAGTTCTCCTTCAGAGTCACCAGATTCTACAGTTGACCGTCAGAAGTCATCTTTATCAAATAATTCCCTGAAAAGTTCCAAAAATTCTTCTCTCCGCACCACGTCATCAACTGCAACTGCTCAGACAGTGCCCATTGATAGTTTCCACAGCCTGTCATTCACAGAGCAAATACAGCAGCATTCCCTGCCACGCAGCAGAAGTAGGCAGTCTATTATTTCTCCTTCTTCCACAACTCATTCCCTAAGTCAAAATCATAACTCACCAAGTAGTGAATTTGAATGGAGCCAAGTAAAACCTAGTTTGAAATCAACTAAAGCTCATAAAGGAGGGAAAACAGACAACTCCAGCAAATCTGGGTCAGCTGGAAAAAAAATAAAACAAAGTAGTTCCTCCCAACCAAAAGTGTTAGAGTATGAAATGACTCAGTTTGATAAGCGAGTACCTATTGCCAAATCTGGGACAAATGTGCCACTTAAATCAATGCCGGCAGAGCCACAGTGCAAGATTTTGGTCCCACCAGCTCAGCAAGAAGTTGGTCGATCTCAGCAACAGTTCCTAATTCACCAACAGAGTGGAGAACAGAAGAAGAGAAATGGAATTATGACAAATCCAAACTACCATCTTCAGAGCAATCAGGTTTTTCTCGGCAGGGTTTCGGTCCCACGAGCAGTGCAGGACAGAGGGCATCAGGAAGTCCTGGAAGGCTATCCTCCCGCAGAGACAGAACTCAGCCTTAAGCAAGCCTTAAAACTTCAGATTGAAGGTAGCGACCCCAGTTTCAATTACAAGAAGGAAACACCGTTATAAAAGGTAACCTATCCAGTCACAAATGAAGCAGATGCATGTATTTCATCATGTGTATTTTATGTACACTAAAAATACGCTTCATTTTAGTTTATCATTGGAATTGTTTTCTTAACGCAAATCATGAATGTCATGAATGGCAGATATTTTTGATGTTGCTTAAAAAGCATCAATCTTAGAGAAATTGGATCACTGTCATATTTTCTGTTGAATCCTGATTGCTCAAATTTTATCCCACTGTCTTTGATATGTAACTACAAGTTTCATATAGCATTGATTTTGAATTTTCCTTTCGAATGTAAGGACAACTTGAATTTTAATGTGTGATACTTTCAGATGCCGTAATTATTTCATTTTTTACAAATATGCTTTTGGCATATTTATCTACAAATGTAAAAGGTAAAATACTACACTAAAGCCTTAAATTTATATTCTGTTACTGTGAAGGTAACCCTCTTATAAAAGAGAGAGCATTCCTCAGAGCACAATTACAGTCCATGTTATGGTACCAATTTTCTGACCGTTCTCTAGTTCTTAATAAGTGGAGTTCTTTTAGTTTTCTCCCTTTCTCTCCCATATTGAATTTAAGCTGAAAAAGCAGTTTTATGTAGCTTTTTCAGACTTAAATTGTCAGTGAGTCAGCTAAAACAGCCTTCTTTTTCTCCCTCTTCTTGATGAGGTCTATCTTTTTTAGGATATTGGGAATGTGTTAATAATTAATGTTTTATATTTGAATTTCAAAGAAGCAGCATCTTTATGAAATGTATGCATATCTCTTATTGCTTATTTACTTATTTCTGAAACCATATTTTTTGTTTGTGTAAATGATGCATTTTTTGACAGACCAGACTGCTGCTCCTGAGAACAAGAATGTTCTTACTAGCTGACTCAGTTCTGCTGCAAGTCATCAAAGACTGCAGGTTTCTAGGACAATTGCAGGTGGTGCAGAATCCACAAACGGGAGATTTTCAGCTGTCAAAAACACATAGACAAGATTTTTTTCCTGAAATAACCTGGAAATGGATTTCACTTTAATGTAATGCATCTCTCTCTGGATGTAGCTGAGGTCTGTTGTGAATTAAGGTGTTGTGCAGGACTCCAAGATGTTTCCTTGGGTTCTACATCATGTCCAAGAGAGGATTTAAATGTCTGTAATCTTTTTTCCTGCCTCTGTAAAATGGATTAAAATGTATAATTAATAATTTTCTTCCCTAACTCTTCTCTACCTGCACTTGATGTTCAGTGCTTGCTTTCATGTTACATGTTACTGTAAATAAATTGTGTGATTCCAACCTAGGATGCATTGATTTGACCTGACTTGTCATCAAAAGACTAATTTTGATGACCTTTCCCTCTTTGTTGGTTTTAAAATACAAAGAAAGTGTGTATAAAACGAAAAAAAAAAAGTTAACATTTCTCATATAATTTTAAAATTCTAATTGGGCTTTGCTTTATCTGGAATAAATAGTGCTTTATTGAAAATTCAGGGGTTTCCTCTGTGGAGTACTTGTTTATGCAAATGGCTAAACACATGAGGTGATGGATAACTGAATGGTTCCTTTAGCTTTTTCTACAATTATTTTTTTGTAGCTTCATTATAAATATGGAAGTTTCAAACAATTTCGTGTGGATTATGAATTGCTTGGCGCAGGCTATAATTTACCTCCTTTTGTGCCAGGTCTCAAGCACAAAAACAGTAATTTCCCTGACCAGTGAATAAGTTAGTCACCTGTGGAGAATCACATCAGAAATACTCCAGTGGAGCACCTGAGCAATGGTTTTCCTTCCCCAGCTGCTGCTTCTGAGCTCTGTTCAGAAAGCTGTCCTGCTGTGGGGACCTTGTACCTGCTGTGGACGGTAGAGAGCACAGGGAATCTAATCATGGCATTTGAGTTAGGCAAGAAATAACTTCTGTCATTGCTATGTTGTTGTGTGCTTTTAATTAGAATTTATATAGGTCTCTTTCTGACAACACTGTACGTATTGCGGAATATTTCAAAACTTAATGTTTTTATTTTGTACTTTTAGGCCAATTCCATGATGCTGTGAACAGAAGTGCTTCTGCTCCGAATGATTTATCAGCTGGCTGGGATGAAAGCATACAATGCTTGTTTAGTCCACCTAGAAATTCAAGAATGTGATTACTACAGTACAGTTACCTTAATTACTGTAATGTGCCTACATTTTCAGGCTGCCTTCTCAGTATAACCCTCTGTGCTTCAAAAGTTTATTTTGTGTACTTTGTATTTAATACACAGAATGAGCACTTTTTTTTAATTGCAAAAAGATAAATGCTGTATTTCCCTGACAACAGCTGAAAATCGTAAGAACAAGGAATTCTGATTTCCTATAACAGAATGCTTGGTAGAGGTGCATGTGCCACAGTGAACTGTGTATGGAAAGGCAGTGCTTTTTGTATTTATTTTCCTGTGGCTGAAGAAAATAAGCAAACGGTTTGTCACTTTTGCATTGTTGTAATGTATGGTCAGTTCCCTGTGTACTTCAAAAAATTCTCTCAAGAAATACAAGTCTTGTAACAGTATTTTATAAATACTGCACTTGTGTGTTCTGTCTGTGTAATAGCTGTTCCGTGGTAGCAAAGGAGTCATACTACAACCTTCTGCAGTATCTTTGGGATTTTTAAGAGACAAAATCGACTCTCTGCTACTACAGCACCAAATCTGGATGGCAGACTGTGACCACTGATAGCAATAGGTCTTGGACACCTGTTCTTAAATAGCCTCTGTTATTGTTATGGTAATGAGGTAAATGAATATGGGTATCTTTGAGGTGCTAAAGTAAAAGGTCTGATCCTGCTTTCATGTATATCTTTATATGTTAGAAACAGCTCTTTCTTTTTTCTAAGGTAAAGGACTGTATTGAGAATGTCGGTAAAACAAACCACAGAAAATACAGACACTCTGTTAATTAGGCTGAGGGAATATACAGTGAGAGTACAATGCAAAAGCAAATAGTTAGTAATACCATTGTCTGGGAAGTACAAAGATTACTGGGTTAGTCCTGTCCTGAGACAATAACTCTTTAAAGCACAAACTTGTATGGGTGTGGTGACTGCTTCAGATGGATTAGGTAGAGCCAGCATGAGTCTCTCTGTACCTGGAGCATGGTTAATCAGCAGCCTTGGATAGTGCATCTACAGATAATTGAAAGCGGGCTCCCCACTCTGCAGCTTATATAAAGGAGAGCAAAATCAAGGCCATTGTCATGAAAGTGAACAGTACGAATTTTTCCTTTAAATGGGCACATCTTACTTGCACAGGTCTATGAGGGATAGAATGAAACAAGTGGTTATTTTCTCCTAAGAATGCAAGCTATATTCTACTATTCACCATTACACAGCCTTGCTCTTTAGAAAATAAGCCTATTTTTGTATGTATTTCTTCTAAAGGCTTGGGATTCATCTTTTTCATACTCTAACTCTGATCATTCCACAAATAAGATGATAGAAAGCTGAGGTTATTTTTAATAGAGGATTAATTAGATGTATGGCTATCTTTCAACTTTGATAAATGGCCCCTGGATGTATATGTAGTGCATATTCTGAGGCACTAAAGGGCTCAGTGTCTTGTTATTATGATTAACAGTCATCAGAGCATTTTTCAAGTTAGATTCTTTTTTTTTTTTTTAATATCTCACACCTTCATTCTTATTCACTTGTTACTAAATGTAAAAATAATCTTTTATAGTCAGGCATTCAGCATGTAGTAAAATTAGATGTTAAAAGTTGACACATGGCAATATTGATTATTCTGAATGTTTCATGTATTGAATTTCTTGTCCCTGTGGGACAATTATAAAATAAACGTAACAGGAGTCTGGCAGAATGGCCTTAAGAGTTAGTGGCTCAGTGAAGAGAGAGTACCAAAATGTTCTCAGCAAACTTGTTCCGAACCTCAAGTACAGTACACTTGCAATACTGTGCAAGAGTACAGCTTTTCTTAGTTATTAGATGTATGTTTTGTTCTCTAGAAAGGGATCCCTGAATGCTGACATTTTTCTACTGACCTTGACTGTCATTGGGATTATATTTATTTAATTTTATTGTGGTGTTATTAATTGCACCTTGTGGACAGAGGACATAAGAATATGGCCAGTTTCACAAGGGGCCACAACTTATAGGTAGCCTGATGGTTTTTGTGTGAATAATATTTACATTTGAAATGGTTGGTGGGGAAACCTTGTGTCCAAATCAGCAGAAGTAGACCTGCTGAAAATGTTTTCAGAATCACAATTCTTACAGATTTTGAATATCAACTTGGAACAGAGCATGGATTGCTCTAAAACATCTGCTTTCTCAGAAGGTCTGTGTAATTCCATGTTGCTGTTATGTGTGGTTTTTATATACCATCATTTGTGAGGGTTTTGCATACAAAGAAAATTGCTGTTCCCCCTGTTGTTTGCTCTTTCACGTCTGTACAATCAAGTAGCGGTGAATGGAGTTGCATCACTGTGACTCAGCACAGTTTCTTCTGGCAATATAGCAGTTCTCAAAACCTAAAATTCCTGAATAAAACATGAATCCTGTTTTTCTTCATCCCATTTCACTGGTCCTTCCAAGGTCATCTCCACAAGACACCTAAAATTCTTGATGGGAGAGCTAGAGAAAAGGCTCTTTTGTGGACACTGATATCATTACTGTATGCATGTGGAAAAACTCTTCAAAAGAGAAATGCATTAAGACATATAGAGGCACAATTGATACATTTTTGTCTTCTCTGTGATCAGTATTGAAAACATTACCATTTATTTAAAAATAAAAAGGTATTTTCCCTCATCAGTTACTCTGCTATGCAAATGTCTGTTATGCTTAATATTCCCCATCTGAACTCCTCAGTTAACTTGGTTTGCAGATAGACTGTTTTTCCTGGAGTAGGTTGTAAATAGCCTTTAATGTACATTGAATGAATTTCACATTGTAAAATTTTTATTTTATTCCTTGTATTATATTAAGCAAAAATCCCTGTGTATATGAAAGTGCATAATAAATATATTTGCTTTTCAGCAGACATCTAACTGTTTTAATTTTACTGCCTTATTTCCTGGGACATCTCAGGAGAAGGTTGTTACACTTGATTAACATTTGTGTAGTACTTAATGAAACACAATGTATAGATGCAGTGGGTACTTTGGGCTAGCAAAACTCAGACTGTCAACATTAATTCCTATGACTCTGCTTATCAGTCAGCTGACCTTTTTCACATTATTCTAAGTTAACCCAGAGCATTTGCAGGAGAAAGATCACTGCATGTTCTTTTGTTTAAAATGACCATTATATACTGTATATACCAGGAGGGCAAATACATATTTCAGTTGCTTTAAGTTCTTTACCACTTCAAATGGTATTGATTAATTATCTCTGTGATCAGCCTTTATCTGTAGTATTTTCATTTTTCTTGAAAGGCAGGAGAGTGAAGTTTTCCAGTCATAGCAATTACCCCATTTTCCCCTGTGATCTTTTCTCACTCTGCTTTAGGTATTATATACCAATCTCAGTCTCTCTGCAGACGCTTACTGAGAGTGGGGGAGGAGGTTGGCTGTGCCTTCTGCAAGAGCTGGGTCAGGTTTAGCTCCACATGTTCTGGTTCAGGCTGATTCCAGCTGTGGGTGCTCAGGGGTCAGCTGGTGACATATTACAAGAATTAAGAACAAAATTGTTGCTAACTGATGACTTGTGTTCTCCGTATTTCTCTGGTTTCTCAGAATAACTATTGACCCTGTTTTGTGAGGTTCTTTGTCTGAAATAACAAAAGTATAAAATGCGTTGGTTCAGCAGCTATTTTTCATTGTGGCAGAGAAGTATTTTTACTGAATTAATCTTTGAGAAGTTTTATTATGTTCCAGAGAAACACATTTTCTTCAGATAATCAGTGCAATAATAGTTAAATAAAATTATTCAACACCTGTTTTTAATCTCTTATTATATGAAATATAAACAGTCACACTTGATAATGCTTCAAACCTGTGAGATCTTTACTACTATTTGACTCGTGTATCAGATGCATGTGACTGTGACTGGTTGGCACAGTCAGCTAAAGCTTTTCAGTTGGAGGCCCTTTGAGAGACAGCAATGAAAATTTGGCAGTGATCTAAATGCTTATTTTATATGGCACAGAGTCACAGAAACAGGGTATGGAACTGAGAAAGCTACTTGGCAAATCATTTTATTAAATAAGTTGCCAAATTTATATGTAGATAATACAAACAAATTGACCTTTAGAATAAAACTCTAATTTGCTGGTGTCCTGGAGAGACCTACTGTTCTCACTTCTGTTCTTGCAAGTTTGAATTAGACTGGCCAAGTCACAGAACTGCAATTACAGGTAGGTTTTAAACTAGAAAAAATTAACTTCTAATGGACACCAGTGATAAAATCTTGAGTCTTCAGGAATTTGTTGTGCATCCTTTTGGAACTATTTCTTACGAGTTTAAGAACACGGTAGATGATTTCGTGGTTTGTTTTGGGATGTTTTTTTCATCTCTGTGCCTCATTAGTTCACCTTGAACTCCCCAGTGTGTTCTGTAGGTTCCTTTTTGTGGCTTGTTGCAGTGTTTGCACAGGGGACTGCTGGTGCTGCAGCAGTTTTCAGCCATCGCTCTTGTGTACCCTTGAAAAACTGGGAGATGGGAAGGCTGATGGAGGAAATGGCTATGCCAAACAGAGCTAATCAGAAAGATAATTGCTGCTTCTTTGAATCTGGAAGGTTTCAGGCTTTTATCTCTGGTTTAACACTTTCTTTCAGTTGAAGCACAGTTTCAGGCTTATGTCCGAATCCCTGCAGGATCCCTGGCAGGGGGGCGTTGGTGCGTTGGGTCTGTAGCCAGAGGGTGGGCAGCCCAGCACTACTCAGCCTGTCAGGCAGATGTGCATGTCAGGTAAGAGTCCATCTTTGCTGAAGGACCACATTTATTCAGAACACAGTCAGCTTTTTCAGAGGAGAAAATATATTCTTCTTCGTGAGAAACTTTTTGAAGAAAATGGTTTTATAAAGAAACGGTACATAGCTTGTCTGCCTATCCTGTTTGTGGGGACTAAAATATTTGTCTTTCAATTCCACAACGGTGTTCAGAGTTGTTCTTATTGCATTAGTCTGCTACAGAGGGTCTTCTGTTTTACTTGCTGCTGCCCTGTGCTAAACAAACCAAGTTCCAGAAACCCACACCTCACTATGTTTACTATTTGTACATTATTTTTATTTTTTAAATGATAGTTTGCTGAGTTAAGATGAGAAGTCTGACTTGCATAATGCAGACAAGCTGCAGCCACTTCAACAGTGGTTTTCCAGCTGTGGTCTGCAAAACCATAATGATTCATGAATGAATTTTAAGGGCTTCATAAAAAGGTAGCCAAAAAAAAAAAAAGCAAATCTATTATCAGATGACTTGAATTCATAAGGGTGTCTGCCCCTCCTTGCCAAATGCTCTCAGAGAGCATTTGCAAATCAAAAAGCCTGAAAACCGCAACTCTAAATTTCAGCTAAACAAGGTAATGGCTTTAAGGCTAGACATTTTTGAATCACAAGTTGGTTTGAGAGCAAAAAATAATGTAAAAAGTTTGAAAGCTGCTGTTCCAGGTGTCTATTGCAGCTTCTTCAGTCAATGCCTGGCAGCTGAATTATGATTTGATTTAAAGATACAGTTGTATTTCTAATTCACTTTTGTCCATTGCAGGCCCAGGACAGATTGTAAACAGTTCCTGTTGGGAAATAGCACCTGTACATAGGCTGACATATTCTTTTTTTCTGCAAGCAAAACTATTCCCAAAAAGGGAATAAAGTACCATACAGGAAAGTGTTGGTCAAGTTAGCAAGTAAGGGGTGTAATAGCAAGGCTTAACCAGGGTATCATAATATTTTCATTTGACCATGTCGTTAAAGACTTTCCATTTTTTTTGTTGCCAGAATGTCAGTGATCATGTACATCGCCAGGTCTGTACTGAGAAAGGCAGCCTATTTTATTTGGAACTGCTAGAGAGGACAGGGAGTTTGTGAAGAATCCTTTGCAAGATGGTTGGTGTTTTATTAAAGGGGCTTGCCAGCAGAACCACCTCTCAGTTCCCAGTGACATTATGGATTTCTTGGTGGCACTGGTACTTCAAAAATACCAAGATTGCAGAGAGAAGAGTCTGGGAGACAGAACAACATGTTGGATCTTTTTTGTGGTGTTTTGGTTTGGTGTGGGGGCGGGAGGGGTGTTTGGTTTTTCGTTTTCTGTTTGTTTGCTCATTTTGTGGGTTTTGTTTTGTTTTTTCCATTCAACTTATTTCATGTAACTTGTTTTCAGCCTTCACCTCCAAGGGGGAAAGAGAATTTAAAAAACAAAACTAAACAAAACACAAAACTCAACAACAGGTAAGTAATACAATCTTCTTGCCATTACAAGTTAAGGCTGTGAGTACAGCTGTTGTGTACTTGCTATGTCTTGGCAAATGTTAAGCAACCTCATAGGGAGACTGTTTAAAATTCAAAGCTTTATCCATAAATGATAAAGACAGAGTGGACCTTTTTCTGTCTTTATTCTGGATTTATTTCTGGATTTATTCTGTCTTCTTCCATTATACTGGCTATTCAGTTTACCGTTGTATTTTCCCCAATTAGAAAACAATCCAGTCTTATTCAGCAGTATACCTGGACAAAATGCAACGGTACAGTGCTTGAGATTGCTTTAATAATAGTAATGTAATAATCACATTGCTGTTCGCTATATCGCTCTTCTAGGAGGTGTTCCTTTTTACCAGCAGATCCCAAAACACTACAGAGAAGACTAGAGGAGCATTGACATAAGGAGATCTTTGCCCTCTCAGTCACTGAACAGGCCAGAAACCAAGTCAGGAAAAGCCCCTGGGTCTGCCCCAGCACCAGGCAGTTCTGCCACCTTGAATAACCCCTTGTCTGCCGTTAACTCCTCTCCTGCTTTTTTTCGTGGCTTTTTCTGCATTTGCAGTATAACCTGACTGACAGATATGGAAGGACCCCGGAGATTTTAAAACTTTGTGAGAAGCAGTACTGAGCATGCATCACTGCCTTCATGTTCTGCTGCCAGTTTTCTCTTGATGTAATGCTCGGAATTGAATGGAAGACAAAGCAACGTGGATGTTTCTATCTCTGGTAGCATTTAATGTCTCCCTTGTGCCTTGGTTAGCTCTCTGTCTTCTGACAAACTAACACGACTGTCTATTTCTGCAGACTGTTCATTTGAAGGTATTAATGCTTGTGAGACACAAGATCTTCTACAGGCACAATGTTCAAAGCATAGACATTTTTCAGAAGCTGAATAGGACTAAACTGTCTATGAGTCTTTCCTGTTAAAGTTTTTCTGAAAGGCCGGAGCAAAAAGGGTAAGAGCCATTGACATACAAGATTTGGTTGCATGAGAGAAAACATGGGCGGGAGGCGAAAGGTTCTTGTCATCTCAGAAGTCCTCAGAACACTATTTACTGATTGCCACATCTAAAAAACTTTATTGCTAGCGCATACCATGATGTTATTGCTGGGAACATAATTAAAAGCAAGAGTCCTCATTTGTCCGCAGGATGTGTTCATTGCAGACCAGGGACAAGGCAAAGTGCCTTTGGCTCTGTTGTAATGTTTGCCCTGGTAACACCGTAGTTAATTCAGTCTACCTGTCTTCTGTTGAGATTTCCCACAAGAGGACTGGATCAAGTTGGTTTTGAAATTATTTTGCTAATTACCCTTTAACATGTGAAATTAACAAACAAAATTATTTTAAGGCGTTCTTATTTACAAGGGGTAGAGACCCCCGCCTTGAGCGGAGACACTGATTTACATAGAGTGCTTCAAGAGTGCAGTTCCCTTCATTTGAAGGAAAGGGAGCAAAATCTTCACATAAATTGATAGTTACAGTGCTTTTTGGCTCACACGGGCAGCTCCTTTACATGAAGCCTATTTTTATAACGGGTAAGTTTTTCCCCTTTGCCAAGATGAGGTGATGAATTTAAGAACGGCCATTTCAGGACACATTCAGAAATGTATCTGGCCTGACAATCTATCATTAGTAATGACCAATATCAGGTATGAAGAGAAGACTATAAGAACAGGGTAAACTTTTAACGATTTTTCCTCTGAATGCTCTCCAGCAATTTGTGGTTCAAGGATTTCCAAACCTAGAGACAGTGTCTTTGTCTGTAATATTTTATATGTTGGTTGATATTAATCAAATCAGCCAAGAATGAGTGGCTGAGATGGAAAAAGCACATTGTAGGACCACTGAGCCATCAGCACCTAACACAAACTGTAATCCCTAAATAAGTTTATACTAGGGCTCTATATGTCAAAGAAATCTTGTTATGGAATATCAAGCAATATCAAGTAGAGCACTTGATATTGTCATTATACAATGCAGAAAATAAAGATATTACTTGAGACAAAAGGACATCCTCACATCTGCTGAAAATCTGTTTTGCAACAAGTAAGAAAAAACATAACACCCTCCCAGATCCTTGTAGGGAAGCTAGTAGGTCTTTTTGCTTAGAGACAAGACAATCCCAAGAGTGAAAACAGCAGAGTTATTGTTTCCTTGTTACTGGTTAACAGCATGAACAAACTTGAATATTCATTCACCATCTCTTCAACTACTAGTCAAAGCCATCAAATGTCAGTAATAAGGAATGCATACTCTCAAAAATGAGTGTTTCCAAAATTGAAAGTGTGAGTATAAATACAGAAAAAAAAAAAAAGTGTCCATAGCACTGTGTAAGAAATGGTGTCCCATTCTGAAATTTTGCCTTGTTGTAAGAGCTGTTTGTAGCTGAAGAACAGGACAAAAACCTTTATTTAATGATAGGAATCAGCTACAGTTCAGTATTACTGATACATCTGGAAGTATTACCGATATGTACTTGGGAGTGTTACTGGTACGCTCAGTCCAAAGGCTTTGTGGCTCTAGCAGAAGGACAAAGCTGACCAAGCTCACACCAGGCTAAGCTGCTGGAGTGCACTCAATTTCAAGCACTGATTCACAAATTCTCATGTTCTTCTCAGCACGACACAATAAGAGTTCTGTGCACGGTGGGGAACACAGGTGCAGGAGACTATTTCCCTCACGCTTCTCATCAGCGCAGCCATGCAGGACGATAGTAACTGGGAGAAGAGGAAATTTAATCTAGCAGATTTACTCCCTCCTGTATTTCCTGAGCTCCTAGTTTGTCAAGCCGTATTCCCAGGATCAAGCTCTTACCCTGCAGAAATAATCACTGTTTGCCTTTTCAATCTGTTTTCACTTTACTCTGATTTTCATAGATCACACGGACAATGGCTAGAAGTTGCCAAGTGCTGTCAAGCTGGTTTAAAGTTGATGTTCCCCACACTCCTAATCTCCTTTAGAAATTAGAAAAGTTTCCACAACTTGGATAACACCATGGTCAAAGTATTCCCTGGCTTCTCCAGCTTTCCCACTCCAGCAGGACCGCTAGTGTGTGGACACCATTCCTCGCACAGCAAAAACACTCTCAATTAAACCTGCTCTCTTCTTCACTTAGGCATTCTATTTAGGGACAGAAATGCTGCTGAGCTTGGAGCTGGACAAAGAGAACAACACACTGTTGCTACAGTGGTACAGACCAACCCTGGGCAACGTGTAGGCTTCTCCTAGACAAGGAAACAGCCAAGCAGCAGAATTGATAACAGTATTTATTTTTTTTTCCTAGCAGCTCAAGTTTTATCTAATGTTGACTGCTTCAATGTACAAAAGATTTTTAAGAATGAATGTAGAAGAGGAAGTCTCGGTCTTAATGTGCATGTTGTACATGAAGAAGTGCAGAATAACTTGCTGGAACATGCAGCTCCATGACCCACAGCAGCAGTGGACAGCACAGGCTGGTCAGAGTGAGAGGTGACCTTTTAGTAACAAATGAGAGATAAGAGTAGGAACTGTTTAGGAACTGCTGGTCTGAGGAAATTGTTTGGGCATCAGGGTGCTGCTGTAGCATTAAGTTAAAAAGCAGGCCAGCACTTTGTGACCACTCCCTTAGGATGTGGATTTTAATGCATGCAGTCATTAGTTTGAAACTGTGTAAGGCTATTTAAGCTGGTTTCTTCTATTTTGGGGACGTCTGTCCAAGTCTATTGTGCAATTGAGACCAGCAATAGCTTGTTCTGTGCAGCACAGCTGGGACTGCAACGTGGTCACCGCATCCAGCGCCAGCAGCCGCCAGAGCAAAGCAGCCTTCCAGATCCACAGCGTGTCCCAAGTAACTCCCAACCCGCCCCCTGCACCGCGGGCTGTGGGGAGGGCTGGCTGGCTGGGAACAAGCTCAGTCGTTCAGGGCTATTCTCTTTCTAAATATGAAATGCAACCAGTTTATGACACAGTTCATTTTCTGTTAGTTGAGATTAACAAAAGACTGGGAGTCTCCCAGGTACACTCCCTCGAACATTAACGCCGTGGGATGTGCGTGGGAATGCAGTGCGCAAACATCCACATATAGGCCAGCAAGTTTATTAGCCCCAAGGCAACACTGGCTTTTCCTGACCTGTGCTGGCTGCTGCGGGGAGAATTAATGCAGGCAGGAGACAGCTGAAGCCAGGGCTGCTCCTGAGCTCATCACACGGCATCCTCGAGGAGAGCACCAAACGCAGAGACCCTGCACGGCTCAGTCTGTCCCCAGGGCCTCTCCAGCCCAGCCCAGCGTGGCTGTGGTGCAAAGGCATCTGGGTGACTTTGCTTTGCCTGGATGCCTTTTGTGAGTCCTTGTGCCAGTACCAAGAAGGTCCCACAAGTGCCGTGGAGCTGGTAGGGAGGCAGCAGGAGGGTGCCAGCACAAAGGCAGGGCTAGCGAGCCTGTGGGACCTCAGGTATTTCTCTAGGTGCTGCTGCCTCTCCTAAAAACAGAGAAACAGCCAACCTGCTGCTCAGGCTCGCCTTTGAAGTGGTGGAGAGCTGCTGGTGAGGCTCCTTGCCTGGGCCAATGCACCCTGTCTCATCTGCGCCAGTTCTGTGCCTACCAGCTGGGCTTATGTGACCGAGTTTAAGCAGTGAGACCTGTCTGCATTGATCTAGGGGTGGTGGAGTGGCACGGGGTGCCAGGGGTGGCCTCAACACTGGTGAGCCCCTTCTAGTCCCTGGCGGCCTGTTTTAGAGTGAAGACGTGCTGCTTCCACCTCACGCAGGCTTTGCACTAGGTCTTTCTGTTTCAGTTTGACCCATGCTTTTGTGGTTCACAAGTGAACTTAGTTTCCAGTGGGAGGTGTGTGCTGTGATTAGCTTGGTGCCCATCTCTGCTTTATTTTTGAGGTAGGCAGTTACCAGTTTCTTGGCAGAAGTTCCACTCTGTCATTAGGTTGTTTCGGAGAAACCAGAACAACATATCTGCTCATTTTACAGACTGCTTTAATCCCCAAATATCTGTTCAGACTCAAGTTTACTGTAAAGTGAGAATCAGTTTACTTTAAAGCAATCCAAATGGAGCATGATTGAATACTGCTTAGCTAACTGTTACTACATCAGCCACTCATCGGCTGGCAGAGGGTGGAGGATCTTTACGAATGTGGAACAGGCTGACTAAAAAGGAAAGCTATTTCACACAGCGAGAATCTCCATATTGGTTTTAAAAGAAGAAAACAGCAAAACCCGAGCTCCTTTCTTCGTCCCAGAGGCTGCAGGCATATATCAATAAGAGTAATGTAGTATCATGTGTAAAAAATATAGGCTTAACTCCCGCGCATTTTCCGTGGCTTTTTTTTTTAATTGCTGCAATAGCGGCTTATGGAATGTTAGTGTAAAAAGACTCAAAACGAGACTGAACAGACACAAAAACCAACTCAGAGCCCACACGAATACCTCTGTCACTGTGCTCAAGTATTCTCTTGTTCAATGTATAGACGCAGAAATAATGACAATAATTTGTCACTAATTGATGAAATTGCTGTGTTACTAGTCACTAATATAGGAGCTCTGTAACAGAAATTCCACTGAAAGAACAGTATTTCATTGTGGAGTTCAAAATCTGTGACAAAAGACTCTGAGAAACATTTATGATCGCATTTTAGCCTGTGACAAATTACAATGGAATACTGTTTGGACAGTCCTTGGTATTAACCAGATGCAGTGGGATTCATGCTTCTCCATTGTAGGAGAAAATGACTCACATATTCCTCTTTCCTCCTAAGGGACAGATGAAAAACTGATTGCAGGTTCTTGCACTGATATCCTTTCATGCCGTTTGGCCCATCCTATACTCAAGCTGGGTTTAAGGAGAAGAAAAGCTGCTTGTGTGTAAGAGATTAAATATGTTCAGACTGTAATCACTAGTTAGTCCTGGCTGCGGCGCTGTGCTAAATTTGTGGTGTATTCCAATCCCAAGGCATGATTACAGACTGAGCTCTAAGTCTTCGCTCCATCTCGTTTTTACACTGGTTTTGCTCCACTTGCTTTGCAGGCTTTCTTAACCGCATGGCACAGGAGACTGCTCTGGCAAATTGCTGCTGCTTTAATCTAGATTCTGTTTCAAAGATAAATATGCTTTCTTTTCATGGACTTTAAGTCTAATGGAAGTTTGGCCCAATGAACTAATGTTTATATTTCTATATTTTGAGAAGCATAAATGCTGATGAGACTCAAAGCCAAATATAACTGCAGTCAATACAGACCCAGAGAAATTGTTTTCAGACTCATGCCAACAAATTGTGATTAATTTCTTTGTTGTGGTGCAAGCTCATTTCTGAACATGTTCCCCATTAACTCTGTGAGCACCCAGTGTAGTCACTGGCGCACTCTGCAGCACAAATCCACTCTCATTTCTGCAAGGCTGACTGCAAAATGCAGAACCAATCTCACTGAAAAGCTGTGCAATGCTTTCTTTATCTTTACCTATAAACTCTAGTTTTAAAAAACACTTTTTTTCTTTTAAACTGCTCTGAGGAGGTATTTGGGACCAGCAAAGACTAGTGTCATTTATCCCCCCGGTCTGTTTTGTTAGCAATATGACTAGTAACAGACTATGTTAAGGTAACAATGTTATGTTGACAATGAAAAAGGTGCATATGGATAAAACTGATTAGTTCTTCAAATCCTATCTTTATCCAAGTACAGTCAGAAAGTCTTGGAAAGCTGCATATCGCAGACAAGTTTTATTGCTGAAATCACTGGAGTTCATAGAAAACCCAGGGAAAATAATTTTTGTTTACAAAATTCTCTTGGAAGTGACAGGGCATCTAAATTGAAACCGTTCAGCAAAAAGCACAGATTCAGAGAGACCTCCTATTTATTTTTCTGTGAAGTGTGAAATCATTGAAGTATATTCTTTTGTAATTTTGTTACTTCAACTTTTTTAAAGCAAAACTTACAATAAAATGGAAGTAGAAGACAGGCATAAAAACCTGGAGCTTAAGATGAGTGGTCAGATTTTTTTAGGTGCTCTGATGCAGTTTCCTCCTCTTTAGATTTCTGAGTCAGGGTAGCTTTCAAACGTTGATCCTAATGTCTTGAAAGACCTAAAATTTAATACGCACCCAACTTACATTTTCATGTCTTTTACCCTGTGGGCTTCCTAAATCCACAGAGCACCAGATATTCCGCAGTGTAGGTTTTTGCCTCCTTTTTACTTGCTTTTTTTTGTCCAAATCACTCGGAAGTATGAACAAGCGCATTCCAGTCTCTCGTTGCTCCGCTCACTGACTTTCCTCTGGCTGACGTCCACTGCAGAGAAGAGGCACAGACATGATTTAGCTTTATGGGAAGCAGTGGTGAGATTTCAGAAGTGAGACGGGACCAAAGGGAAAAAGAGCGTGGGGGAGGAAACTCATTTCCTCCTCTTGCATATTTTTCTCCTGATTTAATCACTCCAAAAACCCTATAGGTATAAAATCTGAGAATGGGTGTCTTATCTGCTCACGTATAAAGTTTCAGAGCTTCTGCTCAGCACAAACAAACTGAAACATATGTACTTTCCCAGAGTATATTAGTTCAGATTTTCCTGAGCATTTCCTACCCTCCTTGGTCAAACCGAGGAAAGTCAGATTCATGGCCATAAAAATACAGAAGCCTGGAACATGACACATCCACCAGACAGAGAGTAAAAAGGCTGATGCCTTGTCTGTGGACAAAGGTACATGGCAAGATCATCTCGGATTGTCAAGAAAACTCAAAAGTGCTATAATCCTCAAGTAGAATCAAATTTCCTTTACACTACTCTAAGTCTAGACTGGGTTCACTTAAGTTAACTTTAGATCAATGCGTGATTAGAACCACTGTTTAAAATCAGTGGTGAGAGAGAGAAACGTAATCTATATTTTTGGAAATAGTGAACTCTGCTGACTTGATATACAATAAAGGAAAAAAAAAAGTCTTTGTTCCTCTAAAATAAACAAAATTATCCACTCTAATAATCACAGTAATCTGCTTGGAGATAACTGCAGAAGGAGATAAAGTAATAAGTGTATGATCTCAGTATGCATGATTCAGGAGTTAAATTCTTTTGTCCTAAAGACTCCATAAATACCGGCTTCTAAACAGTTAATGTAACTGTTAGAAGATCATATAAATTTGGAATCTAAGGTAGCTTTAGCCCGCCTGAAAGTTATGTGGTACAGAACTCCTAATGCTGTTATTTACTCTACTCTTCACTTACTGTACTGCTGTTATTTTTCTCTCTTATTTAGAACCACGGCTCTGCCTTAAGTCGCATCACCTTATGCTGTGATCAGATTTCACAAGCTAAACAGAGTCACACCAGATCTGTGTGTGGATGGGAGCCCTTGAAACCACATCTGGTGCTGCAGGCAAAGGCAGCTGAGTCTCAGCTAGATGGTTATGCTTCCTCTTCGAGGTCTCTTCATATGGATGAAAAACTATTGTCTGCACACAACACAGCTGCAATAAGAAGGGTACAGAGAACCCTGCTCCTCTTTTCTCTCTTTTTAATCTCCTTTTACCTTTGCAGCTGGTCCGTCTTCCTCATAGACAGGAACCATTGGTTTGAATCTCTTCAGAATAATGGCCAAAAAATAAAATAATAAAAAAAAAAAGGGCTGAAAACAGGGAGGCACCTGTTAGCACTGTGACACCAAGAGCTTTGGTATATTTGCCCCCGGATCAATTGCAGGCAGTGCTTGGTGGAGGAAGCTGAGGCAGGTGTGAAGACAGGTCCTGACAGCCTCTGCTGAGCCCTCCACCAGCTGTGTGAGCAGGAGAGACACAATTTTCACACCCAATGCAAACCTGGTTGCTAGTGACATTATCATTCTTTATTATGGTCATTTTAGTCAAGAATGAATTTGTCCTTCTTTCTCCTGTAAGGTATTTAGAAGTTCCTTGTGTGCCTAAGACCTATAGAAGATGACAGTTCAAATCCTTCTGGTTCCTTGTTTTATTGAAGAAAGTATTTAAGCTAATTATATAGACTCCTCGGCAATTACTGGCTCCATTCAGAAAGTGACAGCTGCAATGTGTGTTAATGAGAATGATGCTTTTTTCTTCACCGTAAAACTAGGCCTATTGCCTCAGGTCCCCACTGCACAAACTCCAGGATGTATTTTTATAACTTTCAGTTTGCTTTAGCATTGTCTTGCAGAGAGTGTTTGATAATAGCCTTTAATTTGGGTAGAAGCTGCTGCAGACTGTAATTAAGGCAGCCAGCCATTTGGGGTTGTTTTGAAGAGAGAAAAAAAACCCAAGGCAATTAACCAACAGCAGTATCCTTCTAAAGAACAGGAGACCTCCTCCTTGTTGTTTTGAGAGGATATCTTTAATTAGGACATCTCCCAGAGAAGTAATATGTTCTAGCTACTGTCTTAAGCTAATGAGAAAAAAAAAAAAAAAAAGGCATGCAGCATTTTTCCTCGAGAAAATGCCTTTCCTTTTAAATATACACAGGTATTCTACAGATATTCTTATTGAAGATGACTTCTTAACAAGTCCTTACTAATGTAAGGAAAACAAAGTTGGGAAGTGTTTTGATTATGGCTAGGCTCAAAGTTCATTTTGAAGGGAAAAAGTCTTTTGATTATTTCTTAAATAATTGCTTGTCATAACACAAACTCCTTTGTAATTTTTAGTTAGAAACAGTTTATATATAAATAGAGGCATTTAGTGTAAGATCATTTTTTTTTGAACTGAGATACTTCATGTCCTACAAAAGGATCAAAAGTTTCTCATTTCAGCAGATAGCTGTTTAAAAAACAGTTTTAATGGTAGTTGAAGATCTAATTAGTTCCTTTGTAATATTGAACCAATATCTTTACCACTTCAAGAACTGGTAAGAAAGAGAGGAAATATCTCTGACAACTTAAGCTAAAGGAACTCATAAAATATTAAATTAAACAGGCTATTTTAGAAAGGGGAAAAGATTCTCTGATTTTAAAATATGAACTAAATAAGGAAATAGTTTTAGCTTTACAGAGGCTCTGAGAGTAGCAGTAACTGCATCAATGGGCTTCACCACAAACCACAGAGGAGGTCAGTATTGTGATTCTTGTTTTACAGAGAGGAAAATCAGCATGTGGAGGAGGGGGTGACATATCTAAGACTGCCCCAGCGACCATTGGGAGACCCAGGAACAGACACCAGCTCTCCCACATTCAGACTCCATCCCCTCACCTGCACAGAAATGATGAAGCTAAGGGTGTGTTGCTGCCCTACAGTGATGACGGAGCTGCCAAATTCATCCCGTCTAGATGGTAAGGTAAGAGCGAATGGCCAAGTTCTCTCCAAGTCAATATGTACAAAAGGGCATCTGTCTGACCTCCACCTATTTTGCATCCATGGACTTGTTACATCAGTGAGGATGAGTAAGAGGTTTCATAGCAATCTAACAAAATGGATGAAACTAAATATTGCTAAGAAGGTTTCTGGGTATAGGGCAAGGGAAGATGTGAGATTTGTGATATGGAAACTGATATCCAGGCAAAATGTTCAGATTTGTTTTATCTATGCTTCTCGACAATATTACAATCTCTATTTATTAATTTTGTGCTTCTGTGCATACAATATTCCTTGGATGGAGAAGAAACAGTTCATACCACATGCTTTCTCCAAAACATGCTCATCCTTGTAATGGAGATACTGGTTTGTGCATAAAACACACCCTTTTTGTGCATAAAACACACCCAATGTGATCTACATTGTTATGAGTACCGGATGAAAAAAGCATTCATAAATATGCTTCAAGAGGGATTTCTGGTCTGCTAGGAAACAGGTTTAAAGCCTTCAAGCTTCAGCTATCTTTAGGATTATACAAGTTGAATATCTCTGAAGAGACCTCTTGTCATTAGCTTAATGCTTACAATGTGCTGTGTTAGGGATTATAAATTCCCAGTTGTATTGCTCTAAATTGCTTGTGACTTGGTTTAGCAGAGGAAAAAGGTTTTGACATTGCACCAGCTACTTTTGACATAAACGTAATAGTTCATGCCAGCCAGCTGTGAGCCATTGTGTAGGAAAAACAGAAAATGAGATGTTTTAGATGTGAAAGCAAAGTGTTGAAGAAAATTAGGCACAACAATTATGATATATGTATTTTTAATTAAATTTCATAGATTTTAAATGTCGTTCAAAGAGAGAATTCCCAAGGCTAGCAATTAATTTGAACAACATATAGTATCTGCTACCTTTCATCAAGGCATTGCAAAAAAAAAATCTTTGAGGGAAGATTTATAGCACTGGAAAAGTTTTCAAGAATGCCAATGTTGATATCCAAACTTCAATTTCAGCAAAGCTTGCTATTCATTTAATCTTTTTGCTTTAATGTCTGCGAATGAAATTGACTGAAAACCTCTGATTTTTGTTACTATCCAAGCTAATTCTAGGTCCAAAAAAATCTGTGATGAATATGCCTGAAGGATCTTAGAAACTGCTGTTTGACATTTGTATTAGTGCAGGGTGTGCTTTGTACTATATATGCAAAAGTGCTACTGGTTTATCATCATATGCAATCTTCTTCTGTAATTTTTTCCTGGTGTTTTTGTTTATATTTAATTTCTCTTTGGTATGTGTGGAACACAACTTTCCAATAGCAACATTCAGTTGGCCTGTTAAAAAGCCTAAGGGCATTTTTCTACTAAGCAAAATCTCTGAGAAGAAAGGGACAACAGATAAAGTACCACCACAGAAACAATTCCTCTAGAAAATTCTGCTATTAAAAATACAGAATTATACAATGTCTTCCATCCTGATATGAAGCACACAATTAGTTGACATCTTCCTTTCTCTTGAAAGGGACCAAATTCTTCATGGATTCAGTTAAAAAGTTATTTAATAAAAATATTGCTGGAGTTCAGTGCAAGGAGAAACCTGAATGATTTAGATATTTCTTTTCTACATCCCAGCGTAGAAAACAATCATGTCAGCCCTATCTTTTCATTTGCTCAAAACAAGAACTCTAGCAATGCAGGAAGGCAAAACATGAATCGGGAAAACTGTTGTGTAAATAGGCTGAAAGACAATGCCAACCAGAATACATTTAAAACAATAAAGTTAGGAATGACTCTTGTTCACCTCTGAACTTGAAATTTTCATTAACATGGCCAAGAAAAACTATCTGAGCAAGTTCCATGACCTCTTCAGCAATAGTCATTAGGCAGTGTGGTTTATATCATTTTATATCATTATGAACTGAATTAGAACAGCAGCATACTGAAATATAAGAAGGCTACAATAATTTTTAAAAGCTAATAGTATATTCAGTATATAATGATTTATAAGTTTATAAAATGAATCATTATATACTTCAGATATATAGCAACTATGACTCTGGCAGGTACTAGTTTATAACTTAGTTTTTGTGAGATTAAAATTAATGGAAAAACTATTAAGAGAAGAATGTGAAATCTTCCAGAAAATAATGCGTGTGCAATAAGAAGTATTGAGCCTTAGCTCCTAATCTCTCCCTTGGCTTCCTTGTGTCTAAAGCAGATCTTTTGCTAATTGAATTAATGAAATTAAAATGGCAAGCAAAAGAGAACTGCATGAGATACTATTCTTTTTAAGTTATTTATATATATGTGACAAATAAGAAGAGAGAAGAACTAGAATAATTATAATTAAATGCACTTTGAAAAACAGATGCAGATGTAGTAAGCTTATCTTTGCATATGGAGGTACAACTAGTTAAAATTCCAGCCGCACAGTTCACTTTCATAACTCAGCAATCACAGCGCAGGAGTTTTGTGCACAGCAAATCTGCATCTGTAATCTGGAGTCAACGATGTACCCTGTAAGAGCATTTTTCCGTAATCGCAGTGATTTTTCCAGCACACAAGCTCTGAATCTGGTTCCATTTTTCCTGGCTGTGTGCATCAAGTATTATTCCTGACAAATATTCTCTCTCTAAATGTCTGGCTGGGTTTGGGGTTGCCGTGTGTCACAGCAGTGCCCAGCTGCGGGCTTGAGCTCCTCAGCCACATGGAGTGCAGCAGTTTGCACTCTAAGGCCTCTTTGGAAATTGCCAGGAATACCTATACTAACAGTACAGATAGAGAATTATACGTAGGCATACATACCTATATGATATTTAGATGTAGACAGATATGTACATAAATCTGGTTTTAGGTCTATGCAGGGCTTATTCACTGTAAATACCATACTGTAATGCTACAACACTGTGCTGTGGGTTCAAAACAGACTTTGTCCTCCTGTCATTTCTGAATTTTCTTCGTTGCTACATAGAATTTTTACATACTGTAATGCACAGAGCATCTTAAGAAAGGTACAAGAGTATTAAGAGGAATGCAATTTTATGACAGCTGTAAAAATAGTTGATTCCGTGTACCTTTATGCCTTGCAAAGCATTAGTAACTGGATCCTGGCTACAGCGTGTAATTACATTGCTTGATGCATTGTTGGACATTAGGATTCCTTCCATCTGTCTAATATTTCCCATCCAGGAATACGATCACGTTTTATTACAGCCATTGAAAAATTCCTGGTGCTTTTCCAGGCTCACTATGGGTATGATAATACAGAATTTCACTCAAAACATTTTAAAGGAAAACTAAGCACTATGAGGCACATGAAGGTAGTATTTTTCTTACCAATGTCTCAAGTTATGCTTTGGCTCATGTAAAATTGTTTTTGGTTCATTAAGTATGACCAATATTTTTATTATTCTTTTTATTTTCTCAGAATCAGTAGTCAAATACAAAAACACTTTTAAGTGACCAGGGGCTTCAGAAAATAAAAAATTAATTAATCCATGTTTTCCCACATTAAATACCTATTAAACTGGCTCACTGTATAAGTGAGTAACTTAAAATCAGATCTGAAGAGGTGTCAGTTGTATCAAAGTATCGATTAGTTTAACAGAGGAAGGCAAAAGCCTGGCCTCAAATCCCTTGCCATCCCTTGTCCTTTGTTCCACCTGTAGTAGCTGGAGACACAACATTCACTTGAGTTAAAAAGGAAAGGTCCAGCCTTTGTTCAGCGTTAGAGACATCATGATACTTTTCGGAGGAAACACAGCATCATGTGCTCAGGTCCCAGCACCAGCAGGAACGCAAGGTCTTGATAGAGTGATAACGTTCCTGTAGGCTGCACTTCTCAAAATCCTTCCTGTGCCCCCTCATGCCATCAGCAATCACACACAGCGGTCTGTCCTCCCGAGGGACCACCAGCCATATGGGGGGAGGCATAGCTGCCTGTGGAAATACAAATGACTGCTCGTCAGTAAGGGCAATGACAAATCAACCTGTCTCAGGAGCACTGCAAAGCAAATGTGTTTGGTTCACCTCACCAGGCTGGCCTTTGGGGACAAAAGCCTCTAGGCTGCTCCCCCTTTGGCACTGTTTCCCATGGAGATGGTTGTAACTTTTGCTCTGTGGGTGGCTCCACACCTTCTCTGCAGCACCACCTGGCCCTGTGCTGCTGGTTGAAGGTGTGCTTTTTGCAAACATTTGTGTATTGAATTTAGTTATCCAGTGTAAAACAGAAGCTCCCAAACCTATCAGTATCTTTGCTGCTCTGGAGGAGATACAACTCCTTAAAAAAACACCTAGACTCTTTATCTTTACTTCTTTGGGATAAACTACTTTAACATTTATTCTTGACATTCCATTACAAATCATTTTCAGGCTCAAACTCCTTTTTTTTCACAATACATCCTCTAACTTTCAAAAGTTTAGGCCAGTTGAGAGAAAGAAGTGAAATACATTCATTGTGCCTTTCTGCCCTACCTGGACAAAAATCGGGAAATATCCACAATTTAAGGAGTAGACAGCATATCAAATTCCAAAACTACAGCAGGCTGAAAAAAATCTCAAGAAATTGCAAGACAGCATCTGCTTGTTGTCTGAAGCTAGTTTACATAGAATGGGATGAAGTTTTCATTAGCACATTGAAGTGGCATCTTTCTGCTCCAGATCAGCCAAGTTTGGAGCAAGAATTGTCTGATGCTATCTTTATATACAGATTAGTCAGAAAAACATCTTGTTGTCTCAACTGGCAAAAGAGAATATTGCGTGTATATTTTGGGTCAGGGACATGGAGATGCATGCCGAATTTTTATGGAGACACCCATCTTGAATGTGGAAGTATCATCGTGTTGCTTCATTGAAATATGAGCAGGAAAACCCTTTCCTGTACTTCTCCTCAGTTCTTCTGCTATTGTTTCAGCTGTCTCCAGTGTCTTTGAATCATTGATTATAAATGACCTAAATTCTTTAATTACCACTCATGTATTTTTTTCAGGAAGCTTCTGTCAGATTCCAAGACAGCATATTTTAGGAAGAAAAGATTAAAACAGGCACATACGATTTTGAGAAATAAAAGAGAAACACCATAATCCGTAAAGCCATCTGAATATAAAAACAGTCTGTCTTTTGCCCACTCTAATTAGACAATCAAAAATAGAAGTATTTGAGCACCGCCTGTCTAATTAAGTTTGCCATTCACCAAGCTTGAGGCTTTCTAACAGAGACTTCTACCGTAATAATAAGGAGATGGAAAAGGAAAGCACTCATTAGTAGTGCTCAGGGAATCTGGTTTTCTTGATGTGAACCACTAGTGTGGTAGATCTGAGAGGCAGCAGTACTTAGTGGCTTTTTCTTAGATAGTTCTTGCAGTGAAGAGCATAGTGACGATCTTCTTCTAGCAGCACCAAAGAACCTTGATGCTGCTACAGAAACTGCTCTGCAGATTTGAGAAATCAGCATCCTCACATTTTCTAAGCTGTGTATGATTATAGGGTTGGAAGGAACAACTTAATTTCAATAGTTCATATAGAGGGAAGGGTCTGGGGTCTTGGTACAGGTCAGAGGCCTTCCAGAATTTGGTGGCCTTACTGTCAGAGAAGACACGTTGTGCCTTGGTATGTTGACATCAGTTCTTGCTTTTCTCTTCTGAAGCTCGAGTATTCTCAAGCTGCTCTTCCTTGGATATCTCGTAGAGGGCACCTAAGAAGCAAATTTCAGAAGTGAGTATTTCTAAGGAAAGCACCTCTAGCAGCAGCACCAAGTCATGCTCCTGGGCTTGGGTTTCTTGTTTGCATGGATATGGGAGAGGAACGGTTGACCAGATGCCCTCCAGAGGTCTTTTCCAGCCTGAATTATTCTACAGTATTTCTGTAAGACCTTGACCTGATGAAGGATTGCTTGGAGATGGGGCTTCACAATCGTCCTCTCATTCCTGTAAGATCTCCTTTCCCATTCTGTGTTGTAGAGTTCATTCAGCAACTCTTAAAGTGAGCAAGTGTCACTTTCTGAATAGTACTAGCTCATGCCAGAAAGCTGTCTTTTACCAGAGAAATGACAGCTTACTTAGTAATGTAATTATATATATAATCTCTAAAGAAAGAAAACTGGTGCAATCTTTGTGTGAGTGAATGAAATGTTGTAGCTGAGAATTGTTTTCTAGTAAGTGTGAAGAAATTTTGGGAGACAACATGTCACTGAGATATTAATTATCAGACAGAGGGGAAAAAAAAAAAATTCTGAGACAAGTATACACATGTACTGATAAAAACTTACCTGAAGTAACCTTCCTAAGCTCTAAGACAAGACCTAAGATAAACAATTTATCACTGCTTGTTTGCCAATGAAATTGGTGAATTGGTAAATTATTAGGGTAATTTGTATCTACAAAAATAGTTCACCAGTTCACCAAGAAGAATATATAGTACTAGAAACTAGTTTGCACTTCAAACCATGGATTAATAGCAACTGAATGCATGCTGGCATATAATTTAGATTCCAGGCACGAAGTCTCTGAATTGTGAGCTGGAAACTAGAATAATGTATTTCATAAATACAGCTATTGTTTTTGCTGGCATCATGTTGCACATAGAAGTTATAAGAGCGTTGTGCAACATTTAGCAATTTGAAGTCCAGGGGACAGTCTGAGAATCTTCTTTGAATTATTTGGGGGATTGAAAAGTTGTTCCAAATTGAACTAAAATACACAGATCGAATTGATAAAATGGAAAGTGTATGTCAATGGTTTTGAAGTTTTCCCTAAACTGAAACTCTTATAAATAAGGGAATATTTTATTAAAATAAATTGTTCTTAAGATTAAGTATTTATATAAATATTAGGCTGTAGTTTTCACCTCCGAAGAAACATTTGCAAAAGTTGGATATTTGGTGTCAAGGACAAATTGGAAAGGAATCAAAACATACCACTCAAGTGAACAATTGTGGAAGCCAGGCAACTTCATGTCTCTCCTTCAGTGACATTATCATGCACCTCCTTACCAAATCACAGCTTTTAGAAACTAAATAAATTTATGAGGATTTTTTTTTTTTTAGATCTGGGACTAAAAGCATTAATGCTTGTATCAAATTTCAATCTAAACACCATAAAGTCTCTTTTAAATGTAGGTTTCTTAGGTGTAATTTTATGTTAAGACTAATGTAACTGCATTTTAAGTATGAGACATATGTGGAGATTGAATAAATAAATACTCTTCTTTTAGAAACAGATTTTTTTGGCACATTTTTCTTAGATTTGAAATCACACAAAGTAACAAGGAGGACTGAAGTTCACTTTTTCACAGAAAGATAACCTATGGATAAGCTTTTACATATTTATGTTGAACTTAAAATTTGCTCAAAAAAAAGTACGTTTAGTTTTTTGCTCATCCATATTCTAAGGCTGAAGAAATAAGCTTAGGATTGAATCTGATGTGCTCAATTCAGGGAAAAGAGAGACGAGGGGGAGCAGTGGTTCTGTTCCCTGAGCAGATATTAAAACAAGATTAGCTGAGTAGGTGTTGTCCATCCAACTTGAAAAGTTTCTATTGATTTCTGAGGGAGCTCATGCTGACTTTTTTCCAGAGGAAAACAGCACATGCTACAGGAATAGTGCCTCGATTCCCATGAAGAGTATTATGAGCTTAGTGACTCAAATAAAATGCAGAAGCTTTGAGCAGTCACACTGTGAGCCCAGATTGCACAGCAGTCAAGTTACTGGAGCCAGTTGTTTTACCAAGAAACCTTGACCTAAATGAGTTCAACTTGCACAAAGAAAAGTCATTAAATTCACATGGTTTATCAGTCAGGCTGTAGGCTCAGGGATGCAACACACCTTGCATTAGTGGCAGGAACACTTAGAGCTCCCAGCTCCTGGACTGTATAGGTTCCTATGTATGGACTACAATGCATAGGAAGAGTTAGATATCTGAGAATCAAATTCAGGGAAGACTGCATGTTAAGCCAGGAGTCTCTTAAGCAGAAGCAGGAAAGACCAAGAGGAAATTTTTTGTTTGCAGTCCATCCATCTTTCAAAGAGAGTTGGAAACCTAATTCCAGGCTAGAGAGAAGCATTATAACCCCTAAATGAAATTACAGCTGTGAACCCTTCTTTGGAGTTAACTTTCTCAACATACACAACAAAATGTTAGGAGTGAGGTGTATCCTGTTCAGCTGGGTGCTCCTAAGAGATCCTGGCTAGATTTCTCCTTAGGTATTAGATATGAGACTATTTCCTTAGAAATATATCTCATTCTTGTACTCCAGTCTCCTGACTTATCCTGCTGAAGCTATTCTCTTTTAGAGCAGGTGTAAAATAAAGAGGTTAGTTGTTTTAGCCATTTTTATTTTTTTAGGATACTAGCTTGATGCCATCTCCTTTGCTTGCCTTGGCTGTGCAAAGCAAAACATCTTTCCTGGTATGGCCAAAGCACAGAACAACCAGTCACTAGCCTAAGGATTAGGGATAGATTGAGATCGATGGCAATATCCACAGATTTTTGCTTTGGTGTTTCATTCTGGAGAGATCCTGAGATATTCCAAATGGTTATAGACAAAAAGTAACCAAGAGCTTCTCATTAACTAACATTTCTTCCAGACAGAAATGTGAGTTGCAGATCTTGCTGTGAACTCCATTTGCTACTTCTTGTACTCATGACACCTACTTGGCATCTTGAAATATCCTTCTAGCTGGCACCTTAAAACAGCCAAACATTTACCCAAGGAAAATCCATTCATATTATAATAGTCGTACTCATTATTATTTTAAGTGGAGGGATATAGCAGCTTTTTATTTGTTATACTTGTTAGAGTCTCAAAATTCAATGTAAATCCTGGTTTAGTATTCTTTTCGTCTGGTTAATTAGGACTTCTTTAAATTCTTTGAGATCAGGATAACTACAAGGACAATGTTTTTGCAAATCTGTGTGCTTCAGATATATTCAGAGTTGGATTTTCCTCCTGTGTGTGGATATTTTAACACCAATTGTTGAGTGTCAGAGGTAGTCACATAACTGGGTGTCTGTGTGACTATAACCAATTGCAAAATGGGATCTTTGTCTTTAAAAAAAAAAATCAGCCTTTGCTTTGGAATTTATGGTATTTCTAACTGAACTGAAAAAGCCTTGAGAACAGAGGTTTCCATTTAATTGGGCAGAGGAGGAGCAAAAGGAGAGGGAAGATGTTGTTTTGACAATTTCCTTTCTGATAGTCTCTGATGAAAAAGTTAATTCTTGTTTGTTTGTGAAGACTCTAGTTAATATTTTTAATGATCAGCCTGAGCTTTGAGACAAGCTCAACAGATATGAATATCTTGTAAAAGTAATTTTAATCTGTATAAACAAAATAAAACAGAAATTGTAACACTTTGTGTTCTGAAATTCTGGTGACAATGCAGTTTTCAGTCGTTTAGTTATACGAAAGGAAGAGTTTGTAACCAGAAAGGGGTGAATGGGTTGGAATTAATCCTATTGAATCACATGTGCAAATGCATTGACCACCTTGCATTTCACAGTGTCAACTAACTATATTGCAAATGCCACAGTGCCTTTATGCAGGCATACCTGATTTTCTGCACGCTGTTATAGATGTTCAGTAGGGTTCTCTCTTGTTTTTAGACAATGATTAATAAGAATACAAAAGCGAAGTAAGCACAATTTTGTGTACCTGTTTGGATATTCAACATGAGCAAAAGCAATCTCACATGTCCATTGCAAAACTGTTAAACTTCCTTAGCTTGCCAGTGTGATTCCTGGCAAAAGTTAGAAATGTAGCTTAAAGCAAATTAGTTATTTACGTTTGAATACTCAAACGAGTGAGTGATAAGCACATATGGATATATTTGCCTTTCAGTAACCTTTCAGTAAACTTTCTCTCAAGCATAAAACAATATTTGTTGCATTCTTGTTTACTGGGGTTTCTAACCAAATTCAAATCATTGAGGCGTGAGAGTAAGGTACCCAACTACAAACTTCACTGCCTGTGAAAAGCCACATTTAATTTACTGATCTTCCAAATTACTGTGTTCAGGGAAGGATTAATGGAGCAGTCTATCCTCTGTTTAGGAATCTCTCAAGAACACTTTGAGACTGTTATACTGTTGTTTTAGTTAATAATAGGAGTATTAACTTACTCAATGAGCGCAATGTTTTCCAGATAATTTATGGGTGAAACTTGCACCATTATGAATGCATTTATATGAAACGTGAGAAACACTCAAAGAAGCCATCTGGAATTGACAGCCAATACACTGTTGGGAATCCGATTGCCTCAGTTCAAATCTAAGAAGTTTAAAGTATTTTGTAAGCAATACAATATCCTGACAAGGCACTCTCCTCTGGTAGTGTGCTGTGGCAGGAGGGCTCCCTAGCTGCTGCTGTTCACTTGCTACCAGAGAGAAAGCTACTTCTCTCTGTACTTTTCCCATTTGTCCTCCAGAGCATCTGCACACACTTCATCCACGAGAGAGGATTCATGAAGCCAAGTGCTTGCAGCTCTCGAAATCAAAGGGCCGAGTTTACTGGTGTACTCCAGTTCAGTCCTGTTTACTAAATACATCATCACACCAGGCTATGGCTTAAACATTGATTCCTCATGGTTCACAAAGCACTCAGCTCTTCTGTGACATTTGGACAAAGCAGAAGCAGCTGAAATTTATGGAGTTGGGCTGCAAAACTGCGATTGATCAAAGAGTTTCAATCTGAGAGAGTGGAGGGAGAGAAAGAAGGACACATTAAATAATAGAGATGGTGCATACATTGTAAATTATACTGGGAACTGAGTTGTAAAAGTAAATCTCTTTCTCCTTCCATATGAAAATGCAAAATCAACCAGTAATTGGAATTATCTGATAAATGTTATAACGTGGAGAAATGCTACAGCTTTTAGTGCCAAAGTCACCCAAAGCACATTCTCTATGGGCTTGCTCAGCCTTAAACAGGTCAATAACCTTTAATGCAATCCGTTGGGGAAATAGAAATGTCAGAACTATAAAGTAGCCTGTATCAATTTCAGTTCCATCCAAATAACCAGTTTGACCTATGGATCTAAGGCTTGGAAATAAATAGAAGTCTTGAGCCAACGAGATGTCAACCATCTCCCCACTGTTTAGACTTGAACAAAAATGACCATTTTGGTAAGAATCTCAGTCATCATTCAATAGCAATGAGTGACCTTTTTTTAATTATTATTACTTTTAAAACATTGCAGGACTAGTGTACTGTCCTCAGAGTCAGTGACACATAAGTCATTTGGCTGACATTTTAACAAACATCTGCTTTTTTCAGTGCAAGCCACAACAGTCATCTTTGTTAGGGTTTCTTGATGTTCTAATGTCATCTCCATGGATATTGCAGTCTGTTCTTGCAGAAACCAAACAAATATAAAACCAACCAGCCCCTCCAGAACTCGAAGTGGGGTGGAAAGACCTTGAGAGCTTTCATCGCTCTCCATTCCTGCTTCTCACACAGCCTTGGAAGCAGCTCAGCTTTGGTAAGAGTTCACAAGAGGCATTTTCTTCCCCAGTTGGTGATGTCTCCCTGATGCAGAGCAAAGTTTCTGGACTTTTCAGGATAGAAAACCTACGTGATCAGATCAGGCTGGAAGGGTGATATTCCTCCTCAAGATAATTGCTGAATTTCCAGCAGCCCAAGGAGCTGAAAGTAGTTGCCTCAGAAAAAGAGACTTTGGTTTATTGTTGTTACATTATGATATAGATGCTAAGCTGTGTTTAGAATTTAAACCAGTACAGCTCTCTTCCCCGAAAAATGCACATGTTTTTATGAGGGATGGTGTGAGTTACGCTGTTTGAGGTGGTGTGAGAGAGAAACCATTTTCTCATAAATTGCCAGCTTAAGTAAATAGTGAGTGTGCCAGACAACCAAACCTGTAAAAATAGGTTTGTTTCACTGCTTCTTAATCCGTACTAGCCAGGAAATATTGAGAGAGTGTGGTAGTAAGAACTTTGTTATACTGTGGAAATATTCTGTTATGACTTAGAGTTCCTGTCAGGGAAACTGAAGTTTTTTCTGAGGTCACAAGGTGGGAAACTTTAGAAAGTGAGAAACTTTCTTATTTATAAAGGGATATGGGCTCATATTAAGTGTTTTCATCTGATAACAAATATCATTAAATAAGTGGACTTGGAAACCTCACTTTTTTTTTTTTTTTTGTATTAAAGTGCAAAAATACATGCTGGAAAACCTAAGTGGACTATTTAATTGCTGAGAGTGGGAAGTGTGAATTCATGTCTCTTTTGTTGCTATCAGAAGTTATAGAGGCCAGGGTAACAGCAATATAGTGTCTGGACTAAATGATCTCAAAACATAACACAGTCAAGTAGTCTGCCTTGAAAACTGTAAATAACCTCCTACATGCATACGCAGGGCAGAAACTGAACACAATTTATCATATGAAAATTCCTAGTTTTACTCTAACACCAACCCTGATCTCTTTGTCACAGAAGGTCCCGCAGTTGTCTACCTAAAGCAGACAATCAGACAAGATACTGAACCTGTTTTCTGAGGTTCGACGGGATCCTAAAGGAGGTCTAAAGTTTTATTTATTTATTTTTAGTTTATGTTTTAGTTTAACTTTTAGGATATACCCCTTGACAGCTGCCTCATACAGCTGGGTATACCCAAGTGACTCATCAGCTCTGCAAGAGTACCTTGGAGTTATGCTGGGTTTTATGGCAGATTCAATAAGGAATAGAAATGGACTGAATAGCTTAAGGCAGCTGAAGGGTTACATACTTCAGGGAAAGGGAAATCTTTCCAAAAAATCAGAAAGAAGACCGGGCTGCAGATTATCCTGAGAGTAATTAAAAAGCAATAATGTCTAGGACTTACAGGCAAATTTTTTTTTGGCAGTGGGTTGAAATATTCCTTAAAAAACAGTCAGAGACTTTATCCACATTTTTTCAGATGGAGAAGCTGGGGCAGGGGATGGTAGGTGATTTGCACCATCTGTGGGAGTTCACTGCCTGTGCATTCTCATAGGCCCTCATTCACTGTGATTACAAATGCTGTACTTAACTTTCAGGGCAGTACCTCACACAAGAGACAGGTAAGGGTGGCTCAGGGCCAATAAAATACAAACAACTCAACAAATGACACCACTGTGCTTAGAAGAAAATTAATGATGGTATATTAATGGCTACTTTGGCAAAAGTTTAATCTTGAACTCTCCTACAACTCCTATCAGTGCTCTGAGCATGCTTTCCTGCCTTCTCACATCGTGTCTATGCTGAACTCTTGAGCTCCTCTTTGCACATTGCAACAGTTGATTTTAAGACTCTCTAGGAGTGCCACCTCCTCATGTGAAAAACTATGAGGTTTCTGTGAAAGCTGCTGTATTTTTGGTGCCTCTTGGTGTCCACTTGTCAGCTTCCTGTGATATCCAGCAAGAGCTAACAAAAGGCAGCCATGTAACGCTAACTAGTTGCTCTAACTAAAACCCCTCAGCCTGTCCAATGCACAAAGCTCTGCATCCCATCAGTTCCCTCTCTCACTGGTTCTGCTTCCAGGGAGGAGAAATTAAAGGTCTGTCTGCTTTTGCTTGAGCCAGGCAGCCTGATGCTTCTCTAATGTCTGTCATTCCAGGAGCTGCTTTGCTTCTCAGAAATATGGTTGCGCTCTGCAGAAGGATGGAAATAAAACAGATAATGCTTGCATTTGTTTTCTTGAAAGCATTTTTGGCTCCAGAATCCTCCTGGGAAGGACAAACGCTAAGTGTTAGGGAAAATGTTTGTAATCAGTGGTTTACAATGACTGTATGTTCAAGCCAGCTGTAAATCCAGTTCAGGCAACAAAGGAGGAGAGGGGAAAAGCAAATGTATGGTGTATGTATGAGCTTTCCCAAGAGCAAGGACCAATCCCAGGCAGGTGCACACCCTGGCTGGCTCTGACCATCAGAAGTAGGGTTAAAGTTAGATCTCTCTGTAGGTCCTTCTGCCTGGTGCATCTAGACCTTTCCATGTGGGAACTAAAACAACACAGGGCAGTGGAATGAAAGGGGAGCCACCAAGTGATAAAGTAGTGAAGCCATCTGAACCCAGACTTGGGTTCAATCTGGAGCTATGCTGCTGGAAGAAACTGTAGTGAAATAAATTCAGCTTGGCACAAAGGTGATAGTGCTCTGCTTTCATCTGTCCAAGCCGTTTTAAGCCATCTTTCTGAGGGCAAAGTTCCATTTTGTGCATTTTCACTGGTAGTACAGGAAATAAAACCTTTAAAAGGCAGCGTCAGCAGAGAGGTGAGCATAAGAGACACAGAACAGCTCTTTCTGTGTCTGCTGATCAAACAGAAAACAAAAAATACTGTCAATCTACCCTTCAATTCTTTGAAGAAATCAGAAACTCCACCTATAAAAAATAGCTTTAAAATAGTTTGGGACGGGGGAAGTTACTACTGGCTGAATGAGCTAGCATTACCTGCCACCTTTTCCTCAGCTACAGCTTCTGCCTTACAGTGTAAATACAGTTAACAGCTTAGAACTGGTCAGTTATTGCAAAAACAGTGTTCCTGAGCTTTCATCCCAGCTCGAAGAGTGGTTCAGCTCCATCACATGCCTGCTCTTTAGTGAGGAACGCCTACACCATTAGTTTTTTGGAAGAAAAATAACTGGCAGTAGTTATCACCATTCACCATTTGTTGAGCTATTGCTATGTACTCAGCCAGGAAGCACAAAAATACTGCAAAACTGAAGTGTCCATGTGGCATGAAGGGAGAATAACTGGAGCAAACAGCTTGGGAACTGACTACTCACTGAAAAAACAGTTTCCTGTGCTATTCAGCAAGGGTTTATGAATAACAAACAGATTTTCCCTCATCTGAGCAGCCTGAAATTACTTTCTGGTGTGGAAATAGCAAACACATTTCAGATAAATTATATGTAAAAATTAACCAATAGTTTTGATTCTCTACATACAAGGACTAGTAGACCCCCTATCACCAGGGAGTGATAATCTAATCAATGCACATAACCTACTTAGATTGTACTTGTTATAACCAAGATGTGATGTCTGAAATTGATAGACTGAAGTCTGGGAAGATACAGGCCTGAAGTTGTCAGTCTGGAGAAACCTGTGATGCCCCTCAACCATCTAAAAACATGTCATCTGACTAATTGGTCAGAATTAAATCTGCTTTCTCCTTTTTGAAAGCGCTCCTCTAGCTATACATGAACTCTACGTAGTGAAAAACTGAGCAGCACTGAGCCGACAGGACCATTAGTTGCCTAATTTCCCAGTGCAGCGGTGAGTCTACCCACATCTGCTCAGACAAACCTGGACATCATCCAGGCTTCACCGAAGAACCTGAGCCGGCAGGAGATTTTAGATCAGGCTTTATGTATAGCAGGTTCCCAAGATAAAAAAAGAGAATTTTTGACCTATGCTCTTAAAGGTGTTAATGTGATGTAATTCCAGTTGCCCTGAGACAGAGTTTAAGAATGTGAAAAAATCTTTTAAGTAGCCCAATTCCAAACTGCACTATAGTAGAGTAGGGTTATATGAAGATATGAACAATTCACGGTGAATCTGCTCTACTATTGAAAATTGAATCCAGCTGCAAGACCTTGTGAAAATTGCTGGTTAATATAATTGATGAAGATTTGTGGGGTTTTTTTTCATTGCATTGTTTAAAAATTTTTGACACATTTGAAGAGATCTTCATCTCTACACCACTTAGTTATCCCAGTTAATGTATTTTAATGAAATATGTCTTAACTATGTACAAATAGATCAGTGATGAACTTAACATTTAGAGATGAAACTGGCAAAATAACAGCATTCCTGAAAGTCAAATGACTTGCTGTTTTTTATTCCCAAAACTTCATAACAAATAATAACTGCATTATCATCTATAGTCTCAATATAGTTGAAATAGACGTCTAAGGATTCATAGCAACAGTGAATTTGAACAAGTTTGTAGCTGATATTTTAATTTTGCAGATTAGTCTCTCATGGAGAATTCAAATTTTACAGAATAAGCTGGAAGTTATCAAAGCAATAGGAAGCGAATGTGCTTTGTTTTGACAAGAAGACAAAATATATTTCTTTTTCATTTCAAAAATAACCAACACGCATTTTCCTTTAAAATGAATCTAAATACAGGGAATTAATCAACTTTAATTTTTTAAATGTCACTGTTTGAATGCTGTGTTTCCCAATCGTTTCCCAGAATGAGGAACGTTACTTCTTTGAGACTAGCAGGAAGCTTATTGTATTCAACACTCTCCCCTTGCAGCTCATTGTCTCTTTCAGGTTTCACAGTGTGGCTTTCACTCTTCGCTGCAGATTTTGGAGTGTGCCTTTCATGAGACAAGGTAGAAATGCAGAACAAATCTTCCAAATGGAAAAACTGGGCTGACAAGTCTGACATTTCTGTGGTTTATATTACCTGTTAGTAAAAACAAATAAGCAAACTCCAACCACATGAGGCAGAGAGAATAATTTATGCATAAGTTTTCAGTCTTCCAGCATTTTTAATTACCCGGGTTTGGTTCTTCACTTCTCATTTTCCTAGATTGAAAAAGCACATGTTAATAGTCTCTACTAAATACAACTATAAATCTTTCTAATAATTTTGCATTTGTTATAATGACATCAATAATTTATGAATTGTTATTGCTTAGTGGAAATAAGGAAACCTTTCATTATTCTCTCGTATCAATCCCCATATGCTGTGTGTTTCAGTATATCATTGCAGAATTGTACTTAGAAAGATGCCAAAACCCAGCACAGGTTGTAAAGGATTGATAGCCATGAGCATGGGTGCATCAATGTGTTACTCATACTCAAAACACACCAGCCAGCCTATTAGAAGTAACACTTTAACACTAATTTCTTACATCTCATTTGTAGTGATCTGAAGGCTGCTCTCCTGGAAGTAAGTGGATCCCTTGTTTTTGGAAGAGGGAACATTGCCAAATGATTAATAAGGGAATGACTGTAATACCACAGCAATGTTAATTTCTTTCAGATGCCAGAAGTCACCATTTGAAAGACAAACTCTGCAAGTATAAAACCTGCAGCTCAGAAAACCTATTCATAGCAAATATCCTGCTAACCCCTACTAAATGTTATCAACAAATACTCTATGATGTTAACATATAGTTTAAGACCTCAGAAATCATTTTCGTTTACTATGGGAAATGCCCAATGTTTTCATGTCTGAAAGCCGAACCAGACACAGTGCCGTTTAATACCTGGGCTCATTCAGATATGGAAGATGTTTTTTTTTCTTTTTTGATAGCAGTGAAGTACAAATGTCTTCTTTATTTATTTATATATAATCCATATTTACATACAGTGTCTTCTATGTTTCATTTATTCATTTATATGTTCCTGCCTGTCTAACTATAATGCACTTCAAATACACTGAGTTAGGTGTTCCTCTGAAAAAAGAATGAGAGCAGGACTTTAAGTCTTCATGTAAAAAAATTATAATGTGTATGAAAAGAAAATGAAAGTATTTTCTATGTTATAGAAAATATGGCTGCTCTTAGATAGACAGGCAAATAGCCTAATCTTTTAAAATTGTATAATAGTGGAAGTTAGTTAACAATGATAGCTGTGGAACAGACTATCACAGTGGACATAAAATAGGCTCCTATCCCCACCTCATGTTGTGCTCAAATCAGGATCAGGCATAATGGAAATGGATATATGAGAAGGAAACTTTGTGGATTTGCATGAAAAAAAATAGGAAAAAAAAATTCCTCTGATGATCAGATAAGGAAGTCTAAGTGTGATTGGGGTGGATGTGTGATGAGATGGAAGGACTCCAGTGTCATTGAGCAGGAGTAACTCCTCCCAGTTGGATGTAAGCAGCAGTCAATCCTTGCCGTGGGTGGAGGAGCTTGTTACTCCCACCTGCAACGCCAAGGTCGGGTGGTGAGGTCAAAGTGAATGTCCAGGGCCACTGTCACTCGTATACGTACAGGGAACCATCCAGGTCCTGTTATGTCTCTACATTATGTGCATGCTCACTCAGAAACTCCACTTGACAGCTGACCATCTTTCTCTTTTTTTCCTCTTTTTGTTCCAAACCTTTCCCTGGAGACCCATGCCACTGTTTCTAAGGGTTGTCAACATCCTCTTTAGATACCAGTGGTCCCCCCATGAAATGTGAAGCTCCTCTGCCACCCTGGGGGCTTCCCCTTCACTCCTCCATTGCATGGCAGCTCGCTGGCAGCGTCCCCTCCTCAGTGTCCCTGCCCGCCTGCTACTGCAGCACCTTCTCCTCCTCCTTGGTCTGACTCTGGCTTGGGTCCCTCTTGTGCTCTCCCTGTCCTTCACACTTTTAGTTTACAGCTGAGGATAGGAACAGCCATAGGAGGTGACTTGCCTGGTGACAGAGCACCCCACCGTGCCCGGGTCAGCCTGGGCCCCTGGCCAGGAGGATGCTGGAATGCAAATTCCCAGTCTGGCAGTGGCTGGCAGAGAAGTCTCAGCTGGCAGACCATTTGAGACACGAAGCCAGCTGGCAAAGCACATCCATGTCCTGGTGAAGGGCTTTCCACAGGGAGTGGTCACTCTGGTGCCTACTGCAATGCTGGCTGCTAAATGTCTCACCACGACCAAGTCTGGAGTGTTGGCAGCTGAGGAAATGCCACGTAAAACAAATGCTACACGAAACAGCTGCACGTGGAGAAGGTGCCTGCATGTTCCATCCAGGGCCCCTGACCTCCCCAGTGGGCCAGTGTGGAGGCAACAGGCAGCTCCAGGATAGCTTTTTTGGTGGAGTCACCATCCCTGGAGGTGTTTAAAAGGTGTTTAGACAAGGTTCTTAGGGACATGGTTCAGTGCTAGAGTTAAATTAGATTATGGTTGGAATCAATGATCCTGAGGGTCTCTTCCAACCAAAATGATTCTAAGATTCTATGATTCCTGGGAGGCAGACAGAGGCTCTTTGCAGTCATTGGGACCAGCAGTGTGTGGGGACACCAGGCTGTGTGGCCTCCACCCCTTATGGAAGCATAGCCACAGTTAGGAAAAGATACCTTGGCAGGAGAGAAGTATTAGATTTATTACTAATTTCCAAGCATATTTCCAGCTTCTTCCCTGATTTCCACCTACCCCAGTAAAATTGCCTTTTAATTGTATGAAAGATTTGCTGTCTATGCAGGGAAAGCATTTCCACCTTGGAGAGGGAGTAATTAATTTTCCCAGACTCTGGGAGCTTAATTTGTTGTTTGTTCTGGCTTCAGAAGGAACCTGACCCACCTGATGCTTTGCTGAGGAGAAAAGATATTTTTTTCTGAAAACTATCCTGATCATGAAACCCACCTTGAATGTTGGTCCAATCTATGTCACACAATTCTTTTAGTGCAGAAGTAAAACTTGAAAGTTATCTAAATAACACCATCATTTGGAGAAACCACATTGACCTTCTTTTTGCAGAAATATTTGTTCTACCAGACAAGTGTTTTATGCTATTGCCTACCATGACACCAATTCTTGTATAATTCATAGGGTTAATGTATTTTTACTTTGCCAGAATATTATAACTACCTCAGACAGCTTTAATTTCTGTGGTAACATTTTTTTTCAACCCAAAGGACTTTTAATTAGCATTAGATTAATTTAGATGGTATAAACACGTTCTAAAAATGTAAGACAGTTGCTCCGTCTCACATGATAAGCGAATTAAACAGGTCATGTTTTCATTCATCATAGCTGAGGATCAGGTGGCAGGGATAGATTGCAAAGGTAGGATAGATTTTTTTTCCTAGCAGATGCTGGCAGTGTGATTGAACATGAAAGGCTGCCATTAAACTGCTGAACCTTAAGTGACAGTGCAAGTTCCTTTGTGCAGAATAGTTGTCTTCCTGCAATGCTGACAATATAAAATGTGCATGTCGTCAAGAGCTATCTGTTTCTGAGCCTTTCTTATGAGTACAGAGGTGGTAGCTGAGTGTAAGGTATCTCAGGTAACTTCTTGAGGGCTCTTCTTGTGGAGAGTAGAGACTTTTCAGGGCAAATGGCATGGAAAGGAAGGCAGATTACCAATGATGCAATAACCTATTGATGAAACCTATAACATCCATACAGGACTAGGAAACAAGATGTAGGTCCTTATCCACATTTTGATTCATACCAGACCTTGGAGAAGTTTCTGTCTGGGGCTTTGGTTTGGCCCCATATGCAGATCTGCTTCCAAATGCCATTCTTAATCTGGATGCACTCTGTGAGCAGCCCACTTTTCCAGGTTATGCTAGTAGCTTCAATTTGCATGGTTGCTAGTATTTGTGTCTTCATTCTGATTTTAAAAACATGACTGAATTGTTTCAGATCCTGTTTTCATTGAAAAAAATAGACTGCAAAAATAAAAAACTTGTTTTTCACTGTTTTGAATGAGAATGTTGAGGACTCCGATACTCCCTCTACTATTAAACCTGGAGCGTAGCTCTATCCTTTTTCCTGTCATTCGTGACAAAGAGGCTGTAGATCTCATTAACCTGGCTGTGAGCTTAAAATTTCTAAAAAGTAGGTAACACTGGCTCCTTTGGTGCCAGGGAAAGCTATTGTGCAATTGAGTTTTCACTTTGTTGGTACATATCTGTGTAATGAATCTATGACTATCAAGAATGGGCATGTGCTGTCTTGCATTTCTTGCATGACTCTAGGTATTCGTAGTCTCCATTTTGTGGTTTCTTTGAAAAATAACCAAAAAACCTTGCTTCCTTCCTTGCCACACAATATGAACAATAGCTCTGACTAATTTAAAAGAGTTTTGTTTCTTAGATTCTGAAGAGAAGATACTATAATGAGAAAAATAACTAAAATAAATTAATTTTAAAGTTAGTTCTGCATGCAGTAGTCATAGACGTCTCTTGGGAATTTTCTCTTCTGGTGGGAACAACTCCCAGGAAAGTTTGTGTACAGATGTCTTTTAATGTACCACCTTTATTATTCTATAAAATTCTTCTAAAAACGAGGACAGTAGCTATGACTGTTCAGCATATTTTTCTATATTATTTCAGTGTTTCCTTCTTTAGGATTTGGAAACAAATTGCGTTCCTATAATAATGCAATTTTCTGACAGCATTGGCAGTGGCAAACTGTAGAGATGTATGAAAAATGTGACTTCATATTGTGGGTGGTGTGGAAGGTGATAAGAAGCTTAGAGAAGAAAATAGCTGGTGGGGAGAAGGAGGATTAACCTTCCTTACTGAGAGTAGAATAGATACCAAGAAATTATATTTTGCCTGAATTGCATTTCTGGTTTGAATGCATTCAAACGTGGGGGAGGCTGCACGGGAAGGAGCTGTAGTTCTTTTATTTTGCCCTCTGGCTGCATTTGTGGAGAAGACTCAATAGCTGGTGCGGAGCTGTTTTTCTTCAGTAATGTTGTCGTATTGGGAAGAACAATTTATTTAAAAGAAAAGAGCCTGCTCTATGCACCTCCATTTCTGGCAGCTTTTCCTTCCGGATCTACCCCGTGTTTCTTTGGGCTGGTCCTCAGAAGCAGCTCCTGGCAGAGCGGCCGGCCGGGGCGAATCCACCGGCAAGCGGCACAGGCAGCCGCGGCTGACTCCCAGCTGTTGATCTTGGACACGACAAAGAAGCGCAATCCTCTTTTGTGGGGGATTTTGAGTCTGACCGTTTTGGTGCCTTTCCAATCCAAACCTCAACCCAAACATTTCTGAGTTCCCTGCGAAAGTGAGCAGCACCTTAGGGGAGGGGGGATTTGTGGGCTGTCCTAGAGCCGCGGGTCTTCATCTTTGAAGGAGGCTGCAGGGTGGGTGCTCCTCAGCCAGCAGAGACTGCGACCACAGGGTCCTGGGAAGAGGGGTTGCCTGTAAATCGGGTTTTCATTCCTCCAGCAACCCTTCTGTGGGTGAGCTGGTTGAGAGCTGCAAGACAGCTGCTGCAGAGCGGTGCACGGTGCAGGGGCGCTGGGAGAGGAGCTTGCCAGGAGCGTGTAAAGCAGACAGGCAGGGAGCCGGGCAAATTTCCAACAGATTTGCAGGTAAATGGCAGCAGGAGTTTCGTGGTGCTGAGAGCATCTCCACTGGGGTTGGTCTGATAGATAAGCTATGCAACAAAGTCAGCAGCTCTGAACTGACACCTGAACTCAGGCTTGCCATGCAGAGGGGTGGATTTCAGGCAATTTAGCTGACATTCCCCAAACACCCCACCTGGGACGCTGTGAGTTCAGCAAACTACTATTTAATCCAGTAAAGAGCTGCAAGACTGAACTGGCAACAGCAAGGTTTCTTCTGAGCAGGAGAGGTGTAACTTCACACTGAGAAAGACAGGCAGGACCTCCAGTACCAGTACAGAACACAAATGGGGAATGCCCAGCAGACTGGAAGCCTCCTGCCCATGGCAGCAGCGTTCCCCAGCCTGGGCAGGAGCCAGGATCTTTGCGTGGGAGACTTGGAGAGCACAGTCCTCCTGAGGCTAAGAAATCCTGGCCCGATCTCTGCCTCTGCAGGGAAACTGCCGTACATTTTGAATCGGCGTCTGAGAAGAATTTCCTCTTCCTCAGCAGAAAACTGGGGGATGTAGCTAACAGGGAAATTAGGTGTTTAAACTTTACTGCTACACCTAGCATAGCAGTTGTACTGATGGTGTCTGAAAGATGAGTCTTGGCACTCAACCACAAACCTCACCATTGCTAACTTGCTTTGTCCAAACTTCAGGGACAGTCAGCTTCTCCCTTTGCTTCTACTCAGGACTTTCTTACCCCATCCGTGGCACAAGTCCGGTTGCCCTACTCAATGCTTTCGAAAACATCACTTCAAATAAAATCTCCAAGGCTTAATTTAGACAAGAATATTTAAACTTTTCCATAGACATGAAGTCACCAGTTGGCACTTGTCTGTGTTTACAGAAATAAAATCTGCTGGTTATTATTTTTCTGTTGGTTGAGCTCCTTTAACCAGAGCCACCTTCCACACCACTCTCTGTTCAGTGGTAGCCTGACAGGTGGTGAATTTTCTTGATTGGTTGGTGTTTCAATGACTGAACAAGTTCCACAAGTAAATATCTTTAAATATCTTTAAAAGTCTCAAAATCAGACCCCAATGATACTTCTTGTTCTTGGCTTTTAGATTAATGGAAAATATGTGGAAGATATTTATAAGAAATGGCAATCAGAATCTATTGCTCTGTGATACAGAAACAGAAAGGGTACAGAGAAATTCAGATTTTGATGCAATTGATTTTTGCATTTTTCACCTACTAATAACAGATTTCTAGATATTTGTGACAATGAAACTGGGAAGAGTAATTAAAAAAAAAAAGTATTATTGAAAGATGATAAAAATCTAATACTCCAAACCACTGTTCAAAAAGAAGATGGTAATCATGAACATCCCCCTCAAAAAACAAAAAAAAACAAAACACGGATACACAGAAACTATCTTGAAGGAAGGTCTTAAATTGCATATTATTTCTGTCGCTTTCAGAAACATCAAAATCAGCATGCTTTTTTAAGCAATGTGCAAAGGAGAGTGAAAGGACTTCATTGTTAATGTTTGTGGTGTAAATGTTTCTATGCATTAAATGGCAGCCTATGTTGTTTATATTGGATTTAGATCCAAAGCAGCTCTTGAAACTGTTTTGTCAGGTGTTGGACTGCACATAAAGACACCACACTACTGACTGTCGCAATTGTACCATAAATTATCAGATTATAAGAAGCGGACAATACACTGTTATTATAAAGAAGAGATACAATGCATATGAATCCTCTATAGTTATCAATAACATGACAGTCACAAAATTAAAGTCTGAGTATTTTTGTGTTGAGTTTACCTTAAATATATTTTTTGCCTTGTCAGTTGTTGAGATGTGCAAGTATTTATGGTCAAATGAATCTGAGGCTGAGTACATTATCTGATCCAAGACCTCAGAGGTCAGAGGAAAAGCCATTATTTTTCTTCTATCTACCACTAGGTTTTGGGAACATAGATATTTATATATGTAAGGAGGCATACGATTTTTGCACTATAAACTTGTTATTTTTTAGGGGTATACAGAGTGGTTATTTACTTTCAAATGTAAATCAGGCAGCATAAACAGACATTAGGACTGCAATTTCTAATCAATAGATTCAGTATGAGACCATGCACCCAGGAAGGATATTTCAAAGCAGATGGAAACATGTGATCCATATTTAGCTGCAGGTTATTTGCAGGCTGCAGCTGAATTGGTTATCAGCTGATGCAAATTGTCATGAGTCAGCAAAGGGTCCACACTCCTCTTACCTTCACTGAAATACAGACTATCTTGTAGAAAATACTGCTTTGTATTTTGAGGAAACCATCCTGTAGCCTTCAGTTACTTTTTGTTTTAATCCGGTTTATGTATGCCTAAACCTTAAAGACAAATACAGTTAAGTAAATGGGAATGTTTTAATTTTCTTCTACAGTTGATACACAGTATTTTTGGTTGTGTTGTCCTGGAAACTTATGTCATGGCTTACATTCCCAATATCATATAAAAGACTCTTTAGATTACTGCATTTTTACTGGCTCAAAGTGCATGGATATTTCAAAGTGGCAGCATCCAGTTGCAATCTCGATGATCTGCCAACAGTACATATCCCAAAGGAATAATGTCCAGAATGCAAATATATAGTTTTAAAACATAACAACATTACTGAATGTTCCACATGTCATTCTAAGCTCTTGGGAAACATTTAAATGTAACTTAACATTCAACCTAGTCAGCATAATTGGCCTTGCCTTCCATAGACTTTGCCTACAGAATTTAGGATGCCTGTAAGATGTATTTCTTATAGCTCTAGTCTTTCTGTTTTTTGGCACCACGTATGGTATAGGTTTGGACTGTACATGCTTACAGTGCTATTAGGAAGTATTCATTTTTTTTGTCTTGCCAGAGGTTTTAGTATTATTGTTCTTAGCTTCATTGTGCTGAATTGCTAAAAGGGGGAGGAACTTGTGCTTTTATGTTCAAGCAAAGTTCACTAAACCTGACTAACAAAAGCACATAGTTCTGATAGTTTTTCCCTCACTGCTATTGGACTGTATTTGTCTTTGTTTGCAAGATGGTGTATTTCAAGGGTTTCACAAGGATTTGATTGTCTGACATAGAACAATTTTGAACTTTTTTTTTTTATTTGTTAGCAGTGTTTAAATTATCAGATGTGTTATAATCAAACCAACTATTTGGGTCTGACTGTGGAAGTGAAATATCTTGGTAGCATATTAGTTCCTACTAACTTCAGTGGACAAATGTGTCATTTTTTCTCAAAAAGATAAATCTTATAACAAATTCAGGAGCCAGCAAAGTTTAAAAGTAAAAAAATGGTTTTATTTTTTGGTGGGCTGGTTGGTTCATTTGTTTGTTTTTTAATACTTGCTGTAGGCTATCCAAAGAGTGGTTTATTATCATAAATGCTAAGAGACTTCTTGTACCAGAACTGTGCAGCAGCAGGGGGAGAAAGTGAATGGACAAACTCTTACCTACACATTAGCCAGGGAAGAGGACCTGGGAAGGGTTTCATTCTCTGTTGGGCTGTCTGAGTGACAATGAGTGAGGAGGAATTGGGAAATGGTGGAATGAAAAAAGGGTTTCTTCTTGCTCTCCTCCTTCTGGACAATTTTTTATTGCTTCTCAAAGCTATAAAGATAGGCCAAGGATGATTTAGGAAGTGGAATTCTTCCCTGTCTTTGTTTCGCCTTCCCAGATGACATCTTATGGAAGGATCTTTATGAATTAAAGCCATTTTTTCTATTTCCATGCTGCTTGTTGCTGAGCCTGGGTTGCCACTGAAGAATTCAGGGAAAATAAGACTTTTCACTGCTTTTTCTTGCTTGTGGTCTCTTCTGTAGGGACTAAAGATCTACTTTCCATAGGCTCTGTCCTTAAGGTATGTTAAGGCTTTATTTATTCCTCCCACAGCCACAGCCATTCTTAATAGGATGGCTGGAGATTGTCCTTACTAAGCTTGTTATATGTTTGAAGAGTCTTACAAAGTTTGTTGTAGTTCAGGAGAGCAGAAGAAGTGTTGACTTTCAGATCATGTCTGCACAGTCCCTTGGAAAGGGGCTCCTTTTATCTTAATTGTGGGCTTGACTATCAGTTTGTTAGCCAGGACAGTAAGCTCAGTTTCAAGACCACCATACTCATGTTTTTATTATCAGTATAAATGGGAAATAATTTCAAAGTCAAAAAAATATTCTGAAAATGAGGAAGCAAATATATTACAGGATGGAAAATTTTGAGGACATCTTATATGTAAAGGTGAAGAGTTTTATTGACCTTATGTGTCTATATGCCAAAACTGGGCGTATAAAAATGAGTAAATTTTAGCCTGAGCTATAAAATCATTACTGTGAGGGTGAAATTGGGCATTATTAGCTGGTGATCCATAACTAAACCAACTGGCAATCAGCAGAGGTCTTAACCTGTGACTATCAGACCACAGTTTGGTTCATGAAATTACAGCATCAGCGTAAGTTACTGCCATAATATCAGCCAAGCCTGATATTCATCAGCCCCATCAGCTCCTAATGAGGCAACTGCAGGGCTGACATTGAGATGACTTCTTTGCATCTGATCAAAAGAGATAGTCTCAGTGGTTCAAATTTGCCCTCATCTGTGGGTAACTGAGGAGGACATGCCCTTCTGCTCAAAGTATTGTTGGTGCAAGAGGGAAGGAAGGGGTTAATCACCCAAATCTTAACAACTTCTAGCAGAAAGGCACCTAATTCCTTTATCTCCCAGCCTGCATTCATAGAAAGTCTCACCAGTTGATTGGGAATTATGGAAAACTGGGCTAGGTTTGTACATTTTTCTTCTCAGAATTGTCATTTGTCATCTTTGGCAACAGACTGGTACTGGTACTCCATTTTCTTTTAAGCACTATTCTCTGTCCATTTAAATGGTAAATTTCACTAGGGGCAATTAAAGTATTTAGGATCAGTAGGCCATCTGGCAACACTGCAAGTAGTAAGGTTCTGGTTAAAATGTAAATAAGGTTAAAAGGGACCTAGTAAAACTAGAGAGCAACAAGTTTGGCTTTCTTTTGTCAAAAAACAAGAAATATTTCCTGTTGATAATTCCCACCATCCTTATAGCTTCATTTAAAGACTTTATTAAAATATAATTGTTATATATTGCATTTAATTTGTATAAAATTTTATTAATATGTATTTAGTTAACAGAATTGCCAGCCATGGACTTAGAACACAGATGCTGCACAGGCAACCTGGTTACTCCATCTCCCCACTCCATGGATGCCCATTTCTGCAAAGTCCCTGCAGGAAATTAAGTTATTGGGGTATGGGGGAGACCAAATCCCTGCTATGTAAATCTGGGTAAATTCTCTCTCTCAGAAGCCAGCTTGCAGAATTACTCAGGACACTTGCCCAATCCCATTTTATATTAAAAATATACTACTATGAACTTAAAAAATTAATATGCTGAGGTGTAAAACATACTTGTTATCTAACTTGCTTGCATTGCTATTCATTTATTTTTATTGTACTTTCATTTTCTTGTCCATTTTTATAGACAGCTTTATAAAACCTACAGTGTTGTAGCACAAATATCTTGCCTTACTCTTATTAGGAAGCATTTACTCAGAAAAGCCTTGTGAGGTGATTAATGTAATAATTCTTCCTGACAGATGGATAAACTCACAGCAAGTTGCCAACACTAAAAGAGCAGAGGATTTATTTTTGTCTGTTGTGAAAAAAGGAGTCTTGAGAGAGAGAATACCAAGAAGCTTTTTGGTCATCCAGGACATCAGTCTATTTGCCAGGATCTGCACAGACTGCTCTAGCACGGAATTGCAATAGCTGAGCACCTGGTTTGAAATATCTGGAAGGAATATAACTGTTGGATTATCTCAGCAAGCAATTACTAAAGAGCAGTAATTGTCAGAGGGATAGATTCTGCATTTCTCAGTGCTGTAAACACATTATACAAGTACTTTTAGAAGAAATTACCCCTAGAACCATTATTTTTCCTGAAATAAATTGTTTGGTGCTATATGTAAGTATGGAAATTGATTTCTTCTTGAAGCTATTGAAAACAAAGGTGTCATTGGTCAAAGTATGAATTTACACTGAAACAATGATAAAAATGCCACCTCAGTGCAAAACACAAGTGCCTGTGGTGGGCTTCTCTGTTAGCATCAGATCTGATGGGCTACCCTGTATCCTAGGCTTCCAGGGACAACAGTTTCAGACTAATTCCAGCAGGTGATGTCCCTGAAGCTGCCAGGTTTGTGGTTTTGGGGCAGCCCAGCCATATCCACACAGTTACATTCTTTAGTAGTTAATGTTTTTCTCAGAATTCTTCCTCTGCAACAAATTTCAAGGACTTTTCTTCTCATTCTGATTAGGAGCTGAAACTCTCAAGTCTTCTTGGTCAACTGGAAACTGTATTTTGAGCATACTCTGCTGTAACTAGACTTTATTTATCATCTATTAACCATGTATTGCTGTTTCCAGAGAGCACAAAAATGAGTAACCAGCTGGACATTCTGAGTATGTTGCTTTACACTGATACCTATTGCATGTGGGAGTGTTAATGGTCCAGTGCTGACCCGCTTAATGAAAACTTGTGTAGGTGATGCTGCTCTGAATCTGTTTGCAAACAAAGAGCCGGCAGCAGATGTGCCTGTGAGGCAGAGTAGAGGCTGAGATTTGTGTAGCATCATTATGCGTGTGTGGGCAGTTAAGATATTTGCGATGAAATCAGGGCCTCATTGAAGTGGGAGGCAGCTTTCCCACTGCCTTCAGTTTGGCCAAATACTAGCCCTTCTGTTGGTATTTATGCAGAACACTTGACTGAGTTCAATGGAGACTAAAATGGCATAAAAGTCAGCACGGCCCCATGTCCCTACAAAATGAGCTCTGAAGTCAGTTGACAATACATAAGCTGTTTAAATTTTGTGGCAGTTTTCACTCAGAATTGTTTCAACTGAGCATAGCAGAAATGTAGAGGTCATCTGTAAGTTCTCTGTAGGCATTTGCAATTGTCTTGCTAAACAATTCCCTGAGGAATAAGTGTAAATGATGAAATTCAGAACGGATAAAGTGCAGTAACAAGGCAAAGCATGTAGGCCTCCAGAGCAAGATGAGCTAAAGATGCATGATGCACTAAACCTCATTTTAAAAGCCTCTCTCTTTCATATTTGTTTCCCACAGAGTAAGACTGATAGAAGGAGGAAAGCCTGATTTTAGGTCTTCAGCAGCAATGTCTGTGTATTATGTAAAAGCAGAACCTGCTGCATGTTTTTGTATGGTTTTGAATGTGCTGTGACTCCTCAGGGTTCAATTTCAGGCAAGGAAATATTGACATGTGAAGTCTATGAATTATCATGACTTTATAACTGAGGGATATTAAAACCCCAGGTATTTCTGTGCTTTTCAAAAATTACAGGTTTTCTAGCAGCATATAGCAAGGATCGGTGAATCTGTGTGGAGAGGGCAATGTAATTGTCACCCATAATACTGTTCAGTAATGCTGTCCCTACTGTGACATACCCATCTTAGATTGTAAGATATATAACTGTGCCTTATCATCAAAATCTATTTCAACTGGTATGGCTTGGATCATCCTGCTTTCTCATTTGTCTCTGGTATTTCCTGGTCTTTAAATCTCCAGACCACCTGGGGTTCTTCAACCCCTTTAATAAATAGGTCCATCACATTTTCCCCATGTTCAAAAATGTCACAGCTGCTTCCAATATGCTACGCAGAGATCATAAAAATAAGTACAGTATAAAACATTATTATAGCCCTATTTCCAGCTTCTCCACCATAGCTCATTTCAAGACATTAGCCATTCTGCAAACTCTGTGCTGTGATTATTCCTTTCAATCGCTCTCTTTTAAAATATCTCAACCAGATCCTGGTACCTTAGGTCTCGGAGTAGCTGCTTAATAGCCTTGAACAAATCTGCATGTTTAAAAAAGGCAGGCAGCATCCTCTCTTCAGAGTTTTCCATCCCAAAAAGCAACCTTCTTCCCCTCCTGCCCATGTCCTGCGTTGCACTGTGCTGGCATTTCTCACAAAGGCTGCAGGGCAGTGTCTGGGCATGGCCGGCGACAGCGGGTCACCAGCTGCTCCGGCGCTTTCCATATCCATAGGCACCATCTTCTGTGGCAAATAGCATCTTCTGCTAATGGGTCTGGACAGAAACGAGCCATGGCTTTCAGACAACATTTCTCTGAAATACTGCCTGAACCCGTGCTGCGTGCGTGACCCAAGATAACTGAGTAGCTGTCAAAAACTGGTGTGTCTTGTTTGAGTTTTCTATTACTAGTCCAGACATTCTTCTCACATGAACAGAGATGATATAAATGTCCCTGCAGAGCCTCGGGTTCTACTCAAACAAACTGCAGGATGTTTTCAGGAATTAAAAAATGTGGGCAATGCTGGCCCTGCTCAGGCTCCGCAGCAGCACTCACACTGACTTCAGCAGAAATCAGGATTTAACCCAGTCTACTTGTACTGCAAGTTGTTTACAAATTGCAAGCAGCTGAAAACAAGGAGCAAAGAGTTAAGTGGTTCCTAATTTATAAGCAATCCTACCTTATAAGCAGACATCTGCAGATCATTATGCATCATGTATCAGACATAATAAACATTATTCTCATCCATAATCTGTTGTGTTATGTTTTGTTTTCATTGCTATTTTTAAAAATCACTTCAGAGGTGCCATTACATAGATATCACATGTTCTGTGCTAGTTGACAATAATCTTTTTAGGCTATCATATTATATTTATAGTTCTTCCTCTTGGAGAACAAGGTTGTATATGTGATTTAGGAAGGAGAAAGTACAACAACAGCTTTTTGTTTGCTCCCAGTGTCTGATGGTTTACATCTAGGGCTACATGTGGCATTAATATACTTTAGCTGGTCCTTTTCCAGGAGCAAGATCGCAATTTATGCTCAGTGCCTATGTCAGCTGCAGTACCTCTGTTTCTCAGGGGACATCCTCCTCCCCAGTGCTCTCTGACAGCAGGCATCCCCCTCCTTGCAGACCGTGCTTGCAAAGGGTCTGACAGCCAGTGGGAGTTACTGCGCCTAAATAATCCAAACGAGCAATGGGTAGCCGTGCACAGCAGAAATGTGGGCATTGCCTGAGGGATGCTTGCTTGTCCTGGCTCTCTCATCTCAGCCTGGGCTCTGGGAAGGGTCAAGAGCACAAACTCAGAGGAATTTCTATCCTGAAATGTGCTGTTGTCCAGGCAGATCAAAGATTTGGAAGTTTCAGAAACAAAACATATGTTTCCTTCTCTCGTTTTAAAAGCGTGATCTGCATGCGAAATCCCCATTAATAACAAATTACTGAAGGCCTTTTCTATTGAGATAAATTTGAAGAACTCACTTATGCAGATAATTCCATCTTCTTTTCAGAGGTCACTTTTTCTTCCGACATTTGCTATTTTTCAGTATCACCAGTGCCTAAATAAAGGCTTTCACGCTCACAACCAAACTCCTCTCAAGCGGTCCCATTCTGAGCTTGGTGTGCCCAGCCTGGGAATACAGGCATGTTGCCATGGCAACAGAGAGTATCATCATAATGATAGACTGTGACCTTGCAGGGGCATCACAAAGAGAAACAATGGAGATGGATACAAAGGGTCCTATTTTCACCTCTAAATATAATGTAGTCACAAATAGCATTGAAAACAAAAGCTGCAAATGATATTTTATCTCCTACAGATTATTTTCTTTCCAGCTTTGCTTCTCTGTGTGGCAAACTGCTAAGACCTTTTAAAAAGCTGGAAATCTGTTCTTAATCCAGTCCATTTAGGCTTAGGTATTGCTGCAGAAGCAGATCATAACAAATGGATAACAAATGAAGTACTTCCCTTAGAAGTACTTCTGAAAGTTTACCTAGAGAATGATGGCATTTTCAAATTAACTCAGTCATCTTTAATTAAACCTTCATCATTGTTTTAATATTTAGTTTTTCTTCATGCAGCTAAAAGGCAGTGATTTACAGATCTAATCACCCATCAGGTGATCCATCAATATTTCCAGTAATAAAAAAAAAATATTTCCTTGAGCTAGAATAAAAGTTACAAGTTTGACTATCAAAATGACTGATAAATTGACAAATAAACAAAGAATTTTAAGAAGTTTTAACAGTCAGAGAGCCACACAGAAGTTAATGTTGTTAGTTTACATATAGGGAGCATCCAAAATCCCAGTTTGGTCCCAGATTTTCACTAATTTTCTAATAATAGATTTCTGTGTTTTGTCTGAATGTTGCTTGCAGGATAAAATTTACATATATATTTGATAATGAAGGGTCATCTTTTGTTCTATCTCCTGTTTCAGTTCTGGTTCCAAGACTTGTGTTAAGACAGGCTATAAATCCCACAGTAGATAAGATATTATTAGCAAACATCCTAGATGTTCTATGGTCTCTCAGCATAAAAGCGGTATCAAGTTATTTCCATCCATATCTCCATTTTCCAGAATGTATTTGCACCATTCAGCATGAGGAGTGCAGCTCATGAGCTAATTGCTGCGGCCTAATGCACCCAGCAAATCTGGCTCGTTTCCATGTGCATGAATCATTCACAACTAGGCCTGGCTCTCTGTGAATGTGTGCAACCACTTATTTTTAGCAAGCTCCTTGTCAAGAAAGTGTTGGCTTCTCTGCTGGGTCCCTTGGGTTCTCTTGCTCTCGAGTGCCAGCAAATCTCCAGTACCACCAGCCACAAGGCTGCTGTGGTGCCTTTCCAAACAGCAAGGGTAATGTGATGAGCAACCACTCATGGTGTCCAACACCAAAAAATACTAAAATCATCTGTGAAATCTGAGAGAGACTTCTTGTTGTTGTTATTGTTGTTAAGCTTGGATTGTCAGAAGTCCCCCTTCATCAATAGGAATGAAATTTTCTCTCACTTCCAAAAATGGTAGGGAAGCTGGAAACTTTTGTTCTGATATGATGATAAAAGTGAGAGATTAACTGTGTTTGCACATCATGCGTCTATTCTTGAAATAACTGTTTTATGAACAACGGTAAGGAAATTAAACAGGATTTGAATTTACCCTTCAGGTTATAAACAGCTCTAGTATTTGCAATGCACTTTGCACTTGATTCTGCTGTAGCAGGAATGTTAACAGCAGCTAAATTAAAGTTACCTAAAGATTTCCATTAGGCGAGGCAAGAGATATTAATAAGTATGTGTGTACATAATCTTTGACTTACATGAAAAATCAAATAGTTATTTTTTGTAATTCTTTCCATATTAATTGTAGATATATTTAAAAGAAGCTCAAACATTTCAGTGAAAGCCAGCTCTTGGCTCCAGTTTTCTACCTTTTTTCCTTTTTTTTTTTTTTGGTTGAGATTGAAGATTTTAAGAAAGTTCTGGTTTGATGCTTAAGCTTTGAACAGCCACCTCTATACATGGGTTTGTAAATATCTCAGCACAGACAATTGGCTCAGCAAAGAGCACTGAGAGAATACCTCCTCATGCAGGAGGCTCTGGTTAAGAACTGAGTCTTAGAGACCCTTTGTATGACTTGCTGAGTGTCCTGGGTTGTTATTCAAGAGGTAGGAATAGTTGCCTTCAGTTTTTGTCCTATCAGGAGAGTGAGCATTTTTAGAGGCAATAGCTTTTCCTTTGGTGGCATCCTTTTTTGCTTTTTACAAAAGAAAATTAGACTTTTGTTCTTCTGTGTAAGAATAAGACTTTCAGATTGGCCTGTTTCCTTATTAGAGGCATATCTTTAGTGCGGAAATGAGATTGTCTTTCTATCTCTCACGATATAGTTATAGTATAGTTATAGACAATATAGTTAAAAAAACATTAAGTGACGTGAGAATAAACTGCCATGGTGTTTAAACCTGGCATCATAACCTAGCAGAAGCTGAGTTGCCTACGTTCCCTGAAAGTTAATCTTGTTTTACAAGCAGACCTGCCTTGTCAGGCAAGAGGGAGGCATGGGCAGAAGAGCTACCTATAGCTAATCCTCTCATGCTTACATGAGAGACACAGCTCTGCCTCCTCATGGTGTTAGAGACTTACTCATAAGCTATAGGAATCTGGGTAGGTGAGCCTTTGAAACTATATGCAAGTTTCAAAGAAGTACCCTAAAGAATTTCAGCCTCACCCTCCTTTACCATCAAGAGCTGTGGGCTCCATTCATACACCCTGTGAAGAAATTTTTCTGCCAGCCCTAACCTCCAGCCTGGGTCTCTCCCCTCTCACCCTAGGGTTCCTTTTTATTTGCTGTCCAAATATCTAATACCTACTTTGAGGAACTATATAACTGAGAAGGCAATCTATGCTTTCTTCTGTTCTACCACTGAGCCAGTGTCTTTAAAATTTGAGCTGTTTAACTTTTCTATGCCTCGTGTCACAGATGCAAAAATAGGTGTACATTGCTGTTCAGGCTTGAATTGAGGTACCTTCGCTTCATTACTCCACATCCCACCCCAAGCATGACCGGAGGCTGTGCGAGAATTCTGCTGCATGCAAATGTAGAGTCATTTTCTTTCTGAAGTTGGCCTTATCTGCATCTTTAATAGATCATGGTTTAAATCTTGAAGTACAAAAGCTTCATTATTAATAATGTTCTCAGAACTAAATAAAAAATATGGAAATATTGGCATTGACATAAATACTCAAAATCACTCTGGAGGTCACTAAATTTTTGACAGTGGAAATGCCGATCAAGTCAAGTCCCTGGACCCGTAACCATCCTTTTTGTCTTGCCTCTCTACATCTAAACTTTCTCTAAAGTGTTTGCTATTTTGTAATATCCTATTTCAAAATGGACTGAGCAATCATACATACACCGTGCTAGGTGAGACCAAACTACTGACTCAACGTCAGGATGGTCAGGATGTCGCCTGCAGTTTTTTACTGTCCATTAATTACAGAGGTGCTGCGTGGTCCAGGGTACCTGACTGAGACTCTGGTCATGCATATATATTTTTTTTCCTATAGGTTATACTACTCCAGTATTTGCTGTTGTAGCAACAGACACTTTGCATATTTGGTTAACATTATGTGGTTACAAAATGTGATGTGCAATTACTTCACCACTGCAGGTTTTGCTACCAGTAAACCTCACCTACTTGTGGCCAAAAGGTTTACGGTAGGATTCCTTTTTCAAAAACTTTGCTAAAGTAGCAAAGCAATTATGGATTGCAATTGGTATGTCACTAGAATGTGAACTCTTCACAAAATCAAGTTAATCCAGGGGAGTTTATTAGGTGTATTAGCTGCAGTCTCTCTCCTCAGAGTAGCAACATGGAAGGGGACTAGTATTCCTGATAGAAATTGTACGTGAAGGAAATGCTGCATTTCCTTTGTTCTTTACATGTTCTATAAATATTTAATGTGTTTGCTAAAGCTATGTTATTTCTGGAAGTTTGCCTACCCTCTTGTTTAATTTTTCCCGAATCCTTCAGCACTGTAGATAGCTCAGGATACACAGAGATTCAACATTCTGTATTTATGCTCTGTTAATAGGCACCACATGATGATTAGGAATGTAAATGGGTTGTGAGGAGCAGAGAAGGAAATTTTTAGCATGTCTAAAAAAGGACTAGACTCAGAGTCTTTTTGGTGAAAGACGTTTCTATTACTCATAGTCATGATTTTCCACCCCTCTCACAGAAAAGAGAATGAGAAAGGTCATCAGAGCATCCTAAACTTGATCAGTTATTGGAACAGTCCTGCTGAGTTTTGCATTGTGACATTTTGAATTACAACCGAAGAATTTTTAACAAGTCCTTCCTTTTCCATGTATTTATATTCATTTATCACATCCAGTGGTTATTCCCACCTTCTCTTGATCACAGACAGCTTCTTCCCCTTGGGAGAAAGTGTTGCTTAATATAAAAAGGTTCTCCATTTTCCTCTACAAGTAAATATAACTTTTTTCTTGCCACAATACTCCTAACATCTCCCCAAAATGAACACTTTCAATGTTCTGTCTGTGACAACTATGTGCAACAAAGGTGCTTAAATATCAGAGAGATAAACAAGTAAAACTTTGTGTCCATAACTATACTTAGATCATTGAATAAAAAGTTGAACTGCTTTCAGAAGTGACTCAGTGCTTGTACCATCCATTAGAAGCAAAGTTTGAAGCACAAACATAAAATTTTTGAAGATGGGTTTCAGTGTGCTCATAATGTACAAATTATTTTTTAAAGTAGAGTGTGTTTTCTTAGTACACATGTTTCTCGGGTGCTTACGAAAATTTTACACATTATGTTTTTATTTTTCATGCTTGTTCACCATTTGTTTGTTTAAATATCTGTCCTGAGCAGTCAGTAAAAAATGAATCATGGATAACAGTTCTCTGCTCTTTCAAATATAGTAATAACACTGTTTGGAAAGGAGTCATCCCCAAAACAGCACCCATTCTCTCGAGCAGCTCCGTTTTACCTCAGGGCCCCATATCTTTGCCTGGAAATTCAGCAGTGATGCTGGTTTGGTAATGCCCATTGGGAGTCACTAGAAAAACACAGAAAACCTAGGCATGAATAGATTTTCCAAAGCAACTGGAAAAAGAATGATTTCAGCTCATGCTGTGTAAAGAGGTAAAGTTGTTTAAATGTGTCCTGAAGTCTCAGAATCATATGGCTTCAGAATATGTTTTCCTTGATTATTAGCATCTTCAGGCTGAACTGAAAACATACAGGACGTTTAATACAATGCTAGATATGCGTAGGGTGAGATTTTGTTGGCACTACACATACTGAAAAAACACCTTGCTGCATTAGGAGTTCCACTAACAGCAATGAAATTTCTCACAGCATAAAATGCTGAGCAGAAGGTATAGGGCTGCCAGAGTGTGGTTTCTTGTGTTTTGAACTCCTCCTTCTACCAGGTAGTTTGGAAAGGTCAGGGGTATATTGAGAAAACAGGAGGCTGGTCAGTGTAGCAAATCCTGAGGCCCTTTTTTCCATTTCCAAGAAATGAAGCAGGTATCCCATGCACACCCCGGCAAATTAAAGTCCCTGAGTACAGAAACCAGAATCTTCTGATCTCCCCAGGGATTCAACATTTTTATTTGTAGTGATGATATCTCTAAGAAAGTAAGACAGATTCACAAACCATAATGGGAGTTTCAAGGGTATTTGCTCTGTGAGTGGAACCCTGGGATCATCACTAGAAGCCTTGGCGATTGCTCAATTGCTTTTGCTGCCCTTTTAAAATTCATCTGTGTTATTTCCCACATGAAAAAACAAACCCACGCAGGTTTCTTGTGCTGTATTAGCATTCTCTCACTTCAAGTTCCAGCTTCATATGAGGTCCTATGTATCAAGACAGAGTCCCCAAAGAAAAATCAGTGTTGTTTGTTTTTCTAAGGGAATAAAAATAAAATAAATAATAATAACAATTAAAAAAAAAAACAAACAAAAAAATAAAACCAAAACCTTTGTCCAAGAACTCATTGCCTTAGGGTTTTGGTCTCCACATCCAAATGCCCAGCAACCCTTTATCTGGCAGTAACTATGAAAAGACCATCTTCTCCTGTAAGCTTAGCAATCCAAACTGAAGAAAAAGCCTTGTGAAGTAATCAACAGCTTTGCATCCTTCAGCAATGCTACATGGAACTATTCAAAGTAGACACCTTTTAGAGTCAACAGAAGGATCTGCTGCCAACAGAGGTGGAGGAGGATCAAGCCATAAAAGAGGGAAAACAAATTGTCCTGTGCTAAAACTCGTTGGCAGTCACTTTGCTGGGGCCAGGGCCCATTTGCCTCCCTGTCACGAGTAAATGAGCTGGCGCTGAAGGTGGCAGCACTACCAGCACAGCTGTAGCCTTCCTGACCATCACCATTGCTAGTGCAGGATGTCCCACAAGAGCGTAGACCATTCAAATGTAATACAGTGGGGTATTTCCTGCAGTAAAACTTTATCTGGATACAGTAGCTCGGGGGTCTTATGTCATTTCCAAGCGTTGTCTTTGTAGAGGTGAATCTTTCCAATGTTTCAACAATTTTTCATTTATGTTATTATAATGTGCTTTGGTTTTAAGATACCACATATATTTTATTTTATTTTATTTTATTTTATTTTATTTTATTTTATTTTATTTTATTTTATTTTATTTTATTTTATTTTATTTTATTTTATTTTATTTTATTTTATTTTATTTTGAAGGGATCAAATCAAGAACTTCTTGAATTTAATAGCCTTTTTTTTTCATTTACTTTTACAGAGACTTTCCATCAAGTTCAAAACATTCTAGTCAATGCTCTCTAAGTACATTCACTTTAAAAAAAAATAGAGTGATTTAAATATAAATATTTTTTTAAATGACTCACCTTGAAAGGCTGAAAGAATTACATCATTTCAAACCCCACCCACTCTTTTTAATTTCTACTGGACTTTCAGACTGACTTGAGAAATCTGAGCTAATTTTCTTTTTTCCTGCAAAATCCTGGCTCTTTCCAATAATTTGTACCAGGTTTGATCTGTGAAATCTTGGTTTGGACTTCCTGGCAGATTTGTACTGAACAGCATCTAATCCCTTTTAGGACATGTTCCATAGGCTGGAAGAAAGGGATTTTTTTTTTTAACATAGGCAAAATTTTAAAAAGAGCTTTACCCAAATGCTTTTCCCCCAACCCAATCCTTTTTAAAACATGAAATCCAGCACCAAGTAGATACTAATTCCAATTTGTAAAAAAACGAAGAAAAAGGGGGAGTGCCAGTGGTTATGCGTAAGTCTCTGTATAAGCCAGACAACTTAATAACACCACTTATTAGAGAAGCCTTAAAGGTAATCCCATTAAAGCTATTCAGCAGAACACTGATATTTTTTCTGAAATCTACTTGGAAACAGACAGGATTACTCGAATGAAATGTGAGCAGCTTTCCAGTAAACCTCATCCCCCCTGCTCTGCTCCCGAAGGCTGCAGAACTTGACGCTCCATCCTTCTCTCACTTGACGGATGAGGCGAAATCATGACTCAGAAATAGAGAGGAATGAGGGGTGAACGTACAATCTTTTACAGCTCTTCTCATGAAGTCATGACGTAAGATCTTGCTGACACTGCCACAGATTCCTTTCCTGGCCCTGCATAGTGGGGATTCAGGTAAACTGCTCACACTCTGTGGCAATTAGTTTGTTGCTGATAGTTTTGGTTTTCAAGCAACAGCAACAAATTTTAGGGACACCACCACTTTTTATCCAGATGGCCTTGCACAGACATTGTTCCTCCTTATTTTCCTTATGCCTAACTCTTCCTGCCTTCCCATCCAAGGAAACGCTATGTCTCAAGTGTGCGAGGTGCGATGATCCTGCCCTGGGTGTGAGACACCAGCCAGGCTATTATTTGGCAGTGAACCCTCACTGCTAAGAACAAGCAGTGGTGGTTTGACAGAGGTACAGGGAAATTTGGAATGACAGGAAACTACGATCTCATTTGAACCTGAGAAAGGGTGAATTTCTGTTTTAAAGCACTTTAGCTAAACAGTACTTAAGGAAGGAAACCTTGTGAACTCTTGTTAAAAACATATCGCTATAATTTAGAAACTCCTTTCATCTACCATGAAGGGGTTTTTTGCCTTGAAGAAACAAGAATGCAGTGTTTTCATTTGCATGCACTGTGTTAGTGAAATAGGGATACTTTCTGCAAGCTCTTTTAACTTCTTAACTCTGCTCTTTTAAATGCCTGTATTTCTTTGGATTTTCAGAACTCTTGAAGATCCCCACATAAATTGTCCTTGAAAGAAAGCAGATTTTGTCTTCTTTTTATGTGAGCTATGTATACTTTAATTTGGGTTTAACAATAGAAGGAGATACCTGTGCTCTGTATAAACATTCTGCAAGTGGATTAATGCAAACCTACAAAGATATCTGATTTCTCTTAACGTGTCCATAGTTACATGGCACAGCTTTGAAGAATGTAATCATTCATTTTAGAAACTGGGCTGGAACAGTATACAACTGTCTGGTTTAGGTTTAGAAAAGGAAATACCACGGATCCAGAGAACTCTTTTTTAGATCAATGCCTACTTTGGTTTGGGGTAGTGCACTAGTATGACAGCTGGGGGAAGTTTGTACACCGGTGAAAGCACCAGTTTGGTGTCTTCTTCTAGACATTACTGAGCTGACTCTGCCATCTCTGCAGGGCTCTGGAAGGGGAATTTTCATCTGGCATTTAATTGGATGCTGGAACTTGTTTTTTGCAGTGTGTCACTTTTGGAGTGGTTGCACTACTGCTGGTGGTAGCAACATTTCCCCCCACCTCCTCTAGCAGTCATTGGACAAAGTCACTTTGGTGTTTCCTTGGACAACTATTTAACAAGTTTACCTCTGGGTAGCAACTTCTTTATCAATGCATAACTAAGGGCAGCTCTCTGCTTTTAGTGGGATGATGGCTGGGTGGCTCTTTCCCTTCATGGCCTAACTGAAAATTGGCAAGGGACTGGGAGGATTGGAAAGTTTTGTTAAAGCCCCACAGAACAGCTTCTCTGCTTGCTAAAATAGATTAAACATTGCACGTTTAGTGGCCTGTAATTAAAAAGTAGGGAAGTAATGATGCTTTTATTTAGAGGTTTAATGTGCATCACTGCTTCAATATATTTGTATTGACTTTCTTGGTTTTCTCCACTTAGGCTTGTCCTGATGCCAACACCATTGCATCTCAAGGCTTATTAGGTATTTCTGTAGAACACAGCTGATATACCTGAGACACTCAGAGCTTCTTCTAATGTTGCAGTAGTGGCTCTATCTTGATAAATTAGAGAGAGGAATGTGTCGATAATTTTGCAGTTTTTGCATGAAACCACAGACTTTCCATGCCCTTGTTTTAATTCTGACCTGTGTTCTTGTTCTCCTCTGGGTATTCATGTAACTTGAGACCATATTTACTGACATGTACCCCTTTCTTCTAATCACTGTGTCTTCACTGATTGAAACTTGATTTCATTTTGGCCTGAGGGGGTTTAAATCAAGGCAAGGAACAAAAGTTAGCTTTCCAAAATTATGCTGGACAGAAAGTGAGGAAGGTGTTACTTGTCTTGGAAATATGTCAGTTATGTCCACCTACATGCTCTGTCTGGCTAATAACAGTATTAATTTTGTCAGGGATCATCTACTGAGTGAATCCATACTCTTCATCTATCCCATACTGGAAATATTAGGGTTTTGGTGGCTTTAGTATGCTTCCTGCATTTCAGTACATTTTAGACCATTTCTCTTCTTCTCAGCATAAGGATGTTGCTTCCAACTTGCCCAGGAGCTGTTGACATCAATTTGTATTTGTGGTAACTTTTCCTTTGCAGTGGGCATTTCAGTTTGCCTCAATTCAGATGTCAGATTTCTCACAGCTGGAAGTAAAATAGTTTTAACTGTTTGTTTCTCTAAGTATGTTGATTCTTGGTACCATAGGCATTCTTCAAAGGTGCAATTGACCCTAGATTCAGCAGTCTTTTATAGGTACTGCAGAATTAGGTTATAGTTGATTATGCTTTTGAAATAGAGCAAAATAAGAAAACATATCTGACTTCCAGAAGGCTATGACATTGCCAAAAAACAAACAAACAAACAAACAAAACAAAACAAAACAAAAAACAACACCAAACAAACAAACAAACAAACAAACAACAAGACCAACAAAAAACAAACAAACAAAAACAAACAACAACAAAAAAACCCCACACTTACAAAAAACCCCACCGAACCAAAAAGGACTCTCTGAATACCTAGTGAAACCTGATGTCTTGATGGTTCCTTCCCAGATACATCAAGAGAAGAACATAGAAAAAAGTCAGTGACTTCTTTTCCTCTTCTATTTTCTTCCAAATATGGATGGGTAGTCATAGAGGGGCTAATAAAGTTAACTAATTGCTCATCATTTGAAAACTCAGTGAAATACTTCCAGCAATCACACACGTACTAAAAAGCAGAGCCTTGGTCATTCTGCAGCTGTTTTTGCAGAGACCAGACATGCTTGGGAGGAAGGACGAGGAGGAGGTGCTGCAGAGCTGCACCTGCACTTGTCAGGAGTACAGAGGTTTCATCTCTTCAGTGAGGCATGAGGGCAAGGCCAGGAGAGGGTCATGAATGCAGTCTGGTGTTGAGAGTTTAAACCCCTCTGGTACTGCCCTTTTCTCCATCCCATTCACATAGCACCAAGTTATCTAAACTCCAGGTGCCAGCTACATGCTTTAACCTGATGGCCAGATGATAGAGGGGTTCCATAGGGCAGGAAGGGATGTAGGCTTCATCAGCTGAATTAACTTACGGAAGGGGGCAACGAGGTTGTACCTTCTTTTGTGACTTTGTTCCTACTTTCTAACCACCAAGCAGCGGGATGACCTGGAAGCAAATGCTGCTTGTCAAAGAAATTAATCTCTAAATCATTGTTCTCCAAAGCGAAACAAGAATGTACAAGGGTTTCCGGGAATGTTTATTTTGTACACTTGTCACACATGATTTCTTTCATTAATACAACAGATTAATTGCTGCTTTGAGATATTTTTCTTTACTATCCTTCAGGCTATGCACTTTTGATTAGAGGTGATTGAATAATTTATTGCGAATTGCTTATTGGAAAAGTTTTGTTATATTCCACCCCATCCAGAATAATGTATTTTCAAGTGATTATTCGATCTGTTGTTTAAGTGATTCTCTGAAGAGTTTCAGTCAAAAAATCGTAGGCTAAAGCTTGTGTGGAAACAGGTTGTTGCAAAAGAGGTAAAACTACCAAAGAGCTTTTTGATATTTAAGACTGTAAGGTGGTTTGGAGTGGATGAACCAGTCTCTTATTTTGTTCCATGCCTTGACTGGCTGTTAACCAGTCTGTTATTGGTTTTCTAATGTAAACACACTTGTGTTTTACAGCATTCACTTTGTAAGTATTCTCCACAAGTGATTGAAAATGTGCTATTTCTATAAACATCCCTGCTACTAAATTCATTTGAAGTGATATTCACTGGTAAATAAATGTAGATGGTGAAAGAAGACATGAAAGAAAAAACCCCTGGGGAAGGAGTGGGGGTAAATCGCAGAGATAACACATCCTTTGGAAGTTTTTATATAAACAGACCTACAGATTTCCCCAGATTTAGTCACTGGAGAAGATTAAAACGTTTGATGTGCAGTTACCATTTCACATGAAAGCAAAAGGTAGTTTTTCAATTGCATTTGGTTCTTATAATTCAAGTGCTGACAATTTCTGGAAACCTAATTTAATGAATGTTTTATAAGATCTTCAAGTGCTCTGTGGAAATTCCCGCCCCCCCTTGCCTGGCTATGCATTCCCTCTTGCTGTGGTTTCTCATCTGTAGGCCCATTCCTAGCAAGCCCTTCACATGCCAGCAGCTCTCCTCTCCCCTGTTTGCTCTCCAGAGCTGCTCCCATCGGCACAACCACTCAACGTGCCTACAGCTGCTCTGCTCTTCTCAGCTCCGGCAGGACATTTGTTTGAGCAACACAATTACTTGTGGCTGGGTCATCACAACAAGGTGAACATGCTGCCAGTCTCAGGGCTTGGCTCATCCTCATCCTATCCCTGGGGGCATGACCCTGGCACAGGATAAATATTGGCACCCTTCAAATGTTTGCAAGGTGTCACTTGAAAGCCAGCCACAGGTGCAGGTTCCCCACACACCCCTGATTTCTTCTCTGGTAGATCCAGCTGCCCTTTGTCCCTATTGCCAGCTGGCCCCATCTCACTCCCTTCTGCCCCACAGGACAGGCACCAGCCCTTGAGAGGACAACCACCCTCCACAGCCTTCTCTGTAACACCCTAATATTTGTTGTTTGGTTTCTCTTGGAAAGGTGAGCCATGAGGTCCTAGTGAACTATCACCCATCAGTATTCCTCCGTTCTTTGTGTCTCTCCCGTGCAGACAAGACTCACGATACGAGGTTGGAAAGGCCAGTGGTGGCAGACCATGACAGGCGCAGATCACTTTCACCACTGTTGGTCAGCAAGTTGACCTCAGGGAAATGCCTGCTCACCTCTCTTCCTCCTCATACTCTGAGGGACTCAAAGAGGGGCAATTGTGAGTGTAGCAAAAATGTTTCTCAGGAGCAAATTTATTTGCTGGCATTCCTGGGAATGCAGCTATCCCATCAGGGTCAGACAGGGTGTTTATGGCCAACTTTGGCCATCTTCAGGAAGGACACTACATTCAAGGGGTTAGGGGGAAGCTCCAGGAAGAACTTTTTATTTCTCAGAGATTCTCTGCAACTGGAGTCTCAGAGAAGCTCTCTTCCCCAAGGCAATGCTGTGCTGAAATCAGCCAAGTGCGTTTGGAAGAGCGCAGGAAAGGCAGGAAGCTGGTGTGAGGGTCAGGAGGAAAGGGAGGCTGTTGGTTTCCTGAATGACCTTAGGACAATATGGTTACTTATATTAATTTGAGCATTTGCCAAAGAAACAGTTGCAGCAGTCCACAAACACTACATAATATTGTAGGGAGGATGACTTAGAAAAGTCAGCAGACCTTCAGCAGGAAAATTATGCTATGATACTTTTTCAAATGAAAAAGAGAACGGAAGCTTTGCCCGCTTCCTGGCACCACAGTTGTCAGCTGTGCTGGAGCGGAGCCGAGCAGGAGGGGGGCATAGCCTTGCACCAGGCAGGCTTGGGGTGGATTCACTAGGGCAGAAGTGCTGTGCAGCAGCAGGTGTTTTCCCCAGGGACCACAATGTTCTTAAGCTATTTTCTGTGGTGTTTCAGAGATGAGTCCCATGGAGGAGATGGAGTGAGCTGCTCTTTGCCAATTACATTTTATAGGTGGAACCCGTTTTGTCCAGGTGGTTGTGTTTTGTCAGACTTGTAATTCTGGATGTGCCTCCTCAGCATGCTTGCAGCCAGATGCTGTTTCGCTCTGACCTGGCCTGAAGCCATGTTAATGCTGCTAAAGAGCTCCTGAGCCTGAGACAGGGACTGAGCTTGGCTCACTGCTGAGCTGTCAGGCCGGGTCAGATCGCAGCCAGGGCAGCCCCACAGACAGTTCCTGACAGTGGTTGGGAACAGATGTCTCTGTACAAGTAATGGAGCACGTAGCGTGTGATCCTTCCCTGCTCCTGGCAAGCAGCTGCACAGGGCCTTCCTCAGCCACCCAGTGCAGGAAGCACCCATACACCTGTCCCTCAAGAGACCAGTATGGTCTCCATAATGTCCTCTGGCACTGAGTTTCACAGATAAAGTTATACCCCATGTGGAAAGAAGAGTCAATTCACATATCCTCACTCTCAGTTAAATGAGTGATGCTATAAATGAAATTAACAAGCTTTTTTTTTTTTTTTAATCTGGGGAGAAAAAAGTAGAAGAAGTCACCCTACGAATATGTCACAAAAACTTCTTGGCACAAACACATCAGCTAAAAGACCAGAATCTTTTCACATCTTTGCAATTTTAATGAGCACAAGTGCAAGATCCATGACCTTGAGTGCAGATTTTATGTGGAGATTTTCAAAAGAGCCTAGTAATTTCAGCATTCATTTCCAGTGAAAATTCCAGATACAGAAGAAAGCTTTTTAAGGCCAGTCACTGCTTTCCAGCATATTACAGCATTTTTCTTTTTTAGAATGGCTTTCCTTTTTTTTTAATGCACTATCCCTGTTGTTGGGATTCAAGTTTCCTTCTTTTGTTCTCTTCTTCACTCCACCCCTACCTCCAGAAATAACGTGCTTCTGTTAACCAATGTGCCTCTGTTAAAGTGATATGAAATACAGAGAACAGATGACACAGAGTGCAATGTGTGATAGCTGATGGTCATCTGGGGTGTGGTAGCGAGATTGTGTACAGTGTGTTTCTAAGTTTAGCTCAGTAGCTAAGCTGACATCTCTTAACTTAAAAGGGAATATGGACTCAAGCCTGAGAAAGTGATTAAAAGATTTCCAGTGTCTATTTTATGAACATACTTTACTTTCCTTAATGCAGACAATTGTTTAATTTTCCTGTTAGGTTCTGTAATCACTGAGATTTCTTCACCTTTATTTCACCTGGGCCTTCCCAGTTTGTACTCATTCAACCCAAGTTTAGCAGATTTATTTCATCCACTGCCCCACAAATCCCTTCGTCTCAAGACTAAAAGAGGGTACAAAACTTGATTTCTATGTGACCTGTCTTTTATGTACTTGTGTCCATGCTATCACTATCTGTGTATTCATGTGCACCTTGTTTTATTTAAGTCCAGCAAAGGCACTAGATCTACATGAAAGCATTGCCCAAACCAGTTGTCAAACTTCATTCCTCTTTTTTCTTTTGGTCTTGCAAAATACATGCAATGATGTATGATTTTTTTTTAGAAAATAAATTCTAAAGTTATTTCAAACAGCTGAAAGTACTTTGTTTTTCAAGAATGCAGCTCCAGTCAGAGACCAAGCACAGATATTTTCAGTTAAAAAGATAAATATTTGGGAAAATAAGCCTATATTTTGCAGAGAGGTCACTGAACCTAACAGTACTTGATGACACTGTGTTATTGTGGCTCAAAAGATGACTCAAAAAAAAAGAAAGAGCCCCACAAGCAATTACACAGTGAGCATCTCATCTGCAGTTAAGGAGTGGAGTAAGTGGCAAAGTTTTTCTCTCAGTGCTTTAATTCCAGAGATGCCAGGCTGCACTTCCAAATGAGTAAACATCAGTTGGTTCTTAATGAGAACTACAGGCACTCAGCAGTTCTGTCTGTTGGCTTGCTTTAAAGGCTTAAATATAGTTTTAGTTTATGCTTCTATATGTAAAGCTTTTGATTACCATTTAAAAAAAAAAAGGCATAAATAAACAGCTCCAAAGCAGACAGGCGCCCAGGTCTGTCCACTTTGGCCAAAATAGACATTTTATCCAGCTTGATAATATTTAAACTGTAGACACTGTGAATAGCTTTTCATGTGGATGCTGCCTCACGTGCTAGGTCCGAGGTGGGCTCTGATTTCAGGCCAGGGAATGACTCAAACCCAGCACCCCTCTGATTTCTGTACAGCCGCTCCTGGGGTGACGGTCTCCATTAGGTACACAAATGTGACAGCAGCCAGTTCCTCAGAGCTTTTTCTCCTTTCCACTGGTTTCAGGTCGGCCACACCAAGCTTCCTGCCTTTGCAGTGGTGAGGTATGAAAATAATAAGGCTGTTGAGCCCTAAATTGTTCCTCTAAGAGGAAAAACAGAATGGAGAGGAGAACTGCTACTGAAACGTTTTGGCCAGGGGTCAAGACATTGCCTTTTCCACTGTCTGGTCCGTACCTTCTGTGAATGTAACAGTTGACACTTGGTGGAAATTTGATCATTTTTATCTCTGTTGTTATTTTAATAATAATTAATTACTAATAATCAATACCAGCAGCAGAGTAGGATTGAGGGTCATATTTATAATTTTACCTGATAGAGGAATAATTATACCAGACACAGGTGTCATTTGGAAAGCTGTTTTCTAACAAGTGTCTTTCTTACCACGTGTCTTACAAGAAAAGGACGTGGTTGCATGTGGTGGCAACCGTAAGAATGGAGGGGAAACCTAAGCATTTCAGCTGTGCCTTAGCACAATGAAGTCCATATTTGCAACAGCATCAAAATGCGTAGCTTAACATAGGTGGTAATATGTGGTAAGATGGACATCGCAGCCAGCTGAAGTGATATAATGGCAGGAAGGTTTCTTTCTGTGCACAAATACGAAAGAGAAACTCCAAAGAGGAAAGCCTGGGAGAGAACAGTCGGCTCTCAATGGCTCCTGATGGCCTGTCCCTTCCCCCTCTTCTCGCACAATTTTGGCATTGAGGCAAGGGGTGCTGTGCTGGGGTGTGTGCCGGCTGTGCCGAGGTGCTGGCCAGCCCCAGAAACCCAGCAGCAGTTCAGCTCCCGCTGCAGCTTCTCCATCAGCCACCTGCTTTTGGGAAACTCACAGCTACCTCACATCCTAGAGACTTCTATCCCGCTGTGAAGTTTGGCTGAAACTGGCCAACGGTGTGTTATTATGGAGGCAGCGATAAGCAGTGAGACAGACAACGTGGTCTCATACGCCTTGTTTCCTTTGGAAACCAGGCTAAAAATAACAGATTGATGCATAGTGCTTAACTGAGAGGCATGTTACAGAAGAGAGCTGGTGGCAGGTAAAATGATTGTGACTGTCCCGGTGTTATTTCACATACCTGAATGTCAGCAACAGCCCCTCGGAATATTTCTAGCGATTTGCTTACTTGAAACAGCGCATACAGATGTATCTCCTTATCCAGAGCTGACTGTTCTCAGTGAAAATTAACATTTTAGTAATATCAAACCCTAAAAAAATCATTGAGGATTCCAGCAGGGCTGGGATGACATCCAATAGTATCATAATCCTTTTTTTCTCCTTGCAACTGCACCAAAGATAATAATTATATGTTCTATTTAAATAAATAGAAGTACAGTTCTCAATGCTCCTGACTACTATCAAAGCATTCATGCGAGTTCATGGTCTCTGGGATTCCTAGCCTGAGAGGTAGTCAAAGGGGGCAAAAGGCAAGAGAGCGGAGGGAAAACTGAAACACACAATAGTGCAAAGGAAATTGGCAGCAGAAATGATTCTATTAAAAAAGGGGGAGGGAGAGGCAGAGATCACTAAACAATAACTTTGATAGTTTAACTGAAAAATTTGGAAAGAAAATTAATGTTGATTGAAGTCAAACAGCAAAGAAAACTTCACCCCAACTATTCTTTCATTGCAAGTCAGCTTGAAACATTTTAGCTTCCCTTTTGGGCTCTTCAGCCCTCTTGTTTAACCTTGAAAGAAATCTCTCCATTTGCAAAAGAAGAAAAACACCCTTAAAAATAAAAGGTTACAATCTCTATATATTTTTTAATCCCAAGGTTGTCTTCTTGTTTGCAAGCTTTTCCTCCTTCAATATTGAGAACCATTTAAGTGTAATCAAAACATTTTCCCAGAGTGTAAACTTGTAAATTTGATGGCACAAAAGAGATTTTATATCATTAGAGTCCTCTAGGATTTTGCAAAAGTATGTATACTTTGAGTTCCTTAATGGATTAACATAAAATCTGTTGTGATTCAGTTTGATTTTGAATTTAGTATGTATATAGTAGCAGAAGAATTGAAAAAATTCCAAAACAGAATTATGTGTTTACAGGCAGATATTCCTAAGACAAGAAGCAGTAATTACCTTGTATGAGACAAAGTCATTAGACTGGAATAAGACAAAAGTCATCATACTAGTATATGATGAAAGGAGACAAAATGGAACAATGTCACATTGGCCAAGAGCAGTTTAAGTTCCTGGAGTTTAAGTTCCTGATGAAGCTTTCAACAATAGAAAGAAACTGATATTTTGAAAGAGTCAATATATCCATTAGCTTTCATTAATGGTGATTGAAACCATTGCAAAACAAAGATGAGTAGCTCTGAGTTTTGCATTAAATTTTCCCAGGGTTTTCTCTTAGTACTTGCACTTTCCTCTCAGCAACAGTTTTCTGTTTTAGGCCACTGACATATGAGCTGCAAAGCTGTTTGAGCTCAGTGTCACCACAGTGCAGTGGGAAAGGGCCATGAACCGGCTGCTGCAACAGCAGCACCAGCCCAAAGCACGAACGCTCATGCACACCCCCAGTGCACCCTCTGTGTGGTACCTGGAAACATGGAGATAGTTTTGCACAGAGGTAGACCATTGCAGATCTCAGTGTCCCTGGACAAATGTAAAACTTGCAGAAATTCCTCACGAGTATGTTTTCCGTATCAGTGAAAACACATTAATTCAACATTTGGACTTTTACAGATTTTAGCTACTTCTGCTCAGTTATTCAAATGTGAGAAGAGTTGGTAGCTAATACAGTTCCAACTATTAATAAAGGTGTTTTGCGCTTCTATGGAACCCATCCCGAGGCCGAAAAAGATTTATATATTCTGGAGAACTAAGCTCCACAGTCCTTCCCTGATCAAAGAAAATTATGTTGACTAAATTTGACAAAAGGAGAAAATAAGATGCTGTACAACAACAAATAGTAGCAGAACAGGCTGCTCTGTTCGTTGATGATACATTCAGAATATACAACTTTGTGGAAAGCACTACAAGTACAAATAGGAGACCTCCCATCACAAAAAGCTGCTGTCCTCTCCTCTGCCCCCTCCACCTCTGTCAGTCAGCCTAAGTCCATCACCAGGCGTCCTCCTACTCACAGGTACCATAGAAGTCCATTAGTTCCATGTAATTCACTCTGTAGTGAATCATAAGTCACGCAATTGGAGAGGCAGGGCTTCGAGAGTTTGAAGGGAACCTGATGAGGTGGTGCTATCTAAACATATTTAATTCCAAATGGGAAGTAGGTACTTGACTTCATTTTGCTTCCCAGGAAATTCTCAGTCTTAGGCTTTTATTTGCATTATCTAGGTGTGTTTCCAGGTGCAAAACTACCCATTTAAATTGTGCTTATTGAGAAAAATTAAGTCTTTTGGATGTGTTGGTGCTTTGACAACACAGCCAGTAGATGACATTTCCCTAGGCCAAGCAGAACATCTGAGGAATCCTGAAAATTTCTTTTTGAGCAGCGTATATAATGTACTCATCACTGGTTCCCATATTTACAGTTATGTAGAACCATGCATGGCTGGCTCTTATGCACACATATTTTGAAAATCCTCTCTCATCATCTCCCAACTTGGACTCGTTTATACAACGAGAAGTCCCTCTCTTCCCATGCATGCGGCTATTTTATATATGAGCATTTGTGTGTTCTGCCCAGCTGTATGTGTCTGAATACATTGCCAGACAGAGCCATTCCAATGAAATCATTGGACTGTTATTTGGAGGGCTGAAATTTCACCCACTTCATAATTTATTTTACTCTGTCCGGAGCCAGTCCATCACTTACCCAGTGGAATGTGTTGCCAGCTGTCACAGCACACTAATACTTGTTGGCTAGTGAAACTTCAAAGTCTAGTAAGCTATCCCAATGCGGGGGGAGGAAAAAAATTGCTGATGAGTTTGTTGTTTCTTCACAACAGCTTATTTGCTTGCTTAGCAGGCATGCATGAATTCCTGTTTCCCATACACAGTGGCAGCCATACAAGAGCAGAAAACCCGCCTGCTGTCCCGAATATATTCCAGTCGGCACCTATGGGTCTCTCACAGGACCCTGTATCATTGGGAATGGGAGCAACTTTAAGCTTTGGTGTCTCTATGTTGATGTGGTTTTTTTTCTCTCTATTAAATATAATGTCTCATCAAGAGAGAGACTTAATCTGACGCAGAGAAGCAGCAGTCCCAGAAGAAGTGGGAAGGCACAAATGGGAAAGGCAAAGACAGAAACAGTCTCTAAATCAGCCCAAAATAGATTTTTGGTGATGGACACCTCAGTTTTCCAATTAGTTAAAACTCTGCTTGGCCCTTAGGACTCTTTCTGCCATGTTAGCTGTTTTGTTCACCATCCTTGTTTTATAAAGGAGGGATTTTTATCATACTCTGTTTGATAGTTTGCGGAGATTGTTGTGGTGATGGCAGCAGACAGATGTCTCTGTGCATGCATTTTCTTCCCAGCATCACAGAAACATAGTTTATGAGCAATGGAAGGATTTGGAAATTAATGTAATTAATGTGTAGGCATGAGGAGTTTGTAGCAAAGTTATTACCAAAGCCGAGAGGGATATGGAGGGTTTTGCTTGTAGCCATTACGTCTGTGGGGAAGGGCAGGATTTTAAACCTTTGTGGGTCACCCTTCCCAGCCCTCATGCTAGACTTGATGAGAAGGACAGGAAGGAGGGGAGAGGAGAATGTTTTGGAGAAGGGGCTGTGTTCTTTCGGGAGCCAGAGGAAATTCATGCCAAGCCTTGTTGTGCCACCTATGCCAGGCACGCCAACATACCCGTTCAAATCCAGTCCTGAATTTGTCTTCTGTCTGCTCTTCCAGATAGATTGTGTCTAAATCAGACATTCCTGCTGTAACTACATAGCTTTTATCTTACCCCAACTCTCTTTTCATGAGGAGGCTGACAGAAAACTGTTGGCCTTCATTTGTGATTTTTAGAAGATTAATGATAACTGGTCACCACCTCATTTATTTGCAACTATAGTGTAAAGGGAGCACTGGTTTCATCAAAGGAATTGGCAACAGGTTATATGCTACACATAATCTCCACCAGCTGCAAATGCAGCTATCTGATATCTTATACTTCAGTTATGTGATGATATCTGTCTTCTTCCTTTACTGTTTTTCTTAGATATTCATATTTCTAAGTAATTTTATTAAAATAAAGGAGGGGGAGGAGGGAGAAAATGAAGCTTCTTCCCACCCCCCCTACCTTTTCCTGCTCTGTGTACTAGAATCCACTCATTTCCCCTTTGACCATCACTTTCTGGTTCCTCTGTGCAAGCCTCCCACTCAGTCCCTTCTGCAATTTGATAAAAGACTCCTTTCCAGGATACAGCTTTCTAAATGCTGTTCTTCAGTGGTTAAACATAAATCTCTGAGCTTGTTTTGCTGTTTCTCTATAAAATACGAAATACACCAGCCTCCTACTCCTGTCTGAGCCACCAAAGGTTGTCATCAAAACATTATGTCAGGTGGCTGAATTTCCTCATCTTTTATTAATCTCAATATATTTGCTTTCCTTTATGTATGTTATCAAAAGCTGTGTTTACATTTTTGTCTCTTTTAAGTTGTCCATTGTTTTTATTTGGGAAGGAAAGAAGGAAGGAAGGAAGGAAGGAGGAGGAGTAGGAGGAAGAGGGGGGTTCCCTTCCTCTCAAAATGGGGGCCAATATTAGCTTGGGGGCAGCTGTGTTTCTGAAAGCCTGGTTTCATTTCAGAAAACCAGAGTATTTAATGGATGGGGTAACACAGGCAGAGAATTGTTTCAGTGATACAACTCTTTTAGGGGCTGTTTTGAAAAATGGTGTATATTTTTAATATCACTGCACACCTGTGTTCTTAGGGCTTATTATTCTCCAGCAGGAGGGAAGCAAGGAGCAGAGCAGAGGATATGGGTTTGTCTGGGGGAAGAGGGAACACGGTGCTGGCTGACAAGCTGTGCAATTTTGTTTCCTTTCTAATTATCCTTGGTGAAAAATGTTGCTTTTACTTATTTCTTCACCAACTACAAACACCTCTAGTCCATTCAAAGACACCTTAATGGAATTCATTTTTTCCAACTCAATTGTATCTTGGCCACTGAAGGACACAGGACAGAGACGTCAGATGCTCCAGAGCTGTTCCTGCCCATCTTTTCCTAGATGTTGATGGGAGGTAGGAGAAGGTGAAGGTTATAGGTGCTGATGAATCATTTAATTTCCTTATTAGTATTTATGCTATGCTTTAAACATTGGCAAATGCCCAACACAGCAGAAAAACACCAGGCAGCAAACTTCCCAGGAATTTCAGATGCAAAACCTGCAGCAAAGTTTTCTTGGGTGGGTCCTACCATCCAGTCCCAGCCACCCTGTGCTCTGCTCACGTGTAGCAGTCCCGGTAGAGGAAACATTCAAATCAACTAGTTATTTAATTTTATGCATTTCATCAACTTTTACCGCTCTGCTCTAAAATATGCATTGTGGAATTGCAGACTGCGAAAATGGGCTGCAGATGAAGACAGATCAAATCTTTGTTCCAGCATGGCAATTCATACTGTTGCATCTGCTATGACAATATGAATTTGCACTGTTGTGTTTACTGAAATATTGCACAGATACAAAATAGTATTTTTCAAAATATTTGTCAAATGCAATAATTTATTTTTACCATGCCCCAGAAGTCGTAATTACATTCCAGTTTTACAGAAGAATACACTCTATATCCTTTTGACTCTCCCAAACGTAATCTGTTTAGTATCAGGCTTTTGTTTCTGCATTGGGAGATAGCCATTTGGCTGATACAGTCCTGAGAATGTCTGCATAAATGTCTGGACAATTTCAGCTTGAAATTGCTCTAAGAGCTATTTTTAGCCCAGTCAGAAAGATTTCAGTCTGCACGCAGATACTCTAGATCATCAGAACACAATAAGAACAAATAGGCCCTGCTGTCTGACAGATCTATTGTGACTCAGCAGTCATTTGGATGGTCTTTTCATGGAAACTGAAAAACTTAAGCTACACCAGAGCTATATCATCACTTCAGCTGCCCTTTCTCCTGCCTCCACAATGTCTGTCAGAGAGCAGCTTCAGGAGTTGAGCAGTTAAGGAAAAACTTAGGGATTTAATATAAAGTGTATCTATCACTGGTATTTCTCACATCCTCCTTGAAGGGCTCACATACAATTTGAGTATTTGCCTTACACGATATACCTTCTAGAGGATTAATACCACAGGGATATTAGATGTTTTCTATTTTTTTCCTTTTTCTTTTTTTTTTTTTTTCTTTTCATCTTGGGATTAACCCTTATGCACACATGGTATTTCAGATCTCATTGATTAGCAGCTGGCAAGCAATTAGCTACATGACAATGAATGGCTAATCAAACAGCACCACTGAAGGAAATGTATTGTGTCTTATAGCTCTAAAATGTCATTTCTGTTGACATTTGCATACCAGCTTTTAAAAGATCATGCATAACCAGAGTCTTGTGAGGGCTTTGTTGGTGGCTTTTTTCTTCGCTGTTGGGTTTGAGTGAGAAAATTTGCTACTTGGGTCTTTCCTCTATACAGTCATGGTCATTTAGGATGTTCATCGGCCAAAGATGGAGCAGGTTTGGCTCAGCGTCCTACACCTACTTCCAGACAGGCAGAGCTGTACCTCCAGGTACCTCACTCCTGCTTCTTCCACCTGTGCCACGGGTTCATGGCACAAATGCTTTATTGTCACCTTCCTGGCAGCCTCAACGATACTGCTGGCCTGGCCTATCCTGTTTCCATTGGACGATGTCTAGTCTGAGGTCTGGGCTTAGATTCCCACCAGAGGAGGAGTCCCCAGTTGCCCAGATGAACTCCTGTCCCAGCCTTGTGTGCCATCCACTGGTTGTCCCTGCTCCATCTCAGAGCTTGATTGCTTGTTATGCTCCTGGGTGAAGAAAGGTTGTTTTGCCTTTCCAAGGTTTCGCACAGCCCTGGCACAGTCCTGTGAGAACTCAGTCCCCCATCCCTCATTTCAGAAGAGGCGATAACAATGATCAAGCAAGTGTTATATAGTTATTATGATTAATTAGTGAATGTAGAGGTATTCTGTTGACTTTCTTTTCTTCCCTTCCTGATGATTGAAACTGACATACAATTTAGTTTAGACTGGAGTTTTAATTTATCCTTAGCTGGAAACAATTTGAAGGAAATTAAGAAAGTGTGAGAAGTGTGTTAATTAATGAGACAATAGGAAGAGTGATACAATAGAGAAAAGGACCTGGAAGTAATCTTCCATATTTTACAAACAGTGAACTGTTCCCTTGGGAATCAGTTAAGAGCCCACAAATAACATGTTTTTACTCATTTACATATCTCCTGTATGGACTATTTACATAATTTGTTTTCCCTTCTCTCATAACATATTTTGCAGTTGCTGGTATGTGTTGTGTCTGGCTGTAATTACTTGATTTCCATGTTGTATTAGGCAGTGTGAATGTTTCCTTGGTTTTGCCTAATGCTGATGTGCAAGTTGTTAAGTGTTGGTGTTTCTAACTGAATTCATGAATCTCTGTAGAATTTTCAAACGCATGCCTTGGTCCAGTACTGAAAAGAGGGAGGATGTGGGAGTAATAGGCTAATCACAGAATGAAACTATTAATAATTGTTAAAACCTTGTTAGTGCCACAGCTTGCTTCTCTTATCTTCACAATGCAAAGTTCACTTAAGTTACTTTCCTCAGAAAGAACATAAAAGATAATATTGGGGGAGAGAGAGAAGGGTTTGCTTTAAGATTATGAGAGGGAAAAAAATATAGGGACTGTCACACAAAAGAAATGTTCAAAAGCATGTTTTTAAAAAAAATAACATTCTACTGAAAATAAATTCAGCTCTGTAACTTTCATGGGTGTCTGAGAAAAGCAACAATAGAAGATGATGAAAAATGTGTCTCTGCACACTTCCTTCCCTTTGCTTTTCAAAGGAGGGAGGTGGAGAGAGCAGACAGTGAGAAGGAAGGAAACCTGTGAGGAGGAAGGAAACTTTACATTTTTTAAATTTCCGGACTGAAACAATCTTCTAAGTTGTTTGTTCTGTCTTGGTTTGTGTTTATATATTTTTTTTTAATACTATTTACTATTATGTTTTATTTCACTTCAGAGTACTCATTTGAATTAAAATCTTGATAAAGAACTCTGACAGGGAAAATTCACAAACACCCTTAATATTTTTCAGTACCAAGTATTTATTTTTCAGATGCGTCGTGGCTGGCTTTAAGATCACATTTGACACTACTCAGCATTCTGCTTGTGTTAAAAAATTTCCTTAATTATAGACAATAGTGGCAGTGAATGGACCTCGAGCTCCTGCAGAGCCCTTCCCGTGTCACTAATGCTCTGACCAAGAAGAGACCAGAAAACTTTGGGGAAATGTGTACACTATTATGTTTCATTATTTGAGTTCTGGTATGTGAGCCGGTAATTAACACCCTACTCTTGCAAAGATTTATATAAATACTTAAGTCTACCGTGCGAGTAATCCCATTACTACCACGTTATTCTGCTGCACGGAGAGAACCTTCCCAAAAAGGCTGCCTCAGTGTGAATGCAGTAATGGAAACATTATTTCAAAGTGAATTATGCCAGCATTTAAAAAAAAAAAAAAATGCAGTGAAAGAATATCACGGAAAATTTCCCAGAGAACTTGAAATGTTAGACTTAAATTTCATTCCCATTGATTAAGCAGACTCCAGTTTACCCAGGGAATGTCACAAACCACACACTGCTTGAAGTGCCCAGGTTTTACACTTGACCTTCACAGGCAGGCAGTCATCTGTAACCAGACAGCTCTGCTGTGCCTTTGCATGGATTATTCCTTCAGAATGAACACTGACTTACATTGGTATATGCTCCATGGATATTACAGGGAAAAATACAACTTAAAAAATATCTTCCTGTTTTTCAATCATGGAAGATTGAAGAGTTCTCTAGGATCACATTCTGCCCTGGTTTACACTCTGTACAATTTGTCAGCAGGACTGTCTGAGGTGTAAGTCATGATGGGGTGTTGGCTCTTTTGTTCTAACTCCTGCCACTGACGAATGCTTTCTCATCCCCAGGGAATATGTTGCCCCTTAAAACACAGAGCCATCTCCAGAGCCTGAACGCCTTCACTTCGGGAAGGAAAGGAAAAAGCTTAACTAAAACTCGTGCCCCTCATATCAGGCAGGATGCTCTCTGTCCAGCACATAAGGCTCAATGCGATGCTTAATGGAGAATTCAACCATTTTGGTTTTTGGTAATTGGTATTTGATGCATTTTATGATCCTCTTCATAGTTGTCCAGGTTTTGGTAAGCCTTCAGTGTGCAAATATTGTAAATACAGTATGAACAGAAAGATTGTTCTCACAAGTGACAAAAGAATATTTTCAATATGTAGAGCTGGATACTGCAGCTCTATTCAGTCCCTGCAGTTGCTGGCAGACTTGGCTGAGGTTGGGTAAGCCGTGTACCGAACCTTTAATTTTGATGTGGCTGTTATAGCACAATGGTGCTCGCTTATTCACGTTCATTCACTGCCAGCATGGAGCAAAAGCATGCAGGCTTCATTTCTAGCATCTCCAAATCTTTCTGGTAGGTGTGGAGTTTCCTGTCTCAGTAAAGCCCCCAAAATCTAGCCCACTGTTCAGATGCAGCACACTAACAGGACCATGGAGTGTGCTCTGACTGGGTTTGTAGTGGAGTTACTTTCCAGAGTACTGGGATTTTGCATCAGAGATAGTGTGTTGCAGGAGGACAGTATTTCAATAAGCATGATTCCCTGCTGTACGCCTTTTGGCGAGTGTGAAACAAGTAAGAATGCTATGCCACCCCCCAAAAAAAAAAAGAAAGCAGGACTGAAACAGACTGTCTCCCAGTCTTTTCTCCCTGCTTTTCAGCAACACGAGCACCCAGAACACTAGGAAACACCAAACTCTTCATATAAACTGAAAGATAGAAATGTCATCACACCCAACCTGTGTGCGTTTTAGAGACAACGGGGAGGGGAAAACAGGGCATGTGTTAAGGAAGATAGTAACAGCCTTTGTACCTTTGTTTTATTCTATCTATTTATTTTTATAGTCAGTTACCAAAGAATTTCTGTCTCTGGAAATATAAAGGCATGATCTGGACTTCCATGAAAAGAAAGAAAGCTCATTAACTTTGTTTTGAAGCTGGGCCAGAGGTAATCTCAGGTCTGGTCCCTGCAGCCCTGACTGCTGCTGCACTTGCCATTGCTCTCTCAGTTTCTGGGCAACCTCAGTGTCTTTTGTCCAGAATATGTGACAAAAACAGATACTGAAATCAGTCAGTCTCTTACCTTAACCACATCCTTGTGGATCTGGGCATTACTGCTGTGTTAAAAACAGCAAGGACACTCTGATCCTGTCTCCTGCTATTATATTCTTCCTGCTCACTATCAAGAGATACTGAGGCAGATGATCTTTTTGCAAGGTAATTTCTGTTCTGTGCCTCTTGCTGGTTGCATTGAGCCCTTTCATGTTATTAAAATGCAATTGAACAAGAGCAAGTCTCATCTTGTTAGCAATTTGTCATCTTCTCATCCAAGTGAACTGCCCAGCTTTTCATACCCATAATAGTCTCTCTGCTGCAAAAATGAGCTTTGCTGCACCATTCACTGTTCAGTGTGTAACAGAACCATATCTTTTCTCTTTCTCATCTTTCTCCTGTCAATATCACTGACATTTTCTTTTCTTTGCAATGATGTTGCCAGAAAAAATACTATCCCTCCCTCTGCCCTTTCAACAATCCAGCCTCTCCCTTTCCTATGCCTTCCTTCGCCAGGATGGATAGTTGAACAAACTCCCTCTCTGGATTCTTTGGTATTTTTTCATCTCTGTGCATCCCTCTGAATTATCAAGAGCTGATTTGCTACATATTTGTTGCAGTCTGACTGGGAAATTTCAAATCACTCAGTTCCTCTTCTTTGCAGCAGGTTTACTGTGACCCTACCAATTTGTCTGAATTCAAACAGCTAGTTGCTTTCTGATGCTAATGCATAGCCTTGAACAGGTGTGTCCTGTTTCACAGTAAGATTTTATGTTACATTTTGTCATGTCAAAGGAGAGCAAGACAGGTTTGAAGTAAATAACACCGTTAGCAATGACACTGCCTAAAAGAAGAAATAATCAAGGAAATCATTTGTCTCATAAGAAATTTGTTATTTATCGTACAGTAGGAAGTGCATGCATTTTGCTGACTTTCACTGGTGAGGGTAGGTGGGTAAACCAAGAAAATAAAAATAAGTCAGTTTTTTTGCTAACAGTGAAAGAATGCTCTCTAGACACTCAATCTGTATTTAAAAAAAAAAAAAAAAAGAATTACATGAAAGTGAAGTATATTCCTGTGTCATTAAAATGGGAGCAGAAATTTACAAAATTACATGTGCTAGGTGTTTATACATGTGCAGCTAGATCCATAATCTGTTGGCATCCTTGGAAAGACTCCCATTGGTTCCATCTGGATCACACCATGGCTTTACTTTTGTCAGGGCATTCAGAAATATGCTTCTCTTGAGATAGAAGTAAAAAAGGATATAGCTACTTGAGAATTTTGTACACATCCTGCACTTTGTGCAAGTCTAGATCTCAATGTAAATCAAGCCTCTTGAACTTTTAAGGTTTAAGAATGATTCTACTTGCTGACTTATTGCATCCTTTTATTTCCCTGTGTCAGCCTTTTTGTTACAAATAACAAAAAAACCTGAAGGGAACTACAAGTATTGTAAATGCAAATTGGACATGGATATGTGTGCACATGCATGTGCAAACCCACATACAGACATAGGTATTTGTATATGTGCGTACATGTATATGTGCACAGTGACTACCTTTCTCCACAAGCTCTGGGGAGGCTTTATTTTATGAAGTATGTTGTACATTCACAGTGTGCTTGGCTCACTGGATCTGCTGCATTTGCCATCTCAGATCTGAACAATGGCCAGTTAAAAGAGGAAACTATATCATTCTTTATCAATCAAAATCAAATCACACTGAAGGTCACTGTGGAAAAAACAATGGCAAGAAAGTAATGCTTGTAACCTGGAAAGGAAGCCTAGAACTGTGAATTAACAGTCTCATTCATGTTCACAGTATAATATAAGGATGCAATGAAGATATTTGGTGATTTTTATAGAGCTACCATTTAATGAAATTAGGGAAGCAACAGATATGGAAAGAAAGGAATTCAAACAAATTGCTGCAGGCAGGGTTGGCTACAACTTGAGAGTTTGTGTAATTGTTTCTTGTTAAAGCTTGCAGTTTAGCAATTTGAGTAACTCTCTGTGACGTTTCAATTGTCCTTCTTCTGAGAAATTCACTTGCATTGAGTTTATGGATAGAAATATTGTCAAGGAAGTTTCTTTTCCCTAGATTTCCCGAAGCAGGTATGAATGCAGCTTCAGGAAAATATACTACAAGGCTGAATCTTTTGACTTCTAAGTGAATTGATCCTGAAAACAAAAAATCAAATTAAAAGGAGTGATGCTGCTCCCTGGCTACTGGCAAGTTGATGTTTTTACTGTTTCAAGTGAAGTGACACGTCATTCAAATACCAACAAAGAAACAGTAAAGCTAGCCAGAGAAAGTAAAGGTTCTCCTTAGGCAGATTAATCACTGACAATAGTTAAGAGTAACTGCCTATTTACATAAGTGATCTGTTTGGGAGGTGAAGCCAAGGACATTTTACTCCCTAAATCCCTGATCCTTACAAAACTAAAGAATTATATAGCATTTAACTGCGTACTCTGCAGTCTTGCTGACTCCGGTGGGACAACCTGTAGAGCATAAAACTGAGGACATGTGCAAGTCTCTGGATCAGATTTAAATGTATTGCAGTCTTGTTTCTAAACGATCAGTAATGTCCCAGCTAGGAAATGTGCCTGTGCCCTCCTGTACAGCACACATCATTTTTTCCATGCTGTGTACATTATCACTTGCTATATTTATCACAGTGCTTCCCCAACATTGCATGGCTTTCCTGGCTGGGAATATTAGATCTAACAGAGGACCTACTACTGCTGGTCACGTTTTCAAATAGAGCTTACCACCTTCTACAGCCACAATTTGCCACTGAGTGTCCTACAAGGCAGCTTTTGGGAAACGTTCATCTACAAAGTCAGAGGGTGTGTTTACTTTGAGACAATTGAATGAAGGGACATGTACAGACCCACAGTGACGAAAAGATGTTGTGTCCTTCCTGCTGCATGTTCTGTCATGTATTGACATTGTCGGCGTGCCTTTTTATTTGCCCCGTTTCAGCTGAGAATGAGGAAGGAAGGAGGATGTTTAACAGGGAAACAACACTAGCAGGAATAAACGATACCCTCATGACTTGCCATGACCTTTGAAAAATAGTATTAAAAGCTCTTAGCTGCAGATGAACCCAGCACTGCATATACAGTGCAGGCACCAGGACAGATTTATTTGTAAACAGTAAATGACAGGAAGCCATTTGAGTGCATCTAGATAGGACCACGTGCAGTTTAGCTTAAGCAACTCTAAGTCTCTGTGAAGTTATTTGACTTTCAAGTCTGCATACAAAGGATCCTCAGAGTTTGATTTAGGTGAGATTTGAATCTCAGAGTGGGCAATGTGAGGCTCTTTCCTGACCTCGGGCTGCCTGCCATCATTAGCACACTCCAGTCCCAGAACAGTGGGGTGAACCATCACAACATCTGCAGCCATTTCTTTGCCTAAGTTTGGTACCCAGGACCATAGCTTGAGACTACAAATTACCTCAGCTCCATTGCCTTCTGCTAAGCTAGAACAGCCATCTGAGAGTTTGCCTGGATGCGTTTTTTATTCTGGATATTCATCAGATATCATAATTCTCCGTGCGTCATTCAGCAAAGATTTCTTCTGCAAATGCGCTTGTGAGAAACAAGTCTCCTTCCTTCCAAATACATCTGAAACAGTCCAATCAGTGGTGTGCTAACAAGGTGTGCAACATTTGCTTGTGTACAAATGTTCAGAAAGAACTATTTACAAGTTCCTTGAATTCAGTAAAGTTGTGCCATAGAACCTACCAGTTGTCTGCCACAAGATTAAAGGTGGCTTTACCTTCAGTGTAGATGTTAATGTACACATCTTGGGCCAACAAGGTTGAGATACAACAACTGTTAATGAATATATGAAGTATATTTGAAGGATGGAGGTCAGTGTACATGTTTTCCAGGGACTGTTACTATTTAAAGAGAAAAAAGAAAACTAACATAGAGTCCACAATTCAATTTATTTTTGAACTTATTTAATTTATTTTCAAACTGAAGGCAATAGCCATATTGCTTTCTAGCTGCTTCTTCCTTCTTTCATCTCCCTCTGTCTCTCTGTAACAGGGTCAACAGCTAGCGCTAGACTTTTTCTGTATAGCCAGGAAAGGGCAGAATGTATTTAATTCTGTTTTTAAGTGGTGGGTAACTGAAGACAGGATTTGAGAGAATGACAGGAGATTGTTGATAGTCAGGAGAATTTGATCTGTGAAAGAGGCTTCTTGCGTGAAAAACAGCAAGTATAGTATCAGTCTTCGAAAGGAATATTATGTGAGGCAACAAATTCGTGAGAGAGGGAACAATTGTAGGTTTGGTTTTTTTAGTAGACATAGACTGTATATCCCCTAAACTTCATCTACAGATTTAGAAGGGCACATGCTCTGTTCTTTCTGTGCATTCTCCATTTTATTAAATACATGCTGGCAACCGGTGCTGTTTGAGCTAACTTCAGTTCAGCTTTGAACAAAAGCCACGCTCGTGACACACAGCCAATACCCAAAAAGACTCATATGAAGTACAAGGATTAGGACCTACTTTCACACTGCACACACCGGTGGGATGTGGTAGGTATCACACCAGCTGTTTTGTGACCATGACCTTGCCTGCTACCTTTTTAATTCTGAGAAAATTAGAAAATTAATTCTGTCTCAAAAATGCAGGAGCATAATATTGTATCCAGTCTGATGTCATATAAACATGTTGATCCTCTACTTGGGCTATGAGAAAACAAACATTAGTAGCAGTTTACCTCTAGGGTATGTCATGGTCAACACACAAGTTTGGGTTGACACTTGGCAGCCCAGACAGTCACACTGTCATTTGGAGTTGTTAATCTGTAAATGGTGATAACAGAGATCATTTTCCAGCTCATGGGACCTGGTGATTATCTTCCACCACATCTGTGTGCTGGGGGAGACCAGGACACGCATGCATTGCCTTCATATAATATCCTGCTTGCTGTAAAGCGGGAAATGCTAATAAGGATGTTGAAAAATCAGCTCTGGTGTATTCCGATCACAGAGCATACTTGCCGTGCACTTTGGATGTAGCTTCAATGACTACACCAATGCAGAGGAAAGGCATATGGATACTGGGGAAAAATGCTTTAAGCCGGTTGCAGTTGTTCTCCTCGTTTCATAATAGAGACACAGCCTAACTGGCTCTCTCATTTGTGTCCTGCTTCCTTCTTTATAATTCAGTATAAAAGCAAGCTCAGAATGGCACAGGCAGTCAGAGATCAGAGATGTGATATTGTGAAAGCCCCATTCGTCAAACACGTGTGTGCATTAGCCAGAAGCATGATGTGGAAGTAGAGGCTGGCATGAAGTTATTAAAGCTGTTCTCAGCACCTTGTGTTCTGTCTGGGAAACGCCACATGGGAAATTATTTTTGATGTCGTGACAGCTTAAGTGAGTGGAAAAAAAGGAAAAATGTGCTAAATTAAATGCTTTTTTTACTGTCCGTGACCAGTAAAACTTCTCTCAATGAAAAAAGTTAGACTTATCTAATGCAAATAATGTATGATGCACTGTGTGCAGAGGGTTAAGGGCAATTTGAATCCTTTATATTCTTTTTCAGAAGAGAGGAGGATTACAAACAAAAACAAAACAAACAAAAAAAATCAACAAACAAAAAAACCAAACAAACAAAAAAGCCACCCCAAAAGCAGTAAGTCTTCCCTACATGCATCTTTTCTTTCTACTACTTTATAATTAATGTTATTGTCACCTGGTCTAAACTTTCTTTATGCTCTGTTGCCTATACAGTGCCAATATCACTCCCCAGTGCCAGTTACTATGCAGTTACTGGGCAGGGTAAAACAAAGACAGGCAAGAAAAATGGTGAATGCATTAACAGACAGTCTGCTGCTGGTTTTGTTCAACCTTGAACTATGATTGTTTGAAATGTCAGCTTCAGAAATATATCTGTGAGACTTTTCTTCAGAATGTTGCCTTATTGTTTTTTCCTGACAAATTTCATATACATGCGCATTTAACCACACAATACAAATCCGATAGTGCAATTATCTCTGTGACTTTTACAGAGGCTTCCTGTGTACTGTAGAGGGAGAATAAATAGCAAATGAGCATGACTTACACAGACATAGTTCCATCAAGGGTTTCTGGTGATGTTATAAACAAAATGAACCTCAAGTCTCCAGAAACCTGAGCCAAAATTATAGCCCCATGCTTCAAATAAAACCTCTAAAAAAATAATGTTTGAATGTAAAATTAACAGTGTTCATTCCAAAAATGACACAAAGGGGCATATCTTAAAACCCCATGGATATTTGAGAATTTCAGATATTTTCAGCTTTCCTGGGACACAGTCAAGCAAAGTAGCAGAAGACTGGACCAAGACGGCAACTATCGCACTGAGAGAGCTTGCTGAGATTGTGCCAAGGTTTCCACCAGGGAATTTCTGAGCTGCTGCAGCCTGACCTGAGCCTGCTGTTTCTTCCACCAAAGACAACAAAGCTGTGTAGTGTCCCTGAGAACCTATATTATGGTTGACTCAGGTGATTTCACCTTTGACTGCCCAGTCACGCAATGGCCACATGCACAATGTTTGTTTGTCCCCAACTAGCCTCCAAACAACATCCCTCTTTAAAAATTAATTCAGTCTTAACTGATGAAGAACACTAGGTTGCTACCTCTGTAGGATAAAAAAACAAAGGGGAAATAAAGACTAACAATTTGCTGCTTTGAAGCCTAAAAAACTCTTTCATCCGTTAGCATGATGTATCATAAATGACACCCGTTCCTTACATTAGCATCTGCAGACTATAATTATCCATGTAATCTAACAGCTGGGGGAGCGTATTTGTGATGCTTTGGGTTGAAGGATGCTTCGGAAAGCTAAACAGTGCTTACTAATAATAGGACCTTTGAGATGCTACATGGGTCTCTCTGTAAAAAGGTCCCTTTTCTCTTCTGCCCTGAATCAAACGCGGGGCACTGACAAGCCAGTGTTCAGCCCTCGTTCTTCCTTTGGCCCTCTGCAGCTCTGGTGCCTGGAAATTCTGTTGTCCCACAGTTAATCAAGCCACCTATTTTTTTGTCATCTCAGAGATGCCTGTTCCTTCTCATGCTGGGACGGGTACCCTGCTTTGTCTTTTTGTCATTTCCAGTCTTTGCCCTAGGGGACTGGGCGACAGGGAGAAAGGGAGGAAGGAGAGCTGGGTCTCCCATCTGCTGAAGGAAAAGAAATCAGCTAGCTTTATGCCTTTGCTGGCAGAAAGCCTCCCGAGAAAGAGGGTTTGTCAGCCCCCTGCTTGGACTGTAAGCTGCTGCTTTTATTTTACCCATTAGTTACCCACAGTGGCTTATGCAGAACAGCAGCTACAAAAGAGAAATTCTGAGGTCCACAGAATTATTATCCCCTAAATTGTCTTCCCTTGTCATGTGTTTACAAACAAAGACTCCACACTGCCATTGACAGAACTCTTACACTGAATTCAAGGCTTTCCTGTGTGTGTGAAATGTTAAAAAGAGAAGGAATTTAAAAGCCCCTGCCGACACCTGAGTGCTTTTCATACTGAGCAGCTATTCTTCACCTCCACATTCAAAGGGCTTAACCTTTGTAAAACCTCAATGGCACAAACTTACCAGGATTAAGCTATTTAAAGCCAAGCTTGCTGGAGCATCTGCATTTTGCACCTCTTGTCATGTCCATGGACTGCATGACAGGTTGGAGAAGATTTGGGGAGAAATGGCAGTGACACGGTGAGAATCAGAATAAGCAGAAGATTTATCACAACTACCAGAAATGTCTGTCACCACTGAGGCCAGCAAAGTAGCACCATGCACATCTGGTCACAGACCCAGAGCTCCAGCGTTTCCACTTCCCTGAGATTTACACCTCACCACTCTTTTCTCAGGAACAGCTCCTACAGAAGTGCTGATGGTGAGAATGAGGAAGGTGGTGACCTACCCTTTCACAACAAACACCAGACCTGGCCAGTTGCTCTGGAGAAGGTAACTGGTGCCAAGTGTTCCTGATGTGCCCTCTGCATCAGAGGAGTGGTGCTGGAAATATCTCTCTGATGGCAAAGTCACACAAGGAGTGTGATGGAGCAAGGACATCTCTGCCCTGACTGATCTGTTCTGGACTCTGCTTCCACGCTTTTCTTCATGTTATTAATAGTTACAGTATGTCGATACCATTTGAGTAACCCACATCTCAAAATGGAATCCAATGTCTGGTTTTGGTGAGTGACATAGCAAATTCCTCCCGTGTCCCCCATGCTCCCTGCCCCCAAGTTTGTTAAGCAACATAATAGCTAGATCTCCTGCTTCCTCTCTGGGCTAAGAAGTAGTGTCGCTCCCTCAGAGCTGGGCCAGAATGAGTTTCTTTCTAAAATCCCTTCTTACTTTGGAAGAAGACCACAAGAGACTGCTCAGGCTAGGTCTACAGGGGTGATAAAGTAGTGACCCAGCATAACTGAGGATAACAGTGTAGCCTCCTCGACAGGTTATATCTTAAGGTCAGTATGTTCCCTGCATCCTGGTGCTGGGATCCACTGTCTTCCCAGTTCTTCCAGCATTCAGTGGAGCAAGCAGCAGTGGGCACGTCAGCCTTCTGCCTTCTCAGCTGATACAGAAGAGAGGGACAGCTTTCCTTGAAACTAAACACCAGCAGTGACATATATCTATTATATGTGGTGTTGAGTCACAAGTGTCTTTTGTACAGAAACAAGCAGAATGTGAAGACAGCTATTCAAGCACAGTTTTCCTGCCTTGGAATGGCCATAGGGTGCCAGTACTATTCTGGGGAAAACAATTACTCTGTGTCCTCAATTTAGCACACCATGGTCAAGGCTGAGAAGGAGTTTTGTCTCTGGGAGAACTGAAGAGTGAGTCAGTGCTGGAGTCAAGGACAGACCCTGGGAGTATTGCATCCTAGTTTCTTTACATAGTACCCCTCAGAATTTTGAAAAAGTCAGGGATGCAACGTGAAACCCTGGGAAAATTAGTAAGCAATTTCTATAATGGCCAATTTTTACAGTACTGGAATTGCAGACTGGGATCTCAGAAGACAAGAGGATTCCAGCTGAGCAGGATATCGGTTAAATTAACTTCTCCTCTCAGTCCCTGCACTTGCCAAGTTCCAAGATATTTTACCAAGAAATCAAGAACCAGAGTACACAAGTGTTTTCCATCTAGATTTTGTCTAAGCTAAAGACACTAAGCAAACCTTTAGGGAAAACCAAGAGAAAAGGAAAATTGGCTCATCCTTCCCATTTATTGCTTTAATAGAAGGGTTTGCAAGGAAATGAAACTTCAGGATACAGCATTTAATCCCAAGGCCTGCAGCAAGCTGTCACTCTGTGTTTTCCCATCGAACTGGGTAAACAGAATATCGCTTGGCCTTTAATAAATGAGAAAATAAACACACGAAGGAGCATTTGATCAGAAGTGACAAGGGCAAGAGTAGAACGATCCAGATGAATAAATAAAACTGTGAAATTTAATAATAATATTCCCTAAAGATATTAGAAATTCTGTTCTGACTGTTGCAGATGTCCCCTGAACACATCGTTCCAGAGCTTGAACTCCCTTCCATCAAAATTTCTATTGCTCCTACAGTTTCAACTTGCTCAGGATGAAGAAATCATCTTGAAATAGACCTGTAAGGCACTCTAAGAAGTGTTTCTCTCACATCTTCTTTCAAGGTGAGTACAAATTTGTGGTTTGAGAAGTTTAATTAAAGTTAACCACCTATGGAGAAATGATGGGCTTGCTTGTTTCAGCTCTCCCTAGGAGTGTGCCCTTCCCAGCTGAATTAAGTTGCCAGTGTGTTCCACTAATGTACGTCTGATGCTTAATGAATTGGGGTGTTACTACCATTGGGTAGAGGTGGATTAAAACTGAGTCCAAAGCCTTTTCATTCATTTCGCTAATTATTCTCTGCATTCATTGCACACAAATGAAATGATGAAAGACTCCCTGTTGTGTGGGATTTGGACATTTCACACTTGGAACATAAATTGGGCTGATTATCCTTACAGTATTATTGTGACATTTGTGAGTTTTGGTGCCAGGAAACAATAAGCTGTGAACTGCCACATTCCCAGTCTTTCAGCCCCTTGGAATGGGAGGGAAAGCTCTTCCTTTGTACATCCTTCTTCAGTTTCATATCTTGATCATTTCAGTGCACAAGAGCTAAACCAGACATAGACTTTCTTCTTCTCACCATCATTCCGAAGCTTTAGAAACATCCAGCACGTTTCTAAAATTTAGCTTTAATTTCCAAATTCCCATACTCACTGATTTCAAACAGCAGGTAAGATCCTGAAATGGTGCAAGAAGTGCCTAGTTTCTCACACAAATTACAGTCTGTCAAGTGACTTCCAGGGATTCCAGTTCATGGCTGATTTTTCCTTCAGGCAGAAAGTCTTGAGTGCTTCGGATTTCCCATCTTTTAAGCTAAATATTCTTGGTTGTGATGTAGAGAAAGTCTTTACTGTGGGGACGCTGGTGTTGAGGGGTCAAATGGCTCTGCCATAAAGACAGATTCAGCCCTCAGTTTTGCTGAACCAATCATGCTGCAAGCGCATTGCTTTATATTTATATAGTGTAGCAAAGTGCCTCCTCATAAGGTCAGAGCCTCAGGAAAATCCAACACTGCCCCAGTCATCGATCAGACTACAGTAGTTAGCACTTTAGTCTGTATTTTTCCAGAAGTACCCAACATTTATCTGTGTGTATGTGTACATAAATAGGCTGAAGATATACAATATATATGTGTGCCTGCCTCTTACAGGTAATGCAGGGAAACTGCTGAGGGACATTGAATTCTGGCATTTCCAGATAATAAATCAAAAAGAAATTTGTGGATGTCAAAAAACATCTGCACGAAATATTTCTATTTTGAAGAAAGGTTTCAGTATACTCAGATTAAAAGCTAATTTGTCAAAAATCTCTCAACTATAATCAAAAGGAAAGTAACAAGGAAGTTAAGTCTGGCATAAAACTGAACAAACTGGAGGCATCCCCCACATAAACTTGAAATCTGATTTGATTCCTCTCCCAAGGATGTGTGAAATACACTGACAGTTTGCTGAGTCAAATGTCTTGTCTGCAAGACAAGGCTACAGCACTTACACGTGGAAGAGACTATGTAAAACAGGAGACTAAAGTTATTCTTCAGCTGTGCTTCAATAACAAAGACAATGTTGAAAGTAACAACATCTGTGTTGTGTGGCAGAGAGGTATAAAAAATGACTGTTAACTTTACACACTATGAAAACTAGGAATGTGTTAAACAATTGCATTCCCTTTTTTTTGTGACAATGTGACTATGACTATATTTTTGACAGAAATAAGCTATAGTTCCAGAAATAGGAAATAAGAAGCAGAAATAAACCATAATTCCATAGCCTCCTGGCATCTCTTTAACTATTGCCAGTATTGCACAAGACATTGACCTCAGGGTAATGAGTCCTGGAAAATTTTGAGTTCTCCTAAGCAAAAAAAAATAAATACAAATTATTTTAAAATATTGACTTATAATCCTGGAGCTGCAGAGCTCACTTGAGTATTTACCCTTCCACACATTAGGAATGAGCCTTAGCAATAGGTCCAACATCATTTTGTCTAATTGGCAGAATTGCAGCCCAAATTTTCCCTCATACCCACACTATTTTGAGGCAAAGCCACTTAGCCCCACAAGGGGCTTTAAACAAGTTTGAGGGAAAACTGGGGGAAGACATCTTAATGGGATCCACATACTCCTAACAGAAACCCATGCATGTTCCTACCACAACATGTCTGGCCCCTGACTGCCACAGGCATGTGCCATGTGTTCATTCTGCTTTTGGGGTGGAGTGGCACCATCAATAGTGAGAAGACAGGTTGGCCACAGTAGTATGCAAGTTTTCTTAGAAAGTCTTTTATCTTTTTGTTGTGAAGACAGGGAGAATTTGTAGCCTACCTGAACATAAGCTGTTCACTGCTTTTCTGCTGTATGGCAATAGGACAAAGCCAGTAATGTGGACATAAGGATACATCATTCCCACTCAGCAGTTTGCACTCTTAGGACTATAGTGTCTCTTAGCCCACATCCTGCATGGTACAGCCCGATTCCTCAGGATGTATGTAACCAACATAACAAATTTTGAGAAAAATGTCTCCTAACACAGCTGACATCATGTCTTTTTAAGTAAAACGTGTTCACATGGCTTGCTAAGCTGAGATTGAAACTGCTGTATATTAGCTGTCTGCTAATTGTCCCTCAAAGTGTTGCTGCTATAAAACCTGAAAATAGCAATCTTGTAGAACTTTTATTTACACCATTATATCTCTTAAGCCAGACACATGCACTTGGCTTATTTAGACTGTATTTATTTAAAGACACCTAAATAAACAGTGTTCAAGTACCAATGCTATATGCCTTTCCCATCAAGATTAAACTGTTCATGGTAACATGGGGCCAACATACCAGTACATTATATTTTTGTTAATGAAATAACCCTCAATTACTTTGCACTATAGCTGCACTATAGCTGTGCACTATAGCTGTGCACTATAGCTGCACAGCACTTTCTGGTCAATGATGAGGTGGGAACCTGATAACTTTTTCCTAAGTATAAGACTACAGAAGTAAATATGAAAAACACTATAGAATGTGACTCCCTGAGCAAGAAAGGTATTTCTGTAGGTGTTTCGTTCATGTTGAGATTTATATCATCTGTGGGCCAGCTGCCAAAATGTCCTCCATTGGGATGTTAATAATCTTACTAAAGGGAAAAGTAGTGTAACAAACAGAAAAACAGATGCAAAGAAAAGGAAAATTTCCCAGAGAGAGACTTAGCTTGGAGACTAGCTTGGTGGGGAGAGCATCCACAACAGAGGTAGGATTAGGTCCGTCCTTCACCATGCCCTAGGACCTCCTTCCCCTGCTGCAGGCCAGGCATGCAAACAAACTTCTCTCATGTGCTTCTACTGGGCACCATTTCCACAAGGCTGTTGTGCTAGCTGGGAACATGAAACACCCCCCACTATCAGGCTGACATATTTTTTCATGAAGTCTTGTATTTGATAAGCAGATGTCCTCTGGTAAAAGATGTGGAACTGGAAATGCCCCGTGTTGCCTCCAGAGGTGTCTCTCACTGTCAGCAGTGAGCAAGACCAGAGCTTGTGGGAATACTTGGCAGCTTGTTCAAAAATAAATACTAACATCAGATACAAAGATTTGAATTGCAGTATTAAACATAACATTTGACTGTAGTGCCTGGAGTTGGAATCACCAACAAAAGCTCTGGTGTTGCCTGGTTATTTTCCCATTAAGAGCACCTTCTGGGCATTCTTGCTTAGTTGATTGCTATGAATGTGTTGGTGCTTTGAACAGAGAATACAGATATAGGCACTCTTCATTACAGAGGAATGACATACAGTACACAGATGCTGTTCGTGACATTTCTTGACTGGGGAAAGGTTCAGTGCTCCCGGAATGAGGCCCTGCATATGTGATACCAAAGCTACCCCAGCGCTCAAATGGGGAATCCAAACTTAAATGAATGTTTGCTAGTTCATTCACCCTTAATTAGTTTGTGTCTGCTAAAGCCATAATACACTGTAACTCATTGACCGAACATGAAAGGAAACAAATTGGTTAATTGAGAGAGAGCAATGCAATGCCTGTTCTGTCTGCAGAGCCAGGGCTACTGCTCCCCCAAGCAGAATTGCACCCAGAAGCACTGCTGGGTTATCATCATCCAGCTAATCCCATGCACCCTCTGGCAACAACAGCAGCAAATGAGCCTCTTGTGCTGGCTGGCTCCTGCTACAGCCCCCTTTAATGTATAACACTTCCTTTGCCCTCCCACACCCACTCCAGATGCACACCAATTCCCACAGTCTGCGTGTCTGAAAGACCCTGGGTAGAAGCAACACACGATCTTCTTCCCTCAGGAAGACGCTTCCTCCCCCAAAGCCCCTTTTTGCCCCTCATTCTTCAACCCCCAGCCCCCTGCTTTATTCCCAGGATTTGAGAAGTGAGAAATAAGGCTGAGCAAAGGGATTGCTTCACAGCTTGCACGGGGCTGGAGCAGCTGTCTTTTTATCCCCCAGGCTTGGAGGATTCGTCCCAATATCCTGCTTGCAGCTGCTTCGCTGTCAGTTCTGCTCAGGTCAGCTCTCACTACAGTTTACTGTGAATTTCGGTGGAGAAAGCTCTCTCCACAACTCGTTTTTCCTAACATGCATAGGCCTCAGTTCAGGAGGGTCTGGTGAGATTTCTTGTCTCCTCTTGTGGCCCACCACACAGACAGCCAAGAAAGAGCTTTTTCATTGGTTTCGAAGGAAAGATACTTTTTTAAATTGAAAAAACAGACAAAACAAAACAAACAAACAAACAAAAACAACAACAAAAAAAAACAAAACAAACCAAAACCAAACAACAACAACAAACCACATATATTTACAAAAATAAAGGAATATCTTATTTTTATTAAAACCTTTTGTGACATTCCAATGGGAATAACATTGCTAGTTTTGTTCTATTTCGTATTAGAGATCTAAGAATTTGAATACCTGTAATGAACTCCAGCTTGTCTTTGAATCTGAAATGGTTCAAACAGCAGCAATGACACTTAGCTGGAAATTCAGCTAACTCAGAGTTTCACCACTGAAGTCTACCAAGTCTGCTCTGTAGCTCCTCTCCAGCAAAATGGAAATGAATCTGTTGCAGGAACAGAACAGTGCCATGATGTTTCTCTTTGGTTTTGCTGCCAGAAATATCAGTTGCCCTTCAAATATCTTCAAGCATTCCTGAGAGTCTTGTGATACTGAAGTGCCCAATGATTTTCCAAGTCAAGCCAGAAAACCCTTGAAAATCCAAAACTCATTTTTAACTAGTTTACTAAGGCTCCATTTACATTTGTGCCCACCTCAAAACCTATTCATCTTTTTGTAAGGATAGGATGTCACTTTGGCCTGTTAATATGTCCAAATTATGAACTACCTTGCTTTCATTTTGATTGATATCGTATAAATTTCTTCAGGTTGGGTAATGTAGAAGAGTCAAAGACAGAATTTTTCCCATAAGGAAGAAAAGTCTTGAAGATTCCTTCTTTCTATAATGTGTCTGCACAAAATGATATTAAATTGTTTGAACATTGAATGAAACCTTCTCAGCTGTATGGGAAGAAAAAAAAGAATCTGGACTAGGTCCTGTAGAGAAAAGTTGTATTATACTGTTCTGGAGCAAAAAGATGTAACGATAGAGCGAGGCTTTTGGTTGGCTTTGGTTTTGGTGGTTCATTAAACAGACACTTGATTACTTTTTTTTGCTTTTTTTTTTCTTCATTTCTTCATTCTGATGCCTAAGTATGCAGGCTTCTTTATCCACATGCGGTTGCCTCATTTGGAAGATAAATCAGCTGGTCCCATTTATACCTGTACATCCTTACTAACTTATGACAGTGCATACCACTACCCTTCATTCATATCCTAAATGCTGAACAGTGGTGCATATATTCAGAATTCTTTGCAACATTTTAGATATGAATAAATATCAGTGAGTGAGCAGGGTGGTCTGTTGAATACCCAGCACTTCACAGTCACTCGCATGCACATACAAATTTAGAGCCTAGCTGAAAGCAAGCTTAAGTGGCATAATTCCTCCTTCGTGCGTGCAAAGTACATTTTAACAGCCTTCACGTTAGTTACGACATATGTCTAGCAGCTGGATGCTGAGAGACTGGGAAACATAAACTGTACAGAAAAGTCATAAGGGAGTACTCCATGAGTATTTTCTAAGTGAACAACGCAAATAAAATTACAAGTAGAAACCACATTTACTCTAACACAAATCCCTATCTCACCACCACACAAAGCCCCCATTAGCCATCCTCTGTACTTGTCTTTTGTTTCACCCCTGATTTTCAATAAGAGATGAGATTCTGTATGTTGATCCATCTCACTGTGATTGTAATATAGACTAGATTCCAAAGGGACCTCATAAAAGCACATTGTATTAAAATATTCTACCCAGTTCAGTTTTGTTTGTTTTGTTTCTTTTCCTGTGGAAATAAGCTCAATGTAAGGACGACATCTATTTTCCATCTTGTTCCCAGACCCTATTAGATTATGTGCTCATTGGCAGATATGGTCTAAAGCTGTCAGAGGTAGAGCTCCAAAGACTGATAATATTTCTTATATGCTTTGTGAAAATAAGTGATTGTGTTAAAGAGAGAAGTCTAACTTGGTGTAACTTCAGGTATCAGATTATATAGATAATTCACAATCCCAGACCGCATTTTTTAGACCTCAGCTTACTCCACCACAAGACTCAAATCTGTAGGACAAGCATTCCCATTGATTTCTTCAAACACATGGACAGGCAAATTTATAAACAATGTGAAGCTGAAATATATTACAGAAATCTTTCCTGAGAGGTTGGTGGTATGCTTCTCAGACTATTTGTTTCATATGATAAAAGATACATTCATGCATGTTAGTAATAAAACAAAAAATTTTACTGCCATTTAATTCTTGGTAGAACACTAGAATGAGCTAGTAAAAAGACTGAAATTCATTTCCATCACCACTGTACACCATCAGCAGAATTGTTTTGTTAAGACGGTGAGACTGTCATAGAACAGCCTCTTGTAAGACCAAGTATTTATGAAAGCTGTAATCATGTAGGTGACACCTAATCATACACAATTATCTAGTCTGGGTAGGAAACTGAATGAGGTCAGTGAGAAACAACTGAGTTGTCACTATTGGAAGTGACTTTGGATCAAGCCACCATGTGGTGTTCAGTCTAAATTAAATTGAATTAAATTATGACAGGTTTGGGATTTTAGACAGAAAAACTGAGAAAGCAAGGGCACAGGTGAGTGAAAACACCTGGACAGGAAAAGTGAATTTGATTATATCAATTCTAGGAAAACTATGAGGACTATTTTGGGTAAAAAACAAAACAAAACAAAACAAAAATACAACAAACCAAACCTCAAAGCAGGATTTCATAGTAAATAGAAAATAGAAAGCTATAAAATGCTGTAGAAATACAGATTCTGGAATACTGTATTGAAATGTATGGTTCTATTATCTGTTACATGTAATTTCTGTTTATATTTAGTCTTGATTTATATTTAACAAAATGAACAATTAAAGCATAGCAACAGTAAGAGTCAGCAATTACCCTATGAGAAGATGGTTAGAGATTGGCTAGTTCAAAAAGATTTTAGAAACTCAGCCGTTTAAAGTGGCAGACACAACCTGTGTGTTTGGATATATTAATTGACTTGCTGAATGATTATAAATATCCAGCATGACATTGACACAAGAAAAAGATAAAGACAATATTGACAGAAGATGATTACTTGAGACCAGGAATAACATCAGCTTTCATTACTGAGCTGGTACCCTGACCCAACCAAGCATTGGGGTTGCAGATGCAAAAAAATGATAGTGCTGTGGTAATAGCCCTTCATAAATTTATTGCAAAGATTATGCACTTTATTTCTCTGTGAACTCTTCATCCTCAGCAGCAGGGAAGAAGAGGCAGTACTCCCAGGCCAGCTCTTGTAGATGTGACACTGGTGAGCCATATGATGACCCCAGCTGAGTGCAATGTTGTCATAATGAGTGAGTGAGGTCACAAGGAGCAGCAGAGGGGATACCTGGGAGAGGCTGCTGAGTGTGCAGGTTAGTCTGCTGGCCTGGGGAGGTGTTTCACCATCTCCTGAAGAGAGAGGAGGCTCTTTGGCTGTTGGATGGAAGACAGCACATGTGAGTTTGGTTGCATGGCAACTTTTTTTACTTCTAACCTTCCTGAAAGACAAGTGCTCGTAAATGAGGGGCTCTATATTGGTATGTTGTTTGTTTCCAAGCTTAGTTAGGGAAGATGTATCAATACTGATTAGGAGAGTAGTGTAATCCATAGGAAGGCTTGAGTAATACAAAAATAAGTGCAAAAGTATGAAACTTAGGAAAAAAACCCCTTTCATCTAAGGTTGTAGTGAATGTGATTAGTTTTTGAGCTTTTCTAGCTTGGACTTAAGTTTACTTGATAAATCTCTCCCTGTTTCTAGACTATTTGGTAAATGTTTGTTTCCTTAAAATTTTCTTTATCTAGGAATTGTAGTAGTTTGAAAAAGTTTGAGATAAATTGAATGTGTAAAGTGACCTATGAGTGGTAACTGAAGTCTCCTTTAGAGAGTGGAAGATGATTTCTTAAAATGTAAAAGTAAAAATTAAAAAAGCCTTGATACCCTCCAAGGTATTTCCAAGCCACTTTGAAAACAGTTTGATACTTCTCTGTGTAAATCTAGATTATTTTTATAGATGGAGGAAACTGTAAAAGGATTGCCTGCTCTGCAGTTCTGCTACAGTTAAAGCTGTGGCTTTGTTTTCATTTGAAGCCTAATTTCACTGTTCTTGGTATATATGTCTCAGTTTAAGCAGTGTCCTGACTGATGTGCCTCAGCTGGAATGGGTGTGATAAATAAGATGGATAGATACGGAATTCCTGAGTTATAGTTACGGAAAGGAATTTTATCGGTCAACTCTGAAGCATGTCACTTGTAAAACTATGTATACAAGGTTATCTGGTGGAGATGTTGATTTCTCTATGAAGTGCATTGCTATGGGATGGTGGTGTGGAGGAGGAATGGTTTTTATTTGCACAGGTTGTTACAGCACAGTGCTTCTCAGGAGCCAGCTTGGGTCTGGCTGCAGCTGACCACAAATGACCTGTGTCTCCTGTGTCTGCACTTGCCTGGGGAGAGCTGGAAGTTGGGGGCAGAGGGAGAGAAACCCTGCATGACCAGAGGGAAGGGCAGCTTCTAGACTTTGCCTGCTCTCTGACAATGCTGTAAAGGCAGTCTGCTAGCCGTACAATTTCAACGAGGGCTGAAACCTTGAAAAGGGGGGAGTTAAAAACCAACTAGTTTTATAGTGTCTCTTTCAATTTGCAGACTGCACAGGTGACATCTTGGTTTAAAATTTCAAAGTAAATAGCACTACTGAGTAGACTAACTTCCAGATCCAACAATCATCATGCAAGCTTTTCTTAGCAGCTTATTCCAGGCTGTGTCCATTACTCTTCCCTCTCTTCCCATTACAGCTTCCTCTTAGCAGGTTAAAGAGTAGCCTCAGTGTTGTGTTTTTTGCAGATCTGCAAAGTAAATAAACAGTGGTAGGCTAAGTTCCATTTCACTTCTAACAGCAGTATATCAGAGTTTAGGATTGACAGGTTTCTGGTAAGCATTTGAATGGTAACAATTTATGTTTTTCCTGCTAGTAAGTACCCATTAGAAAGCTGTAATTATTTCCTTGGGAAGTGGTGCTATGAGTCTTAAACCTGTATGTGTGTGTTGGTGCAGAGGAGAGAGCAAAGCTAACTGATACCATGTCTTGTGTGCAGCAATGTATGAGTTTCTCAAAGGAAAGCCACAGCTCAGTGAAAGGCCTTGGATCAGCAATTAAATGCCTGCAAAAGGGGTAGGGGGAGAGAGGGGACAGGGAGATGCTGAAACTGCAGAACATCTTTTACTGCCTGTAATTTATAAAAGTTCAAAGCTTTCTTTCATGAAAAGAGATGGCCAGCCACCATGCCTCCTAGATCTGACAAATGCATAATGAGGCTCAAAAGATACAAAACTACTATATGACTTCAAACAAAAAAAGAAAAATCAGATCAAGAAACAGAGAATGGGGAGAGATTTGCAGTAGCAATAAAGTGAGCTTATGAGGATACTCGTAACTGGAAGGGGCATATTTCAAATGGACGATGGCAGGGTACTACACTGTAGTGTCCAATTTATTCGTTGCAAGTATTGTGTAAGAAGTTGCTGAGACAAACATCTTTGTAAGAATCAAAGAGCACCTGCTAAGCTGAAGGTACTTGTACATCATATGGAGACCTTCTGCCAAGGCAGGTGAGAAGAAAAGCTCATAGTAAAGCAAAATTTGTTTCATAAGATTCCCCATGAGGATCAAGAAGAAATCCAGCCCCTCTATTTAGAGCCTTGTATAGCCATTCATACTCTCTACATAAAACAGAATGTGCTGACAGATGGATCAAGAGAAATGGAATATATTATAGCAGTGAATGAACTCACAGGCTAAGTATTGGATTTGATCTGATGAATGCAAGATCAGCTTTTAATGCAGATGAGAATACTCATTATACTGTGATTACCATTCTTCAGTATTTCAACATACATATATCTGCACCCAGCTCAGGTCTGAAATAAATAATGAAGATTTGATGGGTTTTCAGGTCTTCTGCAAGGAGTGTCCATGTTTTATTTTTCAGGGGTCATCAGAATCCTTCTACAAAGGGAGGAAAAAAAAAATCAAGACGTAAATGCCTTTATTCAGTTCAAGGCCATTCGCTTTCTTCGATTCTTATTAAGCTTTTTTGGAACTAATGTTTTCTTCCCCCCCGCCAGCAGTGAAGCACTCCAAATGTATTCTGTTTTTTGTATGTTAATGGATGCAGTTTATGTTGGAAATTGCTTCACTATCAATTATGAGAGCTGACTTGAGCAAGAAGACAAAGGGATTGAATACCAAATAACTGTGTGGCTAGGAAGGTGGAGAAGGCAGAGAGTGGGTGGGTGCAGCCTTTGAAAGGCAGCGAGCATTTAGATAAGCACATCAGAAGAGTTTTGTCTTTACGTTATTGAATGAGTCAGATTGTGTTTGGAGAGCACCAAGCTGTCCTGAGCTACCCCCGTGTCCTGGGTGCCCCCTCCCTTGGTGGCAGGAGGATGCTCAACTCTGACAGATGCAGGTGCTGCTGAGCTAGGCACTTCAAACCCCCTACACGTGCTGGCTCCCCTGTCTTGCTTTGAGGGGTGACAGTGACTCTAGCTGACATTAGCACCCTCGATGACATTAGAGGGAGTGTTGGTTTTTTTTCCCTCTGTAGGAAAACCACTTGGGCCTTGCTTCAGTAATTTATTTATTTGCACTCTCAAAAGATATTGCTTAACTCAGTCAGATTCTCATGCCTAGAGATTGGTAGGTCTGGCGCAGATTGTCTTGACCTTGTGCAAAAAGCAGCACACGTTGGTAGCATGGGTGCCATATTTTAAATACACTGCATCATTGCAGTGACAGAGGTATATGCTGATGTGTGTTGTTAAGTTGCTATGGTATCTGAAAGCCACAGGCCATTAGTCAGGTGACAGTTTGCGCCTAGATACCATTGTGATTGATGCTCTAATAAATACCTGAGAGCAAAGGGTGGGGCAGAGACTGAAAGAGGGATGGACTGATGGAAATGATCTTATCCCAACAGTTGCCAAATACCCCTTATGGCCATAAAAACTAACAAGACTAAGAAATTAATTTGTATTCAGCTGAGAATTCAGCACTATAAAAAGAGGAACTAATAAAGTAGAAGCTCCTTATTTTTTTTATCTTAACATCAGTATGTTAAGCAGATGATAAAATCTAATACAGAAGGACAGACGCCATCCTTCTGCATATGCAATGCTTTCAGAATACAAAGGGGCAGGCTTGTTCGAGGCTTAAGGTGTTAGATTGAAACTTTGGACTCAGCTTTTCCCTTCAGAGTTTTTATGTCACTGTGGCTGAGGTACTAAGAGTAAAAATGCCACTATTCACCATCAGTAACCCAAGCAGTAGAAGACACTTAAGTTACTAAGGTAGAAGGAAAAAACAGTGTTTGTCTCTGTCATCTGATGTTAATTGTCACCAGGCACTCAAGATGTCAGGTACCAGCAATGCAAGGACAGGGTTTCTGCTGACTTCCTCTGTTGTGGTGTGTCCTTGCTGGAAGGAAAATGCTTGGACTCCAAGATGATTTCACAACAGCTTCTTCTTAAAACACTATGATTTCTCTACTCCTATTTTCTCCTCAAGCCTGGGAGGGAAGACTTTTGAAATGGGTTTGCAAGAAAACAGTATGTTATTCCTCGGTGCACATGGTTAGTCTCAGGATGAAAATGGAGAATTTGGCCTGTCTTTCCCATATATAATGATAGGGAATTGAGGCTGTCTGCTACAATCACCGAAGTTGAATGTTGTGAATACTTTGCTTCCAAACTCAAGAGAAATGAATGACTGAGGCCAGGGTTGTCTTTGGGGAGAAGTTTATTCTCCACTGGGGAGAATAAACTCAGAGTTTATTCTTCACTTTGCCCTTCTTGGTTCACCTCTCCATGGGGCAGAGATGTTTCTTATTCAACACAAAGTGCTCTTGGCAAAACTTGTCAGTGATTGAAAGAAGGCAGGTATAATTGACATGTCATGTTACAACAACTTTACATGTATCCAAGGTGACTGCTGATGCTGTTTATCAAAGAGAGAATAGTCACTGTTTTGGTGTATTTTCCAAAATATGCAGTGTTAGTGATGGTTTGCTTGCTGTCATGGAACAGCTGGGAATACTGGGAAGCCAAATAATCTGTCCCACTCTCATCTGTGTGTGTTGTTACTAGACCTGTGTTTAAGTGATTTGATTTGTTTCAGATGTCATATGGAAGAGGAATGTGAAAGGGCTCATATTTCTAAAATTGTTATTTTACAATATATAAAATAGAGTAATACATAATTCATAACACTGCACTGGAACTTGTCTTTTAGCCATATATGTATATCCTGACTGATTTTTTTTGAGTTGCTGCATATTTCTGTGAAAGTCATTGGTGTTCTGTATTTTGCGGCAAGAGCCTTTCATTAAGCTTTGTGGGGTTATTTTTCTGATCAATTCTACACTAAATTAAACGAAGAAGTGTCATTCTCTAGCATGTCCACACGCTACAGGCTCATTTATAAAATAGAGACTTTTTTCATCTAGTTTAGGTAGATCAGCCAAAAGGAAGGGATCTGGTCACTGCACTACAGGTTTATTTTTTTTTCCCCAGACAGATGTATTCTTTTTCTCTTTCTAATCTAGTTTTCATGTAGACTGTAGTCTAGGTGGTTTTAGCTGATCCTGAAGACATCTGCTTGAGTTTGTCAGCTGTATGTCACAATTGCTCTCAGCTTTGTCTCTGCTAGCTGTCTTAAGAGACAGATATTGTTCAGTTGCTGTCTCTGACTGCATCTTGGTCTTGTGCTTTCGCTCCTTCTGTGATAAATTGGCTGGGTCAGATAGGCTTCCCTGTGTACAGGCCTCTGACTAATTCAGCAGCAGTTAGTTACAGCAGACTTGCCTGCTCGATGCTCTGCCCCTGTCGGAGCACCCATGTCCCACTGCTGGGGCTCTGTGCCCTTGCACGCTGGTGCTGGCTCTACCTCCTGCTTCCAGTGTGGCAACACCTCACAGGCACCTCTTCCCATCCAGACCAACCTTGTCACCTGCTGGGTGATTACCATCCCTGCTAATTCTAGCTGCATATTGTTTATGCATTCTCAGAAGTTATGTATTTTTCTCCTTCAGTGCCCAATTTTCTTTCTTTGGGTAAGTTCTTTTCAGCAAAAACCTTCCCTCAGTTTAACCGTATTTCTCCAGGTGCCTTCAGATAATCTGTGTTTCAGATTAGTAGTGTTAGAAGTTGTATTCTACTGTGTCCAGGTAGCTTGTGCCAATTTTTAAAATGGAATATGTCTATCTCATCTTTGGCCAAGGTCAGTATGTCATGACTCTTGAGACTCTTAGTAGACTGTAATTTAGATCCCACTGCAGATCACCCAGAACTTTCTAATCTGAAACTGGCTGCATGCAAAAGGGTCTTTGAGAGGAGCTTTGAGCATGGAGCCTAGGGGGATAGAGTGCTGATCCTTCCACAAACAAGACAACTGTGTATAATATTCTGTAATTAGTTAGCATTACTAGTCATAAAAACAGCTGGTAGGGGTCTCACATCTTCTGTGATAGACATGCACATGCTTCTACTCCTACAAAGAGGAAAGACAGAGAGCCAGTTCAAAAGCAGCTTTCCAATAACTTTCATTAGAAATTTTGTTATTGCTTTTCTTTGAGCGTGGTTATGGACGTCTACACTTTCTCTAGCACTTGTTTGCTTGAGGAGAGCAGAGGATCTGTGAAGAATATCTGTCACAGGTGTTTTGTCTCTTGACTCAGTACTCTGGGCAAGGACTGCAGCTGTTGTTCTCCTTCATGCCCAAATTTCATGGAAGCCATTATTGTGTGCTTTATTTTGAAGCATCTGTTTCATTTGTGGTGTGGTGGGTATTTTTTGTTTGGTTGGTTTTTTTTGTTGGTTGGAGGTTTTTTGGGTTCTTTGTTTTCTTTCCTGATTATGACTGAGCATTGGATGCCCAAGACTGGCAGATTCCCTCCAAAGGAGAAACCACTTAGTTAATCCCCTCAGAAGTCAGGTTGATATGGTGCCTTCTGTGGTCTCCACAGGTATCTCATGGCCTCAGGGCATAGGGAGACATGTGTCCTGTCCTGTGGATGCTCTTGGGCAGTCTCAGCATGGAGGGTGATGGCTACTTATCCACATGTGTTATCACACATAGGCACACAGGAGATCTGTGAAAGTCCTAAAGACAGACTTCTGGCCCTAGATCTGTGGGGTTTTTTTGTTTTGTTTTGTTTTTTCTTCTTTCATTTGTACACAAATGTCCTTTGGTAAGTCCTACATTGCTCTTCACAGAAGGCCACAAGGTTTTGCACGCTACACATGCCCCAAAGCCGAGGCAAGTGCTGTTAACAGGCATCAGCAACATCTGAAGGCTCAGGAAATAAATGGGATACCTGGGCTTGCCCAGCTGTGGCTGCGTCTAGGCCAGGCAAGAGATATTCAAGGGACCTATGTTGTGGATGTGGAGCAGGCAGGGTACCCACACTGGGAAAGTCCTCAGGCTCAGGTTCACATTAACATATATACAGCCAAAATAGTCTATTTTCCAGGGTGAGATTCCTGGAAATACTTACAAGAGGGTTCTTTATTTTGAAATGTGAAATTTTGGAATCTTTGTTCTACGGCATAAAATCTAGAGGACGATAAATGGTGAAGCAACTGTATCTTAATTTGAAATTTAATTTTAGCTGAATATTGGCTTGGTTCCTCGCAGACTTGCCAGAAAAAATGCTGGGTACTTTTTTTGTTTATCTCAAAAGGACCAGCCAAGCCCACACTGAACTTTCCTCATGTAAGGGAAAAACGCTGCTGATCAAAGGGCAAACTTGAATACGATTTTTCTTCTTACGGTTGAGTGGCACTAATCATGCAGACTATAGTTATGGGTAAAATAAAAAATGTATAGACCTAAGTTTGTTCTTAGTAGATAATTTGCATTGAATTGTAAAATTATCATATGGGTTTCACTTTGCTTTCTGATGACTACATGTCAGTATGAAATAGCACCGTGGCAGGAGGAGTTGGCCACAAAGGAGACTACTACAAGAAGTCTCCCAAATCAGTTTTACTTTGCCTCCTTAGCCAACAAAATTTCATGTTCTCTACATGCCCTGCCAGAGGCTGGTGAATTGGAGAACCCATACGCAAACTGAGATGATTTCAAGCTTTGTACTAGATGAAGACCCTGTATTTAGGCAGTGTTATGCACTTCCACAGAGCACCTGCTATTCCTCCTTGTGTTTCTACTCATTTTCCTTTCCTGTGTGTACTAAATCTGGTTTTACATCTGTAACTACGTGTAGCTGTGCTGAATGAACTGGCGTGATTTGTACAGCACTTCTCATTTTTGCTAGGCAATGGCTTTGTGTCCCTGAATTTCAACAACAATCGGTGGGATTTTTAGACTATAAACATGGAAATGTTTACGGAAATAACCGTACATGGAATGGGCAGAAAACATAAACTATTAATATTTTTGTTGTGGCAGTTGGAGAAACAGATCACTTTTTCTCAGCCTTGCAGCAGTCTGGGATTTTCCATGCATATAATCCATTGTCAAGGTTATTGATGCAATCAGCTTAATCAGGTAACAAGTGTTATAGAATAAATTAATATGTCATGAACTACTATAATTTTAAGTAACTTGTTGCTTAATTTGTATCTGTTGGCCTCTAAGATACTGTCAGTTTTTAAAGGTTGCAAGGAGCTTCAGCTTATATATTTCAGCTCTAAAACTGCATTCCCGGAGCCATTTCCGTGACTAGGAACTAAAGCAGTAGATATGTCATTGCTTTTTTTTTTTTTTTTTCTGTGCTTGTTAATTGCACCCTGTTGCAATTGTACTATAACTTTGCTCTGTTTAGGGTAGTACAGACTATGATGAAGGGACTTGTTAGCTCTGGATTTAAGTTCCTCCAAAGACAGGATGCTCAAGTTGGCACTGCCACCTGTTTTGAAACTGAAATCCACCGGTAGCCAATACAGAGTAAGGTGGCCTAAACAAAGATTAAATGCATGTTTGTTCTTCATCTTGTCCTACAAATTGGGTAAGCTTGTGCAGATTGAGGGGAAACAAATGTGCTTTGTGCTGTTTTACAGCTCAGAAAAGATAGCTTAATTGAGACTGTCTGTGCATGGCATTCCCCATGTTTAGCATTTTTCCAGCTTGCAGGAAAGGACTATAGTTTCTTGCCAGATCAAGCATCATAGCAGAATATCAGCTTCTCCAAACATGAACTGTATCATGTTTTCTTGGCCTCCACAGTTGGAAAAAAAAAATAAGTGTATACTCCCTGGCATTTTGACTGTTGCTATCACAATCGCTTTGCTTATGAGGACTGGCTTTTACTAGGTCTAGGTGGTGAACTGTATTCTCTGTAATGAGCAAGACTGTAAAATCCTTGCCAACCACAAGTACTGTCAGCAATGACTGTAATCCACTGGCTCTACACATGATGTGTGTGTCTCATGTTGTCACAATCACGGCAGACTTTCCATGGCAGTCTAAGTTACCCTGGTGCACTGGACACTGAAGCGGATGAGCTGGGCTTGTGTGACTCATTTTGGCAACTGAGGTGTGGAAGAGGTAACTGTCAGAAATACCACAATGAATCTTGCAGTGGGAACAAACAGCATCTTCAGTCAGCATGGGTACATCTGGTAGCATGCTTCTAGAAGGAAAAGGCTATCTACCAAAATTAAACACATTTTTAAATTCTTTATTTTATGGCAAGTAATAGCTTTTCAGTGGTAGGAAGGAATCTGTACCCTGTTGATGCTGGTGAGAGAAAAACTGAACAACCGACTACAATTTGCAAGCCACGCTTTGCTACCATGGTGTCATCTCTGGTCAAGGCATTATGCAGGCTGGGGACTTCATTGTGCTGTTCTGCTTCTGTCCCATCACCAGGTAGACTTGCTGGTGACCTAGGCTGTGGGACTCCTGATAAAACACCACTCACTGAGGTTACTTACACACAGCACCAGTGTGCTCTGGATCTTGTTCTTCAAGGTGATTTAAACAGCTGTGAACTGCAAGTGTGATTGATTGCGTATGGCTGTGCACTAGCATATGAGGAGGCATGCTTGACTAGGCACTTTGGGATGCTATAGGTAAGGTGTTTGGGCTGGTTTTTCATGCTCATGCGGCTGGTAGGTCTGTCTTTGTTCTGTTTACTTACATAGGATATTCCAACTCCATAGATAAAACTGCAGGAAACAGCCGCTGAAACCAATGGATCATTTGCAGAGTATGATGCAGAATAAAGCAACAGAGTGTTATAATGTATTTCATGCCAGGTTTTTGCCACCAGTATGTATGTTGAACACCCCTGTATTCCATTAATGGACTTACTGGGGTTGATGGATATGCCTAAAACTTGAGAGTTTTGATGTATTCCTAGGCTGCATTCCAGCCCTTTTAGGCTGCGTCCTCAACATGGGCTGGCTGTCTTTTTGCCTTCCTGCTGGAGTATATCTGTCTTGCAGCCTGGAAATATCCCCTGCTGAGAATGGTCTTGAAGGGCTGTTGCTGGCATGGGTAAATATGACAGAAAAAAAGCCTTTTTATTTTTGTATACTCCATTCCTCAAAGCCTAAAGTTTGAATCTGCAATTTCAACCCAGCTGGCTTTCATGCTTTTCTATAAGATAGGTTTGCCAAAATACCAACAATAGTCTCAACTGTTTGTTGGTTTGGCACAGCTGTGTTCACAGCGGTCTCTGCAAAACAACTGCAATATTTAGAAAAATGCACGAGAAACTCAAGACCGTTAATTGTTAAATATTTTTGTACAAGGCATGACATTGAAAAGATTTTGCTCTGCTTTTCAGTTTAGCAACTGTGGGAATTTCCAGTCTTAAGTGACAGTTTCTCTTATTGCTGTGTTAAAAATCATTTCATAAGTCAGCAGAAACAGTCAGAAATCCTATTTTAGTAGTTTTAACAATAGCAAAATGCTTTTGGTCAGTCTTACAGTTTCATAAAAACTACAAAGGACTGTTTCTTATTGCAAAACTGCTTGTTCATTCAAGTGGAAAGCAGCCTGGTTCTGTTTAGCCAAACTGGACTTGCATCTAAAGGGAAAAAGAACAAATCACACATAGTGGGGGTCCTCACACCCAGCCAAAATATGTTTGCCCCCAATACTTCCTCTTCTTGACCCTATTGTTGTCCTCCTGGAAGCCCCAGGCCTCTCATCTGGGAATTGTTTGAATTGTATCCCTAGTCATTTCAGCCTCATTGAAACAAAGCGCAGATTGATCTCTTCCAAGCTCGGGGGGCTGTGAGCTCTCTCTTCCAAAGTGTTTGTAGAGCACCTCGCAAGCTGGAGCCTCAGGAAGCCCTGCAACACTGCTGCTTATGTACAGAGACATCAAAGGCAGGAGTGAAACGAATATCTAGATAGGCACTGAAGGAAGTCCTGCTGTGACCACTGGCCTCTGGAAGGTTTTCAGCCTCCAGAAGGAAGGGATGGTGCTTATAAAGGTGTGAGATTACTGCCTGCCCTGCTTTGTGCTGTTTGTCTTGGATCTGGCATGTTTTTCAGTGAGGCTTCAGCAAGTGATAAGATACATTAATTTTAAATTTAGCTGCAGTTGGTACTAGGTCTTATTTTTCAACATATTACCACAATGTCCACAGCCAATAGACTAATCTGTTATGTGGCAATCTAACAGTTGCTCCAGTTTTATCTCAGTTGACTGGTTCTCTCTATGCTGAGTGAAGCCATGCTGGATTACTCCTGCCAAGTGAGATGCTGCACTACATTGGGATGATTTCTCATCTTGAAGGTTCTTTTCACTATATACCGTGTTTCCACTCTGTTCTTCAAGTAGTCATCTTGCTTTTGACAGCCTCTTTAGTCTTTTGGCTACTGATGCCAAGCTATGCTGAGCATCCTATCCCATGCAAATAGGGGAAATGTCATTATTTTCCTAGGCACAGCTCAGTCTGGCTAATTAGGCCTAATCCATAGACTAGAGGATGACTGTTAATTGGTCATTTCTCATCAGTGTCTGCCAGGGGAGGACTCAGTAATGGTATGAGCTATAATCAGGCTCTTATCCTGGGTTTGGGGTTTTCTCCTGTAACCACTACAACAGACTGGAACAGAATGACAAGTTATTTCAAAGATAAATATTTTAAACACACAGAAAGGTCAGTTGAAGGAATTTGACTGAACTGTAAGCTACCACTTCAGGGAATAGAGAGAAAATTACCTCCTTTGCTATGGAGACTGTGCTGAAGTATTGCCAAGACTTGAAATATTCAGATGATTGGTCAGCTGCCAAAAACTTATTATTTATGAAATGCCTAGTATATACAAGCTTATAGAGCTATTACAGGTCTTAATGAACTACAATAGAGAATTTTGCTTCACAAAAGGCAGAGGAAGCGGCTTGTCCTACCAGATCTTTTGTTTTAGTTCAGTTCTGTAAACATGGGTCTAGAGAATCAAGTGCCTTTATTTGGTTTGAGTGACTCGCAAACTTGTGGTGTTCATGTGCACAGAAAGGTATTTATCTGCCACGTAGGAAAGCTGTTTGCCACATAACTAATTAGACCACTTCATTAGGTTTTGCCTGGGCTCCCATGCAACTGGAGCCATCCTTATTTAAGGCCATTCTTTGCTCAATTTTGGATCTGTGATTAGTGTAGCCCCTGGTTTCTGTCAGTTCCCAACCCCAGCTCTGCTGTTTTTGCAGTCTTTGTCGGATGTGCAGAGCACTTGATTAGATGGAGAAGCATGCCCTGCTGCTCTGTCTCTCACTTCTGGTTTATTCAGCTAAGTAGCTTACTGCTTTACTAGTAATTGCAAAGCAGGCACTGCTAATAAGCTGCTTGCTTTCCAGAAACCAGGCTCTACTCCAAGTGTTACCATTCACATAATTTGTCATCACCAGAGCTAAAAGGCTGCTTTTATCGCTGATATTTCAGACACCTTTGATTTGTTTCTCTTGAAGCATTCAGAATTTAACCTTGTATTTTTCGGCATGAAGTTATGAAAACTGCAGGTTACCACCTAGTCAGATGTTCAAACCATTCAAGCCTCACTATGAAAAGTCCTTGTCTGAATTTCTGTCATTTTTCTGGACACTGAGCTAATTCTGAAAAAAGAAGCAGCCAGAAAGCTGTCTGACATCTCTAGTTGGAGACCTGAAGGTTTTTCTGAGAGAAAGACCAAATGGCAGGTTGAGGCTTCCAGGGGCCGAAGGTTAGTTTTACCAAAACACATCAGATGGGGCACAGATTTTTCTTCCTCTTTCTTTGAGAAAACAGTCAGGACTCTTTAGTTTCTCATACCTCTGATATACATCACTATAATTTCTCCTTTCACAAGAATTAAATGTTGTTCTTGGCATGCTGCATGAATTTGTCTGCAAGGCTCCTAGCAAAATTGAGTATGAAACAATGCTACTCTTCACGTAACTTAATAGTTTCTAGGATAATCCTTGCCAAAAGGTTGGAAAAGAAATATTAAAAAAAAAAAAAAAAATTAATAAGAATTTATTGAACTGTGTAAGAGGGAAAAAGTACCTTCAGAATGAGATTATACCAGAATGTGCACAAGATGGTTTCACCAAAAGAACATCAATTTGTAAGCATCAAATTAATAGAAAAAACTTGCTTGATGAAAATGCTGTGAAAATACTTCAGTGAACTTTGTCGTGAGCCTTGTGTGTTTTACGTTTACTGTGTAATGTCCATTTTAATGATATGTCAGAGGCTAAAATCTGGTTTATTATATAATTTTAAATATATATAGTGCTAACATATCACTGACTCTGCCAATGAAGCAATTGGCTACTCTGGCTTCTAGTAGTGAAAATACTGTGCAGGAGTGCAATTCCAGTTTCTTAAGTAGGGATGATTTTTGCATTTGCTAACTGTCCTGAATAATACTTGTCAAAAATTATTCAGAATAGGTCTTAAACCTTTAGGACTTCATCCTAGGCTGTCACCACAACTTTCTGAATTTGTGTGGTAAAGCTACAGCAGATGTCCCTCTGACATACAAAAGGGTTAGCATTGTGCCTTTTTCTTTTTTTTGGCTAGTTCTTCAACACTTGTCCTTTGAAGGTAGCAACTTAGACTGTTTTGAAGGCTCTACTTTCACAGCTGCCTGGCCTGATGCTAATTTTGGATCAGAACAGCCCGAGGCGCCAGTGCTGTCGTAACCCCCCGCGCCGGGCTGGGGCTGTGCGGGGGCATTAGCCGGGCTCCAGCTGCCCCCTAGTGGTGGCTGCGGCCGGAGACAGCCCGGCGAGGGGTGGGTGCCCGGGGGCGCTCGGAGCCGGGAGAGGTTTTGGAGGTGGTGGTTCCTGCCGCCGGCAAAGGAGCTGCCTGGAGATGACCCGGGTCCCAAGCTGAGCTACGGGTTGGGGTGCGAAGCAGCCCCAGTAAAGGCGGTTCTTCATCCTCCTGGTGTGCCCCTTCCTTGCTTACACAAAGAGCCTCTGTGGTTTCAAGGGAAACCAAACGTTTTTTTGGGAGATGCACTCAGGGGCCAGGAAGAAAAGAAATGAAGTGTGGAGGGGAGTAATCCCACTTCTGCAACTTTTTTCCTTTGGCAGATATAGTTCAGTAAATACCCTCTAGCAGACCTTTGAAACACAACATTTTTTCTTTTTAATTTTCAAGATAATTACTCTCTGGTCTAAAAATCTCTGTTTCTGAGGATATGTCTATTTAAAGTCATGCTGCCAAGAGGAAAAAGCTAATTCAAAACCTTTTAATGTAACTCCAGTTGATAGGCTTGTGTGAAAATTATGTAGCCACAAAAAAGCAGTGTAAAGTATCTGTGTGCAGTGTTGATACTTTGGGCTGGTACTGTCCTGGGAAGGTGTAAGATGGCTGTGAAGCCAAATTTCAGATCCAAGCAAAACTGAAAAATCAGAACTTCTCTCTGGCATCTGGGCAGTGCTATGAAGTCAGCTGTATTTAATTGCACACTGTAGTTATCTGTAACCGGGACAACCATCCACAACAATAATAAATGCTCCCATTTAGGGCTTCTGGAGCAAATTAAGCCTCTATGTTAAAGTTATAGGGTAAGACCTTTGACGGTGGGGGGGTGGGGAAAGTCAGTTCTCAAAATCTGTGGAGAAAGCAGCCACCTTCTGTCATTGGGGAGAGCTGGTATAAAGCTCACATTTCTCATTTGAGGAGATTAGTTTTTTCTGCCACACACACACACACAGGTCTCCTGAGGACTTCAACTGGAGTTACCTGCACATAAAAGAGGGTGACTAATGTGGCAAAGGATTTAAATATTTAAGTCTCTTTAACGTAATCACCATTAATTTTTATGGATTAAGGAATTCTCAGTGTTAATGCAGCCACAGAGGCTTTTGAACTTCTGTTTTGCTAATTGGTGGATAGAAAATAATTCCTTTTGTATGTCCAGATAACTGTGGACTGTTAGCAAATTAAGGAATTAAAGTAAAATCTCTGCTTAAGGCATTATTTACTGGTGTCCCTTGATAAATGTGTAGTAAGCATTGAAGAATTAGGAAAGAAAAAAAAACAAAACAAAACAAACCTCAAAATGTTTGATAGTCATTAAATGTGAACATTATCAACCCATCTAAGCAAACAACATGGAAAGGGATGTTGTCAGTGATGAACCTGCACTCTGTCCTGAAAATAATAGTTGTTTAGAGCAGTCAATCAAAAGGATGCAAAGAATAAAAGAAAAATTCATTGAGGTTACAGTCCTATAGCAACAGAAGAAAACACTGAAGAAAACAGAGTTAAAGGATGGCCTGACAAGTGCTTCAAGAAGCCATTTTAGGATTTGCCTCATCTGGAAGATTCTCCTGGCCAAAAACTGGGATGAAGGCTCCTGTTCAAGTTGCACAAAATGATGCAAAATGGTGTGCAGCGTATAGGGAGGGCTACTCTGGGGCAGCTGCAGTCCTAGGGGAAATCGGAAAACGCTACATACATACATACGCATATATATATGTTCCTAGAAGCAATGTCCTGCTGGTTGGGAGTTCCTCTATTTCTTGAAGTGCTGGTATTTAGGGAGCAAAAAAGAGGCTGGCCTTGCACATCCACACTGCAATCAGAGATATGAGCAATGCAGTACACAGACCTTTTTCAAAAAGGTGCTGCAACACTTTATTGTGCCCTGAGCCCAGCCTGTTATGGAAAAGCTTCAAATACTGTGCTTAAAGGGAAACATGATGTTGCTTAATAACATCTGGGGAGTGCAAGCAGTGGAAATGTTCACAGGCCCCTCTCCATCCTGTGTAATTCAATTAAGTTCTTAGATGGTGAATTAGGAAATAATGTCTGAATTTACTCTGCCCTATCATTGCTGTGTTATTTGCTGTTGCTGCTGCCAGCAGCAGCATGAAACAACTGCTGAACCAGCAGCTGGCAATCTCTCAAATACATATGTTTTTATCTGTTTAAAAATAGTGACTGGGAATTAATGCTTTCCAGGATCAGAAAGGTCCTCTTTCTGGGGTTTGTTTAAGATAGTACATTTTTGTTGTAACCACACATTCTTGTGCTTTTTTGCCTCTCCAGTTAGATCCTTCTGGCCCATGTGTCTTGTTTACTGAAGCAAATTTCATAGACGACTTAGGGAAACATTTGTGTCCTACTTTTTAATGCATTCATTTGGGATGAAATCCATTCCTGCCCAGAAATTCTGTGGGCTAATTGATGCTTAAAGCTCTCCTTAATAGGAAATCCAGCCATGCACTGGCATTGAGTAAACCCTTTCTGCTGCATAGTATTGACCATACTGTCCAGTCTAGGGTTATGGCTGCATGGATTCTGCTGTCCCTTCCTTCTAAATAGTACATTTTGTTGTTGTTGTTGTTGTGATGTTTCTGCCTGTCTATGCAACTACTGAAAACTGTGGTTTTCTGGATGTCAAAAGTCAAAATCTCATTAATTCATTAAATGATTGTAAATATGCATAACAAATATTCATGTTGGTTTTCCTCTGGTACCTAGAGAATGTAAGGGGTGGGGATAATCAAGTTCAGTACAACAAATGCAAACAAATTGGAGATCTATCTGAAGTTATTCATGACAGACTGGACCCAGGAACTAGACGTGTTTCGCAGTTGCATGTGGATTATTAACACTATTATGAATTTAATTTAGCTTTTTTTTTTTTTCATCCGCTTTTCTGTAATGAAGAACTGTGATTTAAGCTTTCTTTTAATGTTATGGCATAGGCTACTGTGTGGAAATAAGCAAAATAACAATGTGGTTTGACTTAACCTATTAAGCAATGGCACAATTCACTACCACAAATAAACATATACACCAGGGATGTTTCCTCTGTCTACTCTCAGCACCTACGTACACCAACACCCTTTTCCAGTTCTTTTGATGATGGGTTTTCAACACTTCAGCAAAACAAGGGAAACAACTAATCTATAAAAGCATGGGATATCTTAAACAAAAATGAAACAAAAAAAAAATCACGAAACATTTGTTATTTACCTCTATTGAATGACAATCATTAGTTGGGTAGAACATTTTATCAGGTACTTAATTTTGGTTGAGGGTGTTGCAGTTACAAGCACTATGCTGCTGGATTTGCAATGGAAGCAGTAGATGGACATGGGCTCAGAGCAATTATAACAGGATTTTGCTCACTTGATTGAAGCATCTCTGCTAGATGTAACGTGTGTGAAGTGTAGTCATTCCTGTAACTCCAGTTGCAGCTGGGAACTTGTCAACAGCAGACGCTGGGTAGATGTGTAGGTCCGTTTTCTGGTAGATATTTGAGCCCATCCAGACCATTCCTCTTCTGCTCTGACTGATCTCAGAACCTACTGAAAGGCTTGTTCTTTAATCCTCGTGAGCCTAAGGCCCCGGAAGTTGACCTTTGCTGGATTTAGCAGCCAGCAGTTCACAAGACTGTTCCCTCCAACTGTCCAAAGGGACTGAGGTGTCCCTGTCCTGCTGACTGCAGGGTGCAAGGGCTTCTCTGCTTCCCTGCACCCCACAGGTCAGAAGGTCCCCGCACCTCTATGGGATTATAGCTGTAGCAAAAGGGGCACAGTGTGGAGGGCAACCGGATTCCACTAAATTCCCAATGTCTACTTCCATTTCTGCAAGGGAATTGCCTATTTCTGATTTTTTGGGGGGATAGGGAAAATTCTACTTAAAGGTTCCACAACAAATTCTGCTTGCCATGTTTTAAGAATTTTTTTTTTCTATCTCTTTGTGAAATGGCTTTTCTTCAGCCATTCCTAGAACTTATTTCAGAAATTCCCATGTAGTCAAGTCAATGCTCAAGCACTAAACGTTGCAATAACCAGGCATGTAGCTTTATTAATATTTAGAAAACAGCTTTAATTTTGTCATAGTATTTTTTCAAACACAACTCTGGCCAACAGTTCAACTCAATGAAGTCAGCCAAAAAAATTTAAAGAGGTTAGCAAATTGGTTTCCATTATCTTTAGCCTCAGAGTGGACAAAAAGCTAATACTGCATCAACAGCAAACTGGCAAAATCTCCCTCCTAATGCAGTGCTCTTTCAGTGTGTCTCACCAATATTCAGTCTCAAATATTTTAAGATGAATATTTTTGATAGATTTTTTTTCCCCAAAATGTGGAATCTGAAAGACTATTATTGCTTATCCAAACAATAATTGAGAACTTTCCCTAAACTACTCTAAATAACATTGTAAATGAACCTCCAGGAAAACAATTTTTTACATTGAAAAGTGTGAATAACCTGAATGGAATTTGGAGAAAAGCCATGGGAATCATCAGGAAGGCTGGAAAGACTTATCAAGCCAGATTATTATGGTTTAGAGGAACGATAACCAAGGAAAGACATGACTGTTACACAGTGGAAGGAGATAAAGGCTGAGGAAATGGGCTGCTTATTGTGGGAGGCCTAAGTCAAGGAAACAACGATCTTGAGTTATAGTAGTGGTACTGGTAGTTGTAGTGGTAGTAGTACAAAGAAAGGAGAGGTGGAAATATCTGGGTACCCAGGAAAAGAAAAATTAGCATTATAATAGGGAGGGGGAAACAGAGATATTGGTCTTCAAGAGCTTTTCTCTGTAGAGGTGTTATGCATATTTTTTTCTTCCTTGAGGATTAAAATATGCAGTGTTTAAGAACAGAAGCAAAATGTGTATAAAATGAAACCTGCCCACATGAATGGATTCTGTAGAAAGAAATTAAATTCTCAGCAAGACTCAAATGTCTGTGCTTGTGTGGGTTTGCCACAGTGGGAAGTCTGGTAGTGAGATCAAAATTCTTGAAGCTGTGCAAATATACAGGCAAAACTGAAAGCATATATCCAGTAACTGAAATTCTCTGAGGTTTTAGAATGGCTCCCAAAGGGAAGAAAAATATATAAGTAACTGAACTGGATTCACTGTGGGGAGCTTGCTTTTCATATTCCTCTTCCTTGCCCTGGAGAAGCAATTTACAGCAACAACGTGCAATATCAAGACCTATGGGATAGAAACAGTCTGGCAAACCTTGTTTGATCGCATGTTTTAAAAATCCTAGGTATAGATAGCTGTAAGGAGGTGAAAACTGAGGTATCATTAGGGCGAGTAATACCTGAATGTATCTTTGTCGCTATAGAAAGATCTCATGTATGTGCCAGCACTTTTATAATTCTACAGAATTAAGAATCATTGTTTAGGTGACACAGGTGTGCAAGTAGGCACACACATAGCTAATTAATCTGTTAAATAATTTATAGTGTGACCCACCTCTACAATAACTAACTTGCATAGATATTCTTTTCTCTTCAGAAAACAGGTCTATCTGTCCTGTCTTTAGAGTTTTTCCTAATACTGACTTATTTTCCCAAAGAAAGATTCTGCGGTCTCTATACCAAGAGGTCATTATCTCTTAACCTTCTGTTCCAACAAGTATTTCTGTTCCCAACATGTGGCAATCCCCCACAGGTTGACCCCTGTGGGCAGCACTGCAGCCAAACGCTTGTTACACGAATGGGTTTAACTCTGCAAGCAGTTGTAGACATACAGTATTTCTGTGAATCCTGCCTGTTTGCTCAAACACAGGTTTGAAAGTTCATTTTTAGCAATTCAGAATTTTAAAGAGCTGCCCAAGCAAATCAATGCTTGGCAGTGAGAGTGTGATAGGAGTTGTCCATATAAAAACTCAGATGGAAGCTTAGTTATCTGTAAGATTAGAGTCCCCAAAGAGAAAACCATGTTGAGGTCATTTCCACAGCTTCACTCCAAAGATGACCCTGGGACCAACAGAGTGGCTTAAGCTGTTTGCCAGTTCTTATTCAGTATAATACACGTGGGATTGAATATTACAGCTTCACTTGGTACAATAATACCTGGGGATGAAGATGAATTAAGGATGTATGTCTGGCATTTTTGTTTATTGACTGTTCTTTCCAGGAGTTACAGCTCAACCGCAAAAGCCTCGCTTGTATCTGAAATTTGGCAAATGAATTCTGAATCGCACGGAAATTAGTTAATGTAAACTCCTAAGACTAGAATTATTTGGCAATTTCTAGCCCTCTGGCCATCCACTAAACAATTACATAAACAAAATCCAAAACACAGCAGTTCCAGCTGTTCATTTGTACTCAGTTGGGGGGGAAAGTATTTGCTACTTCAAATTAAATTAGAGGAAATTTTCTTTTGAAAGTAGGAAGCGAGTTTACTGTAACTGCTCATTTTCATTCAAACAGAGCTTATTAGTGTTGGAACGTTTGTTCCAGCAGGCTGTAGCTGCAGCAGCACAGGTTCAAATGAAGTTAAGCCTGTAGTTCTGGATCCAGACTGTGATCAGAGCAGCACAGAACCATTCCCAAAGCAGGGCTGAACTTGGCTGTGTGTGTCACTGCAGCCCTGACACACACCCAGGAGTACGAACCAGCCCCACCACTGCACTGCCATGTTGTGATTTGTGGTGGAAAGGGTCAGGTATGCAAAAGTGTTATCTTACAGTGCAGTTGAAGGGAGTGAGGGCTTCAAACTACAGTTGTCTGAGGTTTTTGTCACCAAAATGAATCACAAGGTTGTCTTCTGCATTTTGTTGCTGCAGTTAGTCATCATTTGTGCTCCAGCTCTGTCAGCAAGACATGATAAATCTAAACATGTAAACAAGCTACACTAAATTTCCACCTCTAGAGTGTTTTTCTCATTCTTGGCGCTTTTGTTAACACCTTTTCTACCATCCACTTCTTTACTATCTTCACTTTCTAATATCTATTCTTTGTCTCAGTGGAAATTGTTTGCTTTCCCATGCAGATCTCCCTTGACTCAACCTTAGCCTATGTTATGTCTTTCTGTCAAAACTGAATCTGTCAAAAAACAACCTGGGCTTCTATTCTGGCTTAGAAATGGAGTGGGCGGATGATCTGAAGTGGGGTTTGACTTAGGGTTTGGGTCAATATGACTGATCCTTGCTTGCTCATAGGAAACAGCAGCCTCCCTGGGGAGCAGCACTGGCTTGAAGTACCTGTGCTGGGCTGGCTGATGTCTGCTGTGGCTCCGGCTTTTCTCTGATGCTCTTTAGGCTATGGTAACATTAGCCAGTAGCCCAGACCCTGAGAAGCAGGTCTGTGGAGTGAGAGGATGGTGCTAAGGAGTGGGTGGTCCCACTGTAGCCCTCCTGGGGTTTTACCAGGCTGATGTTCCATGAGCTGAAGGCCTGTTTGCAGCTGGGGGGGTCCTGAAACCCACCTTTGGTTTTGTCATTGGCTTTTGAGGCTACCTTGAAGGGAGGGGACCCTTTCTGCTTCCAATATCTTCTTGCTACGTAGGTTACTTCTGCTCTGGGGAAAAATGAATGTTTCCCACCTCTTCTTCCTAAATCTCCTTTCTCTCTGACATTGAGCATACAATGGACTTTTTAAACCAAGCCACCATTCAGCTTTTTGCTCATTTTTAAGACACAACTTGTTCCTGAAGGACAGTTTAGTAGGAAATCTTAGGTCTTTCTGCAATCTGGATATCTTTCTTACGCCATAATGACCTAGAAATGCAACTAAATTATGAAAGCTGCAAAGCATCAATCTTTTCTTATCACCAAATATAGTATTTGTCCATCCTATTATATCTGTTAAGGTTTTGATTTTAACAGAATGGGCAGTATTGGGAACATTGCGCTTTCATTTTCAGCCCCGGAACTCTAGGGTTGCAAATACAGAGCAGCTTTGAACAAACATCAGTGAACTGATCCTGACAAACATGGCATTTTTTTTGACCCACTCCTTGGTTATTTTGAGTTGTTTCTTGTTTATCATGTTGACCATTTCCAAAATAAATATGGAATGGTTGTGGAGTCTGTCTTAGCTCTCCTCTTGCAGCTAATCAAGCTTTCTTGGTTCTTCCCCACCACCTTTGGTGAGAAAATGGAGGGTGGAAAGTTAGAGGAGACCAAGGCAAGGGAGAACTGTAGAGGTGTTGGAGGAAGCTGTGGGAGGAGGAGCAGAGTTGTCTGCTTGAGGTGGAGGGGCAGCAAAGGCACAGAGGAGCTGGGTTGCAAACCTCAGTGTGCAGGAAGCAAGGAGGTGGGTTTGTGTGGCTGACTTGAGAAGGGGTGCCCTGGGTGGGGAAATGCTGGAGGAAGGGTTCAAACCATGACAGAGATAACAAATTAATCTGAAGGGGGATCTTCAGATTAAAATATTGCACTGTGCGGTGGGATATATTTGTCTTCAGGGAGCTGGTGGATATGAGGCTTTTTGTAAGATAAGTGCCCAGCCTGCAGTTTAAAGATTTACATGACATTTGAATATCAAAAATACCTGAATATCCTTCTGCTAATGTAAGCAGCTTGTTGCATTGTAGCTTTTAAAATGTGCTTTTCTGTGAACAGCTAGACAAGAACGGTCCTCATTAATTTGCAAGATCCCCTGTTTAATGGTGTCTGCATCTGAGTCAAAGCCAACTGCTCTACAATCAAATCCTTGAAAAGCAAAAAAAGCTATTATTCAGCTATGACTTGAGAACCAGAGAACAGACTAAAAGCAATTTCTTTGTAGCTTTAATGCAGAAGGAATGCACTTTTCATGAAGCTTTGTAAATACAAATGACTTCTCTATTGCTGCAATATTAAAATTTAGGGCTTTTTCAGTACAAAGAATAGCCTTTTGTTTTAAGTACTCATTTAACATCCCATGAAACAAGTGTTTGGAATGATGGCAGAGGAGAGTGAGTATAGTGTTTTAGCAGGCAGTATCCAAGGGTTTGACTAGTGATGAAACAGTCAAAGTTATTTCTCCATAAAGTAACTATTGATGTTTGACTGATTCACTGTTCTGTAAATCTGAAGGCAGCTCTTCTTGCTGTTTTTAAAGACCATAGATTGCAAAATGCATGTGCTACTAATGTTGTCTGGATTCAAAATACTCATTTATTCTATAAAACAGTGTGTATTGTAATAGGAAACTTTTAAGTTCTTCTTAAAATCTGAAAATAATTAATTTAAAAAAATCTGTTACTACATATTTAAAAAGCTAAACCATTTGGGGACAGAAGAGGAGATTAAAAAAAATAAAGAGGGAAGATATATAAAAAATTCAGAGCATAAAGACTCTTGAGATACTTCCTGGGCCTTCTAATTTTTAAACCAGCCAAGGAACAGTGCTCCCGGTGCAGCAGGGGAGCCTGAAGGGACAGAGCTGAGCTGTGGGTGCCACCTAGTGGGGTTTGGTCGCTGGGGACAGGAACAGGAGTCCTGTGTTTGGAGATGGTGCCTTGATTCTTTACACCTTGCACAGCCTCGAATTAGTTTATTTTCACTTCAACTCTCCTAGTTGCAATCTGGATTTCTTTACACACACTATAGTAGTAAAAGTCCATCACGTTTTGGATCACTGTTGCAGGCTGCTATAGTGCCTTGAGAAGGTGATGTTAAGTCATAAAATCTGTTTGGCAAGCATTTCACAGAAACAGGTAAATCTTGCAATGTAAAAAAGATCTCATTGTTCTCATTAAAGAAAGTGATCATAGGTCACAAGTGAAATATGGTATTTATTCATTTGAGGTCATTTTTCATGACACTATACCTTTTAAAAGGCCCATTCTTGAGAGAGTTTTTGCTAGAATTTAGTCATATATGAACTGGCTTATTTACCCTTCTCTTGGGAAGGCTCTCATAGGAGGGATGTTGGCAATTTTAAATCATTACATTACAAACTGAAAAGATAGGGCCAAGAGGTATGTGCATGTCAAAAAATCCTTGCTAATGGTGTGTCCATCACTCCCAGCCCAAAGATGTGAGTGTGACATTCTCCTACTGGGAGCAAGGAAAGAAGTAACAGAAGAGACATGTGTGATTTGCAAAGAATGCTAGCATCTGCTACCATTTTGATCAAAAATATGATCCAAGGTGACTTCTGGCTGAGCCATTTCTGCTTCTGTGGTGGTCTGTGGAGACCGCAGAGTTTTGCAGCCTGTGGTACCCCTTGGCCATGTCCTTCTGTCTTTGACACGTTGAACCAAAAAAAACGTGTGAGCTTTAATAAGAAAACGTTCGGTAACATCTTGGACTGTGTTTGAACTTGATGGTTTGCTAAGTGTTAAATTATGTCACTAAACTACGGTGCCACTAGATGGCAGAAAAGTACCCTGATTTGAATAACTAAGCATTGGCACTGGAAGGAAAGGAAGAAACTCCAGTACCATCTGCCCTTTCAATTCCTTTGGCACAGCGGTCATCTCAAAGCATAAATATTGCTTTTTATATCAGGTATAAGTAAAAACCCATCAGAGTGAGTTTGACCAGGTGAAAACCTTATGTCGAACACTGGATGATCCTTAAACAAGTGGAATCTAAAAACCACTGTGATGTCCACAGGCTGTAATTTGAGGATTTCAGCAGAAGAACAGCCTGGTAAAGCTGTTTTGTTGTTGTGGGGTTTTTTGTTTGTTTGGGTTTTGTTGTTGTTTTGAGGAGATTTTTTTTTTTCCCCCCTCCCCTTCAAATGACGTAGCAGTAACTTCATTAGGAGGTGGTTGCATAAAAGCTACACACTGTAATCACCTTCTGACAACTGAGCCTAAAGAACTGCCCTGTTCAAAGGACAAAGAGCAGAAGATAATCTCCCAGGATGAAGTACAGGACAAAGATGAGGGAGCAAAGTGTGGACCATCCTCCCTTGTCAGGGAGGATTGCATGAATTCTCACAGAGAACAGACTGTCTTAGCTACATCAGTTCCTCATCACAACAATGTGATCATCCCCTCAGTTATCTGCAGATTAGCTTTGGTATGCTCCTTTGTGGTTTGCTCCAGTCTTTATCCTGCAGTGAAACACGTCAGTGGTGGCTGAGCCAAAGAACAGGAATGCTTTTATGGAGATGTATTGGGCACACTGCTAGGATTGCTCTTTTTCCTATGGAGCTGGACAAAAAAAAATTCATCAAGTCCCTTTGCACTGAAACACTTCGTTTTCATGTATTTTTGAAGGTCTGTTTTCCGAACTGTTCATTGAAAATCACTAATCTCAAAAATCTGAGTTGTGTGGGTGCTTGGTTTAAGCTTTAAGCTTTCTTTTTAAGCTTAAACTTAATTTAAGCTTTCAGATTCTGTGCTCAATTTTGACCAGGAGCTTTGTGGTGGATGGCAACTAATGTCAGCTGGCTCTGTCTAGTTCCCTAAGCTCTTAATCAAGTGACAGGCCACTCTAGACATTGGGTTAGAGTTTCCTGTGACAGACAAGGCATACAATTATTTTTGTCATTTTCCTCTGGAATTTCCCTGTCTCAAACTTGCCCATATCCAAATTTTCATGGTCTCTGAATTTACTTTCCTATGGTTTGAGCTCTTGTTAAATAGATGTTATGAGTTCCAAATGCCACCCAAGGTTGCTAATTTGTGTTGGTTCTCATACTTGGGCAAAACTACTTGGCCGATTTTGGTAATCCAATCCTACACTTGGTTTATTGCTGGAGAGAATGGAAGTAGTCCAAATTGACCTCTGTTGTAAATGTTGCAAAAAGTTTCACAGATGAAGTTCTAGTGAAAGATTAGACTGAAACTAATGGCTTCATATCAATTTATGCTTTTTTGTCAAAATATATTTGAGCAAAAAGTGAAAGTTATGAACTTGGACACAGATGGCAATCTGTCTCAATGGCTTTCTATGGACTTCTTCAAATTATATCACTACTTTAATTTCTCTGTTTATGTATTGCATGTTGACATATACAAAGCCTTATGTGGCCAGTCTTTCTCTGAAGAGTTAAGGTGTGTGTTCCTTAAAATACTACCTTTCCTGCCTCTGCAGACCATGAACAACTGGATCCAAACTTCAGCTTTAACTGTATTGAGAGAGGTCTGGGTTTAGGCTCTTTTCCTTCTTCCTGAAGCATTGATACCTCTCTGAGAAACTTAGGACAGCTATGATGCCCCACCTTCAACTGGGTTCTACAACTGCATCTCTTTCCTGTTTCTCTGAATGTGTCTTCTCCTTGCTGGCTACTGTGTCTGTGACGTGCATGCTACACTTAAGGACCAAACTTGTTTTCTCTCTTTTTGCACATTGTTATCTGAGAAGTAAGCATCTATGTATATCTGAGTACATTAAATACAGTTCCAAGAAATGCACAATTAAAATCATTAGTGTTTTAATTAGGCAGCCACCTTTGAAGTTTTATGGCACTCCTGGCTTGTGCATGTGTTTGGGTGATTAGCAATACCTCTCTTATGTAATGCACCTCTTTGTAGGTGACTTTTAAGAACTAACAAAAAAACCCTATAAATATTGTAATGGCTTAATATGGAAAAATGTTTCAAATCACTTATTCAATGCAGTCTGCCCTGTCACATGTTCCTTAAGCTTTATTGTATGTTACTGTTATGCCTGTATTACACATTGTATAGCTTCAGCTGTTTCAAATACTATTTTTTCTTCATCTGAATACCCCAGCTTCCTGCGGTTAAGCACAGTAGCACATATGAGTTAAGAATGTCTCATTCAAATACTATAATACAGTTTTAATCTAAAACTTTTTGAAGCATCAAAAACATCCTCTAACACACTGACACATGAGAGATGCAGTCATAGCCCATGTGGTATGGGAGGGGTCCTGCGGTGGCTTTAGCAGTGGCAGGTTGGGGCCCTGCTTGCTTGTTGCTGCTGCAGACAAATCTGTTCCCAAGTTCAGTACTGCAGCAGCACCACTGGACACATGGGTGAACCCATCCATGGCCCTCCTACCTATTTTGGGGCAGGTCCTTTACAGAGGTGGCGGCACATGGTAGGTAAGTCCTGCAGATGACAGGTTAGTGGCTTGTGGAGGCACTGGCCTCCCTGGAGGCATTTTCTTAAGTGTGATGGCAGATTTAAGGCAGATTGGTTGCAAGTGGGAGGTAGCTGATGGCACGGCATCTAATTACAGGCTTTCCACTTTACAAAGCAACCCAGTGACACACATAAACCTGTCAAAATTCCTCCAAGATTGAAAATATGCTGGGAAGTCAAACTGACCAGCAGCAGCTGGGGCAGATTGCTTAGAACTGTGTTTAGGTGAAGGGATGTCTTCCACAGCTCATTCATGGTGTGTCCTTCTTTTCTTCCTCTCCTTTTGCTTGGCTTCAACTACCTTGAAATAAATGTTTAGCAGAAAATCATGCAGTAGTGTACATACCAAGAGAAAAAAATGACACTTCAAACAGATTGCCAACATAAGGGAGATATTTAATATTGTTCTGGTGATGCCAATAGCTCCCTGTACAAAATAAGGTTAGAAAGGGGTTTTCAGCTAATTTATGCTGACTCTAAATAGAGTTTCTCTTAACTCTGTAAGACTGAAGGCTCCCTAGATTAACTCATTTGAGACAGCTTCATTTCTCCCAGAAATCAGCTTTAGAGAGAAATGTAAGGAGGTAGGCACAGGTAAGATCTTTCAAGTTTGTCTGAGACCTGCAATATGGAGTTCAGTCAGTGAGATGTCTGACCAAGTCAAAGAAGGCACAAAAAGGCACATGGGTGAAACTAGTATTAGGAATTGGTCTTAGGCTACAGCAATTACAACTGGAGATGGAAACCTGAGAAAATGCTGCAGTACGACAGTATTGTGTAACAGTTTCAAGAGTACAACTATTGTTCTAAATGTTTGATAGATTGGGGAGAGTAAATATTTTTACCCTCTATCTAGAAAAAAGTCCAGCTGGGCAGGTATCAGACACCCCAGGATGATGCTAATCAGTTATAGGTAATGAAGAATATTTGTCCTCTTATTTAGTGGCTGTGCTTCACATGAATACATTAAAAAAAATAAAGGCAAGTCATACTCCTCAAATCTAGCTACCACACCTTTGAACCAGGAATGCTAAACTGGAAAAGCGGAGAGGGATGATATTTTACATGGAAATGCTACCATGGGTGTATCTTGTCATCGATGGTGGGATTTCTCTGGTCTTATGACAACAAGACACAGTTTAGAACTAAATGACATGCTTTGTTACACAAGAACATGGTTTTAAGTGCAATCTAGTAATTCCTTATGCATTGCAGAAGTTGCTTCAGGACATAGGCGACCACCTCCTCTGCGTGAGTGTGAGCATAGAAAGGGATCAGGAAGGAACTAGTGAAATGCAGGGACTAAAAACAACCATATGATCTTTACTGAGCTTCCTAGAGCTTTCCTTTCACCAGGCTCTTAAAACTTTGATCTCTTTGTGCCTTTGCTTCAGTAAAACTAAGTCTTCCATTGTGGCTTCTGGTATTTGGCTATAGGTGTTGTATAGCCCTTTATAAATATGTGTTTACTAGAAACAGATTAAAAGAATGACAATTGTAGGTGCTTATTGCTAGTGTGATTTCTCATATGATTTTTTAATAGAGCAAACATTCCTCATTTTGTGAAATCTGAATAAAATATTTCAAACACTTCCTTTAACTAGTCTAGCTATAACACAAGAAGAGTTTCTCTCTTCATATTGTATTTCCACATCTCAACTTGACCTAAACCAGAAATAGAAATAAAGAAAAAGAAAATATTCACTTGAGCACAGAATTAGGGAAAAAAACAAAGAATCTCATCATTGGTGAATTCCTCATTTTGAGGGGGTACTGTGCTTGAATATTCGTTTTGTCAATGGAGGACAAAATAATGGTATGGGATTTTGATACAGTCAAATGAAAAATGACATTTATCTAGCGGTTCTGTGGCTTTGTTTAATCCCCAAGAAAATGTTTATTATCTTTGTATTAGCTCTGTTAATTAGTAAAATAGAGAACTCTTCAAGGAGAAATGAATGTACTGTGTTCATGAATTCATGGTTTAGGATTTTGTGAAATACCTTCAAGGGAAATGATACTGTAAGCTACCAAATAGTGCAAATTAGTATATTGTGCTTGTAAAAGTAAACAAATTTATACTATACATATATGCACTACAAAAAGCTGTTTCCATCATGTTGTGGCCTGTTTAATAGTGTAGAGTCCACTGGAATAGTTTTCAGAGATCCAGTGGTTAAGTATTGTTTGGAAACAGTATATGGCCACATAAAGTTGTACAGGTTAGAATAAGACATAACACAAATTAATTTAAGCTTGTTATATTTTGAGAACATATGAGGGTTCTTAATTTTGTTTTAGTTTCTAGGTGGTTGTGGGTTTTTTGTGTGTTTGGGGTGTGGGGTGGTTTTTTTTGGGGTTTTTTTTTTTGGTGTTTGGTGGTTTTGTTTTTTTTAAGTTCCTCTTTATTTTCCTGGTTGTAGGGCTAATAGCGTCAGCATTGTATTAGTATCCAGGAGTATTTTATTTTCATCTTGCAAAACTATTTCAAGTGCTTAAACCCTCACAGAAGGAAGGTTAGGTTTCTAGGGTAGTTTTTCTTTTGTTCCCTCTCAAACCTTTCAACACAATTTGAAAATATTAACATCTCTGATTCACAGCCATATCTACCATTCAACAACTCCACCCACATACCTTTTGTGATATTCTAAGCAGAAGCTATCATTTATTAAAGTGAAAGACCTAGGTACATGGAATGAGGAAAGCGATTTCTTCCACAAAAATTGGCCAGTCGAGTTTTTATATGGTATAAATAGCTAAATCTCTGTTAATGACAGTATAGCGGCAACTAGTTATTTGTCTTGATGGCAGTCTGCAGGTGCTGGGAGCAAAATGAAAACTCTTTGGTGTTAGAAAAGATATTAAGCTATTCAACTTTAGCCCTCCTGCCCCAGTTTTGGTAACTTAGTGGTCCATTGAAGCAGATCGTTTCACTGATGGACTCCAGCCAGTAAACAGCCAGTCATTACTTCTGAAGTTTCTCTTGCCTTGCTACTTATTTACTTCTAACTTATTGGTTCAGCACAATGGTTTTCAAATCTCTGTGGGTTTATGCTCATAGTTGTAATGAATGTGTCAGCATGGTAGATGTTATTAAAGCTACCTATGTGCTGTATTTTAGCCACCATGTAAGAAAACTACCACAGTAATGCAGAATGAGGCAGTTCCATCCCTAACTTGCAGTTACAAACACATGCATATTTTGGTGTCAAAATCTATTCTGAAGCACAATAATAAAAGTGGTCTTATTTGAAAAGATGAACACCAGGGAAGATCAAGTCAAGATTTAATTCTTTAAGGTGTCCCCAACTTTGACAGTCGAGCTGTAATTCTGAAATCAAAAATCCAGCTTGTGGCCAGGGTGGAGGTCTCAGACGTGGTCCTGCGTATGAGTGAGAGGAGCAGGGTCTGTATGTGAACAGCGTCTCGGTGACCTTGGGTTCACACAGCCATGGCGCACCCTCGCCTTCCCTGCCGCAGCACTTCACCCGCTAGCGAGTGATTTATGGGATCTGATTTGCTGCTGTCAGTTACCTCTGATTTGTGAACAAGCTGGAATGAGCCTCGGGGAGAGGGTGGGAAGGTGACAGAGGGGATGCTTGAAAGAGAGGTTACATACCTCCACACTCTGAAAGGCTAAACGTATAATCTTCCATAGAAGCTCTATAATTTCTACCATGCCTGGTCATCTGGTAGGAAGAAAAACTGCTAACTGATGACAGCCTTGAAACAAGCAATTGAAGAGGTTTCTTTTTTTTTCCTACCTGCAGGTAGAAATCATAAAAGGAGGGTGTGAGGAAGGAAAAGTTGTGTCTCTGGCATGTGGAATTAGTCACTGCTGGCAAAGCATTGATTGAAATGTTAAGGGAAGAGAGCTAGCTGCTCATAACAGAAACAATACAGGAGCCTTTATTTTTACACAAACTTGAAAATAGTTCCGTAATTTATCTTCTTCTTCCTGATGACTCCTTTGAAAGATTTATGGGCTTTGGAAAGGCATTCAGGTGTGACTTTGCTGACCATGTAAGTGTTGCTCAGTCAGGTTGCTCCCAAGGGCAGACCCTGATGAGGGGCTCTGTTCTCTCCTCCATGGGAAGCTCTTGGGATGCCCTAGGACTGCACAGGTCCCTCTATACCACTCCACATCTTGGTGCCTCGAAGTGCAAGTCTTGCCACCATCCTTTGCACTATCCCTGGGCAAAGATCCTTCAGGTATCTGTGTCATGTCAAGACTCAAACTATACGTGGCCATGCCATTTTGATTAGAGCGCAGCCTGCCTGACCCTTGGCATTGTCTGTAAGTTTTTTGTAGCAAAATTAGTAGTAGCTGTAGGACTCCTGCATTTGTGTGCTGTGCTTGTTGAATGTCCAGATATGAAACTGTTCCCAAGGCAGTGAGTCGAAGAGCATGAGATATGCCTGGTTGTCAGGTGACATGTAACTTCTTCCTGGCAAGTTCTAAACTCGGGGTTGTTGGCTGTATTTGGTCATCTTACACAGGCTGCATGTAAGGGCTGGTCCTCTTGCCAAGTCTGAGGGCACCCTGGAGCACCTCTAAGCTCCCAGCTGCAGAGCTGGGTGAGCTCAAGACCCTTCAAATGGGGCCTCCATCCTACCTAAATCCATATTTCCCTTTCTGGAGACTTCTATAAAGCCTGGTCCTCCAAAAACTCTTGAAGACATGTCTAATACCCACTTTGTTGTTTAAGAAATGAAGGCTATCAAGCTTCTGTTGCAAGGGGAAAATCTCAGCTTAGTGCCTCCATTAACCCTCAGCCAACCTAACCCCAACCCTCCCACTCTTCTATTTCATCCTCGCATTGTGTGCTGCTGCTGTTGCCTCAAGTTGACCACAATTACAGTTCAAAGACAAATTCAAGGAAAAGATCCTGCTGGGGTGATTAAATGTGATGTTCCCTCACAAACAGACATACCTCATGCTATTAACTGCTTTTTTCATGTAAGTGCTGCTTTGATTCATTTGTTAAGTAAAGGATTGCAGAAGTGCCATGTCTAAATATTCACAGCATTTGGGCAATGGTTTTGGAGCCTGGGTCAGAGTTTGGCAGCATGCTGCTAGCCCACTCCTCTAACCTGTAACAAAAGCATTGATAAAACAGTTTTGTTCAGTGCCAGAGAGTTAAATGTTGAACCCAGAAACCCAGGCCAGAGTTTTATAGCAAATACCAGACAGGCTAGGTTTTCTTATCGCCCGCAGAAATGTGTGAAATATCCCGCTGTTCTTCCTGTACCTGTGATGTGAAATGCGAGTAGCTCTACACAAGTGAACACTGTGGGGAGATTAAATCAATAGTTGCAAGCAGAATATGAGGTTCTGGCATTCAATAAAACACCATACCAACAGAGCTGTATATGTGGCTATCCTTCACTAATGAAGAACCAAAGAAACCTGCTGAGTGATGTGCTATCTTTTAAATCATATTAATCCACATGAGATTTGGACAGAACTATTTATTATCCATCCTGTTTTCGTAAGTGAGGTTTCTAGTTCAAGTAGAGGGACAGAAGATGCCAAGTTTCTGGTTTTTTGTGATGTGCTTGTTTTTGTTTTTTTCTTCCAACTTTGGCTTGAAGCAGCTGTTAATAGCACTCAAAAAAACTGTATAACTCCTCAGAAGTTTACACTTCACGGGCAGTATCTGTACAGCAGTTGGAACTACCAGTTTTGACTGGGGTCAGCACTGGGGCGCTTGGAGCATGTTACGATGGAGATGTTCACAGTGTGTCTTACAGACCAGGATGACCACTGACATACCTGAGGGCTGAAAATGTCTGGCAACAGAAGTGAACCGGCTCTTAATTTTAGAAACAGGGACAATCTCCAGCATCTCTTGTAGGTCAGTCCCAGTGATGAGCAGTATTAGAAACTGTCCCACCCATGTTGTTTCCCCTTCTCTTTGGAACAGGTGCCCTGAGATGGCACGGTAGGACCCACATATTGACTTTCTTTGCTCATGTTTGAAGCCCCCCAGGGCATGGCCGCCCTGCTTGCAGCCCACCACCACCCAGACATGCAGGGGTAGCTGGGCACCCACTGCTGCCATCCTTGCCATCACCGGGAGGTGCCAGGAGAAAAGCCCTGGTATAGGTGGTACCAATGCAACAGATTTGTCCCCCACTCTTGACCTGGTATAAATGAAAGTGTTTGCATGGGTACTTTTTGCTTTCAACTGCTCAAGAGACACAAGGACTAATGCAAAAAGAGCATGGTGGGTTTTTTTTCAAGGTGTTTGTTATGTACGCCTGCTACAGATAAGTTTAATATCATCTAATATGAGCTTTTCCAGAATAGGTGTGTTTTACAGAAAAAGCTCATTTTGGAAATCTGTTATATCTGGATGACTCACTTGTTTTTCTCAGCCTTTGTCTTAATCCAACATAAGCCAGCAAAAAAAAAATCTATCTGAATTGGTTTAGCTGGTCTCATAATTTATTTTCTAATTTTTTTTGCAACATGAGGGTTTTTGGTGTTGGTTGGGGTTTTTTGTCCTACAAAAATTTGGGCAGTATGTAGAAGGTATTTTGATATTCACATTACAGCATTGCTTCTGAGCTGAAACTGATTTGAAGATATTTGAAAAATATAATGGTAAATGTCATCACTACTGCTGCCATTAGGAACTATGTAGCACATGCATGCCCAGGTGATACAAATATAAAAATATATTTTTCTTTTATTTATGACTCAGGAAAATTATGGCAGTTGTGTATGCTTGAGATTGGAATAGATTGTAACACAGCTGTAGCTACATACAACAAACATCCCACCATGTTTAGGTGAAGAAAATCATACTGTAATGTAATGCATTATCAAAGATACAGTATGTAAACAATGGATCAAAGTCCACAAAGCTTTCTCAGGCTAGGAAGTTTGAAATTCACGCTTTCTTCTATTTCAAATGAACTCCAGACAAAGTTGCAATTATCTAGGCAGCTTTGAGGAGATGAGTGAGCAGTTACTTTAGAAACAGCACTAGTGTTAAATATACACAGTTCAGGTGCTGCCTTCTGGCAGTTTTTGTGTGTTCTTTAATATTAATCTTTGTAATTTAATAGGCGTAAATAGAGATCATAATTACCTTAAACAAAAATGCTTTAAAAGTTTTGTCTGGTATGTTATTTTGCACTTTTCCTTTAGACTGTAAAACCATAGAGATAATTGTAATCTTGGTGGGAAATACAATACTTGGTATCTTTTATTGTGTGTTTCACTGCTGAGGTAGCAGCCAAAGCTATGAGAACATCCACAAAGCTAATTTGGGGTTATTTTAGTGATAGCCACCGTTCAGACTATTTGGAAATCATTTCTTATTCTGACAGTCATTAATATTTTATTGAGTGGTGGTCCAGCAGGAGCTGGGAGAATTTGAGATGCTATGTGTCATAAAACCAGCTCGCTAATTCATAAGTAACCTTCTGAGCAAATAGGAACGAGGGAAACCATAGCCTAAACATGGAAGAAAAACACAAAATACAGCATAGCAGCGTGTGGGTACAGCCCTCCCCTCTACCCTGCCCACTGCTGGGCGATGCTGCCAGGCCTGGGTTGATGTGCTGCCTGTGGACCTTGCACAGTGCAGATGCAGGCAGTGTTGACTGATGCTGGGGAGAAAAACTTGTGCTGGGATAGACCAGCATTGGCCCATCATGGTGAAAGGGATCTGTGCAAGCTCAGGATCACCTTCCTGGCTATATGTATGGGCCAACAGAAAGTACAGATCTAATTTGAAACTGACTCCAGCTTTCTCAGAGGTCAGCTTTCTATTTTATAAAGCAGTTCGAGGTTTGACGTTGCTTTCCAGAGCAAGTTTAAGACCCATCTTCTCTCCTGAGGGACCCGGCTATGTAAAGGTTTACCATTTCAGAGCTGCCAATTTGCACATGCAGATCCAGCCGCTGACTCACCTGCTGTAACCACACCACCAGCACAAGTTGCTTGCAGGATCAAGGTTTGACTTAAGTTGCTTTGTGTCAAGACACATGGGAAAAGCAGTGGTAAAGTAAGCAAAAGAAAAAAATGCATTTTTTTTTACGCAGTTCCCGAGATTGTGCCTGCTGCAATTGGTCTGAGGGAAGCGAGTTAGGGTTTTCACATGCTCCTGAAATTATTTATTTATTCATTTGCTGTTGTTGTTTCTAATAGCTGAGGAATGGGGGGTGTGGAGAAAACTCCAGGAGGCAAGTAATAAGCAGAACAAAGCACCCAAAATGTGGCCAGTCCCTTTCTCCCTTCCTTTCATTTTCTTCCTGCCAGTGATGGCAACACTTCAGAAGGAAAAACTTGTATCCGATTAGTCCCCCACCACTTTTAGGATTTCCTTTTCACAGCTGGCCAAGATTTTTGCTCTCTGTTGTACTCTCTTCATGAGGACAAAAATACATCACAAGGTTTGAAAGCCCAGGGCAGGGTTGTTACTTCCCCTTCTTGCCTTCCTGTATCTGATAACCCTCCCCACATGAGGAGTTTCTTCCTTAGATGTTTGGGGAGAAGCTCAGGCCAAAAGGAGGAAAGGAGCGTGGGTTTAATTTGGTTTATTGTTTATGGTAGGTTGCCTAATTTTAGCTGAATGGCCATTTGTTATACTAGCTGATGTGTATTTTGATATTGTAGTTTGAATTACAGGAGTATCCAGTGCCAAGATTAGCATCATAAAATGAAATAAAATAAATAAAAAGGGTTAAAAAAACAACCAACCAGTCCAATTAAATTTGTGGCTGTCTGGAGCCATGGAAAAATGTAGCATAAACAGAGCTGCAAGATTTTCAGGGTGGAGCTGGCATTGGCAGTAAAGCGTACAGGTATATACCTGCCTCTCTGATTTGGCCCAAACAACCCACAGTGTGCTCCTTTTTGGGATCAGAGAACAAAAGTCAGGCAATCACTGCTGAACTGTGGGAGAAGCCAACTTGCAGAGAAAAAGTACCTGTTCAAACAGTCCCCGCTTTACTGAAACATCTCCTGTCTAAAGACTTTTAGCTCCCGTGCTTATCAGTTCATTGTCATGCTTTCTGGCAATTAGTGATCCACTTCACTCCTTGCAAGCTCACATCACGGCTGAGCTAAACTGACAAGATAAACTCAGTGCTTAGAACTCCATTTCCAGTAATAGAAATGTACTCTATCCTGTCTTTTTTTTTTTTTTTTTTTTAAGCGGGCTTTTTTTGAAGTTATACAAAATAGCACCATGTTAGATTAAGCCCGGAAGGCAAGCATTTAAAGGGAGAAACCTGTGTTTCTGAACAGTATGACAGCTTACAGTTTTCACGTTGTAGAATTTTCAAAATAGCTTTTTTCTAATTGTCTTACCTGCTTTACCTTTTGACTTTAGTACTTTTATTTCTTATGTCTTTCACAGTTTTTTATTTCTCTCCTTATCTTAATTACACCCTGTGTAATTAAGCCTGGATTCAGTATAAACCACTTAAACACATTCTACTGTAGGCTTGTACTAGGATTCTCTTGAAATCAGTGGCTATTAAGGCCTTGCTCAAGTGTTTTGTTAAACTGTTACCAGTCTTTGTCCTTTAGTCTTTGGGCACAGGGTGTTTCTTGCACCTGGTCCACTTCATATATCTCATGTCAATACAAACAAACCACGCTTGCTCATTGGCAGTCTTCTTCTGGGGTTTTATAGAAAATAAGTCAGAAGAGAAAGGAAATTATCTTTGGACCGGATGAGATTCTGCTGGAATTCAGATTCCTGGATGAGCACATTGGCTTAGCTGGAAACATAGCTGATTTATAGGGTGGGGAAGTGTCCCACACCCCTAAATATGTGAAATGTGACCACTGCAAGATGCTTTTCCCATCCTGAGGCACAATTAATGTTGGTGGGATTGTAGCAAGGCAGCTCTTCGGATAAAATATAGCATATGATTTTGGTTGGCTGGGTTTTTTTTAACCATCTCACAATCAGCCTACTTAAGGGAGAGAGAGTTTATTACACAATCCAGCATGGTGAGTAGCCTGACATAGCTTCCTCCCTGGGAGCTAGCAGTGTTGTGCCCCACCTCTCAAGTGCAGACACCTCCAGGGCAGACTGTGGTGGTGTCTTGGACAAAATCTGCCAAAATGAGCAAAGGTTGAGAGGGCCTCTGTGTTTGGAGCAGTCTTGGAGGCCTATGAAGAACCCGAACTGAAGCTGGTTCATTTCTGGAAAATTTGTGATCCAGAGGAATTTTGGATCTGATTGAGAGACAGAGCATCATTGAAGCTCAGCATCTGGCAGTGCCTTAAAACATGTCTTTCTTACACTACCCTTTATCACTTTTCTATACTTTGCCCTGAAAAACGAGTGCTCGGGAAAACGAGACATACTTATTATCTATCTTCTCATTTGAATTTGTTGTATGAACCAAGTCGGCAAGCACACAGATGCTCTCAGAAAATGTCTTTCATGTAGGTAACAGTGGACTTTTTTTGTAAGAGGGCAGGCTGCCAAAGGGTGTCCAATGTAAGCCTTTGTAGATGGCAGTTTTTCTACAGAGAGCTGAGTTGACAGCTTTCCTCCTGGGATAATCACAATCTTCATTCTTCTGGGACAAAATTGCTTCTGACAGTATAAAACCCAGGACATCTTTGATGTAAAATCTGACTCAAACACATGAATGGTGAGACTAGAGAGTCATCTCATTCAAGAGAAAATGTTAGTAGTGGAAGCGAGATCAGAGGTGCCAGCTGAATTAATCAAGCTAGTAAAATGTGAGGAAGTATCAGTCCATAAAGCTGCTTAATAAATTTGAGTGCACAGCATTTTAAGGGAAGTGTCTTTGGACACTAAGCTGGGTGTCAGACCAGGAAGGGGTGTTCTGTATGTGTAGTCCTGTCCTATTGGTATACGCATGATGCGCTGCATTAAATGTTTTGAATGTGCACTTTTTTTTTTTTCCAAAAAGCCTGTCTGAATCTCTAGTACTTGTTGACACAGCATAGTACCCAGCAGTGTGTTGCTCAACCTTTCCCTTTCCTCCTTCCCCTCAGTTGGGATGAGGACCCCAGGAGCTGCTGTCTCGAGTCAGGAGATGAACCTGGGATGTTTGACTCGGTTCTATCAGCCTGCCCTGTGGAGCGGGGGCACCACGTGCCCCTGAGTATCACCCACTTCAAGTCTGTGATGGTCATTGTGGATATCTCCAGGGAAGTACCCAGCATATCAAGCTGAGTATCAACCAGAAAATGTTTTGCAGGGGTAAAAGTGACAAATGCTGTCATGTTTTTCTTAGATTTTTTTTTTTTTTTTTTTAAAAAAAAAAACTACAGAAGGACTGCTGGGCTGCTGCATCAGGGAAGGCATCTGTGTGATGCAACTGTCACCAGAGTAAGGCTTTCCCTGCTCTAGCCCAGCTGAGGGAAGGCTTCATTCCTGGCAAGGAGGTCCTGCCAAAGAGGTTTTTTGGGTGGTTCCTTCCCCAACACCATCTGCAAACCCATGGCTACATACTACTGCTTGGCCTGCTGTGTCACAAATGTGCCAATGATGTAGATCCTGTGCAAGTCACCAGAGCTAAAGTCCATATTGTTGCAGTGATTTACATGACCCAAGGTTTCACTCTGGGCATCAGACACTGTCCAAACAGCAGCGTTCACCACTATTAGTTTTTTCACACTCTTTTGTTTCTGCATTAATCTGTGTACCTCCTTTTACTGCCTCATCATGCAGGTGCTGCAAGGTGACCAAATTCTGCTTGTGCAATATGTGGCAATGCACTATGGCAGAGCTTTGGCATCACTGTTACTCTAAAGAGAACTTGCTGCCATGCACATGGTGATCTCAGTGCGGAGTGTAAAGCTTGATGAAGAAACCGAAGAGGATGCAGTTCACAGTGCAGGATACCTTTCTCATCCTCTGCACGAATGCTGTGGATGTGAGAGCTGTGTAGTTCTACCATCCCTGTGTGAGTGTAGGTTTGTTTCTGCAAAACTCAGCAGGCTGTGTGGCAAATGATAGTGCAGCTTAAACAAGGTGCTAATTGTATATAGCCCAGGCATATTAATGGCAATAATATTCTGGTAAGCCTGTACTTGAGTATTGTTTGCCTTAAAAGACTTAGTGTTGAATAGAATCATAGAATGGTTTGGGTTGGAAGGCACCTTCAAAGGCCATCTAGTCCAGCCCCCCTGCCATGAGCATGGACATCTTCAACTAGATCAGGTTGCTCAGAGCCCCGTCCAGCCTGGCCTTGAATGTCTCCAGGGATGGGGCATCCATCACCTCTCTGGGCAATTGGTTCCAGTGTTTCATTGCCTTCACTGTAAAAAATTTCTTCCTTTTGTCTAATCTGAATCTCCTGTCCTGTAGTTTAAAACCATTATCCCTTGTCTGTTCATAACATTCCCTTCCAAAAAGTCTGTCCCCACCCTTCTTACAGGCCCCTTTTAAGTACCGAAAGGCTGCAATGAGGTCTGCCCAGAGCCTTCTCTTCTTCAGGCTGAACCACTCCAGCTCTCTAAGACTTTTCTCAAAGGAGATGTGTTTCAGCCCTCTGTTCATTTTTGTGGCCCCTCTCCAACAGGTCCATGTGTTTCCTGTACTGAGGTCTCCAGAGCTGGATACAGAACTCCAGGTGACGTCTCCCTCTGGGTTTTCAAACCAGAAACGCAACAGAAGAAGTGTTTCTTCTCCCCGAGATTTTAAACGCAAATTCCACTGCGCTGTCACCAACGCCAGTTTAAGCTTCACTTACCGAGCCCCCCCACCAAGTCATCCCTGGGCGGGAGGCGGCAGCGCCAGCACCGCAGGGCAGCGCTGGGTCAGCAGGGGGCGCCAGAGCTCCAGCCATGCGTCGCGCCTCCTGGCGGCCCCGGTGCCGCAGCGCGGCGCTCGCTCCCGGCCGGCCCGGGGCAGGCGACATGGGCGTTCTCCGTGCGACGGGGCAGCGTCCTGCAGCTGCCGTGCGTTTCTTTCCTCAGCAACAGCGCTCAAGGGGCAGCTTCCAGTTTTGAGTGTGCCCACGTACCCCAAGTAAGGGACACTAGGTCTCTCTGCTCACCTTGCAGCAGGAATGAAATATCTGACAGCCCACGAGCTCCTAGAAGCTGTTTTGTACGGTTTTCCAAATTTTGTTTTCGTGCTTGCTTTTCTTTGTGCTATTCTGCATTTAGCCACAATTTTCTTAGCATCCCTGCAAGATCCCTCTAGGAAGTTAGTGAAGATGAAGGAAAAGCCAGACAGAAGTCTCTCAGACTGATGAGGCACACACTGGTTTCCCTATTCCTGTCTATCTCTGCAGCAGGTCTTGAAGTCTTACTGATTTCCCTAAGAAATGGCTTACTTGGTGCCTTGTTTGCTTCTTTGCCCTTTGGTTTGCAGCAGCATAGTAGAGGCTCTCTGTTCTCTCTGCTCTCAGCAAGTACAAAGCAGCCCCTGTCTCTGTGGGTTCAGCACAGCATCTAAGCAGGCAACTAATTTCATTGCTATTCAGCAAAACACTTAGCCACATGCTTACCTTTAATTATGTACTTAAACCAAAGACTTGTGAACTTGTGTAATGCTCTTATTCTGGTCTCATGCTGGACAGCACAGGACTTAACAAGATGCTTGTTAATGCATCTTAATGTTAATGCAAGTTAAATAAGTACTCAATCATTTCCTGGATCAGGACCTAAATACAAGATTGCTCCACCTCGTACTTAAAATTAGATTGTTTAATTTCAAAGTCAGGGCACTTCCCTGAAGCCACATCAATTTGCCATAAATAGTTCTTGGAGGCAATGCCCTTGGGGTCTCATCCAGACCCCTTTGATCAGGCTCCTATTGACGTCAGTGGATTTACTTCAGGTCCAGTGCCCCTGCAGAGGAGCAGGAAGGAAGGAAGCAAGGAAGGAAGGAGGCAGCTGAGATCACACCCTGTTGCCTGACCCCCCCAAGTGACACTGAGAGCCGGCAACAAAGGCTCATCGGCCTCCTCCTCTCCCACGGATGGGAGTGGGTTGCAGGAGACCAGCAGGGTGAGAGGAGCAGCAGCGTTGCACCCTGCAGGAGAGTGGGTGCCTGAAAATCACGCAGCCCACCCTTCTCTCTTTTACTGACGTGCCTCAGAGTTTTAATTCACCTTCTATGTTCTATAATAGGTCAGTTTAATTTGTGCAGAAAAAATGTTCTGGTCTGTATTTGACATTGTGATTAGACAGGACTGACCTATTGTCCACAAGCTGTAAAACAAGGTGGTGACTCTCATGTCAGAAGTCCAGCGAACTGAGTGCTCCCTGTATAATGTGAGTCTGTAGCTGTGGTCCTCCAGCACAAATACAGGTTTTGAAGAGCTTTTAGCTCTATTTTCTTTGAAGAGGTGAAATGGATAAATCAACAACAACAACAAAAAAGAATTAGAACATAGTCATAAATTTGTATAGATTTACATGCCTCTAAATAGTAATATATCCACTCCAGAAAAATAAAGGAAAATATTATGAGGATGTTTTGGTTTTAAGTGTCTGAATGAGATATTGGAACCATCTTAAAACACTAAGTGCTGCTCAGTGAGGAATTCAGACACAATCATATGCTCAAATGTTAGGTTTTTTCTTCACACAAAACATCTATCATCAGAAAGGGGAAACCATCTCATTTAATTTGCATTCCAGGTTACTAAGGAATTCTTTAGTTTGTTGCAGTAAGCCTGTGCAGTGTTTTGCTTAGCTACAGAAGCCAGAGGCAGATTGTATAATTCCCGTTTCCTGATTATATGACATACATAAGTGAAGGGGCAAAACTTGGATGGCTCAGTTTACAGTTGGATGCAGAGTTTAAAGAGCTGTTCCCAAAATTAGAGCTGTGAAAGGAGTGTTTCTGAAGACCAGCCTGATCCCACCTCCTGTCCTGGTATTCTCCTGAAGGATCCCTTTGTTTGTCTCTTCAGTGTGTCATATAATGAGGCTGAAATGTAGCAACATTTTATTAACATAAAACATATCACAAGCGTATTCAAGTTGAATTTGGTGCCTGATACAATCTGGTTCTTATCTTCATCTTGCAGCTCTGAGACCCTGGGGAAGAGCAGAAGCTCTTCTCTGGGACCAGTCCCTGAGAAGTCTAGGAAATACACCTCTTAGGATCACTCTTTTGACAGGTCCAGTGTACTCTCTGCCACTTGTGGCTGTGCCAGCCATGCAACATCCTTTTCTCTGTAATTTTCCCTTCAGTCCAGTCCTTAGCTCTTCCTCCCTTTTTATGAGACTCTTCCTTTCCTTTCTTCTATCTGCAGGGTTTTTCTTCCTTTCTACTCCTCTGTGCTTCTGACCCTTTCTCTTAACTTTATTATATTCTGTCCCTTTCCTTGTGTCTTTCTGACCACCATCAGCATCACATCTCTCACCTCTTCGGCTGTGTCTTGCTCTGCAAGAAGAAATATATTTCCGCCTTCTTCCACAGCCTTCAAAAACCATTTGAAACCCCTTTTCCCCTCAGACCCTCACCCATTTCATGTTAGTCATTAGAAGATCAAATCTGAGCATCACCCATCCCCTCAGTTCGGTAGAGGTGGCAGTCTCAAGACTCCCTTAATTTTCCTCAGCGGCCACCAGCAAGAAGAAAAGAGCTACTTTCTCTGCAGCATTTTCCCCTGGCTGCCTGAATGGTTTTCTCTCTTTGCTTCTGTCAAAGTAAGCACTAGCTCCACTGCTGGTGGTTATCCCAGTGATGGCTTGCGGTGGAGAGCTGAGCCTGCACTGCTCTCAGCATCACTACCTCTCCATTTATCTGTCTGCTTTGTCTCTTCATCTGTCTACTTGAGCATAAAAATTTAGAAGACAGAGACATCTTGCAGTGCAAGTGAAACAATTTAGTCCCTTAAAAGGCTACATCTGTTTTGTAGTTTAAAATACTTGATTTTTCTGAGTTCATTGTTCTTCCCCACCCCCTGCACCAAGTATTTTAATTAGCAGAGCATCAGTTGTCAGATACTTGTAGAAAACATACGCTAGTGTAGGAATAACACATGCAACCTGAAATTCACTCTTGAACTTAGATGGATGTTGTTTGGAGATGTCATATTCCAGTTTCTCATTGTGAGATTTACATGTCAGTCCTTTTGCAAAATCAGAAATGCAGCTGGCAGTGCACAGGGTGAAGCATTAGGAGAAAGGGCTGTGTTGGAAGCCCATGTTTAAATAACTCTCAGGTTTGAAAATGCTCAATACAAGGTCTGAATCCAAACTTCATGGCTCAGACCCATCTCCATAAAGAATGAGAGAAATTAAACACCCTGTTCATTCAGCTGACCCAGATATGATATTTTGTAATCATAACAAAGACAGCAGCGGGGCCCAGCTATATCTTGGCTGTTCCTTATCCTTTTGAGTAGTACAGAAAGACAAAAATCAGATGGGATGAGCAAACTTCAGGCTATAAGGCAAGTGCAGATGTCTCCTCCCAAGAGAAGAGCTCATTGCAGCTTGTGGCTGCACAGAGAATCACAGAATCAACTGGCCTGGAAAAGACCTCAGAGATCATCAAGTCCAACCCTTGGTCCAACTCCAGTCTATTGATTAGATTATGGCACTAAGTGCCATGTCCAATCTCAGTTTAAAAACCTCCAGGGATGGTGAGGCTGCCACCTCCCTGGGCAGCCATTCCAATGCCTGACTACACGGTGTACCATGGAGCAGCACCAGCTCTATGAGAGGGGAAGAGGGTCCTGCTCCTCAGCATCCCAATCTGAGGATCGGCTAGGGCTACCTTTTGGGCTCTAAGCAGCTGTGCCCTTTGTTTCCTTAATTTTTCCTCTTATCTTATTTATAAACCACTTTGCAATCAAGACTGTAATAAACTGTACATGAAGGCATGATTGTACATATAGTATAGAACAACCTTGCCTGAAGTGCAGATGCTTTTCCGTTAGCCTTTCACAAACAGGGCACTCAGTATCACCAACCTTCTCTTAATTTAGAAAGCTAGCTGAACCCCTTTTTATAAAAGCACCAGTCTGGCAATCCACACACTGGGGTTTTGGTCAGAAAGTGACCTTGACCTGCGACAATCTGTGAACTTCAGTCTTGTCAGAGGTGCAAAACTGGCTTCTGAAATCCCGAGGTGATCAAATGCTCAGGTGCAAAATTAGCTACAATTACAGAATGCGACAACACTGAAGATTACTTTGATGGGTGTATTTACTTCAGGCCTCAGTGAGCTGTGCTGGCACTGTATGTCTGAATACCTTTTAGAAATACCAGCTGCTCCTCCTTGCTTCCCCAGTGCTGACCCATCCAGACTTGCTTGTGAGTGCAAAGACGGAGTTAGAAATGGTTTGCAAAGACTTGCCAGTCTGATGATAAAGTGTAGGGACTTAGCAGTGCTGAAAGTGCAGCACACTGGTCCTTGTGGAGACCAGGAATACTAGTGATGGGTCCACAGTTCTGGAGTCTGCAGAAGGATGGGGAGACATCTTCAAAAGGCATTATTTAAAATATACTCTTCAGCTAGATGTACAGGGAGCTCTAAAAGAAAACATTCTGTGCTGCACTTGCTTCACAGTTTTACTGTTTGTGTCTTAGACCTTACTGTGTGTTTCAATTTGGGGCTCCAAAACTTCCTAGCAAACAGAGGAAATGCTTTTGGTCTGGTGTGTCCCACAGCTTGGGCTAACTATCTCACCTCTGTGAAGCAGAGCAAGGTAGTTCTGCTCTACTGAGGCATGCACTTGGCTTCCCGCATGCGTGCTCCTCTGGTTGGTGCTGGCACCTTCTTTCTTTCCCCTCCTCTTCCCTCCCGGTTTTGTGTTGTGGCTCCTGTGCTGTGTATAGAAGAAGGTTCTGTTTTGTGTTCTTTTGCAATACTAGTAGCACTTGGTTTAAATTTAATTTTCTTCTTTCCAGCAAGCATTTTTGGCAGTGCCTTCTTTGCCCTTCAGCTGTTTTAAATGTTTATTTCTCATTTTGTGTGTTTGACAAAGACAGCACTTACACAATTCCTCTCTGAATAATTCCCTTTCTCCCTAGAGCCAATAAAGTCAAGAGATTATAAAATGAGACACTGCACATCTGTGTTAAGCGTCTAGGTTGCCCATCTTGTTTTCCTACTCCAGAAAAGAGTGCTTGGATATGAAACCTTGAGAGGACCTTTGGTACAGCAACCCCATGTGGTGCAGCTTGCTGCCAGATCCCTCTAAATGCCGTTTGTGCATGTTGCCATTTTTCCTGATGCATAAACTCAGCTTTGGAGGAAAAGAAAATTGAACAACCATACCTGAACTGTCAGTTCATAACCCATACTTAGCTATTCTCTTGTTCTCTAAGGCCTTGACGCATAATTAAGTAGTATAAACCACGCCCTTGTAAACCATGTTGTATTTTACACTTGCGGTATTTGTTCGGTAGCCCTGGTGCAGGGTGGGTTGCTTCTCCCTTCCCAGGGTGCAGAGGCCAGGAAGGCTCGGGCTGCCTGGGACTCACCAGCAGCTCCGGAGTAGGTGGCTGCTGGTGGCCATTGCACAGACCTGGCAGGTTTTGGGTGCCCACCCAAAACAGCACAGGCTGAAATAGTTCTGCGTGGGGTGCTGCCAGGGCAGTAATGCTGTCCAGCGTGGCGATGAGGATGGGCATTAATGAGGGCATGTACACAGAGTGCACAGACTTACCAGCAAGATGAAGTGTCTCAAGACTTTGCTGCTTTTAGACTTTGTGCATGGGTGTAGATTCCTCTGCAAAAACTGTAATGCCTTCCAGCTAATTATCTCATCTAAACAAGTCACCAGTGACTAAATGACCAAGTATTTTCTTCAAGTTCTGTATTACTTGCATTTAATTCACCAAATGCACCAAGAAATCGGTCTGGAACAAACCTCACTTTACAGGAAAAAGGATTTTAACAGAGAAAATCTGTTTGAGTATCTAAGGTAAAATAATCTTGAGATTTGTTCCAAGTTTAGTCCAAGATTAAAGCTGATCTAGAAAGAGAGAAAAAGCAATTATTTTAATTCTCTTAGTCTGTTAGAAATTGTAGCAATGAAATACTGGAGGAAGGAGGCCATCTTTCCTTCCCATAACTCCCATCTGTGCCCACACACTAATATTTCATATTGACCCTATAAGTCAATCTCTAATTTGGTGTCATAACAATAACACAACTACTCACAACAATCTTATGTTATAAATGCAACCTGAGAAGGCTGCTTTCTTTTTACTGCCAACTTTACAAACAGTAAAAAGAGTCATAAGTTATGCATCTCAGGAATTGCAGATCAGCTACTGGGGCCACGTCTATGGAACAGATTTAATTCACTCAAATTCTTGGTAAATTTGGAGAAATTGTTCTGGTTTGGAATCCTAGCCTGAGCCAATAACTCACATTACATTAAACTACTGCTTTTTTCCTGTCTGCAAATTGCAAATGAGTTAGATGCACTCACTATTTGACTGCTTTAATTTCTTTGGAGTGGAAATCTTCTTTTTTGTCAGTCACGAATACTTGAAATTTGCAGCTGTCTTGTTTGTCACATTACAAATACAGGCTGAAATCTTGCCATTGGCAAAACTCTCCTGGATTTCTCAAGACCCAGGTTTTTCCCCACGGGACACTTTCATTCTTCCACTGTCTATCTAACTAATTGCTGTAATGAGATTTGCAATGGGCAAGCATAAAATTCAACTGTAAAGTCTAAAGTGAGCTGTTACCTGAAATTCACTTTCCATGAGTATTCTCACAAAGAAGGCTGGAGCACTGAAACATACATGGAAAATGAACACAACAGGCCTGCAAACATCATTAAGTCCAAACGCAGTTTGGAGCTCAAATTACCTTACAAAGAAGGTTGTGGGTTTTTTCCTTTCAATATTATTTCAGCTCTGCAAAACTGCCTGTGTGAAAAAAAATTATATATATTATATATATTTATATAAAAATATATATAGGTGACATGACAGAGTTTCTCCATGCACCTGAGAAAATGAGCTGTGAGCATTGCCTCCCCAGAGCAACCTGCAGCTCCTGGCAGCTGTGCTGGGCAGGGACCAGCAGCACCCACCAGCCCTGCTGCTGCCTGATGCCCTGCACCCCTGGGCACTGCGCACCCTGCTCTGCCTGGAGCCTTGAGGTGATCAAGGGGCAAATGTATGCTCAGCATAGCAGATTTAATGCTGCTTATTGGTTTTCCTCTCCTAGTGATATCTGGCTGGGCACGACAGGGTGCAGAGTGCAGCACATGGGCCAAGCTGCGCGCATCTTTTCTGGCAGTTTCATTATCGCCTGGACTGGCTGAATCCTGACACAATGTCTACAGGCACAAGAAGTTCAGCACTGACTCTCACAAACCTAACAACACTTGCTTGTTTTTTACAGTAGATATTCAGGATGTCAACTGCTTCTCTTGCTTCGAAACACTTTGACATTAAATGATTGACTTGGCTGTACCCTAGCATAGAGGAAACTGACCCCTTCTTCACACTGAGATTTGGCACCCACATTTATCTTAAGTTTGAGTACTTGGAGATCTTTAGCTAGGCAGCTATGGTCTGCAGTAGAGATCATAAGCCTGGCATAAATTTCTGTTTTTAATGATGCAATCATTTTTAGGATATTTATCAACTCCAAAACACAAGTATTGAGCCTGTGATGAACATCTGCATCTCAAACCTGTCTGGCCATTGTTGACCTGGCCTACCAGGCCCTTCATTTTTTGCAACAGGAATGTTTGGCTCCAATTTAATGATTTCCTCCCTGAACCCTAAGCTGGCAGACAGGAACAAAAGGTCTTCCTTGGCAGGCTGTGCAGGCATCTTCTCAAAGCTCTGCATCATGCCTCGTGGTGTCACCACAACACAAATCACTATGATGGATCTGTGGCAGGAGTCTGGGAGAGAGGAGTGGTGTGTTCCCTGTTCAGCTAACAGATTCTCCTGCTAGGTCAGAAAAATGCTCAGATGACCAGAACTAGATCAGTCTAAAATCATCTGTTGAATGAATACTCTGTCAGCAGCTCTTTACTTGTCTCTTATGTTTGTGCTCTGGCTTTGTTAAGCAGCAGTAGGTCTGGGGACTTCAAGTAAATAGGAAAGTACTGAAGCAGAAGGCTCAAATATACAAAGCTAAAGTATTTTCCTCTCTAAGTCTGTGAGTCATAGAATAGAGGTGGTCATCAAAAGTTTAATATGAAGGTATTTGGCCCTCTATGTGTAGCAGTTTCTGAAAGCAAATAATATATTTCAGTAAGCGTTTGTTATTGAAAACTGACTGCTTAAGTGAATTCAGATTTCTCGGTCAGAAAAGCAGTTTTGAAGGGTAGGATCTGCAAGGACATACACAATTTTCTTTTGGCAACATCTTGCAGCTGTTTGTGGTAAACTGGTCTAATTGTTGCTTGTTAAAAGTTCAATAAAGTTGATGTGCAGCTTGTCTTCTTTACATTTGAAAACCATCAGACGCAGCTATATTCTTTACTTTCACATGGATTTTCAATCTGGCATCAAAAGTTTTGGTAACATTAGGTTATGGTTTTCATATTCCTTCTTTCTCATCAAGGAGGTTTTGCACAAGCCATTCCTCTTCTCTGTAGGCATAGCAGGTGCAAGATGGTTATTCAATTGAAATTCTAGTATATATATGTGTATATATATATATTTAATGTTCAAGTTCTCTGTCATTCTCTTTCCACTGCCTCGCTGTAGCTCTGTAATTGACACTCCTGTCAGCTCTATTGCTGTCCTGGACTTCTAGTAGTGACATTTGCTCTTTAACACACAGCTATCAACTGTATTAAATACAGCACCTTCGTGTCGACTTATCTGGTTGTACTTGTTGGAACAGCTCTATGGCATTTATTCAAGGGTGTAAGGAATTGCTTTTTCAATCATGGCTTGGCAAAGAGTAAACCAGGAAAGGATGCCTAAATGAGAATGTCTGTCAGGCTCATTTTCTTCTTCCTTTTAAAGCTGAATTTATTTTGTCAGTTTCTTGAGGAAGTGGAACATACCGATGTTTGATACTTAGCTGGAAGCTGAAATTAATTTACGTTCCTGAGGTAAAGGGAAAACAAAACAAAGTCTGTTTATCTTCTTACCATCATCTGCATCTTCTGCTGACCAAACCTGAAGGCTGGTCAAGGAATCAGGGCACCCCATTGTCCTGATAAAGCTGCCTAAAATGGGATTTGAAGGTTACTGAAAGAGCCTGGATATTTCATTGAAAAACTGTTCTAGCTCAGTGAGAAACAAACCTTTGTGATATTTGAGAATGAATGACTCCAGGATGGAAAATTACATTTCCTCTGTGTTTGCTTTCACTGGCCACAGTGTTCCTCGCTTCAGGAAACGTCCCATTGCTGCTGCCAGGGCCTGGGTTTCACTTCCCTCATGCAAGGTGACATCTATCCCGGGACAGCCCCCATCCCTAACCACCACTCATGTTTCACAAAGGCCCTTGGGTATACCTTCTGCTGACCCCTTGCTCCAAAGTGATGTTAGTCTTATTGAGTCAGCAAAAATATGTTTCCTCCCTTCCTACCAGAGACATGCTCATTGTATCATCTTGGGAATTTTCTCCCTGTCTCTCACATTGTCTATTTCCTTTCACCTTATTCCTTTCTGTATCTTTCCAAGGATTATTAGCTTTCCAGGGTAAGGTTTAGGTACTTTTTTTCCCTTTTTTGTAGAATACCTCATGTGCTTCAGAAAGCCTTATAAATAAATAATCAAGGTCAATGATACTGATAGTAGGGCTGAGCAGGAGTCATCATGTTTATTGTGGGACACTTGTTGGGAGGGCAGATGGGTCCTCTAGGTCTCTGCTGCATCTCTGCAAGCTTCTTTGGGTTTTTTGCACAGTTGAGCTACCACTATGTGCCACCCAATAGAAGCAACCCGTATATCTTTGCTTTAGAATTTATAACCTCAGTCCAGTATTGGTGTACATTAGCAAATTAGTGTGACTCCTGGAGGTGGTAGGTCTTTTGCTGAGCTGGTTCTGGAAATGCAGAAGCATTTCCAAGAGAGGCAAGAAAGTGGAAAAGATGACAGTTCCTACGGGAAGGAGGTCTTTCTCAAGGTTGAACTCACTCGAACTGGTAGTGCAATGTTCAGTCCCTTTAATTCCTGCTCACAACTATAAAATATATCTTTTTTTTAAATGTGTTTCCTATGCCAGGGCCCAAACTGCTGGTTGAAATTGATACGATGCATCATAATATTAGGAAAAATATCCTGTTCCATATATACTTCTCTTTAATGATGTGTGATTAGGAACCAAATAAGAAAAAAATAACATCATATTTCCTATCTCTCATCTGCAAAGTTCTTTACTAAGTTAAAACGACTAACGTTTCCATATGGACTCCAGCTGCTGAATACATAACTGCAATAGAGATATAACGCATAAATAACCTGCAAGATCTTTTTTCTAAAATGCAAACTGTTAACATCCAAAACCAGACATAAGAAATGGGTTCTTCTAATATTTGTCTGCTAGTGATTTCCCAGATATCCGATGCTGCAGGGGTACCCACAGGGCAGACAGGGCTCCCTGCCCCTGTGCCTTCAGCAGAACAGTGGTGAACCCATCATGTACCAAGGAAGAAAGCAAGCTGAGAAACAGAGCATGCACCACTCTCTCAAAGTCTTGCTCAGAGAGGTCCGCAGCTTGCAACATGCCACTCAAAACCAAGTAGGAGCGCAGAGGCTTTGTCAGGAATGTTTTCTCTTGTCCTTTTGTGAAACCTAAACACCTTCCAGGTTTGGAGGCTCCTGCCCTCAGAAGAGGACACTTAAATAAATTCCAGCATTTTTAACAAGTACATTTTCACAGTATTAACCAAACAAGCACAACTCTAATTTGAATTAGGAGAATGTATGGAGACACACTGGATTTATAAATATTTTATCTGAATCCCTTTTTAGTTATGAAATCCTTATGTTGCCATGTTCTACCTTTGCAGATTGTGTTGAATGGTATAAAAATATTTTAATTTAAAGATTTATAATGATTCTTTTGAAGCTAGGTTATTATATATATAATATACTTTTCAGCGTAACTGCTACATAGCTTATAAATCTATACAAATTACGTTTTCACTTGATAAATTTAAAAAAAATCATCCTTTCTACTGTCCTTTTGGAAAAGTAAGTATTCCAAATTAGTTTCATCCTTTCCCAAATCTAAGCACGGTTGGCCTGTTTTAGAAAAGCTATTTAAAATTATAGCTGTTTTCAGAATGAGAGGCTGATTCCAGTACCTATAACACGGTAATTGTTGCTTTAATTGTAACCACTAAGTAAAGCACTCTAGATCTGCAAACAGCAGAGAAGTTTGTTTAGAAGTAAACAGGAAATATAGCATTTGTCAGTGCTGTGAGGTAGTCTTCAAATGATAAATGACTTCAGACAACAGTGATTATGCTGTAGAAGAGAATATATTTACTCTAATGGGAGCAAGCTACATTTCCAAGGTCAATATTTTCCCTTATGCTCTGCACAGAACCTGAAGAAATCTTCTGTGGATGCCCTGTAATTTAAAATTTGAAAGAAATGTTGACAGAAAGAAAAGCATTTCTGCTGCTTGCTGCTTTTGCATGTTAATCTCTTTCAGCAATATACAAAACATTATCTTGACTGTCAGGCTCATTTTTGACCCTTCAATCTTCAGTTAATGAAATCTTTGCTGTTTTTTGGGGGGCTTGGCTGGTTTTGTTAATATACTTGGTCACTTGTTTGGAAATGAAATCAGTACTTTTAAGGAAGAAGCTGACACACGACTAACAAAGTGCCAAAAACCAGATTGCTAACTACTGAAGTGACATACATCTTCTTTGTAAGAAGAGATGTGTGTGCCTTGGCTTTAAAACATTCTCCTGACAAATTTTTGATCCAGAAGGAATAAACATTACTTCATAACTGGCAGATCCACATCATGATTATCTTTAAGAAATCACCTATTCAGTGCCACCACAGAAGAGCGTTCCGTCAGCTGAGCGTGGCTGGGCAGAGGAAAGCTGTGAGAGCCTTTGAGGAGAGGCCGATAGATGCTTATCTTTGCAGCGACAGCCAGATTTATAATATTAGCATCATATAGACAAAGCTGAGGAAGCTTTCACCACCGGTAGATCTAGAAGGGTGGCTCTGTTTTGCTCCCAGAGTAAGAAGGCTGAAGGCAGTATAAGAAGCTGAATTGCTGAATTTTGCTACATGCTGAGCAAGACTTTCCCAGTTGAGTAATTAGGAGAATGTGCAAAGAATATGTTTTTCCTCAGTGAGATTAAGGGATCAGAGTCAATGTGTGCATGGGACAGACCAAGTCAGCCCAAGTCAGTCTTGCAAAACTGCAACACAGGCATGACTTCACGCTGATGTTCTCATAGCACTCGGTGCAATCACATTCCTCCTGGAGTAAAACCCCTTAGGTTTAGGACAGTTTTTGGTTGCAAAATAGCCACAGACCTTTCACTGAGAAAGCTGTCTCCTTGTTCCTCCCAGGCATGGTCTGTGCACTGTCAGCTCCAGTGCAATGACAGACCACAAAAGCTGCTTGAAGGCCCGAGGAGAGATTGTCCCTCAGATAGGTACTATCAGACTGATTCAGGGCACCATGCACAACCTCCAGCTTCAGAAGTGACCATGGTGGCATATCTCACATTCTCATACACACGCATATATACAAACACACACACGCATATATACAAATATATTAGTTCTGGTTATTCAGCTGCTAATTGTATGATTAGCAAAGGACAATGCATTAAATGAATCCCTTGGGTAAGCACATTGTTTTTCATGGAGTTATACCAGCGATAATTAGGGCCCCTGTTCATTTCTCTCAGCTCTCCTATCTTATTAGGGACAGAAAAGAAGTCCCCAGCCCAATTAAGCATTCCAGCTGGGAAAAGTGTGAATTTCAGAGCCCATTCTTTTCCAAAACTTGGCTGTCTCCCCCTTAATTATTATAAGCTTATTAGTTACAGTAGTTTGTTTTGGAAGGTAAACAGAAATAAAACATTATGAAAAGTGATACAGTAGCAGAGACCACAACTATGTCTAACTCTGTCTGTGGATACCCATTAATGTCAATATTTTCATTAGATGACTGGTGGTCAGTGCCATTCCAGTAATTCATTATTTTGTCTCTTGTTCTCCTTTTAATACAAACTACCTCCTGCTGTTTGTGTATCTAGTCCAATACAGTGGATTACTCGTAGCATCTGAAATACCCTCACATTGAGATCGGAAAACAAACTAAATATTTTCCCCTGATTACAAGAAGCCACGGTAGGAAAGGATTTCTGAACAGAGATTGTTTGTGCTACCTGGAAAGCAGTATTTTCACCAGCTTTGATTGACAGTGACAGCTTAAATCCATCAAGGCCCTACCCATTACACTTCATAGGCAGTAGATTTGCCCATTTTGTAGAGACCCTGAATCCAGTGTGGCTGGATGTGTACGCCTGCATGAAGGGTGGCAGGGGACTGCCCCAGGCAGGGTAGGGAGCTCAGTGGAAAGGCTCTTCTGGAGCCTCATTCAGCAGCACTGGCTTTGGTTCCTTTGGGGAAGGGGTTTTGCCAGAGTTTGCAGTACCCTGGAAACTCACATTGAAATTGTTAGAGTGACTCCTCACCCTTAGCTGTCCTTAGCTGTTGGCAGGGTTTGTGAGCATGAATTCAATTGTACCTTGTGCATTTTTTTTTTTTTTAATAAAAGAGCTAGTTTTGCTGACATCAATCTAACCATGGTTTTGGTATCTAAGTGTTACAAAGCAGAGGTTTTCTTATAAATGTAAGCCTTAAAAAAATACATCCTCATGATTAAGAAAAATCCATTCTGAAAAAACAATCATCTTTACCTTCAAGCTGTAATCAATTATAAACTCAGGAGTTCCAATGTCAGTTCAATACAGCATTAATATTTCTAGGAACCTGTAGACTGAAGTAAGGTCCTAAAACAAATCATAACAGAGTCTAACTAAAATGTCCTTAGGGGAAAAAAGGTCTAGGTAAAATCTGTTCATTTATACAGGACCTAAAAAGCTTGAAATTAATTCCTGTAGCAATATGCAAGTAGTAGAGGAGCCTTATATTAACTAGGATCAATATCATAAATATACACCATGTCTTGTCACATCAAGAGACAGCTATTTAGATAAGCAGATCGCTTGATTGGTCAATAGAAGAGTAGTACAAGAGTCTGACAGACTCTACCACGTATCACCAGGTTTCAGGGACTGCAGGCGGTGCTGTCGTGCATGTCCACCCTTGTGCTGCTTTTGTGCATCCTCTGGGCATGTTTGATGGAGTCATTAGGTCGGCCATGTGCACCGATTCCTCCAGTTACCCTGTGGCACCTCTAATGTGGCAGATGTTTGCTTTCATTCTTGACATGTGTCCCAAATGCCCCCATTTCATTTCCCAGAGATGTGGAAACCATCGAGCTCCTTGCTAGCTCCTGATGTTTATTACAAATCCATTCTATTTCATATTTTCACTCCACTTAGCATTTCTGAAGCATTTTCTTTCAAAAGCTTTAAGTTGTCTGCCTGTGTGCCTCTGGGGAACATCCAGGTTTCATATCCATACGTTCAGATGGAAATAACATTTGAGTTGAAGATTCATAGTTTGGTCTATGAGTTGCTGATTTGGCCTTTAAATGTAGATTTTCAACAACCAAATCTTGTTTAAACTGGTAAATGCAGCTGCTGCCCTGCCAATTTGTGACCTTATTTCCTTCTGGATGTCCCCACTGGTTTGCATGTTACTGCCAAGGTATGTAAATTGACCTATAGGTATTCCCTTGCCCTCTAAAGTAATTCTTCAGCTGGGAGTTCTGGGGCTCTCATTAGATTGACTTTAGAAAACTGATTATGAATGCCATCTGTTTGTGATTAAAAATAATTTATTGTGATTACATGGTGAAATGTTGTTACTTTTGTACCCTATAGCTGCTGCCACAGTGCAGTCAGCTCTCAAGATTTCTAGCTGTTCAACACCTATGCATGCTCCTAGCTCTCCTCTGCTACCAGACTCATGGACAATATGTGCAGCAACCCTAGCTGCATTTCTTCTATCTATTTTAATTTATGCTAGTAATATTAATAAGATGGTAGTTATAATTATTCTAGTTTACTTGCAAAGTTATTTGCTGATTTTTCTGATTTTATTTTTCCAACTTAAAGATAGGCAAGCAAGAGAAAAGAAAAAGGACTAAAGGAATACATGTATTTTTTACAGTCAGATACGAACCTAGATGTAGTGTCTGTATATCAGGCTGAATTTGTCTCCTCTGAGTATCTGATAAAAAGGTTTTTGTGTCTTTTGTCTGCAAAATATCCTTTCAGCCACCACTAATGGAAAAAATATTAGTTTGTAAACATGATTGTACTTAGGATGGGACTGGTATTTGTGGCAAAACAAAAAATACCAAATTTCTAGAAACATAATATTTGCAAACTCCAAAACTTTGGACTAAACCCTCTTTTGTTTTTCTCAGTTGCTTTTCCCTCATTGAAAAGAAGAAAAGCGGGGGGGAGGTGTTTGTTGAATTTTAATTAATATTTCACAAAAAAGCAGCTTGGTCTGAAGTGAGACCCCTTTCTGACCTTTCCCAAATGGTCAGTTTGTGTGTGAGATTTGGTTTACTGTGCAAGCATTTGGTTTAGCAAGTGTAGTAACCTAATGGTGTTTCTAAAACACCGTGATCAAGAATTGCAAACAGCAAGGGAATAAGCATCAAAAATGTATATGGGTGTGCTTTCCTTTTATTTTCAGGTCCTCTTCTAGAACTGCACAAAGAGATGAATAAAAGCCCCAGGTTCATTATAATTTCATTATCATGAGCCTTGTTTTATACACTTCTACTATGCTTCCTATAATTCAGTTGCTTCACTGAATACATATTTCACTTAGTCATCACCTTAATACAAACTTTCCCAGGAACTTCTATAGTTTTTCTTTCTCTTTCTATTTGCAACTTTTGTGTAACTAAGAGAAGACAATCAAAATCAATGTATCTATTCAGAATATTTTCTGCCTAGATGCATAGGTGTGTATATATATATATATACATGTATATCATATAGAATGAGATATAGAAGTTATGTACTCTATATACTTTTGTTAAAATACATAAAATAAGTTATGCAGGCTATGCAGTGCAGTGTTTGGAAAACCATCTCCATACACCTATTAATCCATTAGCTGGTGTTCTTGAATGTCCACAAAAAAGCCGCAAGCACTCAGTGACATTACTCCAGATTCACACTGCTGGCATCCAGGCCAGAATTTGGCTTGGTAATGGCAATTTTACACAGGCTCTACACATGTGAAGTTGAAATTATATTTTCCGTATTTGCTTTATTTTGTACTAATTCATGTTAGGCTTTTTAGGTAGCGGTGACGCTTGCCAATACCCTCACAACTCTGTTGCTAGTAGTATATCAAAGATCATAAACTGCAGTCTTTCTCAGTTGTTGGGGAAAAAAAGCCCATGCACTTCTTAGTCTGGTGGGCATCCCCAAACACTGGCTGCCATTTGACAATGTGTGTGTGCAAGACAAGAAAACTATTGTCTTCACAACCCCAAACCAAATGCTGCTGCTGGGCTTGCTTGTCCAGCCGTGAGACAAGGGAGGTGGGGACAGCAGGTGCTGCTGGAGCCCCTCAGGTCCTTTTGCTGTCAGCTGGCAGAGCTGGAGCTCCCTGGAGAGACGGGGGCTGAGAGAGAGGGCTCCTGTCCCCCATGGAAGCCGCCTCTGCTCTGGAGCCCAGATCCATATGTCGCAGTGACTCATTAAAGCCTCGGTGTGTGTTTTGTGGTTGCCGAGGTAACAAGATAATTGAAGTAATTACCTTTGCAAATTCTCTTGTTGATATTCAGCCTGTCATTGGGCAACCTGAGGCGTGCATGCCATAGCCTTCTTTTCTGGAAACCAGAAATGCATTTTAAGTACAGGGCGGTATATATTCTCGGAAGAGTTTTGGGGTTTTTTTCTTTTCCATTTCACAGAGCACAATGCTTTTTTCCAAGCAAGTCAGTTTTTGCCTTAGGTACCCCTCTGAGACTCATCACAGCTGTAGCAGTCATAGATATGGTTCTTTCCTTACATTAAATAAACATTCCTGTCCTGACTGGCAAAACCTCTGTCTCTGCTTTCCACGGAACCTGCATAGGCAAGGCTGTTAATGTTACCACACAAACGCTGATGCTATCAGCCAAATCTACTCCAAGAGAAAATGCAGGAGAAAACCCTACCTAGTTGATAAGAGTAAACCTGCAGATGCTTTGAAAATGTCCAAATTAGCAGTTGGTAACTGAGATCACTTCAACGAACAGCTGGGTCTTATCTCAGCTGATTATAGCAAGGTGCATTTCTGCTCGTGTACATTTGCTGACATTTGCTTTCCTACACGTCCATAACTAGCAGCTCAAACCAGAGCCGTGGGTTTGGTGGTCAGATGTCCCCACACAGCCCTGTTGCCCTGCGTTCCCTGGTCTCTCAGCAGCCCCAAAGTCCCTGTGGATGCCATGGAGAAGCTTTTGTTTTGGTTTTGATACACATTGGTGGATCTATTCTAGGTATTTCACTGGAACTAGGAGCATTCATTTTATTTATGACCCGAGGCAAATTTGAATGTTGGTTTCCAGAAGTGTTAAAACAGTATAGACAGAGTTTAATGGGCCAGACTCCAAGCTCTATAAATTTAACTATTCCCATATATCCAGTGTAACTTACAAGTTGATTAAAACATGTGTGAATTGATTCCTGTAGACTGACACTTCCCGGGTGGCTGTAGACTGAGAAATTATCTGGTTTTGCTTTATAAAGTGCCCTGTAACTCATATGTGTGACTTGGAAGTTGTTTTAGGAAATCTCTGAGGATGCTGGACTGGCTGAGCTGACAGTTTGGCTGGGAGACAACAGACAGATTATTATACTCTTTTTTTTTTTTTTTTCTTTTAATCACTTGAAGGTTGCAAAAAACACAAACAGTGTGGCCATAAAGAGAGAGCAGAAACCACCAGAAAAGCAGAGCCCATCCCTGCCCCTTTGAATGAAAATTGACTGCAGCCTTGGACTTACACAAGTGCAGTAATTTTAACTAGACAAGTAACACCAGAATAGTTTTGGTGATACCAGAATGGTTCCTAAGCAATAGTAGCACTCCATAACAACCACCTCAACAAGACACTGACCGTTTTGCTCCCACATGAATCCCACCCCAAATGCTTCTGTGCCCAGGTTTTAGGGTAGACTTAGGGCAAAGCCCTGCCTTCCAGCCCACCTGTCTGACAGGATAGGAGAAATGGACTTAGAGGCCTTCAAAGGGGATTCAGGTAGGGGGAAGGAGGAACTAGGGAGCTCCTTCTTTCAGTCTGTGGAGCTGTGAGGCTATGAGGTCAAGAAGCACCTGGGGAAAAGGGTGTTATGGGGAGAGGAGATGCTTCCCTCATCCTTGCAATAGCTAGCAGGACATCATCATTTCCCCACAGGGGTCAGTCCCCATGGCAGCCAGCCTCCGCCACCTCCCAGTGTGTTCCCAGCATGCCTCATTCTATATTTTTCCCCATAGACCACTCTCCACAAATATGCCTGTGCACATCTGCTGATGCAATTGCGTGACCTCCTGTGAAGCTCTTCTGTCATTGACTCCTGCTGAAGAGGTTGCAGAGGAAAATTATAGCATCCTTGGCAAGACATCATGGAGCCAATCTTGATTGTTTTTTTAGGGCCACCACTAGAAAAGCTTCATAAACTGCTCCATTGTTCCATGCCAGTAAAGATGTCAATCAGAGCTATCACCTTCTCCCTATTACCACTAGCCTTTTACCTATTATCTTTGATAGCAGTTGCTAATGTTACAAGCAAAGATAATGATACACTCCTAAATAAAATTGCTATAAACTTGATTATGATAATAGAATAATGAAAGGTGTATAGTTTCAGCAAAATTTTACAGTGTATGTTTCATTATCCTTGCAGGGAGGCTACCTCCACTCCTCTTTAGTGCCATGCAATACCCAGCTGAGGGACAATCTAATTTAGATACTGCGTCTCCAGCAGTGGCCAGGGGGGTTGTTTCTAGAAGAAAGCAGCCAACGCTGCCCTGAGTGTGTGAGGTTGCAAGGTTTTGGATTAAACTCAGCCTGGAACTGAATGGTTTGGGATTTTATTTGGAAAATCTGTGCTAATCTGGTTTTGTCACCCTGTCATTTCACTGGTTGTTTTCAGTCTTCATTTGTGTGTTGCTATTTGTAGGGTGTGTAAGAATGAGACTAATGAAGTGCAAAGGCTGTGATGAAAACACGGTTTTGCAATGTGGCATGATGTTGTTTTCTATAGAATTAGACCTAAGTAGTAAAATCAGTTTTTAAACTTATGCTGGGGTTTTTGATTGTTCCGTGAAATTCTAAGCAATGCATTCCTGGGATTTAGTTGGGAAATCAGAGGAGTGTGTACTTGCCAGTTGTAAATCATATTACTTAAAATCCCCATTAACAAATATGTTTCACTATCTATCTGCATAACCTAGCATGCTGGACTACTTCCAGGTAACCCAAACCAGACGAGAGTTTGGGTATTGCTTAAATTACTGAGACACTTGAAGTGGAAGCCTAATTCCACACTCTTTGTATTACATGTTTTTCAGGTCTTAAAATTCTCTTTTAAATCCTGATTCTGGAAGGCAGTAAGATAAGTGCCCAGTCCTAAGCCCAGGAGAACTCCCCAGCATGTCATTGCACATGAACTCTAAAATTAGCAACGTGACAAGCGACTGTTGAATTAAATGCTATGTGGTGGAGAAATATTGTAGGTGAACTGTATGTGTATTGTGGGTGAGAAAAAAAGCTTGTGACAAGCCTCATTTTGAAGACTGGGTGGCTGGTATCCATCCAGTGAGCTACTTATATCCTCCTGCACCACTTTTTCAGTTATTCGATTTGCTTGAGACCTGTATCATGGCTGGAAACGAAAAAACTGGTAATTGAATTGGCAGGGTGCTCTCCCATAAGCAAGACCTAAGAAGTTGTACCTCAAATGTGCTGCCATCTCCTTAAACACAATGGGATTGTCATAGTCTGTGGGAGCAAAACAACCTGGGTGGACCAGCCACTGCCTGTACAGGAGAGGCTGACTTCACTCCTGTAGACTGGGCTTCCTCCTGAGCCCAGACAATGATATGTAAAAGTGAAAATTGGGAAATTCTTGTAAATTCATCACAGTGAGTATGACCCCAGGAGAAGGTATCTTATCCTTCTGATATATCTGTTGCATTCTTAATCTTAGGAGAGTGTTTGCTGCATTGTTATCCAGTAGTTTTACTGAACATCCAAATGCTGTAATTTTTTTTTTTTTTCCTTTCCTTTTGATTGTTCCCTTTCTTGTCTCAGCAGGCAGGCTGGGCAGGTTTCTGTCCTATGTTTTCTGTGTGGGTAGAGGAAAGTTAGCATCTCTATAGCTTTCAGCATGCGAGTCGTCCTAATAAAGTGGATAGCGCTCTGCAAGCTCAAAGGTCCACCATTAGGGAGGTGCTTAGGTACTGCTGATTCATGGCCTTCATCCCCACCACTTCTTTGCTCTTTCTCTTACTAGAAGGTTTACTCTTTTCAGTATATCCCAGTGATCTCTGGAGTTAATAGGCTCATTACATGAATTCTGCACAAAGGCAGCTACAATCCAACACTTATAATGACCCAAAAAAGTCACCTCTGTTCAAGGCATTTGAAACCAGAAGTTGGGTTGGTGTTTTGTTTTATTTTTTTTCTTTTTCACAGGACTTAACAGGAAAAACATTCGAGCCCTTTTCAGCGGCATGTGGGTTTAGATTAGTATAATAATCTTTATTATCTAAATTAATGGAATTTTTGTATTACATAAATGTTTATATAACACAATCCTTGCCAGTGCTGGAGGTCATGGGTGTTGCCACTGTATGATATTTTGCATTCTTTAATATTTACGTTATTTATTAACATAATGGCCAAAATTCCAAACAAGTGCATAGTCACACTGCTGCAAGCCTAATCTTTGAGTTTCTCTCTCCAAATTCACTTGAGAAAGTAAGAAGGCGACAGTGAGCAGAATCACCTTTCCTGTAGGCACTGGGGTCAGAGGTCTAGGTAGGATGCAGGTGTAAATAAAGCTCTGACCCAGGAGTCTGTGAAGTCATTTCGCAGCTGTGGTGAGCACACAAACAGGCTCAGATGCTTCACAAAGCATGGGCAGAAATTGGACACCTACCAGTCCCAGATGTCTGACAAGGGAGCACATCTTTTCATGGTCTCTTTCCTGGACTTCTATTGTACTTCTTCTTGGCAAGTGTCCGTAGTTCAGTTATTGCATCACTTTTCAGAACGTGTTACCCAGAAGGAAACCTCAGGCCTTTAAAATGCCAATTTTCAGTATTGACAGCAGCATACTCTAATGAACCAACGAATAGTATTTAAAATATTTACAGCTGCACAGCAAATTAACCATTTTCAGTGCTGTTTCAAATACCCACAAGTTTATAAACAATGTTGCCAGTGCAGTCCTTCCTGTTGCATGCAACTTGCTGTTCCTGCTTGCACAGTGCACAGAAACTGGAGAACATAGTACTGGTGCATGTGGCCATTATCAAAAGTACAGGCCAGTACATTACGCTTCCCTTTTGAGGGAATGTGGTCTGTTTTCCTCTGATCTTTGTCCAGGACGACAGTTTTGTAGTGTCTGCTGTGTGCCTTGCACCAAGGCAAGGCTTCCTTGGGGAAAACAACTGAGCTTCAGGCATTTTCTTTCACTTGCATGGTGAAGAGTTACACTTCAAATGAACCCCCAAGATGTTGCGTCTCCTTAATTTTTACTTCTTACTCTTCAGCCTGAGAAATATGACAGAGCTCTGTGTCTCAAAAGAACAGTGTCTCCTGAGACTGCCAGCATGCCCTCCTGAAAATATATGGGTTTCCCACAATTTTCTTCATAGTACTTCTAGCTGTTTTGCTTGTCCCAGTTAGAAGCAGAAACTGCCAGAAGTTCATTAAAATGAAAAATGGTGAGTGAAATATATTGTAAATCCGAACTTTCAAAGCCCAATAAGGCTTAATTATGATTTCATCCAACATGGCTCACATAATTATTTCTCCAAGGTTTCAATGCTGTAAACCTGTCTTCTGCAGCACACATCCACATTCCCTTTGGCCGTGCCAGGAACTCACATCCAGATTTATCACTTGAGCTTGAAAGCATACAATGATCCTTTAAAACCTGCCAATTGCTTGAGAGCTAAATATCGCTGCCTCAGATCAGGAGCACTCTCTAAAGTGAGTACAAGGAAGTGCGGGGAACACTGAAGAAACCATATCTATTTATCTAAGACAAAGCTGGCAAATTTTTAAGGTAGTCTCCTCCAGGTACTGTCAAGTAACACTTGGGGTCCCTACATAATTTGGACTAAAAGCAATATGTCATTAATGAAAGTGAAAGGCATGTCAGAGATAATTTCCTTTTTATATTATGTTGTCATTCTGCCCCTTTGCTCCAAATGTGATACATGTCATCACTAGTAATTCCTGCACCCCACAGCACGTCTGTTTTTCCCTTTAATTCAGTGGTTAGATGGACTGGCCAAATTACACATGGTTGTGAGTTCCAGTGGGGACACAGCTGGCATATTTAAGAGACTGATTTCAAATTTACATTTGCAATGAAATGTATGGGGTGGTGTTCCAAGATACTTGCTTTGTCATTGTCCTCTAATGTAGTTCATTTTTGGTATTAATATATTAACATTCTTAAATTGTAGGAACTCAGGGAAATTTGTAATTGTGCTCTGATGGCTCCTTTCCCCTGTTGTCCTTGTGAAATTAATTCTCCTAGGGATAAATAGATAGGAAAGTTAAGGAGATTTGACCATTTCTACTTTCTGTATTTTAGAGTTTATCTTCTTACACATATGAAAAATCTTATCTACTGTTTCATTTGCAATTACCCCCAGCTTCTGTCCACCCCCTAAAGATGGGGTCACTGTGTCCATACTCTTCTGCACTAGCAGCACAGCCTTTCGATTTCTGGAGGAATTGCACAAGCAAAAGAGAAGGCAAAAGTGACTGATAACAACAGGCTCATGCAGTCAGTAAAAATTAGAAGTCGGGTTACTTTTTAGGCTTTATTTTCTCTGTATCTCAGGCATCTGGATCATTAAATGATGCTGACAGTTCTTCTAGAGTTCTATTTCCTTGCTGTACCATTTGCACAAGCAAACAAACTAATCCCCTTTCTAAAGCCTATACTGTTTGTCTTCTTCTTAATTCTCTGCTTGTTTGTACTACTTTGTGGATCATTCAGGAGTTTATTTTTCATGCTGCTTGGAAAAGCTTCTAGCCCTTCAAAAATTTCAGGGACCTTTGTATGCGATCTATGTGTACATGATAACGTTTGAATACCACTAAGATGAGAAGGAAAAAAAACAGTAACTCTGCAAGTCCAAGACTCTCCCCCTGCACACCACAATATAAGCAAAAAAACTCAGTATATACCCAAGGATTACATGTTACATCTTATGCTATGGATCTCATTAATGAACATTTACATGTGTGTAATATTGCTGAGTTAAATCCCTAAAAACAGCCCCAAACCTCCGTGCATAGCGTTCTTCCTCAGTCCAAGCACTGTGCTTCTCACAAACCACATCCTTTCCTACACGGGCAAAACATAATCGACACGACTTCATACGCTAACTTGCATATAAACAGTGACCCTATTTATATTTCCCAGCAATCTTTCCTGTGAGTAGCAGGATTACTAATTGCTGGCTTACGGCTCCTTCCTCCTCGCAGCAGTAAGACCAGTGGAGCCTGGCCGCTCTCCAGGTTTCTCGGCGGAGGAGACAGGCATTTCCAGCCCTACGCGTGCAAAGCCCGCTCCACCCTTCACGGAGCCAGGCCAGCGGCAGACCCGGCTGGTTCTTATCCCGGCAGAGGCACAGGTCTGTCTTTGCACAGGCTACTGGTTGACGGGGCGCTTGGACGGGGATGGGAGTTCAGGAGGTGACCTGGCCCTTGCCTTCTGTTTACCCCAGAGTAGAACGGAGGGTTCCTATAAAGCAGCCCTTAATTTGGGGAAATGATGTGCGGTTTCCACTCGGAAACTCTTAATTAAATAGTCTGCGTAGGCTTGTGAGTGGGTCTGTGTTTATCTGAAGGCAAATTTTGTTTTCTTGGGGATGGGCAAATAGCAGGGTAAATCAGGAAATAGCAGTGTTTGCTCTGCATAGAAATGGCCAGTGCCAACTTTACCAGCCCTGGACTAAGGAAAGCAGAAGTGCAGAGATCCTGTGCGGTTTGCAGTTTTCCTGTTTCTGATTTAAGCATCTAATTTCTATATTAATTTATATTGTTTACCTAGGAAGCCTGCTTTCCTTCACCTGTGGGAGGTAAAACACTCTGCAGCCAAGAAAATAACAATTCTTATGAATTCACCATAGACAAAAGAGGCGCTTTTTTTTTTTTTTTTTTAAGACACAGTTTACCAAATGAGATTTGCACTCCCCTTATATCTCTCTGTCTTGATTTTTTTTTTTTTTTTTTTGTTTTAGTTTTCTTTTTTCCTCAGGGCTTTCCATTGACTGGATTGTCTAAACACTTTGACCACGATTGCCAAATCAGAAATACTTTCCTTCAGAGATAATTATCGAGATAAAACTGTTGACTAGCTGCCTACAGAGGAGGAATACACACCACAAGGAGTTCTTAGCACTTTTATTTATCATCTAGAGTATCTTAATTATTAGCATTACGACAAAGACTTGGGCTTCTCCCATGAAGCTGGTGACAGACGTAGTGATTGATGGTGGTGGTGGCCGTGCTCCTGGCTTGTCATGCATCCGCACTTTATGTTTCCCATCCTTCCTTGAGGTGGTGGTGCATGGTGGGGGAATGTAACCCCACAAAAGCGTGAGAGTATTGGTTCCTGCGATGGCAGGAGGCTGGCAGCAGGCAGGAGCCTGTACCCTGCCTGCAGGCAGAGATGGGGGTGCTGCCGACTGCAGTGGGGTGCACAGCTGCCTGCAACAGGTTGCGAGTCCCTGTTGCTCACAGGGTTTGCTGCTGAGTTTGGGGTGCTTGGCCACCCCAGGCACCTTGCTGTGGGGGCTGGCACCTTGCAAAGAGGGGAGAAAGAGGGTAGGGAAATGAAGCAGCTGCTTGGCTGCTCTTGCTCTGCCTCCAGTGCCAAAGAGCTGTTTCCACCTACTTTTCTAAAGGTGACTTTCATCGGGGAAAAAAAAAAAAAAAGGGCAGGTTTACAGGTATGTAAACACCTTGTTTTACAAACAGTAATTATAAAAGCCTGAGTTGACCTGACAGCTTTTCGTTTAGGAAAATATTCCCTGTCTATAATGAATCTCCTGTCACTAATTCCTGTTTCCAGAAACAAAGTGTGCTGTTCTAAGAACTTGTTGCACAAGTGAATTCATAACAAAGTAATCATGGAGAAAGTGGGTTGCTTATAGCAAAGCTTTTATAAAGCATCACAGACACGGTTATTTTAATCTTCCAAAGTGTCTCTATCAGTACTTCCCTTCCTCCGAGCAATTTGGACCAGAGTGACAGCAGCAATAACTGCAAGATGAGTCACCGGCTGTATCGTAGGCGAGACATCATTGCAGAGGGAAGGCCAAGAAACAAACCTTAAAAACTGACTTGTTTTTTATGCTGCTGCTGTACCTGTCTCCCTGGCAGTCTTTATAACAGCACCATGAGTGTCACCAGACTTGGGCCCATCAGCATTGCCCCATCAATTTTAAGTTGCCAGTTCACCTCCACAAAATCACTCACAGCTGACTCCGGTCATACAAGATCTTAGTTTCTGAGCTGTTTTTTTACACCAACATCAGTTAAATAAACATGTTCTTCGAGTGTTTTATGCATTTTTTTTACTTGAAATATTTTACAGGATGTTAACTGTTAATTCAGAGTAGGCCATTTGGGGTTCGCTCTCTATAAAAATCAATGATTACAAATATTTAACAATGCATAAAGGAAATAGTTTTTATTTAATTACTCTTATTAACAACAACTGTGATTGTGTTATACATGTCTTATGATACTCACTGTATCACAGTGTGTGCAGTACACTGTTTGTTAATACAGTTCTCACAGCTGGCCACGGTGTGGTCTCTATGCCATGAACAGTGTCTGAATACAGAAATATGCAAGTGCAAATTTAGTCCCTGAAATCCAGATTTGATCTGGATTTGAGACAGTGGGAGGTAGGAGGTGAGCAAGTCTGACTTCTTGAAATTGTTGTTGACATTAGCGTCCAGCTCCAGAAAAAAAATGGCCAACAGGAATTAAAACAAGTGCATGTCTCAAAACAGACTGGAATTTCACACTTTTCCCAGGATGGGAAGTTGGGAAGGGAATTTTATCCTACAAGGGAGGAGGGAATGGAGCTGCAAGTACCTGGCACTGTTGGGATCCACTCGCCAGCTCTGGGGGCTGGGGCCCAGGAGGCAGCTGATGAATGGTAACATGATCCATCTTTTGTGTGAGGTGAAGGAGTTTTGGAGCCAGGCAGGGAGAAGGGAGGGCTGAGCCAGCCAGGAGCATGCACCGACTAGCACCAAGGCAGAGAAAACAGCTCTTGGAACCACTTCCATAAATTTTATTTTCCTTGAAGCATCCGACAGAAAAAGAGCAAGGGAAAGGGAGGGGAGAAGGGAGACAGATGGAAGTGTGAGCAGATCCATCAGCTGGAACACAGCCTCACAGAAGTGTGGATAGATCATTTCACCTTTTGACACAGTCACCTTCTGCACGGGCTGGAGAATGTCGCCTTTAAGAGTCTGCTGCGCACCTCCTCTCCCTCAGCTTGCCCCTGGCTGCTCCTGGAGAGCTCTGGAGAAACAAAGAAATCAATGAAGCCGGAGGACTCGGCAGTGCATCGAGCAGGCAGAGACACGCGGAGAAGCAGGGTGGGGAGGGACCAGGAATCCCCCGTCCAAAAGAGACTTTTAACTTCTATTCTGTACTCTGACACCTTCCTCTTAATGTTGTCTTTCTGTGCTGAGGAAGTATTTCTGCATGGTAAGAAAACCTGTATGGGAGGAAAGTCAATATAAACACATCAGTAATCTTCAAATATTTCCTTTTTTAGTTTGGAGTACTTTAAACAATAATGAAATGTAAACATAAATTACTTCTTTCCAACCTGTAGCACTAAGGGCTGGACCATTAACTGTTTCCTTATCCATCACCATAACTAACATGCAGTTAGTTATATGGCAGCTCCCAGGCAAACCATTTGAATACAGGTTGCTGCCGCCAACCCGTGTCTCAAAACAGCATGTTCTGAGAAGATCATGAAAAGGGCCTGATCCAAGCCACTTCTGAAGCAATGAAATCAATTGTATTGACTTCATCTGGGCATTTGGATAAGACCCTGAGACAGAGTGTGGAGAAGTAAAAATACATATGCTGATGCTCTCAGCATTTCTCTCCTAGATTTAGATCACCGTTTTATTTGGGAGACGGAAAGAGATAGTGGGACACACAGTCACCAGGGCAAAGGGCAGAATTAGCTAAAGCATATAAATGTGTTAGAGTGCTTTACAAGGGTTCTAAAAAGTGCTCAGTGAAATAATTTGTGTCTAATAAATGTATGACTAAGAACACAGTAATTTTGACAGAGCCATAACTGCTTCTAGCAAAGGCTTTGAATGCAAAACAGATCAGATGACTCTCAGACAGAGAAGAGCAATGGGTTGTTATTGCAACCACCATGGTAACTTCTCAGGTCTCTCTACTGTAATTCCAGGGTAAAGCAGGAGAGCAGAATACAGCATCACTGGTACTACAGCAAAGACTTATCTGTGTTTGTAATAAAGTATATTCTTACTACAGGGCCACAAAGACCCCTTGTTTTTAGTGCTGCCCGGAAAAAAAAGGCAGTGCTTGCCAGCTCGCTAAGAGATAGGGGCCATTACAGGCTACCTTGTCCTGCACCCCTCTTTCAGTGCTTTTAAGTGCAGCTGTGTTTTGCAGAAGCATGAGGATCTTACTGGAGCTGTGCTGATTACATGTGATCACACGTGCTTTCACAGCCTTCTGAAGCAATCTGTTCCTTTACTTGCTACGCTGACTCAGGTCAGTTGCTGTTAGGAAATAATGAAGGTCGCTGTAGTGGGGATAACCACCAAAAGCCAAAGACACCTTGCTAGCTAGGCCTTGTAAAAAACCCCAACCCTAACATTTTAGTGGCAGAATGGCCCTAGAAACTTAGGGGAATAGACTTGTGGTTGAGGTAGAGGAGGTTTCATACCAGGGACAGACACAAGCACAGTTCACAGCTGCAGAAGTTGTAGAATAACACAAATGTACCACACTCCAGCTGCCAGGGACTTGGGGAACCCCACTGAGAACATAGCAATAGGGTTGCTGCTGTTATTGGAATAACTTCAGCAGTGAAATAAATTGTTTTTTGAATGCTTAGGGAGTGTTCATTCCAGCGTTGTTGCAAACTATGGGTGCAAAGAGAGAGGAAATGAACAATGATACATACCGAACTATCTGTTCCCTAATGTGTAGGTGATGATGGGAGCAGAACAAGATGCTCCAGAGTTAAAACATGCAAACAGAAAATATATCTCATTAAAGTGAGAAAGTACAGTGTGCATTTATTGCTGGACATAAATGACAGTGTTGAAATTAAGCGTCTCCTCTGTAACCCAATGGGAAGAACATTGTGTAGGAACCTGGCAATTTGGACTGTGGTCCACGTACTGTTGGTTGGCCTTGGGAAAGTCACTTCCTTAAAGTCTGTGCAAGACAGAAATAGTCACTTCCTTTTCTAACTGAAATAGAAGAGTGAATTATTATGGCTGTTATTTTGGTCCTCTCCAGTCATTTTTCTCAGTCAGTTCAGCTTTTGTATCAGGGTGGTTGTCCTCTGACATATGACACACTGAGGAAGCTTAATCAGGTGTCATTTATGAAATGGGATTACATTTTACTTGTAGTTTAACAAGAACCCAACTATATTGTCCAGTGAATCATTGCAATGCCAACCTCTTCAAAATTTATGTAGCTTAGATAAACCACAGGCCGTTGCTAAGGAAGATATTATAAAATTATAATAATTATAACAGTGAAGTAGTGTAACAATTCTCTAACGGGGGCATTGTTCATTTTTCAGATTTTTCTTGGGTTTATATGGATGGCATTTAATTTGATTGTTTTTCTCAGGTCTTACCACAGTGCTTATACTTTATTTTCAAACAATGAGTGAAGATATTTGTCAAAGGCTACAGAAAATCCTGGAAGTCAGAAATGCATGTAGTGTTTATGATTGCTCAAAGCTACGGAGACTGCATTTTGACTATGTCTGCTTACAGCCTTTTTCTGTAAAACAAAATGATTAAAATAGAGTATATTTTGTGATGGCGTTTGGAATACTTTTTTTTGCACTTGCCTGGTAAAAATAAGTGTCAGTGCAGCTGACTGAGGAATGGTACATGCACCACTCCTCAGTGCTAGTTTGAGGTGGAATTTAGTTCAGTGTGTCTCAGTTCTCTCTTCTAATACCCCTGAAGGTCATGCTTGAAAACCAGGAGAGGTGGGGGGGTGTCATATAGATTTTACAGCTTCAGACATTTACCATTAAAAAGCATTTAATATGTGTTTATTAATCACACAATGCACTTCCTGCATTACCCAGCCAAGCCAGGCTTTCGCGGTGCACAATAGTGTATTTATTGCATAGTCTCCAGGGCAGGGATTTAGCATTTGGCCAGCAAACAGGAACAGAATGTTTTCGTCGTCTATGACTAACATGATGACTAAGTGCAGGACTCCAAATGGATCCCAGATCTACTGGGACGGTGCAGGGCAGGATATGAAGAAGATAACATCTGAAACCACTCTTAGCCCCAGTGAAAGGAGCACAAAACTGTTTCTGCCAACCCACTGAAAAAACGGATTTGGTTGCCAAGTAGAAAACATTTAAAGGTTCTTATTGAAATGATTGTCAGTTCTGAAGAAATCCAAATAGTAAATGACTGTATTTTTAATGAATTTCCTGTGTATACTGATCTATGAGTTGCTGGGACACATACGCACAATACTGTGATGACAGGAGGGCATCACCATGACTGTTAATCTAAACAAGATGAAAAAATAACAGCCAAAAAACGCAGTGACTAATGAAACAAGGACTCACAAGGAGGAAGAAGATGATGGTTATTTTTATTTACTTCTGCTTCTTACTCTTTCTTCCCCTGGATTGTTCATGTAGATGAGCCAGAAATGTTAGATATTAATTCTGTTCTGCAGTAGTGTATTTAATAGGAGTCTTTAGCTTGCTATTGCTCCTCATCTCATGTGAGAGAGTTTGTGTGAAACACTAAGGCATTTTTGAAACTCTTTTATATGTTAAAATAATAATAACCTGACTTCTCAACATGGGTTACACGGGATTTTTTATAATAGAGAGAAAGACACTGCAGTACTTTATCAGAAGTCCACCAGGCAACAGGTGCATCTAAAACCTTACCAGGAGTGTTGCAAAAACTCTAAATACTTTCACCCTGACAGCTCGCTCACTCAATTTTTCCTGCACTCACCCCATAAGTTAGGAAACCTGCAGGATAAACAGGCCCTTCATATGGACCAGTTCTAGTCATAGGTCTTCCATGCATACTTCGAAGAAAAAGTGGTTGTTTCACATTATACTGTTGTACTGTAGGAAATACACAGAAGTTGTGAGTTTTCCCCTTTCTCCTCTACTCGAGATGTGGCTTTTTATCTGATGGGGGGTTAGGTAGTTCTTGAGATTTTGTCAGATGTTATTAGCTGCTCTGTAAAAGTATGTATACAGCTCTGTGTTCCACATAACCCAGGCTTGCATAAAGATAAAATATTTAAAAATATGCTGTTGGATTTTCTTTACCTTGGCCTTATTAATTATAGAAAATAACTACTCGTGCTTGTGTTGAAGGAAAGTGTTTCTTTATGGGTTAGCAAAATAAGCTACTCAAAAACACTAAATCCTTCCAAAATACCCTTGCAGAGCTGTCAAAGATAGCAAGACCTTGAGTTATAATATCAACAACATTATGTTAATGCTGCCAGAATCTTAGGGAAGCATGAGTTTGACACTAAGCCTATTCAGAAATGACATAACATTCCCTTAATTAACATACATTGTCATCTCAGGATGCAACCTTCCTTTTCATGCTCTTTTCAGTGTGCTTGCCCCTCCAGCAACAGATCAGGATGCCTGTGTGTGCCTGTTACAAAAGTGAATATTGTGCAAATAGGAATCAAAAGTCACTTGAATTTTTTCTTGTGCATTTCCCTGGTGTTTGAAAGAGAGCAGAACTGATCCTGTGGGCATTTATTTAACACAAGGTCCTGTTTTCTTTTCTGGGACTTCTCTGAGAAACAGTAATTTGAAAGATCACCTCTTGTAATTATACACAATTAATATGAATCCAGCTATTGCATCATAAAACAGCGTTAACAGAAAGTAGCATACATCACATGTTCCTGATTGGGATGAGATTTGCTCTTGATATGCAGGGGAGGTTAGCGGGTTAATTTGCTTGTTTGTGTATCTTTAAACTTATTAATCTAATATTCTTAGGTAATTTTCAATTGGATACCTGCTTTTAGGATCCGAAATCATATATTGGCATCCAAGAGAACAATCACATTTTTCGAAGTGCCAGGTACCATCTGTGTCACATAGTACTTTGAGATGGCTCTGTTCAAGTGCCCACAGTGGCACTCTAGCCAACTTCCACCTGGAGCATGAACTAAACACAAAATAATTTGGCAAGTTCAATTAGTGCTTACTAATTTTTCACATAAGTTTGAAGCCCTTCTTGCTTGGCTTTTGAGGCAGAAATACTAACAATCAAGTTAATATCATATGTAATGCTGTTATTTCCAAACTAATTAAAAGCAGAGTGTTAGAGATTTGATGTAGACATTTATTCTGACAGGATATAAACCTCTTCTTAGGACTAGCTAAGTTGAGCAAACTACCTTGAACTGATTTTCAGTCCCTTGTTGAGATTTGGGGCAGTTTTTATTCTACATGACCCAATTTACCCAACCCTACATTCTTATTTGTCATATTTCTGCTGTCTTTTGTTGCTACATAAAGCTTTTTAAATGAAAGCCTGAAGGAGGGATGGTTGTATATGAATATTATTGACCTTCTGATCATCTGACACAAGGTCTAGTTCTATTTAAACCACACAGCATGTTACATCTATTTTGTATACCATGGGCCTTTGACCAGGTTACAGAAAATAGGTCAGTACCTAGGATAAGCATCAGTTTTTCCTAATTAGCAATTTCAGAAGTTCAAACTTAATTAAACATGAAGGCAGAAGGCTGGTTTGGTTCTGTGCAACCATGTAGACTTGTAACTTAGATTGCAGTGTCTTGGTGATGGAAATCCCCAGCAAAGGGAAGTGGTTGAGGTAGAGAGGAGAGCAATATGTGATATCAGTAGCTTTTCTTGGTGCTCTGAAAAGAAAATTATTTTTATCCATGTCAGTACCTATTTTCTCCATTAATTTTCCCTGTGATATAAGCCTTCCTGGAAAATGTTGACATATTAATGTGGGAAAGAACGAAGTGGATGTTTTCAAAATTGTAAAGAATATGTTCTTTCCACAGTGATTATATTGAACTACAATGCTCTGATTTCTGTATCTCAGATTTGGTAGTAAAACAATAGGTTATCTTAGGGGACGTGTCTTAGGCAAAAGTCTGAGATATCTTTGGGGTATTATAATCTTATTTTCCATCTGGCAAAAAGACCTGTGTTGAAAACCTCTTAAATTACCAAAATCTGAAGAGTTCTCATTCCTAGTGTTCATGTTTTTGATGGTCTTTTCTTGTCACCTAATGCATCCCTAAATTGGAGACTTCAATCCACAGCATAGAATATTGGAAATTCTAAAGACCCACTTATTTCCTACCAGTACTGTTGATTGTTACAGGCAAGGTTTTTTCAGTGTCACCACTATATTGGACACATTGCTGGTGGAGTAGACACTTTCCTGTAGTAGATAAACTTCGTTCCTTGAATTCAACCTAATCTAAAGAAATAGGTGCAATAATTTTTAATTCTTTATAAGTGCCACTAACATGAAATGTGTCACTACCAAAAAGCAAACCAAACTGAACAGATGAGCATCAGCCCCTTGCAAGTAGCCTCCACACTTGTAAAATGAGCTTCTCTTGAGTCTATAAAATGTGTAACAGACTTCTGAGACTTAATATTTAAGTTGATGGAGGATAGCCAAGACTACCAGTACAGTGGCTTATGGAAAAGTCTGCAAGTACAGCTTGAGGTACATGAAATTCATATACCATTTGGAGAGCAAAATTAAAGGCCATGAAGAAAAGTATGCTGCCAGCTAAGTAGGCCCTTATTTACTTCATAGTCTTAATAGAGCAGCTTAGTGCAGGCAGGTAAAATCTCCTCTCTGACTCTATCCTAGCCTAGCAGATAAGAACATAGAAAATTTACACATCCTTGTACCTAGTGATCTTCTGTATAAGGGTGAAAAAAAACCATCTTTCATCCATTGTTCTTATTTTCTTTCCTCTTTATTGCAAAACATTTCTTTATTGCTTGTGCAGCTGTATTTGTCTGGTATCTCACTAACTATGCTGAGGAGCACGTGTTAAGGATCACAGAAGATTACTGGCTGTTATTTTTAGCTCTGAATTGACATGGAAAGATTGAGCCTGCAATTTTTCTTCCCATTAATGTTCCTTGGATGTACCTGCTGTAAACTTGCTTCAGAAGATATGTCTAAATCAGTGAGCACTGCTGGGCTTAAGACCACATTAGTTTTAACATGCACTGCTGATTTGAGCCCCCAAAGACTATTCTTTTAGGTGAAAAACTAAAGGTGTAAAACTTATCATTAATTATTCTAAAGAGAAGCACTAACGTCTCACTGTACCAAATGGTGATTATGAGAAACTCAAAAGATGTAATAGTGACAGCAACTTGAGTGCTCTGCACCAGTTCCCTGGAAATCCTAAAAAGGGTATTTGAAACACCCCCTCTGTCACTGTTGTTGTCACTGAAATAAGCAGCCAGAAGATAGTTAAATATATGGAATAAAACCAAGCTCAGGTGTGAACACAGGGCAAACCAGTAGGATGAGGCCAGTGTCGACAACCTGTGCCCGTGGTGCTCACTTACAAGAGCCCTCCGTTTGGATTAACATGGGAATGGTTTAGTATGTAGAGCAGAGTACAATGCTAGGGGAAGCAACATGAGACAGCTTCATTTTACAGAGCAGTCTGATATATTCCATATGGTGCAGGAGCAGTTTTTGACTTCAGACCTCTTTATCTAGGCAGTTTTGGATGGAGAAACCTCGAACAGGAGGAAACAGAAGGCAGAAGGAAAAGTCAGAAAGCATCATCTGGTTTCTAAAGAGGTTGAACACTATTTGGTTTGGCTTTCAGACATGGCAATTTAGCAACAGGAAATGTCAGCTCATTAGAGCCATCACATGGCATCGTATGATGATAGCAGTCATTCCTGCTGGCAGGGCTCCAACCATCACACTCAGTGGGGAAATGGCATGGTTTGATATGAATGTCTCGATTTCATTTTTAAGACGGGACAGTGTAGTGGGCTAGTTGACTTGGCAGGCCATTAACAGAATTAATTTGATTGCCTTGGCAGTGGTAGGAAGATGCATGAAGGAAACCTTCTGGCTGTGTTGCCAGCATTTAATACCAAATGATTATCATATACTATTGAACTCATGCTGGATGAAGCACATGTGAGGGCGTGCAACAACTTGACCAAAAATAGTAAGTGCCATTTGAAGCTGGCAAAGATGTGTGCTCAAGAGAAAACAAGCTTTCCAGTTAAAGCCAGTCAGAACTTCACCCTACAGGCCTGTTACTTTTCACATTCCCAAACTGTGTCATTTTTCATCTATGCTCCAGTTGTGAAAGTACTGCTTTGTATTACCTGCCACTGAATTATATTAAAAGCCACAATTGTCTGTTGTTGATGGAGACTGTTTCCACTGGAGGATGGATACCTACATTAATGATAGCTGGATTTTCTGTTGAACAATTTGTAGTCTTGGAATCTGACACATTATTTTGCCCCAAAACGCATTGGGAAAAGTGTGGCACACACAGCTATGTATTTTACATATGTAAACCTCACATCTTTGTTTGGAATGGAAAAAAATGCCACTTGGCACATGACTCATTTGAATAAATACCTTTTCTTTAGGTACTTAATGAAACGTAAAGAATGTTCAAGAAGACACTTTGTATCTAGTAGGATTTAGCTGGTCCTTTGGAGCCAGTGTTCTTATTCCAAGTGACTAACGGTAAAACAGGCATGAGCATTTTACATCCAGAGGGCTGAAAGTGTTTAAAAGCATTCAGAAGAATGGGTTGCCTCTCCAAATTTAAAGCTGCAACTCAGTTTCCATGATTAGGCCAATATTGGCTTCACATCCAAAACCAACGCTAAATGTAATATCTATCTCAAAACTGGCACAAGACCCATGTCTGAGGAAGAAGTTTTCTGCCAGATTTGAGGGGAAGGGCAATAAAAGGCTCCTGCTTTTTAATGCTAGAATGGAGATGTTTCAAAAGTCCAGAAAGCCTGTTTCTCTCTCTCCCTTTCTCTCGCTGCCACACATACACGCACCATCTCCCTATTCTGCCATGTTGTGACAATGGGCTTGCAAATGGCAGCCTGTCTTTTGGGATATGGCAATCGCTCTAACTGATCTGCTGTTCACACATCTGCTTCCAAAATCTGCCCTCACCCCCTGTCCAGACCAAATGACACATGTGGTGACTGGGTCTGCAGAGCCAGCACAGAGTTCGTGTGGATAGTAAAGGGGTCGTGTGTATTTTTAATGTGGCACAGATACACTCCAAGTGTACCAGATCTTTCTGGAAGCTGAGAGGTGCTTTGAGTTCCCATTTCTGGCTGGCGTGTCTCTTGGCCTGCATTTTTGTAAAGGTACTCTGCAGTGTTATCATCAAGATTGCTTAACATTTCCAGTGAAACTCACTTGTTTTGCAAAAGCCAGACTTTTCTTCTTCATACATGTATTAAAGTTTGACAAAAGAAGATGAATGTGTTCCTGAGAAACACTTTGAACAATTGCAGTTATTTCTATTTGGCAATATTCAAAATGGAATTACTTTAGCAGCAGCAGCAGCAGCTTTATCATTATTACTTCTCTTCAATTTCCTTTTCTCCTTATCACTTTGAATTGAAAAATGCTGGGCAGAGTGGGGTTCTGCTTTTGCCTTGGGCCACTCTGCAACTTCTGAAAAATTCTATTTCTTGCCACCCAATGGCTTTTGAATACCTGCAGAAATAGAGAGAAAGTACTGAGAGTGAGAAAAAGGAAAGAGAATGGTACAAGCCTACTAGATTTTATATTACAGGTGATGGCAAAAAAAAAGCTAAAAAAGGGGAAAGAGAGGTGAAAAAAAATTAACTGATAAATAACTATTTTCTGAAAATGATCCATAAAGAATTAAAAATAAAACAGAAAATACTATGGCAAACTTAAAAAAATTACAAGCGTTGATCCACTATATAATTTGTTAATAACTTTGTTAAAGTTGTATCAAAATCAAAACTCTGTAAGTTAGGACATTTCAAAATTTACGTTATCCGTGTTAAAAAAAAAAAGAATTGAACTGGAATCCTAAACAAATATACAACTGACACTAAAACTTTATTGCTATCTGTTCCTGATGCTGGTGGTTATTTTTGGTTGTTTTTTAAATAAGAATTCATTCTACCATTTTCTATCTTTTAAGATCTCCACTGAAGTTTAACAGTTGCATTTCTTCCATAGGCTGCAGTATGTACATATGTAGGTACATACAACTGCACGCACACAGAAGCATGGAAAACTCAGAAATTACAAATGGAAAATACGACTAAGCTATTATTTTAATGGGAACTTTTGTGGAGTAAATAGATATTTTATACAGATAATTCAGCTCTTCTGGGACAACAGAGAAGACAGTTCTCTGTCTAAGCATCCCCAGGACCAATTTATGGCTGCTACAGACCACTAACAGGTGGTTTGTCTGCATGAGATCATACAGCAGTGGCCATCCAAAAGTTTTCTGGTACCTCACACTAAATCAAAGATCTGCTTTTATAATTCACTACACAACTGAAGGAGCAATAACGCGACCAGCACTCCACAGCACTGCATGCGTGCTCTTGCTTCTGAATGCCTGCAAGGGTCAATGGGACAGGGAAATAAATGGTAAAGGAGTAGGAGGTATGTTGATTTTAGCTAGTGTGTGCTTTGCAAGCCATCCAGCAGCCACCACACAGTTTTGGTGGCCACTGTGTCCTAAGATTAACAGGGGAGAATTCCACATTTTTGGAAAAGAAAGGAAAAGGAAAATTTCGTCTCTCTAGCAGCAATTTATCACAGGAGTGCTGGCTCTGCAGAGGCAGCCCTGGGGGAGAGAATGGGACCATGACCTGATCAAACAGCTGTGGCCCTGAAAGCCCAGGGGATGAAAAGAAAGGAGGGATAACAGCTCCAGCAGCTGGAGCGAAAGGGAGGGAGGGGACACACAAGGGCTGTGGACCATTGCTGCAGCTGCTTGTGGGGGGGGCTATGCATAAATACCCCCCGCCAGTTCAAAAAAGGCACCGAAGCCGGTCCCAGAGCTCAGCTCGCTGGCTGGCATGGTCCTTATCCCGGTGGCCTCAGACAGGATTTCTTCAGGGGATGTGAAGAATAAAGATGAGGGAGAAAAGGCCTGGTAGGAAATAGGAAGGCATCTGCATGTACCCTGTGAGGAAGGTCAGCCAGAGGAGAGGGGTGGGCAGCAAGCTGTGGTTAGAAAAAGTAACACACAAAGGGAGAAGGAAAGGACAAAACCTGAAAATCATTGGCCGCTTCTGCAGCTTAACGAGGACACAGTGAGGGTAACTGTGTGCTAGTAACTATGGTGAATAATGCAGTTCCTTTTATTCTGCTTAAAGAACTTGAGGTCTGATTTAGAATATATGTACTCTTTGTGTTAGTACTAAGCAGCTCTCTGGTTCTTGGTGAAATTTCACAGCTAGACATTTTCTTCTGAATAACTTTGGTAGGTGGAACTTGAATCTTTTAGGATGTGCCTTAAAAAAAAGGCCCAGAGTTCAGAGCATAATGTGTCTGCCAACACAACAGTGACAATATTAACCACAAGTTTGTGCAAAGATAACTTGGAACTAAGTTATATATGGTTTCAGAGCCTGCACATGGCCTTGGCAATGCCTGTATTTTCTCTTTTTTTGGTGGGTTTTACATTCATATTTTCCTAGGTTTTTTCATGCCTGCTTTGTCACACTCACATGAAAAACCCACAAACTGGGGAGTGGGGGCAAACTGGCTGACTAACTGGTGGTATAAAGGAAATGGTAACAGTGAATAAAGCTCTTTCAGAATCATAAAGGGCAGAACAAAACAAAACTGGCCAGAGGGAAGAGCTATCAGGGTTATAAAAATCAAGGAATTACAGGTAATGTCAATAAGTGGAAATGTTCAGAAAAATATAACTGTTGTAGGACTGTCATTTACACTTTTCTTTCATCAGCTGGCTGTGGTGTGGCTCCACAACTTTAAGTTAAACTAGATGTTTCAAAGGAGCCATGGATTTAGTGAGATGGCTGTAGTGCATGAAGTGTCACTTGCTGCTAAGGCTTGTGCTCTAATTAACTAGAAATGGCATAGACTGGGAGTATACATAATTGTATCCTTATTAATGTGTTAGGTTTGATGGGAGTTACTACCTTGTTTAATACTGATGTTCAACAGGTTAACTTGGCGTAAGTAAACTGATCTCTCTCCCAATGTAATGGCAAGTTAAAGATACATCAAATAGCAAGAAAAGGTTAGATATTTTCTTCTTCTTGAGGTTGGCGGCTTTAAAAGGAAATAAATGCAGGAATCCAGGAATAACCAGGAACAGCTTTAGCCAGGTTTGACACCAAAAAAGTGGTATCCTACCCACTGAGCCATGCGGACTCCATGCGTTGAAACCCTCCATGGTGACTGGGCAGAGCAAGTGGGTACCTGAATATGTACAAATCATCCTCTTCTTTCAACCTATCGAGAGAACCCAGCACTTTGTGGAGGGAAAAGTATCATGCTGGGGGAAAGACAATGCAAGCTAGGAATAGTACAAGGTGTTTAGAAAGTCCACATTCACTTGGAAGCAGCCGTGCTTTACTCTTGATGTGTTTGTAACCTAATCTCTGGCAATTATCAGTGCAAAAACAAACAGGGACACACCATTCTGGTGCATATGTTTCAAATATATTCAAAAAGCAAGTGGTACTGTAGGAAGCATACTTGACAGTGAAATACAGATCTTTCACTGTGGTCATGACTGCCCTGCTGTGCATGCTCATGTTCAGTCTGGAGGAACCTTCTCAGGATGGTTAAAGCCTGTTTTTCCTTAGCAGGATGGAGGAGTATGGAAAAGCAGTGAATGTCCCAAGCTTCTGTACCTGGAATCACTAAACATGACTTTGCTAGCAAAAATCTGGTTTTATATCCATCCTGGCGGGCTCCTCTGGGATCTGAGAAGGCAGCACATATTGTCAATGTAAGCATCAGAACAATGAGGATTTTGCATTTGAAATAGATGTATTAGTTTTTTAGGTGATGACTCTTCAGTCACTTTTTCAAAGCTACGATGACTTTAAAATGCCATCAGGACCAAAAGACTCAGTTTATTTTCACCCATAGGGAATTAAACTATGGTTGTGAATATCCTTGGAAACAATATTTATAGATTAAATGTGATTTTTTTTTTTAATGCTAACTTTTCTGACTCTACTCTGGTCACACACGGAAGTACCATGCCCTTGTGAGTGTTTTTACACCAAAAGAGGGTAGATTTAGATTAGATGTAATGAAGAAATTCTTCACCATGAGAGTGGCAAGGCACTGGGACAGGCTGCCCAGAGAAGCTGTGGATGTCCCATCTCTGGAAGTGTTCAAGGCCAGGCTGGATAGGGCTTTGAGCAACCTGGTCTAGTGGAAGGTGTCCTTGCCCATGGTAGGGGCAGTTGGAACTAGATGATCTTCAAGTTCCTTTCCAACCCAAACCATTCTATGATTCTATGAATTGTGGGTAGATACATGCCAAGCCTTTCTGAAAGAGTGTTAGGTACGTTTGCCTAAGCTTTCCTAGTTGCGTTGCTTTAGGATACACATGAAAACCAGCGGTCATCCTCATAGCCATGTTTATTTTACCAAGTCTGGCAACAAACCTGCATGCAGCATGTTCTGATGAAACACAAAGGGTGAAAAATTCAAACCCAGGCAAGGGATGCTTTGCGATATTCCTTCTATTTAACAAAAATAAGGTTTCCTCCTTGTGTGAAGAAGTTACCTTCATTCTTACTTACAGGAGTTAAAGGATTAAGCCTCCAGAATGGATGTAGGCTACGTACTATGGGATATTTTCTCACCTGTATCTTTTTATTTCTTGATCCCTTTCCACAGATCTTGAGAGCTTTCCAAGTGTCACTTTCCAAGTGTTACTGTAAAGTGATGATTGTGCCATTTGACAAGTATTTTTAATAACACCAGATTATATGGAGGTCTTCCATTTCAGCTATCCTCAGTTAGTTGTCTATGGCTGATGGGTAGAAGTTCACACACTACAGCGCAGATAGATCAGTGCTAGCAGACTTGAAATGTATTTATAGGTCTAAGATTTGTGTTTGTATAAAGAGAGACACCAGGATAGGAGAGTTTAAAATGTAATGCACCAAATGACCGAATGCTTTCTGGGTAATAGCTAGTCTCATGCTGGCCTGCTTTAAGTTAATATCACCTTTGCCCATAGCAGTGTACACTTTTCCTTGCTAACAGACAAGTTGTACTTAGAAGGTACATATCAGGCAGGCAACAGAAGGTCTTCTCTGTCTCTTTTGTTTGTTTTGTTTTGTTTGTCTCTTTTGGTTTTGTTTTGTTAGAAACAGTTTTTGAAAGGAAGGCTGGGCAGGGGTGCAAGACAGCCTTTACACTGTCTCTGGGAAGAAAGCACCATGCCTCAAGGAAAGTGTTTGTGTAGGAAAAAGCTGTCTTTTTTTAATAAAAAGCAGAATTACATTTTTGGAAAGCAGCGGCACCTGTGCTCACCAACAGCTTTGAACACAGAAACCTTTGCCACTGATACAAGTCAGTGACAGCCACACTGTGTGTAGAGTTGCAATTAATGACTTTGCAATCAGAAACTCATGGGGTGGGATTAGGGGTGAATAGGACTGTTTCCAGTGCCTGCTGGCCTGGGGGGTCCTATCTTCGATTTGGACTTTTGGGCAATGAGTTACTTCACTGCCTCTTCTGATTTCTTCTACCTGACATTTTAGACCCGCCAGACACCTGGCCAAAAACAGATGAGTAAAGTTTAAGACAGATGAGTAAAAGCAAAACAGCACCCAGTGTTTTTCCATTCCTGACCCTTCTCCACTTCATGTGAGCTTTGGAGCAGGCAGCTGATGGAGGAGGATGGTAGTGTTAGTTCCCTTAGCCCTGTGCAACTGTGTCTGGTGTTTTGACCCTCATTCAGGGAAGTTTTCATTAAATGTATTATCACTGGATCTTCCTAGCTGGTTTTAAAAGGCAATGTATGTGTGAAACGACTTCTGTTAAAGTTAGAATTGTACTCAGTGGCCATATTTACCATTTGGCTGGAAGTGAGGCATTACCAAGGCATTAGTAGAGGGCTGATGGAGAGTGTTTATAGCCAATAGAAGCCTGCTGAAAAGCTTCTTCCACCATTCTGGGACACAATGCTGTCATGTTGTGCACCCCAAAATATAATGCATGCCTCTCTGATAAAATTTTATAGCCTCAGTGATATAAGGAAACAAACTAAAGGGAAGTTTTTTGTTGTAGTTCATGTTTAGAAGGGAATATACAATGAAACTAATCTGGGACAATCTCCAGTTGGCTGTCCAAAATCTAAAGTGTACTCAGCACTGGTGAGGCCGCCTGTCGAATCTTGTGTTCAGTTTTGGGCCCCTCCCGACAAGAAAGACACTGAGGTGCTGGAGAGAGTGCAGAGGAGACAACGAAGCTGGTGAGGGGCCTGGAGCACAAGTCTTATGAGCAGCGGCTGAGGGAACTGGGGCTGTTTAGCCTGGAGAAAAGGAGGCTGAGGGGAGACCTTATCGCTGTCTACAACTACCTGAAAGGAGATTGTAGCATGGAGGGTGTTGGTCTCTTCTCCCAAATAGCAAGTGAAAGGACAAGAGGAAATGGCCTCAAATTGTGCCAGGGAAGGTTTAGATTGGATATTAGGAAAAATTTCTTCACAGAAAGGGTTGTCAGGCATTGGAACAGGATGCCCAGGGAAGTGGTTGAGTCACCATCCCTGGAGGTGTTTAAAAGACATGTAGATGTGGCACTTAGGGACATGGTTGAGTGGTGTACTTGGCAGTGTTAGGTTGATGGTTGGACTGGATGATTTTAAGGGTCTTTTCCAGCCTAAATGGTTCTACAGTTCTATGATTCTAAACATGATGCATAAGATGGTGTCAGTTTTAGGGTTTTTGCAAACATGACTTGTTTTTAACACTTGATGACAAATATTCTTAGAATGCATTATCAGAGGTTACATTACAGCAAGACTGTTTGGAAAACAGTGAAACAGTGAGTGGTTTGAGACATTATGGACCTGCTCTTCTCAAGAGTATCTCTGAAACTGTTGCTTCACCTCTCTGATGCAAAACTGCCGTCATTAATGGCCTGAGTACAATAATAATAATAATCAAAATAATAATAATACTTCCAAGGAGCTATAATAGTACTTTCATAGCTAATCTTTGGTTGTGTTTCCTTTTGTGATGCTGGCTGGAGGGGACATGCAGCTGGGGGGCTGGACGGGATGCTGGTGTCTTTCCGGCATGCACCATTATTTTCAGATCAGCAGTTTTCTTTTGACCTATGCTAAACTCTGCCCTATTCAGGGGTGTAATGCCTGCAGGGGAGATGCCTCCTTTATAGCTCTTAAAACCTTGGTATAGAAACACGGTTGAGAGATTTGTATGACAGGGTTGATTAAATCCCAGCTGAGCCATTCAAGTCTGGAACCCAAAAAGTCAGGACAATTTCCAAGGTGGGCAGCATGAGGTCCACCTGGGAGACCAGAGTGACGTTCAAGAGAGGTGTATCATCATACTTCTTCCCAGGTGCTAAAAAAACACTACGACTTACAGTTTCTTGCAGCACAGAAGTATTTAATGGAAAGGGGACAGTGCTTGTCATTGACACCCTTTTCTATGTGGAAGCCCTAAAACTTCATTGCAAACCGCAGATGTGGTGGGTGTCAGGAAGCATCGGAAAGGCACTGCCAGGCTCTGCAGTGCCGCTTGCCAGGTGACTTTGCCATGTTTCACCCAAAATAGAGCTGAATGGAACGTAACAAAGAAGTTTTCCCTTCGTGGCGGTCTGAGGTTATTTAGGGTGATTTTGGAAGTCTGTTTTTAAGTATTTAGCTGGTTTGCAAGGATGAGTCATTGAGGCTGTTGACTTGTTAGTTCCCTTGGGAAGAAGGGGCTCACCCTATGCGGACACTGGGTAGGAAAGAGGAGAAGGCTCTTTTTTTTTGCTTTTCTTTAGAAAAACAATTTTGCCCAAACCAGAAATTTATCTTCAAGAGGCAACACTGTTTTTCTAAGCTTGCCTTCTCTCCCACCTCGGAGTATAACATCAACCAAAAGGCCACCCAACAAAATCAAAAAGCACTAGGGAGTCTGAAGTCACTTTGTGGTCAGCTTTGTGGGAGTTCAGGGGTGGCTGTCTCAGACCCCCATGCTCCTTCCTGAGCCCACCAATAGCCACGGTGAGGGAAAGACTTTGCCGTCCATAGAAGAGCCCACCTAGCTGGAAAATCCTGCCTAGAGGGCATGGCACCGTGAGGATCTCGGACTGCCCCAGAGAAAGCTACAATTGCCAGTCAGATATTTTCATGTTTTGTCAATGCTTTCCAACCATGGTATTTTAATTACAAATCTAAGTTGTTTTTATATACAAAACTTCAAGTCATACTTTTTTTTTTCACGGATTTTGTTTCCAAAAATAGGGAAATTAATCCTTAAGCCCCATCTATTAAGGATGTTCTCCACAGAGAGAGGATCATATTGCAAATCACCAAAGAAATAGAGTATTTCAACTGATTATGTTCTGTTCATTACCTTTAAGACCTCTATGGCTCCCCAGCTGTTGCAGACTAATACTGCTGTGCCCCTTGCAGCACTTTCACATTTTTGAGTTTGCTATACAGCTTTCGAGGTGATGGTTGTGTGAGAGACATTCACAGCCTCTAAATTCAGAATGTCATTGTCATCAGTCTCAAATACTAAGGGGGCTGGCATTTTACTGTGTCAACACAAGCATAAAGCAGGATGCTTCCCCAAAACAAATAGAAAACTTTTTTCAAAGAAACACACATTACTAAATTTCAAGTTGAAGTGAAATCATTGCATTTGTTGGATTATCTCATGAACAGAATAATCACAGAGTCCAGAAAACTGGACTTTATTATTAACTCTGCTGGTGAGTCATTCTGTAACCTGAGGCAAGTTACTTACCACCTTCTTGCTTGCAACTCTCCATATAAACTGAAGAAAATAAAAGAAAATAAATATCCTTCCTCACCCTTCACTTTTTCTAAGTGTTTTAAAACATTCACGTGAAAGGTGCTAGGCAAATGAAAACGGTTGTGCATTGGAAAATATTTCCATTGATGCTACTTTACAGCAAGCTGTGAGAGAAAAGCAACAATTTGACACCACCACTTTGAAGAGGGTGAAGGAAGCAATGCTGCTTGAACTAAAAAGGGATTTGTTTTATTTTCTTAATTGAAATCCTTTTGAAAAATGATACTTAGCCTGCTAGTGAAGGGCTAATTAATGTTAGGATGTGGTACACCATATAATAAAGGCTGCTCTTGAGGAATGTGAATGAGGAAGAAACTGTTCCTGAAGTGTTGATGGGTAAACAAGATTGGTGTAGAGGTGGGTTGCAGGTAAGCTTGACTTTGCATTTTTGCAAGCCGTTGCTTTGCTCTTCGTGTTCATCAGCAGACATTTTCCATGGTGGGAAACTGAGGAAGAGAAAAATTCTTCCCTTTTAGCCACCACTGATATTCCCATTCTGAGCCTTAGATTTTTAGAAGTAACAGTCTTTAGGATGAGGAGATGCTCAGAGCAACACCATTAAAAAATCTTATGTAATTAGCCATCATTGTAATTAAGATTCTGTTTCTTACAATGCAATTTTATCAGGTACTTTCCGTATTTGATTTTGCATGGCAATGTGTAACTTTGGCCCCACTTCGACAAAACCCTTCACACTCAGTTTAGAATCATCAGCATTTTGATTTGGTGTCTTTAATCTCTTAATTTTTCCTCTTGATTGTTGTTCAGATCGAAACATGCTTTACGGCAACCCATTCAGGGAGAAAATTTGTTTTTTTCTCTCCTCCCCAATTATTAAGTAAGGTTTTTTGGTCTATCACAGAGGTTTCTGGCTTTTGATTTAAGACTTTTCCAATGCAGACACATGGAGAAGCATTTTGCTGCTGTATATTGGTAGTAGCATGTGGCACTTTGTGGCACACACCCCCATGATCATCTTCTGCAGCCATTCTTGACTCCTCCACTGCTGGCACTGGGGACCTTAGGAAAGCATAAAAGCCACACAAGAAATTGAAAAGTGTATACAACTGATTATTGCAACAACCAAAAGCTTGAGAAAAAAAATATTCACTATTTACGGATTGCATTGGCTGCATGCAAAGCTTCAGAGCTCTTCACACATCTTTTTCTTGCTCCATCTCTGCGTAGTCCAGCTCTTTATGGAGTGAGGAGCAGTGATCCTGCCACTGGTTGATGCTGTGCCTTGGAGCCAGCCCCCCTTCATTCCAAATATTGTGTGGAATTAGGGTTTCTTATGTGGCAAGATAAAGGTTCCTTAGGCTTTTTCTTTCAGCAGTGCTCTTGAACACTTTTGGTTTGGGTAGCTGGGGTCTGTTCTGGGCCTTTGGTGGACTGCTCGCCTTGCACATGTGTCTTCGTGGATGGCTTCAACATCAGGTTCAGGTGCCTACCAACCATGCCAGTACTGGTACCTCTAATCCAACATAAAATATGCTAATGATGTACTTAAGTGACTTAGTTGCGGAGAAGCTCAGCCATATTCTCTTGGGAAATTCAGTAGGCTCAGTAAGGTGTTTTTTTTTTCATTTTCTTTTGTGCCATCCAAGAGGAAAAGCCCTTAGAACTTGTCTTTACAGCCATGTTAGAAAACTTTGTGGCAGTGCTGATGTAGGATCAGGCTTTTGATCAGGGGTGTTTTATTCAGTTATTGGAAAGAAAATCCTTCAAAAAACTGTGAGGAGGGTGCTATCACAAGCTACCAAATTTAAGGCAACAACAGCAGCATTGAATGAAGCACGATAATACTTCTACAAATTAGGGCCCAAGTATTTAATGAATCCTTCCCAGTGGATGAGCTCAGACTCACCAACTACCCACAAGATGTGTTCACTTCTTTAGAAGGTAGACAAATATGAGTATGAACAATGAAGAAGGAATATGCTTTGTGCTGGAAGAAAAATAGGATAAAGATATATTGAATTAGTTGGGAGTGCTTACACTCATTACTCAAAGTCAGAGGAAGGAGCTGAGGGTCAAAGGAAGGACACTGAGTCCAATCAAGGGTGTGAGTAGAGACAACTTTCAGTTGTCAGCTGGCCAACATTAGTGTCACCGTGCTATCAGCAGTCCTCCTCCTTTTCATGAAGTGTCCAGCAGAGCACAGCTGGGTGAGGAACAGCACAGTCCCTCAGCAAACAGCAATTCTCTGGCAGCTGCGGTCACTGGGACAGGCGCAGCAGCTTCCGTGCAGGTGCTTTGCGGTCATCAGCTGTTTTGGTGACACCCTGCATCCTGATGTGGAACATCTGCCTGGGAATACGGAGCTGGAGCTCATCAGTTTAACCCCCTCCAGGGCCTTCTGAGTAGGACCTAGAGTACGTGGTGGTCACAGGTTTTTTTCAGTACGATGAAGATGTTTTTCCTGTCAGTGTGATATACCAGCAGACAAGAAAAAAGGGAAAGGATCAGTCAGACTTCTAGTGAGAAGAACATTTCACCTGGAAAATGCAGTTTCGAGAAATGCAATTGTATTGTGACCAAAATGCTTACTTTGGTGAAAAGTATGTGGTTTCTTCTTTGGAAGGGCAAAAAGAAAAAATATCATTTTGACACATAGGGGTGTTCTACAGTGGATTGCATCTTCTAAAGGTTGTATTTTTCCTTTCTAGAAATATTTTGGAATTCTTGTATCCTTACATTTTTAACTCCCAGGTCTAAAGGGAGAATAACTTTGGAAGAGCAAAAAAAAAAAAAAAAATCATGCTTGCTAACAACTCTATTTACCAATTTCTCTATAATTTTTTTTTTCTATAACCCTGTCAGCTTTAAGTTCCATAGGTTAATAATTTTTGCAACTGCAACACTCATTGGAGTGGAGATATGCTTTTTGGCAGTCCCAGTCTTCCTGTGGAAAATCTAAACTTTCCCAGATGTGCAATCACAGGATTTTGTGATTTTTGATATTTACCTTGATATGGCCAAAGCAAAATGTTATTGATTTTTCAACAACTGTGAAATCATTTGATGAGCATTGAGCAGTGTACAGTCTTCAAAGGATCATTAGCTGGTTTAGAAAATGCCAATGTGTGAACAGACATCTTAAAAAGAGAATTTGGATAAGAGCTTCTTTTGTTTCCAAAGTCTCTCTCCACTTCCCACACACATTCAGCCTACTTCTGGATATGTGTTTAAGGCCTAGAGAGCTCCAGGCTGTTTGTACAATGAAATTGGCAGGAGGCAATCTTTCATTCAGTCACACAATTGTGCCTTTAGAATATAAGCTATGAAAACAGCTAATATAATTAAATGATTTGAAAAGATACCTAATAAAATAAACAGTTTTACATCATCTGCGTAATAAAAGTAATCTGACTTGGAGGAAGTGCCTTTTATCTTGAAGACTTCCAGAACCCCCACCGCTGCCAGCACTTTGCACATGTCCCATCACACATGATGCCCGGTGACAGGCACTTCTCCCCATAAGGAGGACAGCTAGCATGTGGTGGGACCTGCACTGCAGCCTCCCAGGGACAGGGAACTCAAAGCCAATTTCAGCGTGGGAAATGCACAACCGTTATCAGTGCTGTTTCTCAGAAATAATGAGCTGTTACAAGCAGAGCCATTGCAGAGGCTACGTGTAGACATTGTGTTGGATGATCAGCGTCCAGAGCTGTGTCTCTACACGAAGACTCTTTGTGTGCTCATTTGTATAGCCCTTATTTGACTTCATGATCGTAAATCTGCAACCTGTCACTTAATCTAGAAGTAACCAAAAGAAACCTGAAGACATGTTTTACTTCAAGACTAACTTCCTTGTAAGAGATCAGAATACATATTATCATTCAAAAGAAAAGAAACAGGGAGGTTGCCTACCTCTCTGTTAGATCTCAGTCCCAAAGCCAACATCCTGGAACAACATCATGACACAGCGCCATCATATTTTTCCATATCTATTTTTTCTTCTTTGAAAATACACTTTCACAACTCTGTCAAAGGAGAGGAATAACTCTCTAGACTCCTTACATAGAGAGAAGATAGTGCCTGCTCAGTCACAACAATGTAGTCATAAAGTCTTTGATGAGCCTTGGCCTGGCTGATTTTATTAAGAATTAACGTTAGTGAATCATACTGTTACTTCAGATTGGAGTGAGGAGTTTTGTATTTGTAGCCAGGATATTCTGCTGTTTCTACATACAACTTTCACAAGTGTAATGAAAGGAAAAGGAGAAATAAATTTAATCAATTCCTGCTTTTCCAGCTTATCCCATTCCATTTGCTTGTTGATAAACTGAGAGCTGAGCTGAGGCGCCACACTCATTCCTATAAAGGGGTGACCAAAAGATGATGAGGTTTGACATGTCTACATCTCAGACATCTGCATTTTCAAACTTCCCAGAACTGGTTCTGGTAAAATATACTGCACTATTCCTGCTCCTTCAGGCTAGTGTTTTTCTTGATCTCCTTCACGCTGGATATTCACACAAGGCCACATTTGCACCAGTGGGGTTTTTTTGTGTGGTGGTTGTGGGGTTTTTTTTGGTTGTTTGGGGTTTTCTTTGCTTTTTGGGTTTGGGGTTTTTTTGTTTGTGGGGGTTATTTTTTATTGTTTTTGTTGTGTGTTTTGGTTTTAAAGTAACTCTTGCAGGAACAAGTAGTTTCTGCCTGTTGCGTTCATAGTACTGCAGGTAAATATGAGCACAGAAATGTAACTGAGAGTCTACTTATCATCCTGTTGTAACTGTATCTCAGAGGTAGACAATTGCCCTAGGCTTAGATTTTCTAAAAAGTTATGTATATCAAAAGGGATCTTGTACAGGCAAAAAGTAGCAAGTTGATTTTTCCAAGAGCAGCTTGCCATTTTAAGCAGTTGTTGGCTTAATAAGTGAAATAGCTTAGGGCTATATGCATGCCATAATGATTGCATTTTGTAAGAAAAGACTGTGCCTATGGGTCTCAAAGTTTCAGAGCCAAGTCTAGTCATATTTGTGGTCTTTAAGTCGCAAACCCCGAGCTATTTTCACCACCATAGATAAGGGGTAGCTGATCATAGAATAACACTGATTTTAAAATAACTAACCACAGCAAAATTAAAATGACCTAGTCAAATAATACAAAGAATATATGATTGACAAGATAGCTATTCTTTGAAATGTACTGTAGGCAGTAAATAGCACCTTATGCCCATAAGCTATTTTCTTTCTTAAAGCCAAGAATAATGGTCTGGCATCTGTCCTTCCTGAGCAAGGCTTCAGCTTTGAAAGCTGCATCGAATCCTTCCCAAACACTCCTTGAAATGGTAGCACTGGTGTGCTCATGGCTTGTAATTATATCATGGGGTTCTTCTCTTCTATTTTTTGGAAGTGTTTCTCTCCAATGTAAACAGCTGTGCAGGCTGGAAATTGAAAGTTTTGCCTCTTAAACTTCTGCTCAGGTGGATTTAAATTACATTTGCATTTCCTTGGGGTGGGCGGTGAGACAAGGAAATGCAATATCAACCAGTCCAATTTCTAGTTTATCTTTGTTCCCATCAGAATTCAAGTGGCAACTAAGATTTTGTTGAACTGTAATCTAGATAGCTTTACCTAATGCCAGGGAGTTCAAACAGCTGCCAAGTTTTTTAGTACAACCCCTTTCTGGCAAAGAAATATATTGACTGTATACAGCTTGGGTGCATACAATTGGCTAGTATGTGTGCAAGTTATATATTCTGCACAATGTGATCTAGGCTGTGGTCTATGTGTGCTGTGGCATAAAACACTGGGAGTTTGCACCGTGCCTCAGCCTTGCTACATGAATGCTCTTTATTTGGGTTTTTCTTTCTGTGTTGTCTTACTAGGGCCATGGGGCAACTGCAGCAAATGCAAGTTGGAGAACATTTCTGTTGTTTATTTCCACTGAAGTAGCTACAAGGCTTTGTTTATCACTGCGTTAGGAGCACCATAGTGTTTGTATTCCTTGTCCTGTTGTTTGGCGTGTTACAAACGTAACCATATCAGATTGCAAAGCATTCCTGGCCAGGGCATGAGTGTGGTGATGAAGAGTCCCCTTCTCCATGTCCCTGCCTGGGTCTTCAGCAGTGCCAACATCTACCCGCAGCACTTGGTCAGCCCCTCCCAGCACCTGAACTTCAAGACCATTCTCATCTCTCAGAAGCAACAGGAATCAGGAAATGCTAATAAAATACTAGATCTTTGCTTGCTTTTTTGTTTTATTTCCCCCTAGTATGTGCTGAAATACAATATGATGAACAGAAAGGTCTTAAAACAAGTCAGATAGCTTTGTAGAAAGCAAAATGTTTCCTCTTTGGGGACTGGTATGTTTTCCAATGTTGTTGTGGTTGTTGTTTTGTTGACTGGGTTTGGGTTTTTTGTAAGTAAAATGGAGAACTGGAACTTCCTTTACACCAATACATTAGCATAATACATTCCTGCCTTCAGGTACTGTATGTCATTGTTATGAGTACATTTTGACATCTCTCACACTTCCAGCACTCCAGAGATCCATGACAGAGCTGAATGAAAACTGTTTTTTTTTTGACTTGGCAGGAGCAGTAAGAACACATAAAACCTGCCAGCTGTCAAGGATGTAAATGGTGATTTTGTTTCACTTTTTAAATGAATTAAAGCAGGATTGAAATCTGTCCAAAGACAGCATGTTTGGCCTTGCAAGGAAAGAAAAAAAAAAAATGAAAGGGAGGGATTTTTTAATTTTTTGGCATTTATGCTCATACACTGTTTATTCTTGGTAGCACGGTATAGGACAGAGCTGCTCTACTGAAAGAGACATGGCTGTGGCCGTCAGATGTGAGACATCTTGGCAGGGACTGGTTTCAAGAGAGGAAGAATTTAGAGGATTCAAAACAAAACAAACCCCTGCCTTATTTCAAGCCAGGCACCTGAAAAAATGCAGCACCCATCACTGTTTTGGAGAAGGGTGGCAGAAAGTAGCTGATAGAAGTCATTTTGTGTGGATTTATACCACAGTCACATTGGAGCCCAACTAAAATCTGACAACTTGTACCTTTATTCTTATAAATTGTTTTTTGCTGCTCTCCTACTGGTGCCACTTTTAGGGGTGGAGGCAGGTATGTTTGTCATCTGTAGGACTGGCATTTGAACCGTTGTGTACCTTTGAGTGAGTGAGGTTGTTCCCTCTGGTTTCCTAGTCTCAAAGTCCAAAAGTGATATGGGTTGGAGCTTCTGAGAGATGTCCTTGTGTGATCATAGCACCCTTCTCTGTGGGAAAATGTTGTAGTAGGTCATCTGCATAGCATGTGGTTAACCTACATTTCTTGCTATGGAAAATTTAGCTCCAAAGCCTAGTTGGGAAGAAATGGATGGTTTAGAAATTGTCTGCAGTTTAGTCCCCAGTTTCTTTCTTAGCTTCCTAAATTGTGCATTTAAAATAACTTTGACCATTATCCATGAAACAGTCTTGTTGTTTTGCTTGTGACTGGAACATTACATGCTCATATATCTATTTATTGAATTACTCAAATTGCACATGTAGCCACATATTTACTCTTCTGGTGGTGTCTTATTCTGTATCCTGTGTACCTAAGTACATTGTGCACATCTCTATACACATGTGTATTCATCTTCAGGGATGAAAACATGGTAAAGGATTTGTCAGGTGATTCCCCTTTCACTCAATAGTTTCTGCTTAAGATTTTGGGGGTGATGACCCATTCAAGAGCTAGCCAATTTCAGATCATAGTTTCCAAGGAGTTCAGTGGTTGTCAGTTGTGAAGACTGTCTTAATACCTTAAACGGAACCGCAGTTGTCTTAAATAGCACAAGCAGAGAGAAATGAATTCTGTTCTTTTGGAAAAAGTAGCACATCACATCAAAATAACTTAATATTGACCAATATTCCTGCAGTAAAGATCATCCTGAAAGTACAGCTCAGCTCTGGACTTGGATCAAGCCCAGTGCAAGTACATCTTGAGTAGTGTGGACTGAGCTGCTCTTCTGTGCAGTGCAGAAGAGCTTCCCATGTGCCTGGCAAGGGGTGCACAGGGCAGATTAGCTCTCGCGGAGATTTACAAACAGGCTTTGTGAATAGACCTATTAATTCAATGTAGCTTTTCAGGCAAGCTAAGCCCATGCTGTACTTCAGCCAGATGGTTTAGACAAAATAAAAGTGAAGAAGTTTGTTCAAACAAAACAAAAGTGAATCCTATCTTCTTCAGAAAGCTCAAGATAAATCTGAATTTCTGAAGAAAAAGCATAACTCCCTTTTCCTCCCCTCGCCTCTCTCTCAGCCTCCTAAAACCCTGGCACTTACCCACTTTAGCTGGAACAGAAAGACTCTTCTCAGATTTCCAGCCAGTCTTCAAGTAGGAAGTATAGAAAATCTTTCAGGAAAGCCTTTTCTTATGAGCTTTCCAGACAGATTTTTCTGAATAAAGAAAGCCTTACACATTTCAGTTATTTACTAAGTCTTTTGAGAAGCTTCCATTTCCAGCTTAAATATAATTCTTGAGACACAACATGTAATTACAGGATGAAAGGCTACTAAAACCTACAACCACTTCAGTAAACTTTGTAGGATTCAAGGTGATCAGAAATATATTGAAAGTCAGAACCCTTCTTTGTTTGAATGGAAATCTTCATTTACAGCAGCATGCCAGTTAATTGTACCACTTACATGGAAGAGCAGAGAGGAGTAACCCTGCACAAAGAAATGTGCCAGCTCAGCAATTAAGTCGCAACATTTTCTAACTTTAAAGCAGGTGTGCACGTTCTGTAAAGACACAGGACACATTCACTGGGCTCTGAATCCAGCTCTCATTTTCACAGTATCACAGTATGTTTGGGATTGGAAGGGACCTCAAAAGATCATCTAGTCCAATCCCCCTGCTGGAGCAGGAACGCCCAGGTGAGGTTGCACAGGAACATGTCCAGGCGGGTTTTGAATGTCTCCAGAGAAGGAGACTCCACAACCCCCCTGGGCAGCCTGTTCCAGTGTCTGTCACCCTCACTGAGAAGAAGTTTTTTCTCAAATTTAAATGGAACGTCTTGTGTTCCAGCTTGATCCCATTACCCCTTGTCCTATCATTGTTTGCCACCGAGAAGAGCCTGGCTCCATCCTCGTGGCACTCACCCTTTATATATTTATAAACATTAATAAGGTCACCCCTCAGTCTCCTCTCCTCCAAACTAAAGAGACCCAGCTCCCTCAGCCTTTCTTCATAAGGGAGGTGCTCCACACCCTTAATCATGTTTGTTGCCCTACGCTGGACCCTCTCATTTTGCATCTTTAACTTCTGTCTCTGAAATTGGGAGAATCCATTCAGAGAAATCAGCCCAACTACCTCCTCCCTGATGAAAATGCAAGCGAGGGAGGAGAAAGGAAAGTAGTCTGCTGTCTTTCTAGGCCAAGCTTTTCTCCCACTTGCTTGTGTCTGGGGGAGCTTCTCCACACTGCAAGACTTACCCAAGCAGGGGAGAGGCATGGCTACCTCCATCAGCGGTCCCAAACTCCACACTAAGGGCATTACTACACTGAAAGAAGCTGTGGGTGCACAACATATACACCCATTCATAAAGGGATGAGACAAAGCGAGTTAGGAACCTAAATCTCATTTTGAGAAGGAACAGGGGAAAGATGCAAATGACTGACCATACCCCCCGGCCTCCTGCGGCCCAATTACAGCATGTTTTATGCCACCAACACACAACCCTGGGGTAAATGTTGTGCAGGGAAGAAGTCAACGGTGATTATTTACTTACCTGCTGAAGTGGTAATTTGTGCTATATTATGAAAGTTTTAGGTTTCCTTGTGGATGGGAGGCAAAAAGCCCCCAAATTATGACGCTTGGGTTGTCACTGTCAATGGACACAAGGTGCATGGTGTTTAGCCTTGCTTTCTTTCATGGGGCCGCCACACTCAACCGTGCTTAATCCTTATTAATGAACACTTTGCTGATGCAAATCAGCATATAGGTCAGTATTTAAAGGAAAATACTGAAAAAACATCTGTTGAGGGACTGTGACTCTGTAAGATAGACTTGGCTAAAATAGAGAGTGCCACATAAAGGTGAATGAAAAAATAACTGAAAGTAGGCTCAGGAAGATGTTTCAGAGGAGAATGTTTTCTGAGCCAGTGAACTTTTAATTTCATAATTATGAAAAAAATAAAATAAAGTACACTCCCTTCTACAAAAATAGTTCGAAACAGAGAAATACTTGCTCTGTTTTTGAACAGGGCTTTCCTGTACTTTAAACTTACTTTCCTTTTGCAGGCAGGAAAGAACACAAAGTAACACTGACTGTTTTGCCAATTGGAAAACATTTAGAAAGTGTGAGAATGTGGAATAATAAAAAAAAAAAAAATCACATCCTTAAGCCTTGTCACTGTTTTTCAGCTGGAAAAATATTGAAGAACAGAAAGACATTTATTTTTTCATACATTCTCATTTTGTAGCATGGTTCCATAGGAAAACCATTGTCTTCTAGGAAAGATACTTAACAGAGAAAAATCAGAGTTTTCAAGCACTCTCTAATCACTTGACTCTCTACCATTTTACTCCCTGACTCATCAACTGAGCATGTATCAGGCTGGATATTTGCAGCTAAAGACAATCTGTTAAAAGAAAGACAGTACCCAGGTAGACCCTTCTAAGCATAAAAATTTTCCATTTTTGCTGTGAGTTTTTTAAAAATAGTTTTAAATAAGTGCTTGCATACAAATGTGAGACAAACATTTCTTTCTTAGGACCATTCTCACTTATGAAATAGCAATATTTCAAACATTTTCAAGAGCAGGATAAGGAGGAGTACATGCAACAAAAGCAAATTTACAACTTGAATAATTTCCAGCTCAATTTGCCATCTCTAATAATTCTTATTTTACTGGTTTTAATACTTTGAAAAGTTTGTTGGGTGGCTTAATCAATCAGGAGTCTCGCATCGAGCAGAAGTTTGGCTTCTTTAGCTGGTGACCTTCCCCTTTATCGTCCAGCTTTGCCTGATGACCCTTCCCACCCTCACTGGCAATTATCCTAATCAAATAGTATTTGGAGTAGTCTGGACAGTTGAGTGATTCAAATGTATTTTGCATATCCTTTCACTCAAGCCACTGTTTGCAAATCATTACATAAGGTGCTGTACTTTCCCCTTACTCTACCAGAGGCTATTGCTTAAAAGATCCAGTTTCTGTAAAAACAATCATAGGTCAGAACTGAAAGAGTGATGGAAAGACCCATTTTAGTCATGTATTTTTTGGCATGGAACCACTGAAAGTGCATAATCTGTATAAATGTTAGCTTTCTAAATAAACATAAACTCTGATTGCACGAAAGCAGGGAATACAGTTGAAACTTGTTCCTTTCGTTAAGCAACCTTTCAAAACCAGTGCTCATTTTGTTCTAAACAGCCATAAATCTTGACAAACAATAATAAACAAATAGCAACAATAGCAACGAAGCCAACAGAGCTACCACAGACACTTTATTTTGTTCCTTCCCTCAAGTGTAGGAGTATTTTGCCCGCTATACAGTCTAGCCTTCAACTTACAGAGAGGGGGTGGAAAAGGCTTCGGGCATGTATATCTGTAGCTGTTTTGGGTTGATCTGATGTGGTAGGTGTCAACAGTGCTGTGCTGACAAGCAGTCCTGTGGACACTGCTTGAATTTCATCTGTTGATGCTTGTGGGATGTTTTTGATGATGTAAACTTCCCACTCTGGATTTGTGAAGGTTATATGCTTTTGGCAAAAGTCAGCTGCTCACAGTAGTCACCATTCAACAGTTTGTCCAGTTTCGACTCATCTCAAAACTGCAATAGTCTAAGCAGGGATTATTTTGAGTTCCTGTTGCTATTGCAATTCACCGTGACGTAAAGGTCGAGGTTTTTAGTATAAAAAGGATGGAAGGAGAGTTCTGTTTATATGTTTAAAATAGGCTGGAAAGTAAAGAGGAAAAAATAAAATTGATCCACCTAGTACAATTATTTGAAAAAGCCTCCAAATCATTAGTGCACTGAAGTGTTTTTGAAGGACATGAAGAAGTGTAGGTTTTTTTTCTGCATGTCATGCTATGAATGCCTTAAAAGACACCTTTCTCTAGCTATATGTTAAGGAAGGAAAAGTAACAGGGATGAGGAGACACATAGGTAGGCAAGAGTTTTTAGTGTCAGAATGAAGCTTAGCTGTGGGATCTGTTCCATGTCCTCCTACTGCTTTCTTAACGGCCACAGGTCACTTTCCACACCATGGGCTGACATTTTTAGGGCAAAGTTTCTCATTTTATTAGCTTTATAGAATTAAATAACTAATTCAATACATTAATTGTATTGCATGTAACTAGCTGATAAAGTAAACCCTACATCCAAACAAATGGATTGGCGTTAGCTATGCAGAACACATGGTCTCTGCTTCTTTTCTGTCAACTACAGCAATATATACCCCCAACATCTTTCCAGGACTATTGCTGGTCACTCACACACTGCCATTGTGGGAAAACCAGCACATGTGGTGATTGGTGTTTTCTGTGCTACCTCTCACAGAAACTCAGTGTCAACTGCCCACATCAAATGTATCTCACTATTTCATATTCCAGTCTGCTGGAAAAAAACATCCAATATGTCTTTTGATATTCTTCCCTTTGGAAAACATAGAGAATATACACATATAATAGCTGATAAAGTACGTGACATATCAAGAAAAACATAGAGGGTGCAGAAGTTGTGATTCCTCGGCAACTGTCGATCTATGTGCTGCCTTCTGGAGAAGCAGGAACTTTGATTTTTAGTGTAGATGAATTTTAAGTCAGTCAGCAATTTGTCTGATGCAAAGATACATCTGTTTGTTTGGTTTGGGGTTTTTTTGTTTTTGTGTTGTTGGGGGTTGGTTTGTTTGTTTGTTTTAAGAACTAAGATGATTTACTCCTTGCCACATAATGCTAAAAAAAACCTTCATATTTACACTGAGTATTTTGAAGTTACTTTTTTGGGGCTGGACTCTACAGTGGTGGCAGGACCATGAATCTTGGCTGATAAGTGTACAATCATTTTCTTCCTGGTGTGTAAAGGCATTAGATCCAAACCAGGGAACCTATGTTTAAGGACACCAGTGTTCACTTAGTTGTGTTGATAAACTGGCTATCAGGGAGGAACACCATAGTCAAAAAAACAAACCAAAACAAAACCAAACAAAATCTCATTCATGCAAAAACCTTTGAAAATGACTACAGTAAAGTTTCCAGCACTTCCAAATGACTGACGTTCAAGAGTCTGTTCATGTTCTGGCACAAATATATCCTGATGAAGTTATCCCTTTAGTGGTCACAGAGGGTCATCTTTTATGTCTTCTTTGTAAATAAAGTCTTTAGTAGTTCTCCTCCCACTTTCATGTCTACACATGATTTCATAGTTTATTAACTATTTGATGGCCTTCATTGTGCTGTGGCTTTTTTTTTTTTTTCTGTTGTTGACTGCCACACCGGCTTTGCCAAAATGTGTCTTGATTTGCAACTGTGAAAGAAGGGACTGGTCTGTGGCAGGATTTGACCCATGAGCTCTTCTTGTCACACAGAAGATGTGCAGAAAGAAAGGGATAAGGATTAGCAGATCCAGCCTATTGATCTGCTCCCATTCAGAGCTCAGAGACAGCAAATCTGTGGAGTGCACTGACCTCTGATGTTAACTCTCCCAAGCCCATAATCCCTTCCTAATACTTCCCAGCACAAGGAACACTTGAAGAGCTCATCTCTATCTCACCCAGCAGACTCAGGGGCCCTTGGGACAGGAGCACTGTGCAATCTTCCCCTTCCTATGAAACAGGGCAGCAGTTGACACATCTGAGGTTTGCTGACTTCCAGATATATATGAACAGGGCACAGGATTCTTAACCTTCATTAACAACCCTAATTTAATAAAGGTAAAATAAAACGGAGTGAAGTAAACCTTTTGCTGACCATCTGAAACAGTGTCATTAAGCGTTTTACAGCTAAAGTCAATGGAAAGCAATGCAATACCATTCATTTGGTAAACAAAACTTCTATACATTTCTTAATTTCTCAGAAAATGGTAATGTATGCAAGGTCTCACTACCCTAAGTGTCTTTTCAGTGGCCATCTGATCTTATTATAAATTAGATCACTGAATACTTAACTGTCTTCATAGTGTTTCTTGACTCTTCCTTCTTTTGAAAAAAAATCACTCATGTTTTGTGAAATGCCAAAAATCTTTAAAGGCATTGCTAACCTTTCAGAAAATATTCTGAGACTCTAGTCAGCATGGAAAACTGCATGAATATCATTAAAAACCACAAGTAAGCATCATTTTATTTGAATTATGTAATATTTTTCATTTTTTGAAGTAAAAAATATATTTAGATGAAAACACTTGATTCTATAGATGACTTGAAAGTTCAGAATTGCCCTGGAGACCTTGGTTTCAGCCAAAGCAGATGCTGCAATAAAATAACACATACAAATACATTAACAAGTTGTTCCTAAAACTAGAATCCTATTTCTTGGAAACTCCCTACCTTTGGCAATTCTCATCAGTTGCTGTAACAAATACTCAATTTTCTGCAGGCACAGTGTTCATTTCATAGATGCTCTGAAAGTGTTTGTGAATTTTTTCATTGTCTTCCAACAGCCCCCAAACTAAGCAGCAGTCATAAATCCATCCTTTATCCTTGTTTAGTTATTAAATGTTTCTGTTGAATCTGTTTCTGAGACATTTGAACTTTTCAGATGGTTCTTTAGTAATTTGTAACATGTTCTAAGTTAACCACATACACTTTGTTAAGGGGTTTCAATAACCTGAAAGATATGATGATATAATGGCATTGCAACTCCCTGTAAATTCCAAAAATCTTCCTTAAAAGTACTAAACTTTTCTTACGCAACACATAAACACTTCCTGGCATTTTGGGTGCTTTGACCATGTCTTGATCTTGTTTAGAAACTGTAGTGTATATAAAGAATACACTATTTATAGCTCTTACAGAAAAAAAAAATATATATATTTCATATAGAATATACCATCATCATATACAATACAAAATAAAATAATAAAAATATAGTGAAAGAATGCTTGAACTGGCAAAACTTAGACACCATGGAGGTAAGAACCCTGGAGATCTGAAAGTAAAGAACTCGCACAGAGCATCACTGATGTCACAAAGCACTTACACTGGGAGAGGGACAATTGCAGAATAAAAATGGCCAGGCAAGTGGCCAAGCTTTTTTAGGCAGGTATAGGGAATTTAGCAAGAGCATATGGAGCCTGAATCATGCTGGCAGAGAGGGACAAAAGGTCCTGGAGCCTCTGCAGGCACAGATTCCAGGACAGTTTTGACCTGCTGCTATCCATAGCATCACCAGCCCCAGAGCGGTCATACCACCACTGCTGGAAAGATGATGGCTATGCAGGGCTAAAGTCAATGCAGGAGCACTCATCTTGCAGGCCCTTCCAGTTCCCATGACAGGGAGCAGAAATGCTTTCAAATGCAGATGGGTCTGTTGCATCCTGAGGGTTTCCCTGATAAAACCAGGTTCTAGTGCTGTCTGGGACAACTAGTGAACCTGTAGGAAGATCCCGGTCAAATTTTGTCTTGCATATCAGCAATAAGATTCTCCAGAAAACTTCTGTTTGTCAGGTTCATCAAGTCTGAAGGGAAACCCCTGATTTTCCAAGTTTTCAAACCAAAAGTCTAGTGGCATCAGCTGTGAAAGACCCTCTCCCAGGCAGATTTGGTCTGAAAGCTGCCAACGAGAGAGTAAGTAAACCTAGTGGCTTAGCTTTTGTGTTTTGTTGGGTTTTTTTTTGTTTTTTTTTTTTTTGTTTTTTTGGGTTTTTTTCCCTGAAACTATAATTTAAAATATGTTCTTTCATTTAATTGGACTTTCGCTGGTCATCTAGACACTTAGACCAATTTGAAAAAGTTAGTAGCTGTGTGGTATTTTAATGTTAAAATCAGAGTATGTCTACAATGTTTTCCTTCGTACCATTTTTTTCTCACTGACAGGTAAGGGGAGGTTTTGACACTGTTAATATAACATAGGGTGTTAATCTTATAATCGCCCTGTCAGCACTTTGTGTCAGGGTGTTAATGACCACCTTTCAGCCACTCACAGTTGCCTGCCAATAAAAATAGTACCGGCACCTATCCAACCAGCAGCTATTCAGATACTTTGCTTTTTCCCCAAAGAATAAATAGAAAATTTCACTAGCCATATGGCTGTAAAGATGCTCCTCTCTACTTATTCATTTCCTTTTCCTCCTCTGCACCCACTGGCAGAAAAAACAACTTTGACACTGAGCCTTTTTAACATATTTTACATGTTTTATTTTAAAAGGTAAAAATTATTTCTCAAGTTTTAAATAAACATAACACCTTCAACACGATAAAAGCAGAATTTTTTAAAAGCAAGCAGCACAATTATTTGCCACAGCTCTTTGCTGTAACCCAGAGACAAATGCTGTATTTAATTTCTCGACGGTTGAGATGAGTCCATATTTTTCTCTCTGCACAAGAGAGGGGCATTTCCAGCTTCCTGGCAGGAGTCGCACAATTCCAGATGACTGACTTTATATGCCTAGAGGAATTTTATTACACAAATAACAAAGGAAGACAAAGAGAGGAAGAGGGAGAGCACACACTCAAAATAATAAACAAAGCACAATAAACATTCCTGCAGTTGTCCGTAGGGATTCCAGATGCTGCTCCATCCCTTTTCCAGGCTTGCCTGCCTTTCTTGCAGACTACTTCATAGCACACATTAGAGCTCTCCAAAAATCTCACCCTCAAATCTGGTGCAACCCCAGGATAATCAGGAGCTTTTGCACACAGCGAGGCTGTGAGTAATTGCTATAATATGGGCTTACTTGCTCTCTGAAAGACTGTTCAGGCACAGACAAAATCCATACAAAAATAATTGATCTGCAATATTCGTGTCAGGGTAGATTTCTATTGCATTTCTCTCAGCTGAGTTCCTTCAAAGAACCCATTACCCTAAAGTTGTGGTCTCTGTGGCCCAACGTAGCCTGATGATTAATTTCCTCCCCATCCTGCTTACCACATCTTCCACCATTGCTATTTAGGGTATTAAACACAAATCTTACAGAAGTTTGATTTAAATACAATTCTAGGCCGACTTTCAATAAGGTGTGGGCAGGCCAACCAGCAGAAGAAAAGCTATCTCAAAATCCCATATTGCTGCAAGTTTGCTGCTCTTATTATCTTGTTTGGTTTGGTTTTTTTTACTTAAATTCCTATAGGTTTCTTTCAATCAAGTGATGTGGCTGATTGGCTGGGGCTCGTTCCAGCATCATGTGTTATCCATCTGGATTTTATATGTATTGCATTTTCCCAACTGAAAAGAAACAGACACACTACCCAACTAATTAGAACTCAGTCCCAAAAAAAGTAACATTTTGTTCCTAGAGAAAAATTTGTTTCTCATGTGGGATTTTAATGCAGACCAAAAAAAGTAGCAAAGCATAAACAATCACCAGTTTCCATGTCATACAAAGCCAAAGATGCAGTCGAAATTATTTCCGTATTAAAACAAACAGAATTTACTTAGCTTTTGCTTGCTGTATTTTATAGTAAGCATGAATGCTAGAATTCTTATTATCTTGGCTGCACAAAGATAGTAACTATCACTAGATAGAAATTGAGGTGGTTTTTTTTTCCAACATTTAACATGCTTTGCAACAGCAAAATTAATGTGAAAGGTCAAGCACTCAGAACGGATCAAGATTGTCTTGTTGCAATCAGGCATTAATATAGTCATATCACTTTTGCAAAGAAAATAGCGGAACTGAATTCTAAATGTAAGGGGTATAAGATGATCTACCATTGACTTCAAGAAAACCACAGTCAGTGAAACACCTTCCTCTGACATTATTACCTGAAACAACCCACAATGGCCACTGGAAGGTGGACGGCCAGATTAACTGTTATCCAGCATATCATGTCTCAGTTATGCAAAATTACTCAGTGCCATAATTCTAAATATTTGTGTAGTTGCAGTTAAATTGAAGGGAAGGTTTAACTGGAACTTTTATATGTATTATAGACTTCAAAATACATGTACTACCATGAGTATACAGAATGTATTCAAAAGTGTTAGGGCACTGGAAGTCTATCACTACTTAAATTGAACGACTAGTTTATACCACACTCTGTTTCTCTTCTTACTTTACCTCTTACCAGGGACTCATAAAAATACCTGTACTTGGCAGAAGGGAGGAACTTCACCATCTGCAACAAGAACATTGGGTCAGCTGGCTTCATGGTGAACACAGATTCAAATCTGCACATATGCATAAATGTATATGCATAGCCTTTTATGAGAATGTAACAAGGTGGATGGATGATGGCAGAGCGGTGGATGTGGTCTACCTTGACTTCAGTAAAGCCTTTGACACAGTCTCCCACAGCATCCTCACAGCTAAGTTGAGGAGGTGTGGTCTAGACAATAGAGTAGTGAGGTGGGTTGCAAACTGGCTTAGGGAGAGAAGCCAGAGAGTGGTAGTCAATGGTGCGGAGTCTAGTTGGAGGCCAGTATCTAGTGGAGTGCCTCAGGGGTCAGTGCTGGGGCCAATATTATTCAATATATTCATTAACGATTTGGACGAGGGAATAGAGTGTACTATCAGCAAGTTTGCTGATGACACCAAGCTGGGAGGAGTGGCTGACACGCCAGAAGGCTGTGCTGCCATCCAGCGGGACCTGGACAGGCTGGAGAGTTGGGCGGGGAATAACCTAATGAAATTTAACAAGGGCAAGTGTAGAGTCCTGCACCTGGGCAGGAACAACCCCAGGTTCCAGTATAGGTTGGGAGATTACATATTAGAGAGCAGTGTAGGGGAAAGGGACCTGGGGGTCCTGGTGGACAACAGGATGACCATGAGCCAGCACTGTGCCCTTGTGGCCAGGAAGGCCAATGGCATCCTGGGGTGTATTAGAAGGGGGGTGGTTAGTAGATTGAGAGAGGTCCTCCTTCCCCTCTACTCCGCCCTGGTGAGACCACATCTGGAATATTGTGTCCAGTTCTGGGCCCCTCAGTTCAAGAAGGACAGGGAACTGCTGGAGAGGGTCCAGCATAGGGCAACCAAGATGATTAAGGGAGTGGAGCATCTCCCTTATGAAGAAAGGCTGAGGGAGCTGGGTCTCTTTAGTTTGGAGAAGAGGAGACTAAGGGGGGACCTTATTAATGTTTATAAATATATAAAGGGTGAGTGCCATGGGGATGGAGCCAGGCTCTTCTCGGTGGCAAACAATGATAGGACAAGGGGTAATGGGATCAAGCTGGAACGCAAGAGGTTCCACTTAAATTTGAGAAGAAACTTCTTCTCAGTAAGGGTGACAGAGCACTGGAACAGGCTGCCCAGGGAAGTGGTGGAGTCTCCTTCTCTGGAGACATTCAAAACCCGCCTGGACATGTTCCTGTGCGACCTCACCTAGGTGTTCCTGCTCCAGCAGGGGGATTGGACTAGATGATCTTTTGAGGTCCCTTCCAATCCCAAACATACTGTGATACTGTGAAATAATGTGTACAGAAATGTGTGTGTGAGGGATAGGGAGAGAGAGGAGGAGAAAGAACAGCTCTTCCACCTGCAATTCCCAGAGTGCTATAAATTGGCCACTTTACCCAGGTCTGCCTGGCAGGCAATTTTCACATTGCATTCATTAGCTGTGCAGGGATTTCAGAGTTTCGTGTGGTGGTAATGCTGAGCAGGTCACTATAGTTCAAAACAAAAAGGTCCAAGACTCCTATCCAAACAGCTGTGGTTCAGATTTGAATTTTAGCCTGTGGACTTTAAAAACCTCAGACCCCTTGCTCCCCAAGGAAGTCTTGCATAAGCTTTGTTCGCAATTAGTGGAGCATAGAAAGAGTAAAAGGTCCAGACTTCAGCTGACCTTGGAACATTGAGAGTAAATGGTCAAGCCTCTCTTAAACATGTGTGTATATTTAACTCCTGTTAACAGTAATGGGACTAACATGTGCATATTGAGGGTCAGCTATAACCCCAAAGTAAGCAAATTAGGAGAAGCCAAGAACAATCAAACTTTGTTACATTTTAGAATTTTGCCAAAACAATAGTTATTCCAGAATTATTTTATAGGTTGAGCAAATCTGTTCATCTGCAGTGGGATTTCAACTTCCAATAGACCTCAGTTATTTACCGGCTTTTCAGTGGTTTAGTTTTGATAAGCGAAGCAAGTCTCCAAGAACTCTTGTGCAAAAAGGAAGCAGCTGCTTGCAGAGATGAGACATTATGGTTAAGGAAACCTCCCAGGAGCATTATAACAGGCACAGTGCTTACAAACGGCAGAGATGTGCAAAGGAGGGAATGCTGTTTAATTTTGTGATATCTTCTGCCTGGTGGGAAAGTGGTTTTGGAAGAGTGGGAAATTCTTATGAACGTAATTTGGTATTTCTAAGGACAGAAGTTCTTCATTGACAGCCTGGGTGGTGCTAACATAAATGTGTCCCTTTGCACTTCATTGCTCGTGTACAGAGAATACTTCTAGGGAAGAGACAAGTTCATCCTCTTTGTCTTTAAATCCTTGTTGCCTCTGAACCTTTGGCTAGCAGTTATTTTGATGTGGGGTTTTTTTTGAAATATTGACATTTTGTCAGTAAAATTTGAACTGAGGCCACTATAAGCTATTTTCACAAATGACCATTGGCCATAGCCATCAGCTGGTCATAGCTTCCAGTTGCCACCAGCCTGACTTTGACCAAATTGGCTAAACTGACAGCTGAACTTTTCGGTGTTAGCTGTGAGATGCAACCACAAGATCAGTTAACAAGATTAATAGAGAATGCATGGTCAGTTACCTCATGAATCCACAAAAACTGTAGCCAGGCCTTCAGCAGCCCATCAATAATATTTCAAGCCATCCAGCTTTCTCCTGTCGTTCCCCAAAGGGATTGTCAACATCAGCTCAAGAAACACAGGGATGAGAGTGGGATTTGTGCATGTGGCTGAGTTGCTGCTGTGAGACCTGTGTGCTACAGGACACGATTTCATGCAGGACCTTGCAGGAAGGCTGGGGAGTAGGAAAGCTGGCTTTGTTTCTTGAATAAAAAGGTTCTTGTGAAGAGGAAGATATTCAAGCCAATAAAGACCCACAGCAATATAAACTGAAAAGAAAACTGGTTGTTTCTTTGAGACTGCATGGCTGGTCACATATTTCCAAAACCATATGAAAGCTGCCCCATTCACATACACCAACACACACACACACCAAAAAACAAACCACACAAAACAGGAAACAGATCAACTGTGTGACCTCAGGAATCAACACAAAAGCCAGTAAAGTGCCTGCTTTATCTCCATTAGCAGGGTAGAAGATACGTGCAGGTTGAACTGGAATGCATAGTATCTCTGGGAAAATGGAAAGCCTAACTACAATTATAATCAGAAAAGACACTACAGATGATTCTTGATCACTTAATTTTCCCTGAATTTACCAAATTATCATCTGTTTCAGACCTTAGATGGAAAACCTGAATACAACTAGGTCTTTTTTTGGTATCTAGTCAGCTACAGGAAGCAAAGGAAAGAGCAAATGCCAGCGGTGGGTGCACCCTGCACATTTTAGGCAGGAGTTGGCTGGCTCTGCTTATGACATAGCCTCTGCCTGGCTATCTGTTTAGTGGAAAACACCTTTAAAAAGAAATGCCTTGATTTCACTGAAAAAGCCATGAAGGAGGTGATTTAAAACAAAGTTGTATCCAGCATCAAGAATGCTGAAACATCTCAAAGAAAAAGCAGTTTGGCATATATAGAGACACATATATCTATACATATACACAGTCCACAGTGCTGTTCTTAAAGGCTTTTAAAATGAATTTCTTTCTTTAAGGAGAGAATATAGTCTTTTGAGACTAGGACTTGGAGAGTGTGGAACTATTTCCAGCTTCATCAAGCACTGTAATAATGAAAATGCCAGTCATTCTGTTTTCTTCCCACTCTCCTTCCTGCCATTCTTCTGTGTTTACTGGTTTGGTAGACAACGGTTAACAAGGTAATGCTTGTAAATTCTCAGCAAGTTAGAAGGACTTTTGCTCTATTTGCCCCATAATCACTTTGTTATGTGTAACTGATCATTCAAGTCATGCTATACTTTTGGGCTGGCTGAATGCATGGTCGTGATGCTATTAATTTCAGCACTAGTTCTCCAAATTAATTTCAGGAATAGTTTTCCAAACAGTGTGTCCATATAGGGAAAGAGAAATTGTATTATTACTCCATTGTCAATGAGAACAGAACCTAACTAACCTGAGCATTGGTGAATTCTGATATTTCATCCACTCAGTTTAATTAGGTGATCATGTAGCATTTAAAAAATATTCACTCTCTTTTGGCTCTGTTACTCTCCATCTGTTATACCCCTAAAATTGGCTTTTGTATGTTGAATAATCAATGTTTTGTTTTCATTACTTACTATGTTGTGAAAAACCTATGAACACAAGACTTCTTCTTAATTATTAAAATGCCACCATTTATTATAAATAAATATTTATTTAATTTACACCAACAACTTATTTTTCACTTAATTCAAGATTGTCTATAACCTTTGAACAGTAACTACCTGGATAGTTAAGTAATAGACTAAGCTTCATTTTTTAAGAACAAGGAACATACCTTTAAATTATTTAAAGTGTTGGCTCTTCAGTGCAATAGATTCTCCCATTCTGAACTTGCTCGGTGTCTAAATATCCTGAGCAAATTTGACCAAAACATCTACATGTTTTAAATAATAACAAACACAGAACATGCACACACACACACAGAGTACAATATCACAGTGTTTTCTAGAAGATATTTTCAAAGACATTAATGCATGCTTTAATTTTTAAGCTCCTGAATTGTACCAATGATAAACATGAATTTTGAAGGATTCAAAAACTTTATCCAGTGCAGAGAAGCTGCTCAGTCTAGAGAACAGAGCAATGTTGGAAAAAACCGAATACTTCTACATAGAAACTTGGTAAATAAGTTCCTGCCTGGTTTCCGTTCATTATTTACAAACAAGACTGCTTTCCAAATGTAGCTAAACTGAGATTACAGACCAGCTTTTAGCTTGTGTGACTAACAGAGGGGAAACTATCTCTTACCACAAGTTGAAAAGGCTTGGAAAAATAATGATGGCCCTATTATTCTAAGGCATATAAAAAATGGCCTGAGAAGAGTAGTGATTTCAAGACTGATGACCAGCATGCATAATGGTATTTTTATTTTCAGTTTGTCATATTTATATAAATATTCACAAAGCATTTCTTTCTAAGACATCAGTTAGTACTTTCTGTACACCCTAAAACTTCATCGATGCCAGTGGATGTGTAAGACGATGCCAGCTCAGGCCTAAAGCCCTGAATTACATATTGCATATTCCTATTAGTATACTTCCCAATCTAAGCATCTGATTAATATTTATATTGGAAGTCAAGAATCTTTAATCAAAAGACAGTTTCTAAAAAGATGAGGCTGCTTTGGAAATTCTGGTCTTAGTTACACAACAATTCATCACTTCTCTGGAGTTTGGAAGCTCACTTAAACATACCACAGTGACATCTGAATCAAAGCAAGTAGCCCTAAGTTAGAAGTAGGGTTTTCCTTCCTATAATGTCTGCAAGTCTCAGTGAGGCATGTTTATTACAAACTTTTACAAATTATATGCTAACATAAACCCAAGCTAAGTCCTTGTCTGGAATAAGTTCTTGTACTACTAGTATGAATTCTTCTAAAAATATAGCTCATTAGAGCATATGACTTGAAAGAGAGTAATTTCAAGAGCAATTTATGTTGCTATGTCTTCAACACACAACTGAGACATCTGTGATTGCTGAGCAGATTAGGTTTCTGGCTAGTCTTTAATGTGTTTATATTTTCTGAAATGGCCACTGGAAATACTGTTAAAGCTGGATTAAGTTTATTAGCTTCACTTATTTCTGTCAGTCTTGACCTTAGAAGGAAGACACTCAGGGACAGCTTTGTCTTTAACTCAATTTCACTCATCACAATAAGCTTCATTTGTTATTCATTCTCTGTATGGATCTCAGTTCATGTTCGTGCAAAATGGCACATATTATTATTTTCTGAGTTTCTTCCAAGATGTGAAGGGTAAGGGGTTATTTAGGGCCACCTCTATCTTTCTCGACTTACTTACGCTCCAAAATAAACAGTTTTTCATCTGCATCTAGAGGTTCTGTATCAGTAACCATGTAGCCACACACAGAAATGAAAGCTGTTGATTTGTCTTTTTCTGCTTGTCCTGTACCAAGCACTGGGAGGCAGGGTACAAATATTCACCACACTTGGTGCTTTCTGTGACTCATTCACATTCAGTTTCAGCACCAGAGAAGGTTGAGGAGTCTTTCAGTTTTCTTGATCAGAGATGGGTTATGATTCATTCATTTTATAACGTTCACAAATCACACGGTCAGCAAAAATGTCTCTAGTACACTATAAACAAAAGACCAGCCACAGAAAGGAGCACTGAAAGCCAGACAGTTGTGGGTAGGGAGGTCCCTGCAGCTTTTGTGGAACTACCACAAAGATCTTGTTTTAACATTTTATTCTACTTTCCAAAGGCCATTTGAGCAGAAAGCATTTCAAAGGCATTTGAGACCGGTCCTTTGTATCAGATACTACTGTATCACACAGAGTCTTTCATTAACTAATTGAGCTTCAGAGTAAAAGTAATGAAGGTTTTTCATCTGGCTGCAGCAGTTCCTGGCTGGTCTGGATCTGCAAGAACTGTCATCATCTTCTGCAATTAGATAACTTTATAGCATATTTTAAATCTGTGTTGTCATCAAATACCCCCACTTCTCCATTGGTGGTTTTCAGAGAAATTACCATAAAAAATAAAATATTTATTGTGGAAATATTACTCATATTCCTCTACCAGCCTTGGTCATAACAAGGCCTTTTGAATAAAGCTTTTAAAGTATTTCAAAACATTGAGTTGGAAAGAACTTCCATATTTATTGTTGCTTGAACATCTTCCTGCAGCGTCTTCTCTGGCCTTTCAAAGCCTGACAAAACCCTAACAGAAACCATGAGCATGGAAATGCAAAACGTGATATGTCCCCGACAATTTTCATGCACCGTCTCTCTTCACAGCTAAGACATATAAGAAATTTAAAAAATAAAACAAAGCAGTTGACATTTATTGAAGGGAAGAGGTTATGGAATTGTGTCAAACACAACACTGCAGCAGAATAAAGCGTGCCAGTAAGTTTAACACTTTCTAGCGTTTTATTGCTCATTGTAATTATTAACATATTTAGTTAGGACACCATTTGGATATCATTTAAATAAATGCAAACAATCTTGGCCTATCTTTAAAGAATTTTTTTTTTTTTTACACATGCTTTTTTTGTCACTCAGCTCACTAATGGATCATTTTTATCATAGAGTATCACATTACGTAGATTAAACAGTTTACTAATGTCCAATGGCCTGCTAAGCTGGAAATAAAATTGCATGGTTTTATCACTATATTGAAAACAACTTGAAATAAGTGCTTCTGAACTGTATCTTCACTTAGCAAAGACTTAGCAGTACATTCTCAATAACCCCTTTCCAACTTCTTGGTATGATCCTGAACCTTCTGGAACTGAAGTCAATCTCAGATGGAGTTTTGCCTTGACTTGTGTTGCATCCCCTCTACAACATTATTACAACCATGGAGCAACAAGAGGAGGAGACAGGGACTCAACACTGCATCTAAACTGTTGAGAAAGTAACAACAAGTGGAGAAGTAGGAATGGAAAGCTGGGGACAACACTTTCTTAAATTACTCCTCTAGATCCGCTAAAGGATATCAGCTTGCATGTTCACTGAGGTTCTTGCAGTACTTGCTAATTACTCCTTTCAAAGCCAAGAACTTAGGTTAGGATTTTTCACATCACTTTTCTAGAAATCCCAATTCATCTTAAATTGATTTCATGCTTAATGCAGCCAGATAAATAAATTACTTCCTTGCACGGAGTTTGCCAAATGGTCTTCCAAAGCACACAAAGATACTCTGAATTAGAGATAAGGCCACTTAGGAAACAATACATTTCAGCACACATTACAAATATGGTCCCAAAGGATCATTTTTCTCATAAGATGCAACATTGCCATGATTAATAAATTGCATCTTCATAGAACATGTTTTGAAGATAATAGCAAATAAGCAAAACAAAACATTAGCAAAAAAGACAATATTCTTCCCCCTGTTCACATGGGGAAAGGAATTTGAGGAAAGAACTTTTGCCTTTTCCTCTATAGAATAACACCAGGAAATCTATGGGGCAGGATCTTTGTGTTCCTTCTCGGTTTGCTTCCTCCATAAATATTTCCTCCCATAAAGGGTAAGTAGGAGAAAGACCAAGTTGGAATAATTCCCTTAAACTTCGTCTGAGCAGGAGTGTTACTTGCTTTTAGGGGTTGGGTTTCTTTTTTTTTTTTGTTTGGTTTTGGTTTTTTAAAAGTTCAATGCATAAGAGAGAGAGAACCAAGCAGATTCAATGAGTAGTGTGTGTGCCCTTGGGGAAACACAGATCTGCGTGACCTTTCCAGCAACTTCCAGTCTTTGTCAACAGGGCTGAGAAGTCATTGTTTTGTGACTGTTGTCTTAAAAATGTTAAACCAGATAAAATAATGAAGTTTTTCTACTGATCTGAACCTAAAACTGAAGAGTCCAATAATTCAGGTCTGAAAGAAAATACATCTGCTTAACATTTGGGTTTCCTGCTGGAAATCTCGTTGCAAATTCTTCCAGGGCAACGTTGCACAGACATCATGGTCTGTACTAAACAGGGTGCCCCTCCAGCCACACTTTCACATAAACATTAAACTATTTACTCTCTCGTGAAATAGCACGAGAATGCTGCTTCCCCATGTGTTATGTATTTGGCTTAGCAGTGATTCCTTGTTCTGCCAGGTGGTTACGACTCAACTCAATGCAGAAAGAGACAAAACAGTCTGCTCTCTCTGCTATTTTGCACACGTGGCTTTCTCTATGCTCCCCTTTAAAGGATTTTGCTGGTTTTACCTTTTACTCATCTTAATAAAGTTTTTCTCATCAGAAAATGGCATCTTTCATTATTTTTCTGAATTTAACCAAAAAAAAAGGTCTGAAAAGATGGAGGTACATACTGTTATTTTGTCCTATACACTGATACCTGTTTTATTTGTGATGTATGTGAAGAAAGATGATACGCTTAGGTCTCTGGTTTGATACTCTGTCTCCATATATATATTACTCTGCCTTTGAATACTGATTGCACTAATTTACTTGACTGACAGAGCTGTCCCTCAGTAATCCTGGCAGTATTTACTATCAGGTACCAGCCTCTCCTGCTGAAGTACTTCTCTGCATAAATAAAATGTTCATTGCACCAGGAACCTGAATACCATTCTCCTCTGCCAAAGAATATCTAATTATCAAACTGATTGATCAACTGCACTCCTCTCCTCATCTCTCAAAGCATGCAATATTTACCAACTGAAAAAATATCAGTAAAAAGAACTTGGAAAGCAGATAAATATGTTTTCAAGATAAAGCAGAAAGGATTTTTGAAAACAGGGCCCCACACAGGTGAACATATTAAATATTGGGATGGGATTTCCTTTGGCCAGTTTGGAGATGTTTAATTCAAAGACCAGATTCACAGTGGAGAAACCTAAGTAGAGTTAAATGCTTTACTCTGAGGGATACAGCTGACATCTCACTGTTTTTCTCTGGAAGAGTTCAGCTTGCTGGTCTCCAGTGACATTACTCTGAGCTGACTTAGCTCTTCCCCTCCATTCATTAAGGAACAGATATGCCTAATCTTGAAACAAAAATTCCTGCTAGCTGGCAGGATGCCTTAAAGTTAGGAGTTGCACTAGCCAGCATTGTATTCTTTGCAGATTTAGCCCTGTGCTTCTTGCATGTAAAGCTGCTCCCTTCAAATGTCAACCAATTAAATAGTTGTTAATTAGAATTAGCTTTCACTCAACATTCTTTAAGGTAATTTTAAGATGTTAAGATGCATATGCAAACAACAATCAGCTATATTTAAAAAAAAAAAAAAAAGTGACTCTTACTGAAATCGGTTAAGAATAGCTGAAAAGCTTAACTTTTCTTAGTTTTCCCCTATGCTAACATTTTCTGAATGACTGTTGTCCATCCCCAACACATGTACTTCTTTTTGTGCAGTAAATACTTATCAAGGGTTTAGATTGCGGGATGACAATAAAACCCTGGCAGATGTATTGTTAACCTCCTCTCCCCCCCAGTTCCCCCTTTTTGCCCCTCCCTCTCCCCCTTCCCACTCAGGACAGGCGATCGGGAGGGAAAGAAGGACAGAGAGAAGAGAGTTGGAAAAATTAACAGTGTTTTACTAATGCTACTAATAAGAATAGAGAAAATAATACAAAATATACAAAACCAATCTTGAAAGTCTCAGCAACTGCAGAGCCAGCAACCAAAGTCCTGGATTGGACTCTGCAGCCACCCGGAGCTGGATTCAGTCTCTCACTAGGCCTCAGTTCGCAGGGACGACTCGCAAGGTCCTCTCCTAAGGTCGGCCATAAGCAGAAGGAAAAAGGGAAAGGAAAAAGGGAAAAAGGGACGAGATCCTCATGATCTCCCACTTTTATATGAAGTATTCACGTGAATGGAATGTTATACACAGTTGGTCAGTTTCTTGGTCACTTGTTTCTCGTTGCCCCTCTCGCGAGATTGTCCATCCATGCTTATCAAGAAGTTTGCATTCCATTGCTAGGTTTACCAAAACATGTGTCTGGTTCTCCAGGAAAATGCAGCTAATATGAAGGCTTTAGCTGACAGGCAAAATCACTAAAAGAGAAACTTGTTTTTAACAAAACCAGGACAATACTCTATGCTTTTCTTATGTGAGTTTGTTGTGTCACACTAGCAAAAGAATATTGTTGTTAGTTTTATTTTCTTGTGTACAATATATAATTTTAACTTATAATAAAAATTACAATAAAATTTTGAAAAAGGCTTCATTAAAGTCTACTTTATTATTAAGTTTTAGATATGCAAATATCCTATGCGTGACTTCATTATTTCCAGATGAAAAGCAACACTGTTATCAGGCAAAGAATAAACATATGCAACAAGTGTCATATTTAACTGCCTCCAACTAACTTGGAAAATTCTTTGTGTAAGCATCATATGGGTAGATCTATTTGTCTTTTACATGATGTATTTGAAAATTACTTTGATTTGTGGATAGCATGATTTTTTCTGGAAGCTGAGTTTATCTTAAAATTCCTAGACTCTGATACTGTAATCAGGTATATCCATCATAATCTTATCCATTTAAATGAAAAAAATTAGTATACCAGTGTTCTTTGGAGCTTACATTTCTTTAAATAAAGCAGTTTTTGAGAGTGTAAAAACATTCAATAGGGTCCCTTGAAAGAGACAGTAACAGCCTGAGCTCCAAAATTTTACTGTTTTTACATCTATATATAACTCCTCTTAACGTAAGAAAAAATATCACAATGCGACTCTCTTGTTTATGTCTGGCAAGTACTCTGAGGACAGAATTAGCTTTCAAAAGCCAAATACCTTCTTGAAATATTTCTTGGCAATTTTTGTCTGATCAGTAATTACATGCCTTCCAATAAAAGGAGGAAATGTTTTGTTGTGTCTGGTGATAGCTGAGGTCTCAAATTCTTAGAGTTTCCATAATAATTTCCTTCCTGTATTTGACTTCATTCCATTCCAAACCAAAGCTTTTAGGAATGAAAGGAGATGTCAACTTTGGACAAATCCTGCATGACTGTATATGGCGTAATCTTATGAATGGGACAGAATGAGAAGTAATCAGTCACTGAAACATTGACTATTTAAATCAAAATGTAAGACTTGCAGCTTTTTCTAATTCCTCAGCAACAGCCCAGCTAACAAACACCCCAACATATACACCAAATATCTTGGGAGTCATAGGCAAAGAAAAATTAGTAGAAAGGATTAATATTACCAACTGGTGATCTTTTTTCCTCCCTTTCTGGAAAGAAACCCACTCACTCAATGACCAAGTGGATGCTTACACAACAGTATTTGTGAACAAACTTCTGAAAACATTTCAATTTGCTGAAAGTGACAAAAATCATTTGATGTTCATCTAATTTTGACTTTTTTTTTTGATAGACGGCCTAACGTCCTCCCTCCATTTCCCAAAAAAAAAACAACCCACACCAAAAAAACCAACCAAACAAACAAATACCACACAAACAAAAAAAGCTTGTTTCTTTTTATTATACTGGGGCTGAGGGACAGAGATTTCAGGGTGTTTTTCCAACATTTGCAAAGAAGGCAGACAAGCTGACATTTAAGAAGGATGGAATTAAGGCTGAGATTTTAGAAGCCGTCAGTACTGGGCCACCTTTGCTTTGTGAGAGCCAACAATAAAAATGTGACTGATCAATGGCAAAAGAATCATGGTCTTATTTGGAAATCTCTGCTTTTTACTCACACGGAGCCCTGAGATGCTACCCTTAGCCGCACCAACACACTTCCCTTATGGCAACAGCACGCCCTTAGATAAGTTTACTAGAATGGTTTTCTGGCCACAATGTGAAGATGTTTAAATAGCATCCTTAAATTAATCCTCAGCACAAATAAATTCTTGTCTTTCTGGATATTGTTGATAAATACAATGGAACAATTACAGGATCAATTAAAATTAAGAAAAAATTAAAAGTAAGGTAAAAGTAAGGTAAAAAAACCCTGTGAAACACTCTTGCTTTTCTATGTTCTATTTAGATAAAGAACATTTGCATAACCTAATTATCAGTTAGACAACAGTTAAATAATAAGGTATCCACTCTTGTTCACATTTAGAAGATCTAATAGCTATGACTGCCAAATCTTCTATCTAAGGAGAGTTCTGAAGGCTAACAAATGTGCATTGATATTAGTAACACGAGACACATCCCATTAACTGATGTGAGGAAGAAGAGGTGTTTGCTTACCTGACTCAAAGAGAAATGACTTCACCTCATTTCTTTGTACCGCTGACACGTGTCTCTTCACACTATTTCAAAAACATCAGTGAGGTTCTGAAGGGATTTACTCTGCGTATGTGTCATCTGAAGGTATATTTGCAAAAGTCTCCTCAGTATCTCAGATCAGCAGACCCATAAAATTTCCAAGGTCTAAAGCTGCCTGTCTCCAGAGCTCCCAAGACATTATATCTGAGGGAGGCATTATTTCTGCAAGAGGAAGAAGAGAAGAGACAGTGTAAGAAGAAGGCTAACATGTCTTGTCTTGTACACAGGTCCACGCCCAACCAAGCCTGGTCTTTGGGAAAGGTGGCACACTAGTCATAGCCTTTGGTCAGAGAATAAAGCTGACAAATATCTACCCGTTTCCTCATCTGCACTACGCCACATGAAGCAGCAGCAAAGATGATGTAGCCTTTCATTTCTGAGTAGATGCAACGGCCAGCACTGCAGTCAGGTGAGAAGTAAAACTGACTCACTGGAATAATACAAGAGTGTCAATACAATAAAGTGTTGATTCACTCCCACTGTCTTGTCTTTCCTTCCTTTCCAGGCCAGGCCTACAAATAATGAAATGATAGGACTTTAGAGAAATTAATAACACATTTTTAGAGCAGCTGGAGGAAAATGTGTAGTAGATAAAATGGTTTATGAATGTTGTTCAGTATGAACAGTCTAGAAATTCATTCAGGAATGTTATCTGCAGCTTTTGCAAATATTCATCAAGAAAAGGCTTAAATTTTGCAGAATTGTATCTATTATGGAAAATAAAGTATATTAATACTGCAATGCAGTATTAGGCAAGGCATATATTAAAACTAATGGACAGCATGAAAGTTTTAAAGTTTCCATTCTGAACCTTAGAAACCATTCTTACAAATATCTACCCCAGATGCAAGTTTGTCTCAAGAGTATACATAATAATACAAGGTGTGAGTAAACTTTCTAAACAAAACTCTCAATTTGTTTTGGATAGTGACATCCTTGGAGGAAAGAAAGAATTTAATTAAAAACACATACTGCATTGCTATTCATAAACTTGTCCAAGCAAAACAAGTTATAAATCAAATTGGTTGTATTTATTAACTTTTCCAATATGTGTGACAAAAACATACTGACTCCCCAAAATAAAAACCTTGCAAACCAAAGTATTATAGCTAAAGATGAATGAAATTTCTTGATGACAACAAAATTAATTGAATAATAGAGTCTGAGAAATACTAAACCCTTTGCAAACTCAGGTCCATGACAATGAGTACATTTGTTCCCAAAACCAGGGTAAATTAATTACTTTACTTTGAAGTGGAAATAAGTAGACAAATAAGAGTTTTGACTTCTTAAACCAGCATTACCATCTTGAAATAGAATTTATATTTTTCAAAGGGTAGACCTATTGAAACTGAAGGGAAACTCAATTCTCTTGAACACACAAAGACAAAACAAAGCATTTCACTTTACTCCAAAGGACACAAGCATTTTGTTCAGAACATAATGAAACATTTTAATTAACTGAAAAGTTGATTTGTTTTATGGGGTGTTTTGTGTCTTGTTTTAGTTTGGTTTTATTCACTGCCCCATTCACCCAACCTCCTTGTCATCCCTGCATCGCCACACACACCCATGTCCCCAAAACAAGGACGTGTCTTCTTTCTAGCTTGATCACTCTTGGACTTTCTATGGCTACCACATGAAAACATCCTCTAATGTTGTTGCACTCTATAGGAGAAGTCATGAAGATTCACCAGCAAATGTACCATTAAGCAAATGGCACAAACATGCAATTATTCAACAGCTTCTACAGAGATACGTCTTTCTCCTTTACTGATGCTTTTTGGCTCCTAAACACACACAGATACAATCTTGACTCTTGTTGAACTTTGGAAAAAAAAAAAATCCCATCTAAAAATCCATTTAGCAGAAATCATCCCAGTGAATCTCCACAGATGTAATATGAGTCTTTTTTATTATTTAATCCATTATCATAAGTTGAAAAAAAAGTGAAATTTCCATGCCAGCTGGGTCAGTGTTTTGAACATATGGATGACAGTAAATATAAAATGAGATCACTGAGAGCTTTTACCTAGGTAGGATATAATAGCTATTTAGCTAGATATTTACCTGCAATAAACAGCACACTTTTTCCATTTCCAATTTAACAATCACTTTAAAAAATTCAGCTGACAGTGCTCCTGTAATTAGTAAGTATTCCATGATAAAATATATAATTCTGGGAAGAATCTGTGATAATAATAATTTTAAATGCAATTGTGTTATTGTTTTAAATGCAAACAGACCTTCATGTTAAACATGGGCCACGTGACAAATTTCCAAAATACAGACATTAGATATATTACAACGCACGTTTAAAAACTGCCTTTTAGTCCTTTCAATTTGTATGCAACTATAGAAATTAATCAAAGCATGCAAAGACATTTTTAAATTATTAATTAAGGAAAAGGTATAAATAGTTGCAGCGATTTAATTTTAATTGTTTCATAAGCAATGGCATCTCACTAGGAAAATTGTAATTGTAATTGCTATCAGGTGAGGTAAATTTAGAAAGCATAGAAAATGGCTCATTTTTTCTTAAATAAATAGAATACTATTATTCTCATCTGCAAGAGTGATCCTCATCTGTGAAAATGAGCCTTTTGAAGTCAAAGCCCTTTAGTTAGCTCAGTGTTCAGTGCTGGGAGATGATCACATTTCAGCATGAGCATAGCATGATTTTTTATTTTAAAAAGTTCATAATCAAGTCATTCTACAATAACTTATGCATGATAACACTGAACTGGTAGTAGGATATAGATTGTTCACTATTGAACAATCCAACACTGTATTAAATGTATTAAATTATGTAATTATCATGGAGAGAACAGACTGATAAGAAGAGAGGTGAGATTTTTGACCAGGATAGAAAATCGAATACTAGTAAATTTGTGAAGTACAGAACAAAGTGGGTGGGAGCAGAGGGGATAATGACAAACAACAAAAAAAATATAGTCAAGAATCCTGATACAGTAGAACAAATATGAGAAAAAGGAAAACGTACTGGAAAATCTTCAGCTGCAGAAAAGTGACATATCTCTATGGGACTTACATGAATGTGCTACTTTTTATATTCTTAGCTGTGACAAATTAGTTCATAGGAGACAGAGGAAGGAAAAGCATTCAGATACTTGTGACAGAGATAAAGAGTACAAAAAATTGCTCAAGAGTACAAGACTCACTGAGGGAAAATAAGATATCTAAAAACGAACCAGCTGCCACACAAAGAGGTATTCATAACACTGCAAGTTTCAACATTGCTTTTGAACCAAAAAGATAAGAAAAGCAGTTCTGTATTGCTCAGTAGGCCCTCACAAGTCCCTCTTTCTATGTTAAATGCAGGGTGAATTCCCAGACATCTGGAGTCTGGGGGACCTTTCTGCAGAGCTGAACACCAGAGAGAAAGCCAGGGCCATCTCCTGGCAGGACAGAGACAAGGAATGCCAAGGCAATCTGAGAATGGTGTGTGTGAGAAGTCTGCCAATGAGGGTTACCTCATGTTATTAATAGCTTGAAGAAAAATTCGGGGGTTTTGGAAGGAACAGATAAGGAATGTCGTTGGGAGGAGGCCTGAGGTTTTTACACTGTTCTTGGCTTGAGGGTCACAAAGGTCTGTGGCTGCCATGAGAAGAGAGCTGAGAACCTGGCTCATCACTTAAGATAGGGCAAGTGCTTGAATGGGGTTTTAGTCTGCAACTAAGTAGTACTAAGGATGACAAAACCAGTACTGGCGAGATCTCTGAGAAATGAGTAGGCTGCCATCATCTTCTCCAAGACAGTGCTCTTTCCATAAACGTCTCACTGCAGGCTCCTTCCGAGCAGACTGTCTTTGCAGTTGTAAGCCATTAGTGTCTCTGAACAGGGAAGCCTGTGTGTGCAGATCTGACTGTTCTCATGTGCACATAACCAGCCAACTGTTTAAATTGAGTGTTTTTCTCAGACATGTTACAGATCTGCACATATTTTCAGATGTGTACAATATAAAAGCCTAACTTTGACCATCCAACCCTTTCACACTGAGTGGTCCAGTACATCTCTTTTCACCCTTCTCCCCCACCCCTCAGGCCTACATGAAAGGAAAGGCAACATTTAGAACTAAGCTCACTTAAAAATGATTTGGTTCATTGCTACACTTCAAGCATACGTAAAAATACCATGCTGTTGCCTTGTGACAGCAACTTAGCATGGCCAAGAGGTTAGTTTTAGAGTATTTACTCTTCCAGAGCACCACGTCTTTTAGTAAATGGGCAATGCATGCTGCAGTTCTGGGCTCATCACAACATGTGTAACATCTGGGAGAACTGCCACTTTTCAAGCCAACCAGTGCTCTGCTGACAGACAAAGTGAGCATTATACCGAAATGCCATTCCTCAGCTGTTTGTAGAATTAATTTCCCTGTAGAATTTTCTAATTAGTTGGCTCTTTCCAGCCTGTTCCCCACAGAGGAAGCAGAAAGGAAGCAAAAGGCTAGCACCTGCTCCTAAAGCTCTGGCTGGGAAAAAAAAAATAATTAAATTTAAGGATGACATATACAGTAAGTATTTAGGCACTAGAAAGTCTTCTATCCGTGCAGCTGTGAGGATGAAGTAACTCTGTTTGAAAGCTTAATGGAGATTCTTCTGTGGGGAAGAATTTCCAGTGGCTCACATTCCAGACAGTTAACCACATTACCGAAGGGAAGAAAAAGGGATTTGTTCAAGCGTTAAGAACTGTCTCAAAAAAAAAAAAAAAACAAGCAAGCTTGATCTGTAGAAAAGGCAGACAGAAGAATCCAGACCTGAAGATGATTCTACATGTAGCTCATTCAATCAGCTTTGGGTTATTTTTGATCATTCTGTTTTTCTATAATTCCAAATTAACATCCCATATTATGTGGGGTTGCAGTGGTATCTTAGGAGCAACAACTAACACAGCAGAGTTTGTTCCTAACTAAAGTGAGTCACTGGAACAAAAGAAATAGCATGGTTATTGTTTTGAAGTTACATGGCGTCAGTCACTGTACGGGAAGAACACATGAGAGGTATCTCATGGAAAATAAGATCAAAACAGTGCAAAAAGAAGCAGTTTGCATTTCTGACTTCATAGGTACTTTTCCAAAACAGTTTAAAATACTGAATATAAAGGAAGATGATGGTCTACTAAGAGTAGAATACTTGGGGAAAAAAAAAAAAAAGCTCCCTTATGGATCCTAGATTAAGCCACAATCACTTCAATAAACACTTTTCACTGTCTTTCCACAGTGACCTTACAGAACGGTAGACCTTACAAAAAACTAAGGTTTTAGAATAAGATTATAGATATCATCTAACTAAATTAATTTGATCAGCACAACATATGAATTAAGCCCAGAGATGAGCAAGAGTTATCCATTAATAAGTTAGATGGATTTTTAATTCTACGGTGTTGTCAAATTTTTGTGTAACTGCAAAGCTTCTTGAAAGCTGTTTTTTGAGAGAATCAGTCAATGTGTATGAATGCATGTATATATTTAGAGCAGGGATATGTGTGCTTAAAAGACTTTTTAGTTAATTATGTAATGATTTAATGCATGAAGTCACAGTATTATATTTTTATAAACTCCTAATTCTCCAGTATAGTTTTTGATAAACAAACACAACAGGGAGTATAGTAGGAGTAAAGGTTCTGTTAGACCAGAGGAAAAAAAGAGATGATGTTGCCTGCCTGGGACAAATCCCCAGACCCCAGATCCACTTAAAGACCATTTTGAAATAAAAGTAATGAAATAAAAAGTGGAGGTTTAAGGTAAAGCTATTCTTGCTTCTTGCTGACAACGTGTGGTAATATTCTATGGTAGACTGTTTGTCTGTGGAAAATTACTGTATGAGTGGCTTTTATTATCCTAGTCATATTAGGTCGTGGTAACACCTTAACGTCAAATGTCTATAATATATTCAAGTAGACTTCCCCCCGAAGCCTATAATAAAGAGGAAAATTTCAAACTTCAGAAAATCAAAGTAAACAACGCTCATTTATATTCCTCAGAAGTGGTGCAGATAAATTCATCTGTGGCTTTGAAAATTTCCCATGATATTTTAGTGTGGTACATTAACTGCACTTTTTTTTTTTTCGACCATTCTTTCCCCTTCAATAGCAGGTGTTTCACTTTTTAAGGATGCATAGAATATTTTACTTCATTGCTGATCTAAATTAATCAATTTTATAGGTTTCTCTTTGTTTTTCTTTTTGACAAAAATCACAATATCAGTTCTTAAAAGGAATAGGTTCCACTGAAATTTTGAATTGCTTTTGATTTGAGTGTAGTCTTTCTATAAATATAAGTGTATGCAAGCTGCTACAAGCAGCTCTTCCCCAGAACAAATGGTGACAGACCTTTACCCTCAGTCATAGAATTGAGTTAAATTTAATTCACCTCTGGCTATTCAAACAGGCTTTATTTTTTTTCATTAAAAGGTTGAGTGATAACAAATAACAATTTGAGTGTAAAAAAAGATATATCATTCCAGATAATTACAGTTCATAATAATATTAGCTAAATCTGAAGTCAAGAAAACAAGCTAAGAAAACCTTGGTTTGCTTGAGGAAATAATCTGCTTATTTACTACGCACTGAAATTAAAAATTTATTCAAATGAAATATAGTTGTGTCAGTGACCTTCAAGAGCATGTTTGGGATTTTATATTGGTTGTGTTCTATTTGCCTTTGATTAGTTTTTATTAGTTTATCTGTAAATCTAAATAACATGAAGAAAAACCAAGTCTGTGGAATGGAAAACAAGGATTTTCTTTGGGAAGCCTGTAACCTGTTGTAAAGAAGAATTCTGCAATATAGTACAGCTCACTCAAACATTCTTTCTCTCAGTTACCAAGAAAAGAAAAAAAAAAAAAAAAGACAACTCCTGTACCTTCTCAAAAACTTGGAAAAATACTGCATAAATCACTGAAGATGAATGTTTAACTCAAACACCAGAACAGTGATTTAGAAACCATTTCTCAGTGAATACTATTTTTATGCCATTTTTGATTGGTGTTGTCTATTTTTTACGACAGCAAAGTCTTGCCCGTGCTAAAAGGGAAGGGCGGAAGAACACTATCTTGACTATAAATTTGATAAATATTTAGCAGCTGTGAGCACAGTATAGGAACCAAAGTGTAACTTGTAGGGTTTGACGGCAGTTGGGTGCCATTTTTCCAAAGCCTTGGGTTGCTGCTCCCTTCTCCTTCTTCTACCTTCAGCCGGCAGATTTTCTCAGCCTGCTCCAGAAGCCAGGACAGACATACAGCAGGTCCTTCTTGCTCCTGATATTTCTTTTTTGCTCCCACTTTTTTTTAAATCATCTGTTTCTCCATTCAGAAGACTTGTACTGCTTTCCATGAACATGTTCATCTGGGGTAATGTTGTTAAACAAATGGCATGTGGCCAGATCCCAGGTTCCTGTGCAGACTCACTGACCATCTCTATTTTCAATGTAAGGCACAGCCACCTGCAAGAGGCTAACAGGTTCCAGCATGCATATTAATATCACCTTACCTTTTCGTATCTTTATCTCTAACAGCAAATCTACATAGCTCAGGATACGAATGGCAAATGAGAGATGAGGAACTGGTTAGTGCTTATCAGGAACAATGGAATTTGAGATTCTGAGATTTAGGGGCTTGGGGTTGTTTTTATGTGTGTGTTTTGGTTTTTTGTTTGTTTTTTGTTGTTGTTGTTGGTTTTTTTGTTTGTTTGTTTTTTGGGTTTTTTTTTTGGGGGGGGTATTTTGTTTTATTTTGTTTTATGAGAAGACTTACTGATGTTTATCAGTTGACCCCTGTTTCAGGTAATGGAGCAGTTGGCAGGGAGCTATTCATACTGATTAGATTGAATGAGCTGGTGTTCAGATTAACTTCTGATTTCCCCAGTATTATTTGTACAAGCTCTTTATTGCTCTGGATAATTTTCCACTTCCTGGTTTAGGAAGTGGAACTGACATCCTCCTGGAGCACTGCTACCAGCTCACCATTTTTTATTATGTGAGATGACATGATGGTCATAGATTAACTCAACCTCTTACTATTTCTCAGTAGTAAAATTAGACTTCTGTGAAATTTACCTTGTTCTCACTGGACAGCAGTAATGCACCATTTATCATCTAAGAAAGATTTATGGTACTGAGAATAATCAGGATATTACTTTTAACCAACGTTTCTGTGGCTAAGTCAACTGCTGTCTTCTTTAAGGAATTGCACATTTCTGTAACTGGAGTGGCTTTCAACAATTACATATGCTGAGAGTCCCCAGAATTCTTCTGCTCTGGAAGGAGTTATGATATTCTTTCCTTCTCTCCCCACTGCTATGTTCATGGTCTGCAGTGTCTTTGGGTTTCCTCTGTCACAAACTGCCTGTTATTTGTCACTGTTTTGTCTCACTTGTCTGCTACAAAAATCTTTGAAGTGGTCCACCAGATGAGCAGATTCACAACCAGTTTTCCAACAGTTCCCTCATTGCACCTACAAGCCTAAGCCAAACAGACCCTTCAGCTACAGGGGAGAGGACGTGTAGAATAAGTAATGAGTTATCACATGTACATATCAGGTTTTCTACTACACCAGCAAACACATTTTCATTGACATTTCCTTTTCCACCCTGGCTGTTAAACCTCATATTTCACATACCTGTATAGAAGACCAGGTTGGATTTCCATGAATGGGCTGCACTATGGTGTTTTTTTTATGTTATTCAATCTCCTGCAGGCTTTTATCCAAACCAAGCAACCAAAATAAAACATGGCTTCCTTCCCTGAGATGGTTTCATAGCCTGGCTCTCCAACTTTCTCCCCTACCACAAACATGCAACACAATTGTGCAACAGCCGAGGAAGGAATGGTGAGATCAGAGCCGTGACTGCAGACATCCTGACATGGGGATCTGGCAGCTATTCAACACAAACACTATTAGAGGACTTACCCTTGCGTGAAGTATTTACTTTCTTGATAGTCACCAGCCTTAACCTCTAGGAATGCTTACGAATCAGATAGTGTTCCTTGAGGAGGGCGAGCCTTTTCAAGCTCTTCTGTCTTGCCTTAGCCAACACAGATACAAAGAAGAAAGAAATTCCACTGCATCGTACAACTTCTCCAAGAAAAAGCAATTCAAAGGAGAGATGACTTGTGGTCTCAAAATCCCTGCCAAGGATTCAAGAACCAAAGACCACATGGTACATGCTCCTCTTCCCCTCCACTACCATCAGCTGGAAAAAATTACACCACAAGAGATAAACTTTGAAATTCAGGCCAAGGGTGAAAGTAGGGGGCTTCCTGGGTCCTGCTCTTTGGCTTTGCACTGGAATAGGCTTCCCTGGCAGTGGTGATACCGTAGAGTGATGCTGGGGTTTATGTATCTTAGGAGACTCATAAGATGTGTGTATCTGCATAGCCCTTTGTGGATTAGATACAAAAAGTTTCACGACTTTAGAAAATGTGGCCTAATGTAAATAGGTGTTATACAACTTACGAATTCTAAAGTACGGCAAAACAAGTATTTTGGTAGATTCATGGCAATTAGTGGTAAACTCTGTTTTTTTCACAGAGGTAACAAAACCTTAAAAATGGCAATAACAGTTGACATTATAGAAAATATCTGGTAGAACATACATCAAATATCTGTCTGGGACAGCAGTTACAAAGGGAAATTCTTGTTCTAATCTCTACAAGGATTTAAATTATTCTCATGTCTAGATGCATGGGTGACACAAAAGAACTGGATGAAAGACGTAGCAATTGGTGTAACCTCAGGAGTGTAACACAGCGATACTGAGGGGAAGACTATTTAGTGGGATTTCCAGACGATACAGTGTGAAGTGCCATGACTACCCCAGGTATTGCATTTTACAGAGACACTTAATGGAGCAAATTAGCCAATCTTAGCAGAGCACCACACTATGGCTGTACTGCTGGTACTGTATGTGACTTATTTGGTTCATCTTAAGTATCTCTATGTAACAGACTTACCCCACAGGAAAAAAAAAAAAATTGCAAAGTCCAGCTAACTGATAAAAAGCAAAATAATATTAAAAGAAAATAATAAGTATAGCTCCAACTCAGAAATACTGGACTGAACTTAGAAATGCTGAACTCTGTGACCTGCCCGAGCAAACTCATCACCTCAGTGCATGAACACTTATTCACATAACAAATTTCAAATTGCAGCTTAACAGCTGTAGGAGGAACAGTTGTGCAGTGTAGCTGCCTCTCCAAGGGACTAGATGCACTTTTCCATTGTAAGTAACTTTCACAAATAACAGCAATTTGAAAAGCACTAGAGAATGCCAAAATACCAGATATCTGCATCCAGTGAGAATAAGACACTCCCAGAAATATTTCTAACACTATGAAATTCCACCCCCCACCACCACCACCAAATATCCAGGGAAAATTTTTGCATTGTACCAGAAGAAAAACAATGATGTCTCAGCTGGATATTAATGATCACAGAGTTCCAAGTAAAGGACCTGATTTATGTTATCAGGGTACACGTGAAACAACCAGGCTACATTCAAGGGACAAAGTACCTAAGTATCATAGTACCGGTACTAAGGCAGTTGCACAAGCAAGCAAATAAAACTTATTTCTGCAGTAGCTCTGTTGACATCTGCAGACCTACCCAAGCCAGGCATTCATCCCAAAATAAAAAATTGGCAATCAACTATGAATGGTTTCTGGTCTTGACTTTTTGTAACTCCACTAAAGCAGCACAATATAAATCTGCAACTCTGTATCTGGGCAATAAGTGAAATACATCAGGAAAATGCTTGCAGTCATTCCAGATTTAAATAAATAAATAAATAAATCTATCAGTGCTTATAAACAAGGATGTTACTTTCCCCTTTCTTATCCAGAACCACCCTTAATTGAAAGGATCAGTATCTAAAACAACTGGTGCTGCCCTGCACATGAATCCCCTTTGCACCTCTTCCTTCTTTTTTCTTCAATGTTTTTATTAACATTAGTGACTTATCTAAGTATTAGAATGCTTGGCTGCTTGGAAGCTTATCAACAGCAAATTTTATGGGCTGTTTAGTGATGGAAACAGGAGGAGTTGGAGCTTTCCCCTACCAGCTCCCTTGATATGGAAGTCTTCAAGAAGCCATGGAATGTGCTCTCTGGTATTTTTGGTATCTTTAAAGTGTCAAGAGTGCAGAATTTCTCTTGTCAGTTGTCACAGTGTGAGTCACAATTATAGCCATCTGCTCTGCATTCACCTCCCCAGGGGCACCGCTCATTTTTCACCAGCTTCCTGTTGTTGACAGCACAGTTCCTCCCTGTATCACTCTCCACCAGCACCCATACTCCTCACAGACGTTGCAACAGGCTTAAGCAGATTTCCCTTGGGAAAGCCTTTACCCTTGTTTTGCTATTAAGTGGGAAAAATATAGACTGTTGAGAAAGCTCTGAAGGCAGAGGCTGGTTTTCTAAAGGAACTGAACAAATTCCACAGATCTTTTTTTAGGAGGACTCCATTGTTTTTAGACCTCTTTCAAAAATCTCAGCATTTCTCTAAATCAGTTTTTATTTCAAGAAGCAGAGCAGCTTGAAAAATGAAACGTTATTTGTACTACGTCTTTTTCAACAATTGTTGGAAAAGGTTGATTAACACTATCTAAATATTAGTGAAATATTTTTTCAAATACTAGAAATAATTTCAAATAACAGTATTCAGGCAGGGGAACATGCTGCCTTCCTTTACCCTTCCGTCCAATTAAAAAAAACAGTTGTGCTACAGATTTTTCATACCAAATGCTTCAGTGAGGCTAACTACCCCAAGCACAGACCCATTCTCATGCAGCAGGGGTTGGTGCTTGGGTTAATGTTTGGACCATGTAGGCATACCACCCAGGCTGGATATGACTAAGTGGCCCAAAACATAGCTGTATGGTCTAGATCCACCTATGACATTTTGTGTTTAAACCCATTTGGGCTGTAAGATTTATAGCTTAGGCTCTGACTGGTAGTAACTATCAGTCTCTCAACAGTTTGAGAGACAATAATATGTTTATACTTTCAAGAATTCCTATGCTAAGGTGTGTATTCATTTAAGGAGCCAGGAACCTATAGATTTGGGGGCATAATGCCTAATTTTTTTTGTGCTCCTCTGTTGGGCGTAGAGTTCATAGAGGCGAAAGCCTAGGTTCCCCAATTAAATTAATAGAAAAACAGATTTGAGGTTTTGCTTTCCCTGGGAACTACCTCCAGTCCTACAGGAGCATAAGGTCTTAGATATTATCAGATACTGTAGTCATCCTTCTTTGCTAGACCTGGGTTTGGCCATATGCTTCTCTGTTATATCTGCTAAATAAGGAGGAGCCTAACAGAAAATTCAAATATTTAACATAATATAAAATGCTCCTCACACAGTTTGCCATGAATTGTATGCACGTAACACTTTTGTCTGAGCCTTTGAGGCAGCTCCTGGGCCCTGTTCCTGACCTGACACTGGTAATAACAACTAATATCTGTTGTGCTCAGAAACTCCGAATAAACTGATAAATCATCTTATTTTGTACCACATCCTAGCCATAAAGATTAGTTGCATAACTTCACTGTGATTTGCTGGGATCTTTCCATAACCAGTGGTTGGCTTCTCCCAGAAACAGGCTCTCTGTTTTCTGTATTCACACCCCTCCAAATACAAGTTTAGCGAACTTCTGATCACGATGCATCTGCATTCATTCAGTCACATTGCATCAATACGATGCACAGAAGCCTTTCATTTGCCTTCTTAACCAGGATAGTATAACAGCTGAAATATTTCTCACTGACCCTGGTCTTCAACACAAAACGGAACTTTTCTTCACTATTTCAACATTCTCTACGCCAGGATTATATTTAAGGTCAACACAATTTGGGCCCTGGATCCGCAGTGCTGAAATTATTCCAAAAATAAGAAATCCCACCAGTTAAATCAAGAAAATATGCTCTAAAGAAAGATAAAACACATCCTCTGTTTAAAAACACATTTCCAAAAAGCAGCTATAAACTCATCTCATAAAACTGTTATGCAATCCCTAGTTCCTCCAAACATGAGCAGAACTCTCTGCAGACTAGAATATTATTTCATATTTGTTGGGTAATCTAGTAAACCCAGATGGGGAGAAACTGGAAAGAGAAAACTGAAGGATTCTTTCAGATTGCTCATCTATTGTACATCCCAGACGTGCATCTGGATTGAAAGTTTTTGGTGTTCCACAGCTGAATCCCTACTCAAAACCAGCATTTGCTGAAACCTTGAAAACCTGGATTGTAATATAACAGATCCGGTTTGTTGGATCTGTTGTGGAACTGCCATTAAAAGGCCTTAAAATGTATTTGCCACTCAATAATTATTGTTCCAGTACACTGATATGCAATTCTGTAGCAAACTCTTTTTACAAACTACAAACCCACTGACTTTGCCACCTATTAAACTCAAACCTCTTGGACTGAAGGACTCTTTTAATAACTCTTTAGTATAGATAGAACCACAGAATCTTTTAGGTTAGAAAAGATCTCTAAGATCAACTAGTCTAACTGCAAATCTAACACTTCCAAGTCCACCATGAAATCGTGTCCCTAAAGTGCCACATCTACACGTCTTTTAAATACCTGCAGTGATGGATGGATGGATGGATGGATGGATGGATGGAGATAGAGAGAGAGAGAGAGAGAGAGAGAGATAGATAGATAGATAGATATCCAATCTCTAGTTGTACTCAACATTCAGTGCAAGTCAAGTTGGGATATTTTCCAAAATCTTCCCTGTTCAACCTTGTTGTTCTCCTTTCCAATTCTTACACTGTGGTAACATCTTCTTCACTTACCTGGCTGCAGGCTGACTCACAGTGACTGGGGAAGATGTTCTGCCATTTTCAAGGTTTGCGAGATCGCATATGACAATCTACCCCTCAAACTTAATTCTTCTCACCTGTGTTTCTGCTTCCTGCTCATTATGCCTGTAGTTTCAGCTCATTCACTGTAATAGTGTCCAAATGCTTTTATTATGGAACCATAATCAAAGCTTCATAACTAAATAGCTTGTTGTTAGAAAATAAAGTTGTGCTTGCACCTGAGGTCATACTTGCCAGAACTTGCGTGTTTTAAAAGTAACATACAGTTAGAGAGACTAAGATGTACTTTGAAATTTAATGGAAATGAACTCAGTTAATAAAGCTTCGCAGGAGGGCAAAATAGTAATAAGGTTGATTAAAAAAAGCAAAATTATGCTGAAGGACCTCTCTTTTCAAGCAGACACTGTTTAATATATAAAATGTTTTGTGACTGAGGGACTCTGGTTTTGCTCTGAAAACCTCAAGCATTACATCACAGATAGACCTAAGGCCTTGGATTTTAATAATTAATTTCATAAAAAATCCCAAGAGCAATAGAAAGGTCACAAGAGCTATTCCAATCCATGGGCAGTTAAGCAGGAGAATGTTTCAATGCCCTTTAGCCTTTGAGTGTGCTACAGGACAGGGGAGTTTGGTGCTAAATGACAAATTGAGCTCGAAATATTTGAGCCATAAACCATAGTAAATCTTTTAGCACTTGAAACACCATATGACACTCCAAAGTGAGAGCAAATGAAGTGTTAGTCTATGCATGTTTAAAATGCATGGAGCCTGTGTTTATTGGATTATCCAATTCTTAACTGTGTCTCCTTCAGGAGCCTTTGCAAGCTGATGACCAAAGTCCCACCAAAGGACACCATTTAGAGAATGCTCCTCTAGCATGATTTAAGAAAAAAATATATATATATGTATCTCCCTGAAAGCAAAATTATTTAGGTTCTAAAGTCAAGCACAGCTAAATTAGCAAGTGGCAGATTTATGTGTGCCTGTATAACCTCTACTCAGCCCTCTTGTAGGTCCTGTGCCCTAAGTGAGACAGAGGTCCTTCAGAAAAAATAGTATGTGATTATGCAATTAAAGAGTATATCTCAACATAGAAAGGACCTGAATTAAGGTTCGGTTGGTAGCTATAAATAAGATATTTCCTAACATTTAGGTTCTGGGCTTTGCAACCTTAGCACAGAATTTCTGGCAGATGACATCTTGGACGGTTTTTAAATATAGGTGAAAATTAATTCCAGTGTGATTATTGAGCCTTTATTGCTTTCTATTTACCTGAGCTGAAGGAAGAAGAGTATTAGGAATCATTTGGAAAAGGGTGCTCATCCAGAAATGAGAAGAAGCTCTATGGCCCTGGAGTGCGGCCAGCAAAAACTTTATTTAAGTTGGTTCTTCTTTGCTTGTTTTCTGGCCAGTGGTATAATCAATATGGAAATGACAACACTGAAACAAATATTCCTGCTACTCTTATCTGAATTTTACGACACTTAATTACTTAAGTAATCAAAGTCCTCAGACTAGATTCATACCACTATGAATTGTTTCCTCCTAACCAATTTTAAAACTCTGTTCATAATTTCTAAGGAAGATTCATATTCACAGGAACCTTATTTTTATTACCAAAAGCCTTCTGATCAACAGGATTACCCAGCTTCCAGGAAGGAGAAGGTGTGAAGAAGCTGCAACCACCACTGCTGCCACTTCTTCACAGCAAGTCCTTCCAGGCTTGTCTTGTTCTGACATGAGCCTTTCACAAGAGGGGAGAGTACAAGCATTTCTGGCACCTCATTTACCAACAAACTTCTTGCTTCTCTGCTATAAGTATACAGCAGAAGCCAGCATAAATTTTGAACTGAATTTAGGTCAATGTACTTCTTGTTATTTTAATTATGCTTGTCTTTGTTTTATGGATTTAGTCAAGGAAATTAAACATTATAATAAAAAATACATTAGTGCGATGCTAGCTGAGATGGTAAAAGTGCCAAATTGATGAATGAAAAGTTATTACAGAGTTGGCCACACTGTGTAAGTATATGAAGGTATAAAGTCATCACTCTACAGAATAATAGAAAACGTCATATATTTCTGAGGCATCATAGTTGCAGACAGTCATCACTTTTCATTTGCTGACTTGTACACTTCTAGAATCTTAGTCCTTCTTCATCTGTGGCATTTTTGTTGAAAAGTTAGCACAAAGCCTGTGTATTCTGAGTCATATAAACAAAAAAAATGCCTTTTGCTCTAGATCTTAAATGCCAAGTAATTTCTAGCCAGGAATAAATATTTACTTACAGATTTTATATATATATACAAAAAATACAAACGACTGCTCAGGTTTGAAAGTATTTCATAACAAAAACTACTCCAAAACACTGTGGTTCTCAAAAGCATTGTGTGCTCCAAAACACTGCGGCAAACTGTATAGGTGCAGTTAGGACAGTGTTGTCTTGACAACATTGTGCAAGAAATGAAAGAATTATTTCTGATTCATGAAAGAAAGCTGCAGTACTGTTCTTTTAACTCAGAATATTTCACTCAAGGATCTCAAAACTGTCACTCGAACCAGACAAATAACTATCAAGTTGAACAATGTTTTACTTGGAGAACACTGTGCTAAATCTGAAGCAAAGATACCTTCATTGAAAAAATCAACAGTAAGCAATGCCTACAACAGGACAAACCACTAAAGCTTGCAGAAACTATGCTGGATGTTTTGGGATTAGCTCTTCTTCTGTATCCATTTTTATGGATAATTACCACAATAGAAAATACAGATCCTGAGGTCTGTCACCCTGACCCAGGGTGCCAGTCAACCTTTCTGATGGGTTTCAACAAGCCTGACTTTTGTCCGTATCCTCTTGTGTTGCTAAAATAGAGAAGGGATTAAGGAAAGTCCAGGACTAACAGCTGGACCTCCCAGAATGGAAAATCTAGCATCAGGGCTGTTACCAAACTGATCTTTACAGGACAGAAAAATGTCCTGTCAATGAGGAACAGATGGAAGGAAAGGAGAGAGGATTTTATACTCTCATAAGAGGTTATCCCAAAGTATCCTGCACTGCATGGTACAGACATGAAGCCCTGGAAACCATCAGGCCTAGATGCAGAAGTTACCAGGAACTTCAGGACCACTTCTGGGTGCAAAGAGGAATGTGGTAAAGTGGCACGAAGCTGGGTCCCACCTGAGTAGCCATTCAGTCACGTTGGTGCAATGCTGCACCATGGTGAGCAGACCTGATGAAAAAGAAATACTGGCCATCATTTGAAGAGCAAGAACTTCGCTTTGCTAAAGAACAGCTTGTGAAAAGGTAGAACCATCAGCACCAAGGTGTGCATCATGCCCAGTAGGCAGCTTGACACAGAAGTCCTCCACTTTGAGAACGCTTTCGCTTCAAAAGATCTTACTTGAATGTGAGGATACACACTGGCAACAGCAAGTTCCTTTGAGGTACATTTCCCCTTCTAGCTATACATACCTAAGATATTTCATGCACAGAAAAGAATGAGTGAAAGGGAATATTCAGATGCATGACAGGAATGGTCTTTAATGTTATTTTGTTTTCAGGCAGCGGTCTGTTTTCTTTTAGTCAAAGTCTGACAGTCATAAAAAGCTATTGTAGGTGCAGACCACTGAGAAACAAACCACAGTCCTCCCTGCAATGCAGAGGGTAGGGATCATTACGTTGTTAGTGTGCCATTTGGAATTCAAGCAATGCATCCTCTTACTCTATTAAAGCATTTCCTGTAGCAATTTAGGAAGGATAAAGAAAATAGGTGCTATTATAAAAACATTGTTTTATTGGCCTTTTTCTCTGCAAGCCATTAGAACATTGTAACTTATACATTTGAATTGCAGGACCTCTTACCTCCCATATATTACCAACATGACATAAATGCAGAGCGTTGCCCTCAAGCCAGCAGCACTGCTGTAGATATACAAGCTGTAAATGAGACAAGGATCTTTCTCTAGTGTTTTTTCACTTTGTTTTGCCTTCCCCAAGTTAAGTATTGCCTGCACTGCAGGTTTCTATCTCTCTGGTTAGTCACTCTGTTTTTCAGTCGCTGCTCTTCCTGTGGGACCCTCCAGGGTGTCTGCTCCTCCCTGCATTCGATAAGGAGATCATTTGGAATGGAAGTAGACAAGCACAGGTTGTGGGACCACCTGCTACAATATCTTCAATGATTTTGGACAGTATAACAGTGCTTGCAGTGCTTGGGTTTAACCTTTTTATTTCCTTTTTTTTTGTTTTTTTCTTTTGTTTTTTTTTCTTTTTTTTTTCTTTTTTTGTTAGCTGAAGTTAGCTTTCAATTAATTTACACAGGACTATGAGAGGAGGAATTATGATGAAAGGCATTATTCCCTCAGCCTTGGAAAAGCAATTTGCTAGAATATTGTACCCAGGGCAACAGACTTTTCCTTTGCATTTTTCAAAACCTCTGGCAGACCCAACAAAGGTACAACTCAAAAAGCTATTTTTCAGGTGCATTCCCCATCTCCTTTTCCCTCCATTGCCTAACCATTTCATGTGCCTTATTACCCACCTGCTCCTGCCAGCTCCCAAATATTACGTGGCCATGCGCAGCAGTAACATAATACTTTACTTATTCCTATGGCTGTGTTACAGTCAGGCATAGTGGTGGCTTCAAATGGCACCTACAATAGTGATTTACTATGGCAGAGGGCTTCTTCTTAGTGTAAATTCACTTAGCACCTATACTTGGCATCTTGTGGCATGCTGTCAGGTTCACTACTGGTACAAAGCTGTTAGCCTGGTGAGGTAGGGTTACGTTGCACAGGTGGCCATTAGTCTCGCACCCCCCGCAGAGACATCAGTCCTTCAGCATGTCACTCTCTATACATGCCTGGTGCCTGCCCAGTACTGGCAACTGGTGCAAATTCCATTGCCTATATAGATACAAAGTGGGCATAAAGTTGGAGAACCATAACAGGCAAAAGAAGTCACATTTTCCATTAACATCACTTGCTATAGTGAGACAGACAGATATTCTCAGCTTAGCGTGAGAGAGAAGGAGAAATCCAGTAACTGCATGAAAATCCATGGAAGACAGCTGAACACCAAACTGAAATGGTGTTTTGTACAGTTGAGTCCAAATCTGAATCAGCAAGAAAGACGTGAATCCCAAAAAGCATGCTGACAAGGAATATCTAACAGACAAATAGGTTTAAGAGATATGCCACGGTTTGCAGCCAGGGGAAATAAATAGTTTCTCAGCTTATTTCTTGTTCAAGCTTTATAATTGTGGAAACACTTTTTCTACATTCAGCAGAAACATTTATGCTAGATTTGAACATAGGTCAGTAAATTTTGGTAAAAGGTACCTAAATAACTTTTGCTTAGAGAAAGGTTGGATTTTCATTGTCAATCATATTATGTCTACTGTAGGAAACATTAACAAACTCTGAGGTCATTTTATGGCATGTATCTATGGGAGCACAACCAGAAGAACCGAATGCAAACAAGCCTTTCAGGTGTACTTGTTATAAGTGTTCTTTGGGGCCTGGGAGTTAACAAAAAGGAGCAGTTTTATGAATCACTTGAGAACCTGAAGATGGAGAATTAATTTCTGAGCTGATACGCAGTGTTCAGCAATTTGCTTTTCATCTTGGTATTTGCTTCTGCCTGCAGAAACTAGGGATGATTTTATTTCCTTCTGTCAGCTTTGAAAGAAAAATACCTAGTCACATCATTATTCGTTACTGAAGGTTGCATAATTTGCATTTATGTATTATATCCCTCTGGTTTTAGAGGTGATATTTTGTAACATCTTAAGTCAGATGCATGCACTGTTTCATTTGTGTTGTACACGTAATCTTTCACTGGGATCCCATAATTTTCCCTTGGAAGTTACTCAACCTGTAGCTCTTAAAATGACAGAAAATTGGACTATGCAAGCCAACAGTGACAGACCTAATTGAAAACACTTACTACTTCAGTGTACACCAATGATGCAAAGATTTACCTGTGGTTATGAAGGGAATGTATGCAGGCTCTGTTTCACAAAGAAACACTGTGTATGCCATTCTCCTCAAAAGCATGTCTTTTGTACCTTCAGTACCTACAGGAGTGATCAGGAATGCACAGAGTTTGCATTCCACCAGATACATTATCTGAAAGTGTGGCCCTTTGTTTGCTTTACTTCTGTTTTGTTCTACTAGTCCTTCATTGTAAGTGAGACCTGTTTATACATTCCATTTTTCTTGGTCTTCTTGGCACCCCACAGTCAAACACTACTCCAGATCAATGCCATGATTTACAATGTAGTGGAAGTAGTCTATGTAAATTTTGGGAACAGACAAAAGATTGTACTTGCCATCTGATGATTTCATTTCTAGCTTTCCAGCACCTTTTGTTATTTCAGGGTATTTTTTCCTGGTGGGAACAGGCACGTTCAGCTGTTGTTTTCATGCTGAAAGACCATGTGGAAGCATTTCCCTGGATTTTGTGTGTTTTTTGTTTTGTTTTGTTTTTTTCCAGACATGTCTTTCAGCATGTTTCCAAAGGCTTGGAATCAGCACATTGTGTTATGACATGTGCATACTTGACATTGCTTTGTTCTCTGACTTCCTTTTGCTTGCAATCTTTAGGAAGTTATCTTACAATTAGCAAGGAATGTTGAGTCAATGTTATTGCAGACCCAGCATATTGTCCTCTGCCATCTGCAGAGAAGAAAGCATGGAAGAGCTAAAGGGAAGAAAGTAATTTTAGTGGTTTTAACTGACCAAACCACACAGGATTCTAGCTTCAATTCACTGCATAGAGGGTCACAGTCATGACTGCAGCTAATTGAGGAAAAAAAAAATGTAGTATATGCTGCAAACATGTTATTAATTGAAAGAATTGAAGGAAAAGTTAGTGCATTACAGTAACTGTCCTCAGATTTGATACCTTATTTTTTTATGCTTTGCTCTGGTTTAGTGATCTCCTCATCATTTAGCAAAAGTGAAAGGTACATTGATTTTTTTCTTCTCAGCTTTGAACCTTTATGTAATTGAAGCCTGGTGACTGCCTAGGTGCCTAGTTGTGCTTCACATAGCAATAATGAGAATGCCATTAACATGGTAAACCTACTGAAATCCTTACCTTATTGCCAGAAGAAAAGTAAGAGTAGCAGTAAGAAACTTCCAGAAAACAAGCAACTGTAGGTACATGTCTGTGTTAATGTAACACAGAGACCTTCTTGACTGGTAACTACATCTGTAGCCAGCTTCTTATTTCTGATACAAATCTTGCTATGGCTGCACAAAACTTGAAGAATTGGCTTAATGTTTGGAGATCTTGAGGTCTCTAAATCTCACTGACTGCCAAAATTAGACTGTCACCCGTAAGTGCCTGAATGAGGAAAGGAGTCACATATTCCACACACTTCAGTGAGAATTCTCATAGACCATGGTGTAAAGCATGTATGATAGACCTTGCTGAACATGAGCTTACTCTGGATATAAACACTCAAGTTCCAACATTTTGGCATTATTGCATAATAGGTGTGTGATTTATAAGAGCATCATCCAGGCAAATATTGTTTATCCATTATGGGAGAGGTAGGGAAAGCAACTCCCCAGTTAGTATTTTGAGTAGATTTTTCTTTATGTGCTATACAATACACATCATATTATTTTGAACAAAAAAATTGTTGTCAGGAGGCCTCATCTTTCTGCTGAAGTGGAGAGATATTTTTCCTTGGAGTCAGTGAAAGTGCAATAAAACATCTGTTTCAGACTTCAAGAACAGACCTGAGCAAACTTGGCTTTTTACAGATATCCAAAGGAGGTCAATACATCAAAAATGAGTCTCTGTTTTCCATTGTGCTAAGACATGTCTCCATCAACGCCCCTAAAACACACAATATGAGTATGTCTACGCAGTGTAGTGGAGCATAATAGAGTGATACCCAAACAAACAGCAGCTAAACTGATTGCCAAACTGGATGCTGCAGCACTGTATTGGTGCAGGGCTCTGCTTGAGTTGCGAGACCTGGTCTACAATTTCCAGGCAGCACAGCATAGACAAACCAGGATTTCTCAGAGACAGATCAGATATCTGTGCACCACAGTCCTTGGCGCTGAACAGACATGCTGAGTCCATCAGAGTAACAGGAAGTCCTGAATGTTGAGCAATTTTTCAACTACTGAGCAAGACAGAACTATTTAGATCCCAAATTTTAAAGCGTTGCTTAATTTTATTCATCATGAACTCTCTTGCTGAAATCTGTATTTCTGATCTCTGTATAAGAGGGCAAGCATATCTGAAAGTCTATACAAGTCTGAGAGCTTGCAACATAACAAGGAATAAAGTTTAAAAATATATATTTGCCAGAAACATGGCAATAATAATTCATATAATTAAAGCAGAAGGAAAGGACATTAAGGAATAAATTCTAACATAAGAAAATCAACAACAACGAAATGGCTAATCCTTGAAAAAGAGGGCTTTTTTTAATGTTGGAGGTTTGGAGGTTTCCTTGTTTATGGCAAAAGTACCCACAATTCATTTTACTAACTCCATAGTCTAAGGATTACAACATATGGATCATAAAAGCAACCAGAGCAGAGAGAAAACTGTCTCACTCTTGCAAATTTGTTTTCAGTCATTTGGTGAATGCTTTCTATTACTGTTATTTTCCTCCAATATAAAATGCATTGCGGGTCTCCACTCATGACAGCTGCACAAATTGGAAGTCTGTATAATGCATGAAGCATACCAGACGATTCCTTATGTATCAAGTAATTCCTTCCATAACACGTTTTCCACACAGAGACATCCAAATTGATATGCTAGAATAGTAAGTAACTCTACATAGTCACAGATAGATTCAGGATATTCCTCTAAAACCTTCTTGTCTTATTTATTTATTTTTTAACAGAATACATCAGAATAATCTATCATTTTTCAGCACCAGTGCCATTTATTAGTGTTATCTAAGTTGTACTACATTCCCTGTCACATCACAAGTTAACCTTTCCTAATCACTACCCCAGACATTTACCAGGCTTTCCCTGGGGATGTGTTTAACTAGAGCCATGATTTTCCTGTTATTATGTACTCCAGGGCTCTGAAATCTCATGTTGATTCTAGTTAGAGACTGCAAATAAATCCATGTGAGTCTGATGCTAAAGAACTTAGTGCATTACGTGGATAAATGAACTCCATAGTTTGTAGCATAGTAGGGCCCTGATCCTCAAAGGATCCTGACTTTTGTTCCACTTGCTGAACAGTCAAAGTAATTTATTTTGGAAGCTTAATAGAAATGATTTTAAATCCTCCTCCTTTCTTAAACCACCCAGCAGCTTTCTTTCCCTAGGTATCCTTCGCTGGCTTGACAAAGCATTGTGGTCCTTCACATGGTATGAAGAACTGTACACTGATACTGCGCAATCCTCTTCTTCAAACCTGCACTGGACCTAAACCAGGTTCTCAAGTACAAATTAAGGGTGGGGTTTTTCCTATCGGTGCTTTCCTGTGACCCCACAGGAGCTCCCTGCCACTTGTCACACACATGAGTTAAAAGAGTGTGGGGAATTCTACTGAGGTCTCCGAAGTCTGCAGTCAGCTGCTTGATCCTAGCCACAGAAAGCAACAAAATAGCCAAAATCCTAGGGGAAGGAAAAATTCCTCCTGAAAGTACTACAAGGAAGCATACACACTGCATACACATTATTCATTATAGACTATTACAATTCAAATTACAAAGATCACACAAGACCTTGAAGATGAAGTGAAAAAACAAAGCAAAACAAAACAAAACACCAACCAACAAACCAGTAATGTCCAGTTTTCATTAGCAGATATATTGACCATTCGCAAAGAGTTGATGGTTGACAATGCAACATCTACTCTCTTGAAGGTTATTTTTCAGCCTTAATAGGGCAAGTTGTTGCCAATACACCTAAACCAAAACATTTCTGAACCTAGGAGGGGAATCCAACAAGAGACATCCATCTGTGCTGAATTGAAATGCTCCACTTAAAACATCCCATCAATCACAGAGCAGGAGAGTGCTGATGCTATTCGTATGAAATGTAAAAGTGCTATTACTCACCAGCAATTAAAAAGAATAGTTTGATTTGGTTTCTTGCCAACAGTTATGTGAAAATTTTGCCTTTTGCCAGGTTATGAATTTTGCCAGCTTCCATAATCTGAAGGTAGCAATCCAGGTTCTGACTAAACCGTGAACAATGACACGTACAAGTCAGATAACTTTGGAAGGGAAAATTGTTCTTTTTCTGAAACCTAAATTATAAATCCATTTTATTAATCCACATTCTCTGCAATGGGCTGGCTTGCAATGTCTTGAAAAGAGAGTTTTAATTGGCACTCTTGCTGGCACAGTCTGAGAAGAGTGCAAGATCTGTATGGAGACTGAATTATTCCATCTTCCCCAGATTTTGACCCTCCAGGCATGGATTAAGATGAGACAGTAATAGAGCAGCGTGCAAAAGCTTGTATTATTGAGAGAGATCTCCTTTGTGGATAAAAAGAAATAGAACATCCAAACTTGCAATTCTAAATGAGAACAAAACTACAGATAGGGAAAAGGGTCAGACAAGGATCTAAGTGAAGATTGGTAATGTAATGAAAGCATCGGAGCCATCTAGAGGGGATTTTGTCTAGATTACATCTTCCAATACCAGGAACAAGAAGTCCACAAGGTTCTGAGTGCAGAACCATGTCTGGCAATGTGGAACATTTCATGTGCATTAAATAGAATTAAAAAAAAAAATAAAATAAAATAAAAAAAGATGACAAGCAAGGGCAAGTAAAGGCAGTTATTCTGAAGATATGAACTCTTTGGGTAAATGTCTTTAGTTCAATGTTTTTTTTCAGCTTCAAATCTACAATTTTATCCATACTATAGCAATTCTTCTCTTTAGCTTCTTTAAAGCATGCCTCATACCATAGCACTAGAATTTTATGATGTTCAAAGTAAGAACAAAAAAACCCTTTGAGGTATCAAAAATAATTTTTCTCACTCCCACAAACATTTGACTGAGAATTCTTTCCTAGCAAATAGTTTTTGAACATTCACATCAATAGAAAACAATTAGTGAGAGGAGTATCCATGCAGCAATCTTAAAGCTATTTGCTGATTCAGGTAATGGGGGCATCAAAATTAGTTAGCCAGGGGTGGCACACTTAGGCCTGAATGTAGTTTTCAGCTGCATCTTGACGCCATATTAGGCAGTTATCCAGGTGGTCATATGCCTATCCTTTCACTTTGGCTCCTGAAGGAAGGAAATCAAGTTTGTGAGCCTGAGATGAGCTGTAACACGCTTCAGTGAGGCTCCTGTTTGCTTCAGAATATCCCACACAGCACTGATCTACCACAAGCCAAGAAACAATCTTTGTGTTGCAAAAAAAACAGAACATTCTGATATCCACTAGAGAGAAAAAACAAACAAACAAACAAACAAAAATCTCATAAATTAAAGAATACCACTATACTGTGCTCATTTGTGAAAACTGTGTCTCAGAAAAGAAGTTATGCCTTGTTCCTTGAGCTTCTTAGCTCTATTTTCTCTTCAACACATGGCTGAATTCTCATGCAGACCAATTGCCTGAAGGTCTTGTTTCTGTAGAGTTTTCCCCATGTCATAATGCAGGGCAAGGTTCTCAATAATGCTAGCAGGAAGGGCACATAAACACTGTTTCCTTTTACTGCATCACTCACTCTTCCCCAAGGTATTCTCAGAGACTTTCAGTCTCAGTTACAAGAAACCGTTTAAATGTTTCATCCACAGAGCTAATATTAAAAAGCAATGACTAGTCAAGGTCTTATAAAACACAAGTCTTTTGTCATGTAAATATTTCTACATTGGTTCCCTTCTGTGTGGAATTTTCCTATTTCCCAAAATTCTTGAGGATGTTTGAGGGCTTAGCTAACACAAAGTAACCTGTCTTCTTGTAGTAGTGAGAAATAATGATTTGAAACTAGTTTATCTAAGGGTCATATCCTGTCATTGATTTTTTTTCAGTGCTCCCTATTGATTTTAGAGGTGAGTTCCACACGCAGATCAATACCAGGATATGGTCTTTATTTATTAGTATACTTCTGGTCATTTCACTCTACCCTAATGCCTCAAAACATATGGAGCTAATTACAGCATTCAACATTACATTGGCCTTGTCATCTTCAGAAGAGAGTTAAGCCTTCATTTGGTCAACAGAATAATTTGACAGGATTGTTTGGTGACTTCTGCCATTGATCCAGAAATAGATCCTGTGGCACATCTTTCAGGGCAGGACTAAAGGGGAGTAGCAGAGGCACATGGATAAGCATGTCCTTTGACTAACCAGCAGTTGCACACTCACAGCAATAGCAAACTCCCAGTAGGAGTTTCAGACAGTGTTTTGACAACGAGAAACTCTCCATGTTGAGTCAATGGTTTAATTCTCTTGACCTAGTAAAAAGTTTTAAAGATTACATATACTAAAGAAATATACATTGGACACAATATACTTGTATGAAAGTTCCCCTACTATACATTTCTGAACTCCATCAATATCTTTTACATATCAGGTCACAAATAAAAGAACAGAAATTTTCAAGAGGCTCTGTAAGCATGCAGTTTTTACTTCTTCCTTGGGCTCGGAGTACCAGCTGACCTGCAAAAAGTCATATGTATTCTGAAACCAGCTGTCAAGAACAGGACTGAATCACAGCACAGTTTTGCCAATGGCTCTGGCTCACTGATAAACCTTGGTGCCCATGTTACTGTTGGACTCTCTTCTACCCAGAGCAGGGGTACCAAACTCATTTTCATTGGGACTCACATCAGCCTCATGGTTGCCCTCAAAGGGACGAATGTAATTTTAGGACTGTATAAATGTAACTGCTCTTACATTTATACAGACTGAAAATTACATTCGGCCCTTTGAGGGCAACCATGAGGCTGATGTGGCCCATGGTGAAAATGAGTTTGGCAACCCTGACCTAGATCTTTACTGGCTGTATGAAAGAGGTGCCGTGAATTGCAGTCTGTGTTAGCAGGGCAACAACTGCCTGCAGGTCCCTGTTTTGATACAGAATTTAAGATGTGCAAGAAGTGAGACGTGAATTCTCTTTACAAAGAGGGTGCCTTTTCATTTCTTTTCCTCTTTCCACAGAATCGTCTTCACAGATGTGGGCACAGGAAAGAATTAGCCATGGGCCTAATTTGAATGTTCTGCCTCTTCAGAAATCAAGTCTTTAACACAGAAGTATAACATTTGCATGGCCAAACGCAACACTATGTTAAAAAGCAGAGTAACTATACCACTTCCCTTCCTATGTGCTATTTCTATGTTACCTGACAAAAGTGCCAAGACATCCATTCTCTGCATTCAGAATGCCTTTTCTTTAAAAGCAGAAAAACAAATAACCTTGTAATTACTTCTAGATCTACATTAGAAACAGAGCAAAAGATGAATAGCTCAAAATTTTTCATCTATTATATAGTCAGTTCATCCTAGTATTTGGATGCAATAAATAGACAGCTGCTTATCAACTGCTACTTAAATCTAGATATGTTTGATGTAACTGAAGAAAGCAAAGGAACAAATGAACAAAGAAAAGAAAGCGTAGAGGGGAAAAAAGAGCTTCACCATTTGCTCAACTGCCATGGAGCTTTAGGAAATATCAGTGTTCTATTGACTTTGCTTCTCTTGTGCTCATTTACATCACTGGAGGGTCTGGCCTGTGCCTTAAGAAAATACTGCTCCTTTTCAATTGTTAAATAGTGACAAAGTCCAGGTGACCCCAGCACAGAGTCTGAGTGGTTTATGTCAAGCCTGGAGACAGTGACTCATGGAGTCACAGATGATCGGTTGATAAATGTCACCAGTATCAGAAACTTGGCCATTAACATGAGTGATGTGAGAACTAAGAGGTTAAGTATAAGCTACCTTCATAATGAGTTTGTGATACAGAAAAGCACCATTATGACCCAGGTTTGATTTTTTGTTTTGTTTCTCATTTCCCCTTAAGATGGATTTAGTTTTGTTTGTGGTTAAATGCTTTGTAAGGTTTTTGGGGGGTTTGCTGGGGGGGTTTGGGTGGTTTTTTTGATTATTGCTTTTTGGTTGGGTTTTGTTTGTTTGTTTGTTTTTAATATATGCAACACGAATTTTTCATGGGCTCGCGGTCTGCGAAAAGCCTAAAGGAAATGTTAGAAAGAAGTTCGGATGAACCGGGCGACTGTGACTTTTTGCAACAATCTGCTGCAACAATGTAGCCTGTTGCCAAAAAACTACTAGTTGTGGAATTGCTTTAGCCTCAAAGATACTCAGGAGCTGGTTTTGTCAACTTTTCTAGGAAATAATAAACTACATCAGTCCACACATTACAAAAAATATTTTCCCTCATCTACAGTTAAACATAAGACTAAGTACTTTGCTGAAGCAAGGCCCTGATGAAATCTTCCAAAATGACTTAAATATCCAAATTTTTCTTGCTTAAATTTATGAGCACACAACACTTTCAAAAACTACTCTCAGCAGCCTTCTTAGTTGCTATTCAAGAACTCAAGATGTCATTCCAATCATTGTGTCCAAGTGCCATCCCAATTTAGGCATAGACACTTTTCTAATCTTCAGTGGTTTGAGGCAAAAAAAAAAAAAAAAATACAATATAGAAAAATCTCTGAGAAGCTTTGGCTTCTAACACGTGAAATCTCACAAAGTCATTATTAAGAAGCTGGTACACAATATACAAAGTAGAAGCTAATATTTCATAGTGGTGATGACTATGCAAGAAGCACACACACGTAAAGGATGTGTGATACATTTTTAGTACACCATAAATTTTCAGGCATATCTCTTTTCTTTATCCTCTTATCAACTACACTTTGATAAGAAAAAAAAAAAAAAAAAAAAAGCAGGTTTGGGCCACTATTATAGCTGGATTTACCAGAATGCAGTCCAGCCACCAAAGGATTTAAATAAAGTAATAGAAAGGGGTGAACAGTCTTTAGGCATAACAGAGAACAACACTTTCAAGGCTGAGTAATTATTATTAATCACACTAGTAAAGATGTCCCATTCTCTTTCAAGAGGAGAGCCTAAAGTACAGTTGCTCAGAGATTCATCAACCGATAATACGGACCATTAACAGAAACACATTTTCCAAAAACATAACGTTTTCTGTTATATGGCAGTTTGAAATTAAGACTGTGAAGGTAGAAGTCCTGTGAGAAAATCAGCAAGACAAACAGTAGAATCACAGTCCTGAACTTTAGGAGAGTGGACTTCAGATTAATCACACATTTGCTGGGTGAGACCCCATGGAAGACTGGCTTGAAGGGCAGCAAATGTAAGCAAGTTGATACGGCAGGACACACTCCTCAAAGCACAGAAAATTGTCTGAACAGAGACACAGAAGGTTGAGCAGGCACAGCACATGGGCAACATGGAGGACCAGGGAACTGCTGACTGAGATCAAGTGCAAAAAGCACATAGAAGGAGGAAGCAGGGAGGGGTTACTCGGGGGAAATAGAGCTATATTGCCCAAGCATGCAGGGGTGGAGTTGGGAAACCCAGAGCTGATCTCGAGTTGACACTAAAACTAAGTTAGATATGAACTGAACAAACTGATAGTTAAGTGGGTGGAAAATTGTCTGCATCTCCAGGCTCACATAGCTGTGGTCCAGCTGCTGGCTGGTTACTAGCAATATCTTCTAAGGATGGATACTGGGGCCAACACTGTTAATGTCCTTATTAATGACATGGATGATGAGTCAGAGAGTTCACTCTCAGCAAGTTTCTAGACTATGTAGGGCATACTAGGGGGAGTGGTTGACATGCTGGAAGGTTGGGCTACTACTCAGAGGGTCTTTGACAGCCTCAAGGATCTTCATGAAGTTCAAAAAAGTGAAAAAGAGGGTCCTGCATCTGGCGTGAAATAACTTTCTACAGCAGTACAGGCAGGGGGGTGATCTGACAGAAAGCAGCTTTGCAGAAAAGGATTTGGATGTCCTGAAAACAGCAACATGAGTCAGCAACCTGCCCTCATGGCAAGGAAAGCAAACAGCACCCAGGCATGTATTAATATCAGCCAGAGTGCAGCCAGCAGGTCAAGGAAAGTGACTGCTCCCACCTGTTGTGTCCTTGTGAGGCTTTACCTGGACTGCTGTGTCCAGTTTGGCTTCTATATTGACATACAGAAGTGAGTACAGCAGAGGCCATCCAAAAGCTCAGAGGGCTGGAGCCAGGCTGAAAGAGATGACTTTGTTCAGCCTTATGAGAAAAAGACAAAGGATAGTCCTCATTGCCATGTGCAACTACCTGATCAGAGATTATGTATAGAGAAGGGCAAGCTAAACTTTTCTCAGAGGTTAGCGCAAAGGCTGAAAAACAAAAAACACAAGTTGGAACACCAGAAGTTCAGACCAGATATAAGGAAAACATTTTTAATCAGAAAGATGATCAAACAGTGAAACAGAGAGGTTGATGAATCTTCACCCTTGAAGATGCTCAAAGCTTGACTGAACCAGCCTTAGCAACCTGATCTAGCTGAACCTGGTTTGAGCAGGGAGATTACACCTATCCTCTCAAGGTCCTTTCCATCCTAAGGTATTCTTTATGTACATTCCCTATCTAATAAATTATTTTACTTCATTAATCACTGGAACAATTTCATCATAACCACCAAAAAATTCAAGAATAATACCAACGGTAAGCAAGTAGCAATGTTATATATGTTTTCACTTTCATTAAAGATGACAAAAATAATCAGACAAGAAAAAGCAGATATCTTCCAAGAAGCTATGCTACAGATAACCTAGCAGGTTTCTTTACCTCCTTCTGCAGACTTAGGAACGGTGGCTGCTAAGTGACGTCCAATGAAACTAATAACACACATGCTGACAGATACTCTAAATAAATTATCAAAGGATGATTCCTAGAAATATTATGTAAAACTACTGGGGATAAACCCTATCTGATAAGTTACCGCACATTACCAATCAGCTGCATATGAGACAATGAATCCATTAGATTTCTTATTTGTAAACTCCAGAGGACTCTGTAATTGATAGTCTGAATGAATCATTGATCAAAATGTCATTATCTCCATCTAGAATAAATGCACTGGAACAGCTAGTTAACAGGAAAAAATAGTATTTGGACAGTCAAATTCTCATGGCACGATTAAAGGAATTTAATATTATACTTGGACTTCAAAACCATGTAGAGGAAAAAATTTTATTGCAAAATGTAAAATTGAAGATGGAAATATATTTTCCATTAAAAAACAGAATTGCTAAGAATCAAAACTACTTTTTGCCTCATACTATGACATCGAAAGGTGTAAACTCTTTCTTTTTTGATAGTAGTGATATTCATAGCAGAAAAAGGTCTGAGAAAATATATTCAATACTAACTTTCTGAACCTGTTGTTAGACTTCAATGTAAAATCCTTAAGTATTATGAAAGAAAATTACAATAACATTCACATTTTTTAATGGCAGAGTGCAAGATAGAAAATGTCACTGTTTTTTAGCAAATTCTAAAGTTGTTAATATCTAGTGCTTTGGAATTGGTTTCTAATATTTTTTTACCTGAATATAGTTTCCTTCCAGAGCCAGCAGTAATTTATCCCACTTGATTAAGGTACATCATAATCTCAGGGCAAGAGAGGATCCTTCTCCTAGTTATCCACACTCATCTTCCCATGTCAAACTTTGAGAGAGCAACTGCAACTGTTGCAAGAGACCACTGACAGGAAAATGCTTTCGTGAGCTTTGTCCCACCACAGCGCTTACTTCTGCAACAGAGAACTTTAAGGAAGTGTAGGGACACGTTCCACATCTATGAATTTTTGTAGATGAAAGGAGAGGCTAAGGGGATGTCTTACAAACTCTCCACCACTATCACTGACATGAAAACCAAGTCCTGGATTTCCATCTTGGACTCCTTGAAATTGCTGTGTCTGGCAATTTTGGCAACATGAGGCACTCAGAAATGACTTGACATTTTTCATTTGAAATGAAGAAATTGTATTTGACTAGAAGTAATGGGAGGTCCATTCTACGGCTAGAAAGGTGACTTACAGAAAACAGCTAATATATATAAATCTTGTAGCCTTTGCAAGCAAGATGCAAGATTGCAAGACTATCACATCCTGGAATTTGTAGTATGCAATCTGTCCATTTTAGATCATCTGCCAAAATGCAAAGTCTGAAAAGCAGGAAGCATGTATCTCAGTAGTTAATTTAAATGGTTTGCCACACTTACAGGAAATCAGAATTGTCTGGTTTGTGTCTAACAAGAAAAGGTAGAGAAGCAAAGGAGAGGTTGCCTTAGGAGGAGGAGAGCAAAGAAACGTATTTGAAGGATGTAGAATCTGTCAGATGGGCAGGCTAGAGATTGTTTTTAAGTGAGAGGGGAGGAGGAGGGCAGGCACTGATCTCGTCTCATTGGTGACCAGTGATAGAACACAAGGGAATGGCAGGCAGATGTGCCAAGGGAGGTTTAGGTTGGACATTAGGAAAAGGTTCTTCACCCAGAGGGTTATGGAGCACTGGAACAGGCTCCCTGGGGAGGTGTCACAGCCCCAAGCCTGACAGTGTTCAAGAAGAATGTGGACAATGCCCTCAGACACATGGTGTGAACTGTGGGGTTGTCATATGCAGGGACAGGAGTTGGACTCAATGATCCTTATTGGTCCCTTCCAACTCAGGACATTCTGTGGTTCTATGAAAAATAAAAGTGCATATTGTCATTTGTGCTGACTAGTTGGCTCCTAATAAATGACCTGAGCTGTCTGCAACACCAGAGCACTCACCAGTTTGAAAGTCCTGCAACTTTTCCGGAGGCTGTTTTGTTTATTTCCATTGCACTCTAATCCACTTAACATGGTACTGTGATAAACACCACTTCCACTTAAGTTGTCCTGATGTCCTATATACTCAGTGCCAGGTGCTCTTAAAATATAGTAAATAATTGTCTGTCTCATCCATTTAAGAAGCAGAGCTTACACTCCCTGTAAGTCTGCATGTTTTCCTAACATATCTGCTGTTTTGCTGCTCTCATTTTGTTGCTTAGTTTTGTTAGCTATTAAACACAGCCAGTGGTTTAATAAAATTTTAAGCATTTTGTATAATGCTCAATTATACAGCTACAAAATACATGAAATTACTCAAAATCCCAGATTATTGTCTTCAGAAGGATCAAAAGAGCTTGGAATCATAAAGGCCTGATGAGAACAGAAATATCATGCTGGAGTTTACAGTTAGGTATAGGCTTAAATTTAAGTATGCCAGGATAGGCTGGTCAACCTGACTAATGATAGGTGTGATATAAGCAGTGTTTTCTGGCCAAGCTAACATGGGACACATGAGACTGGTTTTTGTATGTGTTTTGTTTTGTTTTTTAATCTGTCCTGGAGATAGATACAGTAGAAAACATATCCAGTTTTGAGGGATTTCTGGATACTAAGAACAATCTGCTAATACAAGTATACTGGAAATTGTCATAAAGAAAATGTGAAAAAAAAAATCCAGAAATTGTCTCTAAGACAGCTTAAAGTTCACTGCTGGTGTCCATATGAGACAGATGTGTCTTCTAGTTTGCAAGTTCCTAATGATCCTGGACGAAACTAAAGTGTTCAGATTACAGCTGAGGTTGTCTTGAGAAAGAGGTGGCCATTCTGCTGAGGACTCATAAACATTGTTTACAACACCAAGCAGTTTATACCAGTAGTCAGCATCATATCTGCAGCTAGAAGCACTCACAGGGTACCACTTTGGCTTAGGCTCTGCATAGCACTAGGATTTCTGTCATGCTGAACCAGATCCACAGCACCTGAGTTCAATTTAGGACTGATGCTTGCCTGTGATGGCAGCTTATATTTTTTCTTTTTCCTTTTCTTGTTCTGTTTTGTTGGGTTTTTTTTCTTTTGTTTGGTTCTGTTTGGTTCTTTGTTGTTGTTTTTGTTGTTTTTTTGTTTTGTTTTCAACAAAGTAGGTATGTGATCGCTTCTGTAACGGGGGCTACCAGAACAGAGTGCACATGTCACTTCTTAATTAACACAAGGTTTGTTATGAGAAGGTGCAGGCAAATTCAACTTTTCACAATCTTATTTCGTCTAAATACTCTATCCAGAGAATCAATTGAACAAAATCAATAAGAAATTAATCTAAAGCTTACATGAGATTCAAATACTATTGTAAATCTATTTTTGAAAGTGTTGATTTATCAGTGTTCTTAGACAATTTTTTCTAATCCAACTCATGAATTTAAAGATGATCTTTCAGTCTGAACAAGGACTTTTATGTTGTAACACCTTTACCTCATTTAGTTTCACAGAAAAATCCGTGAATACTAAAAGACATCCTCTTTTTCATTAAGCAGATAATGATCTGATAAGAGAAAATACTGGCAGTAATTTTCACTTGGGCTATGTCTAAATAACCTCACTGACTCAGAGGACTCGGTGACCTCAGAGTGACTCTGGAAAACAGTTTTGCCAGCCAGAAAAATAGTTTCTGTGCATCTCCGCAGAATAAGCATCCAAACTGGAACAACTGGGAGGACCATGAGCCTGCCCAGCACCTTACAGGAGCCACATGCCATATGGGGGACTGAACAGGTAGGGCCACATTTGGCAGGAGCAGTTTTGTACCATGAGGAGTGGTGACACACCAGTGGTGGACACAAGCAGGCCCAGATATCAGACCTGCCTCTGAGGAGCAGTCTGGTGGCCTTTTGCTGAGACAGCTTCCTCCATCTCGGTCCAAAATGATCATCTGCCTTGTCAGAGATTTGATCCCAAGGGATCCAGGGGTTCCTCATATCCAATGCCACACGTATCCACAGAGGGAATTGCCTCCTGAGATCATGCCCTGCAGCAGATACCATAGCTACCTGCTACTTAGGGGCATCCTTGTGGATGTCCTTGAAAGTCCCAGGAAGTCAGACGGTCTGTCATTAATTTTCATTATCTGCATGAATGTAATTAATAAGACAGAGAATATGGTAATGATTTTATCTTTTTTAAATTTTTTTTTTAAGTGGAGCTACTGTAGTTCTGAGTTACTGATCAATGTCTATAATTAACTGTATATTATTTTCCCTTGCAGCCATTCAGCACAAAGTGAACTCATGTTTTTAAAAAAGACACAGATGACTGTTCATCAAAACCAATAGTCAGCATAGGAAAAGAATGGCTATCCCTTTTTGGTTAGAGACAAATCTCAAGTGAAAAAAAAGACCATAACAGTTTAATAGTTTTAGTGCCATAATAAACTGAAGTTATATTGCAGTGCTGTCTGCAATGTCTAGTAAAAGCAAGCACCTCCATATACCAGGGTAGACCCCTGTCTCCACATAAATGCTTACTAAAAAAGCTAAATCACCTTTAAAGAAGGATTTTACTGTCCTTTTGCTAAATGAGCTTTATGAGCCATTTGCTCAATTCAGTCCTGTGTCCTGTCAAGAGCACTGGCTGCATACTATACTTGTCAGCATTTGTTCTCACCTTCCATTCGGTTGTATATTTTTATACATTGACAGCTTCTATCATCAAATTTAATGACTTCTTTTAGACAAAGAAATAATTGACTACTGAGATCTTCTTTTATTTGCAGTCACCCTAACAAATCAATTTCTCAGCGAGCCCTCAGACAATTACAAAGCACATTCAATTTCTATATAATAGACATGATGTAGAAACCATCGACATAGCATCAGGACAGGAGCATAAAGACAAGACACAGAGGTTACAAATATTTTTTTATAATAATGATTTTTATCTTACTCCCGTTCATTTCACTGCCTGCAATGAAAATATGCCTTCTGCAAAAGATCTTATACTAAGAAAATTTCTTTATGAGCCTGAATCACATCTTACAGTCAGTTCCTCTGAAATATTTTTCTTGTTTCCATTCCATCCAAAAAAGAAAAAAAAAAAAAAAAAAAGTGTCTGAGGTGTCTGAGGTTTGGTGAGACTTGCTTCTAACTTTATAACAAGCATTTCTAATATTCCTTGTCTTCCCTGTTAGCATACGTTTTCCTCTTGAAACTTGCACAAAGCAATGAAGACACTGGGAATATAGAATCATTTTGGTCTGAAAAGACCTTTAAGATCATCAAGTCTACTGTTAGCCTAGCACTGCCAAGTCCCCCTCTAAGCCATGTCTTTAGGTGTCACATCTATATGTCTTTTAAACACCTCCAGGGATGGTGACACAACTGCTTCCAAGTATTTGCATTAGAACAAAGTCACTTTTGGATATGCGTGTCTCAAGAGTCAATGATGCCACACAAAATAAATGTACAGAGTGTAGATTACAGTTATTATGATAAATGGTAATCTAGTAATCTACTATGATAAATGGTAATCTAGGGAATCTAGTACCTGAAGGAATTGAAACTCGCTAATACTAGATGCAATTAAGCAAAAGTTATTTCTCAAAATTGACTCAAGACTTGGGAACCATTGGAAGCAGAACAATACATGCTACTTTAGAAATATATTCCCATGGTGGCACAAATGACTAGCACTGAAGTGTTACAGATCATGGAGGAAAATATCTGAGAAATCCTTTTGTTTATTTTGAGGTACAGTCCATTTCCTCAAATGCAGGGTTTTAGTAACAGCTTCTGAAGCTGCTAGGAAAAATTTCCCAAGGGAAATGCATGCAGGTCTACTTGTTCTCAACAAAATCTTTCTTCTATAAGGTGGGGAGCAGATACAATGCTTGCAAAGACTGTTTTATAAGAAAAGCATTTCTGTTGCCTGTGTGTGTCCCAGCTGGTGGAACACAGCTTGGAACAGGTCTCTACTAGACAGCAGGGGTGGAACAAGGTTTTGCAAACAAAGAGTTGGTTCCAAAATATAAGAACATCCTGTGAATAACTGATCTACCACAAAAGAAAGGGAAATGGAAGGCGAGGTAGATTCTTAAGGCTTTGTTGTAATGCAAATTTAGGAGATTAATACTCCAAAAGAGGAAATGTGTCTGCTGGATGGTATAGCTTCTAGAGAGTGGAAAATTTAACATATTTTTAAAATAAAGCAACTTCACAGATTGTTGTGCAATGTTCTTTGTTATGTCACTCATGGGGTCATGAAAAAAACCTCACTGAACAACTGTATTAAAGCCAAAGATCAATTTAATGCCTTTCTCCAGCTTGGTTGTGAGGCCACTGTAGACCATATAGTTGACTTATCACATGATGCCATCTGAGATAGACAAGAATCTGGCTCTCACCAGGTTATTTTTATCATTTAGACTGGTAGTGATTCAGATTTCTATTGCCTTGCATGTATTATATATCCACAGAAACAAAAATATGAGTTAAGTACCCCTAGGTTGACTGCAAACTGCTGATTCTCAAGCAAGCGGGAGGGCTGTCATACAAAGGACAAGCTGCACCTGATCTGATCAGTACCCAAGGGAATGGCAGGAAGATGTGCCAGGGGAGGTTCAGGTTGGACATTAGGAAAAGGTTCTTCACCCAGAGGGTGGCAGAGCACTCGAACAGGCTCCCCAGGGAGGTGTCACAGCCCCAAGCCTGACAGTGTTCAAGAAGAGACTGGACAACGTCCCCGGACACATGGTGTGAACTCTGGGATTTTCTTATGCAGGGACAGGAGTTGGACTCGATCCCTGTGAGTCCCTTCCAAATCAGGACATTCTATGATTCTATGGCAATAACCCTTCCAGTCATAGGGCACTAAACAACACTGAGAAGATGGCCCCAGGAGGTGATAACAATTTGCTTCCACAGCGTGATGCTACCATGTGAAGTACGCAGGTAAGATCAGCCATAACCCTCCCCTGGGAACCTTCTCACTGGAGCAGCTATATCCTGCCCTTGTGCTACACAATCTTTGAGCTACTCCTCAGCACTTGAATCTGGCACAGAGCACGATCTGTATGTCGTCTCATGGCTTATCACACCAGCTGGCAGAAAAGCTCCTGAGTTACACCACTCCCTTGTGGTATCCCACAAAGTGAACACCTGTTGCTCACCTGACCTCTTATTTGCTTGTTGGAAATGCAGGTATGTGTGAAATGCAGGAAATGCAGATGTGTGAAACTGCATCATACAAACACATAAGTAACACCAGAGCCACAATATAGAACAAACACATTGTTCTTCTAGACTTGCATCTTTTACAGCAACTATTCAGGACTGGCAACATTGCAGAAAATGGTTTGTCTATTAGCAGGAATTATATTTAATTGGTCGAAAAAACGTAGCTTGTAAAAAGGACAGAAGAAGTAATGCAAATGCTCTTTCAAAAGCTGAATACAGGCAAAAGGAAAATATTTTGCAATTATTTTTTGGGTGTAAACATGTAGTTACCTGATGGAATTCTTGCATTCTGTATCATTTTCATAAAATGTGTACCTCTTTAGCAAAGGAGGAAATATACGTACTGTTAATAAACCAGCTTGACTTTGTGCCCTCCTACCCAACACAAACAGAATCCCTTAAAACAGTTTCTGCAAGTTTCAAGATGATGAAATGTACTGCTTTATCTTTTAAATACTCAAGATAGGAATTCAGTCCAAACCCTTCCAAAGCAGTACAGAAGCCTGAACACTGGCCTGGTTACTAGGTGAGCTTCATGTGTTTCCAAAATCTCATAATTAATAAGCACAGGACATGAAAGTATTTTTTGTCTTCTGGTTTGGTCAGTTTTCATAAGCTGGGGGGAGAGGGGCTGTGTGGGTTTTTTTTCTCATGGGGACCCTGTGGACCTTTTTATTAGAAAGTCTCTGGCCACACAATAGTCTCCAGATCACCACAAAATGTCAGCAGACACCTACTTCAAGGGCATGCAGTTATTCTACCCATGCCTCTCCTCAGCTGTACAGAGGGTAGCTCCTTCAGACCATGCTCACTTAGCCAGCACCTAACATAAGCTCTCCACATCTCCAAGTACTCGAATCTATTTGACCTAAATAAACACCCAATTCTGTCACCTTTAAGCAGACTACAAAAAATTTTCCAATGTGTCTCTTCTCATAGTATAGTACTACATTCAGTAAAGGTGACAGAATCTGACCCAAAAAGGCTCAGCCATGCCTGACACAGGTGAACAACTGTGCTTTGCTGGGCATGACCTCTGAAAGCTCTCTCTACATTTACCCTGTTCCCTGCCTTCCAGCAGTCAATGATTGATTAGTATAATGCCACCCTCATTTTCATCACTACCAATGAAGCCTGTTATGAGCAGTGATTGTGCTGTGCTACAGACCATCTGATTATTTGCTCTGCACTTCACCAGTGCTTGAGCTCCATGTCACAAAGTAAAACCCATGCATGCTACAGCCCATTGTTGTAGCATATCTGAAGTCACTAAATTCTTTTTTCTATGGAGTTAAACAGAAACATCAGCGTTTACAGAAACAGGTGCAAATTCCCAGCCTGTCCATCTGCTCTCTGCTTTGAACACCAGTTTGGCTGTCAGGTTGAGAATTTCAGAAATATTATTTGTCCACCTCACTAACATCCCGAAGGCCTTAATTTAAACTCCATAAAACAAGTCAGGCTCCGCAGAGCAGCAAAATGCTCTTTACTTGCTTGTGTAACAAAGTAGACTCATGAATGATTATACCAATTGTAATGAAAATCCTATGCACTATTAATTTCAGAGAGGAAATTCAGCACTAAAATAAGATAATATCTGCTACTGTAATTCCTTCCCCTGAGGACTTTACTGCGGTAGGCCCCCAAAAATAAATGCTAGGTGATGCAGCTACACCCTTTTTTATTTTGCTACCTAGCATTCACTTTGTAAATTTATAGTTTTTCTTCATCGCTTTTTATTCTGATCTTTTTTTTCCCCAGACTTTGAGTTTACCACTGGTGCATACAAGGTTGTTAGAGGTGTGGTGGTATCAGTGTGGCATAGAAAGCACAAATTTCTGAAAGTTCATGTTGCACACAAAGGCAGAGCAAAGGTTACATAGATTCGTCTACTCTCCTCTGACCTCATCATCAAAAAGCTTTCCTTTCCTCAGGCTGTGGATGTGCATGTAGGTATGTTCTGGATTTGCTCCATGACCTTTTCCCAATCTTGTTTCAGTCACAATTACACTGCTTCACTGAACTTACTTGCCATTGCAATAGACTTTTTCTTCAACAGTAAGCATTTAGGATGTTTTGTGAAGAAGTCTAGAGGGTCCCTCATGTAAAGCAGCATGAAAATTTTGGAGAAATCCTAACCCTATTAAAATCAATGGTATCTTTGCCATGAAATTCAACATTGTAAAGATTAAGCCCCCTCTTGATTTATGTTGTTTTGATGATGAGTATTCCTGAGAGGAGATCTTGCTAAGTAACCAGTCGAATCATATGTCAGTCCAGCTTCAGCCACTACTTTCACCTAATTTGCATAAAACAACTCAAGATTTGACTTTGTCTGGAAAAAATGAATCATGTAAGTTTGTCTTCGTTTTAGCTTTCACTGAAAATGTTACACTTAACTTTGGTATGTCACTGTTTGCTTAAAAAACATTCTTTCTGAATTCCACCACACTTTTTTTTCCTCTCAAGAGTTTTAGGTCATTCTTGCTAGAGACGAGTGGATTTCATCAAGCTGTAGAACTACTTTGATGGTCTGGAGTGTATTTTACTGGGTCAAGGATTTGCTGTCTATAACATTTGCTTAAGGAGCATGTCATCACATCTCAAACAAAAACAGTATTGTCATTTGAGCACTTTTATCAGGCTTTGCTGTCCTGGTATGCAGTGAACCACAAAACTTGTTACATACACTTTTAAATTATTACTTTACTATGACAACTGAATGAAGTTAAATTTGTATTTTGGGCTGCTTTGCTGTTTTTCTGGCTGCTAGGTCTGTGAAGTTTTAAGCTGTGGTGGCTGGGGTCTGGAAGTGGTTGTCAGTTTTCTTCTGCCACATGTATGTGTGTGTGGTTTGGTGTTTGAGTGGTAGGGGTATTTTTGGTTTGCTTGTTTGGCTTTTGTACTGTGATCTGTTGGGTCCTTATTCAGTCTGGGTTCTGCTACCATGTGGAGATGTGAGACCCACAGCATCATGGACAGGGTAAAGGGCAGAACTATAGACAGCAAATAAAAACAGAGAGTCTTAAGTTTCCTACACTATCCCCTCTCCTCCGTTGAGAATCTTCAGATTGTCTAAAACACATACAAGTTTCTCTAAAAACTGAGAAATAATCTATTCAGAGCACTATGCAATCCCCTCCCAAAGCTGCTTATAATTGACAAAATATCTTCTAGCCTCTCTACCTGTGAACATGCTGAGAAACCAGCAGAATAGATAATCAGGGTTTATTCTGAGTATAACAACATCAACCTATATTTATACAAAAGTTAGAGGGAGGGCACCTCCTCTTTTAGAGCAGATGAATTATTTAAAAGGGAGGAGGGGAGAGAAAGAATCATAAACAAAGTACGTGCCTTATCAAAATTGTCAGGGCTTTTACATTCCATTTCCTTGTGATAAGACTCTTGTGCTGAGCTGGTAGTCGGAAGTGAGCCCAAAGGGCTGACTGATAAGTTTACATAAGGAAGGAAATAATCAATTTAAGGCTGTTACTCAATGAGCTCTTATCATGTTCATTTCCTCGCTATTGCTTCTCAAGCTAAATATTACATGTTTAGGAGCAACTTCAAAAGATTTACCATTCTGGTCTCTGCATTATATTAAGGAAATCTCTATTAATAGCATGAAGCATTTGCTTGTACCACAATAGGAGTTCAATTCAGACACCAACAAACTTTCATTTTAAGACGCTGATATTTATGCTGAAGGAAGAAATACATTCTTGCAGGAAAACTACATTTTTCCAGCCCACTAGTTAATATTTCAGGCAGAGAAAAAAAAATTTTAAAAGGTACTAATAAGTAGTACAATAATTTCCCAATCCACTTCTGCGGATTTTCCTCTCCTCCTGTAATGTTCTTTGTTCAACTGCATTAGTCTATTTTTTCTCTACAAGGTATGTTTTTTTAAGACTCTGATGACAACAGCATGATTTGTGGGTGCATGACTTGTCATGCTAAAATTAAAAAATGTGGCTCTTATTTTGAGTCTGCATTAACCTTCAAAAAAAAAAAAAACACCACCACTACTTTGTGTTTGGCAAGTAACTGACTATAGCCCCTTTGTCTATAATAGTTTTGCAGGGCTCATGAGAGCTTCACTGAGAGCAGAATTTGTTCCACAGGATCAAAATTCAATTACTGGGAGAGGGTGGGGTGGGAGAGTCCCAACTTTAAAAATAAAGGTAGCAACTAATAGATTTAAGTAAATTGGTTGTATCATAAATTGGTACCCAAATGTAAAACACCTGCAGATTTAATACAGTACAGCTGTCATACAACCCCTTGCAAGGACAATACTTGTTTCTTCATACTCAATCTGGCTCATACCTCGGTCACTGTAAGCACTGTGAGGGTTTTCTTAGGTCTTAGCTGGGATGTCTATTTTTCCACAAATACAGATTACATTTGTATCCTAACATGTTTGTGACTGGATTGTGTCCAATGATTAAGAAAAACCACTGAGATGCTGTAACACTGCCATTGTTATAAAATCTTCTTTGACATCCAACCACTATAGCAAGTACTGTGGACTACAACAATTGTGACCAATTCCCTGCACCAACAAATTTGACAATGATGCCATGAACAAGTTGCAGCTGAGAAAGGGATCAGAAAATGATGTCTAGAATGGATGTCTGCAGTGCACTTATGTTTAGAACCAAAGTATGCAAAGCTTCAAAGATCATTTGAAAGTAGGGGCAGAAGGAAGCAGAACAAACAAACAAACAAAAATTAAAAGCAAACAAACAACCCCCAATATTGAAATGTTGAAATCTTGATAATACAAGTAGAGGACTGGGGCTTTTTTGGAGTCACAGGTTAAATTAGGGGTGGACTGATGTTTTGCTTTTAGGATACACATGGAGTGTAAGCCAAAGCTTTACTGGATGTCAGGAAAATCACTAGCACGATATGGCAAAAACTATACCTGACCGCTTTGCATAGGAGTATGCCTGCTGTTTCTCACCTGACATTACTGGACATGCATCTGGTTGAGTATTTAGTTGCCACCTGACAGTAGTTGGCCTGAAAACACCAGTGAGAAAGACCATGCACTTTTCTGTGTTTCTGGACAACTTGGATATGTGGAACTCATTGACTTGTTAATTCTTCCTTAGATAATTATAGTGCTTTCAATGCTGGAGCCAGTTTTCATAGTCATGAGGCACTGCAGACAATACAGAAAAAAATGGACTCAGCATTAAACAGAGCAAGTAACTAGGGAGAAGGTTCCATAAACACCTGTCCTCTGACCTCTTAAAGGTCATAAGAGATGATCTCTCAGAATATAATCCAAAAGTTTCCTCTTTTTTAGTGTACTACTGCAGTGGTTTTGGCCTATGGTCATGCTCAGACAGGATCTCAATATACAGCAAAAGAGAAACTCAGGTGGGGCTTCCTCTCTGAAGGATCTTGATTCTGGAATTTACTTCTTCCCCCAGTCCAGCACAGCCTTGATTTTTAGACCATTTAGACCACTTTGTAAGCTTCATCCATTCCACTGTGAGTAGCCTCCTTCCCAAAGCTACCATTACAAACACTTGCCTTGCTCAAGTTACAACACTGTTGGATCCAGGTATTTCATTCTAGCACATCTTTAATTTATAGGGCTGGATTTATTTATAGACCAGACCACTTCCCTCCCAGAAAGGTTATATACTTTTCATCACATATCATGAAAATATAGTTTAACAAATTCATCAAGAGCCTGATCGAAAGACCTTGAAATGAAGGGGAGTCTGTTCAACAATTTGCTGCTTCAAGAAAACACATAACACTCAGCTTGGATTTTATATAACACAAAAAATTATGCATTTGCATTTAACAGCCAGTTTTAAGCAAGAAATTTAATGCTTCTCTCCCTGGGCCTCATGATGTATGCAGTTTCTGAATCTCAGCTAGGCTTTGATCCAAAACCCTCGACCTAACTCTTCGAGGTACAAATACTACAGTGCAGGAATTGTTTGATATGGATGCTCTCTAAACTATTTCCCAGAGTACACTCAAATAAAACAGGCATTGTACTTCAGTAGGCAGGCCTGTACTTCTGTAGGAAAGCTGACATTAATTTACAGAGAGGGCAACAAAGTTGTCCAAGGATCATCAAGTGCTAAAGGGATGGGCAGGCCTTCCTGCTGTCCAGCACATCCAGTAAGATGAGAAGATCACTGAAACTATGTGATAATGAGTAACCAATTGTTTTGAGTGAGACTTCCTGTGGTACTGCGCCTGTACACTTTATAAATTATTGACAGGTTTCTTATGCAAGTGGTCCCTTGTACTTTGTATAATCTCTGTTGATCATTCCACTGCAATTTGTTGCAGGTCTAATAGCTCCTTAAATAATTTCTGATATCTAAGAGCATAGGCCAGATCTAAAAGTATAAATCAGAATTCTTAGGCTTAGCTGCAAAATCTAAGTACCTACCACTAAGCTTGAAATATCTGCATGAGGGTGCTTGACGTTATCAGTGCAGCATGCTCAGAGCCTTCACAGAAAGTTTATTCTACTAAGTATCTACTGAGTGTTATGTGTTTTCTTGAGGCAGCAAATTGTTGAACAGACTCCCCTTCATTTCAAGGTCTTTCAATCAGGCTCTTGATGAATTTGTTAAACTATATTTTCATTATATGTGATGAAAAGTATATAAGTTTTTCAACTTTGGGAATCCAAAATGGAAATTCTGTTCCAAGGAATGGGACACTCTAAAGAGAGGTTAAAATCTGGAGTAAGATTTGTGTTACTTCTCTGGATGAGAGTGCAATTCTGCAGAGTGACAAGAGCTCTCCACGTCCCAGCGCCCCCAGGAAGTCACACCTCTCTAGCAGGTCACCACTATGTGAAATATCAGAATTTACTGCCTACAGAGTCTCCTGGCAAACACAAAGACAAACTATTAGGGACTCCAAACTCACAATTACTGTCTTCTCTGAGGTGTCAAAAGCCAGAAATAAAGACAACTTTTACAGGAACCACGTGGCTCTTCCTAGCAGCTGTCCTTTTGGGAAACGAAGCATGAAGGTGGTGATAAAACAGAAAACAAAGAAAAAAAGACATCCCATTACATACAGGTATTTTAATTTTAGTGCAACGATGCAAAGGCTCTTTACTAAACTAATCCGTGTAGCACATAGAGACATTTCATCTTGTAGGGAATGGAAGTACTCAGTCTTGGTTTGATTACCTCTACAAGCTTTAAAGTATAAGTACAGCAAAGTTTGGTCTAAAAGCCATAATTCATTGTTGGTCCCCATACATTTCATTTCTATCTTGCATGGAAGTGCTAGACAGGCTGTTTAACCTCCCAGATTCATTTTGTTTGCATGAAAGGGATATGGATACTTTCCTCAGGAAGTAATTTTTGCATATTACAGGGAGTATTTTTAGTGTTACAGTTAATCGCTGCTACTAAACATCTGTCACATCACTAACATGAGTTTACGTCACCTGCTTAGGATTGCTGGGTTGTCATTACAGTTGTAGTTAATTATAAAGTGGGTTGGCTCTTTTGTCTTTCTATGCTAATGAGAAAATCTAAACATACACATACACCGGGCTAGTAACACCAAATACTGTGTACACTGGCAGACTCTAGAAGTTTAGTCAGATGGCAATGGATGTCAGCAAAATACTCTGGATTTACACCAAGAGGAATGAGATCGGGCTGAACTTTTATTAAATTTGCCTGTGTTTCGTAATCGTAGGCTTACTAGCCTACTACCAAAATTTGACCTAAAAGGCATCAGTACCAGTGCCAAAAATTGTATTCTGGCCAAAACAAATATTTTACTTTCAGTAAATAAATTTTCATTTTCCTGCCTAAGACTAATGTTGTTGAATTACAGCTGAAAAGTTCAGAAGCCCTCTGCTTCCAATATAAGCTAATAACAAATGTAAGGAACATTCTGCATCACAGTCCAACAGCCAGCAGGATCTTCCAGTAAGAGTCTAGGAACTCCACAGAAGCATGATCTATTGACAAAATATGACCCAATGTAATCCCCGTTAGAAATGTTCCTTATATCTGTCTTTTTCAAGAAAAAAATTTACTGCAGTAACATTAGCTAATTCTTGGAGTTCTTAAGTCTGTCTACAAAAGCATTCACAAAAGGGTTTTAGAAAAAATACGACACATAGCATAGCTCAAGGCTCTGCATTAAACTGCAGATGACAACCTTTTTAAAAATTATTAGTCATTTATTGGAAAAAACAGGGCACTTCATTTTCATCAGTGGTTTGCTCTGTTGCCCTTTAGCATAACTTAATAAATAAAAACAAGGGAAGAGGAAAGACAGCAAAATGCAGATAACAGATGGAAACTAGGAAGTTTTTAACTTAATCATAAAACAGATATCCCCACAGCAAATCAATGCCGGAACCTCAGTCTGAATACCAGCCAGCCCTGTCAGACCTATTTTCTTGTATTTTCATTTTTCAATATGCAGGAAGCTGTGCAGTCTGAAGGACTAAATTAGGCATCTGTCTTCTCAATGTTAACACTCCAGCCACAATCTTAAGGTCCACATTCAGGCTCCCTCCATCCAAGAACATCAAGACAGCTGCAGAAGGCAGTTATGCGATCACTCGCGGTGTGGCAGGAAATTGGTCACAGCATGGTATATATTTCTCCTTGTTGTTATCATTATTTTCAGTCACAGAAATGATTTAATAACCAACAAAGGAAGAAACTGCCATAAGCATTAGGCTGTTTTGTCTAGGATCCTGGCTCTAAGCCTTGCATTTTTGTCACTAGGTGATATGATAACATTAGCAAATAATAATGATAATACTAATATGATAAACAATATCAGAAGATAAAAGGAACACAATGTCAATTGTAACCACTCCTTGACTGATATTTTGTCTTTTTCTCACTTGTATTATGGCATACCACTGATTATGTGGTTTCCTGTATGAGTCACATCACAAATTATATCATTTATCCATTCAGGGGATTCAAATGGGATCATAAACCATGAAGAGCAAAGCTTGCCTGGCATCCTAATGTAATCTAAAGTGCCCAGTGGAATATCTGCCTGCTGGTTGACTGCTGTGCTTACAGGGCATTTAAAGCAAAGAAAAACAATGTGTTTGACAGCATTTTTCGCCCTATACTCAACTCTGTTTCATACCTCTAACCCTGATGCTCTCCCTCACTTTCTCTTGCCTGTCTTTCCACTGGCTCCTTGTCCTTCCCTTTCTCAGCTTCTTTCCTTCTTCCTCAGTCTCTACCAACAAATTAATTCTTTCTTTTTCCTAAGCATGAGACTGAAGTGGTGTCCACAAAACCCTTGAAAAATTATTCCAGCTTTTTTAGGTATGTGGGGTATTCCATAGGTTTTAACCAACAACCATCAAATCATCGTGCACATGCAAGAATGTCCTGGGCACAGTGTACACGTGAGCACAAAGCCATTCAGCAGACCTAAACAAGCACACAACCAAGTTGACTTGAACAGAAACCACAGAAAATGTACAAGAATGTGTTGAAACATCAGCTATGCGTCAATCTCTACCTCCCATCTCTCTCATCTGGTCCACAGAGCTGGGTCACAATAGTGTTTGGTAAGTATCGCATAACCTTCACCTGAACCTCCTAATTCATAAACTTTTTATCGCATTTATTTCTTGAATATAATTAATAAATTTTATATTTTTAAGTTCAGCAATTTGTAAACATTAATAATTCAAACATTTGAGATTACCTCTTTTTTCTGAAACTTTCGTGTTGCTAAGGCAGAAGACATGAAGGTCTGCCTTCAGTATTTCATCCTGGTATAATAGGATGAATTTACTCTAAAGAAGTCAGGTTATAAAAAGATTTTTCAGAACTATACATTCAGTTTCTATGCATTACACTTCCAGTTTACACCACGTAGTTTTTTTAATTTCTACTTGCACAAAATTTTTGTATGCAAAGTGTTACTGCACACCTATGCATACAGTTTTTCACACATTTTCCTTTGCAATTGTTGCAGAATTATCAAATACAATTCCATCACACATTGAAGCTGCTGAAAACTTGTTTTCCAAAATGCAGGCTGAAATTACATTATTTATTTCTGACATATGTTCTATAATGTGTCAAACTAATCCAATAAAAATTTCACTCAAGAAGACTCTACTATGATCAGCTGATAGCAAAAAAATAGGTGGTTTGAGATTTTAAAAATGAACTTCGTGTTAATTAGTAGTTGTACTCTCTGCTTCATGAAATTATGAAAGAAGTGGCCACATAAAAAAGTATTCTTCTCTAGCACTTCACGTACTACCTGTTATGGCATGACCTCTACTTTCACTATTAGCTCTTTATTCTGTAAATAATAGATAATTATACATTATATACAACTATAATCATTGTTAATTTGTCATTTTCAAATAGCTACCAGGAAAACAGAGCTACCTGTGAAATGTGTTTGCTATTACAAAACTTTAAAAATAATATTTCTATAATCACCAATATGTAGAAACTTCTATTTTTCTATTTAAAAGTACGCAAAAACACAGACTCTATTTCCACCCTGGTAGAGGAGGAACTCTTTTCCCAACCTGTGTTTCATAAATGCACCACGAATATTTTTCTTTGTTTCAGTGCTTCATAGAATCATAGAATAGTTCATATACTTCTACTAGCATGTAATACAGTGATTCCACGTGCAACTTGTTTGGTTTTGTCCATGACTCACAAAATGGCCAAGAATACCAAAAATCCATAATCTTTGGTAGCTACTTAGTTCCTGAGCAGTTTTTCTGCTTCTGCACAGGGTGTCATGAGTCTTAGGAATGGTAATAGTGCTGTGGGTTGGGAAACATCTACTTCCAACTTCACAGCCTCTGTTCTGGATTGTGACACACAAGTCCTCAAGCTGTTGCTTAGGCCAAGGACTATCCAAGGAATTGACCCAATTTAACTGTGATGAGTGAAAGTAACTTGAGGGAGAAAGTAGAGAAGTAAAGCAAGGTGCTATGTCTAGTAACCAAAGGGTTTTGTTGCTCTCAGCTCACAAATTGTGGTCCACTAAGTGCCTCAAGACCTACTTTTCAAGTTAGCAGTTGATGCTAGAGACAAAGGGCTCCAAGCCCTGCAAGGTAATAATAGCCAAATCTCTCTTACAAGTTTTGACATGTGATGGAAAAGTTAGAAATTGGGGTCATTAATTTTAAGGTGTTTGAAGGCCTGAGTTGTGTTAACAAGAGTGTAGAACAGAAATGCTTTTATTTTAATCAGATTCCGAACCAATACTTGCACCACCCTATCAAAATGGCACTGGGCTAGGGTTCAGTAAACAGAAAATACCAAAATGCTGATATGTAGTACCTCCAAATGCCTATTAAAAGTCACATAGCAAATACATGCCATTACACATTACAGACATTTTATACAGTAACATCCTCTGGAATAATGGTGGTCTTGCTTTTCTTTGCAAAAGTGAAGTGTGCAATTCCAGTGGTTTTTTTGTGAACTTTTTTGAAATAACAACCATTGGTTCAAGTAATATCTGGAGGAATGAGCTGACTTGCCTGCATTTGCACATATTTATGGTTTACATTCAGCTCTCAAAATGTGGTTTCAAACTACCAAACCCACAACAGCTGTTTTCAGAAACTAGCACTTCTTATCATTCTGTATCAAGCATTAGAACCTATTAGAGTATGGAAAGAATGCTATGAATGAACCAGGTTCCTAGGGTCCTAGGAGATTTGTTTCAACTTCTAATCAAACTGATTCCCAGACTTAATTCAATCAGCCTTCATTTTTCCTACATGTTGGCAGGAACTTATTTTTTTCCCAGAAGCAATTACTGTAAATATAAATGGTTAAGCACTCAAGCAGTATATTAACAATTCTAAATCCTTTTCTTCTGCTCTTGATCATAAAAAACCTTCCAAGCAACGGTAATTCCCCTCTTTATAGCAGAAAAAGTATAAAGACAGATCATCTAGGCTAGCATGTTTGCCTTTTTCATACGCTTACAGATTCAATGTAACCACTTCCAAATGTTTCAGACATCCTGATACCTTTAGAAATAACTGGAGACTTCTTACAGCTTATCTTACATCCAGAATCTTTTTAAGTGCATCAGATATATTAGACATGATGGAAGAAGAGGAAGGAGGGGAAATGAAATGAACTGACTCTTTGTTTATTTCAAGCTCACTTGAAGGAAATTTGTCCAGTTAGAGGGTAGTGACTTTCCATATTACAATCAACAAGGGAACCAAGTATGTAAGTAGTACTGACTTTCACTGCAGAAACAGTGTACTTACTGCTTTAAATGTTAATCATGTGGTGACATGACATGCTTAATTGTTGAAAAGACAGCGGCCAGTGATAGCGGAAAGTGACACACTGCAAGGAGAACCTATTTGCAGCTGGGAAAAGCATTAAGTTTGTATAATGGACTTCCCAGGTAAAAAAGCATAGACAATTGGAGTCGTAGAAATATATATAGACACACAAAGAATGATGTAGAAAAATAAAGGGATATAGGTTAAATTTACAAGACTGCAGAAGTTGGTTTCAAGTTCTCAAATTGACAATAAACTACACTAAATGCATAACTATGATCACAGCTAATACCAGAGAAGATCCACTTAGTTCTTGGGGCAAACAAGCAGTTTCGCTTTTTTACACTGTTTCAATTGCCAGTTTGATATAAACACAGCTGTTTGCTTAATCACATTTATGACCAACAAGCCACGCTGATTACGTAAGAGGGAGGATGGATATCTAAGATACTCAAATGACTTTTAATTGATAAGTGTTTTTCCTGTACTTCAGTTGCACCAACCTAAAGAGCTGGGAGTGTTAGCAGCCATTGGCAGAGGAAAGCAGAAAGATTACTAAAAGGTGTTGCTTTCAGTTCACAGTACCTCTGCAGAGAATGCTTTTCTTTGCACTACATAGCATTTAGGAATGTATGCTTTGGTTACATTTCTTTTCTTGTTATCATTTTCACAGGTAGCCTCAGAAGAACAACACACACAAGCATTATCCTAGTTTAATGCTGTGTGTTTTAAAATAAGGCAAGGTCATTGCTTCATAATCCACATTAAAAGAATACCGATGTTATAATGCAAAGCCACACAGACAAAGAGGTATCAAGACTATATAAGAATGTACAGACATAATCTCTTCTGGGATGTCATCTGGTGTTGAATAGATATAAGAGGCAGTTCTCTGCATTCCTTCCTCTTCATAAATTCATAGCACTGTCCTCACATGCCTTCAGTGCAGTTTTTAGTTTAAAGAATAGTCCTATGGAGTTTTCATAGCCAATGAAAATACTGAATACAAGTGTCTTAACCAGACCAAAAGAACATGAAGGCAAATCTTCACATTTTAAGCAGAATATTTTGTATTTGTGTTAATTTTTTTAAATGTTTAATTAGGCATTTTAACAATGTCTAGTGTTAGGCAACAATTTACACTCAGGACTGTTTACAAAGGAAGCTCCTAGATCACAAAGGTCCCAGTGCTTTTGAATGGTTTCTCCGCATTTTCATCCATGCATGCTGCTGTATGTGTAAAGGGTGACATCACTCATCTGCATTATTGTGCTGTACGTTCAACGTACTGATTAGAATCTAGAAGTTCTCAAATAGCAGTAGGATTTAGTAATTTGTAATCAGATACGTAAGAGTGAACAAAAGGAAGTATCAGTGCTTTCAAAGGGAGTTTGTGACCTTCTTGTGTAAGTTCTGGAATAACTTTCTCTGTTGATTTTAAACTGTACCTGAATGGTAACACTAAGAAAGCAGCCAGATGTGTATTACAGGTGAGGGAAAGTTTCCCAGTCAAGTATCTACTGTGCAATTACATTTTAATATCTCACCACATATTTAGGAATATTAGTACACAAGAAGGCAGAAAAACATGAGCAGCTTAGTATGGTGAGAGTGTCTGACTTTTAATTTCTTGTGGCCAGCATTTCTAGTGGAGATTTTCTGGTTTCATGTGGACATGCTGCTGTGCTGCTGCTGGTTTTTAATTAATTTTAGCAGTCAAAGCTTTTCACTGAGCAGTAGTGAGGTCACAATGCACATGTGTTGGATTCTATGGGAAAAATTTAGTTATTTCTAACATTATACATCCGCAGCGATTATGAACACTCTTCTCTCTCTAAGGACATGTAGAAGGTTGCAAACTACATCACAATATGAAACAAGTCAAGCATTTTATTCTTATTTCACAGAATCACAGAATGTCTGGGATTGAAAGGGACCTCAAAAGCTAATCTAGTCTAATCCTCCTGCCGGAGCAGGAACACCCAGATGAGGTTACACAGGAAGGTGTCCAGATGGGTTTTGAATGTCTCCAGAGAAGGAGACTCCAAAACCCCCCTGGGCAGCCTGTTCCGGTGTCTGTCACCCTCATTGAGAAGAAGTTTCTTCTCATATTTAAGTGGAACCTCCTGTGTTCCAGTTTGTATCCATTGCCCAATGTCCTACCATTGGTTGTCACCAAGAAGAGTCTGGCTCCATCCTCGTGACACTCACCCTTTACATATTGATAAACATTAATGAGGTCACCCCTCAAGAAACCTATTTCAATAGCATACTTGTCTCCCCTTAGACTGATTCTTCTGTCTGCATAAAATGTCAATAAATCATTCTGTACTTGATTATTCAAGCACGAAGCATATCCCAAAGAAAGTTTACAGTTTCAAGTCAAGACATCTTTGTCAATGACCTCAAGGCTCTCGCACATCCCAGGTGGAACACAGCTTACTAGTTCAGTTCTCACTTTCAGCCTTCTAAGTAATACCTGTTACTTCCAGCTTATCAGTAATTTACTGCTGTGCTTACAAAATGCAGACACATTTAGATGATAGGCAAGGATCTTCACTCCTATCCAGCAAAGTCTCTCTTTTTTGAAGCTATTGATATAATATTTGGGCACAAATACTCGGTCACCACCTCCTTCAGCAAGATCTGAGTGCAGCAACAAGACTCTGCAAGAGTCTCAGGACTTTCCATCCCATGCAGGGACCTGCTGGGACCTCACGCAACAGCATGGAGCTGCTTCAGACAGTGCAAAACTGTGTTCAGCTGCAACATCCTCCCAAGGGCTGTTTCAGCAGTTGGGGCTTGCCAGAGTTCACAGATGGTTTCAGTATCCCTCCTGCAGCCTCATCTCCATCCCAGGCGTGCTGCCTTGTAAAAGGCAGAGCAAGATGTGGCTGTGGAGACCAGGCTGCTGTGGGGACCAGGCTGCTGTGGGGACCAGGCTGCTGTGGGGACCAGGTGCCCGCAGCTCAGCAGCACCAGGGAATTCCCTTGTGCACCGGTCGTGGAGAGGCAAGGGATGCAAGCCAGGGATCTGGCTCAGAAATGGCTTATTTTACATAGCGATTCTCCACTCACCACTTTCATTAAAGGAAAAACACCACATGTTAGGCAACATCAAAGTATCAGTGAGAAGGAACAGTGGGAAGCATTTCCTTCAGCTGACTGGATGCCATGTAGTTTTCTCAGGTTTTAAAAATTCAGTTTCAAACAGCTTCCCTCAAAATACATAAATGTCCATCCATGCACCTTAGGGGACAAAAGGTTCCTGCACATTCCAGGAATATGGTTCCTTGTCTGCACACACATGAATTCTGGAAAGACAACTGATTTCATCTATTTACAGAGTTTGAGTTCACACTGTATTATAACAGATCATTTCAGTAGGTCAGAGATAACAAGCATTCAGAATCTAGAAGAAAGGTCTCTACTGGGGGTCTCTGAATCTGTCGTTGTTGTTTTCTGCTGCAGACTTGTTTATCGGAGCTCTGCCAGCATCAGCAGCTTCCACTCACAGAAAGGACAGCAATTTTTTTAGGATTTTTTTTTGGACATTCTTACAAAGCACATGATTCCCGTTCTGTAGCTCACATTCTGCTTTTGTTCATTGTCATTAAATCTTCATTGACAAAAAGCAGACTGAAAGGTGTGCAAATGAATGTAGACTCTGCCCTTCTCTTTTGTTTCCTGAAATCCAGCCAAAATCATTGCATTTCAAACATCCTGAATAAAACCACAAATCCTTCCCCATGGGATACAGGGTGTTCCCCCTTGAAAAGTTGGCCTGTGGTTGCAAACCATTTAACATAGGCCAGGTTTCTAAGGCTCACGCTAAAACTGAAACTGAGGCAAGTTCTTTTAATACATAACTTTTGTTTCCTTTTCTCTGAAACAAAGTTTTGCATATTTTTAAAATAATATTCCCCACTGAATCTATATAGTGAAAAAGTATATAGCTGAGTTGTCAGATGCTATAAATTGTCCCAGCTCAACTGGACATAAGGAATCTATACTGCCTTATGCAAGGGGAGGGTGTGACCCTAAGCACAAAATTTCAAACCCATTCTTATATACAGCTTTATTTATCCTAAGAAGTTGCCAGAGATTAGTTGAGTCTGACCTTTATGATATATATATGTATATACAGTTTTGCCTTACTTTGCATAAAGTTTTATACTCAACCTTCAACATATAGAGAACTGTAAGAATGCATATATGTTCCCATACTACTTAGCTACGGATATCAAATGTTACGTATTACTGTCTTGTAAATATATTGTTTACTGCAGAATAACAACACAGTCTGAGTATCTAAGCCAGTATTTTCACATATACAAGAATACTCTAAGCCACCTAATTTTGCCTTTACACACCCACCATTTCAATTACCATCCTCAGGTTTTTATGAGAATATCCAATACACTCACATCTCTTTCAGTGCAAAGTCCTTAACATATATGATACATGAGAAACAAAAATAATATTTTACACTTCTTTAAACCAGTGCATAGTGGCAGAGTAATATAAATCATGCATGTCAAGTCTCAGTTCCAGCCAATAAACAGACTGCCTCCCTATAGAGTCAGTGCAAAAAAATTCTTTTTTTCCTCACAACAATCATTATTATGATAATCTTCTTCTGAATGGTATAGCCCACAGTATATCTATGTGTTACTGAAAACAAATTTTGAGAGGAAGAACACTTGGGTAAAACATCCCTAGACTTTTGGGTATTCTTGAGGGAAAACACATAAATAAATGAACATTTTTTCTATATATAGATGATTTTTCCCCAGAAAATAAAGGGACGGCTACTTCACTAAAATTCTGGTAATTATCCTCATGTATAATCTGAAAGTAAAAATCTATCATGGACCATAAAATAAGTGATGTCCAGTAAATAAGCAGTTCTTGCCAGAAGTCAGCATGTTTTTCTAAAACCTCTACTTGCTGGTTTTTGCCTGATTCAGTACAGCAGGCTCATCAAGTCATTAAACTCCTTCTGTGCATTAAAGATCTTTTGCAGTTCCTGGCAGCAGCTGACACTAAGTGCACACCAAAGTGGTTTAAAGGCACTGTGCACCAAATCTTAAAGCTCCACCAGATGCAGGAAGGTCAGACGGAAATTATTTGGCCTATTTCAGTATTCTTATGTGCCCTGGATGACCACTTTTCCTGCTGAGGATTTTCCAGCCTCTGCCATGGGACTCAATCAAACAAACATTAGCCAACCTCTGACCTCAGCATGCATCTTTAATGATCGTATTATTTGCACATCCATAAAGTGGACAACTCTAAGGACACAGTTGTCATAGTCACACTTGGGTAAGGTGTAAAAGACAAAACTGTAATACTGATGTTATGCAAGCACCAACCAGTTTTTCTAACCAGCAAAAAACTCTTTCTAAAAGGAACACAATCTGAAGAACACCACGGATCTCAACTACGTTTGTGTTTCATGCTTTATACTGTTACAAAATATTTATCTTCTCAGTGACAACCTCAAAAAGCACTTTTCCCACATAGTTTAGGGAGCTGCCTGTGCTCGTGCATATCAGAAACTTCTAGCCTACTTCAATTCAACTATTTGCTATCCTTTCAGGAAGTCAGCAGAGGTGAAAATGAAAAAAAAAAAAAAAGAAAAAATAAAAAGGGCTCATCATAGCTATCAACAGAAAGAGCAGAAGCAGGCAAAGTCCAAGCACATACTCTCTGCCTCGGTCTCCAAAAGAAATTGCGGTTATATGTTATGTCACAGTACTCCTTAATCATCTGCAGCCACTAAAAGTCATAGGAAAACACACTGCAATTTTTAGTAGCCTTCACAGGAGGCATAGGGTAGACTTAGAGAAAGGTTTCACATTCTTCAAGATGCTCATTTTGTAATTTTAGGTGGACATGCATATCACTGACTCCTCCTCCCCCTATTAAGTCCCTCTTTACTTCACCTTTGAATAACTCTAATAGATTGAAAGGAAAAAAAATCTCAAGTCTTCCTTACAAGATTGCATCAACCTATTAGAGTTGTTTTGGGAAGTCTTCTTCATGAGCTCTGTACTCAGATGCCACTTCCTCTTTCCAAAATGTGCTAGTGCATCCTTAGCTCATATCTAAGACCCCTAGAGAAAAGGCAGCTTGAAACTTTCTGTGCATAAGTACACTTAAAAGCATCAGCAATGAGCTGTTGCCAAAAGCAGAGAACATTCATTGAGACTTTAAAAACACCTGCACTGAAATAAAAGCTCAGAAATGCTCTGCCAGGTTTTTAATTAAACACTAGATTACGCTTCTTCACTTAAATTGGGAAAGGATTAGCCTTTTCCCTCTCCCCAGTTTTTCCCAGCAATGCAAAGACAGCGTACTGCTGTGGGACAGCTGTCTCCTCCTGCCACCACAGTTGTCCTGGCAATCCTCAGAGACCATGGAAGGCTTCATAACAGAATGCGGTAGAAAGGGCAGGGAGGGAAGGCAGGGTCTGCAGCTTTGCTCAATCTCAAGACAACAGCACAAGAGAAGGGATGTCTATGTGAACTTTCATGTCACCAAGGCTTCAGCCAGGCACACTACACCCTGTAGGCTGTTCAGTTTCTAAAGCAAAGTATGAAGAAGGACTTCCCTTTACCCCTGTGTTCCACAGTAATGCCCAGTGGCTGTCTGCAACTTGCTCATTCCAACAAACACAATGTCAGTATAATATGGTAACTAGCATTTGAAGAGCTGAGGCATAATTCTCATGAGTATAATACCCTTGTGCTCCTAGAAGGAAGGGAAAATAACTGTCCTAATCTACCATTATAGAGAAATGCGATGTCTGGTTTACAAAGTATTTTACACCATCTCTTATCCTGGCTTCCTCTACTTGCAACTTGACTGTGGTGAATTTCTGAATTGAACTGGGGGTTGGGGGGTTATTGCTTCCTAGCCATAAATGAGGAAGCAAAGGCATTTTTAAAATCAATTACCTGTAAAACTTAGTGTCAGAGATTAAAATATTTCTCCTTTGTTTAATAAAGGAAATTAAAAAAATATTTCACTTTATTTTGCTCTAAACCTAGTGCACATCAGGATCATTTTCTGTCAGCACATGAGCTCAGCAGAAGAAAAGCAAAAGTTACTTGTTTTTGCTGAATTATGACCAAACTGCCAATAGTATAAAATCACCTTAGCACTGGTGTGCAAACAACTTGGAATAAAGCAAACAATCAGAGGATTACAAGAATAACCCTGGATGATAAGCAACACGCTGAGCTCTAAAGGAAGGTCCACGGCAGTGTATTTTGCCTTCAAGCTATGCATTCTGCACACATCAACTGCTCAACACAGATAAGAGATTAGTATGTTAAAACTGTAAGCCTTTGGGACCAGAACTGCCTCTTTTATTTCATGTTTACATTACCTAGCACAAAAGGTCAATTCTCAAACATTAAATCAAAATAAAATTATATTGCACTGTTGATATGGTGTTGTCTTAGCACATTTGATTATGTCCACAAGATTGCCACAAGACAGAAAAATCACTGCGTGGTACCTGGCTGAGGTCAAGTGAACGGTCATGTACTTTTTATGTATCATTTACATACACAGATATATATACACACATATGTATGTATCTCCTGATGAGGAGACACATGCTTGAGGCTGAACATGAAAAGAGCTTCACAGGTAGAAAAGCCTATGAGGAGGTCCTCCATCTTGCACGAAGATATAAATGCAACAAATTCATGCTGTGTAAGAACGTAGAGTCTATGACCACACGCCAAGGGTCATCCTTATTTTGGAAACACAGATCACGGTCCTCAGAGAAGAACATACAGTAGATAGTTGCAAAAGATGGAAACCATCTTCAAGGAACCCAATCAAGCTGAAATAAAACTATAAAATATCAACGTCAAATAAACATCACAGAAGTCTCGAGAGATTAAAGAACCTATTCATTCCCATCTGAGAGAAAACAAGATGGAAAAGGGGTAAAAGAAAGAAGGAGGAAGATACCAAAAGTTGCAAGCTGATGCTCTTCCGGAAGGAATGTGAGGCAGCATTGTCTCCTGATAAGGTTTGTGGATTATTTTCCACAACCTAGGCTGCCTTTAACAACAAGAGGGCCTTGAAGTAGACACATGATGAATTTGCTCTCTCAAGTAGGCTACTTAAGCTACACTCTTGTGGTTTTTGAAATAAGAGACATTCCAGTAAAGAACAGTGTAAATCGTATCTCAAATTTAAGTATTTTTATATTTTCTATATATTGCAATTGAAATTCAGGCTGCATATAAGCCACAGATTTTTGAGATAAGTGAAATAGTTATAGCTGGGAAGTAAGGACACAATTTAACTAACATTGAAGAGCTGTTTCGTACTATTCAACCTCATCTTTAAAACAAAAACTGTGTGTCAGTGACTGACAGAGATTATAATGCTTAGACTTAAGGGGAAATGAGATGATAGGGCTCCTATATTTACTCTTAAGTGGATCTGCAGCCAAGTGCTCTAAGGAAAAACACAGTAAGTCAACCCAGCATGTGCAAGATCAATACAATGCCTTAAGAGGAAAAATTTTTCTGTTTAGCTTATTTTTCTCCCACAGGGATCCATCTCACACTGTTGCAGGAAGCAGTAAATTGCCGCATCTGTGGACTCTGTTAAGGCACAACAAGAAATCATTGTAACTCAAGTGATGAAGTCAAAACTACGGGAATCCAGTGGAAACTATTTTTCTGCTCTGAATTGCGGCTGGAGTTGTGGCTTTAAACTGTGTCAAATAAATGACGCTGCTTGAGCCCCAGATCTGCACAGCCTGAAGTACCCAGCTGAATATCCAGCCCTTACAGTCTACAATGAGCTCAAAAGTAAAAAACACTTTTCTTGGCACTAATTTGTTTCCAGTATATTTCATGACTCCAGGAAAACACCTGTATTTCTTGATAAAAGAGACCTAACCCTGAACAGCTGCTGAATTCATGTTTGATTGGTATGGGTGTGGTGAAGCACCTAATCCTCTCCCAGCTTCTACCCAGTGTCTTGCAGTGCTTTGGGTCCACCCTGAAAACTTCACCTGATTGAATTGCAGAGCCCAAGTTTTGGTTAACCAGGGATGTAGGGCAAATTTGGGGTATGACACCTGCTGTACAACATGAAACAGTGTGAAGTTAACAAAGAAACCTTGACTTCAGTGCTGATCAAGAAGATCTCATAAACAAGCAGTGTTCATGCTGGAAATCAGTCCTGGTAACTAAGCACATGCAAACAATTTATCCCATCAAGAGTTCCATCAGCTTGGCCAACATCACACGTCTCAAACTTCAGTTTCACATCTAGAAGATCTTCCAGTGTATGGCTGATCCTTTCCATGCCTTTATCTCCAGGTTTGCACCTACTGGTATGTTTCCCTCACCTGTTTCCCAGCAGTTCCAAAACCCTTTGATGTCTAGAAAGACCCATGTTTTTCCTAAAGACAAACAACCCATTACTCATTTCTAGTACATTAGTTTGCAAAATAGCCAAAACCCTCCATCGGATGAGGGGTTTTCTGCCCTTCTAAGCTTCCCACTGGAAGATTTACAGACTCTAGTGACAGATATGTCACAAGTTGTGTCCAGTAACAGCAGCAACAATACTTTAAATTGTGAAAAAAAAGGACGAGGCCCAATGAGGTGAGTTTTATGTTAAAAATTCCTTAGAATTAGCTACTATATCTGGTTAGGAAGCTTAATGGGGTGTAATAAAACACAGAGATTATTTTCCACCTTCTCCCAGAAGACAGCTTTGATTGGCATGGCTCTATATAGCACTGTGGAGGTCAACATGCACCTTATTAGCACTACATAATTGTCCTTAGTGCTAAAAAATTACAAGCTGTGTTCACAGAGCTTAACATGCAATAAGCTGCTGAGTCTCAATACAAATTTAACAGGCCAAATCAGCTAATAAGAAAATCAGATGCATACATAACCTATCAAATATATTTTTTTTTATATCAAAGATAAATTCAGTAATTATTTCAAAGAAACATTATTATGTCGGATTACAGTGGTTCATAGATATATCTCTATTTAAAGCTGCATTACCACAAAACTATTGTAAAACCCTTAATTCCTGTTGTAATTAATTTAAAAAGCAAATACTTCATCTCCATAGAAATGGAAAGTACTTGGTAGAGTGAAACAGAACTGGAAGTAGCAATATAATGTCTCCCATTCTTAACTCTGCATACTTGTTCTAGCTTTTGGGAGGCATGGGAATGTTCTGAGACAAAATATGAACATGAATAGAGCTTCCATGATTGTACAGAAATTATATGCTGATTAGGTTTTGCTAATTGCTATGCATCCATTTTAGGATAGAAGGCCTCTTCTCATTCCCTTTACAGTATTCGTAACATGTATTTTCCCTATTAACACATTAATTTCTGTTACTGAATCACCTAGAGGCATACGGTGGGACAGATAAACACACACATCAGCCATGAAAGAAAGTACCTGACAGACACAGTCAACTGAAGGCAGTGGCCTAAGTTAGAGAAAAACCTATGCAGTGGCAAAAAGCTGGGCACATGGTTTCTCTCTCAAACAAACAAAACCAAACAAACAAATAAAAAAAAAAGTAAAACAATCCTGTTAATCTCATCCACAATATCACTCCTCCCAAGGGGATGGATGGGTAACCTTAATGAAAGGGATTTGGAAAGACACCATTGAAGTCACTTGCTGCATGTTTAGACATTGCCATGCCCACACATGTTTAAGATGAGCTTGTTGAACAAAACAAGAGGTTGGCAATAGGGTCTTGATGCTATAGGCTGGATGGAGACACGATGATAGTGACCAGCAGAGGGGTGAGGAAGGGTCTTCGGACCCAGGAAAAGCAGATAGTGAAGGGACACCAAGGGAAGGAGATCATACTCGAAACTATGTCCTAGAAGCGTAATCTTGGCAACCACATTCTGAGGGAGCTGTGCAAGGGAGGACATCAGTTGTCACAGAAAAGACACAAGGAAAAGCCTCGTCAAATATTTTAGCTGGATAAAAACTGCCCTATCTTTGGGTGAATGTAAACTGGAATCTGCAAAAGTTACAGCGCAAGCATAGGTCAAGCTGAAGATTAAACTCAGATTATGGGTGACAGACTAGACTATAGCTGTGATTGAGAAAGAAAATACACTTCAACTTGGAACTGAAAAAAAAATCATTTTACCTTTTTTTTTTTTTTTTTTTTTCCTTTTGTGAAAAAGTTAGCACAGAGTACTTGCTAGCCACTGTGGAAATTTCCTGGCATGATCTTTAGTTGCATGATGAATGTCTAAGCTTAACTAAATCATCTTCAGAGAAAAATTATAGATAGAGATAATGGTCAAAGCCCTGAGGAACTGGTGGATTCAATAACTTTCTGTACAGTGTTATGATTCTAATGCTTGATATCTCAGTGCTACAGGAGGTCAAAGGACTCAAAACAATTGCTGTCTGCTTCTGCATGAATGTGGAAATCCTCCCTTTGCCATTACCTTAACTTCTCATTTCTTGCTGTGAAGCTAACCAAGCTGGCCAGAAAACAAGAATTCCTCCTCATGAAAAACACTGAGGTTTTGGCATTTGCGATTCAGACAAAAATGAGAGATTTCAAAATATTTCACCACAGGGAAAAGAATGTCTGTGAATTACTCCAGAGCAGCACTGAATGCACTTGTCTAGTGGTGATTCAAGTCTGCTCTCCTCAATTTCTGCAGCAGACTTTTCAAAGAAAAAGAGGAAAACATCCAAGTCTTCCTTTTGGATTTAGCTGTCCCTCTGAATAAAATTAAAATAGGAGGCTGAATGTTTCCTTCTCTTTTAATGAAAGGCCATTATTTACGCATTCCTGAGACAAACTATGAGAAACGCAAAGCAGGGTGATTTCTAACTGAATCGATAAGGATGAAAGATGACAGGAACAGTTTTTGTATCTAGTATACAGAGCATAACATCAGTTAAAAGCTGTGTAAACTGCCAAGTGACTTAATACCAGACATACTTGAGGCACAAATGGCCACCCAATATGAATATGTCATGTGCAGCTGACAGAGAAGTCAGGGCAGGATCAGGGCACCCATATGTGGGTACAAATTCATGCATTGCCCATGCAGGGGACGACAGAAGCACCTCAGTCCTCCTGGTTCCTTAGTGACATTGCATTCATACCTTGGAAAAGCTCAGCCCAGGGACAGGGCAGTTAGGAGTATCACTGAACAAGTAACACTAACTTTGTTAGGTCATGCTGTCAGACAGGGGCCGAAACCAACCATGTTCTGGTTAGTCTCCTTTGAGTAACTACAGCTGGTGGATCAGAAGAAAGGTAGCCTGAAATGAATTTGTGGTGTCTGATAACAAAGGTTACCATTATCCAGCAAGAAGCATCTCCAGGCTAGCCCTGCCCCATGTTCTGAGGGACTCTGAGGAATGTGCAGGAGGAGGAGAAACTTTACATTTATTAATAGATACCTTCCAAATGTTTTCATGCTTTGCGTGCTCCTCCTTTTCTTTTCCCAACCACTCCGTTCTCTCAGGAATTAGACTCTCCAGTGAAAATTGCTTAGTTATCTGGATATTTTTCTGGATAAATTTGCCCCGTGGTTAAATAGAGAAGAAGTTTTCTTGTTTAGACCCATCTGTGAATATATCTGTCGTAAAAATATGAGGCTACTGTGTTTCATTATACGCCAAACTGGCTAGCTTCTGCCTACCTCTTCACCCCAAGGCATAGAACATATGCAGTTTTATAAGGTTAAATAAAAAGTTATAAATGTCTTATGCAAGTATTTGACTTGTTCATAGTCAATGAGAACTATTTGTACATGTAAGGCAAGCAAGATTTATCCTGTAATGGGTAATCCTTTCTTCATTTAATAAATAATCCTTTGTTTACTTTTCCTCAGTTCTCAAAGTCAGTCTTCAGAACCTAAAAAAACAACCCATGACCTCATTACCTTCTCCCATCATGGTGCTGGAAGCCTAGGGATGACTAAGCTTATGTTAACATGTTTGCAAGTAACCATTCAGGCTTTTTTCCCCCCTCCTTTGAAACAACACTTCAGACAAAGGCTGTTCAGAAAACGGACGTGATGTTCCATATGTGATTTCAACATGATTCTGCTTCATTCTAGACAAAACTCAACAAATTAGAGGTTTCCCATGAAAAGCACAGACCTGGCTCCCCATAAACACTATATGGGGTAGCTAGGAGGAGAGCTGTCTGCTACTAAAGTTACTACTGGCCTGTGTAATGCTGAATAACGTCGTTAATGCTGAGAGGCTGGGCAGAATGGTGCCTCTGCTTCACTTGATCCAAGTGGGACCTGGCTAAAAACTCACAGACTACACAAAACTTAGTTCAGAAGTTCAGACAGGCACGGAGCAGGCACAAACACTACCAGCAAGCAGCACCCATACTGCTGAGTCCATTGTTTTATGCACACCAGCTGGTTGCTGAGCCTATAACACAGGAGGCCACAGCAAGGCAGCCTTTATTTGCTGGACCACTAAGACCTCTGAGCTAGTATTTGAGCACCAAAACACTGCTGAATACCAGTGACAGGCCCAGTATGGAGTCTAGGCTGCAGCCCTAAGGCCATGCCGGGAAGGAGAAGTTGACCAAAACAAAAGCTGCAGCAGCTCCAGAGGGACCCACCTGCAGCCACAGGGCCAGGAAAGCGGTGAGCTCCTGGCAGCAGGCCGCTTTGCGGGCTATGCCTTGCTCCCTGCCAGCCCACAATGGCCAAAACTTTGTGAGGATGAGCAGGCATGGCTGCAGGGGCAGCCCGTGGGGTGCTCAGCAATACACAATACATAGGTCACCCCAGCTGCCCACCCTGCTCTGCCATCCTGTGGCTCATGTGGCAGGATTTGGACACTGAGAAGAAAAATTTCAATTTCAGAAACAAGCATGAATTTTAGGATTGATTGCAAGGATTACCATTTTTTGTGTGTGTTTTACCAGTCAATGGCTTAGTGTGACTTAAAGTCTTTCTCATTTCAGACTTCAAAACCTCCCCACTGCACATCAGGGCCATTCTGTAATCAGAAGGATTCTGTAATCTCCTTCAACTTGGAGAAATACGGTGTAAAAGGAAAGAAATTCTGTGTGGACTAAATGTTTTCCTATCTAGATGAAAGCCTCTAAAACAAAGCAACAGCACTTTGTGATATATCACCATAAATATCGACATGATTTATTTTAAAATAGTTATTAAAATTAGGCTCCTAATCCCACGCTGAAGCATTTAAATCAATGTTAACCTTTTCCAAAATGGCAAGTATTCAACTAGTACCCTCTGAAATATATGGTTGCTTTGGTGACCAGCAATTTTGAATGTCAGTCCACTAATTTATGTTGCTATCTTTCAGCATAAAATTTAGCTTGACCTATATTTTAAAGATGTTTTATAAAAGCTGGAGAAGCAAGAATTTTAAATTCTGGCAACAATGCAGCAGTTGCTATCAATGGGGACTTGATTTAGTAATAAGTTTGTTGTGAAACAGACCATAAGATGATATTGTTTAAAAGGGGGCAAAATAACTCATAAGGCCCCTTTTCTTTTTGGTAAATTATGTACAGTGCTGCCTGTATTCCAGTTCCTGTAGCATGCTTCTCACCATCTGTTTTCCATTTTTCTTTAATTTCCATTCATGCCCTTTGGCCTATTCTCTGTGTTCGGAAGAAAACAGTAATTAAAGTTGACATTATCTCTGTGCCTTTTCCAGACTACATAAGTTGAAGATTTTTTTTCATGTACTTATATGCTAGCTCATATCTTTTACTGAAAGATCAACCCTCATGTAATTTTTTGAGGATTTTAAGAATTGTCACATAGCAACCTGTTACTGACTTTCTTTGTCCACAGTAATGAAGAGTTTGATCTTCACTGCATCTGATTTCCATCATTTCATTAGGACAGGTTCCAGTAAATATCCTGGTTCTTACTAGAGTGTAAAAATTAAGTATACAGAGCAACATAACACTTGCACTATGTTTATAGCAAGCCCCTCATTCTATCAATAGTCTCATGAGTTGAAACTCAGTATGTGCATCAATTTGTCCCACAAACTTAGAATAACTATTCATTTTCCTTCACAGTTACAGACAAAAAGTTCACCTTATTGCTCATATCTAAGAATAAACCGTGTATAAAAAAGCCATTGCCTTGGTAGACTGCTGTACACCGTAAAGTCCAATACAAACTGAAATACAGTTCATTTTTAAACTGTAACAACTACAAGCTTTATAAGTTTGCTTTGTCCATAAATGTACACAGTTATTTGAACTCGACAGTCCCAGCATCTTGCCAACCCTGCTGCCATGGGAGCTTCCTGCAAGGACAGAAAAGGAGAAAGACACATGTGTCCCCTTCTCATTATGTATATACAGTAGGACAGAGGGACTTTGATTCTATAGATTGAGAGTCATTCACATACTAACAAAATTAAAACAAGGCTTTCAGCTCTCAGCTGAATCTTCCTTGGAATTGAATATCTGCATGATCTCTCTTATTTCTTAATTTCCACTTTTTAGCCTTAGCAGTGCTTTATCACAAGGTTTGCATGTAATATAACCCCATTACCACAGGAACTTTAAGAACAGCAAGTTACTGTCCCTTTCTCTTGCAAAATAACATTTGACTTTCAGTTAGTTTTATATTAAGCCATATTTCATGACAATGGTGTCAAAGTCCTAAAACATGGCCTTTCTTTGACACTGGAGTTGTGTTATATGACCACAGTCTTGTGTTTTGTGGCTGCCTTTTGGGGAGTCATATATTTCAAATTTGACATAAAGACATAAATCATCTCTAGGGAAAGGGAAATTGTACTGTTAAAGCAATATAAATGAACTCTTCAATTATTTCCTCGGCAAATTCTGTCTTACAATAGCTCCAGATAGTACATAGACACAATACAAAACATGTATAAAGTGTATTTGGATAGTTGACTGAAAACAGCGGGAGGATGCACTCATACCAGCCTTAATAAAAGATAAGTAGAAATTTAGAAGCCATATACTAGCTCCTCAAGTACCTAGCAGAGAATGACTTGCCTTCTTATTCAAACATTTCTATATGCCACATAAAACATTTCAGAACCCATAAAGCACCAAACAGAAATAATCTGAAATCTACAAGACAGAGTTCCTTTGCCAAACAAAACAAATCAATCAAACAAACAAAAAAACACATGTTAATGCTCACTATTGTAATACTCCTGTCATCAATAGACTCATCCTTTGGACAGAAATTTATACAAATTATGTATGCATGAACGTATCTGTGTTCTTTCCTATTGATTTGGTGAGTTTTCTTTGTGTTGGAGATAGCTATAGTATTTTAATGGTAATCTATTATTTTCTATGGATGGACTAAGGTTGTTGTTAGGAGTTAGTTTGGTTTAAAGGAGGGAAAGAAAGGGGATTGTGCCTTCTGTTGAAGAAGCTGTCTTCCATGAAACAAACAGTCTCTCAGCTTGCCAAGTGCAAGGAGTTAGAGCTGGCTAAAGATCTAGCCCTCACTGATGCACCAAGTTGCATGCTTACTTCAGATGATCACTCATTTCCATTTTCCCACCTCTCTCCAAAAGACCACAGAAAGCTAATGCTATGATAGAAGGAGACAACTCCTTCCCCTGGTCATCATTATCTAGATCCCAGCAAAACAAGCCAGTAGTACCACCAGCAGGAGGCCCAGTACAGACAAGCGGGAGGAACACCTTCCTTCCCTTACAAGCTCATCCACTGAGCTACTTCACTCCTCTCTTTCAATTCTTCCCTCTCTACTCTCCTCCCTGCTTCCTTGCTATATTTCCTCTGCACGCTCTTCTCACCATTTTGTTTTCTCAATTCACTTTCTTTTTATACATTAGAGTTTTCCTAACATGCCACCAGACTGCACCCACGAGCACACAGAAACAAGGATACCACCCCATAACTGGTCAGACCCAAGATGCATAGGAGGAACTCCTCTTCCGAGCATTTCCATATTGATTGTGGACATTATGCTCCTACTGGGAAAAGTCCCTCCGTTCCTCTATAGCAATGGATTTGTTACTTCCCTCAATCTCACTTCCCTTTAGCAAAATTCACTTTGGGTTTGTTTGACATTTAACAACAAAAAACCCCACAATGCACACAAACCCCCAGTGATCTCCAACAGGTTGAAGAAATCAAGTTCCAATGCCATTTGTTTATTTCTCTTCTCCAGTTTCAGACAGATGTATATAAAAATGAGTGCAGTTAAAACCATAGAGGTTTGCTGTACTTCAACACAGCATGACTGCTGCTGGCAGGAACAGATAGGCAGCTAGGGAGACAACATAGTCCTGACAACCAGCACTGAGTTTGAGACTGGAGTCTTTCCATGTCTGACAGAAGTGTTGACTTCAGTGGAACTCCTAAGATACTTCAAGCTACACACACTGGTATTTGCTGTGTCAAAGGCATAATTATAAAAAACAAATGCAAGTAAACTAAAAAAAAAAAAATAATAAAAAAATAAAAAAGGTGAATACAAATGTACTATGGTCAATTTTCCAGTGCGGAGGTAAGGATTTTTTTATTGCAGTCTTCTATGTTGCAGTTGGGTCTAAAGTCACTTGAAATTCATTATTCCGTATTTTTGAAACTTGTCATGAAAACCTGACAATCTAAATCTTAACTCTGCTTTCGAAAAAGCTTCATATATATTATGAAGCTTTTTCTAGTTTCTGGATAGTGAACTGTGATACAAAATTAATCTTCAGTGTAGAGTATGAGGCCTTTTTTAGCTTATGACAAAAAAAAAAATGTTTTTTTTCCATTGGATTCTCTTGGGTCCATCTCCTAAAATCTTTTTAGAAGTCTAAAGAGAAAGATGCAACTACTGGAACTGATTGCCTGCTTTCCACATTCCTCGGGTTTCCCAATATCATATCCTCTGCATATTTTGTCTTTCCTCCCACTTACTCAAGAATATGGTGAACAATGTTGAGATCTCTGCTCCAACTAAAGAAGAGCGTGGATTCCTTTCAAACATTAATTACTACTACACAGAATGAGAATGCATTTAACTCCTTAGAAATACAGCTTGTTTCTGAAATATTCATTTCATCCAGATCAATAAATCATTTAAATCCTATGGGACTGAAACTTCCCAAGGTACAGAGGTCAAGCTACAGTGGAACTAGCGAACATCAGTTTCTCACAGACATGCAATTAGAACATCTGTTTGTGTCTTCTCTGCCTATTAAGATGTTTATTTTGTTAATTGTAGGCAAAACACAACTATCCATTGTATTTTTTGTTTTGTTCCAACGTGAGGAACTTAGCATCCTATATTCAACTTAAACAAGCTGTCAGCATAGCAATTAGTCACTGCTGTATTTTTAATGGAGGGTATCAAGCTTGGCAAAAATTTGGATGACAGATGCTAGTTAACCTGAAAATACTTTGCTGTGACTTCTGCCCTAAACAAAGAACAGTAGAGACTTGTTGGTTCACTGAATCACTGTCTTTTTATATGCTTAAATCCAATGAGTTTATGTTCTGTGGCCATATAGGGAAGCTGGTGGGATTTTATGTGGCTGTTGATTTAATGAGAGAAACTGAGCAGCATAATCTGACCTCTATCAGACTCTAGTCTTGCAAACACATACATATGTGCTTAGCTTTGAGTTTGTGAGTAGCTTGCACATTCTCATCAGTACGTTTGCAACCGGCCAGCATTTGCATCATACAAAAAGAATGAAAAGTGTTGTAAACGAAACCCTATCCACAATTATAGATACCTGGTAAGTGGAGCCAAGGCCTCTGAATCTATTCATGCGGCATAAATATTTGCAGGACAGAGATATTACAAGGCAGAGGAAGTAACATGAGAGGAACACCAGACTTAGAGTCCAGAATCTTCTCCAAACTGCTGTTTACTTATGACAGGAACTTGGCATGCTATTTAAGTTCCCTTTGTCCCAGTTCCCCTGTCCATCTCTGCAAAACCAATTAAGATCCAGAGATGAGAACCAGTTTTTCTAAGTGTTAAGCTCATTATTATTGCTCCTCTGGGGGCAAAACTCCCTTAGTAGAGAGGATTAGGATGCCAATTGTTACTTATTAGAGCCAACAATATGCAAACTTCACAAACCCATGCACTTTTTCTACCTCTGTTGTTGACAAATACTTAGAGTCTCTTAAAAGGACACAAGATCTGGCTTTGAATTGAAAACCAAACCTTCCATGAGCTTTCTTGCATGAAGGAGCGTGGCATGCTGAACTGAAGAGCCCAAGGCAACAACAGTTAATAGCTTACTGATCTTTCTACCTCTGGTGTCACCACACATTTCAGAAGGCACCAGACTGATAGAAGCTTTGTTTACCACAAGCCAACCTATAAATTACCTTCTGCTTCACCTGCCCTCTTAAAAGCATAAGTATTATTTTTCAACCAATTATTTCTCAAATGCATAATGATTAGAAATGTCAGTAAAATAATAACTCGAGGGTGCTTCCTGTTAAATTTGTTAATAACCACATCCTCTGCTAATAAACACCTAGGCCTTTGGCCTCAAGTTTATTTAGCCCAGGATATGAGTATTATTACCTCATTAAGAGGAAACACCCTCAAGATATTATTTAAGTATCTGCAGAAGGAAAAACAGCTGAGTGAAAAGGATGTATAGGCCAGCTGTTTAAAATTCATCGGGTAAGGCAATTTTCCAGGTAAGTCATCAAAAATTAGGTTTACGTTACATAAAGAAATTCTTATTTCCTACATTATAGCATGCAGTTACCCGTGTGTTTACAGGAACAAGCTGAAGGCATGGAGAGTTAAGGAAAGGTCCTTATTAAATTTCCTGGGCACCAAGCATTTAGCAATATAATGATAGCTATTGGCTTTGTGATTCTCCCACTTTGCTGTTATGCTCGAAAACATGGGAGATGCTTTGCTTTTCTCCTTCAGAAAAGGCAGCTTTTAAATGAAGTGTGATTAAACTGTTCCTATAGCATTGTTGCTTCCATTTACCTGCTTAAATCTCAGCATGTGGGTAAGTTTTTGTAGAATCCAAAGCTGAGATATTGAACATTGTTGTATCCTTTTGAATAGAAAACAATTTTTTTTTAATTCTTAGGTATGTTTATAGGACCAGTTTATATCTTTTAATAGTGCAGCATCATTTTATATATTCTCCATGTAGGCACACGGTTTTAAAAAGGGCATCTTTTTGTTTACATATTTTTCTCTTTTTAAAAAATTCCTAATGATGAAAAAGTAATTTTGTTAGGCAGTTATATGAACAATAGTGTTAGATATGCTCCTCAAGAACAAAATGTTTTATGGATTTTTCAATGCATATACATGTGAAGAATTACTTTTACATAGAGGAAGCTATGTAATACTTTCACATATGTCAGTGGAAGAAGGGACTCAATAGAGGTTCTCACTTCACAACTCATGTTTCGAAAGGAAATTTTAAAGATGATGACTGGACTACTCAGCACTATTTGTGAGGGGAAAAAAAGGTCTAAAATTTGCAAAGTGAATCCCACTTTTAGTAAAATAGGAACCTGAGAGTCACAACTGGAAATGGAAAAAGCTATGAAACATGATTATTTCAAAGAGAGCCCTATATGCAGTAAACATCAGTTCAAGGCAATTGCTTTAATTCAGTGTAGCTGCATGTTCAAAAGTGCATTTTAAAAATACAGTAATAACGACCAGCAGCAAATCAGTGATTGAAAGAGGCCTGTTTCCCTGCTTTGTGCTTTTGCTCACACATGGAAAATCAAGTCAACTGCATCCCACAATGTCCTCATTGACAAACTGATGAAGCACAGTGTGCATAAGTGACACGGAGATGGGCTGAAAAATGGCTGCACTGCTGGGCTCAAAGGGCTGTGATCAGCAGCACAATGTCCAAACAGAGACCAGTCACCAGTAGAGATAAGATGACACAATAAGCTTATACTTATTTAGAAATATGAAGTATTACAGTAATTCTGTAGAGTACTTGACTCATCCACAGTCAAAGATCAGTTCTGTAATAGAACCAAAGCCATCATGGAGGAATTCTGAGAACCATTTTGTCGTATCTGTCACATCCAGTGACTCCACAAAGGTTTCACTCAGTAAGCAACAGTGAGAGCCACTTGGTATTCACTGCCCCACCATTTTCAACTGCAGCTCACTCATAGCTCACCAACCAGAATATTAATCGCATTTCCTCATCAACTATTTGGAAAACAATGAAAATACCTAGTGCTAAAAGAGTTCAGATGCCATATGCCATATTCATGACAGAATGATGGAAATTTTACCATTGTTTTGGTGGAGGCATGAGAAAGATTTTTACTACAAAAAAGAATATAATGATGCTCGTGGCTCCAAATGTTTTTACAAATATTATTTTACATATGTTCAAGGTCCAATGAAAAAAGTATCCAATATGAAATAAATACACAGATTTTCTGCCAAAAGTCATCTTGTTGTCAAAGACTAACGTCAAAGATTAATTTTCTGTGAATTTCTCTGTGATTCTCGCTGAATCACAGAGGAAGCTCCCAAGCTATATAAAGTGTGAAAACAGATGCCTTAGTAGAACTCATTCATCAATAGATGCATAAAATCTGCCTTTCTGATTTTAAAATAAGAGGATTAGAAATATTCCACAAATACAGGGCTTTCACTTTCTTTTCTCCTCCTCTTCTAACAGAGGCTCTGACAGAAGCATAACATAACCACCAAAATTTGAAGTTCAAGTCTATTCCTACTGCAAAAAAATCTTGGCCTTATTGATCTTCAGTTACTTAGCCATACAGGATCAATGTTCTAATATAAACATTTGATTTTTTTTTCCTATATTATTGAGCATTCTGCCAGCTTTTCAGAGTTATTTTGAACGCAGCTGTCACAGAAAAGATTAATGGATATACTTTTAGAAGAAAAGCTATTATGTTTTATATCTCATAACGTTCCCAACCTGAAAACTGGAAAATATAATTTCACAGTATTAATCATTTTTACACTGGCATATTAATATATATATATATAACAGCACAGCAGAGGGAAGCCTTGGGAATTACTCTTGCAGACTTCAGAGAACCCAGCCATGTCAGAGATGAGAACCATCACTAAGAGGAAGCTTGAAAGGCCAGCAAGGAAAAAGAGACAGAAAATCGACCTGGTTTATTTGAGACACCCAAAAGATCTCTGGAAGGAACTGGTCACTGTGCCTGCCCAGCTGAGGGAAGCACCAGGAGCTGGTGGCTGTCCTGGCACACAAGAAAATCTCACCAAACCAGCCATTGAGGAGGAGGAAGATGACAGAGGGTGTGTAGAGCCAGCTGAAAAAAGCTGGTTTTGCAAAAGCAGAGGTTCCACTACAGGGAGAAGAACTGGCAATGTTTTTAATCTCTGAGCTCTTCCTGATCTTGCTGTTCAGCGTCTATGGCATTAAGGATTTGACAGCAGCTTTCATAGGCCACACAACCTCCTTCCTAAGCATTCTCCTCCAGAGCCACACAGCCAGGTTTTGTGAACAGTGACCCCATTATCCATGGATAGAACACGACCAGAGGCAGAGAGTAGTCAGGAAAACACAGTGTAAACCACAGTGCCTGCATAAATGCAAGTGGTGAACAGATGCTATGAAAGGATGCAACCTCTGTTACAAGACTTTTTGTCCTAAAACACTGTTAATTAATATGAATTTAGCAGGCAGCTGCTGTTAAGTAACAAGCAATGTTTTTATTTTCTGAGACAATATTCTTTTTGTAATTTTTGCAAGATTCATTTGGAGAGTGCTATGATATTACTTGATTCAAATTTTACATGGATGTCAGTGCAGGCTCTCAGGGTGGAATTACCCCTTAAAGACAGCAAAGACTATGTCAGACAAGACCACCTGCTTGCAAAAGATAGTTTTGCAGGAGACCTTAACACATCCTTTCTCTCCTGCAGAGACAGGACTACTACAAGGGATATCTGCTCTGTATATTTACCTCTGTGGATTATGATTGTTCTGATTATTGCATTAGTTTACTAAACCATTTATCAATCAAAACTTTCTTGAAGATACTGCAGCATGTCTGCAGATGTTTCCATGCAGATGTTTCCATGTTTCCATGCAAAGCAGAACACAGAGCATCTGCGGGACCTGGCATGTAGCAGTATACACACAGAAATCAGTATTTTTCGTACATAAGTACTTTTTGCCTTTGTTTTCAGTTTCTGAACATGAAATGATGGACGGGTATAAAGTCAGGCAATGCAAGGGGAAGGCCAAACAATCATGTTTGTTGACTGACAATCTTCTGCCAGAGGATGCTGTTGCTATTGCAGGTTAACTTTCATACAATTCCTCCATAGATCTATCATATATTTTTCTATATGCACACATTTTAAAAAAAAAAATAAATAAAAAAGAGGCAGCATCATCTGGAAAGAAAATTAGTTGGAAAAGAGCAAGAAATCTTCAAAACTAGAAGATAGAAAACCACCTGAGTGAACTAAAACTCCGCACTCAGGAATTCATAAAACAGACCTAAGCAAGCCCCAGCGGACAAACCCAATCATCAAGCTTCACAAAATTCACTTTCTGTCTGCCACTTCTTCCTCTTTGGGGCTTCATATCTTCCTGCATTCAATTCAAACAAGAAGCACCTTTTATTTTAAAGTTCAATATAAAACAACTGGCAAAAACACAGATCATCCTACGGGGAGAAAGAGCCACATCCCAGCTCTCCCTCTATGCCTTTACCACTGCTGAGTAAACCCTCAGCCTCCAAACTGTGGAACAAGGCATTTGCCAGCACAAGGGGAGTTAGTGGAATCTAACTCTCTGAAATTAGGCTTTTAGATAGTGCTTTCTGCCTCAAGAACACTGCAAAACAGATAAACTCCTCCCTTCTGTTCCCCTGCATTTTCATTTTTTGAATATGTACAATAAACAAGTTCAGATAATTTTCTTGCAACCTTGGTATGTCGACCTCCAAGCTGAGCAGCAGTAATGGACCTAGAGTATGCTTAGGAGTCAGCTGAAGCTCATGGATTTGGTACCCGCGCTCCTCCTTACTTGAGCATCACCCACCTCGGTCAGCACATCAGAGTCCTGCAGGAATGGCAGGTTTGTAGGAAGGAAGAGGAATAGGCCAGACAATTACACCACCTGACAGATGTGTTTCTCAAGCATGCAAGTTCATTTAAGGCTATGTGTGTACCCAAAATCAATAAATAAATCAGTAGGTAAATAAAGGGGGAGGGCTAGAAAGTAAGAAGAGAATGAGAGAAAGGGAGAGAATTGGTGTCATGCTCAACATGTTTTGCACCCTGTAAAAAGGAATTAAGCGACTCAAGCTCCCCAACCCCCTTCTCCCTTTATGTCTGGAAGTGAGCCCTTCTGAAATACTATAGCTACTGGCAGCACAGCAACACATAATAACATGGTAGCCACACATAAAACTGTCAGTCTTCAATGGAAATAGATGGTTAGGCTGAGGGGGTAAACAGACTAAATCAATTTGAACATGCATGTTAAGGACTGTGAAAGGGCAGAGTTTAGTGCTGCTAGGCTGGAAAACATTTGTCTCTGTCTCGTTGTGTTTCCCCACCATTCAGCGGCATCCACCCACAGGCCTCTCGCTTGGCTCCAGTCAGGCTCCACGGCTGATTAATGGCAGCTGGAGGTGTCCAGTAATTTCCTCACTTCATAATAAACTACAACCCAAAACAGGGGTTTCCCTCAGGCCCACATTCAACATAACTAGACTTGCGACCAGGAGAAAGCCAATTACCATGTGTCTGCTCACGTCTTTGAGATAATGCGTGTTTAAGTAGCTTTGAGAGGTTACTTGGTTGACATTGGGGCATATCATCTTTGTCTGTGGCAGGGTAAACAAAGCCCCAAAGCTCAGATAGCATCTGCATCACTCTCATACAGGAATCTTAAAAGAAAAAATAAAAGAGGAGGACAGAAAAAAAAAAAAAAAAAAAAAGGCCACCCTTGCAATGGGAAAATAATCTACTCTAAAAAAATCTTAATAGCAACACAACCTTAAAAACAGAGGGACTTTCTCTTATCCTAATTCCAGGGTCAGCAACACAGGCAATTATGATTTCAATGGCTGAGGCTTAAGCAATCAGTCTGGCTCACCACTTCCTACCCAAGGGTGCCCAATAAAACATTTTATATGAAGACACATCCTCAACAAGAACTTTTCCCAATTTTGTTAGCAATTAAAGCAAAGCCTTGTTACTGAAAGAGTTGCATGGATTTGTATATTCAATATTAAGACTACAAAGACTGTATTGTTTACATGGGATATCATACTAACTGCACAGTATTACCTCTACGTTGGTAACTATACAGATTTAATAATCAATCATTTACACATCATGATGCAATTATTTTTTAAATGTTTTTTAGGTGAATAACACCTCTTAAATCCTATACAGTTACTTGAGTAAATAAGGAATGGAGATTTTGCTGTAGATAATTGACAGTAGTATTCAGAGCATGAAATAATCTATAAATCCTTTAACTGACAGCAGCTTAACTTATAAAAATGCATACAAAACACAGGATTACTCCTTGTGCACCTAGAAGACCCCCTCATAGTCCAGTCCTCCATGCACCAGTATTATGAATTTTCCAGTACTTAATTCCACAGTTTCTTTTCTTAACTGTAAAGTGATTGTATATAGAAATGCTAGTAACATCACGTGTGATACATATATATCTATATGGCAAGCCACCTTTGACATAAGCAAGAATAATGTCACAGATTTCCAATGTGCACCTTCATACAGATGCAGATATATGAAGTGTCTTTAGATATTAAAAAAATACTGGAATAATACTCAGTTTGTACTGTCCTGCAAAAGAAGAAAGGCAGGCTGAATATTCCAGTTTCTTGGTGAATGGGCTATCGCAAGCAATGTAGATGCCAACATTTTTGCAATAGTACTTCCTTACTATAGGAAAGGGATATACTTGATGCTAAAAAGGGAGTAAATAACGTTCCATACTGTTTGACAACTATTCATACCTGCAATTCATAATCTCTGTCAAAATATTAAAACCAAAAAATGCATGTGTTTATGTGCACATGAATGTGCTTCTCCACAGGAACAAATCTAATTAACATATGGACAATGAGGGACTATTGTCAGACACACAGACCATTGCTAGCAATGTCTGGTCACACAGGCAACTGCTGGCACTAGGGGACTGAAAGGTAATGTTGTAAGACTTTTGAAGAAATTGTTACAACTTGGGAGGAAACTAATTTTCCAGACATCTGTGCAAATGGATTTTCCATTCTCTTCAAAGGCTTTTTCCTATCCCTCCCCATCTTCCCTCCCTGAGGCACAGACCATCGGAAAGAAATTTAAAACAATTCTGGATATTGTTTTTATGCTATTACTTATAAAAAGAGATGTCATTTCTGCCATAGATGTCACTACATATAAATCTGTAATATGGTAGAAACTGAGTAAGAAAAAACAGTGAACAACAGAACAAATGCAGATACAAAAGGCAATCCAATAGGAAATGGTGTTTTCAATCAGGTCAAAACTAAGTCACTGAATGTACAGCTTCTGACAAGTAAATTATAAGCAAGGCCAACTTCAAGCAACACTTTTTAAAGGATCAAGAGGAGGAAAGCTGGTTTTATCAAATAGTAAAACTTACCCCCCCCCCCCCCACTGTTTTACTAAAAGTTGAGGCTCACGTGTAATAGCCTACATCTCCTCTCAAACATGGATACCTACCTAACATCTCTAATCATGTTACTTTTTCCATTTCAAGAGCCTACATATGTGGGAGGTCAAGCCTACACATTAGTGATTACAGGACTACAGCAGAAACTGCCTTCCACAGTCACAGAGTTCAGTTTAGAATCACAAATATCTTAAGTTCAAGGCCATGTGACAGATGATGTCTTTCAAAGATGCATATACACAAGCTTATTTTTTAATAATATCCTAATCTTCCTGACTAATAAGGAGACTTTCTCCCATGCTGGAGGCAGAAGGTAGATACAGAGACACATGTAATACATTCCCACATTTTCACAGAATCACAGAATGTCAGGGATTGGAAGGGACCTCAAAAGATCATCCAGTCCAATCCCCCTGCCGGAGCAGGAACACCCAGATGAGGTTACACAGGAATGTGTCCAGGTGGGTTTTGAATGTCTCCAGAGAAGGAGACTCCACAACCCCCTGGGCAGCCTGTTCCAGTGTCTGTTACCCTCACTCTGAAGAAGCTTCTTCTCAAATTTAAGTGGAACGTCTTGTGTTCCAGTTTGAACCCATTACCCCTTGTCCTACCGTTGGTTGTCACTGAGAAGAGCCTGGCTCCATCCTCGTGACACTCACCCTTTATATATTTGTAAATGTTAATAAGGTCACCCCTCAGTCTCCTCTCTCCAAGCTAAAGAGCCCCAGCTCCCTCAGCCTTTCCTCACATGGGAGATGCTCCACTCCATCATCTTTGTTGCCCTGCACTGGACTCTCTCCAGCAGTTCCCTGTCCTTCTTGAACCGAGGGGCCCAGAACTAGACACAATATTCCGATGCGGTCTCACCAGGGCAGAGCAGATTTTGCCTCAAGAGCACAGCAATTTTGCTTACATCTGTCTCCAGAACAAGCAACCACAGCTATTTAACATGATGCAATCAAGTGGCTTCCTAATCCAAATTGCCCCGCTTTTAGAAGTTACAGAAGGACTCATATCTAACTAGCAAATGAGTTGTATAATTAGCATCAACCATATGATAACCAAGTCTGATGAGTGCTCTGACAGTGTCAAGGATATAGAACTACAGTGTCTTGTTATGAGCACTTATTGTACTATGGTTTGTATTAAAGAGTAATAAATATTTTTCTCTGCATATTATTATAAATTTTACATAAGTTTAAAATAAATGCTTTGCTTTCTTTACCTGGGAAAAATAGTAATATAACCTGTCTGTGTTTTTCTTTAAATATTAAACAAAACAAAAATGAATCAGTTATGTAAATGGATACATCAGAGGCAAGCCCAGAGAGCACGCAAAGCTGCCCAGGAGAAGGCTACCTAGCATTTTGCACAAGTACATTTGAATGTGCCCCTTTTGCAGCTCCCTCCCTGCATTGCCAGCAGTTGGTCAAAGCACCCCTGGGTGCTCTACTTGACACCAAATGGTGATCCATAAAGGGTCAAGTTCAGGGGTCAAGTGTTTCTCAGCAGACAGTAGCCTTCTGGCCCGCCTCCTTCCCCAGGCCAAGGACAGGCTCTCCAGTCCCTAGGGGTAACAGAGCCAGAGAAAAATTGAAGTAGGTGTCTTAGTTTGCCATCGAAAGAAAACCATAAGTAAGCACTTTCCCTGGGCTGTATCTACAGCAGGAGGCAAGACCTCTGTCCTCTGGGGTGGGTGACTAATTCACATCATAGTCTTAGATAACTACACTACCTGTCCTAGACTCCTCATTCCTTCGGGGTCAATGAAGAAAGGCAAAAAATTTTAATATGAGTCACTTGACCTGTTTCAGATGTTTACTATAATGCCAACCACCCTATGGAGCCAGGTGTCCTGTGGTAGAAGTCTTTGTATGTCACCATTTACTGTGAAAGGGACCAAGGACAGTAAGTTCAAAGGTATAGAAACGTGCACCTAGTCAGGAGTGTACTATCCAGCTAGCCAAATAAGCAAACCAAGTGATCCCACCTCATTCCTGGAGTCCTGCTTCTTTGTGCTGTGTCTTCTTTGGCCAAGTCTCATATGTCTTGCTCACGAAATGACCGCTCTCTTTATTGCAGCTAACGTTGCTATGCAACCTTTGTGATGGTGATTGCCTCAGTTCCATTCTTAGGACTCTCAGACTCACTTCCCACCTGAGTTTCACAAGGTGGGACATTTCCATGTATGTCAGAGCACATTCTATTCTTTCCCTTGGGGAATTTTGGTTGTAAATATGGAATTTCTTCCTCCTGACAATTTTTAGAAGCTGTTACCACAGACTTGCATTTTTTCAATATATATGAGCTTATGAAATCAGAGGCTTGTGGTATGCTTTGTGGGCAATAGTAATCAGCCAATTAAAATAGACAAAAAGTGATAGAGAAAATGGGCTTTGTAAATAGTATCTACCAGTTCAACAGTCTACAGTGTAACAGAGCACAAAACAAGAAAGAGCTCAAGAACTGTCTTTCAGGGTGACTACTGAATCTGATATACTAATGATGATATTTCTCGCATTTTTTGAAAAACCATAAAGGCTCCCCTTTTATTTTATAGATGGGGAATCTTAAGCAAATAGTTGGAACACATGCGAAAATAATTATCATTCATTGTAAAGATAAATGAGCTATTTGATACTTTTTCTGTTAATATATATACCAGTAAAAAAAAAAAAAAAAAAGAAAAAAAATATATATAGATATACTGCCAAATGCAAAAGTCAGCAGTGAAAGTTCTGATCTGTTAATCTTGCATACACTGAGGCAATGATTTTGTAAAAGTTTGTTAAATTACTGAATTGAGTCAGGTCACAGCTCTTGTGTGACTGTGTACAGCAAAACCCACAGATCTAACTATCACCATCCCTATTTATTTTTGAGGATTACTTTTAGTCAAATAAGAGTGAGTTTCTCTTACATTATTTATCACTGCATAAGTGAAACCAAAATTCAACATGATCATATCTGTAGTCTACTTCATAGGCCATGTGAGTCCTCTTTACAAACAAGAGAGATTGGTGATGCTCTGTGACCGCTGGTCTGCCTCGCCCTGTATTTCAATTGTGAGTTACAAAAAGCCTGCAGAAACTGTTTTTTCCTTATCTGTTTTTCTGGTTTTGCATCTAGGCCAACAGGAATCTGGTTCACGATCTAAGTTCCTAAGCAATATAGTCAAACAAATAAATAATATTAACAAAGGTGGTCTGTATGTGAGCTGTGCAGTCTCCGTGTGGACTATATCTATTATTTGGATTTTTTTTTTAAGGACAAAGATTTTCCATTTAAATCAAAGACATCTTCACCCTAATCCTGGATGTTCCCAAATGGAGGTGTTAGTATAACTTAAAAAGACAATGACAGAAAAATAAAATCAATTGACTTTGGGGAGTATCAACCTCAGTTGTATTGCAGTCCCTTCTTGTTCAGATTGTACATACAGACACTGTTCAAGAAAAAGTTTCCCTGCTCCACAGGCACTATTTTAGAGATATTTCCTCACAACATAGCCACTTACTTCAAACTTGACCTAATGCCCACCAATGTCAACTAGAATTTTCTGTCAACTTTAATAAACACAGGGTTCTTTGATGATTTTAGTGGAATTGCTAAGGAAGTGATCTTCAGTTTCAAATACAGTTTTCTCCTTACTAAAGAGAGCTAAGAAGTGCTAAACTCTTGGCATTGACTTGAACCTGTCTCAAAGGTGGATGCAGGGTTACATTTGTTAATTTTATGTGCTGATGCTCTAGTTCACAAGGCTGCTTTTGAACTCAGGGATCTTGCAAAGCTGGACCATGCTTGCAAGAGCCTGAGCTCTTTAATGACCAACCTGACTCCTTCAAATGCTTCTCCTAAAGCCATAACACTACTCCTTCTGTGCCAAGGTTACGTGTTCCCATACTACAGAAGGGGTGAACAAAGTCCAAAAGAAAAGGAAAGCTGGTCTCCTGTCAGAGCCTTGGCTTATCTCAGCAGCCCCCTATTTTTAACTCGATTGCAAACGATATTTGTGATCAAAGGGCCAGAACCCCTGGAGGAGCTTAGGCGAACAGCGTGGTGGCCGCAATTCTTCCTGATGATTTGTAAGCAGGAAAGGACTTCTGACATGAAAGACAGCTTAAACAGCACAAGAATAGCAATAAACCAGCTGTAAAATGCTTACCATTGCCCTTGAACTAATGCAAATTGTTCCAAACCATTTTCTTTTTTTTTTTTTTTCCTTTTTTTTTTTTCTTTTTTCCTTTTTGCAGTCTCTGGATGCCCTGCTGGGGCTTTTAAACAGTCACATGCTCGCCATACAAAAGCCTACATAAGTGGGGAAATACAGTGCACTAATGTGTTTAGAATAAGGGAACCAAACAACGTCCACAAGTCAGATCTGCTGCCTTCCTTTCTTTTGTTCGAGGAAGTGTTCATTAATGACAAGCATGTTTTGGATACCGACTGAGCCTCTAGACAGAAATGTTGAAAGGTAATTTATTGGCTTAAAATACTCAATGAAGCAATTGAAGAGATAGTTAACAAAGTAAGCAAAAACTGAATATTCTGAAAGTAAATTACTTGGGTCACTGAATATTTTAGATGTTTAGAAAATGACAGTATTCACTTTCTGAACTTCAGTAAGTTTAAAGACAGGCAATAATACCTGTTTATAGAAATCACACTTCAAGGGCATGCTCTCTACCATAATTGCTCCCCACAGAAATTATGCTACAAGAGTCTTACAGACTTCCCTTAATGTCACTTTTTAAAGCATTCTTTTTTTTTTTTTTTTTTTTTTTTTCCACATGGATCTAAAGTAGATTTTTCATCTCAGGCAATGACACATGCCCTTATCACCAGCAATTAGTTATAATCTTTTAAAAAGTTCCAGTATGGAATAAAATATAACCTTGTAGTAATTAGTGATAGTAAAGACCAATGAGATCATCAGTTCAGTTTCAAAAAATGTTGAGTACTGAGACAACTCTGTAAGGCAGATTGTATCAGTTTTTAGAAAAAGACTAGTAATTAAAAATTAGTTGTTTGGTGCACATATGTGTGTTTAATAAATTAAAATTCTCCAGTACATCTGTTCTCTTGTATCTGCTTCTTCATGACAATTCTTGTGGCCCTAAACCAACTCATTCTTCCTCCCCACTCAATTTTTTTTCCATTCCTCTCTACTGTTCCCCTGGTCATTGTATAAAAAATTCTTATTAAAAAATGACAAAATATATTGACAAAAAACAGTATTTCAAAGAGCACTTAGGTATACATTTAACTCAGAAGAAAGTGGAATTTAACTAGAAGTTTAAAGTCAAACCACACAAACCACACAAATCTATCAGTCCTTATTGGGGCGGGTGCCTAACTCTTTGTAAGGTTAGAAAAGGCTGTGCTGGCAAATGCACAAATCAGAAATAACATTTAATAAATAAAAGAGAAAAAAGAAAAAAGAAAAATTATTCACTCTTAGCTGCAGTCAAAAATCAAATTGAAGACCTTAAAATATGTTTAAATTCAGGAAAATTTTACATTCACCACCATATTCATAACTTTATAATATGCTGTATTGTAACTCATAGGTCAACTGGCCTCAAAAAAAAAAATCCATGGTCATAGGCACTTTTACAACCCCCGTATGCTAGCCTTTGGTTTCCCTAATTCCCACTGTTCATCAAATTAACTTCAGATCAGTATAGTAAGAAACACCACTATTTGAACTCTACAGGTGAGCAGCAGGCAGAGAGAGCTGTACATCCACAGTCATAAATGGATGAGGTTTGTGACCTGCCTAGGAAGTGATCTCAGGAATCCATATCCCAGTATATCCAGCCATATGTCTTCTGATTTCATCCTCTAGGTATTTCTCTGTCTAACGATGACAGCACATGCCCTTTTGCTAAATCTGTACTGTGTGGGAACCTCTTCAGCTCTTATTTCTGGTGATGCTGTAAACAATCACCAACTATAGAAAGCACATGGGTCTTGGAATTCTTTAAACTAGCATTGTTTGAGGTCCTGTACGCAACCACAAAGTAAAGCTTCTAAAATGTTTTCAGCTCTCAAATATAATGACCATGAAATACAGTTGGTTAACATTTTACGTTAAGAATCAACATTAGTGTTTCTTTAATTTAAATGACCTCATGCTCAGTAAAAACATTCTATTGTTCTATTTTATTGAAATTGTCAATGACTTAAGAAAAGCTGCAAGCATTTTACTGACTTTTGTTATTCTTATTTTGTTTTCCATCTTTTTCACAGATACATTATGAAATAACTATAAGACTTGCAAAGTTTTACAGCACGTCACCGACCTAACAGGGAAAAATAACTGTCCAGATTTGCCACTGTGTTGCTTAAGACTAATTTTTTCAAGTGTTAGAGGTTAATAATACTTATTTCATCCATTGCTTGAATCTAATAAAAGCAGTAGGGCATAACGTTCTGTAAAACTAGGCAACAGAGGAAATAACACTAATGTTAACCTCTAACATAAATGTAGTGGTAATTACCCTGGTCTACTTTTAAAATGAATGCCTTTTGTAGTCTGCCAAGTGGCACAAAAAAAACCTCCTAGGTTCTATGCAGCCACCAGTTTCCCAGGTGGAGAGCAATCTATGTTTTTAATTCCTTTTTGAACCATACAGCACAGTGACAGACAAAGATGTCACAAAAAGGATTGGCAGACTATTACAGATATACAAAGAGCAATCCTTGGTAGCTACCTTTAACGTATGTATTTAAAATGCAGAGAGAGCTTCCTGGCAGAAGAAAACATTTTGCCTACTTTTCCTCTGCCTGAGATTCACACAAGCAAATTTGAGTAGAATAGGCAAATGATGTGCTCAAAATTAACTCATAATGGCTGAACTGAGAATAAATGTGCTCTCGATACTATTTTCTTTTTAAATCAACTATTTTTAAAATTGTCTTTTGAGAGAATGCTGGAAGTGCATATGAATACTGTCAGTCACTTGAAAGTCTCCATTGACCTGAATGGGACAGCCCCAGTCTTTTTGTGTTGATACTATACATAGAAACTAGAATTTCACAAATATTTTTGAAAGTGTTCTCACCTTTAAGCATAATCTCTAGGTGTCTTCATGCAGGACAGGAAAGAACATGGCACTCAGAGGTCAGAGGCATTACTTAATGCCTTCAAACCTTAAAAAGGTCCTCACCTAGTCCTGCTAATGGCATTAATTTTATAATAGACATCAGGTACACTTCTCAATAAAAAGATTCTGTATTCTCAGCTGTCACTTATTGAGCATATATGCACATGTATGCATATAGATTGCTTAACCAGAGCTATTGGGTCCAAACATGGACCATGAGGCTTCAGCAGACAGGAAGCAAAGGCCCTGTGGATATGGGAAGAGGAGGATGGGAAACTGGGTGGACATTTAAGAACAAATGTTTTATCATGTTATTTCAAATAAAACCTAGTTGTTTAGAAAGAAAGAAGAGAGAGGAGGCCAAAATAGAGCTAAGCCTAGGAGGTGATTCAACCAGGTTTATATCAAGAAGATAGTACTTGACCACTACAGAGGCCTCCATGGTCAGAGCTGTGGTGCAACTCAAGAACAACTGCCAGGTCATAGTTGTGTGCCAGATAAGAAACAGTGGGAGCAGTTAGAAGAGCCTTATGGACTCTATTCTGTTGTATAAACATAAGTGTTCAGAGCCACTTGATATTCTCACCTAGCTTCCAACTTCCTTTCTGCAAGAGCACAGACCTTTCATAGACACCATGTTATATATCCCAACCCAATATGAATGTCTTGGATTAAAAAAGGCTCACATAACACCAGAATGAATAGAGCCCAAAATATGCCACTACAACTCTTCGTATGCTTCTTTGTTTTATTGCCCTTTCTAGCACTGGAGTTTCCTGAACACTCAGAAGACAATATGTGGCTGCAATGATGTTGTTGTAGTTTTCTGGGGCTCACCTAGAACTCTGAACCACAGTTCTAAAGAAATGCTCTCTTATCCCTCCCTCAGGCTTTGAAAGATTAAATAATGCTCCAATTCATTGAAATAAAAAAGCAACATGCTGTGACCACATATTGCAATTCTCCAGAACAGTAACTGTACTGTATATAATTTTCTTCAAAATCCCTCTTTTACTAATGGTCAGGGCCATCAGACAATCCAGAGTTCTGAATTAGGTGTCAAGTATTTGCTTGGTGGCTACAACCTGATGACTGATGAGGACGATCAAGAATGTTGCAGGGTATTCTTACTGGGAACAGGTATCATTTTACTATAGGTATTAACTACTAGAAACAGAAAAAGTTGAGTGCAGAGTGATGGTGATTGTAATTATATTGGCAAGGAGTTCTAAAGATGATGTTTCAAGGAATTATAGGACAAACATACAACAAGAGAAAACAAAAACAACAGAGTAGTTGGTAACTTCTGCAGAAAGGCTCAAACTTGAAAAGGAAAATAGGAATGAAAGAGATTTTGAGTTACGTACTTCTCTGATTAACTTTGGATATAATATAGTAACTTTGGACACAGAGTCAAAATGAAGAAACCTGCATTTCCAGCCATTCTTCCATGAGCTACCTGACATGGAAGGAGCCTGGAAGTGGTTGCCATGCTGCCACACTAATACTCTTCAGACGCATTACATTCACTAAATTCTTTTCTAATAAGGCAAGACAGCAGAGTTCTTTTCTCTTGACATTTATGAAGCCCGCAAAGTGGAAACAATCAGTACTTTGTCAACACCTGACATTTAGTCTGACCTTTTTTTCATAATTATATTAGAAGGCTAGACTAGACCCCAGAACATTTGGAAACCAGTTGAATTTATAAACAGTAAAATATACTTAAATCCACTATGCTCAACTGAACCTGTTCAGAGTAGACTCCTCAAAATTTAGCAGAGATATCCACAAAATATCAGCAGTGTAAGGTAACTTTTTCAGGAAATAGACCCAAGGTCTGTGCATAAAATAGAAGCACAAATGTAATATTTCTGTCACCATCCTCACAGACTGAATTCCTACCTGACCTACAATTATAAAGGGAAAGCATAATTTCCTGAAAGCTTTGCAGAAAATCCTCAAGACTTTTTCAGGATGGCACATCTCCCACATAAAACACTGATAAACTGCACTAGACAGAAAAAAAATAATTTAGAGTGACTGATTATATTTATTTATGTATTTTACTTATTTCATAACTTCTCCATATTTGAAGGTGTCCTGCAAGACATATTCAAGTGGAAGTGTAACACCCAGTAGCTACACTGTATACAGGAACAGATTACATCTGTCTGCAGAAGAACAGCTATTCACATCTTTGTTGTTCTAACGATACAGGACATGTTCGGACACACCAACACAGCTATCATCCCTCTCTACCTCATAGACTTTTCACTGTCTTCCAGAAGCAAAGCTGTACGCTGATTAACTCAGTCCTTTACATCATTATCATTTACTTTGTCAGCAGCTTTCCAGAGCTTCTTTCTGGATCGGGGTGGTTCTCCCCTACCCCACAAAAAGAGCATAGCCTGAAAGGAAGGAAAGTATGACCTGTATTGGAATCGTGGGTTTCTCCACAAAGTGTAGGAAGAGCTATTCGCCAGAGAAGTATTTGAACAAAACAATCATTCTGATGCAAGAAAAACAGAATTATTGTGGTCGAGCAGCTATGAAAGAAGGTATTCTGCTGTACCTGCTGTGAACAAGGCCCCTGCTTTAATTATGTCTGAAGCTTGGTGGCAAATATCCAATCCCCAAGTAAAGGGGGAAAAAGAACCAGTATTTTTTTTTTCCATTCATTTAGTTGGCTGATTATTCCAAGTCTTTGATACTCTGACCTTTTGTTCTTTATGAATGTGCCCTGGGTATACCTATAGGGTCAGCTTAGACTGACTGAGAGCAGTTAAATCTGGTTTTGTACAGTGTTTTAAACACTCTCCACAATGCCCAGTGTCTGCCTCCTACCCTCATTTTACTCTGGCACTGAGAGACCCTATTCCTAGCAACTGGTGAGAGCTGGGATTTGCTGGGTATATTACAAAAGCAAAGGTTTTTCTTCATGACAAAACACAAGTACAAGGCATTGCTAGCTGCTGTAAGACCTACTGCTTACATGACAGCAGTGCTGGCTAGTGACTGATCCAGAGATGAACTTTGCCAAATAATCATGATAATAAAAAGGACTCAAAGAGATACCAGCATGAAATTGTTGGCCTATGCACATATGACTTGTGCCTCAAAGGAAGACCTCTGTCCAAAAAGATTCTACAGTCAGCTTTTGGAGCAGGTGTCTCCTAAACAACTTCAGAAAGAATGACAGAAAAAGTTAAAAAAAAAAAAAAAAAAGGAAAATTCAAGACAAGATGCTTCAGAATACATTATTTCAAAAGCCTAATTGCACTGAGGGATTTTACATTATATGTTTGATATATTGTTCAAACACAATTAAAATTCTCCTAATTCAAGCTGAAAGGAGATGCTCTGGTAAACTCAAACAAAACAATTGAAAGATATAAGTATAGGAAAGGACAGGCCATTTTTGCTACTAATGTTAGCCTCTTTCTTTCTGTTGGATACATAGGGGACCTGGGAAATTAAGTTTCTAACTCTTATCACTAAAATTAGGCCATACAAATAACCTGTGAATATTGCCTTTGTCGTTTTATTAAGTACAATCTTATTTGGTAGGAGTTCCATTATTTCCATGTCCATGAAAGAAAAATGCACCATGTTTCCTAACACATTAGCAGCAGGAGTGCTAAGCATAAGCTTTTCCAGAAGGCCTGTTTTTCAGACCTGTCTACAAACCAGCCTACTTTATGTGATCCCCAATCTAAAACCAGAAAGATTTGCATATTCCTACCATTATTGGAACACAAATTATGAACAGTGTGTTCATTTCTCCTTCCCTCTGCGTATTTCAGCATCCTTTATGTCCATTACATCCATTGCATTCAGAGGTTCTGTATACTCCCCCTCACAAGTGTATTCAGAACAGAGCTGAGCAGTTGCAGCAACTCCAGTGTTATTGATTCAATGCAATTTAGCTTTACTGTTTAAATAAGCACCTAGCCCTTATTCTGATAAGAACCCCACAAATAAATATATACATTAATACCTTAGGCCAATGGGCTCCAAAAGGCAACTGTTCGGTGGGACGTATCCATTACTTTACAAGTCGATGAACTGCAGATACAATAATTGACATCAAAATGTAAGACAAACGGCCCAATTGCTCAGTCACTCAGACAAAAGAGTTGAAAGCCTTCTGGAGGAAGCTGACATGGAAGTCCACAAACAATCCTATGGCTGCTTAGTGGCATGACCAGCCATTCTTCTCTAGCAGGAAGAAAAGTGGGAATGCTAAGTTTGATTCACAAGCATTATGAAGAACAGCTGTGTAATTCACTATGAAGAACAGATCTGTAAGAGGCACTGAGTAAAATTTTTCTCTGTAGTAAATGCAGGACCACAAACTAATTAAAACAAAAAATAAAGCTAGGAAATCTCTAATAAATGGTACTTAGTGCAGAGATTAAGATTTAGATTAGAACCTATGGAAAGGATAAATACAATCCTGGATAGTCCCCTATGGAAAAACACTGAAATCACCAGGCGAGCCATGATGACCCAGCCTCCCCTATGTACCATGTCCAAAGAAGGCTAGCGAGATGCACAGTCTAGTCAGAAAGGGGATTTGAATCATTCTGGATTCAGCTTTAGATAATCATGACATTTTCTATTCAATGATTTGGGAAAATAATCTTCCTTTAAAACTGTTTACAACTTAAAAAGAGTTATTTAAAATTAAATCATTGGCATTCAATCTGTGGAAAAGTGTCTTAGTGCTGGGTTTTCATCTGTCCTGTAAATCTATCTTCATCTATCCTGCAGTAAAACCACGTAATTAAAGCCATCACTCATTCAAGAAGGTAGTACAGATCTATTACTGACTCCCTCCTCAGAGGCCACTGTGTATTTCCTCCTCTTCCAATCTGCTGTAGGTTTTTCTGGTGCATGCTCTATGGGCAGATGTTCCAAAAGAATTACTGTATTTATTTAAACAAATTTATATATATCTATATATATATATATATAACAAAACCAAAACAAAACAGTTAAGGCAAGTAATGATGAATAAAAGCCACAAGTTTTGCTACATCTGTTTTTGTTACACACGGTAACCAGGGAGATGAAAATATCCACAGCCCTTGGTTCTGCTGCTCATAACAAAGTGCTTCTGCTTTAGACACTGAATGGTTTCATTTGATTTTTTAAGAGACTGAAAATAAACACAATCTCTATGCATAGTTTCCTCTGTTTTCAGGAACTATGACCTTTGACTCCTGTAAATCTATTTAAAGCTAATGTCTAAAGATCTGTTGTTCCAAGGATGTACAAAACATACCTAAGATTTATGTAACAATAAATCTTTTCTGGGCTTTTCTTTGCCAATTTTATTTCATTAACCAAAGCTAGTAACCAAAAGAGTGGTACATCTTCTGGAAGCTGCCTAGTGGGTTATTTATTTTTACACAAACAAGCATTTGTTTGTATCTTATATTAACGTTGAAGGCAGGTGAAGACATAAGGATTTACTGTTACCCATACACATGTGCAGCAGCACTTCAAACAAGAGTTATTATTATAAAAACTCACTTAATGCCATGATAGGCATTCATCTCTGAAAACAACCCCATTAAAATTATCCAGATATGAAGTGTGGGCTACTGCACACAGCACTCTTGAAAACAATGTTTTCTGCCTCTCGAAAGTCATGGGAAATTTTATGATATTACCATTTAAGACTCAACTTTTGAAAATGTCTTGATCCTCTTATTGTAACCTTAAGCCAATATCCCTACTTCCACCAGCCCCAGCCTATCACTTACTTAAACTGCCCTAAAATAATATATTTGAAAAAAAAAAAAAAAACTCAGCACAAACTGACACAATCATTATAAATTGGTAGCAGACAGTAGATCAGAAGAAATCAGCTGAAGATATTTTTGTGCAAGTCTACTTCCAAAGTAAGAGCCACTAGTCCATCTAGAATCACCTATGACAAGCTGAGCTAACTAGCACAAGGTCCAGCCTACATCACTAAAGCATATTGCTGGTTAGATTGTCACACTTGGTCACTCAGACATAGATACACTATTGCTTCAAAACAGCTCACTCCCCAAAGAAAAAAAAAAATAAGCTAAACTGATTGGGACAAAAAATTACATAGTAATAAATAAATGAATCAAACTGTTTAAGCAAATAGTTTATCATATGGGAAAAGGCCACAAAACCACATCCAAAAAAAAGACAATAACTTGATTAAACCACCAGCTGGGTCAAAACTAAGACAGCAATGGAGGAGAAAGGTTACATTACATACATAACTCATGGAAAAATAGCAGACTATGATCCATAGAAACTGGGAGTTCCACAGTGTAGAAAACTGTCAATGAAAGCTTAAAAATGAAGGACAGAAGTGCTAAGGATAACAAATAATCAAACAAACATATTAGTGGATGAAGTTTACAGTCAAGGAAAATGCTAAGTGGTATCAGCTAGTTACAAACACTTTAAAAACAATTGATCAGGTTAACAGGCGCAGATTCCTAGAAGACTTGGCTGACTATACATATGACCTGATGAAGTTAATTTTTAATAAATTTTTTAATAATGAGGAAATTAAAAAAGACTGGAAGAATGCTGGTGATTTGCCAGTAGCCACATAGGGCGAGCAGGATGACCCAGGTAATTACAGGCTGTTTAGTATGGCATATGTTTTAGGCAAAATAATGGAAAACCAATAAGGGATTGAACTGATAAAGAACTCAAGAACAGGAACATAATTACTGTCAGTCAGCATGTTTTTATGGAAAGTAGATCCTGTCAAACATATCCTATTCAAAATTTTGAGGAGATTATGTGTTTCATTAACGGAAGCAACTGCACAGATACAACAACCTTAAGACAGGCACACCTCATTTGTTTAGCACTATCCAATATCAATGAGATACATATCAATGGATTAAGATCTAGCTTAAAATAATTTCTCAGTGAGAAACAGTCATTCAATGGAACTTTCCTAGCAGAAACCATGACAAATTGGTATTAGGTCCAATGCAATTCAGCATTTTAAGTATTAATCATTACTGATCTGCATAGTGAGGCTTGCACAGACAGAAAAGCAGATGGGGAGGACTGGGAACAGCAAGTTGGTGTTGGATGGACAGCTAAGGAGGGCGAGCTGCTCCTATACACAAAGCTGTGAAAGTGGTGGCAAGATGTTTAAACTTGATGCAGCACCAGATGAGGAGCCAGCAGAGACACGCCAAAGAAGGAAGCAACATGACTGAGCTGACAAGTAAGGAAAGAGCTCTGCAGATGCATTTCATATTCACTGGGAAAGGCCCTGCTGCTTTTTGGAAAGCCAAAGTAGTAGATGTCACAACAGTCAGGGACACATAGAAGGAAAATCTGCAGGTCTATGTGGTTTTCTAAAAAAAATTAGTTGGCTCATGCTGCCAGTATTGCTCATTGTTAGATTTGGGAACAGATGTTTAATTGATGAAAATCAGAAAAAAGCTATATGAATTTCAATGAAGATACAGCAGCTGGTGAGTTTAGCCATGTTTCTCATTAACTAACAACATATCATCAACAAATAGCACACTTCATACATTTGCAGCACCAAAGAACTATTGTTAGACTGAAAAAGTTATTTTCTTGTCAAAATGAGCTAAGTTAGCTGATGTTCCCTGCCTTTCACAACTTTACTGCTGCCACTGATAGACATTTCAACTGGCTTTAGCTTGGTAAATATTTGATATTTTATCAAGTATTATGTCATTCTCAGAATATGGCTCACAATCTTGTTGCTTAAGCTTATATGGCATGCATTAGTCTATTGGAAATTGACATACAAGTTTGATTTCAGTTAAAAAATATGAACCAGAGCAGAGGATGAAGAACTCAATTTATAACCGCTAAAACGGCAAGAAAAATACAACTGAGAACAATGTTGGCATTCCTCTAAATAGCAGATATATGTGTGGTTGTGGTTAGAAGAGGGACGGCAAAACGGAGGAGTTTCCAAAGTAACGGAATATGAATTTTGCAGTGATTTATCTGGCCCTTCTATTCATAGAGTTTGTTAACTCCCTAAATAAAATGAGAACAGAAGATCATTTACGTTTTAAATAAAAGTTTTTTGCCTGGGGATCTCAACTCATTAAGCAAATGAGCAAATAATTATGTACAAAACACAGCTAAAAGACAAAACTTAATACTAGCGGAACATCTTCAAATTGTAAAGCTACACCATATGACCTTCTGAGAGGCCTTCAAGCCTTACAATAATATTTCAAAATATGAACATTTTCTTTAGTCTTTACTTCTTTCTTCTAGTCTCTGCATTTACATGGTGAACTTTATTTAATATTTTTCTTAAGAGAAGCCTTCATGAAATGCCAACTGAAATGTCTCCAAAAGTGGCCTACTCCTACTTCTAGTCTTCATACACACACGCAAACTACAGACATGCTTGTATGAGAGAGTAAATTCAAGTTGTGTCCAGCAGTTTTTACTAAAAACAGAATAAAGAAATAAGTATATAGCTGCATAATTAATAGACTTTTTTTGTTTGTTTCTTTCCATAACTATGGCACAGGGTGTTTTGTTCTTTCCTCATGTTTCCTTCACTGATGGTAACACCTTATTCTGCATGTGTACATTGTACAAACACACAATCCAGATAATAGCTGGTACGTTACAACATAGAGATGGTTCTTTGTCCTATCCTCATCCTTGCCTGTGGAACCAGAGACCCAGCAAACTTTACCTTCCTTTTCCTAGTATTTTTACTCTCTCTTCATTTCTAAATTTCTTGTCCAGTCTATTACTCTTTTCTTCACTCTCAATATGCAAATTACAGCCAAAGTTTGTCTTTTTACCTCATCAGTTTGGCTGTACTGATCTTCATTTTCAGTGCCCTTCCCAATCACCTGTTGCAAACTGAAATTTAAGTTCCTTGTCATCAGTTTCCAAGTTCTGTGTTACTATCCCTTGACTCTATCTCTCCTTGTCAAGTTGTGTGTTGCCGTCCACATAGGCTAATGTTCAGTCTTGCCTCCTAGCCTGTCAGGCATTCACAAATCACCTCTATTATCTGTTTCTCAAGGGTCTTCTCTGACAGAACAAGCTTCTGAGCCATATGCATGGTTCTTCCTCTGACGATATTTAATGTCCTCTTAAAAATTCACCTCTCTTCTGTTGCTTACAATTAAATGAGACTACTTGTATTAAATAATAATAATAATAATAATAATAATAATAATAATAATAATAATAATAATAATAATAATAATAATAATAATAATAATAATAATGTAATTTTTTCTATCTTAACCCCCTATTAAATCTCTGATCTTTTATAGGAACTTAGCAGATGCATTTGAGAAGACATGCATGAAGTCAGGAAAGGGACCTACAGAATTATACAAAATAATAAAATGAAAATAAAGAAATAGTTTAGCTATAACTCCACTGGTAAATTCAGAGCTTCTTAAGCCTGGAAAGTACCATTAGTTCACCTATTGATGACTTCTACCATTAGATCATCCAGTGTGACTTTCTGTCATTGAATTTCACTTCAGAATCCTACAGCAAACTCTCTGAAGGCTAAATAGTGCACCACAGGCCTTCAATCAGGGAGACATCAATACACCATTTCCTGAGGCTCCCAAAGTGGCAGGGATTTGGTTAGATGTGCCCAAATTATCCTCTCAGAAAATGTACGGTGTGGAGGCCAGTAATTGTCGTTCCTTCTCGATCTCTGCTGATTCCAGCATTTCCCAAAGCTTTACCACTTGCTGGGTGTAAACTTAAGCTTGTCAGGAAGAGATGCTGAACAGTATAGAGATGCCAGACTGGCAATGAGAATCAGAGACACTCAATTTGTATTTTTCTCTACAGGAATTCCCCTCCACTTCTCACGTCTCAACAAAATAACCAGACTATCTCTGCTCTGCTTTCCAATAAGCTAGGAAATAGGAGATAAATAACTCTAAGCTTTTCAAATCTCATAAATTTACAATTTTTATTCAGGTCCAAAATTAAGGCAAATGAATGCATTCGCTCCCAAAAATTTGTGACGGGTAGTTAACTACATACACATAATTACACACCCAAAAAGAAGGGCTAAGGTGGTTCTTACAATATACAGTTAATTTTGAAAGAATAACATATTGTTTATTGTATGGATGAGGATCACTATTCATTTTGAAAACATATGATTATGAAGACATAAGGATTACCAATTAGCAATAGCAGCAGCAACTCTGGTCAGGAAATGTCTTAAAATATTAATAAGCATGTACACCTAGATGGAGATAAAATATCACATCTGCTCAAGCCATTATAAAGTCACAGAAATACATTTGTATTGAACACTTACAGTTTCTTTCTTGTCTTCTTCCGGTTCTTCATTGATTCCATAATGTGTTGGCATTGCTGAGCAATGTACTTGGGAAGTACAACCGAACACAGTTTTGGAAGCTAAAGAGAATTAAAAGAGAGCCTGATTTAGATTGCAGTAATGGCAATAAACAAAATAAGAAAAATACCTGGTGAAAGAAGTGTTTTTCTATGGAAATACTAGCCACATTCTTTGGTTCTAGGGAAGAATGTCTCTATCAAAGTAGCTTGGCATTTAGGAAACATTTAATTCTCATGAGTGTGGCTTTGTAAGAGATCTACAATGTCCTGGCTAATAAATATTTCAGGTCAAAGTAAATAAATTAGGGTGGTAGCATCATAATGGTTTAATTTTATAATCTGCATATAAACTTAGAGCACTGCAGTAGGCTTAATCTGATTTTCTATGCTTGTACCAATATCCATCCATTCAGCATCTCACAATTCAATCAAGTTAGGAAAACGAAACCCTGCACACTACATTAGTTTCCGTGATACAGCTTAGGAGTGCATTGAGACACAGTTTCTAAACACTACCCTTGTCAGGGTACCTGAACAGATCTGTAAGACCAGTGATGGCCTTCCCTTAGTGGGAAATCTGACAGTAAGTGTTTAAAGGCTGGGGAGGAAGTGTTTCAGTCTTTTATGATGAAAACACTGCAGGGGGGAGAAGCTGCCAGCAGAATAGGAAGCAAGATTATGGATGCGCCCATGTGTTTGCTGAGCATGGAGTGTGCTGAACCTTGATTTACTGGGCTACGGAACTGCTATGGCAAGGTGTTCTTTTCACCTTGTTGAATGGTGAAATTCGGTACATGCTGCTGCATTTTTGCCTCTACCCTGCTGAATTCGTGTCTGAAGAGATAACATAGCATTGCCTGTGCTCACTCAAAAGGAGTTTTGACAAAATTCACAGAGAAAGAATCAAATAGAATTGGACATAATGGAACAGTATACAGATGGAAAAACAAATTCTTAATATTCTTAGTGTTTGGGAGCCAGGATAGCACTCTAAACATGAAAGATGTGACTACGGTATAAAATTAAGAAGTAAAACCAACAAGGCAATAAAAAGAGAAAAAAAATAAAATTTAAAAAAAAAAAAAAACCACCACACAACAACAACACCACCACCACCACCACCACAGTTTGGGGCATGTTTAAGGCCTAGCAGTTAGAAAACCACGTTAAATGCTATTCAGTTTACTCAGTTTCCATTTCCAAGCTCTAGATGCCCCATCAGACATGTCCTGAAATATTACCATCTCCCTCCATTTCCCATATTTCACAAACAACTTAGGAACAACAATGAAATCCCATAAATCCCATTCCTTTAGACCCCACAAAGGCTAGAGATTATAGTAGATTATCGCCACTGAAACAAAATTACTTCTTCAAATAAGCCACGTCAGACCTATCTCAACCACATTCAGAACTAGTAATCTACCTCTTCCCAAACTCTCTTCCAACCCCTTAAACTGGGAATTATTTCTGACTTCATGCTTACTTGAAATTTGGCATCCTGGAATTTTTTCTATTCTTTCTGATACTGTTTGTTGACTCATATTACCTGAATTTTTGCTACAGCACTTACATTTCCAGACTAGTCATACCCATATCTGTGCAGAAGTCACCTTTTCCTACAGCTTCCTAGAGGTTTGGGCTAGAACTGCCAATAATTCACTTTCTCCACACTGATTGACATCCTATGACTCTTCTTGTTAGTAGATGGGATCTTCCTCATGAGCACCCTTGGGAAGCAGTATTCCTGCACACTGGAAATACTAATTAGATAGTCTGAAAATTGTCTATTAGGGTTTTGCACTATCACCTGTCCATTTCATGCAGGTTTTCTGAGAGAAATGGGGATAATGATCTGCATATCCTAAACGCTGAGATAGACTGAAAGATCACAGTAGAGAATACCACAACTAGAATACTGTATCTTGTAACATACAATTTTAAATTCTTGATCACCTTCTGCAAGGTGGATAGTTTTTCAAAGCTTGAATTGATATGGTCAGTCAGGACATGCTCTACATAGTTTTATTCTTATGTTGTAGTCTATCCCATTACAGTAAACAAACTCATCACTGTCATCACCCAAAGGTGGTAGAAGTTGAAGTGTCTTCTGCAGCAGCTCATCGTAAAAGCATTCAGGCTGTAGCTTTTTCCTGGAGCTTATATCAGAAAGTAGCCCCTGAGAAATTGTGGTGAATGCGTTCGTAATAACTGTAGCTTACACATTCTACCATAAAACTAAAAAGCTAACAACAGGTCCATGTGATAGGGCAGATGATAGCTTTTTCAGACAGAGTTTCGCAGATTCTGGAAGGGCCTCTGACTAATCTGAGGCCACTACCGTAACATAGATTATCAGACTTATATTTCATCTTTGTTTTGCCTTTTTTTTTTTTTTTAAGATCTGCTTTTTCAGGTAACTAATAGGCATCAGATGTTATCCATAAAAATCTCACAAGAACAAAATGCATATAGGTTTTAGAACATTATGAGCAATGAACCGTGAAAAGGCCTAAAGCAAGGAGAAGAGGGATTAAGGAAGAAGCTGGCATTGCCCAACTGTGGGATATACTATCTGTGTCTTGCAACTCAAAGATCATGCAACTAGATAGCCAATGTGCATTAGCATTTACTCTGCTCAAAAAGTGCATGTTTTTAGGGATTAGAACATTGACTGCTGGAAAAATGCATGCTTTGGAGGGTGAGGACATTGACTTCCTTTTTATATTTGCTATTCTAATTATATTGTCCAGATTTCAAATTAAAAACACAATGGATTTTGCTATTCCATTATGTAATTATAGATTTCTGTAAACATTCTTTCCTTTGTTAGTTTGCTCTGTGTGTGCATATTTTAAACACATAAAGAAATCAAAATAAATTCTGAAATCAAAACAAAGAGAAAACAAATGGTGGCTCAGATATTCTGTTAAAAAATAGCTCTGTGCATCATCCTCAGTCACTTTTGTCATCTGTTGCTATAATAACCACTTTGATTACACGAACACTCACCAAACTGTGCTTGGCTGACTATAGAAGCACTTCCCAGCAGCTAAATGAATAGCTCTAAAGTACTGCTCATTTCCAACTCCGTACCAGATTTTGTCCTATCACATCAACAGCCATGCAGCCAAGAAACTGAGCTTTCTTGCACATGGTCTCCATGGTGTTTATGTGTTTCTTCCCTAAACAGACAGATGCAGCTTAAGCAATGCATGTCAATCTCATTAGGAGACTGTGAAATGTGCAGAAAGTTTGTAACACACTCATGCAATCATACACATTGTGAACATCCTGTTTATTTGGCCTGTTCTCTGATGATTGGCTGTGGTGTTTCAGCACATTACTGACAGCTGGGAATTGCTCCAATGGAACATGCTTTTCCTATGACAAAGATCCAGAAAGCAGAAGTAACATGTGTCTGCCCATTATTTTAGCTGTACAAAATAAAATAAAATAAAAAATATTAACCCGCACGGTCCCTCCAAATGAAATAGCACTTCGGTTGTCTGAGCTGTGCTGAAGCACCACTAGATGGGCCCTCAACGACCTTTGGAAGCCATCTGAGATAATAAATCCTCAGACCCCCAGTTCCGGAATGCTTTGGGCAAGGTCAGGATGGCAAGTTTCCCACTTCCACAATATCAGATGTTACGGTAATTCCTTTTAGCTAATGTGTAAGAGCAAAGGAATGTCTTCAAACCTCATCTAGGCCCTGTGGAATCTGTTGAAAATGTATGACAGCTGCAGGCTTTGGCTGGGGTCTGCCTGTGAATAGATGAGATTTGGAAACCTTTCAGACAAGGAAAGGAGGGAATGACTGTACATTCAATGTGTACCATTGGTCTCCCACCCTCCCTTCCCAGTCCCATTTCACACAGCATAACCGTATCACAGGTCTACGGTCATGGCTGTCATGCATTCTTTGTGACTGAGCATTGTGGGTAACGTCCAGCACACAAAAATACAGATGTGCACGTGCGTACACCCATACACACACACAAAATAAAGGGGGAAGGAAATAGAAAGATGGATTTCCGTAAGGTCTGAGAACAGGAAATTGAGTAGCTCCATTCATTCTTTTATAAAATGGTAGAGAGCAAACAAGTAAGCAACAGTTGCTAGATTATTGCTTGAAGTGTCTGGATGCCCAAGGTGGGAAGGAATCCCGTATGGATTCTCTTGTTACCTGTTCTCCAGAACGCAGGTGAGAGACCAGATCATGAAAGAGACCATGGCCCCATCTCACACCTTTATTTTGAAGCAAAAAACCAAGGCCTCTTTCACAGCTGTTTTCACATCACTAAGCAAAAAACATTTGACACCAGCTAGCATATTTATCTATTTTGCAGTCTTGAGCTTTTCAAAGACTTTATAGTCTTGACTTCTCTGATATGGCCCTCAGATGTGAGGGTCTGCAGCATATGTGGGAAACTCCACTTACTACATGCATGAATTACTAAAATACAAGGCAAGGATCAGAACAATTGACTTAGAGAGCTACCTCCACTATACATAGTTTTTCAGTCTGTAGTTAACAACCCACACTAACACAGGCTTTTGACTATTCTTGAATAACTTCAACAGTGCAAGAAAGCTCCTGGCACAAGGGGCTTCTTTCAATAACATCAGCATTCTACACAGTGTTTCATAAATTTTATTATATTGCATACCACCATGAAAGCACCTGCATACACTATGTGTCCATCTTTTACACTGAAAATAGCAAGACCTTGCTTTATGTGCAATAATGGCCAATACAAATTGTATTACTACTAGTATAAAATGAAGTAAAGGGACTGATCCAGCAATGTCTGGATATAATGCACCTGATGGTGAGAGACTTGGAGTAAATGCTTTCCCGAGATTCCAAAAGGGGCTTTTTGTTTCCAAAAGAAGCATTGAAAGGACTGGGTAGAGAGACTGAAAGCACACCTCAATATACATGTGGGACTGTCATACCTAAGAAGCGACAAAGAGAGAAGAGAAATTAAGAAATTAGAAGTACATTAATTATAAAGACTAAAGACAACACACTCATGGCTTGTTGCAAGCAGTTGAAAAGCCCAGCAAATCCAAATTAGCAGCCAAAGACTGGTAAGAAGAGATCTTTGGTAAAATTGAAATATATTGAAAACTTATTCTATATTTGTCAAAATGCAGGAGGGATAGACAGGTTGTAACTTGTACCAGATTTTCATGGGAGTAGAAGGCAAAACAATTTCATGGCCATTTTCAAGTAAAAGCAAACAAGAAATTAAGCAGGAAGATACAAGAAAAATAAAGTTTTATCTGCTTTAGATTCTGAATTAGAGAGCTGCAGCTGCTTTGTTCTACCATGTATAGTAGTATAGCTGTAGTTGGTTTGTTCTACCATATATCTAACCGTATATCTATGAAAAATATATCTATCTACTTACATATATCTACAGAAATACATTTTAAATGAAAGAAAGTGGAATTACCACCCACTGAAAAAACAACATTTTATTTGATACTGCAAAATATTTCAATCCCTCTTTTTATGGACTTTTAACCAATATCTACAGATTTAATTTGTTCACCTTTCTGGAAGTCTGAACCTGCAAAGATGTAATTATCCTTATTCTTGTACTGATCACTGTGTTAAATATCACCTCAAAGAATTCTATCCTCTGTAGCCACCATATTGGGTTTGTGCTCAGCATGAGAAGAAAGAGACTCTCTGCTGGATTATTATTACCACTTTCAAATCCATCTTTATTTTCCCTTTCATCCAGATAAGGCTGAAGCTTTATGCATTAAGGAACTTTACATAAGTATTACCAGTCACCCTTGTCCCTTTCCTCTGCTTATGATTATCTGAGCAAACAATACTCTTTCAGACAATCAACTGAATCTGTTAAATATTAATCTGCCATTTCTCAAGTGAAGATGTTTGTTCTCCACCCCATGCCACCTTGGATAATCCCTGACTCCCATGCCAAACAGGCTTAACATGATTTAGTTTTAATTGAGAGTAATTGAAAGGATACTACCAGATACAGTGCTGGAAAACACAGTTTGTTCTATCCAAGCATATGAAAAATAACACAGCATTACATTGTCTTGAACCACAGCATCATCATAAATTGTATTCTGCTTTACAGTAGATAAGCCATTCTTCCAGATTTTGTATTCATAGATACACAGTGTAGATTCTAAAGCTGGAGCCTGTAACCTGAACATTGACCCATAGTACTGTGACCAGACAGAGTGGTCTCTTGGACTGTGCTTCATACATGACTTGGATTGGCTTCTGCAACATACCTGAAAGTCAGTTTACAAACCAGTGTCATCCCAGAGGTAATAGAGTTAAGAGCACACTCCTCTGTTTCAGCATTAGGAAAGGATATTTTGAAAGTTTCTTTACACAGCACTTGGTTCAAAACACTGTGTAACAATAGTCACATGAGAGCGAATGGAAATAAAGTACACGAGGAAAGGAGATACTTGACACATTGGTGTGAGAATTTGCTCAGTCAAGGACCCTTCACCACTGTCTCTTCCCTTCCTAGCACATCTGGTTCAGAGGGAGGACAAAGACAAGTCAACTGGTCTCTTATCAGATTTTCTTCCTGTTTCTTTTGAAGAAAAAACATGAAAAAAACCTGCTTCTCTTTTCTTCTTCTATTGATTTTGCCAACAAATGCTTAGTTAGGAGGCACAGACACATAGTATTTCTTAATCAATACCCAGATTTTCTTCTTTTGACTGTGCACAGAAAACAGACCAGAAAATCAAGCTAGAAGGTCCTTATCACTCAAACAGATGGAACTCTCTCTGGAAAGAAAACAAAATGGGTGGTTCTGATCCCATCCAAAAGATCAAGCAACCATAGGTCACTGAATAAAAGAATTTCCTTCATTCAGTGATCAATACATTTAGCACACATCTGCCAAGGGAACATTAGGGATGGGATATATTTTGCAATTGCTATGATCAACATGAATCAACAATACTGATCTGGTTCTCTGAAGCAATGTTTCAGAGCTGATGTCATCTTAAAAACCAAAGACTAATTGTTCATTTGTTATGCCTTTGGATACAGAAATCCTCCAATCATTAGCTCAGGAGAAAGAAACTAAAAGAGGTGTGTGAAGAACTGATACAGCACCAGTCATTCAAAGTTTCATTTGCTTTTCCCAGTTTTCCCGAGCATAAGTGTAAGCAGACCAGTTTTTGCCTTACCAAGATGGAGCCCCTTATATATAATCCTTATAAAAATAGTATAGCAGTCTACAAAATGAACCAGAGCATTACAGTAACACTACTGTTACAGTTGCTGACATTAATGCCAACTATCATAACACATTTTTTTCAAGAAAAAGGGAACGATGCTACACCAAATCAAGTACAATTCTCTTTTCAGTGTGGAAAACTAGGCACACCTTATTAGAAAACTCTCCACAGATAATATTGGTCTGTCTACGGCTTTTGACATGGTTTGTAATTCTAACTCTGCCTAACTGAGAGTTTTACTCGTGATTTCAGAGGGATTTTACCTACTGTCCCTGCTTTTATGTAAACTTCCTGACCCCTGGTAAAGTGCACAAAGAGACTAAAGCAAAGGAAGAGCTCTGTTCTGAACATACTATCACACTTCAAAAACAGACTATTTCTCGAATTACAGCTACTGGAAATCTTCTTTTCAGAGGCTTATAGACACGCTAATTTTTTCCTTACTAGATTAACAGCCAGTCCCTCCTACAGTCACAGTTGATTTGCTTCCACAGTCAAGAATTTTCAACAGAGCTTAATCAATTCAGCAAAAGAGAAGTTGCATTAAAAATACATGGAATTCATGAGGATAAACTTTCTTTCTGGAAACTTACCAAGTAGCAGGGGATTTCTTGTGTGATCAGGGGCTCTTTCATTTATGTCACTGGGGCAGATTCAGCACTTAAAAACAATAGTAAAAATGTAGAGGAAATCCATGTATTTAGCTTTGTCTCAGGGCAATTAACCTAGATTTACACCACTGTCAATAAGATCAGAATTTTGCCCAATGTTTAGTTTATGTGATTTTGCAATTTGATAATAACATTATTTCAGAACATTCACTCTCAAGAACCTGTCAAATAATAGTTCCTATTATTCTCGACTTTTTCAAATTATGCAGAGCAGAATTGGCCTCCACACCATTACGCAATAAAGACAATTTTAAAAAGCAATTGCAGAAAACAGCTATCAAATTAAAATTGTATAAGGCCCATATGGAAATATGGTTTCAACCTTAACACCAGAGAAGTTGCAAAGTGGTTTGACTATGGCAGTCATTCCCCTCTCAACAAGATTATTTTCCAGCACTGGTCTACACAGATTTTAAGGTAAAGAGAGACTAGAATCCTCAGCTAGGAAATGCTTACTGAATTTCAAGCAATACCAATATTCAAGATATTTCTTCTGCTATGATGACTTTTTTTCATACCTGTCTTCTAGTCTACATTTCTGTAACACCACCAACACCACTCCCTCCCCCTAAAAAAAAAAATATCTCTCTTTAAGGCATAGGTAGAAAAAATTTATGGAAGCTTTTCCAAACTTCTAATTGTATAAAAAGTCATGATTCCAAACTGCATGTAATAATTAAAGTAGTACGTTTCATTTCAGGAAAATCCATTTTTCATATTGGACATTACACTTGGTTACGCAGAGTGGAAGAACATTTCTGCTTTCTGTCACACGTGCTTTTCATTTGGTATCTAAAAGCGATACCACCCTATGATATGTAAGCAAAACAGCAAGTCAGTGGAAAAATCTACTTAGAAGACTAACATTTAAATCTTTAAGTTCTTCTCATAGCACAACAGGTACCACTTCTAATTGCTTTAACCCAGCATCTAGTTGAGAAGATAATCTTGTTCCATCAGGTCCTGGGACCTGTCCGTGTACTTGAAAGTGGCTCTGAGAGCACCCTGCCAGCCCAGATGGCCCCACTTGCCTTCACTTGTTTCCCCCAACCCAAGAACACCACCTTCTGATGAATACCTCAGTTTCCTTATACAGAGTAGATAAGGCAAAATGAGAGATTTTAAATGACTGACTAGTTGAACCTGAAGACAAATCCTGTGTCAGCTTCCCTCAGACACAATGGAGTGTGAGCAGTCCCCCAATATACCAGAGATACTTCACCGGATGTTTTTCTTCACACTCACTTCTACGGTCTAAGCAGTATCACACAGCACGACTTTTCCCATTAGGCGCAATTAATCAAAATGAGTCATTAAGTCAAACCTAAGAGTGTCCTTCCTTCCACCTCACCTGACAGACCAAGTACAAGGAAGCTTGGCTGAATAAGTCCCAAGGAATTATCTAAAGATTTTGAAGTACATTCTTCATTTTGTTGTTCCCAATTTACTATCTTTTTTGGTAAACCTTGTTATAAAACCAATGCAAAATGTATACTGTTGCTCTATAGGTCAAGCACACCAAGATCATCTCTGAGCTTACTTGTGGTATGACATAGAAAAGGTAAGACTAGACAGACATATGCTTTTCAGGACCTCCTCACAAGGAATCGAGGTCCTCTTGACACAAGGTTTCCTAAGGGACAAATTCTCATGTCCATTCACTTCAACTCAGAAATTTTCAAATGAAGACTGAGGTAAATTCTAGTAATGCATTTTTCTAAGACTGATCTCACTGAATTGGCTTATTCTTAAAACCACACAAGACTACCAATAGCATACATACATTCTTTTCTATACTGACATGGCTGTACACCTGACTTGACGAATCTCTTCACATGATCTGTTGTTCTTTTCAGTAGAAGAAGATGACATTATATTGCAGGTATTCCTGTTAACAAACACTATATCCTGAGATGTAAACTATTGGAGGCTCAAAAAAGAATATTTAAAAGACATGGCCTAGAAAATACAAAATACAACAGGAGGAATAGAACTACCACTGCAATCCCAAAATAAACATGGCAGTAAGGTTTGCAAATTGCCTGCAATTTGCAGAAGATGAACTTCCTTAGGTAAAAGTATTCACTATTCAGCATGTCTTAGGTTTCCAGTAAGTTACTCTCTTGAGATCTGTTTCTATAATCATTCCTGTCTCCGAAAGAAATACAGTATTTCCAACAAATCTGTATTCCCCCATATGCAGGAGCCACAAACAAGCAGCACAGGGACAGTTCATCGTACTGCATATTCACAGCCACAGAGGTCTTTTCAACAACCCACTAACTCAGTGGGCAGAGCAATTCATTCATGGTCCTTCTCCTGTGTGTATCATGGAAAAATCGCAATCTGCTTTTCTATCATATTTTTTTCAGGAGGATGTATCAGAGAGGTTGAAAGTATGCAAAGATCCCCAGGTGTTTAGTCACCTAACATGGGACAGTAAGTCTGGGCTGGAATTCCCTCTCAAGCAAGCTCACAGAACTCTTCTAATATATGTAGCACTTCAGTCTCCATTTAAAAAACCAAACAAACAAACCAACCAACCAACCCACCACCTTTAGAACAGCATCTCTTTCTGGTTTCCTTTTTTTGTATCTAACCAGGACGTTTCAAGGAGAACAGTGAAGTTATGACCAGATAAAATAAATGAACTACACTGCATTTTGACCCAATACATTTGGTGGTGCTTCATTTTAATGACAGTAAGGTTGTCACCAGACTCTCTAAGGCTCAAGAAAACTTGTTAAACTGTAAGTTTGGACAACTACTAAATAATGTTAAAAGCTAAAGGTGGGAATGGTCTACTAGACTGTTCACTTCAACCAGCGTCTACACTCTGTGTGTTGGGGTGTGGTTTTCTTACTCTCAGTGACAAATGGTGCAAAAGTACAAGTTTTATCATTTCCTTGGACATTTACTCTTCAATAAGAGGCAGCACAGCATTAGTCTTTATACAATAACTCTTTCAAATTTATTTGGGATGAAATCAAAATGTAAAATAAAAAAAATACATAAATTAACCTATGAAATGTATCAAATGTAGCAAAAAAAATTGAAAACTTTTTATTCAGGTTTTAACATTGGATTCTATATCAGGGATAAGAGTCTTCATTCAGTTATAGGAAGGTTCAGAGACTCTACATAAAGAGTATCAAATCTAAAGGCTTTTCCTACATATGCTCACAATAGTACAGCACTTATTTCACAGCATTATAAGCAAGTAATCTTCTCAGTTACCAGGGACAGAGGGAGTTTGTGGGTTTGGCATGCAGCCGAACAGGATATGAACTGCAATGCAACAACAGGCAAATAACAGTGGCATTGTCCCTGCAAAATCCTTTAGTTCCTGTAGCTAGACCTCATAGCCCCAGAGACTCCCAACACTTTCATATAGGCATTTTGGATTTAATAAGATACTTTCCATTTGATGAGTTTGCAGAGAAAGAAAGAAAATAAAAAAAATAAATAAATAAATGAAGGGAAAGGAAGAGGAGAAGGAGGGAAAAGAAGAGGAGAAGGAGGGAAAAGAAGAAAAGAAGAGAAGGAGGGAAAAGAAGAAAAGAAGAGAAGGAGGGAAAAGAAGAAAAGAGGAGAAGGAGGGAAAAGAAGAGGAGAAGGAGGGAAAAGAAGAGGAGAAGGAGGGAAAAGAAGAGGAGAAGGAGGGAAAAGAAGAGGAGAAGGAGGGAAAAGAAGAGGAGAAGGAGGGAAAAGAAGAGGAGAAGGAGGGAAAAGAAGAGGAGAAGGAGGGAAAAGAAGAGGAGAAGGAGGGAAAAGAAGAGGAGAAGGAGGGAAAAGAAGAGGAGAAGGAGGGAAAAGAAGAGGAGAAGGAGGGAAAAGAAGAGGAGAAGGAGGGAAAAGAAGAGGAGAAGGAGGGAAAAGAAGAGGAGAAGGAGGGAAAAGAAGAGGAGAAGAAGGGAAAAGAAGAGGAGAAGGAGGGAAAAGAAGAGGAGAAGGAGGGAAAAGAAGAGGAGAAGGAGGGAAAAGAGAAGAAAAAATGCCCCCCATCTCTGAAAAAAAGGTAAAAAGGTGTCTCGATGCCAGCTCAGCTCCTGTCACAGATATGTCATTATGCAGAAAGGCTGCTGGTACCCTGGTTCACAGTTCACTCTGCATTTAATTATGCATGAAAAAACCCAGCTCCAATGTTTTCACTAGACAACAATGAAAATGCTGATCAAAAAAAACGTAAATCCATTTCAACCACCAAAACAGCTTTACAAAAAAAATACAAGGTTGATCCATAATCAAATATTAGAGTAGAGAACTGGAGAGTACAGCTGGCCCCAAGCATGCATATCCCGCTAAAAATTTATAATCCATTTACATGCACAGACAATGAACTCTGAAGATAGAGTTCAAACCTCGGGCTTTCAGCCCCATCATCGCAAGGCCTCCAGATCCTAACTAAAGAAGTAACAGGTTTAGATGTGAGAAGCAGCAGGCTGTAACCACAGAGGACCAGCAGTTAGAGTAACCACATTCACAACAAGAACATACAGCTCTTCTTTTAAAACATTGTCTTAGAGAAATGAACAAAATCAATTCTGTCCTTCTCTTACTGGGTATTCACTACAACAAGCATATGCTACAAATAAACTCACCTATCTACTGAAAGAATAACAGGTGAGGTCTAAGGGGTTCAGCTTTATTTCATATTTCTGTTGTATTACACTTATATTTCACATCTGCATTAAACAACCACCTTTCAAGGCAAAAATCATTGAGAGTCAAAGAATTGACACTGCATGTTAATTAAATCAAGGATGTGCATCAGTGCCAAGAGGACGCAGTAGTCCTTTACTCAGCGATATATGCCTTTCCCTTCTTCTCCCCCCAGCTCCCTACCCCAAATTTTAGAAGTATTAGGTCAGCACAAATTCTTGTTTTGAATAGAGAGGAAAAAAGTGAGCAAGGACTTGAAAGAGGAACTGAAGGATACAGCTCTCATCAGATCAGGTTCCCTTTCCAAGTGTGTTGCACCAGAATCCAACCACCACATCAGCCAGATGCCAGCTTCTTTGCGAAAGACATCATACAAAATTGAATGATTCCACAGAGCCACTGGATTAGTGAATGCAGCTTTTCAGAACTCAAATTCTCTTTTCTGTCCAGAAAATTATCTGCAAATGTGATGTGATAGGAAAGCCTGACTTCATACATTCATTTCATATTCTGTTATGTAGCTTTGTGAGAGTAGCCCTATGCAAAATTACTTATCATGAATCCAAATTGTTATTGACATTAGGATATTTTTTAAATGAAGATAGGAAGAGAAAAATCAGGAGTGGCTTTGATTTTATGAATTGTCAGTGGCAAGGATGTTATTTTGAAAATATAAAATCTATAAATTCTTAAAAGCTTAGATCCTCCTCCTGCTGATTTGTGCTTGCATTTTAGGACTGCGTTAGGGTGTTTTTTGTACTCAGTGGTGGACACACTTCTCTGTATCTACAGAGAAGATGCATTTCAAAATGCATCCTCCTGCTGCATCCTACCTAGGTATTCAACTACCCATGTGAGTTTTAAATAATTTCAGATCAAGAAATATGGAGGTCAAGTACTGCATTTTCACTACAGAAGCTGAAAAAGCCAGACGACTTTGCTGACTCTTCCTTACACAACGAATATCACTGATACACCTGCATAAACTTCTTACACAGAACTGTCCTACAGGAAATAGCCTGTAAGTTAAATCACACACACCATTGCAAGCATTGGGTTACCCTGAAACCAGCACAGCTTAGAATCAAAGCTTGGCTTTGCACGTACCACATGGCAACAGCACTACCTTAATACAACCGAATTTTCTTCGCTTCCTTTTTCTTCTAATGGAAAGGACAGTGGATGAACAACAGAAAAATAACTGAAACATCTCATGCCACAGAGCTGCTGAAGGTCATTTGTCTACAGGCAGAGCAGGAGAGTCTTAAAATATTTGATATCCAGTTGATGTTTGGATGCTTGCCTTGCTTACCAAATGTGCCGAAAAGACACTTGAGAAGAATTCAGCAATACTTTTGGCCTTTCCACTTCAACCAGAAAGAGAAATATGCAAGGAGCCAACAGAAAGCACATATAAGCATTTCAGCACCTTACAATCTTGACTGAAGACCTCTTACAAATCCATAGTAGCTAAAGGTGTGGGCTGTCCGTGATGTTTACCCAGGGAGATTTGTTTCTCCTCACTGTGGGATGAAGGACTCACTAACTAGTTTGCATCACAGGCATCAATGCAAGTATCCCCCTGGGATCAAATACCTCGTCTCATCAAAACCTGCCTGCATAGACAACAGGACAGCTTCTTAGGAGAGCCTCATTTCTGTTTTCCTTTTACCGGACACCTTTAAACGTTCCTATGGCCTACCAATGCTATGCTATCCCTTCTTCATTTAATTTCCCTTTGTTCACATTGACTGGCAGAAAACGAATGCTTTTCATGATGTACCCCTTATTAAAAGCCATACATTATTCAGAGAACTTCAGCATTGCTCAGGGTTACTACAGTTCACTGGCAGTAAACAAGTTAATAAATGTATTGCATTTTTTTCCCCGCAAAACACACAAAACATAAAGATCCCAGAGAATGATAAAAGAGAATGCTTCAATAAAGGTGGCCTTTTTCCTTATGAAGGTTTGAAGCAGAAACCTCAGCCTTCAAAATAATCAAGCTGCAATGTATACACTCAATTTTCAGCTTTGTTTACTTTTCTTTGACTCCAAGCCACTCCACTGCAAGATCCTTTTGTTTTTTAAAGTTTTGGTAATACAAGAACCATCCATCAGCTGTCAGGAGAACTATCAGGAAGCAAGTTTCTAATCCCCACTCATGTATTGCTGGTGTTTTCTGGAACACCTGCACTGACAGTTTCAGAAAAACCACTGGGCAAAGACATTAAACTTTGGGGAGGCACAGGCCAACCCACGTAAAAAGCAGCAGTGGCAAAGCCACAGGAATTTATGTGTGCACACACATGTGTGTATGTGTATTTGAACTCTAGACAAATTTGTTTAGGGATCAATATGGTTTGTGGATACAGCCTTCTCGCCATGCTACCCTGCTGTTTTCCTGGTTTTTGGTAACAGATGATAATTGGATACACTACCCTAGAGTAGGAAGCACATAATACAAGAAAGCTGCTGTTAATTCAGCACACAGGTCTTTCCCTGAGCTGGGGGACCAATGGTTATGAGCCTCATTACAGATGACTGGGAGTTTCAATTTGGCCTCTGCTTTAGAGATTTTGTCATCTTATACAAGTCTGCATAGGAGACAAAACAAAACAAAAAAAACCACCACAACCACACACCACTTTTGGAATACTTATGCATTAACACAAACTTAGCAAAAAATTCATTTGGTTTTTCCTTCTTTTTTTTTTTTTTTTTTTTTAGTTATTCAAATAAGAAAAATGAGTAACAACTTTTGCTTATGTCCAAGGATGTGAGAGGCCCAGGTCTCAGTCTGCTCAAATCTCAGAATCACAGAATGTCAGGGATTGAAAGGGATCTCAGAAGACCATATAGTCCAATCCCCCTGCCGGAGCAGGAACACCCAGATGAGGTTACACAGGAATGTGTCCAGGTGGGTTTTGAATGTCTCCAGAGTAGCAGACTCCACAACCCCCCTGGGCAGCCTGTTCCAGTGTCTGTCACCCTCACTGAGAAGAAGTTTCTTCTCAAATTTAAGTGGAACCTTTTGTGTTCCAGTTTGTACCCATTACCCCTTGTGCTATCGTTGGTTGTCACTGAGAAGGGCCTGGCTACATCCTCGTGACAAAGGTTCCGTCACTATCAGTTCTGGAAAGAGAAGACAAATGTCTCTTTGCCATACCACGGGTCATTCAGAAATGGGCATTTTCTCTCACTCAAATTACATGCCGATTTTGCAGTACCTGCAGAGTTGCTATTCCTGATAAGTTTATAGGTGTGAGTTGAGCTTGCATACTCTATCACTCTTATCAGAGCTTTTGGTTATGGTTTAGCACTTCAGAAAGACAAGAAACAGCTAAACACCACCAGAAAAATGAAAACAAATGAGGAAAAATTTGTAACAAATAAGTAAAACATGAGCTAAGATAATTTTTGCCTTTTTTTGGTGCGGGGTGGGCGGGGGTTGGGGAGGTTTTGTTGGTTGGTTGGTTGGTTGGTTTGGGTATTTTTTGCCATCTGCAGTGTTATACCATATTCTAGCACGTAAGAAGCCATCATACTACCATCTCCTGTCTGACACTGAAAAACACAGCTGTTCTGCATCACCAGCCTTCCCAAAAGATGACTCTGCCATGACATTTTTCACATGCCAGGGGTTTTTTGTTTACTTTATTTTAATAGCAAGAGTGCTTTTTCCTCAACTATTCTGCTTTATAATAGAAAAAAAACTTTTAACTGAGTACATTTTGTGTTTGTGTGAACACGTCCTGTCACTTAGGAATCTATACTAGAAGTGACTTTGACATAGTAGTAGACAGTCCAGGTGTTTATTTTGGATCCATCAGAGGGGTGCATCACATTAGCCAACTCTGCTCCACACAGTCTTTCCAGCAGCAGGATAACCAATTCATTACAGCACCAAGCACAAGGGTACACAGATCACAACAAAAAATTCCACAGGGTGGCTCAGAAAGGTTAACTGTCACAACACTGAATCAGGAAAGGGCTCATAGCTTTCAAGGATCCAGCTACCATGCACAAGATTCCCCAGGCTGCTCTCAGAGCAAGGAGAAATAGTGGTTCCAGTACTAAATGCAACTGGACTTTGGAAGAAGCACATGATCCCAGGTTTGTATGAAAACTAGTGTGCAACTCTGGTTCTTCTGAAGACAACTGGACTTCTCCAGTCAATGTTATTGAAATTCCAGTCTAAAAAGTTCCCCTAATGGACAGACTCCTACTGGAAAATATTATTAGAACCTTTCTTTTCTCATCCACAAGAGAGAAGAAGGAAAGAAAAATAAATAAATAACAATAAAACTTGCAGCAGATGCAAAGGAAGTCCAAGATGTAATTTCTTACACTGCAGTAAACTGAACTTCTTCGAGATTAAGGTATTTTTGCACAGCGTTTTGGGGTTAGATTCCCAAATTCTTTTTCTTGCATGTCATAGGTATATCCTGATTTATTAAAAACAGTAAAGTTAGACACATATTTACAACCTCAGCCATTAAATAGACAACGTGCTTTTTCTAGGGCCTACTTATCAATGCGAATTAAGGTTCATTATCACCTAGGTTTGGAAATGGAGAGCAGGTACAGAAATTGGTTTTGATGATTACTTACATTAGCACAATAACTGGACTGTGTCATTACTCAGAAGAGATGAACTGATTAAAAGAAGGAGTGACTGTACCATTAAGAACAGATGAATTATAATTCATTAGCAGTTTTGGCACTTTACCCTAATCTGTTGCATGCTGTATCTTGCATCCTCTATGTTGTAATTTACATCCTCAATTTCAGTATCATTATGATGGGAGTCAAGGGATGCCATTGTATGTTGCTTTACATCTTTTATTTAGCTGGCAAGCATTGTTCAATCTTTCAAGAAATGATAATATTTTTAGTTTTAAGTAGATGTTTTTCTTGAGGGAGCTGTTGCAACTTAACAAGGAGGTTTGTTCTCTGCTTTAGTATCTAACTAGAATTAATTCTTGAAATAAAGTCATTCCATTTTCCAGCAGTCTAGGAAAGAAAACAGTGATGAGGGAGAACATCTTGTATGCTCTTCGACCATCCCTGTCACACAACTGGTGAATGCAGTCTTAAGTAAACTAAGAACATACCCAGACTCCACATCACTGATTTCTCATCCAGCAGGAAACCAGCTTGCATGACTGAGAACATCTGCTACCACTCAGCCTTGGGATGATCAAACTTATATAAGAGACTGTCTTATGCTGTCAACAGTTCTGGTTTTCTTTCATTGTTCAGGTACAGGCTATCATTAAATAATTATGATGGGATTTTCACAAAGAGTGGGAATGTAACCCCTTTGCTGCATATATAGATTCCAGCACAACCTCCCCTCTAGGATAACTGATTCCTTGAGTACGGATGCATTTTATCCACATTAAGACACAAGATAAAAACCATCCATCCCTGGCTGCTGCTTCCACAGTTACACCAAGACTGGATTATCGGGAACTGGAATGATGCTTTGGAGAGTTAAATATTGCACAGATAACCTCAGCATTTCGGTGTGTGTTACTTAATAGTTTCACACTGCATAAGGGGCCAGCAGAGGAACAATGTGTTCAGGCCTTAGTACAGCCAAGTTTTAAAAAAATAAAATCTGGTTTGAACTAAGTATTTTAATAAATAGGATACAATCTTTCCTTGCAATGGCTGCAGGATTGAGTTCATCATTTCAATGCTACAAGAACAGTATTTTCAATACAGTAAAATCTTGCGTCTAGACTTTTGGAATTACATTTACTATTATTCTACTTTAAACGAGAAATTTCAGTGAACGAGGAGGGATCTACCCCATTTCCATATAGGTTCTCTGACTGCACCTGTGTTACCATCATATATACAAAGGTATACAGTGTATTACATACAGTAAAATGCACTTCAGAGACATACCTAACACATTCCTACCATTGACAAGTGTTTGGTCTTTGGATCCAGATACAATATAGTACAGCATGGGTGTCAGGAACTCACTATGAATTTTTTTTTTTGCTTACCATATCCACCACTACTGTGATCACTACATGCTAATAAAGAGGCAGCCTCTATCTACAAACTACTGAAAGTAATCTACTTTATGCAGCATATCTGAATTTCCCTCACAAGCATAGACACCATAGGCACTTAAAATGGCATGTGTTGACCCCATTACGTAGGTTATATGAATGCCCCCATCGCATTTGATTAAACAAGACACAGAAACACAGAGATTGTGCAGTTGACAGTGAACACCACAAGAAAAATAGAGGGAACCCCCTATTGCACCCTCAGAACATTTTCTGACCATATTGTTTAAAAAGGAAAAGGAAAAAAACATTCAGCAACACTTAATTGAACCTCCCAGCATCTTTTTGCCTTGTTGTACCCCTACTCATGCTGATGTGTAAATTCAGACAGTTCACATAAAGCAGCTGCCTGGCATCTTGTTGAAAGTCATCCTCCTACTGTGAGCCCTGCTCTACAGTACAGAGAAATTGCAACAATAGGATCTTTTTCTCCAGATCTTTTCAATACATGACAGAGTAGGGATGGTCAGAAAGCAATCAGAAATAGATTCAGGATTATTTTCCATCTTTTTTCTTTGTATCCACTTATGAAATTTTCTAATATACTTGTAGCAACTCACAAAATGAGAGATTGCTGTTGCTTCTCTTTATCTCCCAGCAAATGATGGCAAGCGAGGAGCACTTCACATCTCCACAGCACCGAGCACCAGAGCCTGCCCTGCTGCTTCCTTCCCCTTCCCTGCTGCTCTAAGCTGTTTCCACTCTTAGTCTCCAGTCTCTGGTTTCAGCTTCCATGGCAGGCTTCATTTTTTAACAGAGCAGTAATTGTACATGCTAAGCATTAGAAACAGCAGCCCATTAACAACATAAAACAAAACAACTATAAGGAGACAAAACCAAACGCAGCAGCATGGTTAGGCCATCCCAGGTTCCAGTGCTCTAGAAGGAGGTAATAGAGGAGCTTCTGGTGAACGTGGTTTTTGTTAACAAAAATTTGCCAAAACTTTCTGGAAATGATGCACATTTCAACAAAGAACATTAATCGGGGTGGAATAGAAGAGATGTCCAGTAAATAGTTACTTCCACAGTGTGAAGTGCTTCAGCAGGAAAGGCAATCTAGGAAACACTCAGCATATTATTCAGTACATGCTCCCGAGATGGGGAAAATAGCATGTCATCTCCACATTCTCTGTTAGGAAAGGAATCACTTTGAAGACAGTTTCTCTTTCAGTATAGTGCCTTGACCAGAAGACTGAGTATTAACTACTCAGGAAAGCCTTGTTCTTCAGAACAAACAGAAACTGTTTTTAAATAAATCTCAGTTTCACCTTGACGTAGATATCTTCATCACAAAAAACCTCTGTGTCACCATCACATCTGTAAGGCCAGATCACTTCTTCTGTGGCTTCTATCTTTTACTGAAAGCTGAAGGTTTCACTGAATCATAGAATTGTTTCAGTTGGAAGAGACTCTCAGGATCACCAAGTCCAACCATAACCTAACTCTAGCACTAAACCATGTTCCTAAGAACCTCATCTAAATGATTTTTAAACACCTCAAGGGATGGTGGCTCCACCACTTCCCTGGACAGCCTGTTCCAATGCCCAACAACCCTCTCCAGAAATTTTTTTTCCTAACATTCAATCCAAACTTCCCCTGGTGCAACTTGAGGCCATTTCCTCTTGTCCTGTCAGTCACTACTTGGGAGAAGAGACCAACCCCCTCCATGCTACAACCTCCTTTCAGGTAGTTGTAGACAGCAATAAGGTCTTCCCTCAGAATCATAGTAATGCAAAGGCTTCAGGCCCTTTTTGACTTTTCATGAAGTATGAAACCAAGATGACATCAGCATGTAATTGAGCTTTAAGTCATCACAGTTTGCTTTATCCTTTCCTCCCCTATGATGTAGCAATGTTCAATGAAATTCTCCTGTAGCAGGGAGTCTGCCAGTTGTGTAGACAGTGAGAAATTCCATCTTGTATATCCTGTGGCTGGCTGTCTTCTCCATTGCCTGCTTTAAATTCTGGTGTTAGTTTAATGCATTGATCTTCATAAAATGAAATTAAATGAAAATAAAATAAAATAAAATAAAATAAAATAAAATAAAATAAAATAAAATAAAATAAAATAAAATAAAATAAAATAAAATAAAATAAAATAAAATAAAATAAAATAAAATAAAATAAAATAAAATAAAATAAAAACCTCCAAACCTCTGAAAGACTGAAAATTAGGAAAGACTCCTCTGGACTTCAAAGAACTTAAAGGCCAAGGAGTTAGAGACGTAGGAAGAACTTAGCTTATGTAATCTATCTAGCCGTAGAAAAGCTCTTGAGAACAATTATTAAGATTAAGGTAGTATGGCCATTTTACAAAATAATCTAAAATTCGTTCAAGATCTATGGGCTGCGGCTAACTGTACGAGGTTCAACAAGGCCAAGTGCCGGGTCCTGCACTCGGATCACAACGACCCCAGTCAGTACTGCAGGCTCAGGGAAGAGTGGCTGAAAAGTGCCTGGGGGAAAAGGACCTGGGGGTGTTGGCTGACAGCAGCTGAACATGAGCCAGCATGTGCCCAGGTGGCGAAAAAGTCCAACAGCATCCTGGCTTGTATCAGGAACAGTGTGGCCAGCAGGACTAGGGCAGTGACTGTCCCCCTGTACTCAGCGCTGGTGGGATCGCACCTGGAATCCTGAGTTCAGTTTTGGGCCCCTCACTACAGGAAAGACATTTTGGTGCTGGAGAGAGTGCAGAGGAGGTGACAAGGCTGGTGAGGGACCTGGAGCACAAGTCTGATGAGGAGCAGCTGAGGGAACTGGGGCTGTTCAGCCTGGAGAAAAGGAGGCTGAGGGGAGACGTTATCGCTCTGTACAACTGCCTGAAAGGAGGGTGTAGCATGGAGGGGGTTGGTCTCTTCTCCCAAGTAGTAAGTGATGGGACAAGAGGAAATGGCCTCAAATTGTGCCAGGGGAAGTTTAGATTCTATATTAGGGAAAGTTTATTCACAGAAAGGGTTGTGAAGCACTGGAACAAGCTGCCAGGGAAGTGGTGGAGTCACCATCCCTGAAGGTGTTTAAAAGACATGTAACTGAGGCTCTTAGGGATGTGGATTAGTGCTAGAGTTAGGTTAATGGTTGGACTCAATGATCTTAAGGGTCTTTTCCAACCAATATTCTATGATTTTATGATACTAAGATCACTAAACAAAAGTTCAAATATCTATCCCAAGACGTATTACTAGATCTTTATCCTGGTCATATTCTTTCCTACACATCACTATTGGCAACTGCTAGAAACAGCACACTGGGCTACAAAGACCTGAGGTCTGAACTACTTTGGCAGTTGTTCTGTTAAATCATTTTTGAAACAGCAATAACCTCAATAGACCAACACCGACATTATTCTACTAAATCAATTCCAAGCAAGCAACCAATTATAGCAATAGCTAAAAGATAAAAATCTTTGGGGATTTTAGCCCTGAAATTACAGATGCGTTAGAGAAAGTATTAATTCAGTAAGGTCTTTGTCATCATTATTTAATTTGCTTGAGGTTCTAGTTGAAGATCATTGGGATGCTTTACAATATAAAATAAATGTAATATATAATAGAACATGTTATAGAAGATAACAGTGTCAAGTGAAAATCTTCCATGTTAATAAATGCCTTCCACAATTTTTCCTCTTCTAAGATTTCCCTGAGATTTCTTATCCTGCCATTTACAAATTTCTATTCCTACATCTTTCTTCTTTCTATCACTTCTTCCTTCTTGTAGAAAACATTAAGCACATGAACTTTGGCCATCTCAGCCACTGGGCAAATCCTTAAATCCTTGCTGCAGACACACACACAAGAAAACCCACACCACATACCACAACTACCAAACAAAACAAGAAAAAACACCCAACAGATTCTTTACTCAATAACTCTGTTGTAAAATCTAATGAACATTAATAGAATAATATCAGTACAACACTAGTAGGAAATTAAATGCAAACTGAAAAATTTCTCATTAACTTGAAGCAGCATTATAATCTACATGATCAGAGTTGTGCAGAATCATTTTGAACACGTGCGTGAGCTAAATTTGTAAATTGTTTACTAAACTGCATTGAATATATGAAATAAAGACTTTCATAGAGTGTCTTGTAGTATTAGCATATATATAATTATATTACAAGAACAAAAGTGTTTTATTTATATAGTGTGTAACTATATGTATGTGTGTGTATATATATAGCCTTATTCTTTTTAGTTCAGGAAGCATTACAAAACAAAACTAATTACTTCAGATCTACAAAACTATTTTTTAAATTTTTTAATGAGCCAATTAAAAGATTAATGTTTTAACTTGGGAGGAAAAAAATCAGTTCTCTCTTCTTTTTTTTTTTTTCTTCCCTACAAGCCTGCCTGGAATCAGGAGTGTTACCTCAAATAAATGCAATTCAAGGAAAAAAAAGAAAAATCTGTATTCTTCAAAGATAACTGATTGATGATTACTGACCAGTCGATATGCAGCATGCTCTGTGTGACATTTGAAAAAGTATTTTAAATTTTCATTTTAACACATACTTCACTAGTAATGAAAAATGTGCTGTCACTGATAAGTGGCCTTACCAGAAGAGTTTGTGGTGAAAAGGCTTTGAAAGAAGGAAATGGAAAGGGTATGGCCTTTCATTACATTAGGTAAATCTATTTGACCACAGAGAGGTTGAGACTCTGCTGCTGAGGCTACAAGCTAAACAGGCCATCAACTTAATTAATGTATGACTTTTCAAACAAGGGCACATTTTAGCTACACCCAACGATCAATGTAATTCCTTTACAAGGTTAACCCTCTGCCACCAAAGCTGAGTTTGGCAGACAGCCCGCGAGCAGCACGGCACCACTGGTGAGTGTCTCCTCAACCACCTTGGGGGAGCAGCCAGTTCTCAGGCTCCTGATGGACAGCTGCAGCCAGCTGTGCACCGCAGAAAAGCTGCCCTGAGCCTGGCTGCCAGCTACGTGCCAGATGATTCCTTTCCCTCCAAAAAAACAGTGAAAACAACTGCCACTCGACTGCCTCAAAAGCCTTCCTCCCCTCCCCTGCTGCGAGAAAGGTGGCCAGATGTGGGTGATTAACAAAAAGATGTTTCCCACAGACTTCCAGTAAGCACATCCTGTACACTGACAAGTACATTACTCTATTCTTCAATTCTGCCTTAAGTCCCGTACTTCTTTCTGACAGCTCCTGTCTTGCATACCAACCCAATATTTTGGATTCCTGGTTGCAGTGTTGTCACAGAGCTCTCAAAAGCTGGAAACTGTCACTCATGCAAAAGTTTTGTCATGCAAGTTGGAACCGGGTAAAACTTCCTTGTTGCCTCCTTCCTTCCCCCCTCTCTTCCTCTAGCCCAAGATCCAGCTTTGCAGAAGCTTCTGCCAAGTTTCAGGAGTATTTGAGCACAGCTGGGTTGAGCCTCAGAAGACAAGGAAGGATGTGTAGACACTGATGGTAATTCTGCAAAGTAAAACCAAACCCCCATGAGAGGTTTTGCATCACCTCTGCTGTGCTCCTCCTCTGCTATATCTAATATAGCTTCCCAGGTTGTATGAGCACTGTTTTCAAAACTGCATTTTAGGCCACTTTTGCTGTTGCTAGAAACACAGCCAAAACATGCCTGTCTTTCTCTACGTGCAAATGGTTTCATTAAATTTCAGTTTGGTGAGAGTAAGCACAAGAGTACCGCTGAGAGAGAAACACCCCTGCACTGTAAGCCAGTTGCATTTTCTGGCACACACCAAGGACCTCGTCTGAACAGGGAGCGTACCTGAAACAGCTCATGGTTACCTTGTGCCCCACTTCTCCCTCTGGAAACTCTTGAACTGAGGGCTCACAGCAGAGCCCTTGTGTCCTGTGTCTAACAGTTTAATTTCCCATCTGGCTCCACTCTAAAATGCTGTGTCCACTACTCTTGCATTAAAGTTATGCTTAGCCTCAAGTACTGCTTTTCTTTTTCAAGCAAGATATTAATGGTTTGTTTTGCAGGTACTGAGTGGTAGAAGCACAAACCCAGATTAAAAATTGAATTATCTGAATAGAAGTTACACATTATGTGATAACCACACCTATGATGTGGGTGCTCAGCTTCCTTCTCACAGACAGTCTCAGAACAAATCACATGGGTCAAAGGAGCTACACAAGCCTAAATAAGAGAAAAAACCCGGTGCTGTGAACAGAATTTGCTCATCTTATTAGCCATTTATTAAATAATTAGTGTTACATGCATTATCTCTACAACATTGAACACGAACACTGGGATTATTTCCTACCTTTCTCTCTTTTTATAGGGTATTTAAAAACAAAATTAAAAAGTTTACACAATTTGAATTTTTTCTCTCTTCCGCCAGCACAGCAGAATCCCACCTGCCTACTCAATTGCCAACTGAGCTTCAGCAACCAACATCAAGCAATTTCCTTCTCTAAGAGTAAAATTGGGATTTTTCATAGTCCTGGTCTTTTTTTTTTTTATTATTATTTATTCCACAGAAGTAAACAAATGACCACACTTTGAGCAGGGAGAGCAGTTCAGACTCATCACTTCCTGCACCTCTGGCTGTTCACCACTCTTGCTTCTACCTCACACATCTCCACTTAGCCTTCTGATAGCGTCAGTGTTCATCCTTATCTCTCTCTCTCCCCTCAGGATTCCTACCTACGTTTGCTATGGCACCAAGGAGAGACACTATGGAGTCCCACAGTGCCACAGCACAAAGGTTCAGCCCGCCAAGCAGCCAGACAGTGTGAGGCAGGTCCCTGATGAAAGCCTTATAGATAAAATACAGAATTTTAATACATCTCTGACTCATATCCATAATGTAATTCCAAGTACCTCGGTCTCCTTGTACAACTAGGTCTGCTTGAGCTTGCTGTCTTTGAAAAAAAGGGTGATGGGGCCCTTGTGCCTGAGGAGTGATGCCCACCTAGACCACCAGTGCAACAGTAATGCAACTGAGAATGATAGACCCAGAGCTGGGGGTGGATCTGCTGCAAATTACAGGATTTTTAGGAATTCCTGGCATAATCTCAGCTCCTTTACAAGCATATTTCCACATAGCTCTTTCTCTCTGCATCATCAAGACTGGATTGGTCTGGCAAAGGCAGGTAGTAAATGCAATCCCACTTGAAGCCAAAGCTTTCTTAGTTTCTTTTTGACATAATAAGAATGGGTCAGACAAAGCACCCCGATTTACTCAGGTGGAGGGATTTTTCAGAGGGAAATGGAAAAGCAGTGGGTGTGGTGGCTTATGCTGATTATCATCTATTTATTTTGGAAGATAAGCTACTTATACATGGTATGTTTGGTTTGGATTAACTTGGGTAGAAATAGAATGACTGTCCACAGTTCAACTTTGACATGAGTAACTGGCCTTTGACAGGGAGGAGGGACATTGACAGAAACTGCCTGATGAAAGTGATCAGTCACAAACCCAAGTACTGCAGATGTTGCTCTGGGCAACAGATCATGGATGGGAAACACTGGCCAGAAATGGCCAAGAAGGTAGAGAAGAAAATATGAACTGTAGTCAGAACAAATGGAGAGCAGGGAAGCAAGGTTGATCGGAGGTACAAACAACTCCTGTTAATATAATTTGGTATGGAATGACAATGTTTGTACTGGGCTGAACTTGAGGAGAGGAAAAGGCAGACAATAGCACAAAGCTGTTGCATTGTTCACCCAACATGCTCTTTTCTTTCACTCGACTTACCCAGCTGATCATTATGTAACCAATCAACCAGGCTAATTTTCAGCCTGTCCAGGATATTCTTAATTTTTAGTTCTTCAAAGAATGTCATGGTTTATTTTTAAAAGGTCCAGAATATTTCTTGTGATTAATGTCTGGATTAGTCGTTGTTTTACATGGTAGATAGAGTTCGGTAACAAATCTTAATCCGACTGAAAAGGCAGCTCAACACAAGCAAGCTTTTAATTTAAGTATTTTAAAGGGTTATATATTCTTCCCCTTCCTTACAAATCTTTGGAGGAAAAATGTAGCAATGGCAGATGAAGTAGGCATGAAACACGTTGTTTTCTGTTCTGGGAAGGTCTGCTTAAAAACCGAGCAGATTTCAAAATGACAAAACAATTTTTCCTGGCAAGTTTGGTATCGGGCTTTGTTTTGCTAAACCTGATTATGTACTTTGGCTGCTCAGCACAAGCACATGTTCCAAACCAATTTAGTCCCTGCTCAGAATGAGTCTCCTTATTTGTCCAACAGCTTCGGAAATCATTTTTTCATGCTGACTTTGAGTGACTGTTTAGCACACACTGCAAAGGTATTCCAGGGACAACAGACCTCCGCAGCAACTGAAGGTCCAACTCACAACTCTATTTCTTCTTCGTCTTTTTTTTTTTTTTCCCCTCTTTCATTTTACTCTTCTGGTCAAGCTAATTTAATAGAGCTCTTGTGTTTTTTAAACCTGCTACCACATTGCCCATGTTCCAAGGCAAGAAATGTCAGTCAGTGACTGCATTGACTATATGGCAATATACCACAAACATGGACAAAAAGGTAAAAGAACATGATAGCCAGGATTTCAAATATAGCCCTCATTTCCACAAATTAATACAACATGAAAGTCTTCATATGTGCAAAACTCAGAATTAAAGATAGAAGGTGCCTAGATCTGTGAAACCTTTCCTGTACCCTCTTGTAAGATCTTGGCAAGATCCATTTAAGTGACTTTTAGTTCTCTGTCCAGTTCAGTTTCTAAATCCTGAATGAGATTTCTAGTGCTGCCTTCAGACAGGATCGACCTGAGGGGAAGAATGATACACAGGTCTCAATAGCCTCACAATTAGTAGACAACTTTTTGAGATTCAGGATGTTCTCATATTGGCAAAACTACTAAAACCTTGTCAAATAGTGCTGCATATTTGTGAACACACCTTCACTCACACTAAATACTCTCCCTCACTGGCATTCATCTCTTTCCCATGCAGTAAATATTTACTGGACATCCTCTTCCAGTCCTCCTGAGAAAAAACTTCAAGAACACAACACAGTCGTGCTTGATATGAGAGTAATACATCTAAATATGGGCACTTGAGAAAACAAAAAAACTAACAGACACCAAAACTGTCACCTGGTATAGACTAGGGGCCAAGGAAACCCATCTTTCTAGGATCAATTAAATGGTACTAGATGAACTGGGTCTCCCCATGTCTTGAAAATTCTGAGTCGCCAAACTGCTTAGTTAGTCACCTCTGCTGTACTCCCTGGCCATGGTGAACATCGTTGTCAGCTCAGGAAAACCCAGGCAGGGCACACTACTAGAAGCTTAAGACTCAGAAGTCAGCTAGAGACCCCTTCCCAGGCAATTTCATTGTCACAGCAGTGTCACTACTAAGTCTTATCAATGGGTTGGACAGGCCACCCAAGATAACCCATAATAGGCAGGCAGAAGCCATGCATACCAATGCTTTTAGCTATGCACAGTGACAGTGAGCGAACAAACTCTATTGAACATTTTGGCTGGTGCTAATATGACTTGGCTAATATGAGAGATTAACCTCACTCTCCTTCAAAACACCCCTCCTGCAAATGAAAATAAGTATAGCAACCTGCATAGCTCAAGCAAAAATCTTAAACAATAATGATTGTTGACAGATTGGCACTACAAAGTATCATACTCTGCTTTTTCTCACTCAATGGGAATGACAGATATTTCAGAGTTTCTGATTGTCTTTCACCCTCATGAAGGACAGAGGACAGACAGCCCTAGCACAAATAAAGTTGCTCCCTTTGCTTTCAAACACCTTAGAGCTGTTTCGAGAAGGAAAGATTCAAGTTTCCAGCTCCATTGACTCCTATGACAGATGAAGTGAGGGTTCTCTTAAAAAAAAAAAAAAAAAAAATTACTAAAAAATTAACCAAGGAAACTGAGAAACCTCCCTACAATGGAAGTGGAGGGAGGCAGAGATTGGCCATGCAGAACAAGAAAACTTCACTCCTCGACTTGTACCAAATTATCTGTGGATACAAGATGAAGAAAATACAAAATGGGTCCTACCATTCTCAGATCCACAAATCTGGTCACCATCAAGCTCTTGCAGAGCAGTATCAGAAATTTAGTGAAAAGCCATGGAGTTTACATGATTCTTCTGCAAGAGGAAAAGCACTTTTAGCCTGTTTTCATGAAAGCCATTCACTGAGCTCGGTCATATTTACATTCTGCTCTTCCTTCTAGAGCCACAGAGAACAGGGTCAAGGGATCAGAATAAGGCATCTAGAATAACAGTCCTCAGCAGCAGCACCTACGTATGTCTTTGCAGGAGATTACATGTGTGATTAACATTTCCAGGCCTACCCCATTGCCCACAGCACCTTCCACCTCCAGGTACTGAGCTGAGGGGAACAGATCAGTCATACTGACAGTTTCTCTAAACGTGACAGATTTCTGCTGCTCATGCATGAACTCGCTCCAGGATCTTCTTGTAATGTCATCAGGCTGAAATAAACTCTTTCAGTCCGAAGTAATAGATTATGTTCCTGCTGTCTCAGGAAGAAGAGGCCTGAAACAGATAATCTTCTATTGTTACCATGGCAATCCCACCCAGGACACCCTTTGGAGACAGGACAGGGCTTCACACTCAATCAGCTTCTCATTTACAAACTGTGGGTGCTTGGTTGCATTTTGCACCTGCTACAAAATGTGCAGCCTTTCCTCTCATCCAGGGAACTCCATCCCTGGGCTATGTCTTCTCCCATAGGGCAACATTTGGCCAGGCCAAACCCAAATTTATCTTCTCTAGAGGGAAGATGAAGGACAAGTAACGTTTCTTAACTGTCCATTGGGTTAAACAAGGTTGCACTCATGTAATTGAGTCTCCTCCTGTCTCAGCAAACTGCAAGTAATCATGGCCCACAGCTCCCTCATAGTTTTCTCAGATCAACTGACAGGACAGCATAAATCAACTTAATGACATCCCTGGTGCAGAAGATGCTACCTGCAAACTCCAGGAATTTTTCCATCAGGAAACTTAGCACCTCCTTACCTTGGCTGTAGCCCCCAGAAATCTAACTGCATTGGGGAGTCCCCAGGCAGCTCACCCAGTCACCAGTGGTACAGAAGTCAATCAGCCTTGGTCAGCAGTACCTAGTGCAGACAGCTAGTGTTTACTAGCTCTAAGGAATACATACTGTTCAAATAATTCGGAGCTATCATACTGCTTCCCTCATTATGCTACACAACATCTCAGACAATTTTCTAAGACTCAGCTTCATCCATGGCAGTTGGTAAGCTTTTAGGTCAGAGGCAATACCTTTCCATGGCCATCACCAGTTCTGATAGGGCACCTTGATGGTTTTGTAACACCAACAAGCAAACCCTGAAGGGTGAAATTTTCTCATAATAGTTTCCTTTCAGGCAGGGTGGAGGAAGAATAAGAAAGGAAAGTTACTTCAACATAATGGTAATTATTCACAGATATCACATGTTACTTGTTCCCTGGCTATCCGAGTCTATCCTGTGGGGTAGAAGGGTTGACAGAAGCATTTTAATTAGTTTTCTTACATGGAATAACTACACTTGTGCATTAAAAAGCCTGCCTAGAGAGTTTAACAGCCTGGGATGCAAAGCCTGCAGGATGCTCAAAGGAGACAGTGACACAGAAGTGAAATTTGAGGACAAAGGCAATGGACTGGCCCTAAAAGAATAATATCTGCTTCCACCATTTATTTTAATTTACCTTGAACACAAGGTAAGGGGGGACTTTTTACCAGGAAGTGAGGAAATTTGTCAAGATTGTGTATATAAGCATGGAACCATTCAACTACATGCCCTATAAATTTAAGCATGGATATTTACATTCTGCTTGCTTGAATGTTTTTGTTCTGTGGTTAACAACATCAGGCTTTCTTCTTATTCTGATAAACCCATTTCTTCTGGGGTGTTGCTACCAACTGACTATGTTATTGTATGCTTCATAGGTAGCTGCATTACAGTTGTGAGTTGACTGCTTCCTCAAAAACAGTTGGCTTTAGCCAGCATTAATGAAATGTGCTGCTGTAAGTTACAAGACACTGTCCCATCTGAATACACACAGTTGAATCATGAGCAGACATTCACCAGGTCTCCTAGATCAGGGCTAAAAACTTTTGCTCAAGCAAACGCATACCCAAGAAACTCGCCAAACTGTGTAAGGCATCCTTGTGTAGAATGAACAAGACAGGGTTGTGCAATCTAGCAATAATCTTTCCTTTTCTACTGCTGCAGTACGCAGGCACAATGTTCCCTTGTTAATTAAATGCAAGTCCTCTCTCTACCAAACACATATTTATTTCTAAGTATTTGTTCTCAAGCAATTCCAGGAAACAAGCTCTCCTTCCCTTCCTCCATCCTCCCACTTCCCCCCTCTATCCCAAAAGATGTCTTTTAATTCTGACCCTCCATGTATGTCCAAGCTAATCCATGAAAAGCGGTGCTGAGGGGAAAAAGCACGACAGCTCCACTTGGGGCCCAGGGAGTGAAGTCTTGCAGAGGAGCTTTTGTTGTTCCCCAGGTAGGATGTTTAGCTCTCCATCCATGCAGCCCAAATTCCTTTCTCACCACACCCAAGGTCATTTTAATGAAAATTCCTAAACCCATGCCAGGAGGATAGAATTGCTCCTAATCCTTCAGCAACACGTCATTTGATCCCGAGGCCCATTGGGGTTATTATTGTGTGTCTGCAGAACACAGCAAAGCAGACAGGAGTAGAAAAATGGCAACCACTGCAGGAGATCCGCTTCCCTTTCCCAACCTTTTTTTGAGATCATTTTTTTGTTGTTTTCCCCTCCAGAGCACATTCACCACCTGCCAGTTTTCAAGGGATAATGCCACGTTTTAAGTCACCCTCTGCCATTCCCTGGAAGCTGCACACGTTTTTAATGCAATTAATGAGGAAGTATAATTTTAAAGGCAGATTGTTTCCTCTGGTTTGCATTTTGAAAGGAACTGCATGTCTGTGTGGTCCATGCCTTACAGTACTGTACTGATGTTTTACATCTGTGTTCAAGCAATGTTTTAGCATCATGAAAAACAACAACAACAACAAAAAATAAAGCAAAATAGCATTTTTGACAGGATACAGAGGAGGGAAAAAGAGCTAGTGAATCCAGTACAACTGATTTTTTTTTCTAGAATTGACTTGACATTGACACAAAGCCCCATGTTTTACATAGAAATATTTTGGTTGATAAGGTAAGGTTTAGTTCTTCTCTATTTAAGTTGTCTCCCCGTGGCCTTTCTGAGCAGTAATTCCCCTTCCCTGTCATGCTGAGATCTGGAAATCCACTGCATCCTTGCCTTAGGACACCCCAGGCCTCACACAGACCTGCCTGCCTCTTCTCATTAGCACTACTTGCTTCCCTGGCACAGAGATTTCAGAGCTTTTCAACCCTGCCAAGTAAGATGCAGGCAGGCACATAAATTAGAAAATTTCCTCACTGGTATCCAAGAATTTGTAGGGCTGGGGTCACAAGCTATTTCCTACTCTCTCATCTCTTCCCAAAAGGCAAAAGCTCCCAGTGTATTTCCTACAAGGAAGTAGGACAGGGCATTTCCTCCTACAGCAAAGCAGTAGTAGCCTTGTGTAAAGGCTGCAACATCCATAAAACTTACTACAAACAAACAAACGAAAAACCTCTTTGAGCTCTGCAATGAAATACACCCAGTGGAAAACTTTCAGTCCAGGCCAGGAATGTGTCCCAGCTTGCTCTAGACCTGATCTGGACAATAAGGGACCAGTGCCCCAGAGCATCTGCTCTTCCAAATAGCTGCCTAACTCACATTGCCATGGGATGAGGGCTAAGCAGCCAGGTTTCGTCTTTGTGAATCAACAAATCTGCAGGCACTTAATTTTCTGAGCTGCAGTCAGCTAACACTGTATTGGCTCCACTGCATACTGGTAAAGAAGTGTCACTCCTAAATGTTATAAAAACACAGCTACTAATGGTACTTTGGCCCATGCTCTAAAAGGCAGCACATTTGAACTAAGAAGTTGTGCTACCCCAGCTGCTCTCCTCAGTGTAGATCCCCTAATTTGGATGTTACCATTGCACAGGTGAGCCTGTCCCTCATGCCACCACCCATTCCCAGCACTTGCTGAAATGCAGAGGAACAGGTTCAATTACAATAAATTTTATTTTATTATTTTTTCTAAAGCTAATAAAAAAATGTATACCTGCCCAGAATACTGGCAAACTGGTGGCCCCATCAGACTACTGCATTGTTACCAAGGCCTGAGGACAGAAGACATTTTTTCTATCATTTTACAATTGTTAAAACCTGAGATTGCTTCACAGTATAATTACAGTGTTTTCCCAAATACAAAAGTATTGCCAAAATAAACCTCTGGAAGTCATTGATACAAATGATGGAGAAGTGAGACACCACAGTAAAGATTATTTTACATATATGTATATATGTACATGCACACAAAATCTACTAATTTCTACCAAAACCGGCAGATCGGAGTGTGCAAAAATTAGTAGCTCTATGAATCCCAAAGTACTACCACATCCTTTGCCCACACATGGGGCACACCACACATATTATCATTCTCTGTCTTTAATTTAGTTTATTCACTACTAGCTTTCCCTGACAATTATTATTCTGTAAATCACTCTTGTTTTATATGATGTACTTCACTATTGACTAGAAAGAAACAGTAAATAGGGCCAAATCTACTGAGAAATGGAGCTAGAGTCAGGGATGATGTAAACACGCTTGGTCTGCCAATCCACCTTCTTCAATCCTGACCTGCCTGCTTCCATTATTCTAGGCCTGGGCCTGATCAGAGACAGTTCTTTGTGCCAAATGATTAGGTAATCACACTCACATACACGCAAACCTATGGAGAGGGAGGAAGGACAGAGAGGGAGGAAGGACAGAGAGGGAGGATTTTAAAACATTCATCAGAATTGAGTTTGAGGGGAGAAAATGAAAGCAATTTAATTCACAGAAAAGTGGCAGAGGATGTCATTGGGGGTGATATATAAAGAGTAGGTGGAATATATTACAGGGGAATTTTTTTGTGGTTTGTTGTTGTTGGGGTTTTTGGGGGTTTTTTGTTTGCCTGGTTTTTGGGTTTTTTTTGGTGGGGCAGTCTGGCTCATGTTATCCTGCAGGCGCTGTGCAGCATGATAGGAGACTGATTGATTGATCACTACTCAGCTTGTCAATGACCACAATGACCAGCATTATAAAGGCTGATGTAACCCCTGTGGAGGGACTGTGCAGACAGACTTGACTGATGGATTGAGTATAGCAGAGTCCCACACTAGTGTGAATTGTAAAGGTTAATGCCATACCACATAGGGGTCCTCCTGATTGATAGCATGTTTGACTGGTTGGAGCCCACTCCCACAAGGATCACAATTCTGGGAGTTTATGGCACGCTGAATTCCTCAACCTGACACAAAGCCAGGGTCCAGTTCACATGGTTCTCTTACATGCTAATCAAGAAGGTTAATTCATGACAGGTGAGCATTGCTGCAGTTTTCTATTTTAAAGTAAAATGAAGAAATTACTTAATGTGGCACATATCTTATGGATGTCTGCACAGTTTTGGGACAATGTCCTGCTAATACAACATGTGCAATATCACTACTTGGTTCACAAAGGTACATTATAAAATCCCTCAAGAAAACTTCAAGTAGTCAACCTTTTCCTCAGATCAAGCTGTCTGTCTTTAGAGACTGATTCTTTCTGCTGATGAGTGAGCCCTTGAGCCTCCAAACTGCATTGTCTCAGTATAAAACCTGTTATTGTCATAGAATTAGGGTAGCTAATACTGTCAGCTTTGTGCCTCTCTGTCTTACTGCATTCCTACCAAAATAAAATGAGAAAATGTAGTAGCAGGAAATAACTGTGTATGCACACTGACCAGTTATTCTCCCAAGATCGAGTAAGCTTGTAGGATAAGAACATTCTATGTAATTGATAAAATAATAATAATGTGGAGGAAATTTACAAAAGTATCTGAAGGACGGGTTCTGTAGCAGGAAAATATGTTTTGGAGCACACCTGACTTTGGGGTCCAAAAAAACTTGAGTCCATTAAATTACATCATTTACTGCTGCTACTGTTATTATGAAAGAGGATGATTTCTATCTCATTGGGCCCTTACAGTTTCAATATCTAGTTTTCTAGAATGTATTCAAGAAACAAATAGAACCTTTTCCTTTTCAATACTTTACCTATCAGTTAGTGTGATTTTAATTTAATTATTGTGATGTAGAAATTATGGAAATTATATATTCACCAAGGCAAGTTTACCTGCTAAGATAACAGTTTGTATGTTATTCGCCTTGGTACGTGGTCGTCTTGGAGGAGGGAAAGAAAGAATTCTCAGGCACTGTGTAGTGTGAGCCTTTAAATTTTTTGGAAGTGAAAGTACAGAGCCTAGAAGATTTTTATGATTTTTCTTCACTGCCCACATGAACAGAAGTCCCATGGAAAGTCTCTGCACTATATTTGCTGATGTGCATGATTTATTTTGTATTGAGATCTTTCAAAATCCCAATGAGCAAAGTCATTCACGGCAGTATTGCCCATTATTGGCAAAGAAATAGTGCAAATCAAGTACAGATATTGCATATGTGTATTATGAGTACAGCAATATATTGCCAGAATCCTTTCAAAATAAGAAAGAAAACAGTCGCCACAGGCCTTACGCAGAACAGAAAATGCAGGCTGAAATCACAGCTAAATCCTATGTAGCCTCCGAGGTTACCTAAAGTCCCAGTGATCTTGCTGCTGGTGGGGCACTGAAGAGGGAAGAGGAGGAAATCCCCACCTGGATTTTTTTGGGCCATTTCATTACACCCTCTGAAAAGCCAGACAAAATCCAGAAGAACAGCAAGTTGGAAGACACAGGCATTCCCCCATGGGGTAACATGCTCTATTTGGCAAAGTAACAACAGCTGCACAAGCATTAAAGGGAATGGTTCTGCTACAAAGGAGCAAAGCAGCTCGGGCCATCTTGAAACATAGATGTGGATGACATCCTTGGACAATCACACAAAAAAGCAATGACAACATTTGCCTGTCACCAGATAAGCAAAAGACAAGCTGCAGCTGGAAGGGTTAGTTAGCTGGAGACCCAAGAAAACAGTTAAAATAACCAGCATGTAGCACCAGACCAACAGGCAGCCTCCCTTCCTCTGAGACAAATGACCATGGCCAGGATCAATGGGAGGTGGAGGCTGGTGGGAGGAGGAGAGGTCCTCATGGGAGATATCAGAAAAGGAAGCTCCTGCCTACTGCAAGAATACCAGGTGTGGTAGAAGCACCTATAACCTGGTCGGCCTCCAGTTCTGGTTTAGTGTTACTACAAGAACAAAATTCTATTACGCCACAACTCAGCTCATGCTATAAGAGAACATTGCCTACTTTAACCACCCATAAGATGTTTCCCATGCCAACACTTTTTGCACAAGATGTCTTAAATTTTGCAGAAGCAACCCTTCACCACATGTAAGGATTTTCCATGCTGGGGAAATTCCTTCCTGAACAGAGAAAAGATTTCTACCTGGCGGTTTGTTGCTACAGAGGCCTTTACTGGCTTGCAGACACACATTTTAATGATGAAGAGGGCCCAAGAACCTGTGGATTCACTGCAGATATTTTCAGTTTTACCTCAGTAATACCTAGTATTGACACTTTTTTATTTAAAACACAAAAGACATGGCTCTGGCATCCAACAGGCACCCACACATTCACAAGAAAAATTGGCAAGTAGCCCTTCAGAAAGAAACAACCACTGCTCCTCCCGCACTACCTGTGGTAGCCAAGGGCTGGACCTTGGGCATGTTGCAGTGGCACACGAGCAGCCAGGCAGGTACAGCATGCTGCTTACCCATCCGTTCCAAACACGGAAGGATAAACCTTTTCATTGGAGGGATAAGGTTTTAAACATTTCCTTACTCGGTTAAATCTAGCAGTTTTGTTTAGTTAAATTCCCTCCTCAGCAGCCTTACCCGGTTGACCGCCACATCATATGTTCCAGCTGTTGACTGAGACCACAGTTCCCATACTACTCATCACCCACATGAAAAAATACAAAAAAACAACATCAAAACAAAACAACTCCACCTCCTAAAAGACACTATAAACTCCTGACACTGCAACCCTAGCACAAATAACTTAAAAATTTAAATGGGAGACAACACATTCAACTGAAGCCAGAAGGTCTCAGCTGGTAAATCAACCAGGTAAAGAGGAACCACACATTCACTGCAGGAGAAGTAGCCAATAGCAACCTATTAGTAGTGTGTACAGTTGCTACTGTGATCTCTGAGTTGCAATATGTCTCTGAGTTCAAAATACCAGTTGAGTAAACCCTAGTGATATTCTAGAACTCCATTGATTCTGTGATCACTCATCATTTTAATGAAGGGGCAGGTGGCATTCATTTTCTTTTGTCTGGAGCAGAGGTAGGAATTTACAGAAGAGGATGACCCAGCAGAACACCAATGGGAAGACTTGTAATTGCATTAAGAAATGCAGCTAGGATCTCTTACTACATAGATACATATTTCTGCTCTATTAGAAACTAAGACACAAATTCTAATAACACATGGTAAGTGGAAAATTATATCTGAGTTACCTATTTCCACTGACTCTAATGTGAACAAAAGGGCAAAGACTGTATAGAGAAAAATGAATAATGGTGCTAGCATTCCACGACATGGAAAGATGCACATATTTCAAGTTGTAATGTTTAGAAAAATAGGGGTTTATTTTGAAGTCATTGCCCTAAGAGACTGATTACCATCACTGATATGATTTATGTAACCTCACTACAGCGGTTTAGGTGCACACAAGTTTAGGAACATGCATGGTTTAAAAGAGAGAAAAACACGTACTTAAGTATTAGTGCCTTTACAGAAACAGCAAAATCTTGACTTTCATTTTGCAAGACAGTTATTCTGGAAACAGTTATACCTTTATGACCAACTAAAGCCTTACTTTAATTTTGAAGTCCTTGTACTGTTCCAGCATGTGTCATACAGGAGCATTTTTGGACATGGAAAAGACTGTGGGCAGGTCATACATTATTTGTGCTGAATACTCAGAAAGGAAATGTGACAGAATCTATCAAACTGATGTATGACTTCTTTGCCATGAGTCAGATACACTCTTACCTCCATGTTTGTATTCCATTCCTCCCACCAGTAAGGGAAAAGAAAAAACAACAAACCCACACCACACACTTCTCCATTCCTGTACGGAAATAGGCATTATTTCCACCCTGACTCACACCTTGTTTTCACAACTCTTTCCAGATGAACAGTATGAAGATGCACACAACAAAGCCTAACTAATTGCAAATATTCACTTTGCCAGAGTATCTGAATCCAACACTTAACTAACACACTTTGCATTATTCCCTTGCTGTAGATACTGCTCTTCCCTCCTACACAACAATATTCTCCCATCAAGCTTTATTTTTGTAGCTGTGTTATCTTCTTCACTGGAAGATCTGATATAGCACGATGAATTCTCTTGTTTCATGTACTTCTAGATGGTCCTGGCACAACCAGAGGCTCTTTTCTTTTTCCACTGAGAGGCTTTTGAATGTTTCTGTTTCCCAGTCAATCTGGTCCGCAGGCAAACTCCAGCAGTTGCAAAGCTAAATACATATATGCTTCCCCTCAGCTAGCATGCCATGTAGTCTAGAAAAATTGCATTGTGAGTTAAATACATGTAAGGAGTATGGCTACTCATTAGAGTGAGAAAAGCTTGATTCTATATCTTCTGCCCAGCTCTGAGCCACGACTTGAACCTGCATCTCTAGAAGGTGCTCAACTCCAAAATCTGTTTCTTATCCTATTATCCTTCTGCTTTGTACAAATATGCCAACATTCAATGGATATCCATATAACCACATGAATACCTTAATGGTGATATTGGTCTCAGGTTAGCCCATGTCTTTTTACTCAGCATCTCTTACTACCTTTTTTGTCGCAATTTATTCTACCTGTGGCTGGATCCTCCTGCATTCCAGCCTCAGGTTGATAAGAAGCCTGGATACCTGACTTAGAGCTGAGGATTCCATGAGGTAGCAAAACCTGAGGTGCTCAACTGCCTTCCTGCTCTCCCCGCTCCCTCCCCTTCTTCTAGCAGAGAAGGAATGACCTGTAATACACCTCCAGGAAGAAAACAGATGAAATTAATGGTTGCAACTGGTATTTTTTGTTAATTACAGTCCCATAAACGCAAAAGGCCTGTTTCAGCAACTGGGTTATCATTGGAACCCAAGACTTCCTTTCACAAATACCAAACAAACAAAAAAAAATAAAAGCAGCTTTTATCCTTGCTGAAAAGAAAATCAAAACAATATTACAAAAATAAACTAAAAAAGAATGCCTTACCACATCTTCTGACATTGTTTAATGAATTTTGTAGTGACTATGTTAAGTGAAAGGGGCTTCTCTGTTCTCTGAATGGCATTTGAAAAGAATGTAGCTAAGACCTGGGTGGGGTGTGGGTGGCCTCCCTGAAGATATTTTCCTTCTCAATTCACATAGCTACTCTGTGATCTTCCTTCCTGTAACTTAATCACTAAACTAACATCAAAAGACTCCTCCTACTCTACCCCAATGCATCACAGTGTTGACCCTTTCAGAAGACATCAGCAATCAAATTAATTTTTTCCTCTTCATGTTCATTTCCAATACAGTTAAGGGAGCGTGGAGATCTGCACTTAAAACAAAGAGGTGAAGCCTGGCTTTTGGCCAAGACATGTTTGGAAATAAGTGCCAGTGGGAACATCTATGTTGGGGCTTCTTTGTTTCACTTTTTCCAAATGAAGTACTTGAAAGAAGTAAGGGTTACCTTCATTTAAACAAATAAACACTGAAGGAAAATGACAAAGCCTGAGGGACAGAAAAAGGGAAGTGATTTGAGGATATGACACTTGTGCTTTTTTTTTCCCCACACCTTCTCACTTGTGACAAAACCTAACTCAGTGGACATCAAAAGTTACAGTCATCTCTTGGCTTTTTGATAAATGGTATGAAATTAAGCTATAAACTATAATCACCTTTGGACACTTAGCTACGTAACTAAAAATCACCACTTCAATTGGCACAACTAGCAGTCTCGTCAGCAACATTACTAGAAAGACCAAGGAGTGGCCAGCCTTTTGCCTGGGACCCCTGTTATCTGCAGTCCTCCACACAACGCTGGCATGGCAGCACAAAGCATTTCCTTCCCCAGCGACCACATTGTGCTTGTCCCAAGGCTAAGTTTCAGACACCAGACAGAAACATGGACATCATGCCTCCAGCTACTTTCTGATATGATTTCTCTCTTGCTTTCCTGTACTCATGGTTTCATGTCTTCTACATTCTTCTTGCTATCCGTGTTTCTAGTATGGCACTAGTGCCACAGCAGCTAAAGATTTTTCCCTCTGCAAAGGAGCCCACAAGCTATTATTTCCCTGCTACTGTACTGGAAAGAGACACTGAACATATTCAGCCCTTTTCAGCTAAACAAAGAGGGCATTTGCCAGGGTTTCAGGATCAGGAGTGGGCATTTGAGGTGAATCTCTCCATCCTCCCTACTTAACTGCACTTTAGTTTATACTGCAAAACTTTCTCAGAGCATGCAAAGAGGCTCCTTTTGGTGGAAAGCAGAGAGAGAGAGAGATGCTCCAAGTGTACACCTAGTGTGCTTCAGTTGCTAAAGCAGATTTATTTCGTAAGACCTGACTAGAACTAATCTACAGCACATGAAATTTATTTAAGGAAGATGAAACCTAACTGGGACATGCACTCCAGGAATGCACCTAGCACAATTCACAAATAATAGACACTCACTGCAGACTAGAGCTAGTCCAAAGTGAATCCCCCTACAACACACAGATTGTGTAGACGTCTGCATCCCAAGCACTATTTCAGTTTACACATTCCCACCAGGACACCTAACACAGTCAGGACCTGTGGCACAGAGCACTGTTTGGCACCCGGTCTCTCTAGCCCCGCTTTAGAAGATCCAGGAATTGGGACACTGTAACAGTCGACTTGAAAGTGACTCCTCTCCTCTTCTGTCTCTAACCAGCTAGGAACTCTGGCCTGATTTTACAATTGCCATTTTGCAACATTCAATTACTAGCCAAAGAAACAAGCAGGAGTAAAACTGAGGATAAGCTTAGCTCCCCTTGGCAACACTGAAGAGACAAATCACAAGTAAGAGCCAGAACATTACCTCACCATCTCAACATATGTTGATGCAGGCTCTAACAACATCTTCAAGCCCCTGGTTTTCCCTGTGTCATTATACTTGTGTCTCCTTTCCCTTGAAGCTATGGGGAACACTTTTTGGCTAGATTCTGTTGGCAGACTGAATGTCAGGTGAGATATGTGGGAAGGGAAAATACCTTCTTTGAGAATCATACTAGTTGAGGACTAATAGCCCAGTGGTCTCAAGATTTGGGTGGCTCTGCAAGTACAAACTGGCAAAATTTAATTTACCAGAATGTCGTAAGCAGCTATGCTATCAGGTGGCAAATGAATGGGGATTTTGCAGACCTAAATGGTAACTCCTTAAGTATGCAAATATGGAAAAAGAGACTAAAAGTTGAAGACTGCTATATAAGCTCTGATCAAAGGTCTATCATGTGCAATTTCACGTCTATGACAGCTATCAGTAACATATATTGATTGCAAAATACGAGCATTGGAAAAGTAATGATACTTTTCTGGTATCCTCTCCCAGCCCGAAAATGAGTTACAGGTCAGTGTCTTCAAGCCAGAAACAAGATCTTAAGTGCTTTTTTCTCCATTAATTTGTTTAGTTGCTGGGAGGGGGAGGGCGGTTAACTGATATTGCAAAAGGTCGTACATTGCCATTGGCAAAACTTAGAAATCAACCCAGAAGTCCTGACTTGCTGTTATACCGTCTTCCTTTATTTCAGAATATTTTACTGTGTCCCCAAAGAAAAATAATTAGAGAGTCGAACTATGTATTGTTAGTTCATTTGTGGTTAGTAAGCAATAAAGGAAAGCACATAAGGAGTTGTTTTGTGTTCAGTGTAATATATTTCTCTTCTATTCATCTAACCACCAAATAACACCTCCACACCTTAGGCTTCATATTATCAACATTGGATAGCTATTGAGTTTATAAGTTGCCTGATTTTTTTCTAGTGGTTGGCTAGGTACATTGTATTTCATTAGCTCAATGATTTCAGGATTTTAGCTTTGACATCCATAAGCAAGTCATGGGTTCCAAGATCATACTGCATTAATTTTTGCATATTTAAGCAAACAGATTTCTAACATGGATTTTAAATCACCATGTGTGATGTGACTGGCCAAGCATATATTCTGGATACTATTTTCTGCTTTCCTGCCACTGCAATGCCCAGAAGGGTGTCAGGAATGTAGAAAACATTGCTCTTTGAGCTTGCGTTAGATGTTTGTGACCAAATATAGAAGAACTAGAGCACTGTGCTGTGTAGTTTTCAGGGGGTTTTATTATCTTAAATAGTTTATATATCAAATGAACTCTACCACCCATAACAGTGCTGTCTGTCAGCTTTTTATTAATGTGCAAACATAACACTTGCATAAAATGTAATCCTTAAAAGCATTGTATGGTCTTAATTTTTGTTTGGAGAAGAAGCTCCTTAACAATTTTCAGAGATGCTGTCATAGGAAAGTACTGGAAATCTTATGCCTGTCTTGCAGGTGACCAGACTATGTGCTTCTGAACTCTTACTACAGTTTACAGTGGCATCTGCAAGGAGTAGAATTAAATGCTTCTAGTTCACTCAGCTACACTTTATCAACATATCAATGAAAGCTTAAAAGCCTCTTTGGGGAATTTATTCTGTTTCTTCCATCATGTAAAACTACCACACAGAGCATTTAGAAGAGACAATTCAAGATCTTGCCTTACCAACATGTCAGGTTCTCCACTGTGAAAGACCTGTATAGAAACACCTGATGTTCACTCACCTTGACAATTTCTTATTCAGTGCACGGTATATGGCATTACAGCAGCAAGACATGTAAGGTTGGATGTGGTTTCCAAAGGCAGAAGGAGTAGGTGGAGCTTACTGCTGGCAACAGAGAGTATGGTTCTACTTATGCAAAGTCCTTGGGGGTTCTGGCTCAAATAAGGTTTTTTCCTCCCTTTCTATGGTTTCTAGGGTTCCTTCCAGGAAACATCAGTTCTTCCTCAGAATTAGGCAAGGAAGTCAGAAGGGAATAAGAAAAAAGGGGCAGAGCAATAGGGAAAGCAGCCAAATGCACCTGGTGATAATAAATAGAATTGGGTAATTCTTCAGTTATTTTTCCATAGAATATTAATTTTCCCAGAATGGCAAAAATATCTCAGGCTATCTGAAAAACATGAAAGCAACGAGGATGGAGCCAGGCTCTTCTCGGTGAAAACCAATGATAGGACAAGGGGTAATGGTTACAAACTGGAACACAAAAGGTTCCACGTAAATTTGAGAAGAAACTTCTTCTCAGTGAGGGTGACAGACACTGGAACAGGCTGCCCAGGGGGATTGTGGAATCTCCTTCTCTGCAGACATTCAAAACCTGCCTGGACACCTTCCTGTGTAACCTCATCTGGGTGTTCCTGCTCTGGCAGGGGGATTGGACTGGATGAGCTTTCAAGGTCCCTTCCAATCCCTGACATTCTGTGATTCTGTGAACTTGTTTCTGAACTCATATATTTTCAGTAGTTTGGAGTAATAAAAGGTTAGAATTACACAATGGTTATTGCACCTTCCTTTCCTTTTGTTCACTTAAACTTGGGTTTCTCAAAATTTACTTCGCTTCCTGCAGCAAAGAGAACCCAAATTATGATGCTCACCTTGTGGTAAATAATTTCTAGCTATGAATGTTTTCGATCCATCCTGATGAAGCTAAGACATAGCAAGATGAGTCAAAAGGCTTTCTAACTCTCCCTTTGGGTAATCATCAGGGGATGACTTACCACTGCCATAGGCCTTGTTTCAGCACTGAGGTAACATCAAAGAAGAGCAGAGCTTGAGAGCAGCCTGGTCATCAGCACATTTGCTCTTGGAGAAAGAGGAGTAACAACCTGTACCAGTCTGGCAGAGGAGAAGTCATGCCTGGACCTCCCACAGTTCAGGCAAATGATCCAAAACCCTCCACAGTCACAACATAAATCTTAAAAATCCAGTCCTTCATTTCACTTCCAAGTGCTAAAAGCATTTGTGTTGGGGGAGGAGAAGGGGAAGACTGGCATGGGTACATATTTCAGATAAAAGAGGGAGAGAGGGTATTCAGGTGCATGGTCCACACAAACCTTCATCAGTGTGATAGCTAAAAACATCAAGCTCTCTTGTTCTGAATCCTTGCATGGAGATCAGCTGCATCTTCTCAAAATATCTGCCAAACTTTAAACTGCATCTACTCATTGGAAAAGTACAGTAAGTGCTCAGAACAATGGTTGCTAGGTTAAAAAAAAAATCCATTTTGTTGAAAATCCTAAAATTTAGTTTCATTCTGATTAGGAATGAAAAATCCATAGAAAGAAATTCTAGGGACAAAAAAAGTTTAACTCAAAACACTTCATATTTTTTTTTCCCCTATGGCCTAAACACCACAAAGTACAGATTCCACATTTTGTAAGTATTCTGAAATGACTCCATCAAGGTTTTGCCTCCTAATGATAAAAAAGAAAAGGCAATTCAACCTCTTTTTCTTTAGAATGCTTCAATGGAAACAGCTTCACAACCTGCCTCCTTTTCACTAAAACTAAATTTTCTGTGGGAACCCAAATGATCCTAAAAAGAAAAACAAGTGAAAAAGAACATCTGAGCTGTATTTCTAAGTTGCAAAGTCATCTGTCAGTAACAGTAGGATCTACTGAGGAAAATTTTTGGCTGAACAGTCTGGCAACCTTGTTACTGCACGGTCTGGGATGGTAGTCATTTATAGGTGCTGTGTATGTAATGAAACTATATAGTTATTCTGTAGGCCTCAGCTAAACAGAAGTGTCAGTGGGGAAGGAAAAATACAGCAAATGCTTGGAGCAAAGACAAAATGATCTCTGCACGATTACCTTCTAGAATTGTTTTAGCAAATCAGTTTTCTCAAAGGCATGGTAGTAGCAAAGGAACCTTTTATACAGATATTTTTCTGCTTTAGCCAAAGTTGAATTAAAATATTCACCTCAAAATCAGGACTTGGGTTATTGAATTACACTCAGATAAGCAAGTCAAGGATATAATACCACAGGCCACAGAGCCATAAATGTCATGGCCTCAGATGCTTGGAACCTGCAGATATTGCAGCCTGAGAAGACACTGAAGATTTCTTGAACAACATGCAAAGATGATTCTCCTAGATCACTTGCTAAAAAGTTTTGAAAAGTAAATGTGCAAGAACTGTAAGTCATACATAGCTCATATTCTGAATCATAATCTTCCTCTCCTGAATTATTTGTCCACCAAACGGTACTTTAATTCCATACCTAACAGAACGCCAATTAGAATGACAATAAAAGAGGGAGAGTAACAGTAAAACAAATCTTCTCAAACTAGAAAATGCTAAATTATATTCAAGGCAACTATGTACAGTACTGAACTATCTTCCTGAGTAATTCCACACACTGAACTGCTTCAAAGGCAGGATCACTATTTCTGAAGGAAGCATGTATTTTCTGCATTTTCCTAAAAATAATTTTTTTAAAAGTGGGATTTGCTTTAATCACAGGGGTATTGGGTAAGATTTGAGATTAGCAACTTTATGAGTAAAGGACCTAGGAGTACCAAAGTAAGGTATCTGCAAGAACATGCTGCTGTGGTAAGATTTCTACCATTCACACCAGGTTTGTGTTTGACCCAAGCATCTTATCTCTGCTTGTCTATGTAACAGGTCAATTGTTTGGTTAATCCTTAGTACCCTTTGCAACCTAGTCCTGGAGTGACTGATCTAAATCTCTCCAGGAAGAGGAGCTCTATAGATCATGCTTCCTACAAAGCTTTTTACACTGAAGGTACAGATCTTGTGAGGCTCTGCCAAGCAGAATAGATTTCCCAAAGCCCAAGAAAATATGACACTACATAAATATGTACATCAATGGATCTTGGAAGGATCCTATATGGAAAGTCAGCAGGAAGACCCAAAATACAGGGTAGAAAGTTCACATTTTCTTACACTGATCAGTTTGTCATAAACTCAAGTTAGCTTGGTGTTTCAGCTGGGACATTTCAACACTGCATTATAGATCTTGTCCCTAAATGGTTTATGCTCATGTTAAAATTGAAACTCAGTCATATTCACATCTGTTTCACGCTGACCTCACCAGCTCTTATTTTGCATGGTACAGTCCCATACATTTGGCCTCAGTTCCTATACACTGATGACTGCTATTTGACCAGACAAGAGTGCAGTCACGTGCTTAATGTCAGTTACAAAACTTGCAAAAATGCAAGCAGTTAATCCAGCAAGGGTCCTGTTGTTGCAGTTTTTACAGACCATCAGGAAAGTCTGTCTGCTTATGCCTTAGTGGCTGCAGATCCCTCTTTGCTGTGGTGTCAGCATGAGCCATGCTGCTACCTCCCACTGGAGATCCACACTTTGTGAGGCCCACTGTTCTCTTTCCCTGATGATGTCCATAAGTAGATGCTAACTTGCTTTCCTAATACTGCCCCATTTTTACTATTCTTTTAAATGGCCCTATGAGATAAAGACCATTACTATTAGCTGACATTAGATGGCTAATCTTGAGACTTGAGTTAGTCTCGGTGAAGAAAACAAATATTGCATGTGTTCCATGTCATACTCAGTAAGACAGAAAATACAAGCACCATCATTGATAGATGAAGCTCTCAAGCAACAAGAACTCATTTGTCCCTTATCTGTATAGGCTTTCACTAAGGAAAGAAATCCTACAACAAAAGGGCAGCCTCTGATCCAGAGCAGTTATCAGCAGAGAACTAACCTGAAAGTCACACACACATTCTCATGGAGAAGGTGGCTGATATTTTTGCAAATGCTGTCCACAGACTGTTGCTATCTACAAGTGAGAATCACTCCACCTTTCTTTCACATGGCAAGTGATAATTATGACATTAGGAACTAGACCCAAAAGAAACTAGCACTGTGAAAACACAATGTACATGTTTTTCCATATTCATTGTAAGAGTGACAAATGTAAAGAAAATTTTTTTTAAATAGAAGCTGGTTCTTCCTCCTCTCCAAGAATACCTTTTTGGAAAAATGGGGGTGGGGTATACCTCCACAGGCAATTTTTGTTCTTCCCTAAATCAAAGTACTTCTTTTCCCATTTAAGTGCATAGGACACTTCTCTTGTGACCCCCATCCCCCTGAAGCCCTCAAGTGTTAAACCATAAAAAGCTGAAGAAAAGCTAAAGTTGCGGTGGTAATAGAAACAAGCTTCATACTGATTCTTCTTGTAGCTTTCTCTGTTTGCAAGCTGCGCGCTACCATGCATCCTCACCTGGCTGTCGTTATTCAAGCAAATATCTTACACTTGTATTGTGAATACAAAATTCCTGTCATAAAAGTTCCTTGCAAAAGGGCATTTTGATCAATTTTAATTGCAGTTTGGCCACATCCTAGAATTGCTGCAGACTCTGAAGCTGAGGACAGTGGATAGCAGCAAGGTCTGTGTGATTAGGCTGACATACACCAACACTGTCACAATGATTTCTTTTTTCCTGCATCATCGATTCTCCCATAGTAAAAACTGTATTCTCTGTGTTGAAATAGTTTCTTCAGACATCCCTTCTTCTGCAAGCCCCTCTTCCTCAGAAAGTGTCCTGAACTTTCGCGAGTCATTTGCCCATTAGAAAAAGAAAACTGGGTTCAGAGCTGTAAAACAGCAAGTGTCATATCAAGAGAAAGAATTTGTAGCAGATACTGTGACCTGACTGGTTTATTTATCAGTATCAAGTGCAATTGCTAGTCTCAGAGATAACATTATTGAAATTCCAGCACTGCATGAACAGCGTGCTGCAACTTGCTTCCTAGCACAGTTTATCACTAAGTAATTCTTACAAGAAATTCAACATACTTCTGTTCAGAATTGGAAAATTTTTATTCCTTAGACTCAGAATTTAGGATTCCAGAAGCAACGTGAAAGTGTTCGGGCATCTGTAGGGAAAACAGCCTTTCTCATTTTTACAAGACAGAAAAATCACCACGAATAGAACCTATCTCCAGTTTCACAAGCGGCTGGTGCAAAGAAAATTGGCAGAGGATTTAATTTAATTTGACAGAAACGTTTCTGATGCTAGTAATTCACTTATACTCTCCACAAAACAAGCCACAATTTGCCTTTCATTCACAACTGGAAATAAAAAATTAAACATCAAGAATTCAAACACATTCACTTTAATTACTATGACAAAGGATGTTTCAGACCATTACAGATGTGCCCAGGAAGGAGCATTTCTGCAACAGAATTTCTCCTCTCAATAACTGAAGCTCTTTAAGAAATTCAATAAAAGGCAAAAGAGAATTAAAATTAAAGTTGGGGAAGAGAGAATATCCTGGAGGGGAAGCGAGAACAAAAACATGCAGGCTTATGCAGCCAGCCATCTGCAAAGCTGAAAGTTTCACAAAGAAAAAAGAGCCTCTACTGTTCCTGAATCAATGACTTCCCATTTACAAGCTAGCTGTATAGAAAGAGATTCAAAATGGCTCTCAAGGAATTCATGCCAACCATGAAGTCTGTTTTCTCGGCTTCATTCTCCCCCTTTTCTTTCACAGTCACAAGGATATAAGTATTTATCAGTTCTGTACCCCTGCCAGGATACACTGGAATGAGTCAAAAGGACCTGGCACTGAATCACAGGGATTTGTGTTGTTAATAAATACAGCAGGCCCCATCCATTGTTGATTAATTTTGACTGAAATTTAAACACCAAACAACAAACACTCTTCTGAACTGTTTTGGTACCCATTAGTTTGATGTGTTTATTAGACAAGACTGTATTCTTTCAAGTTTATTAACATCAGATTAGAGTATCTGCAAACAAATACAGTTTATTATTTAAAGGTGTATGCACCATACACTAAAATTTTTTAGATTTGACAATAAATCAAAACAAAAATCCCATAACAAAGTGTAGGTAGGATGAAAAAATCCTAGTTAATATTGAAGAGCAGAATAGTGCCAGGCCTTCACATTTTCAGAAGTCTCAGCTTAGAAGATCTAGAATGACATTTCTGGAGTAGCACGAAGATTTAAAATAGATAGATAGATAGATAGATAGATAGATAGATAGATAGATAGATAGATAGATAGATAGATAAGCTAGGGAGTAACTATAGAAATTGCATTAGTTCACAGAAGTTCATAGTAAATAAGAGAGTTTTGGCACTTCTGTAGTATATTTTGTAGCTAAAGAAATTCTTAAAAAGTTGCATTTAGTTGCAAGAGATTTTGTTTGCCAAATTGATGTAAAAACAAGTATTCCAGCAGAGCTCAGCAAAACATCAAATCTCATTATTAAACTTTGCAGTTTTTTCCCCAAAGATTTTGTGTCTTGCAAGCAAGTGTTTACTGTGCTGAAACATCTGATAACCACTAAACAAACTGTTAGTAAAACATTTATTTGATAGTTAAACCTTATAAACTCTTTGGTACCATCCTGTGCTCTGACAGTCAGCTTCCTTTGGTCTCCATGATCTTTTCTCTCAGCAGCTGTTTCCTCTACACTTTGTTTGCAGAACCCAAACCGCAGCAGAAGCCAAGAGAGATGCTATTTCATAAGGAGACTGGCAGCTGCTCTTGCCCTGGGAGCAACTGGCCAACGTCTCTTGAGCTGTTCAGGAGCTGAGCTTCACTGGGACCTGCTAGATAATGCAGAGCACCAGCTTCCTCAGGAAACAAGACAGTAGGGATGCTGACACAAATATCCTCAGGTTACCTCAGTTCTTAACTACAGACTCAACCTCACCCTGGCCTGAAACGGAACTGCGTAAGCCCAGAAAATCAGTGTCTTCCCTGCCTATGACATATTCCTGGAATTATCTGAATAAAATATGGAGGAAGTACAACCTTGGCATCCAGCTTGCAGGCTTAGAAAGTTTAACAGCCTTTCACTGGACTGACAAAGTGAATGCTTTTCCAAGCCTGGAGTTTCTTATAGTTTTATGAACTCTTGAAATACTACATTCCTCTGCTTCAAAGCTAAAAAGGCAAGAAAGGCAAGCTACCTAACTAGGTTCAGTAAAACAGTGGCAGGTTCCCGAGCTTTTCTGGGGTTATCTACAAGCATTCTCAGAACAAAATACAACAAACTGAGGAGAACCTTTCTGCTAAAGTCAGAGACAAAAGCTTTGACTAGGATGCAAGTGGTTACTGCAGAAGACAAACAGGTAAATATTCAGCACTTTCTACTTACACTATCTGTTCGAGACTCTAAGCAATAATAAAGGATGATCTCCTTTCGTCTCCTGCCAGTGATAAAAAAATAAGGTTTTGTCTTCCATTATTTTAAGTCGCAGACCGATAGGACATATCAATATGCTTTTTGTTTCTATCATAAGTCAGATGTTATTTATTTCTTTTCAGACATTCACAAGGTTTTGGTTTTAGATGCAAATAAATTCAAGTGCATCATTATTACTTAGGTGACAACACTAAATTAGCCTCCCTGCTTTCTCATATGGCATTTTAAACCAATCAAAGATCGAACTAAGAAAAGTTCCAAAGGATTAAAACAGCCTTCTTTGTTTGATACATTGAAGTTAATTTCTGCCTCAAGGGAAGTATGATTCATAACCATTAGCTGACAATATTTTTAAAACCCTTACTATTAGAGTTTGCATTTAAAATTTCCAGAACCAGCAAAATTCCGGTCTACTAATATCTATGCACCCCTGACGGGAAGGACTCAAAAGACGCAATTGCAGCTGCTGGAGGTATTTCCATGGCAGTTCCGTGTGAGGTGCTGGGGCAACTGCAGGAGCCAGGGGTTCAGACTCAGCCCTGAGTTAGCTCCACAATCAGAATTCTGCATCAACGCTCTCCATATTTGAAGAGAGATTAGTATTTAAATGGTGATAATTTCACCCACGGTTTTAATAGCGTAATGGTATATCCTTTATCTTTTTCTTTCACCCAGGCTAACATTTTTCCTTTCTATTATGATTGCCACTGGACATCAGACAGATATTTTCACTGAGTGGGCTTTAACACTTAAGTCTTAGGTTACTTTAGTTAATTTAAAATTCAGTAACAAGTAATTTTTTAGGAAAATGTTTTTTAATAACAGCAATCTTAATGCTTCTAATAAAAAATTTGATTTCTTGTAGCGTTGTTCTGTCCCTATTTTTTTTTCAGAAATTTCTGAATTCTCTATTGAAAACCCTCAGTAAACAGTGATGAAATATTTGTTTCACTGATCAAATTGTCAAGGACTCAGATAGCTTTTCATCTAATGGACTCTTACAAGTATTATTTCAGTGTACTATGTTGTTATAACACTGTTCCCATGTCAGTTATTTGACCATAAACTCATTCAAGAGGAAAAGTCATGTTGATCTCACCAAGGCCTATTAGTTTTCATTGTAGATTCAAATCTTATAATTTATTAGTCTAAAGGTGAAGGCTACCTAATAGAAACTTTATGGAGTTTGAGGGTTTGTTGTTTTTTTACAGTTTCCAAAAGATTTTGCAGTCTTTTGGCAGAATATCTTACTATTGTTTTGAAGAACCTATCTTCACAAGCAGATGCAAGTGTCTTGACAGACAAAAGCTTACAGGAGGTCTTTGCATTAGAGGCTTATTTTTCAGGGGGTTTTACCACCATCCATCTCCACTCTGGTTTTTACTTTAGGTAAATAATTTCATGTGTTCCTATTTAAGAAGGCTGAACACAACCACTCATGCAACTTTTCTGAAGTTCTCATATCATGTTCTGCTACCACAGTCTGTAATTGCCATAAAGTAGGTTGAATTCTGCTGCAAAATAATCCGCTTGCATTTTCACTAGCATATGAAAGATAACCTATCAAGTACAGTTCACCATACTTCAGTGAAATATATCCAAATAGTTGTAAAACTAGTTTTAAAGTTTGGTAACTCTCACTGATCTCAGCTGAAATGTTCTTGCTACTTTTTCCTGTACAATTTCAACATATTTATGTCCCATAAGCCAAGCCACTAACAGAAACATTTGTCAATGTCTTAACTTTTAGATGAGTTGGTAGAATATTTTGACTTAAGCCCACAGCAAAACTCTCCAGAAAGATTTCAGAAGTCCTGCAGACTACATCGGGCAGTGAAATTAGTAGTACACTTTCTGTACTGACATGATCAATTTTTCACATCTATAAATGAGAAAAAATGCAAGGAAATAATACCAAATCACTGCATTGGATTTAGAAATTACTTGCCTGGAAATAAAAGGAAAGCAAACCACCTTGGTGCTTCAAAACTTCTGAAAACTGTCACTACCTAACATGACCGCTACAAGCATTCTTGAAAGACATTCACAGCTTTCAGCAATATGACATTGCACTTGCATCACTGGTTGCCCTCATCCTCTTTTTGGTTTATCAGTATGATTGTTCAAATAGAACTACACCTTCCTCCTAGCCTCAAACAGAATAGCCTATGTACTTAGGTCTATTAAGGTGTCTTACCCAACACATCAAGCAGGTCAGCAAACTACCAGTCTCTAAAAGAATTTATGACCAATGTAATGCAGTAAATAGGAAGCCTTTCCAAAACCAAAGCATTCTTTAATGCTAGATATCTGGTGCTAGACAGTCTGTATATGTTTAGTTGACCAAAAATTTTACCATCTCTAACTGTTAGGTAAAGTAGATATAACTTCTACAGATGACGCACAATATGTTTCAACACACTAACATCCCTTGAAAAACAGTCCCACTGACTTGTAGGATAATGTCTTTAAAAATAGATCTGCTACAGTTCTTCCATTCAGCTGTGTATTTCAGGATCTGCTACAAGGTCAAAAGGAAGGAATATATTAAATGCCAAGTATCTCAGCAGGTTTTTCAAGGAATTTCCAAACCAGGTATCTTGTATTGGACTTGTCTTCCTTTCCTACCTTCTCCATGTAAAAGTAAAGCCAGCTCATGGCTAAAGCCAATAAAGTCACAGAAGGGAGGAGGATCAATAACCAAGTCAGCATGTGAAAACTTTGTTATTAATTATGACAAAATACTTATGAGAAGACAGCTCCAAATCTATTGCGTGGTGGAGAGGAGCAGGGTCAGGTCACAAATGGAGGATTTTGCTCAAGAAACTCAACTGACTTAGTTATAACAGCAGTTTTGTTTTCATGAGTACTGTATTGGATATGCTAACCTAAAAATGACACAAGATGGAAACTAAATACTCCTATTCACTAGTATTCTGCTACCACTAAGCTAACAGAGTTGGGTTTTTTTAAGTGTGTTTCTGTCATAGAGAAGACTCAGGCACACCTTATTTTAATTTGTAGAAGTTAATATTTCTGAGCCATTCTTTCAATCTGAGAGTCAAGACAGCCTCCAACCCAAAAGCAAGCCAGGTAAAGTCACCATGGTTGTCACATTTGGATCTAGTATTATGAAAATATTCACACGTACTTTTTCCTCTCCTTTTCAAAATCCTTATGTTACCTGCTGACTCCTTAGACCATTGCTTTGACTTTCATCCTAACAAAATCAGTGAAGACCCCAGAGTAACCATGAACACTAGGTCTCTAATAACCCCCTCTCTAATAGATGAGATGTATTTAGGAACAATCTGTGTTAAACTTAAGACAGTGCTATGAAACAGAAGAATTCTCACTCCTTTATAGTTTCAAAGAGCAGTTTTTATATTTTTCTCCTATGCAGCTCAATTTGGCATGCACAGCATTCATTTTGAAGGACACTAACACTGCTAATGAAGGGTTTTCCAAATAGCACAAAGGAAGCATTTAATTACATTTGGGCCTGCTGAGCCCAAAGCCTAGTAAAACAAGTCAAAAGTGAGTTGCAAATAATAAAAAAAAGCATTTGTGTTTCGCTGTGATTCCCTGAGTGAGATGGGGAATTTGCATAACATTTTAATGTAGAGTAAAACTGCAACCCAAGGTGAAGTTCTTTCAACAACACTCTAATGAGACAAACACCTTACAGCTAACCCCACTAATGATCCTATGTAAAAATTTAAATAGGACAGGATTAGACAGGAAATTCCTCTTTTGCATGGTGAATTAGGAAGATCTAAAAAGATTCACAATGCCTGCAGAGGCATTGAATGTACAGCCCAGATATAAGAAATAGTGAGCTCATTATGCCTCTGAGGTGGCCACTGTGGTGCTTCATTCAGTGCCTGAGTTATAAATGGTGGTTTTAGCCTCTGTCTCCAGGAACATTTCATATGCCACTTGGTTCATACTTATATGTCTCCTAAGGTTGTATTTCCCCGCATGCTCCTTTCCCAGACTAGTATATTAATACTTACAACTTGAAATAATTTTACTCATCTGTTTACTAAAACCAGCAAATGTTCAATAAACGCCAAACATCCTGTATGGTCACGTGTTTCCAAGCCACCTGACAGAATCTTGTAGATATAGAAAAAGTTACTACATCATCCAGTTTTCTCCTGGTAACTGGTGGGAAGTAATTAACTTAGTTGGGGATCTCTTCACAAAATGAACTCAGATTTTATTTGTTTACAGAGACCAACAAACCGTTTCATAGAAATCAGTTACAAAATCGATTAACATGATTTTTTTCTACTTGCTTTCAGATCAACAAGTTAGCACTACTTTTCATTTCTACTTTTAAAAATTTTCCCCTGAAGCTCAAACTGGGGCACAGTTGAATTATGCCAAGTCTGTTTTAATTGGGACTTCAAAAGAGGATTTGAAGGTTGTCTTCTCAAATCTGTCTTGGTGTACATCTATCCAAACAATTTCAGAACTTGGTAGGATTAAAACCTATCATGGGTACTTTTCCCTGAAAATGTGATTAAACAGGCAATGATATCCAATCATATATTTACAGGGTAATCACATCACCATCTACTTCCACTTCAACTTAGGCGTCTACATTTCTTGTACGGTCAGAGAAAATTTTCTCCAAAAGATGACTGACTACTTTTTGTATGTTTAAAGGTAGAATACTGTACCACATACTTCACAAACTCTCTTCCTGAGAACAAATTTTTACCTCATTGTGTTCCAGCTGACCACTGCTTTTTTAATTCAGTGCTGATCTTTTTATTTCCTACTGTCTTAAGGTGTCAGCATCCTCAAATTAAAACTAATAAGTGGCCCTTTTGCTATCTGTGCAGTGCTCTGCTCCTATTTCTCCTATGGTGTTGTTCCCATAAGGAATTCCTCAGGCCTAATAGCTTACTTGTCCACCCTCTTTCTCCAGGTCACACATGCTTTACAAATTTTTGCAACATAACATGATCCATTGCTGTTCGCATATCATTTTCCTCCAAATATCAGGCATCGTCTTGCATAGGTTCTCAGAGCTGGCGCAGTTCCGCAGGCTGTTCTGCACACCGTAACTGAGGTTAACATGCCTTTCTCAGGTATCAGTACTTTTGTATCACAGATTTTCTGTCAAGTCCTGGCACATTTCTATTGCTTTCTCTATGTTCATTAGCAACTCCAGGAACGTTACGTTCCAAAATACAGTCTTGCCTTTTATCAGATGCTCAGTTAACCTCCCCAACTTGCAATATTGGCTTTTCAGCTTGAAAGCATTAACCACTCGGGAGAGCCTTAATTTTTTTTTTTGTGCTGTCATTACTCTTCAGAATGCTACAAGAGTGTTTTGATTGGCCTCCTTTGCCTAAAGTTAACTGGAAACTGTTCAAGTATGACAGCACAACTGCCTATTGTCAGTGACCGACATATGTCTTCATATTTAACTATTTTAGCTACACCTACATGCTGTGCTAACCCAGCAAGTCCACAAAGGACCAATACAGCAAACACTTTACTATGCAAGCATAGATTACGTTTCAAAATGAAAGGTTTTGTCACTGCTTTTTTCTGCCTGTAAAAGCAGTCAGGGTAGTAGTCCAATATGCTGCATCAGTCTGGAAGGAAAAAAAAAAGGGAAAACTGGCAATTGTGTTCAGTAGTGATCTGTAATTTATATGATCTCCCTCTGGACTAATGACATTCAGAAAGACACAGTTCAACAAAAAAAATGGAAGCTGAGGCTACACCACAAACCATACCTCACAAGCTATCAAACTTCTACATTTCAATTAACCACAATCCATCTTATCACATATACATTGGAAAAGGTATTTCAGACTATGTCTGTCATCAATATTAAAGAATTATAGCCATGACAGGCAATACAATTACAAGAGGCAGGCTTAAAAAGAGTTGAAGGTGAAGGCTGTTGTGTTTGCTTTTGGGGTATTTTTTGTGATTACTTTTTTTTTTTAACAATGTCATCTTCTAGTAACTTTCCTGTTTCATCCTATTCCATTTCAGCCTTGGAGGTTACAGACTGTGCTTCAAAGAATTCCTTGGCACTCTTATAGTCATAAAACAAATATTCTATAACTTCCAAGATGAAACACGCTTTGGCGGGATGCGAAATAGCTACCTCTGCTCCAGTTTGGGCAGACACGCTTGTAAAGTATCAAATTTTTGCGTCTGCACCTGAGCAGCACATGATGTGTCATTAAATATGTAGGTCTTCATTAGGCTAGCCTTTCAAAAACATTGCTTGTTCTTCCCTGCAACTAGAGCTACTATCTATTTGAATGTGCTTTTCCAAAATGAATCAAATATGTCACAGGATCCGTGCAAATCTTTTGTAGTTATGAAACTCCAAGACTGCTACATTCTAATATTGTAAACATAGCTTTTAATACAAGTTCCATTCTCATGGGCTGAGATGGTCTGCTAAGGTTTATGTTCCAAAATGCCGTATTTTTTGAAGGAAGGACTTCCCATTTTGAAATAATCTTCTAGAAACAGGAAAGAAAAACATTTGCTGATTTGTGGCATGGGGTGAGGGGACAGAAATGACAGCAGCATGAGAAAAAACAAAGATGAGAAAAGGCCATGCATGTTTAACTACAAATGTTCCCTCTCCCTGTTTCTCAGAAAGAAAAAAATAAAATAAAAATAAAACACAGACAAGAATAAGTTTAAAGCTAAAAAGAAGTTAGAAGCCTTAGCATTAAGGAAAATATTATATATATATACATACATATATATATATATATAAAGATTGAAGAAAGACCCCAAAGTAGAGTATATAGGAATTTCCAGAAATTGAAGCCATTCATGTCCCAAGAGTCCTTATTGCAGACATGCTTACATTTAAAAGACATGCACACGCATGCAAGCCTCAAGATGAAAGAGCAAGATTAACACAAGTATTCCTGAAGGACTGAATTCCCTGCTCTGGAGGCTGGAGAAGATGGAAGTAGGATTGCTAAACCGTTCTGCATTGTCTTCTTTTCCCTACTGCCACCTAAGCCTGGCCAAGGAAGAGATAAACGCAGTCCCCGGATAACAGATGGCCACAGAACACTCCTCCCATTCCCACCCTCCTTCCTTCCAGCCATGCAATGACACACATCCCAAGCTGCCTTTAGGCCAATATAAATCTTCTCTTCTCTCATTAAGGCAGCTTCCCAGCTGTTTTGCACTACACAGAGCAAAGTCACTGGACTTTTTGCACTACACAGAGCAAAGACTAAGCACCTGCCGACTTTCACTGTAAATGCAATCCTTCCTGCATACATTATTCAGCAACGCAGAACGGGTGTCCATCAAGCATGTATGTGGTTGTCCTCCAGAGGTGGCATGTACAGAAGAAAGCATGCACCAACCTGCAAAACTATTACAAAACGGTTCTCTTCAGCATCTTAGACTGAACCGCCAACACATTTGACTTCAGCAGAAGGAATCATTGCTGGGGCAGAAGTGGGGAACAGACTGTATATGTAATTAGTCAAGCTGTTCAGAAATATTCCAGTTAGAAATCTGTGCTTCCATGGAATGGATGCATGCTGCAGTGCCATTAACTCCTCTAGGGCTCTCAACAGAAACCAAATAAACTGAGTTACATCCCCTATTAGCTGCTGAATTCCTCAAGTTCTCTCACTACACACGTGGTAAGTTCCCAAATTCACTGGGCAAGATAGGGTCTTGATATTACAGCATGAGATATGTAAATCTCTCTGCTCTTCTTTTTTTAAATACCAAATACACACATACTAATTAGTAATAAGTCTAAATATTTATATTATTACCGTATCTTGACCTTTGAAAAGCAAAAATATTTCAACTTTGCAGTGTAAATTGAAATCAGAAGCAAAGTTAAAATTTTTTAATTAAATGTTTCATATATACATACAAAAATGTATGCATATACATACATAGACACGCATCTGCATTGCCCTTCCAAAATGTAATTTTGGAATTTTGTTCAATAGGAAAGACTGACTTGGAACAGAAATATTTTTCAAGTTTCCAAACGAACACAAAACTCAAATTCTGGTTCCCATTATGTCTCCTGCAGTAATAAGTGCCATGGAAAAAAAGCAAGTAGAAAATTAACAAGTTAGTAATCAAAGCAAGGTTTGAAAAACACACAGCAAATGACTCACAGGCTGTGTTTTGAACAAAAAAAAATAGTAGAAAACAAAATATAGAATTCAGTAAGCACTGAGGTTCTTGATGATCTAGGAAATAAGGAATTTGTAGGAAAAAAGTATGGGCTAGCAATTTGGGTACTTTGTAACTTGTTGCAAAATAAAGCACTCAAATGTTCTTTAAATACTTTGTGAGCAAGAATACAGACTCAGAAGGAGAAAACATACTGATGCTGCACTGACACTTTATTCCCTGGCTTCTAGCACTTTGCAACATAATTCAAATCTATACGACTCTAACATGACTTCCTCTACACATATATGAAGACAACTGAGTGCAATTTCATACAGATCATTAACCCCACTTTACAGTTTGGGAAACTGATACATAGACATGAAAGCAAGTTGCCTAAGGTCAGAGACAATCTGAGCGAGCAAGGAAAAAGAACATCCAGTTCTCCTGACATGGGTGATCCTAAATGGGATTTCCTGCTTTGCCAGTTATTTACCACATAAATGTTAAAATGCCATTTCCACCCACCCACAATTATTCACATACTTATATGCTGTACTAATAAATAGGTTTTATAGGTCAGGAAGATGTCAAGGATTGATTAAGAGAAATCTAATAACTTTAGTAATAAACAGACAACAATAAATGAAGAAATAGAACAAGACAGACAGGCACAATGCCTCAGCACTCAGGTGAGCTCTCTCTCCCTACATAACTTCCAGGCTTTCTTCAGAGATCACTGACAGGGACTTAGAGACAAAATCATAAAGTTATTAAAAAAAAACCCACACACAACAGGAATGCCCACACCTGCTTTCCATGTGCAAATATTATCATCTCTCTTTATTACAATAACAGTCAGAGACCAAAAAAGGGCTAATTGAGCTGAGCACATGCCACATAAGACAGTCTTTTCCACTGAAAAGCTTATGACTCAAATAGACCAGAGAGACAACAGACAGGGCAAGTACAGGACACCCTTCATCCTGCCAGCAGCACCTGAGGGTCACAGTCTTACCTGTTCTGGAGAAGGTGAGCAATGCCTCACCCACACACAGAAATGCCATTTTCCTACTGATTTATCTAACCACGCTGTTCTGCACAGAAGGACTCCGAAAGCCCACAGACACTGAGCTGCTCACCATCAGCTTCCTTCAGCCCATCCTCATTGCAATCACTCATTAGAGAGCTGCCTCAGAATGATAACCTTCATATTTTGTGGTGTAGGACAATGAATCACACTACTCTGTCTCTCCAGCAGTCTAATTTCCCCATAGCCTCACACTTCCCAGGAGCTTTTGAAGCCCTAAAGGGGCGACTGGCATTTAGATGACAGAATATCGAGAAGGTCAGGGCTGTATGGCACAATACAGCCATTCACAGGGCACAGCAGCTACCGAAATGCCATCCCTTCTTTCTGATGACAAAGAGCACAAAGGGAAACAAACCAACACAATCACATGCTTTCAAGAACTACCAGGCTTTGATTTCCCTCATAAGTCATGAAGTAGGAAAGATCATAAAATTCATTGAAATATGGCTTCTTGAGCTTCAACACTCACCGCTGACTGCTGTGCTTTGCATGCCCAGTAGCTTCTTGCCATCTTCATCGCAGACTAATTTGTTTCCCTGTGCTTCCATCATTTTGCAGGCAGAAATAACTCCTCACACCTGCTGGCAACAGACCTTGCTCAACAGTAGCCAGGTGGCCCTGCAGCAGGTATTTATGCTACCCTGCTGAAAACCTCAGCCTAGTTTCTCCTGTTGAAGTAACACCAATATAACCTCTTTCCTAGACAGACTTCAGATCATAAGGTCTCCTGAGATCTTGTGGCAGAAATGCAAAAATGCAAATCTTTTTTGTCTACAAATCTTAACTACAACACTTCACAATCAGGACTAAACCTACTAATGGTACTAACTTTCCAGACTTTACAAATTTCCAGATTTTGAAGCATAAGGTTCTTCTCCATTTTAAAATGTGAGAGGTGAGGGAGTACCACCACGTTCAATAAGAATTGCTGATTAACAAAATGGCCTTTTTTCCCCAACTGCATTTCTGATCAAGGCCCAAAAGCCTCCTCACTACACAATGCTGCGGTCAGCCTACAAAAAAAAATCCTTTCCTTTCAGACAAAGATGCATGTTGAGTCCAAAAAATCCTTCTCAACTCCTTCAGCTGAGCCTCCTTTAACAAGAAACAGATTAAATTGAGACTGGATTTGCAGATTAGATTGAGAATGGATTTGCAGATTAGATTGAGGATAGCTGGTAATGTGGGAGGGCTAATTAAGGCATGAAGTAGGATGCTCATATCAGGAACAATCCAGCTACAGTTGCCACATCACAGTCTCTTGCTGGAACCACCACATAAATTCCATGATTCACAGACATCCCTGTAATGTTTTGTACAATTTCTCACTCTTTTCTTTAGAACTAAATTGGAAGTCTGAAATAAAAAGAGTGCTTTGGGGTAATATATTTCAAGTCATGTATCATAGTTCCCTAGGTGAAGAATGTGGTTTTGTTCTCATAGTCAAGTTTGTATCTCATTTATAACTCAGTTTAACAAGATGTTTATCTGTTTGTTAGCCAATTTCACATCCTCACTGACATGGCTTTGTAAAACAAACCTGTCAAATTGTCTTCTCAACCTTAACCTTCCTCTAGTTGTAAACTGAATGTACTGCATAAAAACCCTCCAAATAAAGCTAAAGCTAATTCAGTAAAGACACCCATGACTGATTAGAATGCTTTTCATTTCCCTTGGCTTATGTGAATAGTAAAATAAGAAAAACAAACAGGAAAGATAACTGTGTTCTGTTAAAAGATAATCCCTTAGTATAATAATTGTCTAGCAAGGTCAAGTGCCACAGCAGGCAAAAATCCAGTTAGCATTCGGTAATTATGTTCCCATTTATTTATAAGAATTATGTTCTGACATAGGTTCAAGTTACTTAGAAATGCTCCTATTCCCCAAGGCTTCAGCTATATTTATAATACAGGATCCCATACTATTTTTCCTGGTGTTATGGCAACAAGGAATACAACATTTAGAGAGCTATCAAGTTGTGACAAGTCCAGGCAGCAGACTCTGCATCAGCCCATTGCACTAAAGCAGAGCAGGATGGGTGTGCGTGTGTGCCTCTCTGCATACGGATGCACGTCTGTCAAGCCTGCAAAAATAACAGGCACAGAAATGGCACAACAGGAGGATGGAGGAAGAGGACTAAAAAAACTGTATTTGTTTCCTCTTTAAATCTCCTGGCTAGAGGCACTTAATCAGAGTATAGATTAGACTGTGCTGACTCATTTAAAAAAGAACCTGAAATTCAAGAAAGCTCGCTTCCTTCCTACTTTTTTATTTTTTTAATTACAGAGGGAAGCTAGACTCACAAGGTCATTGAAAGCTGCAGAAATATTCCTTTCTACCTCAATAACTGAGAGACTCCTAGACATGTTTCTACATCTTTTAATTATTTTCTACACATCAGTGAACACAGCAAGCGTAAGACCCAACCAACCAGGTTGCATGTCACTATCAAACATGTTTTTATCTAAATAGACATTCAGCTCTTGCACTGACTTAGTTTTCTGGCGCGTTCTCTTTGCACCAGTCACCACGCCAAGATCTTCATTCACCCACATGGCAAGTGACTTCACCACGCTAATGAGCCGGTGTCAAGACATCAACCCACACGATTCGTTATGAAGTCAACCCAATCAATATTGCTGCCACCAAGAAGCCAAAGCAAGAGGGACTGCCCTGGGAGTATGTTTGGTTTTTCTGTCCTCCGTCTCCTAGCTACTTCAAGCAGTGAGTTCACAAGGTTTCTTGAGTAAGTTTACATAACAGGAAAAAAAAGTATAGAAAACACTGTCATGCTGCCAGGGACCTTCCGAGCTTATCAGTGGAGAGAGGGATTTGGAAATAAGTTGAAGAAACTCTGCTCTAGGTAGTTAGACAAGGAGAAAATAATTAGCACACATAAAACTAACAGTAAAGCAGGAGACTGCATCATCAAGACAAGTGGAGGGGATGAAGTGAGGCAGCCTGGTCACCCTCAAAGCTTGACTTCCAGAACAGACCAAATCCCCAGCCTGGAGCTCTAAAACAGAACGCAGTCCTATTTCACACAGCCATCGTCCCAGTCAGGAGAGGATGAGGTTTTTCCTCTCACACAGGCTAACTTCTGGAAGTAATTACTAAGAGATGAAACCAAAGTTCAGCTGAGCTGGTAAGCGCTTCAGTGAAAGTTTTCCAAAATTAGCAACTGTCATGAGTCTTGAAACTTGATAAAATTTCTCTGTAGAGGGGGCTTCCACAACAGGGCTGCTCAGCTACAGCCATGTCAGCAGTACCACGAATGTGTTGCCACACTGCCATTTCCAAAACCTGCTAAAAGGCAGAGGTGAGGGAGGAAGTTGTCTTCTTTCTGTATGTTGCACATATATGCAAATGTCAAAATAAGTCACAGCAGCACTTACTACAGAGGCAGAATAGAATAGACTAGGATCATCAGGGCTATCCCCTGCTCACATCCCACCCCACTGCCTCCATCTCCAGCAAAAATAAGCTGTTCAGCCTTCGTAGGCAAAGAAAATTCACATCATTTAGTCTCAGTCCAAACTTCTACTGTTGCCTAATAATGTATCTCATTTTATTTGCTTCTTAACTCCAAATTGCAAAACTATTCTGTAAACTGCTATTCATTTTCATGAATAAAGAAATTGACAAGGTGAAATGGGGAGAACTAAACTGTTCCCTTCAATGTCTGCTTTCAGATACCTGTTTCCCTTCCAACTACCTGCTCTAAAGAGAAAAAACAGTAGGTGGGCAAAAAAGTGAGAATGAATGAGATAGACCATATTGGGTCAATCTTAATTCCAGTGTAGCAAGCCTTATACGCTATTCCTCCTTCAAAAGGGGCCAATGACCTCAAGAGACCTGTATAAGCCCTCATGTAAAAAATTATTATTTAATGCAGTGAATATCTATTGAATAGTAAGATATTTCCTTAGTAGTGAGTGTTGAAATATGAGCAGCTTGTACACACTCCTTTAGTACCTTAAGAATTTTTCCTTGATAACCATAAGCCAAACTGCAGAATGTATTTTTCAAATATTTTCAAAACACATTGGTCATACCTTAAAGCAAAACAAAACAAAAAAAAGCGAGGGGGGGGTGGATGGAGGAGAAGAAGAAGGATATACCAATGGAACTGAGAAACAGCATAAGTAGCACTCATCTGGATCTGAGTACATCCAGATACATTCCAAGTGTCAACTGTGCCATAAACTTGATAATAAATCTAGCACAGGAGCATAAGAACTACATATAGGAACCGAGATTTCCTCTTTTAAGAAGTGGACTGTAAGCACATACAACTTTTACAGAACCACTAAGCAAATAATAAGCACACAGCTGTATTTGAGAGTAAGTCTGCAGACCTGAACAGAGCTCTTCAGGATCATGCTCCTCTGCTTTCACCCAGCTGTTTTCCTTTAAATTGCCTTCTACCATTGACTTAACTATTTGAATTTTTTTTGGGGGGATACAGGGGGAAGCAATGGGGGGTGGCTACATCCAGCTGGTATAAAAGACCCATTGCCCTCTTGTGGCTCTATTACTTGTGATCAGACTTTGTCACAACGAAGCCATATCAAAGAATAGCCCAACACAGTCTATTTGTACCTTCTAAGATTTGCATCGTGGATGGAAATGTTGGCTTATGTCCCAGCCCATGATTTACTGTAACCTTCCAAAGGAACATCCAGTTGACTAGTGCAATTTATTAGTCATGCTAAAAACAAAGAACAGCAATACTTCTGACATGTTCTTTTTCCAAAGGCACAAGCATAATAAGAGAGATTATGTCTCTGTTTGCTGTTTCTACATTCAGAACCCGAGATGCTGTGTTCGGTTCTCTTAAACTTATTTGAAGTCAGATATCTTTGACGTGGCTCACTGATATGTCAGAACATAAAACCTCACCATTGAAAGAAAATTGTTGTTATCCTCCCAGACAAAAAGAAATGCAATTACATTTGATCACACAAGCCTTATTGTATGCACTTTCTTGAATACAGAAATCACTTTCACTTTTATAAACCAAATCCCAAAGACTCCAAATACTGAGAAAACTACCTCTTAAAAAACCAAAACAGAATACATGGAAATATTCACCATTGCAATATGCAAACACCTATAAGCAGCATGAAATGTGCAGCAACATAAGAAGTAGAAATATAGGATTTATTCCCAAATAATTAAGTGTGGTTTGCTGCTCTATGGTTTCTGATCAACACCTGTGTCAAGCAGCATGAAAAGCTGTTAATTTCTGTTCACCTCTTACTCAACACTTCTCTCCTCCTCCCTCACATCTCTACAAGCAACTCTTGACAATTTTCTCTTCATACCTAGATTATCTGAATCCATCTATCACAGAGGATCATCCACCTTCCAAAAGGGTTTTCTGTGCAGTAGCCATGAAAAGAGCAAGATGAAGTGGAAAATTATCAAACAGGTTATTTTTCTAAAGTAAGCATGCCAAAGAACTGAAACCAGATAGCACACAGACAGAACTACAGTGTCTTTATATTGCCTTCATAATAAAATTTCATAAAATATGGTGATATCGAACACAGTGATTTTCAGATTTGATGTCATCTTATTTACTTACAAGTTGGCCATGCTTAATCACCATCACCTAAACTTTCTGGAGATCATAACTTACTCATCTCAGTTGCTTCACTTTTATCAGTTGATCATATTAACAATATGTACAAAAGCACCATTGAAATGCCTGGATTAATCTGTGGGACAAAGCTAAGAACATTTCAAGTTCATCTTCCTACATAAACGGAAAATTCTGAGCTGACAAAAAAAATGCTTGGAGCTTACTATGTGTCGAAAGAATCACTGTTTGGGTTTTTTTTCTTGAATTTGTACTCCATCACTGTCCCAATACTCCAGCTGCACAGGTCCAGCAGGTGGATAAATTATTGCTTTTAGACTTATTGAGCTCAGGAATGTGGAAAACAAGCCCAAATAACAAAAAAGGAGAGCATGCTTGGGTAGCAGAGTCCTTAAGACACAGGATGTGCAGCTTTATCTCACTGCTTGTGATTACAAACCTCAACATCTGGCTGCCAGACTAGTTGTAAATTTGGTGGCAGATGTTTGCAAGAATCACAGGGGAGTGACTGTTTTTGTAGTTAGAAGTGAATAGGGTGAGTTGTTCATTTTGCCACATTTTTGTCACTCTTCCATTTTGAACCGTCACCCTTCTCCCTCTTGTCTGTCAGTCTTGAACAGGATGAGCCATTTGGCAATGGCTTACTCAACTATACCTTCTCCAAACATGCCTTTATCATCTCAAGTTCCCAATTGTTCCATACCTCCTCCACTTTTGTACCACAGATGACAGCCAAGGCCTCCTCACGCATTATGTACATGCAGGCACAGCCCAGATTTGAACACAGAGGTGGAACCTCCTTATCCATAGGCAGCATGACATTTTGCCCTAATGGTTGCCTCCAGCCCCACGCAGCATCCCTGAGCGGGTCACGCACCTCCAACACACCTTAGCACCACCCAACACCCAGGAAAGGGGAGGCTGCTAAATCCCACCTGAGAAGCAGAAGAATGGTGTCAAAAACCTCTTCCCAATCTCCATCCCAGTGAATCCACACCCAGCATAGAAAGCATTCAAAGTCACATTTTCTATCGTATTCTGTCTGTGTTAATATTACCTCTCTCACTAACCTGTGAATACAGCTTTTGGAGAAATAGCCCCTACAATTAAAATTCAATTGCTAACAACACATCTTCCTTCCAGCCTCAAGCCTGGAAGCCTCCTTTAATTTATTAATATCTACGTGTTCTAAATGAAAGAGATATCACATCTACCACCCTCTTGAGACAAAAAAAAAAAAAAAAAGCTTCATTTTGCACAGAATAAGCAAATTCAGTGCTTATCTGAATTTTAAGAGCCTGATTATACCCATTTCCTGCATCCAACTCTAACCTGAAAGAAAGGGAAAAAAGTAAATTCCATGCTAAGAGTGTTTCAGCTCATACATTTCAGTCTTTAATGAAGTTTTTGACAAAGGAATCAAAGGACTCTAGAAACTAGCCAGTGCTAGTAAATCAAGAGAATGCCCCTCTCTTTTTGGGGGTGTTTTATTTGTTTAGGGAAGGAAAAAAAAATTGTCTAGGTTCAATCCCTAAACAAGCAAACTGATTTTCAAAACACTCCATACCAAACGGGCTGAGCACTCTTTGGAAACCTAGCCCTTTACAGCAGTTGTAACAGTGGCCTTTGCTTCTTCATTCATTAGGGGCCTTTTTTGTTCAATTTTGTATGCTAGCCCCTCAAAGTCCAGTCCAGTATCACTGCAGACAACCATAACTTTTAACCAGTATAAAAGCCTGAGCTGCACTTGAATTCATAGCCTACAGGCAAATGACTTCATGTGTTTTACCAATCCCTCAAGCCATCTGGTCCCTCACTTGGCACTTGTTGGAGCTCCCTACCCTGTGGCTCTCACACAGCTGCTGTATTCACGCTCTTGGAACTAAAGAGAATTTCTGCTTTTTCTGTGATTACTTGTAATTTTGTTGCCAGTCAATATGCCTCCTAACTGTGACAGAGACCATGATTCAGCTGGTTTCAACAATGTCTTATAGATGTATGGTAATAGATAGCAACTCTTTCAGAAAGTAACAAAGAACACTCAGATTTACAAGTGCCCTTTCCAGTTGCAATTAGAAATGAGCTCAGCTAATAAGACTCTTAATTTTGTGGAAATATGCATTGAACTTATCTGGATTTTGGATCTAGCCATGCTGTCTCTAAAGTTCCACTCCAAAATCCTAGAGCCAAGTAGTTGCCATTGTGGGCAATTTCAGATTCAGATCCCAACTCTGTAACTTAGATTACTTGGTTTGGGCCAGTTTTGCCCATATGCATCAAACAACCAAATAGAGCTTTCCATGTTATGAAAGTATTATTCAAATGCCCAACGCGTTTCCCAATAAAAGGATGCTGTCCTGATGCTCATTAAGCAAAGCAATAAAGAAACTTCATTTAATTCTTAGTGCTTTTAATAATAAAGCCACATCAAGTCAATACTCTAACCTGCTTTGCAGCAAAACCAGGTAGGTCCTCCCCCTCCTTTCTCCCTTTGTTTTTTGAAGGCACAGAGGCTCATCCTCTTGCTCCTCACCACAGGCACTCTGAGTTTCGCAGAAACGACAACCAGAACATTTCCCAGGCCAAAGCCTCAAGACCCTTTTCCTTCAGCAGGAGGATGGCACGGCTGTTAGATGCTCAATAAAATGGCCTGATGCACATTTTGGAGCAGTACCCGTTTCATACAGGAGAGGGCAGCGATATACACAGGCAGACGGTCAGCAATTAAATAGACATGCATTTGGACATGTTTCGAGTGTATAAGGTTCAGGTGCTACTCATGATCACACATTTAAATCAAGGGAAATCTCACTATAGCATACAGTGACTTCATAACGACAACTCAAAATGAATGCAGGTAGTTTGATGCTAAATGAGAGGGATTATATGCATGGGGTTCAAAAGCAATCCCAAAAGGTAATGGATATGCTCATTGGAGAAGGAGATTCATCTTGGCATAAAGCAGAGATCCACAGTGATTTGTTACTTCTTTAAGAGCTGACAAGTTAAATTTTGATTTAAATATACACACCCACAAACATAAGATGGGAGAAGGGAAAAGGAAGGAGATTCCTAAAGTGTCCAAAGCTGAAATCTGCAAGCCATTTCATCACTGGGTTAAGTAGGGCTTGGGTATCTAAACATCAGCATGTATCTGAGTCTGGAGCATGTTTCAATAGGAAATTCATGACACTTGGAAAACCTGAAAAGACTTGCTCCTAAAACCCTCTTTACTAAACTTTAAAGACTATCTTCACTTATACTTTTGGAAAATAGTCCAACTTCTTTCCATAATGGAAGTATTTCCCAGAGACATTCATTTGGATTGTGACTATTTTTTTTTTTATATGGAACTCAGAGAGAAACCATCAAGACAAAAAATAATACACCTTAATATAAAGTCCAGAAATTAATAAGCATGATGTAAAGTTGACTGCTTCACAAACAGAAAGGAGCAAAGATGAGCTAACAAGGAAATGCTATCCATGAATCTCGGATGTGTCCTGTACAAGCACTACCAAGATATGTTTAATACATACCTTATGATAACTAACAGCTATCTGCAGACATTCATTTATTAACAAATTTGTATTCAGCCAGTTTATAGGGGAACCCTAAAAAGGGCACTGAGAAGCCCAGTACATCCCACAAAATGTCTTAATGGTGAAGCTTCACAACTGGGGGAGGCAGGAAAACCTGCCACGCAAGAGTGCTCACCCCACTGCTAGAACAAATGCAATCCTTGAGACAAAGCTGTTCTGCACAGCTGAAAAGCTCTGCAAAAACTGCCACTCAAAACAGGAGCAAAGCAGAGAAACTGGAGCAGTGCCCTGGCTCCCCTGAGAGGAGCTGAGCAGGGACAGCACAGGGATGAGTGTTCTGCAGGGGCACCCCCCGCCAAAGCAGGGCAACACTTGCACAGCACGAGCTGCTTGAACACAGTGATTGTGCCACTGTACTTGACACTGGTGAGGCCCCACTTTGAATACTGTGTTCAGTTTTGGGCCCCTCATCATAAGAAAGACATTGAGATACTAGAGAGAGTGCAGAGGAGGGCAATGAAGCTGGTGAGGGATCTGGAGCGCATGTCTGATGAGCAGCGGCTGAGGCAACTGGGGCTGTTCAGCCTGGAGAAAAGGAGGCTGAGGGGAGAACTTATCACTGTCTACAACTACCTGAAAGGAGGGTGTAGCATGGAGGGAGTTGGTCTCTTCTTCCAAGTAGCAAGTGATAGGACAAGAGGAAATGGCCTCAAGTTGTGCCAGGGGAGGTTCAGATTGGATATTAGGAAAAAATTCTTCATGGAAAGGGTTGCGAAGCACTGGAACAGGCTGCCCAAGGAAGTGGTGGAGTCACCATCCCCGGAGGTCTTTCAAAGATGCATAGACAAGGTTCTTAGGGACATAGTTTAGTGCTAGAGTTAGGTTATGGTTGGACTCAATGATCCTGAGGTCTCTTGCAACTGAAATTATTCATACAGCAGAAATCCATACCAAGGCCATCTGGGCAGCAAGAGCAACCAGGCAGGAGGCAGAGACAGGCACAGTGTACTGCCAGGCTGGGCAGGCAACGTGGAGCAGTTTCAAGGACAGGAAATGGTAATACCAGCACCTAACAGAGCCGGTATTGCTCTGTGTTCTGTGTCTCCAGAACCGTACTGAGATATCAGCATGGTACCTAGTACTCCTTCCAAACTAATTATCCAGAATTTCTCAGATGGAGAAGCTGGATTGATTCAACCAGAAGACATTCAGAAAACAAAAAATATCAGAGAAATTATATGAAAGGAAGAAATATTAAAAATCTCCCCAAATTTCCATATTCAAAAACAGTGGTCTAGATGAGCTCATGTCAAGACTCAGAAATTAGTATACAGACTTAAAACCAAAACACAAATCCAGATTCTCCTGTCAGAAAGGAGCCACAGCAAAGGATAGGAAGATCATCTAGTCAGGCAAAAATAGGAATAGATTGTAGTAAGTATATAATAATAACCTCACCTAATACATGCCTCTCCAGAAACAAGAGGCCACCAGCTTGTTTTCCATGTCAGCAGCCCTCCAGTCACATAACTACAGGGCAGGTTGTAAGCAGCCAAAATAAGTTGTTGAGGTGATTGAGGTGATTGTCCTGCTCTACTCTGCACTGGTGTGGCCTCACCTGGAGCACTGTGTGCAGTTCTGGGCACCACAGGATAGAAAAGTCTTTAAGCTGCTGGAGAGTGTCCAGAAGAGGGTTACAAAGTTGGTGAAGGGTTTGGAGAGGAAGCTGGATGAGGATTGACTAAAGTCACCTGGTTTGTTCAGCCTGGAGAAGAGGAGACTGAGAGGAGACCTCATCATGGTCTACATCTTCCTCACAAGGGGAGGAGAAAGAGTAGGTGCCAAACTCTTCTCTTTCGCAGCCGATGACAAAACCTGAGGGAATGACAGGAAGATGTACCAGGGGAGGTTTAGGTTGGACATTAGGAAAGGTTTCTTCACCCAGAGGGTGGTGGAGCACTGAAACAGGCTCCCCAGGGAGGTGTCACAGCCTCAAGCCTCACAGTGTTCAAGAAGAGACTGGGCAATGTCCCCAGACACATGGTGGGAGCTGTGGAGTTGTCATATGCAGGGACATGAGTTGGACTCGATGATCCTTGTGGGTCCCTTCCAACTCAGGACAGTCTATGATTCTATTATGTTGCTCTGAAACAAGTCTAGAAGGTTGGATACCATCTGGATACACCAGCCCCAACATCAAAATCCCTGAAATGAGCAGCCTTGGAGGACCCTGTACTCTTCCTTCAGGGATGCTTGGTATTCCCTTCTTTGGCATAACTCGGTCTCACTTAGTTCAAACATCCACCACATCACGCATCAAGAAAGATGCCACTGCAATTTCTAGGGAAAGTGGCCCTTCACTAAAGACCTGGGGGGAAGGAACTACTGCTCGAGCAGTTTTTTTGGAGCAGGAGATTGATCTGGGGATGGGACATATGTTTGCAAACAGGTGCAGAGTACATGCATATCACCCTCAGGCATAATGAAAGCCGCCACAACATATTATCAGTGTGGTGTGTCAGACAGCACAACTGGCACCTCCAGCAGCAGCATCCAGGAAAGGTAACCAAGGGCCTGAACTGCAGATACGTGCTCTTCATTGCTAACACTGGCTTATATGATTTCACATTATATTCACATGGCTTGTACATGCGCATGAAGCTGAATGGCATAAAACCATGTGAAAATTTAAGCTAATGTAAACAGCCTACTTGTTTATAAAAAACAACAACAAATAAAAGGATACAATTAAAGAGCAGCTCAAATATGCAAAGAGCATACAAAAATATCTGTTGGTTTCAGTAACTAAGCTGTGGTAACTAGAGCTGTATCAACAGTACCTCTTAGTGGCCACAGTAATCTGTTACCAAAACGAGGGAAGAGGAAAAAAAAAGGTGAAGTAATGAGTGGAAACATTATTGAGCTAAGGCGGGGGCAGGGAAAGGCAAAAGTAGAAGGATTTGGTACACTACCTGGAATAATGTCAGAGACATCGTTTCAAAGAGATTGTTTTTTCCCCTTCATTTCTTTAAACAGGTGCATGTGAACAGATACTGCTCAACCTATATTCTGCATGCCACATGCACATGCTTTCCCCAAGTCCTGCTAGCATAATTCCCCCCAGTCTTGAAAACTCACATTTAATATGATTAAAAGTAAATAACCCATTGGAAACATTTCAAATCTGTACAGTAAGTTCCAAACCAAGGTAAACCATTCTCATATTTCTTTCCATGTGGGCTGCAGAAGGGACCAATGGGGATTGGGATACAGTATATCTAGATACCTAAAAATAATAAAGCATAAAGTTATTTTTTACATCCCTGTACTTCACTCCTGCAAGCTGTGAAGGGTTGCCAGAGAGTTATATGATCGATTTGTGTCTAGAAAAGGAATCTGGAGACCCCAGAGGAATGTGCAAACTGTCCGTGGGGCTGGGATACACTTTTCTTTGCCCTGCCTGGGCCATTGGTATGCTAATCATGAAGCACAGGACACGACCTTCAGAGCACACTGCTAAGGCAAAGCTTGTAAGCAAAAGGGATAAAGAATGCACAGGCTGTTTTGTGGAGATTGTGGGTGTACACGACATTACAATTAAGATAATGAAGAGAGGAAACAGTGAGAATCCTAAGTAATGTTATGCCAGACATAACCATGCAAATACTGCAAGATATGGAATGAAAATGAAGCCTGCTGCCATCCTCCACCTCAGCAAGACAACTCAGGCACACCATTCACCATGAGGAATGGTATCGTGCAACATGTTTCAGCCCTGAGAAGTTTAACATTCATTCAACTTAACATAGACATAAGGAAGCTGACCACTGGCTAAGTTTAAACTGATATTTATTTGGTATACAGGAGTGTTCAAATGTCCCCTACCTATCATTTAAAACTGCAAGCTAGAGTGCTAAATTTCCTCTGACTTTACCTCATGCTTGTAAATCTTCCAGCCAGTCATTAACTGCCTGGTAAAGGACTGGCACCTCATATATTGTCACTTAATTATGTTATGCTACATTGGGCTTCCTAGGAGGCACTCATTTAGCACAAAAACACCTCTAAAGAAAACCATGTAGACAGACTGCCCGAGTCAGAGACGAAGAATACTGCTGACAAGGGAATAGAAATGACAACTAAAACACCCTTTGGAACGGAAGGAGAAACCGTAGCGACAGGGAAAAAGAAACCAAGCATGGACATTTGAACCATCAGATAAACAGAAGCTGACAGGATGTTTTAGATCTGAAAGGACAGGGCAGAGGAGGAGGAGGAGAAGTGCACCAAAGTGGAAATAGAAAATTACCCTCCTGAATGAACGAGATGTGTTTGGAATGAGTCACAGGGGAAGGCGAGTGCAAACATCAGCAAGTCGAGAAGCTGACTGCGCGGTACCTTGCTCCTGAACCCAGTCTTCAGAAACGAGAGACGGCTGAATAAACACAATGAGAAAAACAGCCTGTTCTCAGCTCCTACCTTTGCAATGTTGAAATGAAAATGCTTTTGGGGCACAGTCCTATGAGCACAAGGAAGACATCACCACTGCTGACTTCAACAGAGGCAAAGGACGTTCAGCACCTCAGAATTGTCTTTCCATCTTCTTGCCCCAAGAGAGAGAGACAGAGACAAAAAGGTTCTTCGATCTTTCCTGCTATGGAAGGAAGAATAACCCAACTCTCGCACTATATACACTGCCTTCAGAGCCTACTGCTAAAAAAATCCAGACCTGTAAAACTGAGCATAAAATAGTTATATCAGCGAGGTATGTAAAACAATACAAACTCTGGCACATGGCAATAACACACACACCTGCACATATACTCTTTCTTCAGTCACTAGAGCCACTGTGGATACAGCTATGGATGCAGCATTTAGAAAGAAGTCCACAGGAAGGCAGGACTAGATCTTTTGCTGGTCCAAAACTGGAAAGGATTTGGAGCATTTAAGATTATAACAAAAGCTTCGCTCCCTTCCACTCACTCAACTTTATTTCCCCTGCCGTTTGTAAAAATCAGCACTTCTGTCACTCCCAGTGGCATCTCTCTGGCTGGAAATCAGTACCATTCAAAGCACAGTTGCAACTGTCGTGTTTGGAAGATTTACACTGAAGTCTCATGCAATTCAGCTACACCAAATCACTGGACAAAGTCAGGAGTTATATGGAAATTGCCAGTGAGGGTCAACATTCAAGGAGGTTATTTTTTCCCTTCAAAACAGAATTATCATCCAATACCACCAAATTTAAGGTGATCTGAATCTAGGTAAGAGTCTCAGTTCAGAACCTAAGGTTAACTTATCTCACACTTATCTCTAATTTGATTGGAAAAAAAAGTCACAATTGTTTCTCCTTGTTTATCATGGATAAATTGATACTTTCTGCTAGAGAAGAAAACCCATGTCCTGAGAAAACACAAGAAATATGTCAGGGAGTGAGAAATCAGTTTTGGTTTGTATCTTTCTTAGTTTTGCCTCCCAGACACCACTCAGAAAAAGCATTCATTGAATCCATGTATGGTCAGGGATTAAGGACACTGCTTGTCTATAGAAGAGGATATTGTTTTCTGCCAGTTTGCTGTGGCTAAGCAGCCTTCCCAACATTGAAGATGTTTGCTGAATAACTTTGCGTTCCTACTGCTGCATTTAAGCAATCACTGTTAGACACTCAGTTGCCTTATGTGCTACTGAAACCATTACTACAAACTGCACTTAAATAATCTCTAAAACAAGTGGCAGCACTGGTGTGTATTCCTCCAAGCTGGAGAAAATAAGTGAATTGAAATCCACCCTTTCCCCTTCCTTATCTTCACATCACTTTGCCAGCAAAGGTCAATTACATGCTCACAAACAACCAGCTCATAGAATCTGCAATATTAGCGAAACCTTAGTCACCAGTTCCGGCTGCATACAAATATAAAAAGAAGCAGTGCTGCAAGTCTGTGTGAGAGACGGACAGGAAATTATACTCCTACCTCCCAACACACACAAAAGCGTTTTAGGAAAATGAACAATTTTCAATTTAATTGGAATTTCCACTTACCTATAGAGTTAAATTTTGGTTTTGGAAACTAAGCCTTTTCTGAGTTCAGTAAGTTTTAGTGTTTTTGAAGACAGCTTAGAAATTCAACCCAAGTGGAAAGTTTTCATTTAAGTTTTTCATTTCGTCAGAAAGTTTATTTCTCCAGTCCCACAGACTTTTGACCAAATTAACCAACCTGCTTCACAGGAAAAGTCCCTTTCAACACACCTTCTTACTTAATTATTACACACACAGTTCATGCTGTACTGCCCACATCCAAAAATCAAACCCCTGAATGTTTATCCTGGGCTTTTTTCCTAGTATTATTTGCAAAGGTTGAAATCAATGTGTAAAATTTATTCTAAACTAGTGCCAATATGTTTTGAAACATTCATTGTAAATGTCATCAAACAATGCTGACACCAACGTTTTGGACAGCTTTTTACAAGTACTAACAGTGCACAAAATCTGAGAAGATTAACATCTCACTGCAAAACTAAAGGCAGATGACAAGGCTTCAAATAAATTACAGCAGCATAAATCTGTATTGTTTTCAGGTCACTGAGATCTGTGGACACACCTGAGTGCTAGTCTGGTTTTATCATAGGGAAAGAAGAAATTATCTTCACAAAGGTGCTGCATACAGGACCTTCCAAAGTTTAGAACAGTTCCACTTTTACAGAAGGTGAGTACACACATAACATGCAAACATAGTAATTCCATAGTATAGTATCTATCAGAAGACATAATAATATTTGTGTTCCTTCAGGGGACAGAAATGTCATTTAGCAACCACTAGTTTTCAAACATAATTGTCAAAGACCATGCTAAATTGGAATCTACAAGTTTTAATATTTTAAAATGTTAAACTCTGGCCTACAAACTTTCATTGGAATTAGCAAACTGAAAAAGAGAATAAGGGAAGATAAACCAGAGCAAGAAACTATGCAGATAGATGTTGTCTCTATTCCCTAACAATGCAGCTCCTTTTCATGGATCCGCATTCTCTTTTCACACATTAATGTCTAAGCCACCCCAAGCTGCAGCCAGGAGCATTAGAGGTAGCCAAACATGTTGGCCCAGCAGCTTCATAACAGGGCAGGATCTTTAGACTATACACATGTTGGGCAGAGACTCACTGTTAGCAGGTCAAATTCTCAGTGGTCAAATTCCACCAACTCTAGTGGAGCTAGAACATTGATTATTCAGCCTAGCAAAACAGGTTTCTATCTCTTCTTCCACGAGGTTGCTTTCTGACTTATCTCTGCCTCTTTTAGACAGGTCATCTTAAACCAAGTGAACAAGGGGCAACAATGGTTCTAATCTACATGCTAAAAAGTAACCTGCAACGCTGGAGCCACTGGCATTCTACATGAGTCCAATTGCAGGAAGACCAAGTTGGCAGCTCAAGGGGACACAGTCTCACCAGCTCTTAACTATTTTATCAGAGAGGTCTTGTGGCAAAAGCACATGCTCTCCCTGCTTTATAACCTGCACGCTACACCCTAGCGGCCACGTTAACGGTGGCCACCACCTCCTAGTGAGCATACCCAATGGTTTCTTCCAGAGGTTTCCTCTGTCTACTTTTTACAGGCCATGTTGGGTACTCTGGCATGAAACATGATACCTTGCTTTGTTGTGCTTTGTTGTCCCTGCAGAATTAGTTTTCTTCCTGAATCCAGCTGAAACAAAGGATGGAATATTTTTATGTTCTTTCTCTGCTGCTTCCTTAACTGTACTTTAAGACTCACCTTTTATCAGAAAGTTTCCACTTGAGGAAAATCCAGACCCTGTTTCTATGGAAAGATAAGGACTGTGACGTTAAATGGTGTGAAAATAAATCATCTTCCACTGTGCTTCTCAAAGTCTCACCGTGCCTGTTAGAAGACCAAATGATACCCATGAAAAATAACTGAACTTGACTATTGGATACACATAAAATACTTTATTCAATTTTTATAGGGGGCAACAAAGTTATATCTAAAAGAGGTTTAACACTTGCATGCCAAGATATATGGTTTGTTAAATATTGTTTATTAAATACACTTAAGTCATCCCAAGAGTGGAATAAATTATAACTGTTTTTCCTTGTTTTTTCCTAAACAGTAGATATTTTTATCCTGAAGATCATTAAAGTTCTCGTGTTAGATTGGTTGTTAGTTTCAAAAGCCACAGTTAAGCCACATTTACTGTACCTTTCATCCTTGTATTTATGGTATTCAACACGTTCCTCTGTGACATCAGCTCTTATTAATCTTTGTTAAAAAAGATAGAGTGCGTTTGGCATAAAATTAGCCAGGTAATCACTTAGCAGATTGCACCATATTTCAGAATGGTCCCGTATCGTAGTGTCTATGGATGTCTAAGATATACATTTTCCCTAAATGTGGTTTAGTCAAAGTCTCCTTGCTCAGCACCCACGTTCAGAATTATAAGAGATTTATTAGCTACTTCCAAAAGGGTTGGTCTATCGTAACTCCTATTCAAGCACATCAAGTGGATAATACAGTTAATGTTACCACTCAGGAAACATTACACCTTGTTCTAGTAAACCGGGACTCTCAAGGACAAAAGAAAGGTTGGGAAGAGCCCTTAAACCTTTGAAGACGTGTGAAACAAATCTTGTTACAATAAGAAACTTGCAATCATAAATGAGCCTTTGGTAGAAGCAGTATTTCACTATGGATTCTGCAAACTCTGCAATAAAAAGTAATTTACACTTTCCAAAAGACTATTATACAGTGGATAAGAACAATAATTAAGTACAGAAGACTATTAAATCCTGTCTTTAATATAAAGAGCAGAATATTTTTAATTAAGTGTAAAGCAAGTTTATAATGGATTTACTGTGCTTACCGGCTCATGGCATCAAACTCTGCTTGGATAAAAGGTGCATTTGGAACCCAAATGAGCAAAAAAACAACAAGAACAAGAGTATTTTAGTGTAATAGCAGAGTAATTAGATTGTGTACGCCCAGAAATCAAGTTGGTATTCAGACAACAGGGATTTTTCTGGGCATGTATTCAGTGATCCCAGGATAGACATGCTAACCATTTTTTTTAATGTCTGAAGAGTCTTTCAGTTTTGCCATCAAAATAAAAAATTATATCCATCTTGTAACAATATTCGTACTTGTTCATAGCAGAGGGTCGGTTTCTTCTGGTAAAAAAAACCAACAGCAACAACAACAAAAAACAGCCTCACATTGAATAGAATGCACACACTTGTACAAAAGTATCATCACACAAAAGCAGAAATGTCTCTGTGCTTAGATTCAAAATGAAAGTCCATGGGAGACCAAGTGCAGATGATGTAAAACTCATAGCCTAGAGTTTACATTCCCACACTAATACACAAAGCACCAGTGAAAACAAAATTACACTATCAATTCAGCATCATGACTTTCCAGGACTGGATCTATCCCAGAGTCCTCCTCAGCCTTTGCATCAGAAGTTATATGAAACAACGAGCCATTGTGGATTGCGGAGCCATTCTGCTAGAACCATATGGCTGGAAAATACTGTTTCAGCTAAGGTCTTGCCAAATCCCAGTCTGACACATACCTAAGGTGCTAGATCAATTAGCACAGACTCAGTAAACCATCTGGAGACATCTTCATGACTGTGAAATTATTATTCAGAAACCACAAAGGTCACATTTAAATAATCAGTGAAAGATCTCTACTATGATAAAACTCCATAGTGCAACCTGGAACAACAGAATTTGAACTTGTATAAGCAGACATTTCTCCTCTGGTTCTTTCCTTACCTGTTCCTCTGATACCAAGTGTCATGCCCTGTCTGTGTCTCAAGACTCCAAGTTGCAAATCGAGCCTAGGAATCAGTTTTTTCTTTGCTAGGAGACACTTCAGAACATATAATTGCATACAACCTGGCAGAATACAGTCCAGACCAGAGAGATTTCTAAATCTCTGATAGTGAGATCACCTTCTGCAATGAAATTACAAAACACAATGTTTCTGGCAACTGTGTATTACCACCAGGCTTCTTGGAAAACAAATGCCTTCCCCTTCGCCTTTTTGGAGGAGGAAGCCAAAGCATTTTGGCTCAAGTCTTCGCCCCCCCTAAAAAAAAAATGTCATGGCTAAGACAGGCATCCAGCAATTGTATATTTCAGCCCAAAGTGTGAAATGTCTCGCAAAGTTATAAAAAGCTGTGCACGGTATTACAATAGAAATCCTTGGGGGTTACCCACCTCACCTATAACATCTGCCATAGACAGTGACTTTGAACTTAATCTTTACATGCCAGTAGTTGGGAGGTTCTCCACTTTCTCTTGAGGAGGCATTGTGACTGTGTGTAACATTTGTAGGCTGCTAGCATACTGTATCTCTACAATGTCCCCTACTACAAGTCGTATGCTAAAGCCATAGCTGAGACCTACAGCCAAGAAACAGCCTTGGAAAAGCTTTCATTTTCCCCCACTTGTTTTCAAACCACTCACGGTTGGCTTGAATTTATTTGTCAGAAGACTGTGAATGCTGGCTAACAACTGAAAGATACTGCTCAAGGAGGATGTGTAATCTCCATGAGTGAAGCCTCTTCAGAACAGGCCAAACATTAGTCAGAAAGAATATGGTATAGCTGAGTCTGCTCTGGAGGAAGGAGCAACCCAGGGTATTTGCTGGAGATCAAAGCTTCCAGTCATGGTTGCTCTAGGTCCAGGATATGCAACAGAGTAGAAAAAAAAAATGTTCTTGAATTAAGTTTGTTGAAATACGGCTGTTTGAAAAGTCCATGTCAAAATCCAAACCAAGCTGAACTTCTCCAGTTTAAAGACCTGCTCCACAGCCAAATAGAAATACAAGCCTACCTGTCCTGCATAAATGAATTCTGAATTACTTGAGCTGGCTCACAAATTTACTGTGAAAATCAAGCACCCCATGCAACAAGCAACAATAGTGTCTGAAGTTTCAGAGAAGAGAAAAGAAAGGGAAAAAAAAAATAAAGCAAACACCACAGCACACATAACTTCTGAAACCTAAAAATAGTCTTTGGGCTTTTTTGGTTCTTTTTATGACCTCATGACAAACAAATGCCCTAGATTTTGCTTAAATTCAGTCTAATTTTCCAGAGTTTTAGACTGACAATTCTAAAAGAAATCTTCAAATATACTAAGCTCAAAATAGAATTTTGGAGAAGATCATTTTTATATGGAAGTCATCAAATCATTCAGAAGATTTTTTCATCCTGATGTCCTTGTACTTTGAGCAACTTTTCCAAGATCAACATTGGTTCTGTTTGCAATTCATCTCTCCAGTGAGCATTTTTAAACTTGAAGAAGTGGAAGCGGGGAAAAAAAGCAGAGGTCAGAAGACAAAAATGTGAGTATATTGGATACAGGCATCCTATAGGAGTAAGACTGCTCAGTTTTGCATGCATGTGCATGTATTTTAAATTTAAAGGAAGTCTCGCTTACAAGGCAAAACCACTAGTGGTAAGAATTATATGACTCCAACTTCCTCCAGTTTGGCAGGGTGGTAAGAGCTCTGCAGAAGACAACCACCGTGGTTTGACTCACACTGATAATAGCCGACCCTCCCTCCACCCCCTGAAAACTCAGCACTCTAAAAATAAGAAGGAAGCAAAAGGAGAGCCATTTCCTTGCCAACACCAGTAGCTGGGAGGCCTGGAATGATGCCATGAGATACCCTGCTATTTATTGCCCATTTCCACCCCATACGAAGCTTTGGGAAGTAGTTGCCAAAAGAAAAAAAGAAGGGAGAAAAATAAACCTTCCTGTTTGGCTTAACATTTGACAGGACAAAGTCAGATAATTCTAGCTCTACATTTTGCACGTTCTTGCCCACAGTTGTTTTCCTCCAGAGGCTCCTTCTAAAAACAAACAAGGATTTTTATACATCAAGGCTTTCAAAGCAAACACAGGAAGTATCTTCTCCAGTCTCCTACACATGCCTTTCTTTACTTTCCTGCTGATTCACTCTCTCTTCACTGGGCGCTTCCATTCTGGACAGCACAAAAACAGGAGTGTCGCAATATATATAATCACGAATTTAGTTTCCTTCAGAAATTACTGTTTCATCAATATAAAAAGGTTTGCAAGTCAGTCGTGGTTTAAACAAATTGCCTCAAACCAGAGATGTTTTGCTGGGGGAAAGGAAGGGGAAAGAGTGGGAATAGAGCCATTTTGGAAGATTCATGTAGTTTGCTTTCTCCTCTCTGTCCCATTCAAAACAGTTCAAACTAGTCTCCTACCTGCCTAAGAAGGTCATACTTGCTAGAGAACAGTGCCTCAATGTGTCCTCCTAAAGTTGCTCCACTTTATTCAAAGTAGATGTTACTGAGGACCAAGACAGACTATTGACCGGCAGAGCTAAACTAGCCATCTAGCCCAGGGTTTCCAAAGTCTGCTTCACTGAGGAGTTACAACTTACAATCTTCATCAGAAATCACAACTAAATAGAAACATTTTTGAGGCCGAGATCAGGTGAATGTCTGAAGACCTATTTTTAAAGTGTCTACTCTGAATTGAATCCAGCTAAAAAATGGTCCAGCATTTCTTTCCTCATGTGAAAAGTACTTAACACACTTCTAACCTAATTAGCAAGATGAGAAGAAACCTACTATGTGGGTGAGGAGAAATGTGAAAATACATAGGTTTGAAGCTGCCAGATTTTCTTTCCTTACTTCTTCATCCAACTGAACTTATTTTAAAAGCTTGATCCAGGTCAACAGATATTTCCAGGTCAACCAAGACCACACTCATTTAAATTTTGGATGAACAAATAAGTCACTCGCAAAAAAAAAAAAAAAAATCCCCAGCGGAGAAAGGAGGAAGACAAGCAACTTTCCAACCTCCTCTGCAATCCTGGGTCAGTCCTAACGCTAACAGAAGCTGGAACAGTCACATGGCTGCTATACCCTCCTTCATTCTTAATCACCAAATAACACAAATCATAAATTTTTTTCATTTCTGCAGTAAGACACACCCTCTGAAAAGTATTTACTGCAGGGAACACAGTAGCCAGTCCTTTCAGGTCAGCGTTAATCCTTTCTGAGCTGCTGTGGCTGGGCGGCAGCAGACATCCCAGCCCCATGTCAGATCAGAGATCGAGGCAAGCTCTGTGTGCTCTGCCCCGGTCTCCTGGCACAGCAGAGGAGCCCCCAGCAGCGATGTGGAAGGGTAACCATCTGACTTCTCCAGCCAGATCACCAGTCTGAGTGATCAGGACTGGGCAGATCCCATCCCGCCTGACTCACAGCCTATAAACATGCTGCAGTACAATAGAGATTTCACATGGCGAGAACGTGTGGAAGTACATCATTAGGACAGGGTGGGAAGTCTGTTTCCTGTCCTGCTAACATTTTTAGAATTACAGCAACAAATTCTTCTGCACCAGAACAAAAGAGAGGAGGCAGACTGAGAAATGTCTTTTTCCTCCCCCTGGTGCTTTAGGAAAAGAGGCATCCACACAGGACAGCCAAAAGCCCAGTAGTCATAGCTCATAACAGTGAAGGAACAGGAACCTGAGAATCAAGACCTCATGTTTGGCAGACACATCTCCTGCATTCCCAAGAAAAGCTTTAGCCTCCGGGATATTGGCTATTCTGAGCTCTCTGCCCTACTTTGTACAGGAACTCAGTGCCAGATCACAGAATGCAAAAGTTTCATACAAAGTGACAAGTTTCCATGAAAAGTTCTGATGAAAAAATGTTCTCTTGGAAAATTCCTAGCCAGCTCTAATCTTAATGTTAAATCATAGCTAAAAATTTGCAGCACTTTGCTCCACACATGCTGACTGCAGCCTAGTAAAACTGCACTGAGCTCTGTTTCCTCCTCCACCCCTCCTCTGGGACATGTAAAGTCTTGCATCCTCCGGGTCCTACATAATCTCCTGGTCAAAAATGCAGTAATTTGGGGAGGAAGCAAAATCCTGTTATTTGTCAGGAGCAAAGCATCCAGGCCCACATCTTCATAACATTCCCTCTTGTATTCACCTAGTCATACTAAGCTATTCTCCCTGCAGGGTTCATCTCAGATATCCTCTCTGAATGGTGTGACAAAGGCTTTACAGGCATGGGAGGTTTTCTGTTACTTGCAAAGAGTTACAAGAACTGAAAACTCTTCACTTGCTCCCTGCTATTTCAGAAGAGTAGTGCCATCTTCTAAGTAAGTGAGTAGAGACAGTTGAAAACAGTGATGGCTCTCCCTCCAATTCTGTGCACAATATCACTGAAACTACTTCTGCTAATTCAAATATTTGAATTACAATTCCCAGCTTTAATAGAATTTCTCCATACATAGAAATTAAGTTATTTTCTGTAGGCAGCTTTCAACATCAAATGGAGATGACACTTTTCTTTCACGCACAGTAAAGATCAGAAGGCAGTCTGGCCCCCCACAATTTAGTTTTTTAAGATGACGCTTTCCTGCTCTTTCCAAAGCCTGCAACCTTGCCATTCACATCCTTCTTTCAAAGGATGGCAATGAAGGCTCAACACAAAGCTATTGTGTCATCTTTATCACAGACTCTAGGTGCACGTTAAATTTGGACTGAAGGACAACACAGTTGTCATGTTGGCAACTAGAAAGTTGTGAAGATCATTGATTTCTATGTGGCAATAGACATAGGGCAGACACTGATGGCTAAACTGGCTTGAATTATCAGTTCACCTGGAGCAAGTGGTATGTAGCAATGCTGTTATTCCACAGCAACTCATTTGCATGTTAAGCCCTTACAGTTGTAGCTACTGATCAGTCAAGACATAGCATTGATCTGACCTTGACAAGAAGTAACCAGAGGGAATTGTGAACCCTCACTCTCTGAACAGAGATTTCTTCCTTTCCAGGTATTTAAAACAGACTTATTCATTTTGAAATATATCTCTGAACAATCAGCATACCTGTAAAACAATAGCCTACTTAAGCTGGGAATATGTATATGGAAGCCATTCAAGTATGTCATACAGCTAACAATACTAACTTTACACAGTTGTCTCTTACTTTATATAATCAAGGCTTGTAATGTCAAAGCTGCAAACTAAATTTTCCCATGCTACTAAATTCTGAGAAATCACACTGACAGTAAAGAAAGAGCTGCTATACAATATGCAGCTTCCATATGTATATGGTGATTGCAAGCACATTATGGTACCTCCCAGTTTGCATGCAGCAGAATAGAACAAAGCAAAGAAAAATAATATTTTCCCTTAAACCTCTTTTCCCTATACTGTCAAAACATCAACTACTCTGCCATCTTATCCTCCTTAGCTGCTAGAGCTCTGCACTTTTACAATGTTTGTACTTGCTCTGCTTAGAATTCAATTTCCTCTGGTGATCTGCATGCAGGCAAATATTGCCAATGGCACTAATGTATATTTGTTCTTCTTGAATTGCATGCAGAAATATTGTTGCTATGTGGCGAGCACAAAACAATCCAGAAGTCACCTGACATCCTCCATCAAACATTTAGGAGTCATCAAACTTAATTTCCCCTTTGTGCAATAAAACACCGAGGGGAAGCCTTAATAGATTGTATTATGTAACGGTTCTATAAAAATAGCAGGCCAGCACTGGAGCACTTCCTTCCTGAGGCCCAATAACCTATGCTGAAAGGATACACACTGGTTTCCCTGGCAACCATGAGAGATGACACTAGGGGGAAAAACAGCAACAAAAGGACCATTTTTTGCTTAGTAAAATAAGGTCTGGCTGCAAGCTTGTGTTACAGTGAATACAGAGTGCCTGACAGAGAGAGAACCAGTTAATAATTCTGCTCAGGTCCCAGTGACCTTCCAAGGCTGTTAATTCTTTTCACTTCTTTTTCTTCTGCCTACTACAAAAAAAAAAAAAAAAAAAAAACAAAACAAAACAAAACAAAACAAAAAAAAAAAAAAAAACAGAAAATCCACCTCAGCAAGTATTACAGTTTAACTTTTTTGAAATAATAAAAAAAAGTTGAGGCAGGACTGTGTTAGAGATTTATCTGTCTTGCTAGCATTTCCACAAGACACTCTCTTCCTTCCCTCCTCTTGCACAGATCACTGGATTTTCACATTTCATTTCAAAAGACTCCTTTCTGTTTTCAAGGCATGGCCTTTGCAAGTAACCAAAAAACAAGCTCCCTCCCTAGCAAGTCTCATGGTACAACACTATGCTAAAGGCACAACCCAACCCAGTGGACCAGAACACTTCACAACAAGGTCATCTCTCTTTCTTGCTTTATTCAACTGCTCTGCAACCCCCACGCTCCCACAGGGAGCCAAAGAGAAAAGTGACAAAATTGGGTTTTGTTTCAGTCCAACCATAAGGGCTGGTTCCTTGTGGCATAGCCTATGCCACAAGGTTCCTTGTGGCATAACCACAAGAGTTTATTCTTGTCGCTTTAAGCTTTCCCCAAGCAATTTTTAACCCTTGCTTGTTGCATCAGCTCGTGCTGAGGCAATTCTCACACCAACTTGCTTTATTCATTTGCCTCACAGAAACCTCTGGCGCATTTGACACATGCAAAACAGCAGTGGCAGTGAGCAAACATGCATGTTCCTGGGAAGAAGAAAAAAGAAAATCAGTTGTTTTATCTAAAATCTGGACAGCAGCTGTATAAGGCCCATTTTCACCCTCTATGAAAAACTCCCCTCCTTCTTCTTGTCAGTCAGTACCAGAGGAGGAAACACACCTGAGCAGGAAATGTAGTGGTACATAACTCTCCCACTGAGCAACTCCACCATCTTGAAGCGATCCTGCACTCCTCACACAAGTGAGAGAAATATCACATGTCCTGCAGAAGAGGACACCAAGGAATAGAGAGACTAGGTGGTACACCCACAATACCTCATCACTCCATAGCGGCAGAAAAAGGAACGCAATCCAAAGCACAACTGATTTCTACCCCTCAGCAGTATGTCTAGCATGCACATGTCTCACAGGCAAGAAATAAGGCTAGTACCACAAAGGTGCCTCTCAAACTGTCCCTTACTTTGCTTTTCAGCTGTAACAAAGTCTCTCTTGAGTTTTCAAAATAAAATCCTTGCATCCCAATGTGATAAACATTGCAACACTTCTTTGCACAAGAAGTCACATGTGCAAACCACTGTTTCATTTGGCAGCACCCCTCACACCAAATAACTATTTTAGATAAGAAAAATGACCAGGTGCAGTACAACAACATATGCAGTCTACTCACAGAAGCTTATTTGACATAACTCCTCAAAGACAGGGTAACAATGTGTTACAAATAACAAGAATTTCACCTTCCCGACAGTCTTTGCTTTAAGAAATTTTCAAATCGGTAGTCTGCCCAAGAAGACATTTACTCAAGACAAGCAATATTAAACAGCATGTTATAGCATACTTTGGTTTTGGTATAGATTTGGTTTAGGAATTTTTTGTTGTTTCTGGTTGGGGCTGGGGGCAAGGCATTACTGTGGGTTTTTTCTGGTGGTTTCACAAGGCTGTAGAGAGAGGTGATGTTTCACACAGGTGTCATCCCTGTTATAGAAACACAGTAAATGATCTTTCTCTATGGTGCCATAGATTCTACCAGACTGCTTTAAACATATGCTGACACTAGGCCAAATTACTTTTTAGCTACATCACTATAAAGACAAAACAACTTCCCTGTAATTATGTAGCTTAATTTCAGGATAACAGGAAAATCTGGGGCACGGACTTTCAGATAACATTTTAAAACAAGTTCCTTGCCACTTGTGATTGCAAAAATCCTAGGGCGGTTTTGAAAGAAGCATTAGGTTGTTAAGCCCAGGTATCCTGGCTGAAACACCATTTCTGGTCATTACAGTTCACTTGTTTAAAGTATGTCTTGAGTCTTCAAGTGGATATTTGGATATTCCTCTTCATTTCCTTTTGGAAGTGTTTGCTGTGGCTGTTTTTCAGTGGTGGATTAAGCCACCCTATGTGTTACTTACTTCACAGGATCATGCAAATTCCTCTAGACCTTTTCACGCTGGGTGAAATTCTCCTCTATGCTGAAGGCCAGCACAAGGCCAAGGCATTGCAGAAGTATTTAAGGGATTAAACAAGATTTGAGGGGTGTGTAGGTACAGCAGCTGGATAAATTTCCTTTGAGATTATTTAATTCTGACACACTGACCCTTTCAAATACATACATGAGGCCTTTATGTAGTGTCCAGCTCAGCTGGAAAGTGGTGAGAAACAAATGCTTCCATCACCTTCAAGGAAGTTTCACACACGCTCTCTTGCACACACATTCTGCCCAGTTTGGCGTTGGGAACAAGTCACCAGGGCACTGGTGCAATGCTCTGTGGCTCCCAGTCCTGAGGTTAGTTCCAACACAAGTCTCCACAGTAAGGTTCAACTCCATTAAATCCAAATGCCCAAGCCAACAGGGTATTCCCCAGTCCAACATGGGATGAAGTCTCTGAACTTGTGGAGCAGCAGCAGTGACGCAACCTGGCCCAGAAGAGCCCGGCATTGACACGGTGCCACAGGAGCACGGTGCACGTGGGCAGCCCACGCTCATCCAGCTGAGCTTGGTAGGTCCGGAGGCAGGTGGGCTAATCGCAGGTTTAACAGCTCCTGCTCCTACCTGCACTCGCTACCTGGGAGCTGTCGGCCATGCAGGCAAATCTGCTGACTTTGTTGCAGGCTTCATTAACTCGCACAGAAAACCATCTATCAGAAATGCATTGCTCACCACTAATCAAGCGGCACTTCTCATTTTCTCTGCTACTAACAGTGCCCGCTCATATTCCCCATAGTGTGCCAACTCCAATACAACTTATTTGCAGCCCAGTTACTTAGTTACTATGTTAATTGAGCACCTAAGTAGGCAGTACCTTAACATGCCAAGATTTCAAAAGGCCTTGTGAGCTCACTGGGCATTTCTATTTCCGAGTCACAGCAAGCATAGGAATAAAAAAAACATCTATAAATGCCTCAGAAATGTAAGCCTCACATAAGACGGACTTTTCATTTGGTGTAAAATCAGAGTCCAGAATTGTTTGAATTTTAAGAGCAAAACAAACAATGTATCTGGTTCAAAATGTTTTTAACACAATAAAGGTAAATTCACAGTAAAAGACTTAACCTGACAAAATTACCTCTAACCTATATAAGGCTACACAAACACAGGGAACCTGCAACGGTACTGAAGCAAACTGTAAGGGGGTGAAACAGAGATTTGAAAGCATGCCAAGGCACGTTAATACTGCCAATTAGAGCATGCTGAACTTGCAGTCACTGGTAACTGCACATTACCCTGGATATACATTGCTAGAACCAGACTGTTAACATTTAACCAGGACACTGGGGCCACAGCATTATCTTATTTACACCTGTGGAAGCCTGTACAAGTTCCTTGGCTTTAAGTTGCACCTACTCAGTGAACGAGAAGAATGGGTTCAACAAAGATATAGACATGGCACTCTCAGGAAACAACACAAGCAACTTACTACAGGATCTGTCCACCTAGGATCTAGGTCTGGATTGCAACAACTAGGCTAGTACTGATCCCGGCAACATGAACAGGAATTAAGGACAAAGATTTTGTATTCTTTAATTAGTCATTTTCTCAGATACATAACCACATAAAATTTATCACTTCACCTTTCTGACCCCATCAGACAGAACAGGAGCCTTTGATTATTTTAAGTTTGAGAAAGAGCAAGATTTGAAAATATGGTTCTATGTAAACCAAGCACATGCCAGGATCAGGTCCTTCAGATTCACATCTTGATCCTTCTACAATAATAAGGTCTCCACTGTTTAATGCATGTGTCCACATGGTAATATTTTCTATTTTGGAGAATGAGGTTATGTATGAAAACATAAAAGCTACCGTGCTGTCTCAGAACAAGACACCTACTACTCCAGCAGCCTGTCCCTGATAGTAGCGGAGAGCAGGTATCTAAGGAAGAGCAGAGCTGGGTGAGCACGTACAATACCTCCCTGGCAGGCTCCCAGCAGCCAACCGTTTGAGGATCAGAGACTTCCTGTGCCAGACTTCTTTTTATCTATTTAGTCACCCTCAATTAATTTCTCTTTCATGAACCTGTCCAGTTGACCCTTGTACCCATAAAGCACGCTATCTGGTTGCTTTAAGTGGATAGATAGGTATCCATGGTATGCGAGTCAGCAGCATTGTACAGCTACTGAAGGGAGGAAACTACAAACCAAGAGCTTTTGCGAGACTGCATGCTTAACAGCTCATGATTTCACCACCACTCCCCCCACCATACAGGATACTTGATGGAATCAATAAGTAATAAAAGAGTTCAATAAGGTAGGCTAAAGCTGCACATCTAAATTCTACCAAGTTCATGGGGACATGGCAATTAGGATCCTGAAAACAACTCAGGATTCAAGGGGTTTTTTTTTTAATCAGATAACTAAGCTCAGCCTCTGAAGCATCTCAAAAGAAGCAGAATTTTGCACATGCATCTCTATATAAAGTGCTATGAAGGTGATTCTGCCAGGTGTATCGGGGATAACACAAATTATTTTCTTAGCTCCAAACCCATGGAGGAGAAACCAATAACTACAACCATCAAATAATAATCTTTAATTAGCCCTCCATTAGAAACTTGGTTGCAGTGGCACATGAAACGAGGACAGAGGAAAAATGTGACAGTGTAGAAACACTTCATACACACCACCATCATTTTGAAGTCAAAATTCCACTGATTTTCATCACAGCAAGAAAGATCTCATAAGACTAAAAATAAACCCACCAGAAGCATCAAAGCAAAAGCCTCCTGGCACTTCTGAAAGAGTTACCCATAATCCTCCTTACTGTTGTGCCAGCAAGAACTGCAGTACTTAAGTCCTACTTAAGCACTGGAAATAGCCTTTAAGTGGGACTGAAGTGAATCAAAGAAACCGTGCAGACCCCTTGTGGAGGAGGGAATTCTGCCATCTGTACTCAGCACAGAAACTGGTCAGCACTGTATCTGTTTAATGGATCATCTTCTGTTACTGTGTGCAGTAGCTGAACAAAGTACCTTTCCCTCTGGAGGCTTTTCTGTAGTGAAACTTAAATATATATACACATACATATATATAACCTGAACTAGTCATCCTACCACAATGAATTACTATCCTCATTTTACAGATTCAAAATTAAGCAGAGAAGAAAGTGGAACTTGAACACATAGAAAGCCCCTTTGGAAAAAGCTGGAAAGATCTCTGAAGAAAAGCACAGTTTTTGACAACAGACAAACAGAAATATTCTTGAAGACCTTTGTTTTATTCACTCTGCATTGAGCAGTTTTGACTGTAAACTAGAAATGGCTAATCCAGGTCCCAGAAAAACTACACTATTAGAGAAAAAAAAAATCATAGACACTTAATGAGGTCCTCCTAATACCCACATACGCACGCAGAGAATAAAACCCTGGCAAATCACCAGGCATCTCCAGTCTCTTGCGCTGAAAACAGGCAGAGAACTCACTTGCTGCCTGCAGGACAGAGAGGGAAAGGTCACGATCTCACCCTTGCTCTGCACCAGAGCACAGGCTTCATTCTTGGTAGAGATGTTAGTGCTGTCTCTCTGATTTACACTCTCCAGAGACCCCTGGAAGGAATCTGCCCCCGTCAGCCCGCCCACGGTAAGGATTCCTGTAGCATGTAATCCAGGAATACCCATCCTTTACTGTGCCTCCAAGAGCCACAGACAAGCCTTCTACACACAGACCCACCGCTCAGGAATTCATGCTCTCTAAACCCAGAAATTCTTATGCCTGCAAGCATATCTCACCCATACACATTAGCTTCTGTCATTGGCAGTGTTGAGGAGCCTGCCACTTATAAGGTACTCCGCTATGATTCTCCTCTAAAATAGGCAGAGAAGATAATGGAAAAATCCAAAGAAAGAAATAAAATTTATCTTGTTGTGTTGGTTTTAGTTGTTGTTGTGGGGTTTTTTCCCCCTCAGTGAGTATTCCGTTTGTAGCAAATATTTTTTCACAAGTGCTGCAGTAACATCTCCCATGCACAGAAACAGTTCCTTTCTCTCCAATAGCCCATAATGCCGCAACACAGGTCACCTTCACTCAGATAATAGCTATATGTTGTGTATAAGACTTCACACTTGTGAACACAGCTCTGCTCAAAACTGCCATTTGAGAGTAGAGACAATTGCACTAAGCACTACACACAACATATCATGCAACTCTCCCACAAGGGAAAACTATCTTTACACATGTTGGTTGCACGGCCAAACCTACAGTGATCTTCCAGGACAGTCTGTGGCAACAAGGATTTATGGATTGAGCACGTCACCACCATGTTCTTTAGTGTAGCAAAGATTGAGACCAAATGGTTGCATTTGAAACAAGGCTGCTGTAAGATGAACGATTGACCAAAAACCACATTTTTTTTGAACTAAGCTTTTCACTTCAGTTTTCAGATAATGAAGATTTTCTGAGTTTGGTTTTCAAACGTTCTGTCCTCCTTTTTCAACTCTGTGATTCTCTCTTCTCTAGAGAAGGAAGAACAGAGAGAAAAATTCCCAGTGTCACCTTCTCGTGCTCTAAATCAAACAAAACAGGTAAGAGATTTTGCTAGGAAAAAAAAAAATGCAAAATGAAATCCTATATGTCTAGCACTGAGAACTAGATCTACCTAAAATACAAAAAAGGTCCATGTTCCCTGCTTCTCCTGCATACAAGCTGAAGGTTCAAGCTCTGTGGATCCTGCGCTATTTCCTTCAGGAAATTTCTGCAGGGAAGTTAATTGTATTTCCAAGTCACATCTTCAGGCCTCTCATTGCATGTTTGCTGTTATGTAGCCAGCACATCAAGGCAAACATTTGGAATAAAGCCTTGGGTGCGAGCCACATTTGTTGTTGAACAAACAAAGCCAAAGTTACAAAAATAATTAATCATGCTTCAAGGTATAAAACAACTTGTCTTCTTTGGCTAGAGGAAAGAAACACCCAGCCTCTCATTGTAGCTTCTCATTTGGACAGATACCTGGCAAGAAATACCACTGTTGTCTCAGGACTGATAAAGGCCAAAGGCTGGGAGTAGCTTGGAGACAAGATAAGCCATTAGTCTGACCTAGCAAATCATATCCTTTGTTCAGCATGTTTCCTGGGGATTTGGAACAGCTCTTCCCATTCTCTCTAAAAGCAGATAAATAGAGAGTGATGGCTTTAGAGCTTTTCAAGTGACAAGAGCAGGAGGAAAGGCAGGCCTATAGTCATCAGCTTTAACAAGGGTAGTATCAGCTGACATAGGAACCCGTATATTGGCTTATTGAGCAGATTCCTCCAACACAAAGGAACAATAGTTTGCTCCTTCACATGCAACTCTAGTAAAGTTTTAGTACTTCCTATATCCATGTTCTTAATTTTAAAATAAATGAATAAATCAAAAATCCAATACCATTCTGAAAAGGCCAAGCTTCAAGACTTATGGGGGGGTGGGATGTGGAGGAGAGATGCTACCTTTGATCTCCAACCCTCTCATGAGTCTTATCTGATGTCAAGTATCTGATAAGTATCTGAGACCACATGACAATTTTCAAGTACAACACTGAAAAAAGGCAATAATAATGTTCTGTGTTGCATAGGACAAACACTGCGCAATTAGAGAATAACAAAGAGCTGGCACAGAGCACGACAGTTATCTCCACAGCACCTGTTCCCACTGGTGTTAGACCATCAGAAAGAAGTGGTGCTACACCAGCATTCTGAAGGAGTGGAAACAGCATAATCAAGCTGTAACATACTAAGAGAAAAATTATTTTCACTTTTTCTTCCAGATATTCCCACACTTACCATATGATATGAACAGAACACCCACAATAAGGTTTGTGGTTAGGGCAAAAATAAACCCATTATCAAATTTCTCTGAGACTGTCCTGGAAGTTTACATTGTAGGAGTAAAGTTACATTTTATGCATCTGATTATGCATATCACACACTTTTGCAAGTCAATATGGCTAACCTGATATGGGACTATCTGGGAAAGGAAATGTTAAACAACTGTAGGAAGAAATTTATTTGACATGGCAAGTATTGTAAATGAACTCTAAATTCAATCAACTTACTTGCACAATTGTTACTCACAGAAACAGCCCTCATCTTTAGTTTGATTCATTTAAGTTCAGCACTCGTGTGCATAAATGTATGCTCAAATACAGTGATACTGACAAAAATTAACACAACAATATCTGTTGCGATGTATGGTGGTTTCTACCAGAATATATACCAGCAAATGGTCTCCAGAATCTCAAGACAACTGGACTTGAGTCCCATCAATGAAAGGTTGCTCTGTTATCAATAAAAACACAAAATCTACCTCCTTTCAGAGTTTGTCCAGGAACAGGTTTGAATTAAACTGGTGAAGCAAAAGTCCCATACAGTGTATTTGCCTACTTTTAAACGTCTTAAACCAATGGGGATCCCAGCAACTATTTTAGGAGATAGCTATTTTCCCGAGCGCCTTTGTTGGTATAAACAAAACTGTTGTGCACTCAATTTTTGCTCAACTCTGAGAGTCAAGTAAACTAAAAACCTCAGAATCATTCTCAAGTCACAAAGATGCAAAAGAAAATGGCTAATTACACATAGTTTTGATACTGAATCATATGGTAAAGCCAGGCTCATACAGTAGTTTTTAGGAAAACATGTTTACCCAAAACTGAATAAATAAAATCTGTCAGGACTTCACCCACAACTGCATTTTTAAATAAATCATTCTTGGCACATACGGCAACAACTCCCATCATCTTGAATGGAAAACCCACCTGTTTATGCCAGGACTAACTTTGGTGTCCAGCATCTGCAAACATAAGGCAGAGGACCTGCTTCCCCACAGCTAACTGACATTTTGCACCTTTGTGAATTCACTCTTTTTGGTGAGGTACACAGCAGGAAAACAGTGGTCAATCAGGATGTGGGCTACTTTGTTTTCAGATATATTCAATACGCAGCAGACACTGTGCCATATTTAAGCAATAAAGAGCTCTACTTCTGTCCATCGTAAGGACTTGTTTGGAATTATAAAGACATATGGTATTTTTAGAGGCTGAAACAAACATACTGACTCACACTCACCACTGCCAATTGAGAATAAGGCACATTTACTGATGTAACCAATGTTCCACTTCAATCCGCTTTCCCATCAAACCTCAATGTTTTATTTTAGCAGCAAAAAGGTTTATTAAAACCCTGCAGCCACATGATAATTCTCTCAACTAAGAAATGCATTGCAAGTTTTAAAAGAAAAAATAATAACATGCAGCCCCACTCCTTTTAAAAGAACACCATTTCTGAGCTGCATTCAGCATTCCACCAGGTTCGTTATCTTATGTTTTGTTTAAATAAAATGTCAGAACAAGAGTTGTTTCTCCTTTTGTTGTGTTTTTGGTTTTTCACACATCCAGAATCAGGAAATGTGGGGTAACATCTCCAAATCTGTCACCAAATATGACCTCAGACAAATTACTGAATGTTTTGTGGATATGTCTTCCTGTCCTTAACTGTCAGATAATAATTATTTGTATGACAACAGCATCTTCACCCTTTTTCCCAAAAGCTCAGGTTTCTACTATGTAAGAGTAAGACACAGCTGACAAGCATATAGATGCTTACCTACTAATTGCAGTTAGAGTTTCAAGTTTAAATCCTAATAATTATGCTGTATTGGGTTTTTTAACTTGTCAGATGGAAGATGATGAAAATGCTGTTGTTATCACTTGGTTGCAAAGATATCTCTTAGACATGGAGCAAAAATATCTTTGCAAGTTAGCCAAGTTGGTGTCTTCAGTCTTTTCTAAGTATCTACTGCTCCAAGCACAACGTAGCTGAGCAAATGACACGCTGCAAACAAAAAGCACAGGAAAAATTTATACTGTAGTGAATCATATGCATATTTTGACTGGTGAAAGCTCTGCCAGAGAATGGAAAGATTAATTTAGTTGGTTTATCCCTTCCTCCGACCTCCACGCAGACTAAAACAGTGCCCTCTTGCAAAGCCTGCCCACAGGCTGGCTGCCCTCCAGGGAGGCGCTGGCACGGGCTGCGCATCAGGCAGCACCTTGTCCTGGCCAGGATGGGCTCTGCCTTGCCAACCGGGCCCATGCAAACAGGCACCCAGGAGCCCCTGCAGCCCACCGTGGCAAGTACCACTTGTTGCTTCACTAGACATAAATGAAACGTAACTACCTCAAAGCAGAACAATATAATAAAAGCAGGGGGAACCATCCAGATTAAAGCAGATTAATGATAATGGCTCTCCTGAGAAAAGACTCCCTGAAGAGGAGAATTTACTAGCAGCCATTACCCAAGTTTCTCATTTGTGATGTGCCATGTGATGAAAAATACAAATGTATGACTTCCCTCGTAAAAGTATTTGGGAGGATTGTTAGCTTCGCAGAAGACAGATTAGTCACAGTGCAAAATGCTGTCCTAAAGTTTTCATATTTGTTTTGCACCCCAGGCATTCCACTAAAAATAAAAATGACAGAAAAAAATATCTGTGCTGGGCTTAGAAACAAATGCACAGCTGAACAGCCAAGAACATTGCCATTCCTCTCTTGCACTAATTACTCTTTACTCATCATAAACCTTCATTTCTATCACTTAAGCCTGGAACACATGACTTCAGAAAAACTGTTTCTTATCACAAAATTGCTACTGCAACATTTGTATTAAAAGATAAGAGAACAACAAACAGCAAGGAATTCCTAGAGTTTCTCCTCAAACTTCCTTAGTCTTGCCATTACGTTGTTAATGCATGATCTTGGGAAAAATGGTCAAAATAATTTCTGCTAGGATTGCTTTTCAGAGATGCAGGACTCCCTTTCTGAAAGCAGAGAGACTAGGGTGACTGAAATCTGAAGTATGGGTATTGCGCTGGAAGAATGAGTAATGACAGGAAAGTCTTAACTCATCAGCAGATGTAGATATTGTCAACTGTATTCAGACTAGGTCACAGAATCAAAAAATCCCAAGAAAGCAGTAAGAATCAAGAAGCAGTGAGACTAGCCTCTCTCATGACTAACACAAGATATCCACCTTGATCCACATATGGTCTCCATGACCTTAACTAAGGAAAACACAGATTCAAGGGACTATTAGATCCAGATACATCATGTTTGGATAGTGGCACACTTGGAACACATTAAAGGAAAGTTATGTCCAAGCCTATACAGCTGACATGGAACTAACACTCCTCTCAGAAAAACACTGAGCTGTTCACCAACCTTAGCACTGGCACCCAAGTGTTAAAGAGCACAGTCCCTTTGCTTTCCTCACAGATCTCAGGCCAAGGACAAATTACAAAGAAAACGGAGAGTAGAATAGGTAAGTATTCTGGGCCCATCATATTTGCAGAATCCTCAGGTAAATAGATTCACGTGCCATCCTGATACCATTGTAGAAGGAGTTCAAGGCCACTTTCACTAGACCTTTACACCCAGCTTTAAATCAGAGGGGTAATATTTCCACCTCTCATACACAAAGCAGTAAAACAGGAACTAATAAATTTTGGGCCATCCCAGAAAAAAAATCTGTTGCCTGAAGCTCTTGTTAATCCACAACCTTCTCAAACAGAGATAGCTAGCAAACCCAGTGCCAATGAGTTAATCAGATTTGAACTTCTGGTCAGACATTCCCTTTCTTTGGGAAAACTGAGGACCATTCACCTTCCACAACTTTTTTTTAATGGAGATTAGCTGGCAGCCAGGCAGCAGAGACGGGCTGTAAACTGCATCCACACAACACTGGAAATATCCACCAGCATCAGCAGATGCTCGGCACCACACGGCTCCCTGCTCCTGGTTTAGGAAACTGCATCTCTAACCAAGACATCCAGGCACAACAACAGGGAGACTCTTCCCTTCAGGGTTCTCTGAGTGCTGTGTTTCAGTGCTCAGTACAGAAGGGGCTCAACAGCACTCCTGATCTTCACTTACTGTTCGGTCAATGATTTGGGATCTTTTTGTGTACTATGCACTCAGTGCTTGCACTGCTGTCAGCAGACAAGCAACTTACAGCTGAGGGTCAAGTCAGGAATGGATACAGCAGAGGCTAATGTTATCCCAGGGCACTCTGAATCAGTGCCTCAGGACCTGTTGTGACAGGACATCCAGCCAAACCTCTTTTTGCTTTTAATCTCAAGTTATTATCAACACCAGGGTTATACGACATAGCAGAACAGCCTTCCGAGAAAATTAACTTTCGGTTTATAAATCTTACTTATGCACTTACAAATTACCTGCACCTGTCTACAAAGATTTCAATTGGCAATAACACTTTTCTGTGTTGTAACACAGTCTCCAGCAACTTCTTGCTTCACGTTCTGTTTCAAGTGTTTTTCTCTTTCAAGACCACTACCCTTTCCCCCAGCCAGTTACATTCTGCTCCTACTGGAGATAGAATTAAATTTACAAAGTGTTTTTATCCTAATTACAAGCCTTTCAGCTAGTACCTTGGTCTTATCCTCAGCAGGAAATGATATGCAAAATATACTTTCATGCATCTGACAGTCCCCAAAACTACCGGTCATATAAATTCTGCCAATTTACCCTAATTAAAGCTAAGCAGTGTCGTGTGTGCTTAAACCGTCAATCTGTCTTGAAGTAATTATACCTGAAGGCAGGAATATGTGAGGGTTTCCTTCTCTTGGAATTAAAATCAGATGGGCAACTGAGAAATAGTCAAGTGACATTTGCTAATGATTAAATCAAAATCACATCTCCTTTCAGTGTTCTTACAAACTACAAGCTGCTGCATGGATGCTGATGGATTTGTGGAGGAAGGAGGCAGATGGTACGAGGCACTTGCCAACACTGTGCTGCCTACACAAGGCTCTCACACCCAGTGCAATGCATTAGGGAGTCAAAATGAGCCTCTCTGAGTCAATGTAATATATCAGATGATATGTTCACCACCTTTGGTAAGATTCCATGCAATTCTTAGTGGTTTGTTTCATTTCCAAGGTAACCACTGCACTTGCTGAAGATCTGTTTAATTCACCTTTATTATCAACCCTGATCACCAGCATAAAGATGATAAAAACTCGCTTCCCAATCAGATGCTAAGTTCATGGCTCCATCTCACTCCCTATGGAAGCTCTCATCAAACCTCTGCATTTCATTTCGGTTTGTGGGATCAGCTGAGTATAGGGATCATCAGATTGTAAACAGATTTTTCACAGGAAGGTTCCCTTTTGAAGCGACAGCTTATACAAGAAAACACCTGAGCAATCTCATCTTTTCATGTAAGCAAAGGTGGGAGAAGAGCCATCAGGCAAAGCTCTCAGTGAGCAAAAGAATGCTGAAATCCCACCTTCCACACTGCAATGTTAGAAGATGTCTCTCATGTCTTGAAGGTCCTTTAGCAAAGACCAAAGACAACTTCTAGAAACCGACAACAACATTGATTCAGTTAGAAAAAGAGGGAGAGGATGCATTGGTCCATCCAAATCCTCCTTCCTGCTCTCACATACAGAGCAAAGAGCACAGAGGCAAAGAGAGGCTGAGAATAAGAGAAATCATTAACTACTAACCACGCTTACACAACCATATTTTCTGTGCCACTCAACAGCATGCAACTCCAAATTCACACCACTCCCAGCACAGTCCTCAGAGGCTGTTAGTCAGAAGGATGCTTACGTTGGCCCTCTGGGAGCTGACAAATTCCACTTCATCTCTCTGGGATCTGACTAGTCCATCCTGTCACACAGGAAGATGGTTATGAATGACAATACGATGAGTAAATTTTTAAACAGACAACAAAAAAACAAAAACATGACTTAAATATTCTGCTTAGATTCTCATCCTTTGCTTGTTCACTGAGATGGTGCTAAGGCTCCTGAAAGGAGAAGCACATATTGGTAGGAGACAGTCGACTTCCAGAGGGACCAGATTTGCTGCCAGTCAGAAGACAACAATGCCAACCTACAAAATCTTATAGAGTCAGATCACTAAAAGATTAACTTAAGTCCAAGTTCAACCTTCAAGAACATCATTTGAGAGCCGCAATAAACTATAAAAGAAAAATCCAAAAGACCTGTGTAGCTATTCTCTGTAAGCTACCCATAATTTGTCCATCCTCAGAACAAACAAACAAGAAAAAGAAGGGGGGGAGGGGAAGGCAGTTTTTCATCAAGCTTAGACTTGAAACTCCTTTTTCAACAAGAGGTAAACTATGTCCCCTCCCATTCTCTCATTAATCCTCTTCCTGATTTGAACACAAACATGGCTTTACTTTACTTAGATTTAAGTATTTAGATGGATACCTACCTAGAAGTCAGTATTCTTTATTTCTTAGATACAATAAAATCCAGCTTTATTAATCACAATAGTCCAATCCAGTTCTTCTTTCTATCCCTCTGAACCGGGCTCTTTCCAGAACACAAGAAACAGACCACTTCAGGTGTACCCAAAATAATCTACTGGTACTTATCAAGTAATATTCTGGGTTTTCAAAATGTAAACATAAACACAGCAGAGGTCATTCTATGACAGAAATAATGGTTTACTTTGTGTTTTGTTAAAATACTCCTAAAATACTTGGGTTAGGGGGCTGGCTTTCAATAGCTGCTTTGGAATTACAAAATGTGCAGAAACAGGCACAGGAGAGAAGGGAAAAGACAAAAGCAAAGAACACAGTTGTCCATCATCAGAGTAGGTAAAGCAGGATCAGCTAATTTTTGAAGATATTTTTTTGAAAGAGGTCACTCACAACAGAGTCCCCAAGACTGCATTTTCCATTCCAGTCTCACTGTGGAGTATTGGTTGCAGCATGACTATTAATCAGTACTAATTGTGAAGACGGGCACAGGAGCAGGAACCTCTGACCACCATGAAGTCAGCTGAGCCAGTAGCTTCATTTTAACTTCCCCAAGCGCTACTGGATGTCACTGATTTCAGGTCACTAGCAGGAGTAGGTAGGTATATGTCTGCCATAGCAGTGAATGATGTTAGGACAATAAACTCATCTCCTGAGATATCTAGTCTATTTTAGCTGAGCTAAATAAACAGAATAAACTCTAACTTTTGTCATTAAACATGATTCTGATAGTCTAATCCAAATTTCCCAGTTTCAGCTGTCTTGCCCTTTGAAAAAAGTGAATAAAAAACAAAAAAGGCCAAGTAAATATTCTTCATGGAGACATTTAAGATTCCCTTCCTTCCCCCTAGCAGCACTAATGTATGTATCTTTATCTTTTGGACTTTTTCCAAAGTGTTTAACTTTGGAATTTACATATTATACTTGCCACAGCAAGTGTCTCTTTAGACTAATGTTCCTCTCCTATATTGGTCTATATTCTGTCACTCCTTTTCCCCAGAGCTTGCAGTAATGACTGGACGGCGTCTTTGCAGTAATTGTGGTCTGTCAGAAAAAAACAAAGCAGAGGAAGTGTGTATCATTTGGCTGTCTGCTTAATTTTAGTGTAACAATTCCATTTTTAGGTACACAGAGTCTATAATAGAATGGGCATATCCGAGTTTGGCACACAAAGCTCTAAATAAGACTTCTACTTTACAAAACCACAGCACAGAATAGCAATTGTTTCTAGCATGGTAACCGCAGTGATTGAGAGATGCCCAAAGTAACTTGTTTTTTAAAGGAGAAACTTCAGTGTGTGGTGGTAAGCTCTGAAAGCATCAATATAAATGGATTAGGCCGTGAGCACAGCAAACAATAGTTCCATTACTTTGCCTTAGGTCTGTTTTCACAAAGCTAGACAGTAGTTAAAAAAAACCCTCCTTGCTCTTTCCAATATCACTGGAGGGCAGGGTCAGAAAAGAGACACTTTCTGCAAGCGCACACCAGGATATGCTTACATTATCAAGCCTTTTGCTTTGTTGTTGGGCTATTCTTACTTTGCTTCTAATGCCACATGAATGTTTGATTGCTGTTTCCAGTCCACATAACAGCTATATTACTGGAGGTTCCAGTCTGTTGTTTTTCTTCGAAGCTAGGCTTCAGTCTTGGTTAATGTTTGCCCAGAAATATGTAATTGCGGACTTCCTCCCCATAAACCGTTCCAGAGCACAGGCTGCCATCCTTCCCTGCTATTATTATCTGTGTGCCTGCAGGCTAGAGCAGGGTGCACTCTCGCATGGGAGAGGATAGATAACTCTTTCCTTGCAGGAAAGGCACTGAAAGCCTTTGATTGCTGCAGCTGCTACTAAGGAGCAAGCTACCTCAAAGTTTTGCCAGTGTCATTTTCTACCCCTAGATTACAGAATAAAAATAGCTTCAGCACGGGTCTACTAGGTCACAAACAGATCTAAGGGAAGCTGAGAATAAAATGACCATTCAAACCATCAGCTTCATAGCCACTGCATACACTTCTCTGTGTTTCTTAATTATTTATCTTGCCTGATTGTCCACATATTAAAAAACAAAACAAAAACAAATAAACAAAAAACACCCAAAAAACCCACCACTTATTTAATACAGTGCCAGAAATGCAGTATCGACAATGATAGTAAGGCCCCAGGCATTAGCAGAAAGGTAGGTAATGTTCAGAGGTGCATAGCAGAGGTGAATATGCCCCGATAAAGAAAGCCCAATTAATTTTGAGCTACTGAAAATATCTTTTAGAAAAATCTCTGCTCTCCTAGGAATCGCTCACATCTTTCAGGGCTAACATGGAGAATCTCTGGCGTAATCTTTGCAACATTATATGCAATGACCACGAGGTTTGCAATTAAAAAAAAAAAAAAAAAAAAGAGCTCAAGAAACTTGAGAAATGAGATGAAATCTCTTTAGGTACTTTGTAGGTAACAGATCTTCTAAGGTCTTCCCCAGATCCCTGCTGGTAATAGACTGGCACGCTTTCCAGTCTTGACATTCCCTCTTTGCCCTCAAACCATCCAGCTCTGGGACCTGTCAGAGTGTGTTAACACTCATATCCAGTCTGTTCTCCTGGATTGCCTCTAAGGAGAAACAAGGGGAAAGTGGAAGTCATTTTGAGCCCAGAGTCCCACCTTAATATAGATTCAGGGTATGTCTGGCACACACACCTAGTCCCAGGAGCTGGGAAGACCTCCTGGATCAAGTAATACAGGTATAATGTCAGAGGTTCACAGTCCTTGAACAGGCAGATCATGGTAAACAGGGTGGATCAGGCAGAACTCACACTCCAAACAAAATAAACCTATGTCCAGCTTCTTTGCTCAGAGAGATTAGTGAATATCTTGAGTGCAATGAACTAAAGCAGTACCTCAGGTTGAGGAACGGTACGGTGAAAAGCCTTCAGTTCCTTCCAAATTAAAATTCTTTGACATAAGCAACAGCTGGAAAACATTTAGCAATCTCTTAAACCAAAAGGTATATTTATTTCTGACAACAGCTTGTTTTGAAGCACATGATGTTTTTAGTAGATTTCAGATGTCTCTTCTTCCTGAGCTCTCTACAAGCTACATGACAGTTTAGAGCAGGACTACGTTCCGTATAAAAATGAGATACAGGGAAAAGGTATTCTAACACAGAACAGAAAAGCAGTAACAGACTAGAAAACTTTGGACAGACTTGTAGCTAAAAATTATTGTTGGAAGGGAAGGAGGACTACACAAGTCTCAGGATAACAAGCCAGAGCTCTATAGAGACTCAGGACAGGCTCTCACTAAGAAATTACTGAAGGACTAAGAGTTTACTCTCAAATCGAGTACAATTTGGCATACAAGAGAAGTCACCTAGTCCAGTGAAAAGGGTGTTGGGTACACATACAATGGAAATTGTGTTCTGAATCAGTATCAGTTTTACAAAACTGACAAACCCTACAGTAATGAAACATCAGCTGAGACCAACCTGTATGATAAACTCTTCCACATATGGTTATTGGCCACCCTAAGACACAGGAGTCCCAGGATGTCACACAACCAAAACCTCTGGGGTTAAATGCAATCTCTTGTCAGTAGCTGACGTTACAGGGAGAAAAAAACATCTGCACACATGACACAATACCTCAGATGTTACTCAGGTACTGCTAGCTAGCTTAGTAACTTGATCACAAATATTAATATTGGCAAAAAAATGTATTTTTGATTAATAATCACATTTTCAGAGGTGTCTTTTGCTGAAATGAAGAACTAATGCAAACCTCTTAATCATGTTCTAGGGATTTCATGTTAAGTAATACTGAAGTCTGACACTACCAATACTGGCTGAAGTAGACTCCACTGAGTAGTTCCCAAAGGATATTTACAGCTACATCTTATGGAAAGTCTAACTAAATTACAGTGAAAGCTTGTATATAAGCAGGGTTTTTTCCCAGTTTTCAAAACTGTAAGGTCTTTGATCCCATTTCGTTAAGTGGATACATTTTATTTTTACTCCTTCCTAGACATCAGTGAATTCACATAACATCTGAGGAAAGATCATCCTCAAACTATGATGCTTGACTTTGAAGGCTTAGCTTTCATAATTTCTTAGCTTAGTTTCTACCAATAAAAACACATAGATAAGAAAATATGTTTATTTTAGTAAATATCTGCTGGAAAATATCCACGAACTTACCAATAAAATTAACACAAAACAACAGTAAATTTGGCTTCTGATCCCAAGCCGTTCTGAGTCCTTGCAATAAATATGTAAGCATTCACACACCCATCAGCCCACATACACACAAGCTTAAAGCAGACAGCACAGCTTTGCTACCTTCATTGGCCCAAAGAGTGAAACTTCACAGCCCCTGCTCTTAGAGGAAATGCTCCAAGATATTCAATAACTACCTGGAAGAGATGAAAATTCAACAGCAAGGAAGCAATTTTTTTCTCACAAAATTTTTTGTAACTTTCCAGTAATTTGCAAATATCAAAAGACAATGCCATAAACGAAGCATTAAAGACATCTCCATTAGAACACTGGAAATCATTCTAGACAGCCCCCCCATAAACAGAAATACTTAGTTTAGCAAAATACACAAGAAGGTCCATAGGAGTTTGCTTCAGTAAGGAGCAGGAAAAACTAGAAGCTAAGCTACAGAATTGGGGCACTGGCATATAGCAATCATAAAATTAAGAAATAACCAGAGATAATTTTGAGCATGACTTGCAACAAAGCCAGCTTGTTGCTAGAAAGTTGTTCAGCTACTGAAGGTTCGTCCTTGAATTCCTGTTGAAATCAATCCATAAAAATCATATTAAAGGATTAGGCATCAAACATTTGTGTGTTGATGTGCATAAGAAATTCTTCACTCACGGACTGCTGACCTTACATACTTAAGAGGATCTTTCGCCTCGTAATAAAGTGTTCACTGTCAACAGTAATTCTTGCACTTCATGCTTCTGTTGACAAAGTCTGAACAGGAAGCTTTTCTGCAGGTAAAACTTTCAAGTGCTGTGCTTCTACAGGGGCTTTGTACAAAGCACAATGTAAGATTCAGATATTTTGCTGAACAGTGAAGAATTGATCATAATATTCACGCTACAAGAGACCTACGAAACAGATGGTCTAGACATGTCAGAAGATTAATAATATACACAGTAGCTTCAGGAAGTAAACAGCCATCCTTGCATATCTATATTTCTATTACCATATATATTCTTTAGGTACAGATGCACTTGTAAACACAAGTATGCAGGAGAACTTATGAGCATAGAAGACAGTGGTTATATTAGACTGACAATCCTTGACTGATTAATTTATAAATTTACCCTGCACATGTTTTTGTAAAAATCCATTGTTTCAAGTGTCTGCAACATTGATTTCACAAAGCACTGAGAGCATCCCCATGCATAATGCATGTGTAAGCATAGTACTGAAGGACCATTAAATTTTGACTTATGATGCAAAACTCCCAGCTGAACTTTAGCAGCACTGGTGCTATTCTGGTCAACATTTAATGCATACCTGTACATGTTCAAGGTGCACAGTTCAGCTCTTTTTTGCCTGTCAAAATGATATGCTCCACATAAGCCACTTGTGTTAGTAGGCAGCTCAAAGCAAAGGGATTTAATAGAGGCCCAGGAGAAACGCTTTATCTCTACAGTTGACTGACCAGTTCCCAACAGTGCAAGTCCGGGGAAGAACTGGGTACAAAGCTGCTCTACAACTGCTATATAGGCTGCAACAAATAAGGAACAAAACAAATAAGCTCACTGCAGACTGGACTGCACTCTCTGCCTCCTTTCTGCCAAATTGTGAAGGGTTACTGTTGCCTTGGCTGGATTGAAATCCCTGCAGAAACACATGGAGCAGCAAAGTCCACCGTGGTCCCTCAGTCTGGTGGTATCTTTAGTGGGGACAAGGTGTCTTATGCACATTATCTTCCTTGGCCCTTCTATCTGCTTACAAAAAATCTGTATTCTGATTTCTATGTGCTGACATCTCCAGATGTTTCTTTGCTCCCAGAAGTTGCATCACTTCACATTAAAGATCTCTGCAGATATCATTTTGCATGCCATACATTTACTTTCTACTTGCATTTAAACTATATGCACTCAGAGCAGTTACATCAACTGAATTAGAACTGATGTTAAGAAAGCTGACATCACACAAATTGCCTACCAGAAATTCTACCTTCAGTCCTCTGTAGATAATTTCCTAGCATGGCCCTTGTGACAAAGTCCTGCACCATGGCAACTGAATTGACTGCAAGAAGATGTAAACAACAAATACAGAAAAATAACAGTGCTTCATATCTTTGGGTAAAATTGAGTGCTTGTGGCTTTCCCAGTTCCACAGCTTGCCCTGCTATCCCTCATCTATCAGCCCCAAAAGCATATTTTACTGTTCACAGAACAGTTTACCTTGGACAGGACCCCCTGAGGTCATCTATTCCAACTCCGAGCTCAGAGCAGGTCCAGTTAGATCACATTGCTCATGGACTTGTCCAGGAAATAAACTTCAGTATTAAAGCACTGGGAAGACCATGAAACATTTCAAGGGAATCACATACAAAAGTAACTAAAGCTAACACACGGAGCCTTGAAGACAGGTACTGAGTTTGGTTTGAGTTCCTACATCTTATACATCAGCCCTGTACCACCGACCTCACTCCCACCTTTAACCATAGGTGCTGAAACAAAGAGCTTTATATTCTACACATAGAATTAAGAAATCAGGGACAGGTAACAATCACAACCTCTCCTGCACAGCACAGGATGGTTTCACTAACAAGTGTTTATGTATTTTGGAAAATGAGTCCTTAAGATCACTGTTATTAACTTAAAAGAAAAGAGATCAGGTACTAACCTGACGCAAAATGGGGCTTACCAGCTAAAACCAACTGGCAAACTGCTTTACAATTTGATTTTGTCAAGGAAATGCTTTCTTAATAAGAAAACCTTGCATCTTCTACTGAAATGCAGGAGACAAGTGGATTATCCCAGGCACTTCCTGGTTTATCCTGAATTAGTGCTAACACATATCTTTAAGTCTTGCTCAAAAACAAAGGACAGAGTAGAGGGTAACAAACGGCCAGTCACGTCTGACACGCACACTTTATTTCCACAGAATTACTCATCTCTGTGAGGTCTGACACGTGTTAAAGGATTTTTCCTAATTCAGGCATAGGTGCCCTGTAAATAAATGGCAACTATTCCTATTACTAAATAGCTACTTCGTAGCTATTTTGACATAAGTGCTCATGGAGTTTCCAATAATGCCATCTTCAAAACAAAAACTACGTACTTCCCCTCTTTTCACTTGTTTTTCAGGAAACCACATTTTCAGACTTCCTGTAGCTGACAGAGCCTGGGTAAGTCAGGCTGTGTTGTATCACAGCATACAGCATGTGGCAGAATTCAGGCTTCCCATGGTGATGCACCACAGTGTGTCAGGTGAGAAAGGCTAGAAAATGAAGATGAGCTTTGATTTGTTTCAATTTTTCTCCTTCCTGGCATGACCGACAGTTAAATAAACTGATTGCCAAGGGAAATAGGAAAGGGATGCTCTGAGCTTAACTATGTGGTTAGCACATCACATCTTTCTAGGAGTTAATATGCAACGCTAAATTCAATAGAGAGATTTGGGCCTCTCTCTTCAGTAACACCAACAGCCATCAAGCCCTGGCCTAGCTAATCCTAATCCTGAAGGTCTCTACCGTTTCATCAGCAGATAAATTCAGAATTTAAGTCTCAAGGCATCAATTTTCTTTCTCTGCTTCTTTTTTCTTCTATCATTTTTTTTTCAGGCTAACTTTTCTTCTGCATATTGCACTTGTAAGTCTTGCTCCAGAAAACACATCAGCAGTGGTCACAGAAGATCTAGCCCCAGAAAACTTTCAGAAAGTCTTCTTGGCAGTAGGTAGGTAGAACAGGTATCCCTGGCATAGCCAATGGCTGTATTCGTACAGTTCCCATACCACAAAAGACTGATGATGGGAAAGTATAAACTGTGGGACAAGAGAAGAAAGATGAGGTGAAACACTTGCATTTCAAATGTTCATTGAAACAAGGACCTTATGTCTCCCTCCAGACAGCTAAGTGGCCTATGCTCCAGACTAGAGAGACACTATCTGTTTAGCTTTCCAAATGCTTCATTACTTAAAAACAGTAGATCCCCAAAAGAAGAAACCAAGGGCAACTCACTCCCCAGCAGTCTGTAGATACTACAAGCCAACACAACCCCATGTTCCTGAGTCTGTAGGCACCCCTGTAATCTGATCTGTTCATCCTACCGTGGCCTTCACAGCCAAAGCCTGTTCATTATCATGCAAATACAACTCAAACAATTATTTTATTGCAAATAATTTTAGTAGAAACATCCAACTAATAGATTCATCCCATTATTAGAAACAGCTTGAGATAGTGAACTAATCATTATCTTAGGTTGTTAAGGAAGAAGATAGCAAATTTAATCCAGTCCTCACCAAACTTAATTGCCTGGAATCCTAATTTACAATTGAAAGCTTTGAGAATCATCTCCTGACAACCATTTTTCTGCCTTTCAAGCAATAACAGTATATCACCCTATACACATAGCCAAGTTATTGTCTCATTCCTCTACAGATTTATATGCTCATCAACACTGTTTTCTCCTTAGAAGACATGAGGAATGAGAGAGGCAATTCAGAATCCTTTCACACTTACAGTTTGATGCCCACACACTTATAAGAATATTAGATAACATAGGGGGTTGTGACAAACGGATTATAGCCTGACATCACTAGGTTAGCTTTCATTTATCTGCATATTCCATTCTTATAAATTACTCTACTGCAGAAGTCACCTTAAGAGTGTCCTCACTCCCGAGGTCAGTGCTGTTTCAATACTCAGATTCTGCACCTGGAACAGAGGCTTTCCACCTGGTCATTAATTGCTCTTCCTACTGGTAAATAACAGTGCTTATCTGGGCCTTTTCTTACAGCACGCTGGTAGAGTTGTTCCATTGCTTTTTGTATCCTTATATTTGCCAAAAAGCCACCCATGCAAGTTAAAGCTTTTGCTACACCCAAGTACTATACAGCTTAATAGCTATTAAATGGACTACACCCATTGCTCTGCACTTTTGACTAACATGCATGTTGTGGAACAAATAAACTGCTCCTTCACTTAGGAATCCTTTGGTTCAACACACACAAAAAAATTACATTCCTTGCAAAATCTAAAGCATAAGGGGCAAAAGCAATGCAAGGGAAAAAATGAGCTTTTCTTCTGTTTGTGTAGCCATCTGCTGCACAAAGCCAGAATGCTCGACCGGAGCTGGAGAGAAACACTGTTGTGGCACACAAACAAATCCAGCTTCCAGACCAGTTCGGTCCTGCTTGGTTCTACCCAATTGTGTTCATGGATCCCTACAAAGTGACAGACTCAAAGCTCTTTTATGCAGTTATTCAGGCTGGATTAACATGGGAGAAGGGAGATGCGTGCTCTCCTCTTTCCTTTCATTGAGACAGCCACTCTCTCCTTTCTTACCGTGCTCCTCCCTTCCCTATATATTTCTCCAAAGTAACTGCTGGGATACATAGCAGGATTTTGTTTAAACCTTTCTAAGAGCATAACTGTTAGGATGACAGGTAGCAAAAGTATTAAGCCTACATACTTTAAGAGGAGACAGGATAAATTCTTGCTTTGCTGTATGATTTATTTGAATGATACCAGACCTGGAAAAAAATTTGAAAGGTAACATGGGTAATATTAAACATGAAAAAAGGTAACGTGAAAGGTAACATTAAACATAAAGGCACTTGAAAAAAAACTTATAGTGCAGTATTAAACAAACACGGCAAAGTGAACATTTATCTTCTTAAAAGAGTTCCATCCTGTATCTTTCTGTACCCATGTCTCACTGGCATCAAACTGATTGCTGCTAGCAAAATCATGGGCATTACTGTTTGTCATGCAAGATATGCTTAAAAATTCCAGAATTAGCTTGAACCACTACAGCTCCATTTCTTTCAGCACATGAAATACTAGCAATCAAGCTGCTCTTAGCACTGAATAAAACACATAAGGCACTTGGCTTTTGTTAACAATGCTTATTTTGGATATGCAACTCAAGCAATGGTTTGGATCTAAATTCACTGTAATCCTCAGTACAAAACTAAGCTTAAAAAAGTTACTGAAGTCCAGATGCTAAAGTAAAGCCTTCAGGAACAGCCCTGATTAGCTGATGGGGCCTAAGTGCTCTGTCCTTGGAATGTCTTGGCAAGGAATTGTCAGAATTCCTCTTTCCTGTTTCCTGGGGGGAGTGGATGCCATAACAGCTCCCAAAAGGATGACACTCCCCTCCTTTTGCCTGCTCAGCTCCCTGCAGAGAGCAGGTCTGGATTTGCTGTGCAGGACAGCAAGGGAAGGGGGGGATGTAATCCTCTCTCTTTGCTGGACGCGCACACAGTCCAAGCTCAAATTATTGACTAATAACATTGCCACAAAAGGAACCACTTAAATTTTTGCTGCATTATCAAGCTTATGCACATGCCTGTTATTGAAGTGCTAAGGGCCTTCAGTGCTCTACGAGGCCAAAGATTTGAGAGGAGTCTCAGACATACATCCCTATCTTCTACCAGAAGATCACTTTTTAAGGCAAAAATCTGTGTATGCAAATAACCAAAAAAGATTATGAAGAACCCTGAAGGACTACCTGACTTGTAGGTTGCAGGGTTTGGAAGAGGTGTAATGGCTTTTGTTGAACAAGTCAGGAACTTTTCCCCTCCTCCAGCATGTCACAGACTTTCATCATCCCATGATATCATCTTTTTCTATTGGCACCCACTGGTTTAGGTACTGGAACTTGTAGTATGGCTTACCCAAAGCTTTGGTGTTACACCTGTAACCTCAGAACAGAGATGATGTACCTAAAGCACATGACAAAGAGCACTTGTACAGCCTTATCTTGTTCTGACACCACACGGACAATGCCTGACAGCACTGGTCTCCTGAGGCTCATCAATACAACCTTTGGCTCATGTCCACAGGCATTTGCTTATACAAGCAACCTTATGGGGTTATACACCATGGGCTGCACACTGAGGTCCTCTGATTACAGTGCTGCATTCACGTCTGCACTGTACATCTCACAAAAGATATAGTAGAACTAGAAAGGATTAGAGAAAAAAGCAACTTGGAAAAAGTAACCGGTAGAGGACAACTTCTGGACAGGAAGAAACTAAATAGATGAGGACATGCCAACTGGCTAAGAGAGGAGAGACTCAACATCTAGAAAATAATGAATGGAATGATGTCCTAAAAAAGGGAACTATTCATTGTATCTAATAAAGGAAGCCAAGGAGCTTGTTTTCAAACTGGCAGCAATTTAGAAACAAAGGGAAGTGCTTTTTCATGTTACAGCTACAGTCTCGAACTCAGTGCCCACAGGGGATGGTCAAAGCAAAGCAGCACACAGGTTCAAATGGAGATCAGAGGAATGAATGATGAATAGGTCCAGCAGCAGTTATCAGCCACAATGGTCTGAATGCGAACTTCAGTCTAGGAAGCTGCTGTGCAACACTGTGTCAGAAGCTGAAAAGATACAGCAGAGGAAAGATCGTTTCAAATACATGCTACTATTCTCAGACCGTTTCCCAATCCTCCTCTCACCACCCTCTGCTGGAGACAGGACACTTGGTCACAATAACCTTGGATCTAATCTAGTGTGACAGTTGCTCTGTTCTCATAAGTTTCACTGTTTGAGTAAGACTCATGCTGAACTTCACAGATCATTGAATAAGTTTCAATGTTTACTCTTACAGCAAGCAACAGGACACATTTCTTCTTTCATGATATCTTGGTTTCAACAGACTATCTCAAAGTATAAAACCAACTCCCTCTGTACAATTCACATTCAAGCAAACATTAGGGAGACCAAAGAAAGCCTCTTGAGTATTATTCTGGTTTCATATATCAGCAGTGAAGACACAAAGCACTGTGTTGTAAACTTCCTATGTGATCTAGTGAGCCCTGCATCCTCCTCAGTATAGTATGTTGCAGTTTCAGTGCTAGAAACCCGTTACAGGCATTCACTGTAACATGTTTGGTGCTTCTCTTGGACAGGAAGCTTCTTAGCAACTAAGTTGCACTAAGTTCACTAGAATCCTCAGGGTTTATAAGGAGTTATTTCATTTGACCCTGGCATGCTCCTTTTGTTTACCTGCTGTTTGGCCTCATGATGCAACCTGACGTTCCTCACAGTGCTTGTAACGGAACCAGAGACTTCGTTACTAACAGGAGATTGTGGTTTTAATAAATTTTTGCAGCCAGCCTCTGTTGAATTATTCCCTCTCACAATTTAAAGATTAGATAGATAGATAGATAGACAGATAGATAGATCTATCTCACAGACCAGGTTGTAGTTTTCTCCCTTCCACTCCACTTTAATCCTTCTGGCCAAAAATCAAAACAGAGGGAGGCCAATGCACTGCAGCTGGTTAAAGAGGAGGACTGAGCATCCAACAATGGAACACAGCTGCCTGCCACATGACAAACACCTTGGTACCAGTGATTGCTCTACACTCTTGGGGAAATTAATTGCCACTGTAGATCACCTTGTGATTATTTGCTACTCACTCCTTTTTCCCACTGCCCTCCTAGAAACTTTTTGACTAAACATCAGAAAAAAAAAAAAGAAAGGCACTTATCATGAATTTGAAACATTCAGCTCAAACGTGTGTTCTCACTGCTTCCTTCAGCTTGGTGCTTGGGTAAACCCATGTATGTCACCACAGTGGACACACTGTAGCAGATATGAAGTGATTGGTACAAGATCAGAATTAACTCCGAATTCCTCTACTTTCAAGGAACTGTTTAGTTTAATGATTAAAAGCTCATGAGTGCTTGGATTGTGTGAACACCTGTCAGTGCACTCTGGAAGAAAAGGTATTTGCTTGCTTATTTGTTTGAAAACTCTAGCTACATACTAGTCAAAGGAATTTTATTTGGTTTTCAAAACAGAGGCCAGATGACAGTTTCAGCCAAAAAAATGAACTTCCAGTGCAAAATCAGCACACTCGGTTTCAGTACTTAGCTTTTGTTCATGCAAGCATTCACATTCCTGTAGGGGTGCAGCTGGAACTGAGTATGGCACCTTTAAATTTCCTACTGCTCTGCTTTTGCAAGTAGCTGCACTAATGCCTTAATGCCCCAGAGTATCTAGGAATTGAGCATACTTAAACAGTAAAAAAAAAAAGATAATTAGGATTTTAAGCATTTAAGGCTGCTCTCATAACCTCAGCTCTGCCCTTACACAGCACATCTGCAATAGTTTTTGCACAAACTTAGATTATTCGGTAATAAAAAGTGTTCACCAAAAGCCTTTTCCCCGCTTTGAAAGTCATATCCAGGCAACTTTCTGCCTAAAGCTCATTTTAACTCTGGATCTATCTTTCAAAAGTGACAAGAGCTTTTCTCAAAGAGGCAAAGGAGGTCCATTTCCCTGGCTCTCGCCAACAGCTGTATCCCTGCTTGGAAAATAAATAAATAAGTTGTGACATGGTAGAGAACAAGCCAGGAAAATATCAGCCCAAAAGAGGCAAGTTTTGAAGAGCTGAAAACAAAGCATTACAATAGGAATGCTTATATAATCTTAATTATAGAGGATGCTTCTTCCATAACCACAACAGCATACACATGGCCTACAACTGCATATGTTGGAGAGAACAGTAGCTCCTCCACTGGCTTCCCTTGGTGCTTATCCCCCTCTTACCACAGCTTAGAGGGCAGAAAAAAGTCATTTGCAGCATCCCTCCCTCCTCCCCCTCCACCAAAAATGAAAAAGTTACCTATAATTCTAAGGGGATATGAAAATGTTATCACTACTACAGGATATCCATCTAAATAACCCTCACGCTCAGTAAATCAATAGGATTTTTCTGGTTGCATAAGAGCAGCCACAGAGTGTTTGCACAGGGAAACAATCAATATGAATTTCATCCAAATACGGAGCTGACAACAGCAGGGGATGTGATCTAAGGCAGGAGGTGAGGGGGGAAAAGGGAGCTACACAAGAGGAGAAAAGGAAAGCGTCAAAGGTGTTGGAGGCAGGAAAACCCTTCCAAGTTTTAGTGCCTCAGCAACCTCCATTTATATCTTGAGAAATGTCAGAAATCAGGAAATATTACTTCGGGTTGCATGCTTCTGTCCTGGCCTATCAAACCTGCAGAGTAGTAACAGCAAATTACTGGAAACTGCACTTTGAACTTCGCCACTGGCAAGGATCCCAGTCAAACAGAAATTTAAAAGTTCCTTTCCTCCATGGGGCCTCTTGTATGGGGTTGTCCCCATAGATGTTCAATAGCTGGTTGCAACAGGTTGGAATGAGGCCCTGAGCCAGAAAAACAAGCCCTGACCAGTATTGTTTCCTACTGCCTATGTTGTTTATTAAAAAGATATTTTGGCACATCACTCCCAGCTTTGTTGGGCTATATTAGAGGTTCAAGGCCCATCGAGGAAAAACTGGCACCATTTTCACAAATGGTTTACTCCACTTTTTCTTCCAGGATTCTGTCTCATGCTTCCCTGTATGCATGACTATAGGTGTAACACAAAGATACTTTTAAATAAGAATTATAAACAGTCAAACTGGTTGCTAAGCAAAGACTCTGGATTTCCTGTGAATAAAAAAAAAAAATAGCCTCTAAACCTCACCAATATTTCAGCATAGACAGAAGACGCAACATTTTGGTACACACCAGACTTTTACAACATAGTATTAAAAAGAAATTCAAAGTGTTAAGGAACAGCAACTTAATGTTATTCACTACCCAGAGAGTGCCCAGTGAGTGCAGAAAGGCTTTGCAATTTTTCCCCTTTCTGGAGGTGAAATGACCAAAAGATTGGCCTCCTACAGTCTGTTGCATTTCTACCTAAGGAAACTCAATTTGCACAAGCAAACAAACTAGCTCATTATAAAACTAAGGGGTCACCCTGAGTCAGATAAACTCAAAAGTCAGACAGCTGAAGAAACAAACTTTTATTTAAGCCACAGCACAGGTGATCCTAGGAGGAAATGGTAAATCCCCACAGGTCCACAGCTTCCACACTGGGCAATAGAGAGCATGAGGAATGGAGGTGTGGGGAGAGTATTTTGCAATTTTCTAAAGGCACACAGCTCACCACATATTTAATAAGAAACAACTGATACCAGCTTTGCATTTGAAGGAGGAAAAAAAATAGGCAACGAAAAAAAAATCAACCATTGTAGTCACAATGCAGCAAGTCAGATGTTACTGCTCATACCTCACCATGATTCTTGGCCCTACAAGTCAAAATGTGTAGTCAGCTTCTTGTCTTTTTTTCAGTTGTTTTGGGTTTTTTTTGTTGTTATTTTTTAGGTTTGTTTTGTTTGTTTAAGAGATCAGGATTTCTTCTTCCTTCTCCTTCAGGAAAAAAAAAAAAAAAAAAAACAAATAAACCTTGGAGATTCCAAAGGGAATTGGGGAAAAAAAAAATAAAATATGGGCAAGAAAAGGACCACAGGAAGCATCAAAACATTTGCCGGGTACTGAGTTTCTCCACTTACATGTCAACTTGGGTCATCTTCTCCTCCCTCTGCCATTGACAGCAACTCCTACCCTAAGTATATATATACTCATCTCTACAATCATCCTGAAGTTACCTCTAATTGCTCCTCCTACACACACCAGCCTAGTAAGCAATACAGCCTCAGTCAGGTCTACAGCTGCTGAGGACAGGTTCCATTTTTCCCTTACTGATGAAAGGAAAAAATACCTGATCACAATAGGACCAGACAAAATTAATTACTAAAAAAAAAAATCTTATCAAGCATCCTTATTTTTTCAGTAAGCTTAAATATAACATTCCTGGTGGCCGATCGATAATGCTTTGTCCAGCTTTTTGTGAGACTGGTATTTCATTTTCAAAAATAAATAAACTTGTATAAGAAAATCACCCACTGATCCTCACAGATGTTTCTATAGAGGTTCCAGATCAATAAATCCAGTTTCCAGTGAGAGTCTGAAAGGCATGGGTCTAGACCTTGTGAAAATAGTGTTTACAACAACTTCAGCTCATTATTCTATGCCAGAAATATGGTACCTTTTATGCTATAATCCCAGCCTCCTTTTTTTTTTTTTTTTGTTAAGTGGAGTTACAATGCAGGTTGCTACAAGAGAGATGTATCCCACCACACTGTCTTTTACGCAAACCTAATAGTCATTGTTCAGCATAAAGTTGCCCCGACTTCAATAAGAGACAGTACTGTGTATTAACAAGTAGTCTAATATTGGTCTAAAAATAAATCTGTTTCTTCTGCACTTGCAAACTCAATGTATGGCAAAAATTTAACACTTGAACTACGAAAGATGTTTCTGTAGAAAAAACATCAGTTCCCTAGTTTATGACACTAAATATTACTCCATGACACCGGCTCAAACAAAACAACGTCACATATCAAAATAGGGCTAAATATTTTCTAATGCCTGTACAGTAGGGGACAGAAAAGTTTCGACATTTCACAAATAAATAGATGGTTTGAGGCATTTACTTGTCATCTTGAACGGAAGAAACATACCACAGCTGGCAGTTACATGCCTTGTTTCAGGTGTTAACCACGCTAGCACCCTGCTTCCCCGATTCTTATGCATACATTTGCTTCTAGTACAATAACAAGCTGTGATTTGGAGTGTGCTTTTGTACCTGTGTACAGTCCGAGATCTTTGATACGGTATGTGATTAGGCTACCTAATGGGATTTTAATTTCACTGAGTGCTGTGTCGTGTATAGTTTTGCTAATAATTGTCACATGACATGCATATACCAGCGTATTGTATTTTGTGCTGTATTTTCAAGGAGAGCTCCTAAGTAGTTAACACTAGTCTGGGGTTTGCTTGTTTTTAAACTACACTACTAGTTTTCACTAAATGATCTGCATTTATTGACAATAAATCTATACAGCAAAAACTGAAAACTGAGCTATTTTAACAGTACTGAATTATGTTTCTCATCAATCAGACCTGGAGCTGCAAGTGAGCACGTTAAGTGGAAGGAATAAACAGGAATTCAGTGAAACACAGTTTTACTTAAAAAGATTTTTAAAGTATTATCCACTTTCTGCACCGCTTGGACTTCACTGAGTTTATCTCAGGGAGTAATATTAGATGTCAACACAAATTCCACTGGTCAGCTCATTGCAACACACAATAGTAGAGAAGTTACAACTGACACATCATCAAATGAGAACATCCACTGAAATCAGGAGCACGATTTGTTCTGGAGGATGAAAAAGAAACAGATTAGCACAAAAAAAAAAAAAAAAAAAAAAAAAAAAAGGACAGCTAGGCCACTATTTTATGAAATATTTTTCATTATTAATAATATCAGGGTACTGACTTGGCATTTTCATGATGGGGATTGTAACCACATAACTGTTCTGGGCTGGGTTGGTTTATTTCTCACTTCTTTCACCTTAAAAAAGAAGAAAAAACAACAACAACAACAACCCCACTCATGCTGAGATTAAAAGGACAGTGAGTGAGCAATATTAAAAAATGGAGTGAGTAAGCAATATTAAATCAAGCGCTTGACAGAAGTTGCTCTATGATAATCTTCTTGCTTTATTCTCCCACCTGCCCAACCCAGACTTGGGAGGACTCATTTGTTAATACCACCTCAGCTTTCCCTCTTTTTTATTTATAGCACTGCTTATTCTACTGTTATATTTTAGAAGATTTACAAGACTAAGGTTTCCTCACCCACCACAACATTTAATTTCCTACTGTCAAAACTAGGTCTGACTCCATGTAAAATCGTGCCTATTGCCTGTGTACTTATTCTCTTTTTTTTTTTTAAGTTCTGTTCAAGCACAATTTATATATCTCTAATTTCCTGAATATGATCTACATTTCTTCATTGAAGTCACATGGTAGCACAGTCCTACTCTACAGCTACAGCAGCTTTGCTCTCTCCTGTCAGAGGAATCAAGTTACCAGGAATGTCGATGCACTTTTAAAGGAGGAGTGGGTTAGGGGAGAAAGACAAATATGTTTAGTACAATATTTCCAAGGGACACATATTGCACTGAGAAAAACACTTTAGCATGCAGCTGATTCTCTTTGTATAAATGATGAAAGAAAAAAAAAAATAGGCAGTGGGGAGGAGAATGGCAGTTTTGTCTTAAGATTTCCATTCCTTGAACACAGCACGTAGCAGCAGAGTTGATTGAGAATCTCCCCAAAGCAAATCTGGAAGAGCCATCCTAAATGCTGGAAAACTGTGTACGGTAACAGCATGGAACATGCCACACGAGACTGTTGGCTTCCCAATTATGTCACTTTTCATGCAAGGTCAAGAGACCAAATTCTGTTCTCAGTTGCACTGCTAAGATAATGAGGACTGTAACGCCACTGAGCTTGCTGGGACTAATCTCAGGTCTATAAAGGGGAACAGGAGAGACAATTCTCTTTCAGAAGGAAACATTCTCTTCTCCAGGAGCTGAGCTGCCTCTGTATGCTTCGAAGCACGCCAAGAGGAATGGAACAAGAACACAGTCAAAAGGAAAAATAACTGAAAATAACTGGGGGGCAGGTGGAGGTTGTGGAGAACACATAAAAATCACAGCTGATACCCTTTCTCCCATACACTAATACCTTGAGGAGTTCAAAGGTTTTCCATGCCTATGGCATTTGGCAATTATAATCGCACAGTAAAATACCTAAGGTTAATGAGTAACCTCTAAAGGAAGTTACTTCACATAATGACAGCAATTTCTCTGAACTAAATGTTAATAATCAGGCCTGTAATACGGTGAGAAGGAAATAGTGGGCAATTGGCAAATGGAACTCTGTTACCTAGTAACAAGTCCTTGAGGTATGAGCCTAAAAAATTTGAGCAGGCGAAACACTTCCAGGCAGGCAGAGCAGCTTGACAAACAGAAAAGATTTTGTAAAACCAACAACTGTCCATGACATGGAAAGTGGAAGCAGGTGCAGCAAATTCTTTGGTTAATAGGCAGTCTGAGATAGAATTAGCTAATGGCAAAGGAAACACTGTCATGTAATCCACAGCGAGAGCAGGGCAACAAAGTTCACATTACTCTGGGCAAGCCACCAAACAGCACTGAAGATAAATGGGAATCCTGTCCTTTAACGCTGACACTGTTCGTTCTCCGCTCTCCTGCTCTTGTGCCCTTTTCTTGCCCACCAAGCTACATGCAGAGTGTCCTGCCGTAACTCCAGGCAAGGTACGTGCAAGTCGTGTGCAAGTGCTGCCGGTGAACCGGCAACAGTGCTGAGTCAGAGAAAACTACCACTACCAGGTTAAAGAAACTGTTGGAGAAGGGGTTTCAACACTGTTATTATTAATGTGGTAATTTGTGCTCTGATCCTAGTCGGGGTTACTGTAGGTTGCAATGAGGAAGAGCATCAGGATAATTGCCACGCTCAAACGCACAAAGCAGAATTTCCCAAATGTTCCTTTATGGCAACAAACGTACTGTCAAAATTGTCTTATAAATCCAACTCCTTTCAGTCACAGTTAAGGAAACCACATATCCTCCTCATTCTCCATCTCATAAAATCCTTTTGATGGGTACAGGAACTTCACAGGAAAAAAAAAAAAAAAATACAACACTTTGACAACCTCTGTCGTGCATTTTTTTGTGATAAGGAAATCTCATGTTTTATCTGTAAAGCTGGACAAACCAGCTCTTCACAGAACATTAGTAAATCCCATGTAAGCCACAACTAAAAAACATTTACTAGAGCAGCCTTACCCTCTCAAATCCAGCCCTTCCCCTGTTCTTTGCTGATATGCTGAAAAGCACGTGAAGAACCACACTAAGGCTTGGATTTGTATATTCACTTATGACTCTTGATCAATATCGCTGATTCAAGCATCATGAGCAAACAGCAGGACAGTGAAAAATTCCCCATTCAATCCTACTTTCTAACATGTAGAATATTTACTTCCAGAAGAAACAAGTTTTAACACTGTTGACTAAAAAGAAACTACCTATCTATGTAACAGTCTCATTTTCAGCCTGTAGGTCCTATCCTGGTGGGGTTTTTTAACATTTCCTGGTAACTAAGCTCTGTCTGTAGTCACTGGCCTGGTTGATACACCTTTATGGAACTCTTGCTGCTAGTGATAATTTATAGAAAAAGCTGTGTGATAATGACAACCTTGCCAAAGTCTCTGCACAGAAGCAAACATCAGACATTTTGTTTTTAAGAGGGAAATATAGATATATATATTCCTGACGGATATTGTTCATTGATTTTTAAATGACAAAGACCAGGAAATTAACAGTTAACCATAGTTCTAACCTGTGAGTAAAACCAGCATTATCATTTCATGATCACTATTCTGGACAATGTAACATGCTGTTCAGTGCCCTCATATTTGCATGAACTCAGATCCAAGATAATCCCTGCAGGAGACAACTCCAGGAAAAGAAGCCACAGTGAAGTCAACCCATTAACTGTGGGAAGACGGGACCTTTCTTGCTTTGGTGATACAACACAGGCCACAGCATCTCCTGGCTCCCCTGAATTGCACTTTTTCCAGCAGAATTATTTGCAAAAGGAAGTTTTACTTAACTTGAAGACAGATCACATCCTATGGCCTAAAGTTAGCGATAAGGCACAGCTAAATACTTAAATAATCCTGATACTGAAGACTTGGGATCAATCTGGAATTCAAGTCCCTCTGTAAGAACACTTCTGAGGAGGAAACAGTTGGTTAGCTTTCAAGTGCTATGCCTACCACACATGGCCTTAGTCAAACTGTTCTGTTTTCATTAGCTTGAAATATTTAATTAAGCTATCTCTCCTATTCGTCATATTTGGAGTCAGAATAGACCTAGATAGAAGTGACCAAAGAAAAACATCCTCAGCCAAAGTCAGATAAAAGCCTTTTTAAACCATCAGATCTTCTTGTAGGCATGCAAAGAAGATCAAATGTAGCAGAACTCTATGTTCTAACCAGTTTCCACTAAGAGAATACATACCCTCATTTAGACACAAAAGCATATCCCTAGATCATGAAGCCATAGGCACAGCTACACAGATTGCTAAAAAAACATGGGCCAAGTCCCACAGTAGTACAACAATGTTGCTTCTAACACTTGAGCAGGTTCACTTCATTTTATCATGTGTCAACAAGCCATATCACATATATGAGCAGGATGTTATTTGGTGAACAAAAGCCACTAGAGACCAAAAGCACACAGGTAAAGCATCAGCTATAAAACCAGAGAATGATACATACAGAAATAATTAGAAAATCGGCATTTGCCATTGTTCAGGTATCTGACTCCAGGAAGAGAGAAGCTGACTGCTTTCCAGGAACAGTCAAGCACCCACCTTCAGCCCCTTTACAAGACCCCAAACCAGCAGCAATCAGAGCCACAAAGCATTTTCTAACCTGTTCTTGTATAAGCCAATATTCAGCATGGCACATTTTGGATGCTTGCCTTCAAAGAAGGCAAGGGAATGGGCAAGAATAAGGCAGGTCTCATGCAGCCCATAAGCAAGCAATGTAGTCCATTTGCCAGGGCCACGCTGAGGCACCTGGCAGCAGGGCCAGGTTGGCACAGGGGTGACTGGGCAATCAGAGCCTGTGCCCATGAAAGCTACTTAAGTCAACGCCACTAGGTCATTCTAGGACATGGCCACATACACAGCTTTGTTTCTTTCCATAATGGACGGAGCAACGAAGCTCCTGTGGAGCTGCTGGCAACGCCACCTGCGAACACAGGCTCTGAGGTGCAGGGTTTGTAGCCTGAGGCATCTGGCAACATCTCAGCTTTGGCAAGCAACTGGTGAGGTCAGGAGAGCCGGCTGCCCCTCACCTAGAACCTCACCCAGGGCAGATTGAAGTAGCTGGGGGGCCCTGGCCACAGATAGTCTCACTTGCCTTTTTCACACAGTTGAATTCACAAGATACGTAGCCACTCAGAACAGGAAAATGAGGTCACTGGGTTTTATTTATTTTCTTAACAATAACCAAAAGCTGCTGCTTAAAGCCTTTCCTCCTAGTAGGTGCCCTTAGAAAACTTCAGCCTGGAGGCTGACAATTAAGATGTTTCAAACAAACTGGATGCTGGACTCATCATCTCCACCTCAGCCTGATCCTGCCTTTGCACATACTGCTTTTACAGTAGAAGAACTCTATCAATAACCAGTCTCAAGTAACTCATTTTACACTTGTGCTAAGGAGATCAGAAGGAAGCCTCATGACTTATAATCCATAGTTAAAGCTGCAAGAACATAAAGACAAGTTATCTGACAAAATGAAAGTTAAATAAATACAGGTGCCTCATGGTTGCTACTTGCTGATCTGGCAACAGTTGTTAGTCATTTAAGCAGAAAGCCCATCTGCAAGGATCTGAGAGTCAAAAGCTTTGATTATCTGTCCTTTATGTTGTCTGGCTCCTCTTCACTCATTCTCAAGAGCCAATGAAGGCTCAGAGTATTAACAGAAACCTACCCAAACCATGCTGGTTTGCAGATGTTTAAAAGATAAATGCACAAACTGTGAAGGAGCTCACACAATACATGGCAAACTTTTTGATTAACTGTCCTAACTGGAAGCCATAGACTCTAGGCTCTCCTAGCATGTGTTCTGGCTTTTAAGAAAGGAAGTTTGTAATGGGGTTTTCTGTGAGTGTCTGTTATGCTGATATAGTTTAGAGCCAGGCTCAGCCCACTGCTCTGCGATAGGAGAAGGCTGCAGCGCAGTGGAACTGCTGTGGTTGTGCTGCAAGGAGAAGCAGGAATCAGATCCCTTTCAGCGAGGCAGCATGAGGACCCCGGGAAGCTGCATCCACCACTGGGCTCAAGTCAGCTTCTGGGAAGCAGCTCCACAGTCACTCCACAACTTCAAAAGAATTCCTCTTCCTTGCTTCAGTCTGCTCAGCGGTCTGGATACAAGTGTCAGGCATACAGCCCCAGGTTGGGCCCTTTGGGAATTACAAGAACCACAGGGACAGGCAGAGAATGGGGTGGCACATGGGACTTTCTTCACAGCACACTAGGGCTTGGAGATTTGCAGGTGTAACATGACAGTTACTTCTCAGCCTTGAAATCCAGGACAACACCTGCTATATTTTGTACCAAAAGAGAGAAACTAGCATCACATCCATAAAATACCTTCACAAGTCCAGCAATGAAACTGCCCCATGCAGTGAGTGGCTTGTGCCAGGGAAAAGGTCACAGCTGCACATGCAACTTCTATTCTTTCTGTTAAACCTGTGTCTCTCAAATTTCCTGTGCTGAAAAGTATATGACAGCCCCACAGACACACTAAGCAAGGGGTGGTGGCACAAACTGACAAAAACTAAAAGAAATTCAAATCCAAGGCTGAGGCACTTTCCTTACCTCATCTTATTGTACTTAGTTATTTCAGCACATAATTGCTAACATCCTTCATTGATCTGAAATTCCTGTGGATACAATAAGACCAGCCACGGATGGATGCTAGCCTTCACTTGGAGTTTACATGCCTTTGTTACAGCCCCTAAGCTCAAAATGTATAAAGCTTTCAACATGTCAGTGACCTAAATCCATTTCTGAAAGACTCGAGTGCATTTGTGGGCACCCCTTATGATGCATACAGCCCATTTCCTGCTGCCACACCAGAAGCCTTGGCTCCCCCGCACAGGACGGCTCCTCTTCCCAGCCCTCTTTATTTGTCCTTTTTCCACTTATAAAATCGTTTCCTCTTCCTCCCAAGCTCCACATTAGCTATGATTAACTGCCACAGGACATCCCACTTTTAAATGCTCTGTGCAGTCCCATCTGAGGGGTTTGGTGTCAATGTCTGGAGACAGCTATTCACTGGAGCATAAAGGTTTTATTATTCAGGAAGTGCAGACAAATGTATAGGTGATTTTTTGACTCCCAAGGTAAAAGGGAGTTATCAAAAGCATTATGTGAAAGAACTGTTGTGTAAGAAAGACAAACAAATTTGGATATGTGCATGAAATATTTATATATATGTTGATATATTGTATATAATTACATAAATCTATATTTTTATATTTTCTACATAGATGTTAATTCTTTCCATTAGTAAGCTGAAAGATTAAATAATAGCATCTTTCTCACACATTTAAAAATTATGAGCACGGTTTTTCTATTTCAGTAGCCAACTTCTAAAATTCTAACATAGTGCAAATTATTTGAACTCATGTACAAAATACAGCCCAATAAGGCATTTATGTTTATTCCTAATGGTTCAATAGAAATATATACCCTATATCACTTGTGTTTGAAAATGTTCAATCCCAACCCATATCTTAGAAGCATACCACTGTCAAGGTGAGAAAAATATTTTGAAGTTTTCCTGTCACTTTCCAAAAACAGCTCAGAAGACATAAGTGAAAGCAGCAGAGAAATTATGGTTCTGGGGTTTGTTTGAGAAGCAACAGGATATAGAATGGAAAAATGCGACATGGAAACAACAGGTCCTCTTTCCTACATGCAGCATTAGCATGTTCCATTGAGGAGGAAATTCTTAATGCACAAATATATCCATGTCTCTAGCAAATGTACAATCCAGATAAGGTAAGGCTAAAACAGACCAAAGATCCAATATTCATGGACATCGCGAGATCCTCATTTTAAATAGCTGCTCACTGCATCCCTCCCCTAGAATCTGTCTCGTATATTTTAAAAGCAGCCCTCTACATCTAGATTTATCTAAACTGTGATCTACAGTGAGCAAAAATGCTGGAAAAACACAGGTTTATTCCAGAACTAGTTTTTGCGATTTTTATGCTGACTTTTTAGTATCTGCCTCACCCTCCTTTTGGTTTTCAAATATTATTGACCAGAATACAAGATGCCCCTGCTAAACACAGCTTCACTAAAACTCCTATTTTCTTTTCACATGTCAACAGTTTTTGGGGGAGGGACGCAGATCAAACCCAGGCTGCCTCATGGCTAAGTGCTCTTGGCAGCAGCTGGGAAAATGGGTCACTTACTGACAGTTGACTGACCCCGTTTCAGGCTGAATTGCAGGATGTGTCCCAACATTTGGGGAATCGAAGGGTTTATTTGCTGTCAGGGAGGTGAGGGTTATCAGCACGGAAATGACCCGAACCTGCAGTGTGGCAACTTTGTGAGTGTAGGAAATGCTCCAGCAGCCCCAGCCAGTCTCTCCCGGATCCTCATGAGGCTATCGCAAGGCAGGCATGAAACCTTCTTAACTTCCCACCGAGCTGGAAGGTGACCAAGCCCTCAGTGACATGCCATAGCTAGAGACACACAGGCAAGGCCCAAGGCACCATCCTTCCCACAGAAGAGTCCCGCATTGCTGCCTGGCCTCACAGGGCAGACACACCACATATGGGGTCCCCATTGACACCAAAACCTTCATGACTAAGCTTCAACCAAGCACGCAGGACTTTCCATGGCTCATGGCAGCGTTGAATTGCCACCCAGTCCTGTGTCCAGTCCCAGGGGAGCGGGCTGCTGAGAAAAGGAGTTCAGCACCATCTGACCCTGTCTGGAGTACCTCACAGGCAGGAAAGGGGTGCCGCTGGCAGCATCCCCCACCATTTCCCTGTACCCCACCTCATCTCCTTGCTGCCATCATGCCATCAGCCTTGAGCCAGGTGGGTGTCCACAGAGCAGGGTGGGGAACGGGGACACAGTCTACCAACAGCTCCATTGAGAGGCAAAATGTCACCAGCAGCCAGCAACTCTAACTACCACCTTGCCCGCAATAGACATGGCTCCCCGCTGCCTCCACAGAGCCCAGCACACCAAGAGAAGAGGTGGGAGGGAAAGGGGTTTCTACTGTAATTTCCTCCAGTCTCCAGCGCACTCATTCAATGCCACTGTGAAGGTCCCCACCTCTAGTTTACTCTGTGCTGATTCTTTCCAGCTGTGTGTGTGCTTGTGTCACACAGGAGCACCTGTGAGATACTAAGATTCGGTTTTACAGCATCAAGCCTCAGATGACAAGTACATTTAAAAACACAAGGTCTACAGGGTGGGTCCTGAGTATCAGTTGAACCATACATCCACTAGGTCCAGCTGGAAGAAAATAAATAGATAAAGATGAAAAAGAAACCTGTACCACATCTTCCCCTTGCCTTCCCTTCCCTCTCACTGGGAGAAGGCCTCCCCAGGGTGGCCTGATGCCAGGTGACGTCGTGTTATACCCTTCGTATCTAAAGCAGGCAAAAGATCACCCAAATGCAGCCAGCTGACTCCATTTTCTATTACCTCAATATCTTCACTATCATCCTTGTTTTCTAAGAACCAGGGACAAAATCGTCTCCCTAAAGAGTCTGACAGATTCTTTGGCAAACCTGGAGAGTGCCAGGGCTCCATTACAGCCACCCAAGGTGTCAGACAAGTGGAAATGTTTTTCCTACCAATTTCAGTGGACTTACAGTCACATCAGACCATTTAATTTCACACAGATAAATTCTTGTGCCTGCAGTAGCACTACATATAGCATTAGACATTTTTGCCACAAAAGGAAATTAACATAAAAGCAAACTACCCTTAAAAAAGCAAGATGCAACTCAAACATCCAAAGACTGCACGTGTTTGATATGAGACTGAAGCCACTATGCCCACACTGTGCTGCAGTCTCTTCTGTTGGTTTATATCCTTGGTAACTCACAGCATCATTTCAATCCAAAATCCGGAAAGGAATGATCAGCATGCCAGGAGCTCTTTTATGAGAGATGTCGGCAATTTATATCATGCCTTCCCTATTCTCCCTTCTCCCTCTTCCTCCCCTCCCCTAAAGAACTAACTTTCACACAAAACCCCTTTTTTTTTTCAGGTCATTCTGGAAAAGATGTTATTTTAACAGTATTGTGCATTTTCCCTCTTGCAAATTATGTGAAAGCCCTGTCTAGGAAAGTGATATATAGCCAGAAAGAGACCCTCACTCTCAAACCTAATTAGAAGCCTTCACTGTTCAGCAGGGTTTCAAGAGGACAGAAGCCCGAGGCAGCTGGATGGGAATATGAACCATACCGTGCCCAAACAGCTTTCTCATATTCATTCAGTGACCAAGATCCATCTGTTTATCATCAGCTGCAACATAGTCTGAGACAAAGTGCATTGTTAATAGGGTGTGTTTGAGAGAAAAGTCACAAGGAAGTGCCCTAAACTAAGTGATTTCTGAAAGTAATGGCTACAAAGCATATACCACACAGTAGCGCTGCTCTAATGGATGTTTTTCTTCAGTCATCGCCATTAACTCTACATTTTTACTGGTAAAATTCAAAAACAAAACAGAAGAGGTGGCAAATCACCTTCTCTAGGTAATAGGTACTGGTTTCTAACACAATTTTTTAAGGTTTGTAAAATCTAGTGCATGAAAATGGGTGCAAAACAATAGTGGTGTATAAGGAAAGAAAAAAGAAATATATATATATATATATATATATTTTTTTTTTTAAAGAGGATTTATCTAATTGAATTAAAGATGTAATTTTTCTTCTAGAGAAGTATGGAGGTTTTGGCCGCACACAAAGACTTCAAATTCCTTATTCATTTTATTTAACTTTTTATTATCTGCTAAAATGATAAGTATTTACGTGACTAAAAAGAACCTAGATGCACACATACATACACTAAAATAAATGGGTAAAAAACCCCTTAAAAACATATCCAGGTCCATGCATGCTCAAGGATTTGAAAAGCTTGAATTCTAATTTTGATTCTTTTTTCTTTGAGAAAAATAGGGTTTGCCAAATATTCTTGGAACAATAGTTTCTTTTCTCCATAAGGTTTTCTCTAACAGTAAGCCAGAATGGTGTTTCAGAATGTAGTGAATGTTCTTCAAGTGACAGTTTTGCAGTACCTTGCATCTATGGTTACATATAGTAATTCCAAAGCATTAGTTACTTTGAAGACACTTCATCATCCTGACTCAAGTTCCTCTGTCTCTAACATATTGTCGTATGTTATCATATATGACTAACTATTGCAAGTTACTTGGTAGCTGAAGATTGTGGTTTTAGGCCACAACCCTATTCTGTTCAGCACTGTATGAAAAGGAGGAAGAAGAAGATCACACCTTTGCACTTCACTAAGGCACTGTGAAAATGCAGCTGAACTGATTCCATGGAGGGATGCACAACTCTGAGACAGCTTGGATAACAGGTCAAACAAGAGCTGCAGATTCTCTGCTACTGAGAGAGAGAAAAAAAAAGTCTTAGAAGTTTTACAATTCCTACATGAAGCAGTCAAACTCAATGGCCACCTACATTAAATAAATACTTTTAAAATTAACAACTATGCAAGAGGGTGTCGGAGTTCTTCGTACAGTCACTCCCTTAGCTACTGGACTTCTATTGATTAAGTACAGCAGGTGCACAGCACCATCTGGGACATGGGTTGAAGATCTGGACATCACAGAAGCAGCAGCATGGTTGCTGTGGGACACTATGAAGCCCACAAAACGCAGTCTAACCAGCAGGAGGCTTTAAGACAGCTCTCCGTGAAGCCTCTGTAACTCAGAAATAAAGACATCTTGCAAGCAACACACCCGTTAGTTTAAAATCAAAGGTTAATAGGGTTGAATTCTTCTCCTGTTGCCTTTGTTTTAGCTTTCAGAAATGTAATGATGTTCTACACTATCAAAGCATTCATTCATCATCTTGATTTCTTGCCCCTCCCATTGTCAATGCTATTCTACTACCCTTTAGTAATTAACGTAGAGTTGCTGTTTTTAGCAGATTCACAGAAGGTTGTTTGGAGGCAGAAAGAAATGCTAGTAACCCAAGCAAATTATTTAATCTGGTAGCAGAAATTTTGTATGTATGTTTATTTTATAAAAGTTTGGATATTTATTTCAAAAAAGATAACTGTAATAAAGCCCAGCAGTTTCATTTTCTATACATGCATAAAAATGAAAGATGCATTTGTTTGCTAATAGAAGTTTGAATATCTGAGTTTGAAGTCAGGATAGAAATAAAAGCTCAGACTGGATCTTTTCCATCAGGACCTAAACCTGGAAGAATTACAGCAGTCTTGTGATACATCAAGGAGTTATACAACACTTGCCTTGCAGGTATTTCTAAAGATGACGTCACAGTTTGTTCTATGGACCTGCTCTGTGTGTGAGATGATCTACTACTCAGCAGGTTCAAGCTGCTATTACTGGAACTATGACCCCAGCAAGAGAAGCACTTTATTTCTTAACTTCATGAAGTTTAAAGCTAAACAGGACTATTGCATCACCTAAGATCGAGTGGTCAGCACAAGTGGCCATTTAATCACAATTATCTCTCTGCTCATCCCAGCAGCTTGTGTTCAGTTTAAGCATCTCTTTCAAATAAGCCTGCAGTCCTGACCTGAATAAATCAAGAGCTGGGAAATTTATCACTTTACTTGGTAGTTTATTATAGTAGTTATTAAACGCCAGCACTAAAGATATATGCCTAACCTCTTGGAGTTTTCTGTTTTCAAGTTCAGTCTTGTGACTTTTCCCACCAAATTATAGAGCCCTTTAGTGCATTTTTTCCTCTCTACAAAGGTGCTTAAGCACTGTAATCACGTTGTTCCTCAACATTCTTTGCAATAGATTGAATTATCGACCTCTTTCTCTCCGCGCAAAACTCAAGCCTTTAAGCTAGCTCTCCAGCTTTCTGCACTCTTCAGTCTTTAACATCCTCCTAAAAGCACAGGCAAGCGTTCTCTACTCACTGAGGGTGTATGTCCCATGTCGCCACTGTGCTGTTCATACTTCAAGGATTACATTAACACTTTTGTCCCCTCTGGGCTCCAAATCCTTTCCCAGATACAGTTCCCATTCAGTAGTCAAAACCTCAGCCTTTTGCTCCTAGATGAGTAATTTTTTTCGTTTGAGGATGGCACAGTTTCTCTGAATGGGACCAGCTTCTCACGTCACTCTGAACAACAGCACTCCCTCTCCTGTTGCCTTTCTTTCACTCATACACCCTTCTCACAGGTACTAAGGGAGGCCAAGGTTTGCACCACACAGTTTATGTCTAACTAAGGGGGAGAGCATGCACTGCAGTATCTCCAAACCCCATCCTGCATTGTCCACATTGTGGCTGCCTTCTGGCCAGCGCACCCAAGTTTCTCACCTGTTCAAACCAAAGGACTGGTGAAGGGACGCAAGAGGACATGGGAAAAGGAAGCAGGTGCCTGAGCCACCACTTCAGCATGAGCTTAGGGCACAGCTGAAACGTGTGTCTGAGTCCAGCACCTCAGCAGCACTGCCAGGGCCCTGCTTTAATCCCAGCCCTGGAACAGGAGCACATGTGAATACCAGTCAATCACCTCATTCTTGCTGCCGCAGGAGCTCTTACCCTGCTTTGGGAAACCTGTGTGACTTCTGTCAGCCCTCTGTCTCCTCTCGGCGGAAGGACATCAGCATAAGTAGCAATCTCTCTGTTCATGCATGAGGGAGGCAAGACTGATCATAGCCCTGCTCACCAGGGAAGCAGAAGACCTCTTTACGTTAAAAAAAAAGTAGAGAACAGGCTTAGCATTTCTTCATTAGTCCATACTTATTCATCAGTCACCATTAAAATTATGATGTGAAGGAAAAGAAAAATGCCACCTCACTGCAACTAACATGGAGGCATGAATCTAGCCCCAGATGTATCAATCCCTTAGGTTTGTACGTCCAGTTTTCTGATAACCAGTAATCTTCTTCACACTCCCTGTAATAGTACAACACTGTACAGCTGTTGCACTGCCAAGAAAGGGGCTTTGAGCTCTCTTGCAGTGAATTTTGCCATAGACAGAGAAAAATCTTATTCCTGGGAGCAAGCTCATGAGCGCAGCCAGGGTGTGCCACAGGAGGAAGCAGAAGTGAAGACCAAGTCAGGGCACTGCCAGCAGGTGTTGGTCTCCTCCTGATGTGAGGAGGTTGTAGAGAAAGAGGAAACCGAGGGAAGGAGTGAGTCACCTTGAACAGGGTTTGGACAGTCTTTTCACCTCATACTTTCTTGGGCTGCATGTTCTGGCCCAAAATCCAAAGCAACAATTATATGAATAGCTACCCAGAAACAAATCCAGCTGCAGAAAAGATGGGTGGGGTAAATCCCTGTTCATTTTATGGAAAGCGTTTAATTGGTACTTATTTTTAAACAGACCACCCTTTCCATCCCATTGCAACAGTCTTGACACTTTTCCCTTCAAGTTTCCACTTGAATTGCCACTGAAACCACCATTAAATGGCAATGTACTTCAGATTAAAGGAAATAATCTCAAATTTATTTTGTATTGCAGATGACTTTGGGGGGAAAAGCACATTCTGACAGCTGTTTCCATTTCATTGTGCTTTTTTGTTTTCAAAAAAGAGGACAACATTTGTTTTCAATTTATCTATAAATAATAGGGGAAAACACAGCTGAGGGGCCCAGTGTGATTTTTACAGAAAGTTCATTTTTAGAAATCTGATAAGCTTATAACCACATATGTTTGAAATCACAGTAATATAAAATATAGAAACTTTTAAAAAAAACTACTTGTCAAGCCATCTAATATTCATTTTATCTAGCACTTAGCAGTATTTGTCAAATATTGTACGTTAGGGGCAACTTTGGACATAGATTCTGAAAATGTGGGGAAGTATCTTGAGATGTTCAATAAAATACTGACCCAGAAAACACTCCAACCCAGAAGACACTTAACATGTAAGTAACTCCTGTTAGAGTCAAAAGGCTTGCTCTGGACAGAGTTTGGCCATGACTCTATGCCAACATATAGCTATTGCCTGCCAGCTTGAGAAGCACACAGAGACAGAATGCTCACTGCTAATCAGACATCTGCCACCAATGTCTGCTGAGGCTTCAAGAACTGCTTCAGTTTCTCTGTCTGAAAAATGGAATTAACAGACAGGATTCAACCCTTTGGAGTTCAAAACTGTTGTGTTTTTCCCTAGATTGAGAGTGATCTCACAAACCAGCATGAGAATTTATTAGCTCATGTTTATCAAAATGATTCTTGAAGACAATGGACTACACCTCGGTTCTAGTCAAACTGCTCTGCTACAGATCAGACCCAGCAGATTCCGAGTGCTATTGATGGCATCTGTTCCTCAGTCCCTCAGCTAGTCTTCACAGCTAGCACAGAGCTAAATCTATTCTCGGATGCATGAATGAAGCCTACAAAAGCCCTGATGATGGACAAAGCACAATAGCAAACCACATAAGTAGTCCCCTTATATGCCTCAGAAACACTGTGTGTGTGTGTGTGTGTGTATTTAAAACAAACAAACAAAAAACACACATGAGAAGGGGGTCTATGCCATTACTGTACCAAAAGAAAGTTCCTCAACCTTGAGTATTTTTCCTGACCATTAAAGATTTCTGACCTACAGCGCACTGGAACACAGGACAGCAATCTAAGAAGACTGAGGCAAAAGGGGGAGGTGAGTACAAATGTAGCTCAGATGTAATAGTATGCCTTGGAATATTAAGTTCTCTGTTCCCAGGCCCACTATAAAGATTGTTTATGATCCTAGTTTGTCCTCTATTTTCCCTAAGTGTAATCACTTTGTGTCATGTCCATGCCATTTAACTGATACATTGTTAAGCTTTTATTCATAATGCAACTTTAAAGAATATTTCTGATCTGACTTAAATTTTTGTAGTTGAAGCCATTGGAAATAGTGTTCTTGGAGAAAGGCTGTTTTCAACTTGCATCATAGCTTGTGAAAGCTACAGGAAGCCATTAATAAACAGAAAGGTTTTATTACAGAGGCTCTGGCTGCGCCCTGCAAGGTTTTCACAGAATCAGAAATCCAGCCTGTTTATATCAGCACAGTGCCTGGAAAAGATACTGCATGCAACCTGGAGAAGCCCCTAAATCTTCACAGGAGAGGCTGCATTTCCTATATAAGGAAGCAGGCTCTGTGTTAAAGGCAAAGTTAGACTTACGGGAAGATTTGAGGACATAAGAGAACACTTGCCATCAGACCAGTTGGCTGGAGCCATCTGTCCAACATGCAGGAAACTTGTAAAAGCTCATAGGAATGACCAGGCAGCAAAAAGACAAGTTCACCAAGGGGCTCAAGACAGTACAGCAAGCAACCTCTGTCCTTTCATCAGTGTCAAATTCCGCCCGTAAAAGCAACATGGGGCACAGAATAGCCCAGAGGTGGTTATTAGGGAGTCTAAAGGGAAGAAAATGGACAGCAGCTGCTGCCACTATTGGCTACAAAGGGTAAGCCCCTTCCATGTCTTTGAAAATTATTTCCTCTTCTGTTTCTGTCTAAGTAACAAAAAGCCAAATGAAGGCCTGACAAACTAACAAAGGGACATACAAAGATTCCTATGTAAAAAAAAAACAACAAAGTGGTATTTCCTAAAATTTTAATGAGTTTGTGGCTGCCTAGCACACACCATTAAGATGTCTCTTCTCTCCCTATGTCCTGCCTAGTTGACAGTAGGGACTGCAGATTACATCACATCTAGACTTTTGAAGAGACAGAAGGGCAGTTGCTGTGTCCACAGTCTTCTCAGACTTTCCTCCAGGTGCTCTGCTGGCAGCAGACTCTACTGCTCCTCAGAGAGGCAAGCAATGCTCTTTACTGTAAAAATGTTAGGAGACAATAACTAGTCATTTCAAGAATATGTTCTGTTTTCAAATAAACACATGGAACAGGCTGCTTGATGAAACAAGACTTTTTTCACAAAGGAAACTCTGCACTGCTCTCAGTGGACTTAATCTTGATTGCACTTGCTTTGACATCAGCCAAAAGTAACTTCCCTGAAGCCCAAGGGGAGTATTTCAGCCAAGTGCATTATGGCAGGTGATTGCCTAAAGCCCTCAGCTTCAGCCCCCAGTGATTCAGATGCATCAAATTAAAAAACACCCCCCATAATCTCCATGTTCGTAATATATTGATTCACATTGCCCACATACACACCCTGGGAGGACGTGACAGAGTTGTTCCCGTCATCTTTTACCACTCCTTAAGGAAAGTATGTAACCAGCATCCCACCTGCCACATATTGAGTCACCTCCCAATTAAATACATTTCTTGTTTGTATTTTTTCTGTTCTAACAGATAAACATGTTTCATTTGTCAGTACAGCTCACTTCCTCAGGAAAAGAGCTGAAGGTTATGCTCTAAACAGAATGCTAATCGCCCACCAGAAGCACTTGCTGTAAGACATATGCTGATACTGGATCCCAGGGAACAATAAAAGGCATCGAGACCTATTTCAATCAGATGCTGCAGGAAGGAGGTCTTCGTATGTTGAAAAGGAAAGTGAATAATTCAGCTGGCGTGGTGACCAGTTTTGTCATACAGAGTTAACATCCTGCTGTCATGCAATAATTTAAGCATGCTGGTTTTACACGCTTCAGTACAATTTAGACCATGGGTGGAAAGCTGTTAATGAGTCACCACAGCAGGCTGCTGTGTGCCACAGGAACAGGTAAGTGCCCTGTGGGCCCAGGCTCTTTGTAGCATCCACAGGCACTGGGTCCCCACCCTGGCCAAAGGGTCTAAACCAAGAGCAGGACTGGCTTGCTGCTGAGTCCAAGCCTCATCCACACGCAAGGCCAGTCACACCACACTACCTGTGCTCACCTCAGGAAGACACTGCCATTCCCCCTCCCCAAAAAACATTCAAGCACCTCCCACCACTGTGAAGTATGAGTGACATGCAAAAATTTTGACAACATGCTCACAGGACCATGGAGACTAACATCTCATGCTCTTGAGATGGGGAGTTCCTACAGTGCACATTCATAATGATTACAGGATACACTGAAAGTGGTAAATACCCAACAGTATTACATTAGATACTACTGAATTTTATTTAATTGAGTTATTTTTTTCCAAGCATCTTCATACACCGAGCCTCCTCCGCACATTATGGGGCATTATTGTCATTTCATAGGTGGGCACAAAATTTAAAGTTTACAAATGGGTTATTTGCTAGAACTCATGGAGCAGCCTGGCAGCAGAACTAGGAGCAAGTTTGGCATTCCCACTCTCTTGGCTTTGTGCTTTAATCAAGCTTTATGTAAGACTAAGGAGGCCCAGGAACTGGCCGTCCTATCTCTAATGTCAGGAACTGATTACAAAGGCACCAGTGGTTCTTGTTCTTGCCAATACAGCTCCAGTCTGACAGAAAATTATTTGACTGAGGGCTGGTTCAGAAAAGAGCCATAAACTGATAATGCCCACATTACTACAGGAACCAAGAACTTAATCTCTGATGGTTGTTTCCCAAAGTAAATATTTAAATAAACTAACATCTAAAAAATAATAAAATGTAATTAGAGATAAGCAAAGTTATAAAAGCTGTTCTCTCATAGGTTGCAGGAAATTTTATTTCCAAATCCTTTCAACATACAATGGGATTAAAAAGTCACTATGATAGAAATAGACATTATAATCTAAAAACAGGTTTCCTCTTAATACCAAAAAGCATTTCCTGTAATGGGAAGCTGTCAACAGACCCACATAGTAGCAAAGAGAGTTGGTTTATTTTGGCATTGTCTTTAAGGAACATTTGGATATCCTGCCTATTTGCACCTGCTTCAAGCATCCAGATTGATTTGCCACGGTGGAGGACTCCAAGTCACTCATTATAAAAGGTCTATCTCTCATCCAATAATCCAGGAGGTGTTATGAATCCACACATCTTTATTCTTGGGTTGTTTTTTTCTCTTTCAAGACAAGAAATCAGCCTATTTTTCTGCCACAAAATTTCAATTCCTGAGCACTACTTCTCTGTTTAGAAAAAAACAAAACCAAAAAACAGCCATTAATGTCTGTTGTTTCTTTATGTTCTTTAAACTCTCCAAAAACAACGTGTCAAGGAGGAAAAAAAAAAAAATCCATAACAAAGCATTTCAGTCCCCAACTCAGGAGCAGAGATGGCAGCGAGGCACCAGCCAGCAAGCAGGGCAGTGAGGCAGAGCATCAGCCCAGCCCTGCGGGCTGCCAGCTCTTCATCTGTCCAGGCTCAAAGGGGAGGAAGAGGAGGAGCAGTGCGGAGGCTGCAGCAGTGGCGCTGCTTCCATTCACAAGCGCAGTCACCCTCCATAGGAGCATGGCAGGAATTTCAAATGGGATTAGCCACCCGGACAAGGGAAAGGTCATACCTGACATTTCCACAAGAAATTCTAATGCAAATAGGCCTCTGACACTCATGACATTTTTGCACGCACATCTAACAGCCATACATATGTAAAAAGAAAATGATAAAATGTGATGACTAATTTATGTAAATCCCATAAAGGCAATAACACTAAGGGCTGACTACATAGAAACATTAGTCAGGCAAAGGAGTACAATATTATTGTATTCCTCTTCTATTTGCTGCCATTTTAAATTAGTTTATTTTGATAGGGTTGTTATTTGGTTAGGTTTCAAAAGTGCCCAGTGCTGTACAAGGAGCAGGCCACATAGTCCTTGCTTGTAGTAAGGAGCATAGTGATTTCTTGGCCTTATTTTGAATGGTTTTGGTTATTACAGTGGGGGTAGGAGCTGACAGAGGCAGAGGAAGAACAGAGAGGAGGGTTACTTTGTCATCTAGGAAGCCAGTAAATTTTAACCTACTTCAGCTTTGAATTTTTATGTGCTGTAAAACCCTGGTTGAACACCCAAGGAAAGCAGCAGGCTTTGGAATTAGACACCAGTGCTATTCAAGTGGGACACTTACAACATGAAGATTACAAGGAAAATGGTTTTGTTAAAGCTTTTCTCACCTCAAAGAGCCTTAACAAGAGCACTAAGTGATGTCTAGCTGCTTGCAAACATCAGCCTACAGTTACGGCTATTTCTACCACATATCTTGATAAGCAAGTTTCCTGTCAGATGTCTTTTGCAGCAAACAGAACATAAGTGCCTTGGTTAATCTACCTAAAGAAGAAAATCAAAGGTATTGGGCTGAACAACAGCAGAGAGGACTGATATTTTGGTTGTCATGCTTTTGTTATTTTACAAAGTGGTCTAAACTGCAGAGCAAACCATTAGAAGCCTCTCCCAAGATAGGTAGAAAAATAAGCCAAAGCTAAATATAAAATACATACAGAAAACCCAACACCTTCAGAGGTCTTATTCAAGGTTTTACTTTGGATGCAATTAAAGGGAGATTTTACCCATTTGCTAACATCACCTGTTGTATTTCAATACGTTTATTCCTGCACTTCAACATTATTTCAAAGGGCAGTGCCTCATTTTCTCCTGCTGGGGATGGGGAAAACATTTATTAGACTACTTAAAAGCTTGTTTATTTTTCTTAAGGCTAATTACCTGCCCGCAATGATTTAATTCTGTTTATTACAAGTTTTAAAATGACAAGTTCATCTGAAACCAGAAAACAGTGATACTTTAGCAACAATGAAGGCCACAATCCTGCAAGCACTTATGCATATGCTTCACGTTTTGCATGTAAATAGTCCCATTGACTAAATCCCAGTTCTTTGAAAAGGAAGAAAAGGCTGAAAGGGAAGCATTGTTTTCCCAGGCAAACAGTGCTGGAGAAGAAAGGAACAAGTTAGGAATATAGAGAATTAACTCATTTCCCGTCTCCCACCACAAGCACACATATCCTGAAACGCGTGGAATGACTTTGGGGTGTAAAGTTTCTTCTGTATGCAACCCAGTTTTTGAGCACCTTAATGCTTTACTGACACTCCAGGACACTTTATTTACGCAAATCTAGCACAGCAAAACCTTTAAAACGTTCTTCAAGACAAAACACTGAGAGCAAGCGAAAAGCAGATCTTGTTTGTACTCAGCCTCCCTGAAGTATTCAAAACAAAACAATACAAAACAAAAAAACACCACACATACCCCAACCCACCATCATGGGTTTTGAACACCGTAGAAATAAAATAATTCATCCCACACTTCCCTGAGGTTTCCCAATTAGCTCCATACCCATTTTCCTCCATGCTGGATAACCACAGGTGTGTCGCTGAAGTGAAAGCCAGCTGGCAGGACTGATCAAGACAATACAGCTGCCAAAACTGTTGACACTCCAGTGGCATCAGGGCTGTGCCCAAAATATAACATGTTATGAGCTGAAAGTGGGCTTGGACCCAGTAGGGACAGGCAGAGGATAAGCAGCCCAGCCTGAGCAACCTCCACCCCAGCACAAGGAAGCTCCCAGGTGTCCTCTCTAGCCAAGGTGGAGGAGCACCCTACAGCCATGACCAGAAGCCCAACTCCAAATAGAGCATGGGAAAGATTGAGCCTGAGTCCAAGAGAAACCTGCAGCTTGGGGCTTTCCAGAGCATATGGTAAAAGCAATTCAGTTAATGGTGTGACATGGTAAAACCTGCAGCAAAGCTGCAGTACTGGAAGCAAGCAAAGTGTGTGCTAAGTATGACACCAAACCGAAACACAGGTGACCCCTGTGTACCATCAGTGAGTTATAAGGCACAAACTATTACTGTGCAAGCAAGAACCCACTTCTGGGAAGATAGAAATTACTTTAAGAAGGATATAACTCTTGATTTAGGACATGAAATTACCATTTGCTGACATGGGTTAGAGCAGGGGTGTCAAACTCGTTTTAACCGAGGGCCACATCAGCCTCGTGGCTGCTTTCAAAGGGCCGAATTCAGCCTTTGACACCCCTGGGTTAGAGTATGACTTTCTCTGTGAGCATGTTCTCACAGGTGCTACAGGGAGAGGCTGGGTAAGATAGCCCACACTAAAGCCCTCACTGCTGTGCTTAGCTTGCTGAAGTTTCAGCTGGCTTGTGTATTTCTGTACCACAACAGTGCAGCCAGAAGTGCTGACATACAGGTAAGACCCTTCGTGTGTGGGCATAGCGTGAGAGCCGTGGGCTGCAGCCCAGCCCAGTGGCCCACAAAATGAAGTCAGTGGGTAAAGAGCTGTCACTATCTGTGGAAAAAAATCTGAAAACTTGCACAGATAGCTAAAAACAACATTACTAACAGTCATGGGCATCTTATTGGGTGCTAACAGTGGCAAAAACATTGGTAAGTGGAAATAGCCTTATATTACACATATGCGGGTTCCTACACAGGACGATGAGAACTAGATATACTATTCTGCTTCATACTGGGTTACGGTTTTTCCACTTGATAAAAAAAAAAAATCATTACTTGCTCTGAAGTTTCTTCTGCCATTATCAACTTCTTTCAAACCTGCCTATCATACTGCCATCACTGAACCCACATGACAGGTTGGACGAGTGGAAAGAATTACAATAAATTTGCTGGTATTAATTTTCCTATAACTGCTCATCACCAATTCTCATTAAAAAATAAGCACCCCCAGCACAGACAGATTAGCCATTATATAAAAGTAATTTAGACCGGAACTACCGCTTTGAGTTTCCTTCCAACATAAAATATTTTAAGATTCAAATTCCTTATAATAGCAATAACTTAGGTATAGGGGAGAAGACAGAGAAGCAGTCATTACTCCTATTGCCACCAAAAGAGATGAGTACAGCACGTGCAGTAGTGAATGAAGCTCTACAGTCTGTGTTAATTGAACAGTTTTTTGTAGCCTTGAGAGTTACAGCTGACACAACCTCTGCCTCTCAGTTGCACTCAAGTTACCACCTGGCAAATCTTCCAAGCAGTACAACTAAACCTATGCAAATATTTCAATTATTCTTACTGTCCAAAGATAACATTTTAATGGATAAAATGGGTGTGCAAGGGAAAACGCATGGAATTAATTAAGAATCATAAGCGAACTCTTCCTCACTAAGTCCTACAACGTCTAACAGTGGTGAAACCAATGACTTTATATAGAAGATTGTCCTGAGAGCATTCTAAAATTTTCTAGGTCTGGTGTTTTAGGGCTTGCTTCAGGAAATTAAATACTACAGAATTTTATCCCAGTGTCACATGCCAAACACCAGCCCCCTCCACCATTCAGAGACTGCAGAGCTAAAAGGAATCACATCAGAAACTTCAATCACTATGTGGTCATACAATCACAAAACGTAGTCCTTCATTTAGGACCTAGCTTATCTCCGAATATTTCTGATTATTTCAACAGAATTAGGGTAAAGTCCACACATGCACACACCAAGTGTTACATACTCATTTTAATACATCCTTCTGGAAAAAACGAAGTGATTGGGGAAAGAGAGTGGGAACAGCCCATCTATGGTCTGCTTGCACTCACAAACATATGAGCACATAAGCTTGTATCAGACAGACTACTTCACATGGTCCACTACCACTCACAGTCTTTTCCCTCACTTCCCAAGTGTCCCCTCTTCACTTGCTAGTGGTATGCCTCATGCAATGTCATTTCCATTACTTGCTAACACATTTTTCTTCCCGCTTTCAAGCAATTTTCTGTAAAGATCTAAACAATGCTACAGACAGCAAGCAAGCACGCACACTAAGTCATTTCCAATGCCTATTATGTTCCTCCCAGTAGAAGATGTCTTTCAAACAGTCCCCTGATGACACTTTCTTCTTCCACACTTGGACTGATACAGCGAGAACAGGATGTCCTCTCTCAGACATTAAAGATAGCAAGTGTTTTACCCACCTATCTTGGAAAAGATTGAAGATCTGCATGAAAGTCTCTTTTTGCTTCTCCTAAGCAATTAAAACCAAGTCTGGTCAGACTTTCTTCATAAGCCAGTCTAAACATCTTTGCTCTTTGAGCTGCCAGCTTGTGGTACAAGAGGCACACAGCCTTTCTTTCCCTTTTGCATGGTTCACCCAGTGTCACCGTGTGACACTAGAACACCTGCAAAAACACACGTGATGCTTCCAGGAACCCAATGAAATCCTCCAACACCCACCAGCTTTCATGTAGATGCTTAGCAACTTCTAGTCACATATGTTCGGAATGCACAGTCAACAACTAACCAGACCTTACCACTGGCCTATAACATCTCAGTCAATCTAAAGCTGTCCTGGCCTTTATATATGAAAATATATATATTCAAGTCACAGGCAGATTTATTTGTAATTTTTTGTGTGTCCACATATATTTGTGTTTGTATATATACATACACACACACACAAAAATACAAATAAAGCAGCCAGTGACTTGACTGGCAATGAAAACAGAAGTTCAGGCCTTTAAACACCAAAATACGTAGAAATCAGGAATGAGACCCCATATTTGCAGCATATACATTGGCTAAATGTTTTTACCCAACAAACATGAGATCAGCTATTGCCAATATTACCAGTCAACCAGCCATAAGTCAAGCCTAGGCTCACTAACAAGTCGTCATGTACAATACTCTTTTGTATCAGATGAAAAAAACTGAAAGGGAACTCCAGTAATGTACAATTCATTACCTGCTGCACATGGGAAACAGAGAGGAAAATCATTAAAAGAAAAAATTACAAACCAAAAACTACTCCAGCCACCAACTAATCAGCTTCATGGAGCTACACTTCCCTGCCAAATCCACGTAAACTGCCTCGCGTTTTCATGTCAAGGGCCCGAATGCTACGTTTCTCTCTGCTGAACGACAAGGTGACAGTGTTAGGCACGAGTGACAATTCTGTAATTATACCTGGTGCCTTGACAGAGAGCACTTCAGAGGTCATTTTAGAAATTAATAAAATACATCATTCTTAAGTGTTTTGTTCTTGAATTGAATGTTTTACACCCTAAGAATGCAATTAACTGCACCAAGAACATTTAAAGAAAGGCAAGGTAACTCTTTTTCATGGGTACTTTTGAAAGACTATGAAAACACATGGGTGGTTCTTCCATGGAGAAGCATGTAGAACTGCAAACCTTCATATCTAGACTAACTGGTATTACTGAGCAAGTAACCATTTAACAGACTTTAAAGGTGGAAATACTGTGAAATATAAACGCATACACGGACATAAATGCCTCTAAGTCTGAGGATGGCAACATTATCATGGCACAAACTGTGTTTTACTTACCTGACTGTATCACACACAACACACGTGCTGCAAGTCTTAGGTATATGTGATGGGTATACAGTTTTCTTATAACACTTCTGCCTCATTTTATGTAGCTTTCATGGGAAGATGTTAGGTTTTCCCTCCCTACACATTATTCTGCATTGAAGTCTAACTGCACACTGCTTAAACCCCACTTTGCAGTCAGAATAATTATTAATCTCAACAGTTTTTCCCATAATGTTGTTCACCCCAGTAACTGCTTGTTTCACATGCACTCATTTGTTTTAACAACCCCTATGAGACAGATATTATTAACATGCTTGTTTTAAAAGATAGAGCATGAAGCTAATTGGCTTTTGAGTAGCAGAATTCTGGCAGAAATTAGTTGCCACTGTGACTACTACCAGTAGGCAGCCTGACAGAAACACACGGATCCCTCGCCTTCCTTCCCACGTTCCTTCATCACTTCCACGTTACTTTTGACATAACAGATGATCATCACAGCTCTAAGTGCCAGCTCCAAGGGGGTCTTTATTACCCCCAAGGACACCACAGTGGGGAAGGGCGGCAGCAACGTCAAGCACATCCATCACATTTGGTGCTCAGTTTGAGATGCCTGAGAAGTGGCAAGCGGCGAGCGTGGTGGACATGTGCTCCAGCTACCTCTGCAGGTCCAGAGTGCTGCACACCAGCTCCCCAGGGCAGGCATCAAAACAAACAAACAAACAACAACAAAATCACTATTCATAGCCCGCAAAACGTGAAATTTAAGTGACTGGGGATAAGAAATTCATACGAGTGTCTGAGGCACAACCATTTACTTTAAACAGACCGTGTCCCTTCTTTTCCTGCAGCTGCCTACCACGCTCAGCCCTCCCAAGCACCCAGCCTGGGGAGAGCCTTGGGGCAGACCTGCTCTGTGCACCAGCTGAGGCTGAAGATTTTCAACACAAACGTAAAACTGTGTGCAATGTAACCAACGCCAGCATATGCCTATCCACAAATGGTGCACAGAAAACCCTAATTCTGATCATTCGTGGCCTGCAAAAAGCCTTAATAATGTTATTTTACCACAAACTTCTGCGTGCAATTGTCTTAAAAAAAAAAAAGAGGGATGGGGGAGAAGAGAATAAAATAAGCATGTAGTATGGTGCAGGATTAGAAACTTTATATCTCAGATGCTTAATCTAACAAAAGAACCAATGCCAATAAAAGTTTTTCATCCCCTGTGTAGGAGCTGGACTGTGTTCAAGCCATAAGAGCCCAGAGGAGCCCCCAGCCCCAGATGGAGGTACCTGCCCCAGCTCCCTGTGATGGTGGCACCTTGGCCAGGCACCGCTGCTCATGGGGAGCAGAGTCCCAGCAGCTGCAGCCTGACCAGCCAAGGAGCAGAGCTACAAACTGCCATCGTGATGCTGAATGCAACCAGCTCGCACCACAGAAGTTCACGTTTCCCAGGTGAAGGAGCATCTGTGACAGTCAGAATTTAAAAACTGATGATGAATCACTGAGTCCAATACAGCTAGTATCTTTTTTTTAACGGTTATGATTTAAGGGAGCAGTGCGGTGCACACCAGTAACAAAGGCATTGTGGTAACCAGCAAATTATCCCCTGCAGAAAATTCCTACAAAATTGGGTAGTGGCAGAACCCAAGAGAAAAGCTCCGTCAGGGTTGTGGAGAGGAAACAAACAAGAAAACACCAAACACGCCACACACCAAAAAAAAAGCAATAAAAACCTTGCAGAACAGTGATCTTTCTCCTTTAGCTTCTACAGGACTGGAAACCTGTTTGTTTGGTTTTTGTGTTTGTTTTTTTTTTCCCCAGACTACTCATGACTAAGCCATCTTGAATACATATTGAATACCCAAATAAAAATTAAATAAATAAATGAAACACTACAACTTTCTTGACTGTAGTTTTTAGATGACTGAATAACTTGCATAACAGCTTCTCTTCTGCTATTTCTAAGTCAGTCCAGATCAAGCTGGATGGGAGAGGTGAGTTTGAAGTCTGGTTTGGTTTTAGGCTAAAGCTCAAGGATAGTTTATCCATTTCTTTAGGAAAGAGATTACCCACCCTCCAACCAGATGCACTAAATTTTATGTTTAATGGGAAATAACATCAGAATATATAATTGATATACCAAGTGGGGTATAATGCACAATCAAATTGTAGGTTTGGGGTTTTTTTTAATTTCTGGTTTTCTTCTTACTGCGTTTTACAGAATCTCTTTAACCTTCTTTAAACACCACCTCTTTTCTGTCTACAGGTGACTGGAAAGCCTTCTCTTTCTAAATCTCTCAAAGTTGCTTTTTGGAAAGGAGAAGCATTTTCTCCAGGGCTTGAGAGTATCTCCTCAGAAATAACTCTTCTGACCAACCTATCAGTGAAATACACCAATTCAAAGCTCAACACCAAACTGAGAGGGTTTGGGGCTCCTAGCTTTTGGGCAAGTTTTAGCTCACCTGCCTGCACAACCAGGCATGAAAACCCCAAGCAAGGAGTAGTTTTGCTCCTCTCCGACGATGTGTAGCTAAGGACTTGGAAAGGAACACACAGCAGTTTGCATCATTGCACAAGATGAATATAAAACCTGAACCAAAACACAATTTGTTTTGCAGTTTATTAAAGGAAATGTTTTCATATCATTAATCATGGTCGGCGAGGCTGCTTTATACAACGGCGTTCCTCCCTGCCCCCAGCCATCCCACATGCGGCCTGAGCCGGACTAAAATTCTGCAAAGCCTTGCATTGTTCTGCCTGACACCGGATCAGCGAACACAAAAAAGCAACTGCCAGCTCAAAAGCAATCCGGTGATAGAGCCTGGTGCTATCTAATCAAGGGCAAAAGGTCACTTCCGAACAACTGGGCAATAAAAGATTATTTCCAGCCACAGAACAGAAAGGCCCAGTGGTGGATGCTTGAAAGAGGGGGGTGGAAGGAGGGCAAAAGGGCTCCCGTCTGTGGGAGGAAGTGCATTGAATAAAGCCAGCAGACGGGAACCATCTGGCTTTGTGCGTGGTCTGTTCTTCAGAAGAGAGAGAAAGCCCCCTCAGCGGGGCCAGTGACTCCATGGAATGATTCAAACTTTTTTCTTTTTTATTTTCTTTGCAATTTAAAAGCAGTGTTCCCAGGCACCAAGAAACTGGAAAAGGGAACTTTCCCAACAGGCGGACGTGTCTTATCAAGTGCTGGCTGCAAGACAGAGCCCGCGTTTTAATTTGGTTGTGATAGATGGCTCTTATCAAGGCCTGTGGATAACCAGACGGGGCTTTTTTGTTTGTTTTGTTTTTAAAGATGGCTTCAGAAGAAACCTCTTAGGGACCCAGCACATTCAAGTTCCCAATCCACGCAAGACACTTCCCAAGAAGCTGAGTTTGATCAAGCTTTTCAATAGCGAGCAGAATTTTCAGTGGTATCACCTTTATTATGTATACTTCATGCATTTCCCCCTTTCCTCTCACTCTCCTCTTGTTATATGGCCTCATTCGAATGAACGCAAAAAAATAAAAGGGCCAGATTACATTCAGTCCAGTTGCCATGGCCTGTGGGAGGGCAGAATTGCAAACACTTCGGTACAAATGGTACAATCCCTCCTCCCTCCCTCCCTTCGCCCCTGCAGTCGTCCCACATGTCCTCACTTTCCCTCGCTATGTGATTCGCACCGGAGGCCTTTGGCACTCGGCAGCGAGGAGCTGAATCGGTGCATCTATTCAAGCTCCCAGACACCTCCTCCGTTCACTAGTGAATTAACTTTAAGCATGCAAATCACACTAATCCAGAATTCACAGGACAGGAAGTCAGGAGTGTTCCCAGTGCTCTGGGAAATATTTTCCTTTCGGGAAGGGGCAGCGGGGGGGTCATTGCACTCTTCTTTACAGCTCGCCGCAGGTCACTCTGGCTCATCTCAAAGAAAGCTTAGTTCAGAGGCTCAGCTTGACATTCATTGGTTTCTAAATCTGAACCTCTCAAGCAATTGTCCCAGCAAACCCAAGGATTGGGGCCTGAGCAAATAGCCACCGACTAATCCTGCTGTAGTAGGGGGAAACGAAGCAGTTAAATGTCCAGTTTATCAACAGAAAACAACAACTGAGCCTTTGTCCTAACAGGGTGCATTAGGAAACCGTTTGGCAGGGCTCATATGCATGAGAAAACAAGGCAGCTGGGAAACATGAACGTAGGTTTTAGAGAGATCCATGAAGACATTGGATGAGAAAAATATTCCTTATGTCGATTTTTCTGTAGGGTCATCTTCAAAAAGGAAGAAAAACCTTACGAATTCTGAATAGGTCTGACACATTTTAACACTTGAGGGGCTTTGTTTTGGGTTTGGGTTTTTTTTGTTTGTTTAAAAATAAATAAATAAAAAACAAAGGGAAAAGCCCAGAAAGTAAGAGTTAAAACTGAGAAACATGACACAGCAGCACAGCAGGTCCTGTGCCATAGTCTGCTTGCTACAGGGGGGAAAAAAAGTGCTACCAACAGCAATTTGACCAAATGGTCACACCAAGGGCTGCAACAGCTGCAGTATTTATTCTCCACAGCTCTGCAAAGCTAAGGCACTGTGCAAAGATACCAGTGTTTCTACTATACTCTCAACAAAAGACCAGAGAGCAAATAGATGTGGAAACACAGAATATAATTTAGAGACACAAGACCAACAACAGAAAACCATGGAGTTTAAATGGACTGCTATCAAGTGTGTTAAAAAGAAAAAGAATGTCACTGCCCCTGCTCTTCAGTACCGATCTATTCTCAGCTTTTACTCAAGGGTTTCTAATCACTCACAGACATTTTTCTCTAAAGATTTCAGGCACCCAAAAGGTTCTAGAAAAGCACAGCCACATTCCCTATTTCCTCAAGAGCTGAGCAAAAAGCACTGTCCTGTTGCTCAGAGCAAGGTATATAATCCATGCAGCATACATGGAAACTGCATTTCACTCATTGTGCAAACCCAGTGGGAAAACAACCTAAAGGTGGAAAAAAAAAAACAACCAAATTTAAAGTAAGTGAGCATCAGGTTAATACTGGTGTTGCTTTAACGGCAGCTTTCAACATTTAAGAAAGTGAAACCACCTGTTGGAACAAGGAAGTCCAGCACAAGGAGACAGGTAAGAAAATGTGTCGCCAGAGCAGCCCATTTACAAACAAGGCAAGGCTACATGATCGGGTTATCATCAGGAAGATCACATCACCAAACTCCTAGATCACAACGTACAACAGGAACTTACACAGAGCTGTTAAAGAGAAGCAAATATAGCCTTTCCTGGACTGCCAAAAAAAAAAAAATCCACCCAGAGGAATGCTTCTGTGGCCCAGGGGTACGATATTCATATTCCAGTCACAACAGAAACAAACGTCTTCACTGCAGTGGGGGCAATTTCCACTGCCATGCACCACAACTGAAAACCCAGAGAACCACGGTTATTTTGGAAGTACACCAGCATTCTTTGAGGCCAGAGCATGCCCCACTAGCCCTGCGCTAAGCAGCCACCCTGGTTTCCACTTCACTTAGCATTAATTACAAGGCTCTTTCTTGGTCAGCTTGGCAGCTTTGTGGTTCAAGGGGAAAGAGGAAAAAAAAAAAAAAAAATATCTCATCCTATTAAGTGCAGCCCAGCGACCAAAAGACTCTGAAAGATAGAAAACCCTTCTCAGCATGAACAAACATCAGAGTTGCACTTGAAAATACAGGTTTTAATTGTAAGTGGCATTTCCAAGCTACCCTGCTCCTGGAGCCACCTCCATGTGGGCAAGGCATGCTACCAGACAGTTAATACCCTCAAACAAACAGCTTCCCATTCCCAGCCACACACAGGGCTTGCAAGGTCTTAAAGATGCACCATTTGTATCACAAAAGCCACTCAAAGCCCTTGTCCTAGATGAGCAGCATCTCTAGCTAGACACCCAACAAAGAACAAGTGTATAGCTATTTGATAAGTATCTTGGTTTGGTGTCTGACAGATGCAAAGCAAGCATTTTGCAGAAAGCAGACACCGTAATTCACATACCAAACACCTGCAGCTTAATCACAGAACACAGGCCAGTTTTATTGCCAACAGCTTTCTAGAGCACACACCACAGCATCCAGTACCCCAGCAGAGACTGACCTAATACATACCACATACTGCAGCGCAGCTCCAGCTAAAAAGAACAGGGCAGGAGGACTCCAGAAGCCACACAGGATCATAGCACACCCCTCCTGCAATAACCCCGCCAGGCTTATGGTTGCAGGTCCCGTGGCAAGCCTATATGCACCCCCACACTCCTGCATATAAGCAAAGGCTCTCCCTGGTTGAGGCTCCTCAGCTCAGGTAAATTAGCACCTGCTAATTTCATGGAGTAACACAGCTACTCTCAAGGTGTAGAAACCAGTTTGCCACAAAGGCCTCTGGTTGCTCAAAGCATTCCAGGCACAACTTTTCATTTTACCCTAAATTACAGATTCTGAAGCATTAGTCTACCATGTTCTCAGTATCTTAACTTCCTTATCCAGCAACCCACATGAGAAGTGCTCTCTCTTGCTGATTTGGGATCCTTTAGGGTTGTACCCCAAGGGAAATATATTCCAGTAATCTACTGTGCAGATTAGGCATGCAACCACTATTTCTTGAATCCAGTTGTAAATCATACAGTTTCCTGCCTAGGTCTAGATAAGGATATAACCCCTAGGCTATGCACCAGCTGACAATATCAAGTCCTTTTGTTAAGGAAATGATTGCAGATGACTAAGTGCTTTCACCTGTTTCACTTTGCCAGGTAGCATCTCCTCTGTATGTCTGGACTGAGCTGAAGCTAATGGAGAAAAACAGCAAAAACTGTTTCTCCCCTAGAAACTTGAAGCTGAGACTGTTCAGACAAGAAATTTTACTGGGACTTTGGCTAGGGGGTCACTGCTCTCTGTCACCCAGGGGTGCCAGAGCAGGAGTGCACAAACAGGACCGGGAAGCCCAAATACCTCTAACACAGGGGATGGGATGAGGAGACAGACTAGAACAGCAGCCATCCAGCTGGGAAGGAGCAGGAACCAGGGGCAAGGATATTGCCACAGAGGCACCAAGCCAGGGAAGAAGAAGAAGAAAGATTCAAGGACAGGACAAAGAGAGCAATCAGAAATCACTTCACTGTTGTGGGAGAATTGCTATAGTCCCAGAGTTTCAGCAGTGCCACCCTGGCCTGATTTTAATTACCAATGAGTCCTCGTGGTCTTATCATGTACTGTAGGTCAGCTGCAAAAAGGGGGCTTGGCTTAAAAACCTCCTCTCCTGCTGCAGAAGCCAAGGCTGGAGAACTGTGTTAGTGTCACTCCTCTACCTCCAAACTGGCCTTACAGACCATCCACTGGATTTCCAGCTCAGGAGGGCAAAAGAGACAGAGTCACTTCTGTCTTAAACATTCCCTTCATAACCATATCCTGGCAAGATCTGGCTCCCGTGGTCTTCACTTGGGGAAATTCTTAACTCCAGTTATGCTGGAGATTCACAGACTTCAGCTTCAAGCCCTTTTCATGCCCTGTGGCAGTTCAGCTGGGGAGACATTGCTTTAAACTAAAGCAACTGCTAAAGAAGGACTTATAGACAGTGTTGGACAAAATCCTCAGCCTTGCTCTATGGAGCACAGCACAGTGAGATGGTGTGCAAAAGCAGGGCAAGGATGGGGAAGTAAAACTACATGTTACTAGTTATCCAAAAACCACTAGGAAGAGCTGTATCTCTAAATAACAGGAGATAAAACCTCAAGTGTCTTCCAAAGACCTAAATGAGGATGTATGAGCCTTTAAAACGGTCACCTTTGAGACCACAACTCTTGCACCTAATGATTCCCCTTGTGTAGTCCCTTCTCATTAATGCCTCCAGAGAACAGAATAAAAAATACTTCATACAACTCAAATACGCATGTAATAATTTTGCAGTGCGTTGCTGAAGTACAGCACTAACACAGAGTAGTAACATCTCATAAAATATCCATTACATCAGAATTAGCTGCAATTACCTCTGGGGAAACAGAGGTGGGAAGCTAGGATGTCTTTCTTGTCCCTGAACAAGGATGAGATTTGAAGGCAGACCTTCCTAGCTTAGTCTTTTCTTTCTTGCTGCTTCCTACATACATGAAGTATAAAATCACACTTTATCAGGACAACAGTAAGACTACAAAACAGGTTCTACCACTACTTATTATCCAACTAAGGGGTGAGAGTTCCTCTGGAAGGAAGACCTGTGGGTGGAGGGTCTGCTGGCATCTCAGCCAAGGCTCAAGCCAGATAGGGGAATTCTAAAAACTATTTGTTTTTCTGACTCTGGTGTATCATTGCACATCCTTGTCCAACTCATTCAGATTGTTGTTGCTGTCATTGCTGGCACTTCTTCTTTCTTCAGCACCAGTTAGGCAGCAGCTGGGTTCTTCTCCATGGGGCACGTACCACCACAGCAGCAAGTTCTCCTCCATGGGGTAGGTACCACCACAGCCGCAGGCTCCCTCCAGCACGCTGCAGGCACGACACTGGAAACTCTGATGTCATGTCTCATAACCCATCAAAAAGCACCTTGTTTAAAGCAGAGAGATCAGATGAGATCATACAGAAGTTTTAACTATTCTATATTTTTGGCACACCACCTACTTACCTGGGAGGTATTGCGAGAGGGTATTGTAAAGGTTATGCAAAATCAAAACAAAATCGTCAGGCATTCCTCTGCCCATTGTTTGTTTTGGCAAATTTATATCCTCTGAAACACATGATAGAGGCATCATTTTCTGCAGGAGAACGTCACGTACAAGTAAGGCTGATGAACAGAACAGTTTGCCAGAGGTCGCTGGGGAAATTTTAGATGTAAGAGAGGAAAAACTTTGTTTTATGCTGAGTGCATATGCAGATATCCCCACATAGCACCTCTGTGCCCATAGAATGCAAAAGCAGGAGGAAAGATTTATCTATCACACATCCTGCATCATGGAAGATATTTTCATCATTAACTGTATTTTACATAAACACTCCAGAAGAGACAGAAAGGCCCTTTGCCAACACATCTCGGTGAAAGTCAGAAAACAAACCAGAGGAAGAGATGAAAAAATACAACAAAAAGGACTTCACTGAGTTTAAGTGACTGTGGGTGGGATTCACTTCACTTCATTCCAGCCATCTAAATGTTTGGCATCTAGTTTAATATGGTCAGCTATGACTCCTCAACAGGCCTCAGAAGCTCTCCACTGAGAGCTCCACCCCACCAACCTTAGGCTGGGGTCAATCACTATCCAGTCCTACTTTTCTTATCTTTCTGGTGGCAGAGGAAGCCCAGGCAGCCAGGCTGGCCTTTGGCTGTCAAAAAGCTGAGCATCTAGTAGCAGAGCTGAATCCCAGCCCATACAGCAATTCTTTCAGAAGGCCATAGCTTGCTGGGGACTCTAGCTAACAGAAATGAACCACCACCTCAATGCTTTTGTTTTGGCCATCTTTGCAAGCCTGCCATGCAGTTTATAACAGTGTTTCATTTATAGATAAGTTCAATGGTGGAGGAGTCATGGAGGCAGGCCAGCAACATCAACCCAATTACCAAAATAGAGTAACTGGCCACAACACCTCCAGGTCAGCCCAGAGTTTTGTCTGGCAGAGACCACCTCTAGCAGCAGTAACACTTGTGGCAGGACATGCTAGAGACAGCACTTGGGCCTGGCTCAGTTGCATTGGGTTGACTTTTGATTAAAACATAAGTTTAGGGCCTACTCTTGCCCTATAATACCCCTGCTAAGCTGGGCAGAAAGAATGTACAAGCTGGTCCAGTTGAGAGGCACTAGCCTGGCTCCTGTACCCTCACCCGTGTGTGCAAAGTAAGAAGTAATTGTTGCAGTGAAATGGTAAATAATTATTAAGTAAGGAGAAAAAAATATATACTTTATCTCAGCAATTCTAATTCAACTATTTTTAAAGCCAGTAGCCTGTAGTTAGGTTCTGAAATTCATGCATAGGAACCAAGTTAACTTGACTTTCAAAAATGTTGAGATTGCATCGTCCAGATAATAAGTCCAAATTTTAGGTAGTCTTTACATATACTCCTTATATGGACTTATATGGCGCTTCACTCCAGGCTCCCAGGTTAAGCTGAATTTGCAGCTAAATCTGATACACTTGTTTCTCTGCTCTGCATGGAGCTGTTGAACCTGCAAGTGCATTTTTGTTCTCTCCGGTGTAAAAACATAAGCTGGTTCATGTAACATGTCATATACACACTCCTGAGACAACAGTGTAAATCAGAAAATCCTGGATTCTTTGGATTAAATTCCATTTGAAAGAGGAAGAAAACACATAGGAAATGTGTACCCTCCCACTTTGGCAGGTATTTCCCTTACTCGTTACATTGAGGCAATCTCTGTCACTTTTACTGGGATGTGCTAAACATCAGCATTCCCGAACTTTAGATTTGAACTTATCAGGAGAATCTCCCAGCTCTCAGAGGAAGAGATCAGATCCCATAGGATTTCTACAAGGTTTAGCAATGGGTGCTTAGTTACCTTTGGAAGAAAGAGACCGGACTGGCAACAGTAAGGGCACATTTTGACATCTGGGGGAGGATGTGGCTTCCCAAGTGCAAATGGAAGTGCTGTTGCAGGTGGGAAAGGTGATGAGTGCATACCCGGGAAGGACTCTAAGAGCACAGGGACCTTGATCTCTGCAGCTGCACACTGGTCACCAAGGGCTAGTTCTGCTTCCCTGCTGGAGAACAGAAGCTCATAAACCTGAAAACTAAGTGCAGGCACAGAGGAGGCGCTCACACTGCTGGAGAATGAAATAGAGAATGGTGGGGTGGATTTGAAGTGAACTGTGGTGGTCCAAAGTGGATTGCATTTACAAATACAACTACATTGTAAATGTAAGGTGCATGTAAACACATCTAGTGCTACAGCAGTTCACATTTCCCTAATGCAAAGGTACAAGATTTAGCAGCTGTAGTAGTAAAATCCAAAATTACTCTGCTAAACTGTATTGTGGTTTTCCAGAGGATTTTTTTTTTAAATGTATATCTCCTGCATCTTCCTAAATTATCTGCAAGGAACTGGAGAAAGGAGGAAATAATCACAATCGCACAATAAAGCTACCAGTGAGCAAATTGTACATCTAGGCTCTAAGGCTCTGCTCAGAATCTCCCCCTGCTCTTTTTCAGAGCTCCCGATGAAGATCAGCATCCTTTCATGTGTTCCCGCCCTGGAGGAGACGTACATCAAAAGTGTTCCAACTCAGCATCCTTTTCTCCTTCTGTGACAGTTGCTATTGCAAGTGATGTCTAAAAGATATTAAGTATTAACATAAGCAAAGAGCTGCCAATTTAAAATTTGCTTTAGAAATTCTGCGAAGTAAGTATCAGTAACCACTAATAAATTATTCAAATGACTGACAGTAACATTTGTATTTGAATGGTTTATATTGCAAGGAAAAAGCTTTACATATAATTTGTAGTGCTATCTAAAAGATAGCACGTTGTAGAAGAGGACAGCTACAACAGGAAGGAGGGGAAACAGAAGTAGGTTATTGAGTCAGTTTTTCCAAGTCTTGCAGATGGCAAGAACAAGAAGCAAAAGTCATGTTCACAGTTAAAGCTAATGAAATTCTACAAGCCTTATGGTAAACTCAGAAACACACACATAAAGTGCAGAATTGCTTCGTGTTTTTTTTTTTTTTTCTTTAATACCTTGTTTACTTGTTCAAATGCATGTGGAGGGAGTGCACGTATAGAATTTAATCAGGTGCTGCAAGTTACTTCCCTTTTTTGGATTGTAGCCCTATATTCATGGCTGCAGTCTCAGTAACCACCTATAAAGCTGTGTCCTCAGGCAGGAAAGTAAGGAGAGAGAGTAGGTGACTGCCTCGGAGCCCGAGGGCACACCTAACACTGAGAAACAGCCCTAAGGGGCATGTGCTGCAAGCTAAGGTTACAGCCCCCAGGTCTGGCACTGTGTGACAGTTCCCCTGCCATCAGAGTCAAGAACAAGGATTCCCTTCCCCAATTTGCCCAGGTGCCCTGTGCTTTATGTTTTGTAACCAGTTGGATGAACATTACCAAAGGAGGCAGCAACTTCTCAGGCCAGCAGTCCCAGCACCGAACTGTGCCCTCGGTTCAGAAAGAGACAAACAGCTGCCTTGGGGCAGGCAAACATGGGACAGGTGCCGAGCGCAGGTACGGCTTGCTAACAGTTTCAACCAGAGTAAAAACTGGAGTGAGTAGTGCTGCTTGTATCAGCCAGGATTTACTGGAGCAGGTTTCATCAGAGCAAGCTTTTCTACCTCTCCTACAGCTTTTGCACACATAAGGTTTGCAGATACAGGATGCAAGTGGGCATTTGCATGCTGGGCAACTACTTTATGTGTGTGCACGAATCTCCTGTGCCCTCAGGAAGTTTCCACATATACAGCAAGGCCAAATAAATAGTGCTACATGCCCAAAGAGAGATTTCTGCAATCAGCATGTTCAAAGGTCCATTTTTATTTTTCCTTTTTTAACTTGCCAGTATACTATGTGACAGCCTACAATGTGCAGACACAAAATTCACTTCTGAAGGCAGGTGACTCTTACTCTGATGTTAATATCTTCCTGATACGTGTAAGGAGGCTGAGCATCCCAAGTGAGACATTTCCTCTCTGCCTCAACCATGTGCAGTGCATTTTAAGATAAATACTAATAAGGATGTGAGAGCATTTTTTTTTGCAGCTTCTTCCCAGGTGTCCACAGCTCTCCATTAACAAGATAAGGTTAAACAACAGACACTTATATCTTTATGCGGTAAAACAAGCTTCTGTATTTAAGATAAACTTTACAGGCCAGATGGTTGCCTAGAATTGAATATACACAAGAAAACATTTAACTATCCAACATAAAAGTCAACAAAGTATGAGAGGCGTGCACCTAATAAAGGAGATAGAGGATACAATAAAAAGGGGCCCTAAATCAAAGAGCAGGTTCCCAACAGTAAACACCCCCATATTGGGCTGACTGCAAGGGCTGACTTGGCCAGACTTTGCTGCTCAGCCTTCAGCATCCCTAGCAACCCAATCGCTCTTGTGTTCTGCTGTTTCATTTATTTGCTTGGAGGTACATTTGACCCAGGACCATCTTGCTGGGGTTATGTCTGGGGCTGCATCCACAAGACTACTGTGCAGTGTCTACAATGGGGCTCGGTATGGACTTCCGCCTTTATCAGCTCTTTAGGAAAAAAAAATAAAGAAAGGAATAAAAAACGCAGAGCAAACATTATCTATTGTTAATTACCTGTAAAGTAGGGCTTTTGCCACTTCCCCAGTTTCTAAGAGCTCTGAAGTGAAACCTGAAAGAAGCCACCTATTGTTTTCAATTGTGCAAGAGCCAGGAGCAAACAGGGCTCAAATTGCAGCTCTGAAAGGCAACAGGAAATTGGCAGCCCGGTAATCTGCTCCCAACTATTCATAGTAACAAAGGCTACATTCCTCCTAAAATATTCACCATTAGAAACCCAAGGCTGGTCTATTTAGTAGGGCCCACAGAATAAATCTGTGGAAATAAAGGGTTTTAATTAGAAGGCCATAGGATATGGCTCTAGTTTCTAGCCCTACAAGTTAACAGGCATTATTTAGGCTCCTACCTAGTTTCCCACATATACAAACGCTGATACCTGGAGATCAGGATCACTGTCATTTTCAAAAAAAAAAAACCAAAAAAGCTAATACATGTGGATCTGTTCACTGTAGATGGGTCATATGGTACAGTGTACAGGACCATTTTAAATTGGCCCCTGCGTTAGGATTACACATTTCTCCAAACGAGTATTACCATTGCTTCTAAACCATCATAGTCAAACGCACGCACACGATGTGTGGCATGTTACAACACACAACTTATAAATAGTGTCCAAAAAGTGCTACACTTTCAGGCATTTAGAGGTTTTCCCATTCATTCATCACTCTGTACAGAAGAATGATTTAATAATAAAACACCACACTGCTGGGCAAAGACTTTTCGTTGTGCTAGTGCCTCACAGCATGACTCCACACAGCGCTTCAGCCTCGGTTTTCCCGGTAGCAAAAGGGAAATATTTTCCTCAGAGCTCTTTTATCAGGTGTAGTTCATTTAAAAGCATTTGTTTTAAGTCCAAGTGCAAAATTCTTTGAGCTACTTGTTAAAGAGGCATTGCAACTTTTGCCACCTGGACAGATAGTTATTCCAAACCCAGTGTGTTAGGGTTGTCAGCGGGAAGGAGCAAATCAGATTAACATTTACAGGGGATGTTATCTGCACCTGGCAGCAGTGATGGATGATGGTGGAATGTCATACCACAGCAAGTGCTCCTGTTCCAGTACACAGCAAGAGATGGAAAGTGGGGAAACAAGCTCACAAGCTCTGAAACTCGGGATTTGAAAACCCCCACAAAAATCTATACGGAGTCTTCTGAAGTGCATCTTATATGGCCACCACTGGCTCTCAGGGAGACTATTTAATGCAGGAGAACTGATACGTTTTCAACAATAAGAGTATTTCTTTACATATTCTCGTAGATCATTAAACTCAAGACCAGACACTGCCGAACTTTGGCAATTTCATACCTAGATCTGAACTTTGAACCAAAACAAAAGCATGAGATCCAACAGTACTCTATTTCCCACCCTGACTAATGAGGCTGGAGAAAAGCCACAGCACTTTTCCTTTCCTCCCCAGCAACTAGTTTACACGTTTTCATTTTGAACTGTGCTACTCAAAAGTGCGCAAATCCAAAAGCATTGAACACCACACAAAAAAAGAAATGCTTTGGAGAGGACCTTTCCCAGGCCAGGTAACTTCAACTTTTCCTCCTGCTTAAAGTGCAGGAGAGGAATCCTCACAGCACTGGAAGAACTGTCAGATGGTTTGGAAGTTGAAGCACGTCCCAGAAGACAGGCCATTTCATTTAAAACATCCATTAAGTAGTTAATCAGTTATGTAATTTCAGCATATGTTTAGGGTATTCCAGCTACTTCCCACAGTTACTCTATCATATAAACTAAGAATGTCTTAACTTATCAATGCTAGACATTCATAAGACAGCATGCTGCATTAACCAACCCAATTAATTAACAAACACACAAAAAAACCCAAACAATCAAAAAACCCCAAAAAACAAAGAAGCAAAAAAACCCCTGCCCCCAGTATTGAGTCCATTCAGAACTGCTTGCAGTGGCATTAGACCCTAGTGTAAGTACACTGTCGTGTGGCCAACTTAATCACTGGTGTAAATCCATCAACTTCATTCAGAAGCAATATTCCATGGTCTAAAACCAGTCATACTACGGTAGCAGCCCCGAAGGGTCAGGCAGGATGTGAGTCCCATTGTGCTCCTTATTGCACAAACACAATGAAGTTCAGCCGTTTAGGGTAGAGCCTGTCCAACGTTTGTGCCTTTTGACAATGTGTTCTGTAGGATATTTGTTTTCAGATTCCTAGCACTGTACATGTATACAAAGGTTTACTAAACAGGGCATGCTTACAATGCAAGAGAGGCATGGCTATCATGCACCCTTCTCCAAGGACTAAAACAAATGTACGTTTCTTTTACTCAAAAGAGAGCAATTCACAGCAATTACATTTTCAAGCTGAAGATAGCTGATTTTGTAATACGCACAACAATGCTATTTCCCTGGAAGTATACTGTTTCTCTTCATTTTACAATATTGTCACAAGACTATGTCAGGAATATTGAAAGATCCAGGTGAATTTCTGGTCCTTTTTTGAAGCTAAAATCGAAAGTTTTTCAGTTAGACTAGTTTCACCCCTGTATACTTAAACCCAAGAAGTAAGACCATGTATGGCCTGCAGGAAATCTGTCCTGTATTTGTATTTACTAACAAGTAAATGAGAAGTATCTCATGTCAAGACACCTTCATCAGGAGAAGTGGGAGTGGCAGCTGCAAGCATTATACTGGGAAAAAACAAAAACATTGCATCTCTTTATCACAAATATAAAGTGAGCAGTAAATATCACTCCAGGAATAATGCTTCATTCCACCTGTGCTGGTTTCTGGTATGGTGGCCAGTATGTGTCCATGTTCCTCTTTTAGCCTTCAACAGACACTGAGTTTGGATTTACCTGTTAACACTGCAGCCAAGAAACACGCTACCTAACAGAAACAACCACGGCTAGGAAGTGCAAAAAATTAAAAGCTGCCCTAAGCCCCAGTGACGAAGGGTAATTGAAACATGACATTCGCAACCCATGCACTTTGTAAGGCTGGTAAATCCAGCTGTGTGATAGCGGAACACAATTTTATTACGGGTTTTTTGAAGAACCACCATGACTGACACAAATGGTCCTGCTGGAAAAAAGCCAACTATTAATAAGGATTCCTTAGAATTTGGTAGTAATTGTAGCAGAACAAGAAATACAGAAGTACCAGTGAGTCCTGAACATTCCTCCAGGACAAAAATCTATTACTTTGTAAATCCATTAAAACACTTCATACAGCCCTTTTAATCCCTTTTAACAGATTTGCTTTATCAATGACAGAGGGGCTAATCCTCCCCCATCTGTCTTTATGATATGGAACCATAAACAAGAGCAAGTGCTTTTCATTTGTTAAGCATTATCCCCCCTTAGATAATGCTATCATCCACACCAGCATCAGCGTAATGAAGCTGTCTTTAGAGAAACACCCCAACTCTCTTGAATTCCCATCCTAGCAATTCTTCCCTCCAGCAGGGAATGTGGAAACTTATTTACCATCTGTTTCCAAAACTCATCTCCAGCCATGGGTTTCCTGATGCTAAGCAAACCAAGACTTGAATTCCAGCTTGCTGGAGCTTCCCTTTTCCTTTATCCCAAACCACATGCAACACATTTCAGGACTCTGCTGTGTATTACCAGATGGCAGGCTTGTTCAAATCCCTCACCAACCCACACAATTAGGTTAGTAGGTCAGCTGAACTTATCACCTAATTAGACAATCTATTTTATACCAAGTTCTCTTTATTTTTCAAAATAAGATCTCCAAGCTATCTGACAACAGTTAAATAATTTTTTATGATCTACATTGTAATGGACCTCTGACAGTCCAACATGTAGAAAGCAACCAGAACAACGCACTCACAAATTTGGGGAACTGAAATTCACACTTTAGTCTCCTAAGCACCACAAATCTCATTAACATTTAGCAAAACCCCCTTGTAACAAAATACAGTATCTCTAGATGCTCATTCCAGTTGCTACACCGTAGAAAGGAGAACAGATTATAATGACTGACCACTCAGGGCATATTTAAAACAACTTTTGTCTCTTCAAGCTGTGGAGGCTTAACTTCATACATATGTCATCTGGCTCATTTTTTTCCCCACTAGAAAGACAATTTGCCCTCACGTGATCCCCCCTCACCCCCAAATCCACCTGCCTGAAAGAAGTCAGAGTCATTTCCATAGGGTAAGGCAATCACCATACATTCCAGAGGACCCAAAAGTGAACTCAAGTACATAAATGTATGTTAAGTACAAATGATATGGCATCTAAACCAAGAATAAAGTATGATTCTTATTGCTTTAACACTGCCTTCTCTAGTTAACACCTGGCGATTAAAATAACACTCAGGTCACACAAGGAACCATTATCTTCTCCCTGCTGTGTAGGTCAAAGCAAATCTTTCCTCCTAAGGAAATGCAACTTGAAGTTACTCCCAAAGTTTGGTTAGTAAAGAATAGTCAGTCTGACTAACTAGAGCATGGGTTTTGTTGTTTGTTTTTTTTTTTTTTTTAAAGAAATCAGAAATAGTGATGTGACCTAGCTTATGATGAAAGATAATCATTAAAAGACATGTGGATCCTTTGGGCTTGTTTCTGCTAGGAAACAAACCAAGTCCCCATACAAGTCACCTGCCTGAAAACAGAGACAGAGGTAAGCAACATAAAGCTTTTCCTGAAGAGGAATAACTAGCACCCTTTGAGCAAACTTACCCAACAGAGAGCTGGATTGAATTGTTATGAAAAGGCTGTTGACTCAGTGTTTTTAAGTGTGAGTACATAGTCTTAAAAACGGTCATATCTGACCAACAGTGACTGTTGGACAAGGATTTCATTGTCTCCTGAGGGCTGTTCGCAGCTGTCACTGTTGGAGACATTTTGGTGATAAGAAAGCAGTGCAAAGCAAGTCGCTTACTCCTCAGAAACATTCTTATCTCGGCTTTGCTTCAACTTGTGAAGAATAAATCTTGGAAAGCATACTTTGCATATATATATATATATATATACAAATATATATATACACACACACATATATACACACACATACACACTGCCACTCCACAGCCTCCCACCTCCAAGTTTTGCCACACTAAGAGCGGGAGAGCAGAATTCTCCGCTGTATGCTGCAAAGCAAGTGGGTTCCTAGATGCAGCCAGATGATTTCTCTGTATACTTCACAGAAGTCATTATGTGCCATTTAATAAAGAACGCAACGTTTTAGTCAGCTCATTGTATGACTATGGATCAGCTTTGACAGAGTTAACTACAAAAGCTGAGCTTATCATCAATATGCTAAGACTCAGAATAGCTTGAATATGGCAAGTCAAAGCAGCAGGACTTCAAAATGCAAGATATGACACATCTGTCAAGTTATTATTCTGTTCTTAAAGTGGAGGTTCTCTTGAACCACTTATTCTGAACACCATGTGAAATTACATCCATTTATTAAACTTTTTTACTTTAAAAGAATTGTGATGTTAGCCTTGACCCTCACAAACAGAAGAATGAGGTTTCCCCATTCACTCTTAATGAAAAGCTTTTTTGTTCAATATGTGTTAAATGGCCACAAGTAGCTGTGACACTTAGGTCACCCTTAAGAGCCTTTAACTTAAAGACAGAAGACAGATTCACTTGAAACCAGGAAAATGCATGGGAAAAGAACCCAACAAGCCATATGCATAGGCACAAACACCCCCCTCCAAATTTCAAAGCTGGCAGCAACACAACCATTACTTTTTATCCTGCCTCTTGCTTTTTATTTAGATTTGAGCTTGATATGTTCAGTACTTCAGCTGATGTACAATTTAACCAGCCAAGAAGTTCCATCTAGGAAAATTTAAAGTAGATTTACATGTTAATTTGGTGTTCTTTAGGAAACAAAACCACTCAAAGTTATGGTTTCCTCATCCACAACTGTGTTTCCAAATGCGTTGGTAAACAAATAGGGCCTATACTCCTTGGCACTGTTAAGTACAATGTATATATTCAATTCTATTAAGTATCCCATAGCAAACACTTAATATCTAGGTAGCAAACTTCAAATTAGGTAAACTAAACTAGAGCACAGACTAGTGGCTTTGAAGTATCAATAGGAAATTATTTTCTGCCTGATAGACCTCCAAAGAGGAAAAACCCCAGTAACCCAGCAATATGCATGTGTAGCACACAACCTGTCATTATAACAAAAGAACTCAAGAGCCATTTTCATTAATTAATATATTTTCTGCATTATAGTTAACATATGTACTTTCTTTGTGTCATCCTTATTTCGTTAAGTATTGATATTTTGTTATATTCAGACATGAGTACATTTTCAAAGTCTTTTGCAATAAATATCATAAAATAATAGAGATTCACATAATAAATATTCTTTACAATAAAAAAAGTTTTAACAGACTTTTGTCTTAAAAATAGTTGGGATTCAACTTTGTGTTTTATACATAAAATATACAAAAAAGACCACAACTTGTGGCTAAGGCAATAAAACAGGGACAGAATAAATTTACGAAGTACAGAGCAGAGCTAAACTCACTAAACTGAAGGATCACAAGGATTCAAGAATGTTTAGGTGACTCAATGACACCTGAAGGCTGTTTGGATATAGAACACCAGCAATTTTAATGTCAACTGATACTGATAGGCTACAAAAACAGGAGTAGAAGGGTGGAGTGAGCAATATCCTTCAAAGATTTGACAGACCAAGAAACAAATGAGTATTTTGCAGCCATAAAGCCTCCAATGTGAAGATCTACACAGTGTAGCAAAAACTGAAGTTACATTGAAAATGTAAAAAAAAAAAAAGGAGGCGGGGTAATTCTCAGGACTGAGAATGTTCCAAAAGTTGAGACAAAAAGAGAGGAGGGGAAGAAGAAAAGTGGAGAAAACAAAAAAAGCAGGCTGCTTATAGAAGAGTCAGGTCTTTCATTTGGTAAAGCCTTCATTTTACATCTCTCTCCAGAAAGAACACGAACAAAAAGTTATTTCAAAATCCAGCTCACTCATGAAAGTTATTCTTCCTTGGTACCCAGGGAGTTAAGCAAAAAGAAAAATTGCTGAGAACAAACAAACATCTTTGGGAAAGACATTCACAGAGCAAGAAGCTTCAAGAGCCCAGTGAGCGAGCCCTCACCGTCTCTTTCCGGAGTGGTTCTGTTACAGACTCAAAAGACCCTGCCAAAGTAAGCGGCAGATGCAGATACCAGGTCCACACTTACCAAAGAGCAGCAATGACTATGTAAAATGCTCCACACTCAGCCAAGTCAATAGGAAGAGGAGAGCAAAGATGCAAAGGGAAGGATTTGTGTATTTGAAGTTGGGGAAACAGAAACGAAAGTGAAAGAACAGCCACCCCCCCCAAAATGAGGTGGGGGGCGGGGAGAAGAAAAAAAAGAAAAATCAGCTACAACCTGAAAAACTGAAGTTGGAGGAAGCAAACCTCCCTCCAAAAATCATGAAGGCTTGCCCTGACCCTGGGAGGGGCAGCTCTCCAGTTTACAATAGACCGTGTTGGAGTTCTTGCATCGGCAACCTGGACGGTTGACGCGGTCGTAACACCCTCGGCACAGTTTTAGGCATCCTTTTGCAGGAGGGTAGCAGAGCAAGCAAGGCAGAAACAAGGACATTGCTCCCATACACAGGTACCTAGAACAGCAGTGCGACTGGGAACAAGAGCAGGGATTATCCGCGTAAGAGTCCCCTTCATCGTCGTTAGAACAGTGGTAGAAGATCCCTTTGACCAAACACATGCAGGTGCTGTACTCCACCATGCTCTCTGCAGAGCACAAGCACTGCCGGTTGCAGGCCAGGCAAGAAGGGAGGGCCCTCGGGGCTGTGCACTCGCCGCACTTGCACTTCCCACACTGTTCGCAGATAAACTTGTGCTGCGCCAAGTCCTCTTTCAAAGGACCCTTCAGGTCATCCACAATCAGAGACGACTGCTTGGGCTGCGTCCGGATTGTCCGATCGGATCTGTGGCCCGAGCCTGGCCTGGATGGCGGTGACCGGCCCAGCAGCCCTTGCTCGGAGGAAGCACTGCTGTTGCTCCCAGAGCTTGCCGCGCTGCCCGTGCTAGTCGATCTGCTCAACACAGGAGCCCTTGCGTTATGCTGATGTGACAAGTGCCCCACGTGGCTGGGTCTTTGTTCATAATTATTATTCACATTAATTGGTATAATTTCATGAGTCCTCTCATGCTTCTCTTGCCTCGGTGCTGTCCGTGGACCAGACTTTTTCACCACAGATGGACCTTCGGTGTATTCATTGCTGCCCCTGATCACCTTGATCTGGTCCAGGGACAGGATAGCTGTAGGCTGGCTCTCTCTTTCATAGTCCAGTCGCTGCCGGCTGTCCAAGGAGGGCTGCTGAATCACCACTAGTGAACCACCACTGCCATGCTGACTTTGGGGCTCCATCTGTAGTGATCTCTACTTCTGGCATTCAGTGGGAACCTGGCATGCATCTGAAATCCTAAAATAAGAAGACAGAACGCATAAATAAACATTGCATGTGTACATATATACACACATACACAAGATCAAGGGCAAAAGAGGAATAGAGAACAAGACAGTTTTCAAAAACCAAAATGATATGGCAAACCACAAGTTGTCCTAGCCACTTGGTGCTGATCTTTCAGCAGGGGATTACAACAACGCTGAGGATCTGGCCAAAGTCCAGTAATGGGGAGAGTCTGGGTATGGCATCACAGACGAGGAATGCAAAGGAGACCCCAACTCATTAAAAATAAACAAATAAGAAAGTCCCATGTTAACTTGAACGCTTACTTGCTTCTCACTTGCTACTGAACTCAATGTCTAACTAGCAATAGCAATTCTGAATGCCCTAAAACTAGGTTGGAAATGTGCAGGAACACCATGAGGTTCGTGTATGGCAAAGTAAAGAACATGCACAATTCTCACTCATCTGTCTGAATATGCAGCATCAGAAAGCTAGACAGATTCTCTTGTTAGTACATTTGGAAAGTTTCCTTTGTGAAGTGACATGTGCATTACAGAGCCTCGAACTAAGTACTGTCAACTGGCCAAGACGTTTTCTGTAAGAAAGCAACTCAGCATCCAAATCTAATATGTTCTTTATAAAACTAGAGCAAGGGTGCAAACAACTCATTTTTCTGATCACAGCCTGGGGTGTGAAAGAAAAACATGTTGAAAAGACTAAGATGAACTAGGTGTCAGATAACATTTTTATGAATCCTTAGGTACTTTTTAATAATAGATAACAAAAAACCACACAACACACAAACCTAAAACACAACCATAGAACAAATCCATTTTCACAAGACAAACTGATTAAAAGCTTCTCACATAAATACATCTTCTACTCTTTTTATTTAAATGTTATGCATTTCCATCCTTTACATTCTGCCTAGCTATCAACGTGAACATTGCAACATTGGTTCAGAAAGTTGCAGTGAAAATCCGGTACCTCTATAAAGATTTAGAGGAATATCCAAATACCATATTTATATGGAGAGCCATGAAAATAAACTGCTTTCCTTTACTAACAGCTGGGGGTGGAAGTCCTCCCTAAGATGTCATATACATTTACCTGAAAAGGGAGAAACAGGAGTGCTATGCAATCAAGCATTTCCAAATAACTCATCCAATAATCACGAGAAAGAACCTGTCTTGCCACACAGACCCCAGCCAGCATGAAGCTGTTCTCCACTCAAGAGAGAAAAAGGCACAGGGATTGGCAAGAGCAGGAAAGGTTTCTTCTAACAGGTAGTAGTTATGCATTTTTTATCATTCTGTCCACTAATAAATGCTTAGTGCCAGCTTCCGCCAGGACACAAAGTCTTTCTGCTTATATACCAATCAAAAATTTCATTTTACATTTAATGTCACCTGTGTGAGCTTTAGGGTCACCAGATTAAGAGGGGAAAAAAAAACAACACAACCAAACAAAACCCACACAAAAAATCAGAACCCACATTCACTTCTAATTCTCCTCACAGAACAAGCTGCATCCTTCACAAGCACTGAATACAAATCCACAACAGACTAAGGGTGAATGAATGTGAAAAGGGAAAGATTTACAGCTGTACCAAGCAGGAGCTGGGCTCCCCAGGGGATGAAAAATAACATCCCAAGAAATTGCAAAAGACATCCAGTGCCATCTTTGGGGCAAAGTGCAACATCAACACGGCACACGGACTGACAAGACCAGCTGCAGACCAGGCAGAGAGCGGTACAGTTCAACCTCTACCCCCATGCAAATAAGCTTTAAACCGGTTACCCCCCCACAGCCCACCAATAAAATAAAACAAACGTACAGCAAAGACGGCGACAGACCTCATGTTTCTGCACGCAGGGCAGGCAGAGCCTGCAGTGCCTGCACCGCGTGTCAGCGCTCCCTCTCCACCCCTCAGCACCCCCCCTTTCCCCACACCCCCTCGGAAACGCCGCCACCCCCCCTCCCCGGGCAGCCCCGGGCAGGCGGCGACGCGGCGCCCTCTGCGCTCCGAGCGGGGCGAGGCGCGGAACGCGCAGCTGACGGGGAGGAAGGAAGAGGAGGGGAAAAGAAAGAAAAAAAAAGTTATGAATGAAAACAAGGGCTTTTTTTTTTTCCTCCCCCTTTTGCAGGGGGAGGGCAGAGCCCGAGGTCGGCGCTGCCTCAGGAGGGCGGACTTCCCGGCATTTAAAGCGCCAGCGCACGGCCGAACGGCCTCTATAGCGCCGGGGATTCCCCGCCGCCGCGGCCCGGGTACCGCCGGTTCTGCCCCCAGCGCCTCCGCCTCCCGGCCCGCCCGCGGCCGCCATCCCGGCCAAGCCGCCGCCTGCGAACCGTTTGTGTGTTTTTTACGTTATTCCCGTTTTCAGCAGGCCGAGGCTCGAGGCGCGTAACGGTCACCCCCAAACGCAGCACGCCGCCCCCCCGCCCGGGCACGCCGGGGGCTGTCAGCACACCGACCCCCGCCCTCAGTAGGTGCGGGACCCCTCTCGCGGAACCCAAATCCCGGCAGGATTTTGCGGGTTTTTTTGGAGGGGAGGACACGGGCGCGTGTCGCGGGGGCCGGTCCGCGCCAGGGAGGCGACGTGCGTGTGCCCGCGCCCCCCACGGCACCTGCTCGCCGCCCCACGTGCACCGAGCTCGGCTCCGGTGTAAACGCACAAGGAGCTCCCGAACTTACTTCTTAACGACGAGTCACTGGTAATGGCAAATCCACCCGGCGGAGGGCGGCGCGACGGCAGCTCCGCGGGGCAGGGTGACGGCCGGGCTGCAGCCCCGGCTCCGCGCCCTCCCAGCCCCGCGGGGTGGGGGAAGGCAGATGGGCTGCGCTCCTCGTCCTTGCGAAGCCCTCGTAGATCTCCAGGTCCTACTCGGCGAGCGGAGGAAAATCCACCTCTGCTGCCTGCCGCAGCCCTTCTCCCTCGGGGGCCGGCATTCAGCGGGCGCCTTTCCCTCCCTCGCTTCTCTGCGGAGCCAGAGCACTCCGTGCCCGCGGGACTCCGGGGGAAGGGCTCTCCTTTGGCCAAGTGTCTCTGGCCCTGGAGGTGACGGAAAACAAATCAACCCCCTTCTGCGAACGGTTTATCTTGATCTAGCGTAAGCCAGCTGCAGCCCGCCGCAGACACCGCGGAGCAGGATCAGGCAGCGCGGGGCACTGGTGAGGAAGGTCTCCGAGAAGAGGCGGCAGAGCCGGGAATGCGAGGCTCCTGCTTTTCCTCCGCCGGCGCGGGCTGTTATTTCCCTTTTCTGACCGGAGCGGTCCCAGGCGATCCCTCCACGCTGGGGGTGTTGAGTGCAAGGCAGCGTTCCCGGGTCCGGCGCTCGGCTTCACCACACGATCCTTGCCGCAGGTCCCTTCTGGCCTCAGCACCGGCAAAGTGCAGCCACAACCCCTAGTGCAAGAGATTTTGGTGTTTGGTTTTTTTTTTTTTTTTTTAAATCACGAAGAGGCACTTGCTTTCACGGCAGACCTCAGCAAACTGCAAACGAAGCCAGCGGCAGAGAGTAATGGCTCTGCGAGCTCTCTGCAGAATGCCATGTGCTTGCTGTTGCTGTTGGAGGCTGATTGACAGGCTCGGAGCACAGTCGGCACGTCAGGGACAAGACTGCAATGCAAGGCAGCCCCGCACACAAAAATCTTGCACGAAAAAACCCCAGAGCCTCCTCTGTATTTCGAGAGGATCAAACAAGGCTCCGGCACGCCAAGTGAGATCCCCGCATTAGGTAGGACAGACAATTCCAGCGCTAGCACAATTACTGAACTGGAAGTTTTACGATTACCAGCAAATTGAGACTGGCTTAGCACTGATCACTCGGGAAGCCAAGCGACCGCTCTGCTGCCCGCACAGGGACACGGGGCCGGCCCGGCGGTCGCTCCCGCCGCAGAGCACCCGAGCGCGCAGCCCGTGGCGGGAGCAGCAGCGGCAGCTCGCCTCTCGCCCGCACCGCCTGTGCACCGCCCCGGCTCGCACCGCTGCCGCCTGCCCCGCCACCCCGAAGCCCTCCGACCTCCCCGCCAGCTGCGGTAAAACCCTCGCTCCCCGCCCGCACCCCCGGCACCTGATCCGGCTCCCAAGGCGTGCGGGGGGGAGCGGGGAGCACCGCCCAGGCTTACCTAAGGCCAAGGTGAACGCCTGCTTCCCGAGGCACATTGGCGGCCCCGGCGCGGAGTCCAGCCCGGGCAGTGTAGGCAGCCGCGCACCGCCGCCCGCTCCGCACTGTCCAGCCGCCGTTCCGGAGTGACTCCGGCCGCGCTCCGCCGCCTTTCAGCGCGCAGCCCCCGCCCGCCGCCCGGCCGCGCCCCCGTGATGTCAATGTGTCACTCCGCAGCGCCCCCGAAATCCCGGAGTGGACTTCCCCGCCCTCCCGGGAGCCGCTCCCGCCCGCCGGGCTCGCACAGGTCACGGCCGCTCTCGCCGGGGCGGACCCGCCGCCGCGGGGCTGCGCCGGGCGAGCGCCGCCGACCTCGGGGGCGCCGCGGCGGGTCCCGGGGCCGGTCCGCGGTGGGGCGCCGGCGGGAGGAGGGGACGGGACGGGACGGGACGGGGTGTGTGCGCGGGAGCGCGGCGGCGCTCGGGAGCAGCCCCGGGCAGGCCCGCGCGCTGCCCGCAGCGGGGCGGCGCGCACCGGCACGTGCTGGGAGCCCGCCTTCCTCCGCGCGCGCCAGCACGGGCAGCGGCGCCGCGCGCCCGCCGGCGACACCGACCTGTCCCCGCAGCCCGCGGTTTGTCTCAGCTGCTCCGGCTCCCCCCGGCCCCGGGCCGCCCTCCCGGCCAGCAGGGGGAGCGCGCTGCGGGGCTGGGGTGCAGCGCGGGGGGCTTGTCCCCTTCCCCGCTCCCAGCGACTGTAAGGATGCGCGAAATGCCGGCCTGACAGACCGCGGGCGGAGACGAGAGGCGACTGTCCCTTTGGATCAGCCTTCAGCTGTTGTGCAGGTATAGGAGTAAGGGTTGTAAATAAAGAAATACAGAAACACAGCGATTTCTTACATAAAGCTCAGTTTTCGGGAATGACGCTTTCCTCGAGAGCAACTTGCACAGTTCAGAGAGGTTTCCCCCCCGCCACGAGGGTGTCCCAACGAGGGCAGGGCCCACCTGCTCCGGTGCCAGAGCGTGAGCTGTATGTACATCGAGGCACGGGCAGGGTGTGGGGACTACGGGGGGTCCGTGGATTCCCCGACGGAGGGCATGGGAACAGAAATTAGCCTTGAAGATATGAATGCCTACCTGTGAGAAAGATGGGAGTAAGGGAGTATCCGGAGATGTTAGGGATGTACCCGTGGAGAGAAGGGAGTAGAAGAGTAACATTGATGATAGCAAAAATAGCCAATGACATGTTACTGCTGTAACTTGTAGCCAATAGTGAAGAGACACATGAATTGGTAAAACTGTATAAAAATGCCCTTGTGGCAATAAATGGCATCTACTACTTTCATCCTGGAAGAACTTGGTCTATGTCGTTTGTCCGTCTCAACCACGACAGGAGGGTGCATGGATGAGGCAGCTGGGTTGGACTAGCTGATCTCCAGAGGCCCTTTCCGACCCCAACCATTCTGTGAAAGAATGCATTTATTTTTAGGTGCCAGCTGATGGAAGACAATGTTGTTGGGCTGAAGTCCTACCATGCTCCTCTGATAATGTTACAGAGGTATTTTTTTTGTCTTAAGCAGGGTCTAGCCAGATGGAATAGCTATTAATTTGTATTTGTAAAATGTTTCTGCTTGTTTCATGCTATTAAAGGAGTAGCTGAAGACTTAAGAAAGCATTTACTCTTATAATCCTTCCATTAGATGGAAAAATCTTCCTACCGTTTTACAGGTGGTCCTGAAGCACTGAGAGATGATGCATTTTACCCAGTTGTCTTTCTCTACTGCCTTTTCCAGCCCGGGCTCTGCAATAGTTCCATCCAAAGCTCAACAGTGCATTTCAATCACGGTGCTGAAGAAATCAGAGTGATGCCTTCAAAGGTGTTATTTTTATAGTCAAATGTTATCTTCATGTTCTTCATGTTATATTTTAAGTGATTAAAGTGTTTTAAAAGGCAACTAAACAAACATGGAAAAATGATATAAAAAGAAATCAAAACTCCGAGAATTATTTCATGAGAATACGTGGTACAAAGGTATTATTCAGTGACATAGTCTGTCCACCCAGATCACCCTTATTTTTCATTAAACTTCACTAAGCTTGGAAAGAAAATACCCAAACTACATTTTCCATCATTATACAAAAGTTTTACTTCAGCCACATATTTCTCTATGAAATAAGATCTTTATGCATTAAAGGCTATATACTGCATATCACTAATACTTCTAAATTTGTAATTAAGAGACTGCTGATATAGACAAACTATAAATACTGTCTTCCAACTACAGAGGTTCAAGTGACAAACAGCAGCATAAAAATCTTTGGCATGGTCACAGAAGTGTCCTAATCCATCATTAATACTGCTAGGGAAATTAGAAAATGTGATTGCTCACCAAAAGCATTTTCAGACACACTACAAGCAGAAAGTACAAAACTATTTTCAGTGAAATCTGTCTTAAAACTTTGGAACCTGTCATGGTTCAAACTAACAAAAGTTCCTATCGAAGAACAAAAATCACTAAAAAAAACTAACAGAAATTACTCCTGCAGAGCAGCACTTAGGTGCAAATCTGTCTTCTCCTGCTATATTTTAGATTTCTTTCACAAAACTCTGTTTTGAATAAAGATGAAACAAAAGAAGCAGCTTTTATGTAGGTGTCCTACATACAGTAATTCTTGCAGCGACACCAATAGTAGGAGCATCAGAGGCAGCAGCAGGCAAGCTGGAGATAACTGGTGGAGGACCAGCCTTTCGGGTTAGCACTCTGCTACACGGCTGAGAATACTCCTTAGCAACTGACTGTCTTCTCACAGAAGTCAGTGTGTCTTTTTTTTCTAGGACAGTGCCATAAAAACAGTGGTTAGCACCTCTTCTTTCACATCTCTAAAGCAAGTGCTACCTTAAAAGACTATGCCAAGCATTAACAGCTTGATTTTTAGAAATACAATACTGGTCTTAAATGGGTCATTAAAATAGTCAAGAATACTGGCAGCAGCTTACTATCACTTGGCACCAGAACTGACACTTCACTGAAACAAGGGAGAACCCTACAGCTATATCAGAAGGCTCTCCACAGACTCCAGCAAACATACCTGCATGTCACTCAAGTCATCTCATTAGATTTTCTTGGAAATGATCGCAGCGAGAAGCTTTAGCAGGAAAGCTAAAATTATGGGGAATAAATTGGCAAGGTGGAAGAGGATTGACACACCTTATGACTACATCCTGGCACAACCTTAATTTGAGGATTGACACACAGACAGGAATCCAGTGCAACTAAGTTATTTTCCATCTGCAAACTGTTGTCTAAAGGAGCCTGTCTCTCTTTGACAAAAAAAAAAAGAAGTCAGGAGAGACCAGGCCTCTATGCCCAAAGGTAATCCTTCTGAAAAACCTCTCAGAATTAGGTTCAAGAGCCCAGATGATGGCTGATAACCATGATTCAATCCCTATTTCCACTTTCACTTTGAGGATCATGTACTGGAGATAAACTCCATCTTCTGCAGTCATATGCTGCTTCTCCCTCGTGCAAGCTTTGGAGTGCCAAAAGACGTTGTACAGAATAAAAGCAGAGTCTGTTGTTTTGTTTGTTTGTTTTTCTTCCTAATCCATATCCAGAAGCAACTTTCATCTCTAGGTCACTTGATTGACCATTAAAGGTAATGATCTACCCCTTTGTAAAGACAAAGTGGATCAGCTGTGATCCTCCCGCTATCACTAGTGGGTAACAGTGCTTCCATGTCGCACCCCACCTGGGAATACCATTGTATTTCCCCCAAAGCAGCATCTCCCACCCCATGCTTAGGCACAGATCCCAGTGGAGAACCAGGGCTTGTAGTCAGTTCCAGACACTGGCACTTCATTCCAAAAACTATCCTGTCCATCAGCATAGCATCATCTCAGACAGAAGAGGTGACAAAAAGCCTGTACTTGAAGAATTGGATATTTACTGTTCCTGTCACTCATCTTCTGTGGCGATAACTATCTTGAGCCAATTTGGCTTTGCGGAAACTCAGCCGAGAAAGTGTTTACATTTACGCAAGCTATTTGTCAGTTAATAAGAAATCTTCACAGCTGTAATAATATTTCTGAAGTTATACAGGAATTCAAAAGCAATTTAAAAGAACCCCACACATTAGCATTTAAACAAAATTGCTGTGCCAGTCTTCTTACCTCTAGAGTCTTCCCCCTGAGCTGTGCAACTATAAGCTTATAGAGGTGGGGGTTGTGAGAAACAACTGTTACCTGCAGCTCCCAAAACCTTAGCACATCCTCAACTTTGACGTTGCGCTGGGTGGAACTTGGTGAGTGTTGGTGTTTGGAAGCTGAGGACCCACAGCGTACTCAGAGAACCTTGGAAACACTCAGTGCAAGGAAACTATGTGTTTGTTGGTATAAGAACTATTACTGTGAAATTTTAACACACCTATTAAAAATAAGAAAAACTACACAACCCAACAAGGTCCTACAATAGCTATTGAACGTTGCTGTGTACAATTTCATATCAGCTCACTGAAAATCTTGGTGGTCCCGCCTTAAGCTGGTCGCTGCATGGGATGAACTAAACCTCTTCTGAAGAGCTGAAGTAAACCCCATCTGTGCTGCAGTGAAGGCATACCTTGAAAGGTACAGTGAAACATTTCAGGGTGAGAAAGGGAAAGTGAAGGATGACGTGAGGTAACATTTCCGATCATGCTTTCTCCTAGACAGGTTGACCTTTATCTGAGATCAAAGGGATCAGTCGCTGGGGATTTCTTCAGCTTGTGTGCAAGGATTGTTCATAAAGCTCTCTCAAGAAGCGCAGCCATGTAAAGCTACTCCTTGCCCGTCACTGCATGGGCCGGGGATAGGCACACAGGAAATTCACAGTCGCAAATACAATCTTGACTTGTCTCTTTAGAAGATAACATCAGTTTTTCTTAGAAGCAGACGAGATAGCAAAAGGCAGCAGCCAGGCAAACCTCTGAGAACAAAGGGACCAACCCTGACGCGAACCTGCTTCATGAACGTTTGAACGTAGAATCTAAGTGCAGGGGAAGCGTGGCAGAGCTAGGGTGTTGGTCCATGCCCAAATTTAGCATAAATTAACAAGAAACAAAATTCAAACATTTGTACAGTAAGTTGAGAGTTTGAGAACATGCTTCCCCCCTCCCACATTTCTTGCATCAAATTAAAGAAACGAGTGTTTTCCTTGGGTATTCCTCCTAATTACGGTGAGCAGCTGGAGATACAGGATTTAGTAGTCAGGTTAGTGATACACAATAGCTATTTCTGAACCACTGAAAATTCAGTTTGATAAACAGAGATTAGCAGGTAACATTGGCATGGCTGCAACTTAGGTAGAATCCAGCTGACTTTTTCGCCTTCCCAAACTGTAGTTTTTAATGCTATCTTGCTTTTGCTGTGAAGAATAGCAGAGCAACTTTTGCTGTCAAAAATGTAACTGAAGACAAATAGCATTGAAGAAAAGCTGTAGGAAAGACAACACATTGGTAAAGGCACCTAACAAGAGGAAAAACTGGTCACTCTTCTAAGCATAGGCCACAACATGTCTGTTCATTTTTCACTTGCCACATAGACAACTGGTACATTGACATTTCCCCTTCAGATATCCACAGTTACTTGTTTTATGGCCAAGTTTATTTCTTCCTTGGAGAACTAGCTCTGTAGATTTCATGTTTATCTGTTGTACTAATTGTCTGGGCTTATACAAGATATCTTACTAAGGTACTGACGATGTCTTCATTACTTGGTATTAATTTTTAACTCTTTTAGCAAATTAGCTAGTATTGTTTCATCTGCCTGTATAAAAACCTCTGTGAAAAAGGAAAATTCTCTCTATTGCTTATTACAGATAATTTGTTCACGTCTATTGTAAATTAAATTATCTGCAACTCTTTGTTTCTTGCCTTAGCACTAAGCGAGCTGCCTTTTACTATCCATTGAAAGATGATTCCTTGCATGGAAATTAGAATAATCTCTGTTCCATTTCAGTTTTCACTGATAGAGTATTCCTATGTTGAGCTACATTACAACAGTTTTAAAGTCACTAAGGAGAAGGAAATGAGTGTGTATGAATCTAAGAACAGGGCTGCGTTAAAAGCTCTTCTTTCTTTCTTATCCTTCTGGACTGGGCACATTTCACAACGTCTCAGTCCTGACTCCATTGAGTTTGTTTCCTGTCAGAGACAGCGGCAAAGCCACATTATGAGAGTATAACTCAATTAAGAGAGTAATTGTTTGGGTGTCTCCTTCAACCTGCCTTTTATTTGAAGGCCTGGTATCTGCTCAGCTTTTTCTGTTAAGATTTTACCAGAAGAAAATGCAGTCTCCACACGTGAGGTGAGATGAGATGGCTAAACCAACCCCAGCTCCCAAGAAGGAAGCAGCATGTTTGAGCCCTTAAACACAAGCAGCCTGCTACTGCAGCAGAGGCACAAAAGGAGAACACACTTGGTGGAACAGTTCTCACTTCTCTCCTCCTCAGCAGCTCATTCCAGCATGCATTATATTTTTGAAAGGTGCTGCATTGGATTCCTGGATCATGGCATCACATCCCAGTCCCTCCAGTTTTATTCTGCTGCATTTTTAGCATGCAACTGAAATAAGAAAACCGCAACATTAACGTGAAGACTGTACTGATTCAGTGGGTGGAGCAAACCTGGGTAATTTAATTTCTGCAACCATTTAAGTGGGTTCTCTCTCTCTTTTTTTTTTTTTTCCTAAGGCCAATAAGTTTGTTTTTCCTTTTCTTCTGCTTTCTTCTACAGCTGAGTTAGGTAACGAACAGGTAGAGCTACAAAGAATCTCCTGGTGGGATTAAGTAGCATAGATCTAGCTGTGTAAGTACACAGTGAGAGCTGAATGAAAGGAGACGGCTGTTTTAATTACAGCTGATGAAAAACTAGCCAGAGGAAATCCACCATGACTGAATAATAGCATTTAACTTCAAAAACAACCGAGGAACAAACCTTTCCCATTTCTGTTCGAGAAGTGGCCACTCCCCAGGCGTGGACTGCATTATCAAAGAAAGAGGTAAAGCTCTTTCCTAATTTAAATACATGGTTCTGTGTATGTTTTTATTATCTAACTGCTTGTGGAGACTCAGGTATTAGTACACCTCTAGGAATGCCTACTATTTATCAGGTTGTGCAATCCATCACTGTCAGCTGAAGGAGGTCTCAGGAGCAGCGTTTCTAATTTGATTTGAAAATATACATGGAAACCCGAGACTGCTTTTAGCCAGAATGATGGGGTTGGCCTAATGAACACAATCTCTCATGTTGTTCTCAAGAACACTGTGTCAACAACTAAGTTTTGGTTCCCTCCACAGCTATAACAGCTTCTGTAGAAAAGCTGCAACTTATGTCTAGGCCACATTCTTGGTTCTGCTTTACCAATCAAAAGGCATTTCAGTGAGATTTTAACAGACAGCCTTCAATTCTCTGGAATGCAAGCAGGGAGGAAGTTTTTCCATGGATCCCTTGAAAATAACTTTGCACCAAGTTTGTTTTTTTTTCTTCACAGAAACTGATTCCCCAGTGTCTTCCTACAGGTGTATGATACTAACTGATGCTTGTATCTAGAGACCCAGTTCTCAGATAGCTACGATATTGTCATCGCTTTCGAGCCAGAAATTTACTACAGGAAAATGAACATGCCACAGAATGTCTTTGTGGCAGACACGCATGTATTCTAGCTGCAGCATTATCCTCCTCAATAAATAAGTATTTAGGGTTTTTGGCTTATCCTGGGAAAAAAACCCAACATACAAACAAAATAAACCAAGCCCACAAACAAACCCCACAACCCCCACACCTTACTTTTTTATGCCTGAAAAGACATGGAAAAGATCTCTCACCGTAAAAGAATACAACAAAGTCCCTGGTAGTTAGCTGCATCCCAATAAGAGAATGATGAAATAGAATTTTGCTATTAATCTGTTGTTTGGTTGTGGTTTTTTTTTTTCTTTTCCAATTTTCAGGGTCTTCTCGAAAAGATTCTATTTAGATTTGGCAATATAAGTATTAAGTGCCAAGGTAACCCTTAATATGTTTAGTGTACTCTATGAGAGCTTGCTAGTCACGTATTGAAATTTTGCTCTATAATAACAACTATCTGTCAAGGAATATTCAGTGTCAAGGGCCTGAATGTGTTCTTAGGAAAATCAAAAGTTAACCTTGGCTTCCTTTAGGATTGGTGAAGTCAGGAGAATTCTGTCTTTTTGAAGCTAGTTTGTGTGTTTGCTCTTTGCTCTAATTATGTATCATATATATATATATATTTTATATATATATTTAACAACTTTTGGTTTGAAAAGGTCAGATTACTCTCACTAAAAATGATTTGGAAAACCCTTGATGATAAAGAACACAAACCACAGGTGATAATGCACATGATGTCATGTTATTGATTAAAAAACCCTCTCATTTCACTCAGGGTGGGAGATGGGCGGTAGAAGAGGCAGGAACTGTGCTGCTCCGATTCAAGGCGAGCTGATAGGAAAGCTTGCTCTGCTTCTCCTGCTGGCTGGTGCCCAGAAGACACGTACAGACACACACTAACACGTGTACGTTATGACACCAAAATACTGGGCTGGTATGTTGGGAGGGGGTTCCCTCTTTTAGACTCCCTCAATAACTCTATTTTGAAATCACTACAGTAACTCTGGTTTCTTTGTCTGATTTATTGAACACGCTATTCTTTAGAAGCCAAAGAACTTCAATGCATGAAGGCCACGTCTACTCTTGAAACACATTTTGTTTATCTCAAAGCCAGATTAGGATCTTGTATCTCTTGCTTCCCAAGTTCAGGAAACTGAAGTTCGGTAGTTTCAAAAGTTACACAGAAAACTGATTTTTCCACTTGAGTAGCACACTAACCTTCTAAACCACTGCAGTAATGCTACTGCAAGATGACATTTTTTGGGCCATTGCTATAACATTGAAGTATTCACAAGGGTGGTGCTGTAGTGTTCCTTACAGCTGTTTGCATAGATTTACAGTGGTATAATGTGGCCTAAAAGAAGGATCTGAATCAAGAAAAAAAAAATGCAAAGTGTGCCTAATTGAAAAATACAAAATGCAGGACCTTTCCCAGTGTTCTTGCTTTGTGTGTTTCCACTGCTTTTTATGCTTGCTTAGAAATGTGGACATCATTGACTGACTGAATTCAGCCTTTGTAGTAATTTCCTGTCCTGCTTATTAAATAAAGGAAAAAAACCCAACAACAGTTCCCTAGTGGGTTGTAGTCTTTTATGCATGGAAGACTAGGCAGAGACCCCAGAGTATTCAGAAAGGTTGTCTTCAGCTTTAGCAGATATTGAGGTCAACTGCTCAGCTGTTATTTATGTCCATGCCTCTTAAAGTAAGTGAAATAGCTGTCATCACCAGACTGGATTTCAGTTCTGTGCAGGGTAATGATCAGAACTTAAAACATCAATCTGTTCGAACTTAAACACCACTCTGTTCTTATAGCAAACTAACACTTCTTTTCTAATTCTCCAAATTCCCCATCTCCAGAAAATTTAAACAGAAGCCTATGATATTCTTATGCAGGTAAGGTACAGTTTTCAGTATATTGCTGCCACATTCTGAGATTTTGTGGAAGGTATTGTACAGGTTGCTCATCAGGGCTCTCAGAAGTCACTGCCACTCTTGTTTCATCACACAAACAGTGTGAAACATGGGAAGTAAATGGAAAACAACATTCAACATTTTTGGAGCTGGATTGGTGTCAAGAATTACTTTTCCAAAACCTTTTGCTGCTCTTTTTTTTTTTTTAAATTGCCACATGAAAAAAACCTGTGTCAATTACAAGCACTCCTGTAGACTCATTAGCTCCTGTAGACTTAATTTTCCAGGGTGCCAACTGCCTTAGAGTGCTCAGCACAGCTTATGAAATCTCGGAAAGAAACAGTTGCTCACAGAGTCCTTTCTAAGGCAGGAAGGCAGAATTCCTATCCCCTAACCTCCCTGGGCAGATCTTGAAAGCACTGTCTTTTATTCTTAGCAGTGCTATTGAAATGTACCACTTGAGCACTAAGTGCTACCTAGATGTCAAGTCAATTCTAGGGCAATTATTCAATTTCAATCAGAATAAGTTACTGATATCACCTTATATATACCAATCATGTAAACATTTAATTTAAAAGATAACTGTACTAAAATGGTAGATGCATAAAGTTGAAGCTTTTAAAAAACCCAAACAAACTCAAAAGTAGAACTCGTATGAAAGAGTTTCTTATTGAAACATAGGAAATATTTGATATTTAAAATAATATTAAAAATTGAGTCAGCCACTGAAACAGCCAAGAGATGAATTTTCAGCTATCTCATACCCACACTAATTTCAAACTAGTAAAAAGTGCATATTTTTTTCTGTTTGAAAGGAACAAATTAGTTTTTATCGTGGAGGCTTTCTATCACGCCAGGAGATATCCTCCCCCTCCCCTGCCCCAAAGGAAAGAGAGACAGAAAGGAAGAACCACGTCAGGAGAATCAAACAGGTTACTTGTTATGTGGGGAGCAAACCCACAAGGCACGGAGAACACGGCGCATCTATGAGCAACAACTAGAAGAGAAAGATCAGGTAGACACGTCACTGAGGAGACACTGAGAAGGCCACAGAGACCCATGGAAATGTTTGAAGCAGAGGTGGATGTTGAATGACTGTGAGTTTACTTGTTAAGAACAACTTACTGCCTGGTTCCAAAGAACTGATTAACAATATCTGACTATGATGTCCCACCAGCTCCTACTACATTGAGAATAATCTTTGGTACCAATCAGATTAAAAACTGTCATTTATAAATGTTGGAGATGTTTTCAAGTATACAAAAGAGTACGCAGAGAATCAGTTCACTAACGGCGAAAAAAGAAACAATTTGTTATACTGACCACTGAATATGATACTCCTGCTTTATCAAAGGAACAACACTCAGAATATGGAAACCAAAAAAAGAACACCTGAAAGCTATTCCTTCACTTTGGAATAGGACTGGGAACTCAGATTTGGGAACGGAGACATGTCAAGAAAAGCTTATTAAATCTCAAGCACATTTTTAGGTTCCCTGTCAACTGATGTTGAGAACTTCTGAAGGTATTAATTTACTAAATTGCATCCATCTTTCCATGTCCTGTTAGTTACTTGGATGCTAATATGTATTGCATCCATATGTTTGTGCTTATAGAGATGCAAAGTAAATGTAACAGATGCAGTAAATATGAAACACTGTTTATTTCAACTTTGGTCCTTGCACAATAGCTAAACTTTTGATATTACAGGTAGTTCAGACGACAGTTGGTCCATCGGCTCTATTATTATATAAGCTTAGGCTTTGAACTAAAAGAAAAAAACCTCAAGATTTACTTAGTGCATGTCATGTAAGATCACTCAGTTCCAGGTGAAATCACAATGCCACGAGGAAGGGGCAGACAAACTTCAGTAAACATTTTTCAAAACATCAATAAAATTGTATTCTAAAGGCAGGTTGAGGAACAGGCTCCAGAACAAAGCCTTCGAACAGCAGAATCTAGTCAGCACCGCACATTTTCTTCCTCATTCTTGACACGGTTGCACACGCGGTGCTGCAGAAAGAGAACCTGCATTTCCTACCGCTCTGTCACGCTCTCAGAAAAAAACAACTATGGGCTTCCCTAGCACTAAACACATTTTAAATCTTGGTAATAAAAATAAGTTGCATAGCCTCACTAACCAGTAAAATTCAGCGACATAAATGTAGCTGTTTAAAGCCTGCTGACACTGCTCAGAGGCCATCTCCGGGGTCTTGAAGCAGATGGTAACGCGAGACCCACGGGCGGGGAAACTGCGTTAATGTTTAGGCCCGGCCTGACCAGTGCCTTGCTTTACCCAGGCCCCAGCTGATTTCCTGACAAAGATCATTAGCAAAAAGTGAACTTCTAAGGAAAACAAAAGTGAAGCCCTAATGAACCAAAAAGTGAACTTCTAAGGGAAACAAAAGCGAGGCCTTAATGAACCATTTTGCAGTTGCAAGCCTGATGCAATCCTTACAACGCTCAATACACAGTCGTTGTTTAAAGTGGAAGTTGGATCGTGCCCCATTTTGCAAAACCAAACACAATATAATATAACTTTTTGCAATACACCTTTTCACAATTTACTTTCCTTGAGGAGAACCTCTTGGCTTTATCAGAAGAATGGTCTGGTCATAAGCAAATAAAAGCAGAAAAGTCAAACCCTGATTTCCTCATCCAATTCCCTATCGCAGATATCCCCCAGACTTCACCGGGAACAACGCCTCAGTAAAAGCTTACGACTGTTACTGTACTACATGTTTGTTTGATGAAACCTGCTGTGGTCCAAATAATTTCCACATCATAAATATTTTCAGCACTACTTGCTTCTCTGCTGAGCCGTGTAGAGGAAAACAATCCTTACCGGCAGGGAATGGGAAAGAAGCAGCGTAACAATGCCTGAGGAGAAGGTTGAAAGGACAAAAAAGATGAAAAAAACCTCAGCAAAAGGAGTAGATCAATACAGCTGGACCGGTCTTTTGGCAGAAATGCGCTGAGAGCTTCTTCCACATTTCACAAAAGGGGCATAAATAATTCCTCTATTTTCAGCACCTTTCCCCCATGTATCTAAAGACCATGCTTCAAACCACTTTGTTCCAAGTTATTCGCATAGGAGATATAAGAGAATACTATCCACATATAAGACAGGCAGCAACTGAGCTCCTACAAAAGAAACAGCTCTGTGGTATGGTTCATGTTCTGTGTTATTAGCAGTAATTAAATTAATTGCTGTATCTGTAAGCACCAGAGCAAACATAAACTGATAGGTACGGTCTATGTGGCTGACAGAGCTGTGAACATGCCAGGCCGTTCCCCTGGCATGGCAACATCCAGCTGAGAGAAGCGTGACTAATTTTAAACTCTCAAAGCAGTGATTACTTACGAGATTAATACACCTAGAGGCCTTTCCAACTGCCACTTGATGACAAAAGTGACATGAGATGGCACTGGGAAGTCCACTGCCCAGGATAAGGCACTGGAAGTCACCTGTGCAGAGGGGAGTGTTGTATGGAAAGACCTGCAAAGGGGTAAATCTCCATTCCTGATTTTAGTGCTCCGTCACAGAAAGACTTTGGTCAGGCTACATTCTGTTCTAACTTTTTCTTTCACTGTCTCCCCACCCAACTTCATACAAATTCTTATAAAGGTTATGTACAGACTTGTACAAAATTGACACTGACACTAGCTCTTGGAGGATTTCCCAGAGCAAGTTTAACAGAGATTATATAACATGTTAAATCTGTGTGTTGGTTTTCTGTTGTTGGGGTTTTTTTGTTTGTTTTTTATTTAATTTAATATAGATGTTATTATACGAGTAGTTTATTCTCCTTAGCTTAACCCTCCAACCGCTCTTTTAAAATAGTTAATTATGTTTTGCAGAGATTAAAAACCCAAGGTTATTATGCACATTTTGTTTCCAGCCCTTACACAAAACAGGACAAATGTGTTAAAACTGGAGGGTCTCAGGAGATGACCAAGCAGACCTGCATGAAAAACAGTAGTGAGAAACAAAATGGTTTGTTGACAGTACAAGGTCCTTTTGATGGCTACAAATACTTGTAGAAAAATAGAATCTATTTGAGCTTTTTAATATTGCAGTGGGTTTTCCTCCTTCTTCATCTCATTGTTTTTATTGTAGAGGAAATAAACAATGAAGCAGACTCAGAAGAAAGAAGGAAACTTTCCACACATGCTTTCGAATTTCTCTTCCACCCTACTTTTTCTTAGACTTCCACTCCTTAACCTTTTCCTCCTCTTCTCATTGAAAAAAAAGGCAAAATTCCACTCCTCCCTCCACTGCTTGATACTCAATTTCTGGAAAATTCAGAAGATAATAGTTTTAACTTTTTCTTTTAAAGTTTTTGCAGCTGTACTGACTCCTGCCAATGTTGTGATAATGAAATCAGAAAAATCTGTTAAAAAAACATTATTTCATTCCATTCCAGCCATAACAGATACAAACAAGTAAAGCATAGTGATGTGCAGCTTGGCTGAGAAAGCCTTTCATTATGTTCTTTAATTACTCCAAGTTGAGGATGACATCAGGTGTCTGGGGACTAGCCTTGGCCGCAGTAGGACAGGGACATGAATAGACCCACAGGCCATCTCCACCCATGGGGCTTGCTGCACTTCAACAGGGGTTGCTCCAACGGCTTCAGAGAGCTGTCCCTTCCATATGCTGCAAACACTTTGTGCTGCAATCATTGTCCTTCCCAGACAACCAAGCCCACTTTGGAGGAGAGGTGGAAAAGAGGGTAATTTCTTTTTCCTGGAAGACAGCAGCTGCAAGGTTGTTCTTCCTGCTGCAGGGGAAACCCTTGGCAAGACCAATGCAGAAGCAGGGCTGGCCTAGGAAAATTTAGTCTTTGATGTTAAAAAAAGCTCAAAGAAAGTATGAATTGTGATTGACACCTTATATACACCTTAAGTATCTGACAGAGTCAAACTCCAGAAACACCTCTGCTAATCCAGCGCTGATGGGGTTAATGAGATCAAAGCCAGATTCCTCTTTGTGTTTAGTTATGAGACACTTCCTAACATAGGGCTAAGATGGCTGTAGCCCTCCTTCAGCTCAACAGCACAGAAATCAGCATCAAAATAGCACAAATCAGCCCGTACTTTCTGCCCCCTTCCAATTCCATCAAGCCTTTCCACATTAAAACCAGTCAGTGTTTAATTTCAGGATAATCTTCCTAATTCACACGTTTATTTTCAAACATTTTTTCTGTCTCCTCTCCCACCCCCCCAGTTACTCAGGAATGGCTTCACATGCTCTGCTGCAGGGGCTTACCTTCTCACCCAGCAGACTAAATGATCCCAAAATTCGGGTTCCCAACAGCCACATACATAAATAACATATCTCCTACCATCTTCTTTTAAGGCAAGAACAGCTCTCCTACCATCCTCTTTTAAATTGCTCTGGCAAGTGCAGGAAGGGGCCTAACAAAGCTGTATGCAGCCAATTGTGTTATCAAGGCACTTGGCACTACCAGCTGATCCTTGATTACTATTCATCCCTCAGGAAAATAAAACACCCTTTTGTAGTAAAAGTGTAATTGGTTACTATGATGCATTACATATTAACAAAAGCAGCTTTTAACCAAAATTACAGATGATGAAAGCCTAGAAGTGGAATCAGACCAAGGTAACCAGTAGTTTCTACACATTTCAGAGAGAAAGCAGACAGTTTAACCAAGATTTTCACTGCTAAGAAGAAATGAGTTATGAGAACGAGTTATGTTACATGTTTGTACATAAGATAGTCATGAGTTCTGTAAAACAAATATCAAGGATAACATTTTTCTGTTGTAGCATCCTATGTGTGCAACTACTAGCACTGTAGTAACCTCAGTTTTCAGATGGTCTCTCAGAAGTTTTCAATATGCTTTCATATTTTTCTTTTTTTTTCTTTTCCTAAAAGTACTGCTTATTAAAGAGTATAGTTATCTGAAAGGCAGACTTTACAAGGCAGAAGGGTAGAATTTGCTGGTTTGGTGGAATAATCCCTACTTAAGTGGTAAGGAAGCATTCCAGAATATTAAAGGATTTGTTTGTTTGCTAATCTACTTAAGCACCTGTAGGCCTTAACACCCACACCTTGTGTGCTTTAGGGATCTTTCAAATCCACGGCCACTCTCAATGCAATAGCTCTGCGTTACAACTGCAGATTGAGATTCCTGGCACTGCAGCAAGCCGCCTATCGGGACGCTTACCTGAAAATAGCCTCATGGCTTTGGGTCACTGACCCACCAAACCCTGTGTTACGTTCCTCAGAAGCGGTGCTGGCCCGTGGGCAGGTGCAGCAGCACACACACGTGCTGTGCATGCTCGCTCTGCTACTCACATCTGGCACTTCTGCATCTCACACAAGCAACTCCCCGTGAACACAGCGATCCGGGCACCATGGAAACGTCTCATACGTGATGCAGATGAGGCTAGAAGGGCACGTTTCACATCCTCAGTTTGGGGAACGCTCGCTGACAGAGGAGGGCAGCTTTAAATGGCATTAAGCAGAACAGGCTTGCTGTAAGCAGCTACCCCTGTGTGAAACTTGAAGCTCTTGCCAGCGGTGTGGAGGAAAGACATGACCTCATTATTCCACAGCCCAGATAATCCATTCCTGGATAAAGTGAGAGCTGACAAGTGTTTCACCTTGAAGGTTATCAAAGCCCTTTCCACACTCTGCTGTTGCGGAGGCATTTACCAAACAGGGATGTGAGAACTCTGTGTTTGTAAAAGAGATTTAAAAAGTCGGGGCCGGGGCGGGGGTTACGAGCACACTGCCATACCACACAGACACAGGAATGGAGAGGAAGAGATCAACAGCATTTCCAGAACCATTTATGCAAATGGGATATAATTGCATAAGCTGGTGAAATATTTGTCTCAATATTTTGAGAGTTACTGCTCTCACTTCCCCCCATCTGCCTTTAGGCACTTTCTCCAGATGAGAGCCTGAGGGGCCTCTCTTGACATCAGCTCTCCCGCTTAGCACCTCTAAAAAGGTAGTTCAGCTCTTAGCTGGGATAAATCTGTCTGGACCATCTTCTAGGGTCTCACCAATGAGTGCCAAGGGAACTGAGGGTGATTCCGGTCCCATAATCTTTCAGTTAGATGAATCCAAGCTTTATTGCCATGGGTTTTACACAGGCACATGCAGTCAACACGCTAGCCTCAAATTTCGTTGGAAGGACCCGTAAGCTGTTTGAGCAATGGCTCCACACTAGTTCAAGGGGAAAGAATGTCATCTGGTTGCCATTGCCTTCCCTTGCAACACCTGCGCTCTTGCTGGAGGCCTGCCATGCAAACAGAGCGGGGCTCCTTCCCCTCAGCGCTCTGGTCCTTGGTGGACTAGTTAACGGAGAAAACACACATCTCCTTCTCCTATCAGGACTCTGGAGTCATTGGATTTAAATCTGCAGGGAAGAATGACACCACTTAAAGTATTTAACACAGAACACATAAAGCCCTGGAGGAAACGCAGGACTTCGTTTCCTACAGAAAAGATTAATAAATGAACAGGTAGCAGCTGCAGAAAGAGCAGACAAAAACCACAAGATTAGGAGTAGGTTTCAGCTGAAATATTTGTCTTCCAGATGTTAACCTACCATTCAAATCATGCCCAAATCCAATTGCAATTCTGCTTGCCTCTTGCACCCACTACCTAGGAAAAGTTCTTAATTAAATCACACACATTAGATCACCTACTGTATTTTCTTTCATGTCAGAGGAAAAAATGGCATCAGTAAAACCAAAATATTTTGATAAGAATTATTATAATTCACTACAACCATAACAACAACATTAAATACAAATACAAAAGGGTCACAATGTATAACCAGTTTTTCAAATGCAGCTCTGTCATGAGTTAGCTCCACATTGACCCGCAACTTGAGTTTGGAGCAGCTATAAAAAGCTTTGCATAGGCCATCTGGCTACTGCATCCAGTGGCCAACAGGTCACTCTGGAGTAGCTGAAATGCACTGATTATCCACCCTCCTTCACGCTGCCTCTCCTTACGTGCTGGCTGTGGCAATGGTGGCCAGGCAGTGGACCTCCCCATCACAGAATCACAGAATGTCAGGGATTGGAAGGGACCTCAAAGATCATCCAGTCCAATCCCCCCGCCAGAGCAGGAACACCCAGATGAGGTCGCACAGGAAGGTGTCCAGGCGGGTTTTGAATGTCTCCTGTGTCACAAGCAGGCTGAGGCACAGGTCAGTCTGTGCCCAGCTCCCTTGCAAGCTGCTTCCCATGGCCCCGACAGCATTAGCACGGGGGTGATGCCAAGGCATGGACACCAGAAGGAAGCACATTCAGTTTTGTCCCACCTTAATGATCAGAGGAAGCAAGGTAAGTTCTTTACACTTGCTTTATACTAATTATTTCAGGGGCTTTTGCCAAGGTTTTGGCAGTGGGTGCCTGACTTCCAGGCATGTGAGTGACTCTTTATCTTCCAAGTACAATTCCTTCCAAGTTCTTTCCTAGATGGCGCTTAGATATTGAGCTACCACAATGACTGGACACTTGCTTTTCTATTACTGGTAATCCTGTTTTACCCACCCAATCAATTCCTTTCTCTGGGAGAACCAGAAGCAACCAAAAGCTTTAAGGGTCACCTCCTTCACGGGCTTGATACTTGTGTGTTGCAATAAGGAGGGGTAGTCTTCCTGCCCACGAATTTGCCGGTGTCCATCAGTTAACTTGAGCTTACTGGGCAACACAGAGCAAAGCAGCAGGCTCTACAGCCCGGCTTTCTCTCCACCCCTTTCCATATCCCATCAGCAGGAAGGAGTTTGAAGGCTGCTTGCCAGGGAAACGTCACCCACCGCTGCCTCCCACTGCGCGCGTCCACGGCCGCTGTGCTGCAGGAGCACCGTACAGAGCACGTGCCCGGCTTCCGAAGGACGAGAACCACACTCTGACATTTCAGATGAGCAAAGGAACTAAAAGGCAAGAGCCAGAATATGCAAGCCAGAAAAATCAACTTCAAGGACACAAAATTCAGAAGGGCCGACAAGTCTAAGCTCAACGATTTTAAATAACCATCTTTGAAAATGACCCTGTCCCTGATGTTTGCCGTCGCACCTCAACTCAGTAAACCTCATGTTCTGTTCTCATTTAGAGACTGTAGGCAAGTTATCCACATTCTTTCTCCAGGATTAAGAATTATATATTGTACTTGCAGTGAAAATCTGTTTTATGCATTAGGGAAAACACAGGACTCAATGTTTTTTCAAGTTAGGTGATGAGATTTTTGCATTTTGATCATAAATATTCTCCTGATCATTTCTGACAAACTTGTCAAAGGACATTTTATGCCATTTTGCAAGACACTGTTATTGGAGGGAAAAGTTAAATTTTGTATTTAAACAAAATGTGCCTGAAACACTAAAAAGCTGATTTAATGTTAACAATTCTGCAACTCAAGCAATATTTGGGCCAAAAACTGGCTCCAAAAGATAATGGCAAGCAGGAAAGTGACTGTATTTCTAAAGAACATAATGAAATAAGTCTAGGAAGCACTTCAGCAGTTAAAGACATGACGGGAGAGAGATGTTCTTCTCACATGTGTGCTTTTCTGTTCGCCCAGCCTCTACCATTGTATTAAAATCAAATCTCACAGAAACATCCAAACAACAACAAATGTGATGAACCCAGCAGAAGAAAGGATGCCTCTATCTTTGATTTACCCTGGTGTTCCAGCTTATATGGCCTCACGCTGCAAGCTATTTGATTTGGTGCCAAAGCACAATGTGTTCAGTAAAACATGCTGTGAAAAGTTCAGCTCTGCATTAAAATACACTCACTTCAATGACCGGCTCACATAAGATACTTTTGAAGTGCTCTGTCCTATAGTGCCCTCGTCAGTAAATTCCAATGAGAGGCTGAGGTGCAAAAGTGCTCATTGGACTGGATTATGAAAGGACTACGTTGCTCATGTGCTTTGACCAAAATAGAATTTTTGGTTATTTTGCAGAATTCTGATAAGAAGGTTTCAAGCGCATGGTAACAGTGATCTGTCATTAGGAACCGGAAAGGGAATTATCATACCTTCCTTTAAATCTCAATGTACCTGTGGCTTGAGATGGAGTAAGATTTTGAGCAACATCAGACTAGCCAATCTGCCAAACAGAATAGTTAGGAGCAACATAAACCCAGGGATTTCACAAATTTGCTACAACTTGCCTTTTTTTATAAAAAAAAAAAAATGAAGTGTCTTTCTTTTTTAAAAAATCAAGTTCCACAAACCTAATGACAGAAAGAACAACTTCCTACATTTAAAATCACTTCAGGCGTGGAGGTACGTACCAAGAGGATAAATGTGGTACCATGCAGCTGAGAGGATAAATGTTTGCAGGGATGGGTTTTTTCCCAAGGCACAAACAACAGCCACAGGCCATCATGCCCTCCTCATGTCCTAAAATTCAATGTGCAAAACTCCCTCTGATGGCAACAGGAGCCCACGGACGCAAAGGGCAGCAAACTCCTGTTCTCAGGGCAGATTCACACCTTGGTGCACGTTCCCAAGGGATCTGGGCACTTCCCAGGGAATGTCCATCTAGTTTTGCTGCTCATCTGGGGCACCAGGTAGTGTTATTTTTAGGATACAGAATTACAAACAGAACTTGTTACTGGCAGTAAAAACTACATTCTCTGCTTCCTCCCTTCAGGAAAATTCCAGGGGATAAGTGTATGGCATTTAATTTTTGGAAACATCTGAAACGTAATTGTTATGATAAATGGTTCACATCCTGAGCTTCCAGTTGGAGTATATACACTGCAGAAAAGAAGGATAAAGTCGTTTCAAACGCAGTCTTGATCCTCAAGGCAATTCTTCCAGTTTATCGTGTTTTTAATTCCCTCTGTCTGGTGTATGAGTCCAACTATGAAAAAAGAATAAACCTGCACATACATCAGATGAACTAAGTAAACTACCTGCTTTTCCTCATCCTCTAATCCTTTCCAGAAATAGTAAAAGTAAATGCTAATTATAGCAACAAGAGGTTAGAATAACAGTAATAGAAAAACTATAATTTTAAATTAGTAGATTTCTGTTTAAAAGCTACAAATTGTGTACCGAGTGAAACTAAGTAAATCAAGGCCAACAGATTAATCCTTAATTTCATATTGATAACATAAGTAAATATGGTAGAAATATATCTTAGATACATACATTTCTTGTAAAAGGATATAAACTTCTAAATATTTATAACTCTCTCATGGATACACATGTAATGACTGCAAGAACCATCAAAAAACAAACCCCTAAAATAACTGTACATGTGATAAAGCTTGAAACAATATTTCTTGTTTACTTCAAGAAATAAAAGCAGGATTTGGCTAAAATTTTTATCTCCAAATTCTTCCACTTACCTGCAAAACACGGGGAAAACACAGAATTGCTCACTGAAACTCAAGGTTTTGTCACCCTTTTGATTTTTGTTATAGTTTGTCTTGGTTTTGCTTTACCTTTCCCTTTATTTTTCATGTCTGGAATCGAAAAGCTTGGTCTTTCTAATGTGGGGGAAAATGCTGAAAATGAATTTACTTAATTACATTTCATCCTGAGTGCAAGAGCAGAGAGCCCGTAAGGACCTGTTGTCATTTCAACAGATGATATAACAAACAAATAATTTGAAAAGATTTTATCTGTCCCTGAACTATTTTGTGGTCATTCATAACAGCTTTTGCAAGGAGGTTTTCTTATTCATTAATTAGGATTCATTATGATTTTAAGTGGCCAACTTGAAATTACCAATCATCATTCCCATTTCTTTTGATGGAAACAAACAGCAAAAAGGTTCTTTTGCCAACGCCTGGCAGTGGTTTCAGGTTGGCCAAGAATTAGATGCAGTTCACGTCTCTGAAATGCACAGGCGGCCTGGGGATGGACAATTTTTAAGGTGCCTGGGTAAAAAGGAGTTGTTGAAGACCAAAGATAAAGGTTTTGCTGTAATCAACCCCGATACCTTAGCTTGATCTCAGAAAGCTCTGTGTTCAGCAAGCCTGTTCGGCAGCTTTTCTGGGGATCGTAAATCAAAAGATTCAGAAGAACTTTCAGCGTTGCTGTAGTGAGGCTGCTCCCCAGGTCTGTGCCTCACTGGGATGGTCCCTGCGATTAAACTGAGGTCAAGGCATGAGCAAATGAAGATGCTCATTGGCACTATTTCAGGGCCAAAAATCCACCCAAACTGCAGAATTTTATCATTATTGATACATGGATATACGCTCAGATAAACAGACTTAAACCAGCAATCCTACTACCTCTAAAATGCAGATTATACCACTTAAGTTGTAAAATACAAACTTCTGACAATTTCCATTACACTCAAAAGTTCCACATGGGCATTTATTACGTTGATTCCGCACCACAGTTAACTTCGGGCATTCCAATCTCAATACAAAATTCTTCAGCTTTTGACAGCTTTACAAAGGAAATTTGCTATTCACACCATGAAAGGGAGTACGTATTAATTTGCCTTTCAAAGCGCGTGCAGTCCACTTTTCTGCTGATAATCTGCATAAAACTGGATTAAGGAATCGGGAATCCTTGGGGTGACGACAGTCAGCGCGTACCGAAAATGCCGTTCCTCAATACATTGGGCATCTATGTCTTCCTGAAGAGCCAGGAGGGCCGCTTCTCTGCAGACTGCTGTTATCTGGAAGAAACGACAAAAAACCCCAGCACGTAGCGTTGTTATTACAAAATGTATTACTCGAAAAGAAGAAAGTGAGCACAAGAATACCAACATCCTCCAAATACCAGATACTCACAGCGACAGAGTTGCTCCAACCTCTGTTTTTTTAATAAATGAGGTTGCAGGTGATTGGCATGTCCAAGAAACAGGATATAGCTCGAAATCCAAACCACAGCAACATTACATTTCATATTACAGTATGTGGCAAATTAACTTGATAATCATATTACCTTGTGTTAAACTCCCCGTGACACCTGATAAATTAAAACCCCGGCAAACAGCAGTACATTTTTCTGTCCCCAAAGCACAAGAGCAGATATTCCCAGGCTCTACGGGCACTTTTCTTTCTCAGCTTTACGCTGGGAAAGAAGTAAAAACAATTAATTCGGGAAGGAAGGCTGGAAGGAGAGGGTTGTGTGGAAGGGGAGGAGGGTTAATGTCTCATACCCTGCAATGTGTTTTTAAGCTCTCTGGACTTCAGACAGCGGAAACAGACTGATGCCAGTGTCACTCTAAAGACACATTACTGTGGTGAAAAGAGCTTGTGGAATGAAAAGAGATATTGTGATTTCCAGTGCAACAGGGAAAACAGTGATTGATATTGACTGCTCCCTTATATCTGTAAATGAAAGAGCCAGCTGAAACACATTTGTCCAGCTATTCAGCATATTTTCTCTGTTTGTTCACTTACTGAAAAGAGTTCCCCCGCTTCTGCTGTGCTAATGGTTGCCAAAGCCGTTTAGTAGCTTTTTAGAGGATTTAGCAGCATGTTTAGGAAGCTTTCACAAGAAAACATGCATGGATTTGGATGGCTTTGTCAAGTTACAACAATATTACTATTAGTTCTGTGCTGCTCTAATGAGCAGTGAAGCCAAACACTGCTGTTATGCATTTTAATGCTTTTCAGGACTTCAGAGACAGTTAAACGTGGAAGCGTAGCTGAGATTTAATGCACCGGCTTCTTGCAGAGGTAAGTAATACATCATCTAGAAAGTAATGCGGGGATCTTGGTCTTTCTGTTGAGGTTTTTCTCTAAGTAGACGGTGTGACTGTTTCCCTATCTCTAACACAAATATAAAACCACTTTAAAAAGGAAAAAAAACCAAACCAGATCCAAGTCCCCCTCCATCCCTGCCTAACACCAAAACCAGAAGTCTTTCAAAAGGGAGAAGACAGTGGATGGAAAAACAGATCCCAAGCATCCTGGACTCTAAACTTGTGCTGATCTTTGAAGGAGGGGTCTGTTTGTCCTTGATATATCTGGCAGTAAATGCAAGTTTTCCACAAACTGAAGAGACCTTCTGGGGGTTTTCACATGCATTATTAAAAACACCCACAATGCAGTACGGCAGGTTTTGACCAATCTATTCTGCTCACAGAGACCATCACTGATCCATAGCATCAAAATTATGAAGTAGGATATCAGTACAGTACAGCACAAGACGTTCGCTTGTTAGGAGCTGGAATGTTTCACTGAAGGACAAGCTGAAGGAGAGACTGTCAAGTTAGCAGATCCAAAAAGAAGGAACAGCACTGCCAGTCTTATTTCTTCCTGTTTCATTTGTACACTGATACACTTAGGAGAGATTTGCCCACAAGCTCATACTTCAGATGATGCTTTTTTTCATTTTCTCCATACTCTGCCAAGGATATGGGTAACAGTGACCATAATCAACCTCCAAATACAATTTTTTTTGTTCGAATTTTATTCCTAAAGACTGAGCCTAATTTTGTGTTTGTTTCTGAGGAGTATTTGAACTGCCTTTAAGGGAAGAGGAAAGAATTTTAAAGCATGAATTATCATTCTCTTTTTTCCTGGCTGCACTCAGAATTTTTGTGGACTAAATATTTTATATGCTATTGAGTAATAAACAGCAAGCATTATGGCGCAGTGTTTAAAATCTGTGCCCTCGCATCTGGTCATAGAAATCACATGGCGTTGTTTCCATTCCTCGGCTAACCCAGGATATCAGGTTTCTGAAGTAAGAGATTTGACAAGGCAAGTTTGATTATTTTTTTTCATTCAAGTATGCAAACTTAAAAAAAGTCCTCACAAGCATTCTCACTAGCTAGTAAAGCTAAATCGCTCATGGAAAGCAAACACAAGTAATAATACGGCCACAGTGAAATGAGAGCGAATTCATCTGGTGAAATCTACTGTGTTATTGGCCTGGGGTCTGCTGGTTATTCATGGATATTTCTTGTCATAGTCACGCTAGGACATTTCATACTAGATCAAGCAACTGAAGGGTTTTAAAATGTCATCTTTGCCTATTTAAAAAAAACAAACAGTATTAACTGGGTCAAATGAGAGAAAGAAGAAAGGTAGCAGAAGAGGCTAATTGACAAAAAAGGAAGAAAAACAGTGGCTTTGCAGCAAGATAGGGGTCCTTCCCAGGCTTAGCAGCACTCCAAAACCAGAGGCTGCATCTAGATCATCAGTTTTTAAACCTTGCAGCATGCTTATCCTCAATGAATTTGTCCAATTACTTTCTTAAATCACTTCTTGTGGCTTCCACAACACCACCCTGTAATGAGTACCACGCTCTAATCACACATTGTATAAAAAGCACTTTTGTTTGTCTCTAACCTGGTATTTTCAACAAGCGCCTCCTAGTTCCTGTGTTATGAGAACGATGATTCATCTGTTGTTCCCTGCTCACCTTCCCCTTATCACTGACGGTTTTACAGGGTTTTACCTCATCCCCTCCCAGTCAAGTCTTTGCAAGCTGAAGAGCCCTCAGTGATTCAGTCCCTGCTCCTGCAGAACCTGTCCATAGTTCAGACTGTCTGTCGTGCCATCTTCACTCCTGCTCCATCCTTTTGCTGCCGGGGGGCTGAGGAAGGGTCGGGTATGGGTGAGCTGCTGGCAGCTCCCTTCCTGCTATTGCAGTTGCCATTATGTTAGCACAGAGATTATTTTCTTCAGAGAATTATCCACACTGTCTCCAGCATCTTTTTCTGAGTGACAAGACCTAATTTAAGTTATATACTTGTGAATTTGAAGCCCGGATTATTTCCTTTTCTCTCCATTGCATCTATCACCATCACTAGCCTCTGCCTGCCCTATAAATAAATGCTGTGAACCAATATTACCTACCTGCCAGTTTTAAGACAATGCTTAATTATTTTCAAATATAAATCCAGGGGATTGCCATTTTTACCTTTTCAGCATTAACAAACAAACAAACCACAAACCCAACCAACCCAAACACAAAAAAGTGCACTCTCTTGGTTCTCTGTGTGCTGTGAGGAATAGGGATCGCGTCTTAGCCCTGTTCCAAAGGCAAAATTGCAGCTCAGTGTATTGAAGGACAAATTCTTGACTGCATCTGAACAGAAAGTGACTTTCAGCGTTGGCTGTTAGAGCAGTAATGAAGACATTAAGCGATTGTCAGAAACAACAGTAATTAAACAGCAACAGACCAGGCAGCAGGTAATTAAGCAGTAACCACTGAGGTGTGGAGTGTTATTGCAGAGATGGATAGCCAGCCAGGCATGGTTGAATACTATTGAGTCTATAAGTACCAGAATATGCCCTAGTTTGATTATTAATATCATTATAAACGAAAGTTTAACAAACACAATTCTCATTTTCAATGGAATGGGAGCAAATTACTGACCTATGCATTAGTCTGCTGTCTGCAGCCCTGTCTTAGCATGGAAATAATTGTGAATTCATGTGTTTAAAACAGATTATTATTTTTTAAAGGACTGATTCATCATCTGAATGAGTGCTATAAGATCAGAAACTAAACAACTAATTTAGAGTTTTACTTCAAAGTAAAAAGGCAACTATATAAAGTTATCCTGGGAGGAAATAACTAAAATCTGCTATCTGAACTACACACACACACAGATCAGTAACAAACAAAGCCACACACAAGCTCACAGCTATGGTGCAAATAATGATGAGTACCAAAAAGAAATGGATTTACACCGTGTTGTTCCTTCCCTCCCCATTTCACTCCCAGCAACAATAAAATGCTTATTGCCAGTTACTGTTCCCTGAATAAACAGCATTCAGCATGGCCCATCTTTCTCCCGAAACCAATGGTGACACTGGCTGATTGAGCTTGGCTGATTCTCCCCCACTCTGGCATTAACCACCAACTCTTTCCAGCAGACTGAAAGTCCTTTTCAGCTTCTTTGTATTTAAAGTGCTCTAAATAGCTTTAAAGAACTTTAAAAAAAAAAAAAAAAAAGAGAGAGAAATGAGCTTCTGTGTTAAAGCCTTAGGTATTTTCAAGAAAGTGGTTTTGTTAATGCAGAGTCTGTAGGGAACACCTGTGAATGTCGGGTTTAATTGGGCTGCAGCTGGTGTCGATTGTGTGCGCAGTAACTGGCAGCCACTGCCTGGCTGGACATTGTGTTTCATTTTCCTTTTTCCTTCCTTTTTAACTTGCTCCTCCACCCCGCCAGTTAAAGTTGTAAGGGATTGTGTGCAACAGGGATTAGGAGCCTGGAAACAGAATAGTACCCTGCGGCTTGTGAATGCTGCAAATTGTGGGGCTTCCTGGATGAAAACTACCTGCGGGACACAGTGCTCTGTGGTGCGCGCCCACCAGGCAGCCTCAAAGGAGGATTAGGGATAGGTTTGGGGAGTTTGCTTTCCCACTCTGTTAAGGAGAGATAAAAGGTCCATACGTGGCATTTTAAAAAGACATGAATGACTCCCGGGTCAGGACATCTGCTTCTCTCTCAGGGAAACTCCTCCCTGTGGCTGGCGCCCCCTCTTACCCCTGTGTCAGAAGCTGCTCTATGGAGAGCAACAGCCTTATCCCCACCAAATGGGGGAAGTCAGAAAGCTCCCAGGGCCTTCACCTGGCTGAGGACAGAGCTCAGCATGGAAGCCTTTCCAAAGCGAGAATAGAAAACAAATGGGGAGAAGATGTGCCGTAGGCAGAGAGGCTAAAAGGCAATAGCAGGGAAAGGTTGCTGACCGTGTACTAAAATTGACATAAATCTCTGAATTTAGTGCAACTCCAGCAGCACACAATTCTCTGCGAGGGATCTGTATGAAGCTCAATGCCATGCTGGGCAGAGATGGTAAATACCTCTAGGTAAATACCTCAGAGAGGCAAATACTTCTAGGTTTTTGCCACCCCCAGCAGGTCACTCCTGCTCCAAGCGCGGGACACCGTGGCCCCTCTGTCCCCCTTCTCCTTTGTGCAGGCACCACCCGCTGCAGCCTCCCACTCATCCCTTGTGCCGGCTCTGGCACTAAGCTGGCCCTTTCATTAACTGATTCAATGCACCAGAACACCAGAAAACCAACCCAGGAGAAAAAAAGAAGAAAAGAAAGTAAAAGTGCTAGCTTGCCGCTGGGTTATTGAGATGGGCTCACAGGGGGATTCACCAAGCACCGGTCGGCATGGGAGGGGTGGAGAGCAGAGCAAGCGACACCCCTTCCTCCCGGAGCAGAGACCTGCTGGATTGCCTTGGGGAATTTTTGCTCGCTTATCCCATTTCAGCATCCCCACGCTGTTTCAGATGCACAAGGTGGTCTGTCTGAACGGGCTCAGGTACCGCAGCACCATGCTGCCCTAGATAATGCTTTTGTACAACATACAGCTATTAAAGATAGAAATACTATTTCAAGATGTCACCAATACACTTTTATTTAAAATGGGCTAAACTGAGTGGCTTTTAAGTGGTGACAGGTGGACTTTTTGATGTACTTCTAAAAGGCTTAAATTCAGTACTTCTCTTGTGTTCCTACTTGCCTGGTCTATATATAAAACAGGAAAGTACAAGATAAGGTGCCTTTTCTCGCTTCTTTGAGATAAGAAATTCTTACAGACCGCTATAAATCTTGTTCCACTTAGCAAAAAAAGTTTCCATAACTATGAAACAATTGATTGCTCTAATAAATTTTGATCTAACCCTTAAAAATAATTTATAAAAAGATAGACTTCCTTCTTCCTTGTTTATTAAAGAGACATTCAACAGGAGCAGATATTGGTTAGTCTACTTTAAAACATGTCTGTAGTGCTGAGGCAGCACCTTTGCAATTCTTAAATAAAAAGGACAGGTATTATGTGTATCTCGTGTCTCTGATCCAACAGGCTGAGCAAACAATCTCTGCTATTCTTGGTTTCTTTTATGAGAAGCTGTTATCGGAAATGTAATTGAACAAAACCAGTTCCTTTAATGATGTCTGTAGGTGATTTTACTTTGGAACAGACAGGCCCAAATTTTGACTTGGTATTTAATCCACAGTTTGCTTATTTGTGTCATTTTGCAGACTGATGTGCATGGGACCATGCGTGTGGGTGCCCACATCTTACCTGTGGTGCTGAGCGGGGACATGAAGTGGCTGCACCACCCGAATACAGCCAGTCTGGCCAGACAATGGTTCCCACTCAGCTCTTCCCGTGGTGGCCACAGCTGCCTTGGGGGACCGCAGCAGGGACCAAGTCCTTCTCCTGCTCTCAGCCACGAGGCTTCAGATTCACCTCATCTACCTGCTTGGGTCACACCTGGCTTGTTGGCGAGGGGTTGAGCCACACAACCGGCCAGTTGCTCTTGTGGGACAATGCCATCATGGCAACAATGAGTGAGACAGCAAGGACCACAAAATGCTGCGTCTAATTGCCCTGACAGTACCAAAAGCGAGCAGGGGTTGTGTCTGGGCAGCAGACAGTATCACATGTATCAGTAGCTCTTACTATTCTATAAAGCTTAAACACGCCCAGGGAAGAGAAGGGAAAGAGGAGGTGTGTAGCCAAAATTAAACGTATGTCTCATAACTATGCACATGATGACAGCTAAAGAGAATAAACTGGAGCCTTCAGTGGTACAGGCAAACTGTCATCACACATACCTCTGCTCATCCCGACATGTCCTAACAGAGCGAAACTTTGACTCCATCTGCAAGCTTTCTTTTTTCTTCTTTCCACTCTCTTAAAAAATATTACTGGCTGTGCTATCCTTCCAAGCAATATATAAAACATGTAAATTCCAACATAACTTTTCTAACTGCAAGCCCAAAATGCAGCTATTTTCCAAAACGCACTCTGCCGATATGGCTCCCATCACTTTGGCAGAGCCATGGCATAGCTACACCTTTCACAAAAGAATTCCGTAACAAAACGAGTTTGTACATGCTGAGACTAAATATTTTTAAACAGCACTCTCTGCCAACTCCAAGTTTCAGATATATTTGTGCAACTTAAAAAAAAAAAAAGTCACACATGTTTCTATACAAGATTAAGCTGCATTTCTGGTTAACCTCAGAATTATTTCATTTTTATATAAACATTTAATGAGAAAGTTTAACTTCCCTTCAGTGAGGAAAAGGAAGCCAAACCACTAGAAAAACAGTTTTTCTATATGTACACATACGTGTGTGTGTGCGTGCATGTGCTCGTGTGTGCATACACACATTTAATTAAAAGTAATTAACAGAATCCTGTGTTCTCACAGTACGCTGTTACTATGGAGGACCTGTACACAGAGCCAATGCTATTTTGCTGCATGCAGCTAGCAAGACAGATTGAATTATGCAACTGAAAATGTAAAGCTAGAAGCCTTGGACGACATCGTTACCTATAGCTGTCGTAAGTTGCTCTATAGAAAAGCAAAACAAAAGAAAAAACTACAAAACAGATTTGTCAGCTTCTACCTTATGAAACCTATCATAGTGTAGCTATTAATTAGTCGTTGTGTTTGCTTGCATGCTTTTCAGATCCTGAAGCAGAGAGATATGAGGTTGGGCGATACATTCAGCTTATTCCGTATTTCCTGCACTGAAAAATAATGCATGCATTTGCTTCTCAAACCTGTAATTCTTTTCTCAAGTTTAACCTGTGAAAGTAGTGGATGCCATAGACTCTTACCCAAACAAAGCAAATAAGAGCAATTCTGCAAAAAGAATTGGGAGAAGTGTCCTCCCTTCCCTAAAAATATGTGGTTTTTTTCATCGATAGAGCACGGCCAGTCTAGAACTGTCTTTCAACTCCTTTCTACTCCAGCAGCGTTTCTATTACATTATATCCCCATTAAAAGAGCCCTAAACTTCTGAATCCACCCAGTAAAAAGGAAAGAAAAAAAAATATTTTTTCATGTTTGGCTTTTAAAATATTTTATTTTATTTTGTTTTGTTTTATTTTTTAACTGTCCCTTTCATCCTGTCTTCAGAGCCACAGCAAATACTGTCTCTGATGCGAATCTTGCATAGCAGGTTAATAGCAACCATATTTGTAGTTACCTACCTATGAGATACCATAATACAACACAGTCAAAGCAAACAAACTCAGCCAGAAAGTCTAACAGATCTCCTGGAGTCTTAGTGTTTCTATCAATTTGGCTAGAAAGCATACAAATCCTATGAAAATGAGAATAAGAGAGATGAAAGCTTTCTGCAAATACATCCTGAGTTGAGGCAAGGAGAGAGAAAAGACATTTGCTGTGCAGGGCCTTTCGACTGCAAGCCGAATAACGTCCTTAATGGAAGCTCTCCTGATTTTTCATGTATTTGGTCTCAGTTCCTGGAAGGTGCGAGATGTCTCCTGTGGAGTATCTATTTCCTCAGCAGAATGCTAGAGGAATTTTGGACTGTTTCTAAGTTTACCTCTTGGAGCTTCCCAAGGTACCCAGCTGCTCATGTTTCCCAAGAAAATCAGAGAGGAGAGCTACTGCGTGCCTGTATTCCAGGGAGGCAGAACGCGGCTGGGAGGACAGTCGGCCCTGGAAAGCAATGCTGTTGGCCAGAGCCAGATGCCTCCATGTGCGGTTATTACTCCTTAAAGAGGAAGCAAAAAGGCTGGTAAAGAACTTAAGTTTTAATGCAAGTTTTGCTTCTGCAAGAAAATGAGTAATTATAGCAAGGAAAAACACAGAATGATGTAAATATATAAAGCAAGAAAAGTGGTGTACCCACAATTATCTTGAGTTAAGGATTTATGTAAGGGGTATGTTTTAATGGAATGAAAAGGCAATAAAATAGCAGTAAGAGAGACGTGACAGTGTGACCTGTGCTTCCAGTCTAAACCAGTGATGCACCGGTCACCACCTCTTTTTGCTCTGGCCCCTTGATGAGCCTGTTCAAGTGCTAAGCAGCAAAAAACCAATGCAGCAGCACAGAAGAGAGTATTTTTTCCTGGTTTAGCACCCTGCACTGGCTCAGCCAGGATGCAGGCGGGAAGGCAGGCAAGGGAGGAAAACTGCAAAGGCAGGGGGAGGATGAGACTGCAGCAGAAAGCGGGTTTAAACCACACGGAAGCTGAGAGACATGTTAAGCCTACGTACAAATGTTTTCTCTCGTGCAACTTGTTTTTCACTCATTGGCCAATTCAAAACCAATGCAAGATGTGTCTAATTAAGAAAAGTAAATGCCTGGTGTGTATACGGAGAGGCATTTGCTGGTGCAGGTGGCCTTGCGAATGACCCTTTCAGGTGGGCAGCCCCCAAGTTTCCCATAAGGATCTCAGTGTTCTGACTTGACACCCCTCGATCTACCAGGATTTAGGATGTTCATGCTTGAAAAACCACCAGTATTTTGAGTTATTCAGTCATAAAACACTTAATAAAATTCTACTGTCAGTAACAGCATATCTGCTAATCACTTTTAGTTTGAATAAAAACCTTGAATGATACATCCCACAAGGTGTATTCTTGTGTCTACTAAGTATGGTCCGTAGCTAAATGTGGCCCACTGCTTCTGGTCTAGAATTCCTCAGTCCAGTGAATCACTGAGTGTGTACCACGAGGGACCCATAGCACTGCCCAAAAGTACCAGCTGCCCCACAAGTGGAGCAGCTTGTCACCGGTATCGTTGGCCCCCATCACTCCGGGAACAAACCAAAGAACAGAATGAGGTAGCATAAGGTAAAATGTTGAAATGCAAGAAACTGTCAGAGCTGTCACTTACCTTCAGTGAAAAGTTATGAGTGACCAGATTAACAAGGCATCTGCTTTTGCATTGTTAACATTAAAACTTGTCATTTGAGTGTCCTCCTGCAGCTGAGAGAACTGAATCACGTCACGTTTGAAAGTCACTTCAGTATTCCAGATAACCGGATCTGCTACTCCTTGGATAACAGATCTAATTTAGCAAATTCCTCTTTTTCTTCTCTTTCATACTCACAAACTCCTTCTCAGTTTGTGCATGTTATTGCGAAAACCTCCTCGGTCTCTTATGCTTTCAATCCTTCCTTCCTTGTCTACACAAGACAATGCAACACGCATTTCCAGTGCTACAAAGACTTAGAAAATGGGTCATTTGCATTTCTCTTCATTTAAAGAAGATGCTTTATGTTCAAGCAGTTTAAGGCTAGAGATTTATGCTTAATAGTTTTCAGCCACGAGGATCCCCCAAGAACCCTGTGGCATCTGCTGTCCTTGGCCGCAGCACTCTAGATTCAGCATTCCCGACTTTAAGCCCTTGCCTTTGGTATTTGCATCGCAGCACAATAGCTCTGGGCTCTCTGCAAAGCAAGCACTAATCTGCGGGTGCCCAGAAGGCTCCTCAGGTCACCCAAGCCCTGAGGAGAGGCATCTACCTTTCCCCAGCAGTGACAGAGGCAGGTGAGAGTGACCACACCTGCTAAGTAGGTGCTTAACATTTGAGGAAGGCTGTCTGTAGACACTGCCACATATGGTATTACTGTTTTCACAGTCACTGAGATAATGCCAGGTGTCTCCCACCTTTCTTGGCCCCAGGAAGATTTGCCAGGATAGCATCTAACACCAGGGCAGAGGCTGAAATCAAGGGAGGAGGGAATGACACCTGAAGGAGCTGCTATCGCTGTAGCACAGCTGGGGACGCCGCAAGAGTGAGCTGAGAAAGGTCCAGTATAACAGAGCTAAGGACCACAGCTAAAAAACCTTCAAAAGCCATTAAGAAATGTTAATGCAGCCAGAAACAGGACTGGCCCGGGCAGCTGAAGTGTTCCCAAGGTGCCATGTTTGAGGGACAGTTGCAAATTGAGGTCACGCTCAGGTTCCCTGTAGGAGCGCGCCTCTTGCTGTGGGCCTGGCTTACCTACTGGAGCGGACACTGCCAGAGAAAAGATTCTGCTCTCCCCGGTTTCACCACTAGAGAAAGGAACTGTATCAGCTCTCTTTGTCCAAACAGCTATGAAGGGAAAGGAGGAAAGAAAGATGAAGGAAACAACTATTATGGAGAGCAACAGACCCTTGGGCTGGGAGGGCTTTTGGTGGAAGGGAGGAAGGAGAAAATGAGAGAAACCCCTGGTACGGTGGGTGGTACAGATCCTAGCCCGCCCTCAAATCTGTAGCCTGAAAAGCAAGAACAGAACGCAGTCTTAGCCCATACTGCAAGCCTCCATATAAGAAGTCCGCAAGACTGGATCTTCAAAATAGCTAGCAGTTATCTTTGGGGAAAGCTGGGATAATACACAGGAAACGCTCACCTGTTCCTCTGACCCGCAGTGCTGCGGGTGCTCTCCTCCTCCCTTCTGTCAATATTTTACCACGCTGAATTATATGGCCAAACTATATAATCACACAGTAGAGCACAACTGCTCCCCTCGGTGCTGCTCCAGCCTATCGACCAGGCTCAGAAGTCACCTAACAGTCTACTTTGCATGGCACAGAAGAGTAAAGGAGGATGCTAAGGACAACAGCGTCCAACAGCACGTGCCAAGCTGGCCATGAGCAGAAGCAGCAGAAAATACAGGACCTCTTATTCGATGGGCAATGCTGTAGCTCATGCTGCTCTGTCTTACTAGCATGTATTTCTACAGCTGGTACTGTCCCCAGCCCCTTAACTGGGAGATGAGTTCATCAGGTGTGCTCAGGAATTGATTTGATTGTCTATGTGCAGGAGGAAAGGTGAGCTTTCCACTTTCCAGTTTGTTATGTTTACTCACCTTATGTTAGATGCACAGACACTAAGACTGGGACAGTGAGTGGTTTAGCTCCTCTCCAAACACAGTGAACGATGATAAAAGAAATGAAGACAGCACATACAAGATACCAGCACAGAAGCACTGGTTTCTCTACTGAACCGAAAAACAAGTGCTATTTTCTCTCTACTTTGCAATTATTCAGCATTGTAAAGATTGGGAGATGTTCTTAATATTTCCTGCTTGCTATCAAGTTTAATACTTTCCATGGTATCTAGAAGACTTTGTGATATCAATTGTTTGTGTGGTATCAGCAAGTTTTAAATGCATGAAATGTCACGGGAAGCTGAATTTCATCACTTCCTTTCATTTGTGCGACACCACAAAACTGTTACTCACCTCAGCAGCTTGGATTCATGAAGATGCTTGTTTTAACCAAAAGGGTACATACAGAGTGCGGGATCTGTGTGTTCACAGACTGCATCAGAAAGTGCTGTTGTAATTCAGAAAGTCTCGCTCGTGCTGTAACGTGCATCTCCTACTTCGCAAGTGCAGTAATGACTTACAACTCAAATACCATAACTCTGAGAGACTCGGTAATAGGCATAGAGTCCCAGTGACACTCCAGCACTGAAGTATTTTTTTTCGTCCAACATAACCATGTTGGGAACAGCAGCACAAGAGCCCTGAAATTCTATGTCAATAGATGCTATTTCACTAAATTAAAGGCCACAGGTAAGTCATGTTGTATCCATAAGCACGTGCATGCCACAGGCCTCTCCCCTTCTGATACTTCCCTCAGCTGTGGATCATTCAAAATCCCACGGAAGAAATATGTCAGCGTTCATACTCTATTTTTTTTTTCTGATGGGTAAGAGGAGGACCTTCCACCCCTTGGTAGACACTGCATTCAAACCACACTGCCAAATATGATATGATGCCCTTTCCAGAGTTAATTTTTAATTTCCTGACTCTACTGCATGAGAAATTTTCAAATTGTCTTGGCAGTCACTCCACAGCATGTGTGGACCTAATTGCAGAAGAGAATGCAGAGTCAGCCCAAATGAAAACCTCCGGACTAACTGAAGAATTTCTGCAGAATTAGTTAGTTGGTTGAATTAAGTTCCAGAAAGCACTGCAGTCCAAGAAACGATTGCAAATGTAACGCAAAGGGCGCAAACCTTTCTCGCCCCAGCCTGCTGTGCAGTAAGGGGAGGCAGGTGTCTTCAATATGTCACTCAAAAACTCAATGATTTTCCATTTTCATTTTTTAATGCCACAATTCATAACCCACAGCTCTCGCGCACAGCTATAAATCTTGGCACTCTCTCGATTATGAAAGAATTTCCCCTGGTATTCAGTTTTCTTTACCTTAAGTCACCCTAATCATGCTGACATCTACTATCGATGATTATATTAGCCCTAAAAGATCCTTAAACAAATGAAAAGGACTGACTTCCACTCCTAAAGTTCTGCTTCCAATTTTCTAAAGGAAATTAAATAATGTATAAATCAAATGCTGGGCACAGGCCCAGGCAGCTGAACATCGCTTTGTCCTTTCAAAGTGAAGAGGAAGTGTCTGCTACAGAAGGGACAAGCCAAGAGAAATAAAGCTTAACCTCAGCTCCATGTGAAAGTGATTTGGGATAATCGGGGGAATCTGCAAAGAGGTTAAAACAGGGACCACATACTAACAGGGGAACTTTACATGATGATCAAAAATACATCAAGAGCTGACCTTCACCTTGGGGGAGCTGCACAGCCCTGGCAGGCTGTTACACCGGAGCGGAGTATGAAGGGCAGGAGAAAGAAAAGATGGGCAGGAAGTCAGACATCTATTTATAGCTGGCATTTGTCATGTCATGGTAATCTTATCAGGTTTTTTCAGTTTGCAAGGTTTATAAATAAGTACTGCCTGACAACTTTACAGCAAGCCAGCTATGCAGTAAATGTGCACGCTACTTTTCAGTTCTCCTTTAGCTAAGACGTACTACTTAAATTATTAAGTCAGCCACTGAGGGACTTCTTAATTTACGTAGTATTGATGGACTGCTGATCCTTCTCTTTAACACAGTGTATATCTAGAAGGGGAAAACCAGTAAAACAGTGCTAGATATTTTCCTGGTATTATTTTCTAAGCAAGCAATTGCTTTAATTGCCACAAGGCATTTCTTAAAACTATTGGGAACAGATGTATTTCATAATACGATTTCTCCATGAAAAGAAGATCCTGATCAAGTTTACATGACTCCAACAAGAGTTTACGCTGACATTTTTGCACACAGAAGAGTAGGTTTGAAACCTGAGATCAGCACTAGACTTCATAATTAGGGTCACCGTAACCCCATTCACATAACCCAAACTTTGATGGAGAGAAAAAGATGTGACATTCAGCTGTTAATGCTACACCTATGTACACTCTTGGCTATTTACAAAATCCTCCTCTCCTCACCTTTAAAATCTAGAGAATGTTTTAGATGCAATGCAAATGGCCCTTAAACATGGATGGCGGAACACTCTAGTCTTTACACTCCCCGAGAAACCAGCACAATTATTTTCAGCGCTGTCATTTAGCAGTTGTTTGGTTTGTCACAACGCTAATTGAGTGGCTGGCAAAGCAATGATAGCCACGTAACCGCCACATATACATGCGAATTCAACAAACATCCTGTCGCAAACACGGCAGGAAATGCTTCGCTGTTTGAAAAAAAAAAGAAAAAAAAAAAGTAAATCTCCAAACAAAAATACTGGTGATTTCTTTCCCTTTAAAAATGCAGAGTTTGTATACACACTCTTATTTTGTAAAGTTATTTTAGATTTATAGTATGCAATGAGTGCCACTTCCATTTAAATCTCTGTATACAAATTAATCTGAACACTTGATTCAGAAGAACCAACAGGTTTTCTGGGTTCATAGACTTGTAATTTGCTGACAAGTACCTGTATATTTAATGAGAGCTATAGGGGATTAGAACAGGCTTCAGGAACACTATTTTAGTATAAAGAGACAATCCAATCAAACACTGTGAGCTGTGAGACTCTCCCATCCATCTCCCTGCTACCTCTCTCCTGACAGACCCCTGCAAATGAAGCATGAGCCCACGCTAAAGCTGTGTTTAAAAAAGCAAACCAAGCAAAGGAACCGGGGACCTGTGGGACCACAGGGCTTTATAAAAACACCGCTAGAATAAACTCCTCTATAAAGACCTCAAAGTTTCGCATCACTTTGTCTCTGCAGGTTACCAAATATCAATAACAAGAAGAAAAAAAACAAACTATAAAGAAGGATGGGGGAGAACTAGGAAGTTTTCACAGAATGCGGTTGTTTGCCATCCTTGAATTTAAACAAAACCAGACACACAATATGTTACTCACACATGACAAGAGGAGAGCCAAAAAGGGAAGGAGAGTCTTCTCTCTTTCCCGCTCTCCTTGTTTCATGAAAGCATCCCTGAAAGCACACAAGCATCTGCTTCGGGTTCCCCTGACGTCAGTAATGTGACTGAAGTGGAGCACATGCTTAAATACATTCCAAAACACTTATCTGCTTTTCATAATTGAAAGCTAAATGGAAGCTATAAATCAATGAGCAGAACAAGTTCAATCAACAAGTAAGACATTTTTCAACATTGTGATGGTACATGGTGGTACTTAACTGTTTCTGCAAAACTTTGGACACAACAATACCCGTTATTGGAACTAGAGACAGTTTCTAACGTAGGATTCAAGCAATTAATTTATGAATGCTAAAATATTTGCACTGGTAACAGAATGGAACTGTGATCAATATCAACATGTCACATCCCTTTGATACTTTATATCTTAAACACGGCATTAACATTAAATAGTTACACTAGTTACAGGTGTGCAAAGCAAAGGTGTGCAAAGCAAAGTTACATTGTGTGCAAAGCACCGATCAGTAGCAGTTGAATCCTGGGTTCCCAAACTCCTGGTGTGGTATGTATTTAACAGAAAGCTCTGTCACAAACTACCACCCTTCATTTTCACAGTTACTCGAATCTGCTGTTCCCAAGGTGTAAATTTCACATCTAAGCTTGTTAAATACCTGCCATGGAAAGCCAGGAGCTTCCACTGAATGTTGCAACACAAGCAGAGAGCAGGCAATAAAACAGTTTGTCACTAAGGATTTCTACCTATTTTTTAAATGCCGATCTCTCCAGTAGAAGCAAAATTGGAAGAAACGCAAGCGTCTAGTACAAGGATATTAATCTCTGCTGGATATTTCTGCTAAGTCCGCCGGGCAGGAAGCTGTGACCAGCGCTCTCAGAGAGGCTGTGAGAGGGGTGAGAAATACGGGATCTTCCGCTGGTGTGCGGGAGACATTGCACACCGGGGACCTTGGCAGGGTTGGGCAAAAGCCACTTCTGCTCCAGACCCAAACAGGAGTCAGCCACTTGGCTATTCCTTTTCTAAGGGACTGAATGTAGGATTATAGGGGTTGGCTCTACCACAGATGCCATTTTTCACCATCTAGCTAGCTCTGCGGACACGTGGAAGGGCTTGCTTTCCCAGGACCAGTGCCCACACACATCCTAAACCTCATGGACCAACCCTGGGACAGACTCCAGTTTGTTAGAAGCCATATAGCAATGGCTACACATGCGTCATCTATATACAGGTACTCATTTAAAAATGTATCATCTACCTACTGGAAATAACAAGACCTGAAATAATCTACAGTGACTTTGAAGTTGTGACCATCTACCACAACCATTTATTATTTAAGCACAGGATATTGCTTCTAATGCGATATATAAACATATACGACACTATTTCAAAATTTCAAACATTGCACATTTGAAATGGGCACAAAGTAGTGTAGTTCTCATTAGAAATATAATCTGATGTGAGTTCATGGTGTTCAGCCTACAGCATTGTTTGCTGCATGTGTTTATCTGAAAACGACCTTCCACATGACTCTGCTTTCAAGATCTCCCAGAAATGGAGAAAACGCTTCACCGGAGGCTTAGCACAGCCTTGCCACGGCAGCCTTGGTTGGACGCAGGGCTGGCAGGCACAAGCCTGACGTGCCCACCTCCAGCAGCTCCAGGAGACCCCTTGCCCGGAGCTGGTCTCTGCGCATGGGTGGTGGGAGGGTGGCTGTGAGACCGGTCCCAGGGACTACCATGGGAACTACTGTAGTGGGATCTAATTATTCGGTAACAGGCGGTTAAATTGGCAATTCCTGGCTTTCAATAGCTTTATTTATCTTCAGGACAATTTATCTGCTGCTCTAACTCCCCTGGGGATTGTGCCAGCAAAGACTTTGGCCTAATAATTTTAGATTCATTTCTGTAGTATCATCTTTGGGAAGATTATCTGTATATCCCATCACTACAGATCTTGAAGAAGCAAATACCAATTCCAAGGGAAGATTTTGACTACGCAACTTCTCTTTCAAGATAAAAAAAGAGTAGCCTAGACTATGGGAAAAAAACCCCAGACTAAAATGTTTAACAAATATGGTAAGTTAATGCTCTCCTGTATATTGCTTTGTGAGTTATTAGCACCTAAATATTCTCCATGGTTGAAAGCGTATTAACGAGCTGGAAGACAAAGTGATCTAATCAGAAGACATCAGCGGTAATTTATCCTGCAGATGATTTACATGCAGCAGCCATGTGTGATTGTTTATGATCTCTACATCTGGTAATGAGTTTTTGACATGATGGAAAGCTGTGGTAGAAAAATGCACTCTGCTCCTCACACTGATTAATTAATGCTCTACTTAATCTGAAAAAAGACACTTTAAAAATAAACACTAATTTTCAGCAGACCATAAAGAATAGGTAACAACTGAATCACATAGCATAGGCCTAAAAAAAGTTGTACCAAACTCACAAGCATTAAAAAGGTGACTTTTTTTAATTCCCAGAGTACCATGTGAAGAGCATGTGCACACATATACTGCTCTGACACCACAAACACTACATTAATGTTTCACCTTTTTCTGAAAGAGAAGCATAAACATATATTTTCTCTTTCCAGCAGCTTTCCTTTTGCACTGCTTTGAGAGCAACAGACCGTAGATACCTGCAGAGATGATCAAAGCCTCAGTGCCAGTCTGTAGGAATGACAAAAGCCAGTAAGGGATGGCAGAGCTAAAATAGTCCCCATCATTCACACTCTGGGTGCCAAATTATGGTTTGCCTTTACAAGTTACCTAAAGCAACACTGTTGGTCATCACTCTCTATCCCATTCTGACAATTGATAAAATAAACAGTAAATCACATTTTCCACAAGTGTCGTTGACAGGAAAAGCAGTGAGACATTGAATCCCCACAAACAAACAAACAAACAAACATGGAGATGGGGTGTTCAGCCTGTCCTTTGCCCACAGGGCTGGCTGCTGGGGGGGGTGCGCGGGGGGGCTTGGTGTCCTCAGCTTCCACTGAAGTAATTCCATTGCTTTTAGTCACTTCACCAAGACCTTGTCTACACAGGATATTATGCTGGAACAACTACTGCATTTACATTCACACCCTATCTCATTCCAGGATAACTTCCTCACATTGACGTGCCCTTAGAAGTACAAGAAAGAGCATTCGTCTGTGGCTGCATTTAGCCCTAGGCTGAAGTCTCACGAGGTAAGAGAGAATAGAGATTTGGCTTTATCTTATAAATGGTGCTAATATATATCACCACCCTTTGGACTGAAACCAACTTCTTCTCTCTAATCTCCCAATCATTTCCCACAGAAAGCGCGCACTTTCTCTGGCCCATGAAAGAAGGCAAGGAGGTGAGGAAAATCAGAGGGGTTGCAGGGCACGGGCAGCCTGAGCGAGCTGCATCCACGAGCAAGTTTCCCAGATGAGGACACTGGAGCTATGAAACAGCCCCTTTCAGTGACTGAGAAATTACTGCTGTGGCTAAGAGAAAAACTGTTTGGGCTACAAGTACTGAGGAACAACACTGTAGAGCCCTGGGACTGATTCCCCAGCTGGAATTAAATGTAAGTCAGGTAAAACACATAAACACGGAGCAAACAATTGACTAGAGATTAAAGCTTTTCATGTATATTGAGGTGACGATGTCAAAATACAGTTTCTCCTGCCAAGCACAAGTCCAGCCCCCCCACTCACACGGCCAATTCACGAAATTCATAACTCAGGAGCTCCTGTGGGCTCTTTAGGTACAATAGAAAATGCGTTTGTGCTGTCCTCACAGCTGAGATCCCTAAACATATCCCACAGAGATCATCTGAAATATCCCTGGGATAAATCAGCAAAGAAGTCCAGATATCCCAATGCCAGCTATAAGGACCAAGCAGAAAACCACACATTAGATGAGGATGTTCTGGCTCATATACCTGGTGAGGTACAAACGGGTAAGGTCAATAATGACAGGAAACAGCGAGTTGTCAAAATGGAACCAGCAATACACTAGAAACACTTTGGTTTCAGGAAAACAGGCTGAAGTCTGCAGAGAAGTGCCAGCCCCCGCTGCAGCACAAGGCATTAGTGAGCAAAGGGCATGGGATTATTCTCTGCACTCTTCCATCAATGCTTTTCTGATAAAGATTTAATTGTGTTTGGCGGCAGCTGTACCTCAGTGGGTTCCTGGGTCTATGGAACAACTTTGTTCCATGTAGAATAATTCTTTCTTTGCTTCTGAGAGAAAACAAGTTACAGCTTCAGACCACCTCGGGCTGCCGTTTTAGTGCTGCAGATTCCCCACTTGCCCGCTTCTTCCCTTTCCTCAATTCTTCTCTATCTGATTTACTGTTTACTTACAGACCAGATGGGAAACGTCAGGAAAGCATGCATCCGGGTTCACATTCAGAATAAATACTTTTTATGACTATTCCCATGACCTGCAGCAATAGACTAGATTAGTCACCCACAACTATGTATAATCATGCAATCATTTAAATACATTTTCAAAACAGAATAAGTTTTAAGATACAGATCAACTAAATATTCCTCTATAGACGTTCAACCACCTATTTCCTACAACTTTACCATTTCCACCTGAGATGGAAAACGTTATCTTTCGAGCATGAAGTCTTCCCTCAAAAATACAGTGGAGAAATATAAACACACATGTCCACCTGAAAGTGTAGCCTGCAGGCTGCTAGTGCTGCCCTGTCTGCTCAGCTTTCTTAATGAAAGAACAATTAAGAAGTGCAGTAGGAAAACAGTTGAAAATGGATGATGATACTGAAGTAATAGTGCCATTTACCAATATGTGCAAAAAAACCCCAAACCAACCACTTTTATAATTCTATGCCTGTTAATTTTAAGCTAATACAAAAGTATAATTGCAAAAGCTTTTTGCTGAAAAGAGAACAGAATATTTCCCAAGCAGAATACGTAATTTAATCTAAACACAAATAAACAAAGGTTCAAATTCAACCTCACCCATTACACTTAGCAGAAAAATGGAAATAAAATCTTGAAAAAGTAATTTTTAACTTAAATACTTAAAATCTTTTCAACATTCAGAACTTTTTCTAACGGAGAAAAATAAGTCAATGACACAAAATTAATGATTCGGTTTAGTGTTTCTAAATCACTGTTCACCAGAAGAAAGTCTAAAGCAAAATTTATAAAAGTAAAATTAGTAGCTGCATTTTTTTTCTCTGTAAGCAATGAGACAGCTACGTCCTGTGCTCCTTTGTCTTATTCAGTTTTTTTTTTTGGGGTTTTAATTAATTATTATCAACCTCTGTGTTGAAGAAAAATCTACTGCATCCCTTTTGCTTTGGGAAGTGATTCTGATCACCTTTTAAGTGCTGCTGCACATGTGACTGCCAGGCTTTGGTGGGGTTTTTTTGGTTGTTTTGTTTTTTTATGAAATGGACGTCAGGTGTTATTTCTACAGGTAAATGCTGAGAATACTGTTGTAATCCTCTAAAAAGGAAAGATATTTTGTATTTCTTCTTTTCAAGAAGTGCTTCCCCTGTATGTTTCTGAGGTGGTGCACGAGGTACTGCAAAGTCTTTCCATCTCACCACAACGATGCCGTTCAGCAAACACTCAAGCAAACACTCAGCTCTGAGCACCTGAATCAGTCTCTCCCTGGTCAGCCTGGAGGATCCTTAAGGAGGGACTTGCCCCTATTTTTGAGGCTCGGCACATGGTGAACAGCTTTCCCAACCCCAGGCCCGCCAGCTTGCTCCATATTGACCCCGCTGCGCACAGAGTCGTGTTGCTCCTGGAGCAGCAAGTGATCGGTCCCTGCCAGCTCCGTCTGAACTTGGAGAACGGGGGATCTGGAAAACTGTTTAAAACTGCAGATTTCCTTTCACTGCGTTTTCTTGTTGTTCTGCTTGTTTTGGGGGCAGAAGGCTGGAGCAGGAAGAGTCATTACATGGTGAAAAGCAAAAAAACACATTTTCATGTGTGATTACTTACACTAATATGTATCATTTTACATACGTAGTACATCTACATATGGAACCTATTATTATTGAGGAAATGTTTTTTTAATGAGGAAGACTGAACAATACTTAAGAGAGAAAATGTTCAAACGCATGTTAATTTGCAGCAGAAGTAACAAAATATTTTAATAAAAACCAGTAAAAAGACTGGCCTTCGTATCTCGGATCAGCCTGGTCCTGTGTTTACACCTTGAGAACAGGATTCAACTTGTATGGCTTTTTCAAGCTTTGCAAACCTCCTAAGCTGAAATTTAACCTCTGACTCTGTCAAAGAGTTTTAAGAGTAAGACCAGTGCTTCAGCTCTCCAGAGAAATAAAGAGACAGTTCATGATATTTCTGTTTTCCAGACCCATGGAAGACTTCTTACTCCTTCCACTTTTTTTTATGGAGCCTATGCCTGCCCTCCCTTTCCAGCCCCCAAACTCATCCAAAAATAAATAATAATAATGAAAAAGTATTTATGTAATACAATCACTTCTGTATAAATGTAGCTAATTACATTCTCAATTGCTGAACACTGTTTCCTCTCCCTGTATGCTGGGGTTAATTAAGCTTTCCTTAAATGCGGCATATGAATTAAGAAGAAACAAACAACAAAAACCCCTCGCTATTTACAAATGAAAAAAATCTGGTGCTAAGAAGTACAATAAAACTGCTGGATTTTAAGTGGTAAAAATAAAGAGACCAAAAGCTCCCTGTTTTAAAAATGGGACACTTTCAAGACTGTTCGCTGTAGGAGAGAGATGCTTTCTTTCAGGAGTCATCTCAAAACCAAGGATGAATTATTAGTATCAAATCTAAACCTCAAAACAGCCGCAATCTGTTATCATAATGCAAATATTAATGCGTATTTGCTATTCCTGCCAAATGTTATCAGCGTTGTTCCGACTCGCAGGGAACAACCTGTTCTATGCAGATCCTGGCTGGGCTAGGACTGGACTGGGTTTATCATTTTAACACCAGTAACATTGTTTTGTTCACCTTGAGCAACCACAGCACGAGCAATGATCACCGGAGGACACTGCCCAGGTCTCTGTGCTGGCGCTCTGGAGAAGCTCAAGGAGCTCTGGGACTGGGACCAGTAGAGCAGCTCCTGTGGTCCAGGGAGCTGCCACTGGCCGTGGCTCTCACCACCTCTCTCCACTTACCCTCTCTATTTACTCTTCTAAAGCCAGCAATTTTAAGCACTTTTTAAAAATAATCTGAACTACTTTTGCTATAAGTGTTTGGTTTTGAGGTGTGTGTAGGGGGCTGGCTGGTTCGTTGTTTTGGTTTGGTTTTAGGGTTTCTTTTGTGTATGCTTTGTTTCGTTTTGTTTTTTAATTTAATGCATTGATTCACACTCTCTCCAAATTTCCAGCCATTTTCCTTGCTGCAAACGTTTCTTTACATTGATTACCATTCCCGGGAGGGCATATTTGGTTTTAGTAATCTCCTGAGTTTTCCCATTGACAATGGTACATTTGTCCTTATTTCCTGTTTCCCTTTTTGTTTTCATCAATGTTAATGTCTTCAGCACCCACTGTTAAAATAGCCTCCAGGTATAGCAAATCTTCTCCATTTATCTAGTTATTTATTTATTTAAATTCAGCAACTTTCTAAGCTTCCTTGCTGTGTTTTCCAAGTCGTCCTTTCAGCGTCAGGCCGTCAGAACGGCAGTGAAACCAGCGCCAGCCGCTCCGTATCGCCCCGGTGCGACCTGCTGGTAACATCCCGCAGGAGCCAAGCACTGAAAGAAATGTGTGACCTGCGAAAAACAAATTGTAATAATGTTCCACGGGCATTTTGAATGCAATTTCTGATTTTGAAGCTGCACACTGCAAAAACGGTCCTATTCAGTACACGGCAAGAAATCTGGCAAATTATCATTTCTTCTGTTACTCAGGTGGCTCACAGATACTACCGAATACAACACTGAGTGTCTTCCAAGTCTTATGTAACAACAGATTTCAGGTTGTAAACACCACACAGGCATCATAACAGGCTTTGAAATATGGTTTGCTTGTTACCAAATACGATGCATCGAATGATTTATCAAATTCACAAGACAGAAGAAACCAATGAGCCAATCCAACCTATCTGCCAGCAAGTCCAGGACTGTTTCCAGTAAAATGCAGACTGGCAGAAGAGAGATTTATTACCACAGTTTCTTAATGCTATGATTTACAATTTAGCAAGCCTTCCTATCATGCTGCACATGGTACTTTTACCAAGCACAACAGGCTCATCTGGATTTCTACTGCCTGCCTGACTCGGTGGGTCACTCGCTGCCCATGCGCCTCTGTAGCTGATTCGTACACATGGAGCTATTCTTGAAACAACTTATTGGATGGCAATAATCTCGTGGGGACAAGAAAAAAAGGTTTGCTGCTTCAAAAAGACGTGGTAAGAGTGGCAGACTTGTTTTAAAAAGTCTTGCTGTTCTTTAATGTTCCTACAGCAGCACTGAGGCCACTCTGATTTGTACTCAACTGCAAAATGCAGACTAAAAGGACAGGTATTCATCTGGCCAGGGCTCCTCATGGACACATATAGCCATGTCTCATTAGAAACCTGTGGAAAGCAATACTGAGAGGCCTGGAAACACTTACAATGACTTAGCTTGGCACTAAATGGATCTGCGAACATGCCTAGTCTTCAATCCCATTGAAATGCAAGGGTTTTCTTGGTCATGGAAAAATCATGTTGCTGTATCGAAACCTAATTGCCCAAACGAGCGTGGGGTCGTTCATGCATCCGTTGGTTTGAAAGAACAGCTAAGAAATGACAGGCACCTAAGTGACAGCAAAAACACATCCTGCCTTGAAAATTAAAAAAAAAAAAATCAATATAAGCTTGGTACATCTTCTGTTATTTCTGCTACCTAATTAATAACATATATGAAATTAGAATACATTTTTATCTTTAGGAATTAAATAAATAATCCCTGGATTTAGCAAGCTCAAACATGTATTTGGTTTTAAGTTCATGAAATAATTCCATCGGTTAGAGGGAATTTTTTATGCCCCTAAAGATCTTTGAAATGCTGTAGGGTAACAATGTAAACTTTGACTAGGCCAGAAATGAGGAGGGATTAATAGTCTGGCTCTGGTTGAAGCGACAAAGGTGAGGACATTCAGCTGAAGAGTTAAATTCAGATTTCAGATTATCTCAAACTTTCAAACTTGGTCAGACCAATTTTTAATTAGCCATTAAGAAGCAAATATATTCCTTGGTACAACACATATATGAAAGTAATGAAAAATACCTCCATGGTAGCTAACAGTTGTTCAGACTTGCAAGCAGACATTGCAGACTATATTTATGTTCCTTGGTAAAAGGTACATTGATTAGGACTGTGGTATCTCATTGCATTTCACGACAAAGAAAATACGAGCAGCAACACACTTCTGTGAATTGAACACTAAGACTTCAAACAGCTAAGAAGAGATCTTTTTTGTTCATGTTCATCATGAATTCCTACTTCTCCGGGCTTCATGTACAAATAGACAGTTTGGAACAGAGACCTTACAAGTTCATGATGAAATCCATTGCACATGCAGAATTGAAGGAAGTCGGCTGTTGCAATACACATCTGGTCAACTGGAATGTGTGCAATGAAAGCATTTTTGGTTTGAAATAGCTACGAAATGTAGTACATCTGCAGGACTGCCTGGCTGTAAAATACCACACCTGGCTGGATGATTCATTTGCAGCTTTTGCTGCTTCACCTTTAACAACAAATTCATTGCATGAGGTAGGGGATGGTCACTTCAGAAGAGCTAGTACACTCACTTTCAACACTGCAAAGACAGACCTGGGTATATTTAAGTGCTAAAGATAACATGAACATTTACAGTGCAATGCATCTTGTACATATCGTCACCCAACTATGAATTTCTGAAAATCCTAAATATTAGAAAAATACATATATGGTAAAAGTTCCTGTCATACCTTCATAAGTAAGAAATGTAAAGAAAGGGAAACGCAAGTAGAACACAAAACCCAAATGAGCACTGTGTTACTATATGAGCAAGTCAAATCAATGCAATGATATTATTACCAGAGTGACAATATTACAAACTAATTTTTAAAAAGCCTCTAACAAAAGTTGCAATCTTTTTCCATCACATAAGAGAGACTTCTGGGCTGTGTTTATGTATCATTCGAGTAAACTGGTTGAATTGCAAAGACAGAACTCTGTCCTAGAATAATGAAACAAAAATACTTGTGCTTGGAACTGACATTTATCAATATAAAGTAGCCAATTTTTTTGCCACTGTTTGAAGTAAGGGAAGTAATTAAAGTACACAAATGCATTTCGATATCACAACCCTATTTCCTGTACATGTTAGTAACAAAACGCTTCTCCTGCCCCCTCCACGCAGGCTGTTCATTAACTCTCACAATAAACATCGTACTTCCATATCACACATATGAGAGCACTCCTGAACTGGTGAGTTGAGCAACAGCATTGCTCTGTGCAAAAACAGCCAAGTCCAGTCAGGAAACAGATTAATTTGAAAGCCTTAATTAATGACTGAACATTTATACAGCCAAGATTTATGAGTTACAAGGAAGTAAGTCCAAAACACAACACTCCCTGGTGCATGCAAGCTCTCTTTTTAATGGTAAACAATTAGCCTAGGGTAAGATACTGTCTCAATTTTCAAGTTCACTTTCTTCCTCCAACTTCTAAACATCGATAGAAGACAAATTAATTTAATGCTTTCCCCCTCCTCCCTTTTTCTTGGTCTTCCATAAATATCATTCTTAATTAACGAGAGTTAATGAAGACAAAATAAAGGTATTCTTTTCTCAAAAATAAATAAACCAAATTGTTTCAAAGGTTTTGGATTCGTTTTGGTGGTTTTGCTGTTGTTTTTCAGTTTTTTACCTCACACGTTCGAAAACTATACAAAATAAAAGAAGAAAGGACAGAGTGTTTTTCTGGATAGATAAGCTTCTAGAACTTATTGTCTATATATGCTTGAAGCAAAAGATAAATAAGAAATGGACGGTCTACATATATATGTATAAAAAACTCTCTTAAAAAAAAAATCCTAGGTTTTCTGCTGTGAGTTTACTTGACTGAATTCACAAATACTTTTGCAAATTTAGTAACAGCGACTGTTAGTAATGAAGAATAAGCTTTCAGCTTTTAACATGTGGACTATATTCTGCTTCTGAAGAGAACTGACATCTTATTATGATGAGCGCTTACTGTTTGAATATTAAAACAAGACTGCCAGCTCTTCTTTGGAATTCTTCAGGCCTTAAACTAGAAAAGTCAAAATCAAGGAAAGTTTTGTTCTCTCTTGTTTATACTAAGTCACCAAACACATTTTCTTGCCTGCACATTTTCTTCTGCTAAAAAGGAGTGTGGTTTTTCTTCCCCCAGTTTCTATAACACGTAAATAAGCAAAAATGACCACAGTAGTGGCAAGATCCCGTAAAGCGGTAACACATTTGAGTACAAGTGCCTGAGTACAAGAGCACCAGGGGGATTTGGGGGTTGTGTTGGTTGGCTGGTTGTTTTTTTTGGTTTGTTGGTTTTTTTTTGGTTTTGTTTTGTATTTTGGGTTGGTTTGGGGGGTTTTGGGGGGAAGTTTTTTGTTTGTTTGTTGGGTTTTCTTGCTTGCTCCGGGTGGTGTGGCAATGCTGACCAGCCAGCACAGGCCGCTGGCCCCAAGCCCCTATCATCACCTGTAATAAGAAAAAATCCCCCACAACCTGTCCTCCTGGCTGATTCTGTTGGGTCCTTCCTTCTTGGCTACCCGACAAAAGCCACGTGCCTTGCAAGGGAAAGCGGCTGCTGAAGAAAGATTGAGTGGAAAGAGTTTTCCTGACACAGACTCACAAATACTTGGAAATATCCCGCCACAAATACCCACAGAGTCTAACCTATGAGCTGGGTAATTTCCCCCCACCCCCGCCAATCTTCATCCAGTTTCTCATCAATGGGAGCTCACTGGGAAAAGTTCCAGGAAAATAAACAAAACAAAACAAAAAGACAAAATTGATTTATCCCAGTAAAAAGCACAATAAGACCAAAAATATACAGGACAAAACAGAAGACAGATTGCTGCACTCCGCTCCTTTCCCTCCAATGGTGTGCTTCACTGTGCAATGGTAAGTATAATCGTAATAGGCTAGTTTTATCACAAATTTACTTTGTTTTCTAGGAAATTATTCAAACACCACAAAGCCAATCTCTGTAAGATGCCAATTACTCTGAAATTATAACTAACCCCCTCCCCACCGCCCTAAATAAGAAAATAAACCATCAAACAAACAAAATCCAAAGCAGCTCTTTTCAGCTGGGCAAAATGCTCTTAGTTCTCCTCCCCTGACAATGGGGATGTCAGGCCCAATTAGCGATTGCAGTCATCTTGGGGTTTGCTCTGGTTTCTTCCACTGCAAGTGGTCAACCCAGATCCAATGGCTCGCTTCTATCCATGCAGTGCCATGAACAAATTACAGAGGACTAAGACCTGAGAGGTTTTTTTCTGCCCAACTATCCTTGACGTTTTCAAAGCCAAGAGACAAAAAGCTTGAGCTAAGAACTGGGTGGTAGTCTGAAAAAGTTTAATTAAAAAAGCGAAACAGTCCACGGAATTGCTTCTACCATCGCTAATAATTTGCTGCAGAGTTATTATTGTGCTGTTTCCATCTGCCAATAACCATTTAATCCCTTCGCCAAAGGCAATCTAAAGCTTTATGTATTTTAGGGAAACCGTGAAAGATAACTTGGAAATAACGACTTCCAATTTTTGATACACAAAAATCTGAGCGACAATAGTGCATAAAGCCATCGGCTTTTCAGTGGTGCTAAGAAATGTTACTTGACAGCTTCTACTCCAGGCAATGGTTGGAAAGCTAAGACCAAAGTTTTGTGCAAATACAAATCTCTTAGTATTCAAATACAAACCACAAAAGCCAGCTGTAGATATCTCCCCTTAAAGTGGCTTCTTCAGTGGATTGCAGCTCCCCTTCCTACGAGCAGCCAGTGTTCAGGCACACCGTGAAAACAGAAGTTACATGACAAAAAGGAGTATTTCCCTGTTTGAATATGTAGGTTTTGCTGCAAACACTCAAAAGCTCCCCTGTTCCCACATTCTGCATCGGTGACTATCTTAATTACTAGCAACTTCTCAGACTGTTTCAGTATTACTGCTGGGCAGCTTAATCTCACCAAAAAGCCTCCAACTCCAATGTTATTGCTAAAGTTTGTGCGATAAAAAAAAAAATAGGCAGATATTCCAACTATTCTTTAAAAAAAAAATCGCACTTAGAAAATTAAAATTGCACATATTCAAACCCTCTTTGAAACAAACAGAGCAGAGGGCATTTTCAAATTCAAACAACTGAATGGGATGAGGACAAGTGTGTAAGCTTACAGCTCATATGCATTCTGAGCGATGGGAAATATTAAAGCATATCACAATTAAAACGGTAAGGAAAATAAAAAAACATCCAAGCACTTTATCCCAAAATAAACTCAATATTTACTTTGCACAACTGAAACATTATTTCTATTATACGAACAATCACTTGAAGCAGAAGAGTTGGGGCATGTTCTATACAAATGTAGCTTTAACAGTGACAGCTTTTACATTTGAAATGTAGTACATCTATTGTTCAATATATTCACAATCTAATGGCATACTTCTTGATTTTTATTAGCTCTTATTAGAATTATGTTCCAAATTTTCACAACACAAACAGTTACTTCACTGATGACTGCCAAAGGCAAACATCCTATTTTATATGTACACAAAGATACCAATATATGCTCAAATATTTTAATTCACGCACATGCACCTCTCCAATCTTTGCAGTTCAGTGAAGTGTAAACAGTTAGTGTTGTTATTAAAATACACATTCTTCATTCACAGCACAATACTCAGGTAGATTAATAAGCCTTTATATCTGGGCTCTATTGTTCCTTTGCTGCTCATTAACGTTTCTTCCACCTTGACAGCAATTTAACTGGCACAGTCCCAGAGTTACAAGTAGGTCAGCACAAGGTGTTCCTCTGTACGGTTTCATCTGGTATAAACATCCTACCTGATTTCGCCTTCAGGTAGTACACATTTAAATATGCCTAGTACCAATTAAGATAATAATCAGAAGTATTTTGGATATTATTGTCCAAGTACTACCTTATTTCTGGTGTAAGTGATTCTGTTAAGGACAGAAAGGCAATTGTACTGCAGAAGTGGGGAGCTCTCTGCAGCTCTCCTGGCCAAGCTCAGTGCTACCTCTGTGGGAAACCCCCTTGAAATCCTCAGCGTATCCTAGAGGAAAATGTATATATACACGTAAAGAAAGGTAAATTGAACACCGAGGTTTGAGACTCAGACATTGGACACTATTAAAAGCAGACACTTCAACCAGTCAGACACACACTAATCTCAAGGACATGAAAAACAGCAATGGATATGTAAGAATATTTACTTTTCCCCCCTTCATTATGAAAAAACTTGATATAAATCAATGGTCTCACATCACGGAAAATGAAACAAAAAACTTCAGACAGATCTTTTGTTGACATGCTAAGATATTCAGTATTTACAGCAACTTCTAGATGTTGAGGAAGTTGGTTATAAGAGTCAAGGATCAGGAATTAATTCTCTGTGAAATGCAACGACTTTTGGGTGACTTTCTCTGATTTGTATACCTTGTCTTATACTTTAGGACTAGACTTGAGTCAGACTCAAAGCAACAAGCTCACTTCTAACTGCATACACTGTGACATATCGTAACTTATAACATAAAGCACAAGCACTACAGGTTTAAATCAGAAAAACAGGTCACCATGATGCAGTGCTTAACTTTTTTTCTTTTTAAACATAAAAGCAAATTCTACCGCTCTGATTTGATACGAGCATTTGTATTACTTAAATGAAAAGCAGAATAAACCAGCGTTTTCAATTGCTTCCTGATCACTGAAAATGCAATTTTTACTCCGAACATTGAAGACTTTCATTTGTGATCAATGGTACACTGAAAGCATGTGCTTTAAGCCACTGAAGAATAATCCCTGCTGTCTGATTAAAAAAGGAAAAAAAAAGAAAAAAAGAAATAATTAAATTAAAAGCTGCTAGAAATAACTCACAGGCAAAAAATAAAACTAAAAGAAAACAATAGCAGTAGCCTAAAGAGACATATTTTTTCCTTCAGGAATGAATTCCCATCTGCTTTTAAAGAGCAACATGTTTTTCCATTATTGGGAATGACAGCCAAACCCAGGACAATAAAGCAGCAAAGTCACAGGCGAGAGCAGCGGGCAAGTGAAGCTGCCTGACGGGGCATCAGCCCAGGTCCCTCTTTTAGGAGCCCGCGTTTGGGTGACAGCGCAGGAGCCCCCCCGCCGTGCTGCCGACACTCTCCCTTCTGCCACCCTCTGAACAAGGGGCTCCCGGTACCGCTGCTGGGTGCGAGGAAAAGGGAAAGCGAGGGCCACAGCGTCGGTGGCAGAACACGTGTCTCCCACAGCCCCCGCTGGTTTGGTGAAACTCCAGATGTTTTATAAAAGCTCACGGGAAGCGAGCAGCCCCCTCAGCAGAGGAGCGCTTACCCCGACACCAGCGATGCTCCTAACACAGGTGCTTTATCCAAACAGGCACACAACACGAAATAACCCTGCAAAGGCACAGGGAGGTCAAAAGCAAGTCCGAGTGCTCGTTTACAGAATCTAGGTGGACCGTGCCATTAAAATAGCTAACGAAGACACAGAAAGGAAGACAAAAACATAATGAAATTAGCTCTAAGGTTCCCACACCCTAAGCAATTCAGAATTTAAGGAATCAAAAGGTTCAGCTCTTTGGGCTGTATAGGAAAAGAAAATCTCAGGTTTGAGAAGCAGGATAAATTTTATGCCTTAACACTGTTTGGTGCTTGCTTGGGGTGTTATTCAAATTCCCTCCAGCATTTTCCCCAAGTTCCTCTAAGGATCACTGTTCTTTGAGTTATTTAGGAAGCAGTCCTGACTGTATCCTCCTGAGCTGTTAATGGGCCTGACCTTTTCAGAAACACTAATGTCCCTTCAGTCAGATGCATTAAATCTCCTCTGCTTGATTAAACTATTAGCAAATCATTATCTCACTGAAGGATAAAATGTTCTTTCCCAGATGAGTAAGCCATACATAACTTTCAGTGCAAAAGCTCTCCTGTATGCCATATCTTACATTTTGCATAAATATGCTAATTGTAAACCATACTTTATATACTCGTAGGGTGAATGCATATAGCACTTTATCAGGTCTCAGCTGAGACAAGATGTGATGAAAATCAGCCCACTTAAGGCAACGATTCCCCTCCATCTCTGAAAAATGGGGGAGGGGAACCAGATCCTTTTAAAGTGGCTAAAAAGGGGAGCAGGAAAGGTGGCACAATGCTGCAAACTCTCACGGTTTGGCATCGCCATGCCAAGTGATTACCCAGATGCTTGTGCTGCCCTCCTTCCCAATCTGCCCAAGCACATTCTGCACGTACGAGGCCCTTGTGAGACCAGCAGTAAGCAAAATCCCATGGGAAGTCCTGTGTAGTTAGTTATTTCCTTTCCTGTGATTCATCGCGTTTATCCCGAACACTGACATTCAGAAAACATTCCGAATGCCAGGTATTTCCTCACCTTCCAGCCACCTGTGCCAAACACATCCTCAGCACTGACAAACATGTGTAGGAAGGTGTTGATCCCATATTACCCACCTTGGACGAAGGCTGAGTCTCTTCTCCTCACCCACCCACACAATAATGTTCACTTTTCAATAAGTCATATACATTAATAGATCCTATGCATCATTCCAAGAGAAACTTCAGAGGTTCATCTGAGGCCTTAATCTTGCTGTGTTTCAATTTGACAGTGTCCCTCACTTGGAAAATTATGTTTTTCTGTAATGCCGTATCCCAGTGTGGAGCTAAGCAGAACTCCTTCGGAAGGAAAGGTCATCACACACATCACCTGTTTCTGATAAGACACACGCATTTTTTTGTGCTATCCTAGGAGCTCAAAATCTGAGGGCCCGGTCCCAAGGCATGATGTGTTGAGTACCTTCAACACCTACTGAATTCAGTGGGAATTGAACATGCTCTGCATTTAGCATAACTAAACATAAAAGGAGCAAACATATTTGTATTTCAAAAGGAAAACCACGAGCTTTAGCCAGGACATTATTTGCAACGCCTAATGTTTTTCTCGCCCCATTCCATACAGAATCTTTACCATTTTGTTTTGATAAAAAGCCTGTGTCTCTTTTTAGGCTACTCTACAGGATTGGATCCATTGCTCTTTTTAAAGAAGGGCTTTCCCTTAAGTTTGAAGGATCTTTTCCTTCATGGAAAACTAGATATAAATAGATAATACATCCTGATTTGTCAGATGTCCCATTTTTCCTATATCGAAGCCCTCTCTCACCTTTACTGTAGACGCTCCTTAGTAAAGAGACAAATGTACAAATTTTTCCCAATCTCTTAAAAGACTGTTTGCCCTCCTGTACACCTACGATAAGAACGCATCTTCACTTCTTTTGTAGTTGGTACATTCCTCTACAAGAGTGAGAAGGGGGTTTGGGAAGATTTGGGGTGAGTTTTTATTAAAGTTTATGGTTTAAACATGTCAGTATCTGGTAAACAAGAACATACATGTTTTAGAATACGTATTTTAAGAGTCAAAGGCTTTAGCTGATTCAAGTCAGTGTGCTGCTGCAAAGATACTTTTTGGCAACAAATACAGTCTCATTTGAGCCAGAGCAAACCTTCATTGGCTTGCCTTTTTTTTCCCTTCATTCTCTGTGTTCCCATCGAGAGTTATTGCAAAGTGAGAAAGATATTTTTTACATTAACTATTCTACTTCGACTAAGAACCAGTGAAAGATTTACAGGCTCCCAGGTTCCCGCTCTACTATTATTTCCTGTAAGCATGGAAACTGATAATACTATAGAAACAATGCCAGCCTTCCCTTTCACCATGACCTGCTTTCCACCAATTTAAAAGCAGTCGGTCCCATTAGCTCGCTTTTATAAGCACGCTTGTCTTAAGAATATTACCATCATATCCAGAATATTTAATTTTATTACTTCTAACCAACTTTAAACTCAAAACGGCTCAAAACTTGGTTTAAGTTTCTGCCTAAAACCTCCCTCTCTGCTACTGCCTTCTAAACTGCAACAAAAACATAATCTGACCGGAGCTTATACAATAAAAGAAGGTCCCTCGTTCTACCACGTTTATTTTCCTTTTTATTTATCACCTGCTTTCCAGAACAAAATATTTCTACAGTGGGGAAACACTGTCTTCATCCCTCGCTCGTCCCTTTTTGGAAAGCAAACTCCAAGGATCTGAAGACAGACACACCCCTGCCAGTTAATTTGTAAAGGCAAATGACACAATCTTTTATATCCCCACACAGGTCTAATCAAGATATCGGTCTTTGCATTTATAAGGGCACATGTCCTTCCTCTAGGCCAAGACATGTCCCAGTCACAGCCTTTCTTTTTTTCTGTTTGAGACAATGTAAAATTTAAAAATCACACGACAAGCAATTTCCTATCAGATAGTGCCCACATGATTTTGCTCTTGCTTGCACTAGAAAGTTTATTTTCTGTTACAACAGAGAGAAGCCAGTAATTATGAAAAATCTAATCTAAACTACAAATGAAGAAGGCAGACCACCTGAGTTTGTGGAAGGCCCACTTTCCTAATGCAAGCTGGCCGTAGCAGCATCATGAAAGCAAGCAAATGAGACGCAAAGAAATCACATTGCTTGCACTTTCAAACATTGCTTTTACATGCTTCTGTGGTTGGATCTTTAATTAATTGTACTTTATGGAAAGCACAGTAGGCAATCAAACAGATAAAACTCCTCACCATGAAGTGTAACAGTGAAAACGCTCTGGGAAAAAGCTATGGTCAGACTGAACAATCTCCCAGTGAAGACATCCAAAATATATAAAACCATTTAAAATAATAATCAGTTTTCTAAAAATCGGATTTCCTGCAATATTGCCCAAAATGAAATGTAGAAACACTAGAATTAACCTTATAAAAGTTTCAGTGCAGCGCAATGTTTGCTGTTTTAACCATTTCTATGACTTTCAAGGACTAGAGAGCTCTCCTCCATGATTACCAGCGCTCCTTGCTAACGTCACGGCACATGGAGGGGCCACAGAGGCTGGTGGGGCAGCACAGCACAGCACAGCCTCCTGCCTAACCCTCCAGGCCTCAGCTCCCCGGGTACGGCCTTCGGGAGAAATGTCTTACAAAAATAAAAGCTGGGTGCAAAGACAAGAGCAGCTCTGGCTGCTCCCCATGGTTACCGCAGAGCTGTCCTTGCAGCACAGACCTGCCCTGCACAGGCCTGCGAAAAAGAGGTTGAGGACAGTCCTAGGAAAAGGCAGATGCCTTCAGGACAGGGATGCAGTCAAAGAAGTTGCCTTGGAGGGAGGAGGGAATGATCCTCGGTGTCAACATCAGCTCAGAGGCCAAACCTTGCTATTCGGAAACTTCTAAAACAATTTCTGACTTTCCTGCCTTGCAGATCCCTGAGGAAGAGCCTCCCGCACTGCCGCAGAACAGTACTTCAGAACGGCCTGGAAATCAAGACTGAACTCAAACTCAAATATTTCCAGAAAGCTGAGGCTTTGTTTGACCTATACTATTAGCATAATAAAAGCTAACTGTACAGACACTGCTCCTCTAATGCACTTTCTTTTTTTACATTAAACTTCACTTACATATGAGAGAAGGAGATTGTAATTCACCCTCATAAATTATCTTCCATCTTCTCTCACATGAAACAGTGGGAAGTAATCACCCTATTTTGCTATCTTGATATATCTTTAAAGGTATTCATTAAAAGAAACGTACATCCAGCAGGTGAACAGAGATAACTGGTCATAAGTGATGACAGGCAAAAATGCACAACTATCTGATCTGAAAACAGGCCAAGTTGGAAGCCAGATTCATACTGAACTATCCACTTTACTTGCTGTTTATTCAGCTCATGTCAGGATGATTCAACGCATCTTTACATGCAACTCCCTATTCATACAGCATCTTCTAGTCACAAAACCAAGCATTTTCCACTTCTTTTTCTAAACAAAGGGTATAACAGTGGAATGGGAACTTGCCATTCAACAGCGGAAACTATTTGTGAAGCTGGAGACACTAGGAAGAAAAGGCTTTAAGGAAACTAGCCACTGTGTGTGCCAACTGTCAAGACTTTTTATATGTTCTTCCAAGGAACACTGACTGAGGCTTTTTCTGTATTCAGTCTTTACATCTCAATTATTATAATTCTTTGATTGATGCAAAAGAACAAAATTCATGAGAAATGCCATGTTAGAGAAAGGCAGGCGGTTTTCCCCTGGACTAATCTATAGATGCACTCAATGAACCATTAACTTCTTTCTGGTTCTGTGCAAAACCAGCACCAGGACATTTGCGACTCATTATCAACTAAGCACAGGAATTGGCCGCTAGAGCCTCAGCAGTTCCGGATCCAAAGGAAATCCCCATATGCTTGGAATTTCTGAAATACAAGCATTACAGTTGTTGCCTAGTAAGAAGATGGTTTCCATACACAACAGAGGATATGTTTATATTTATGTTTTTGGAGGCTTGTACCTCAGCCAGAAGCAGATAAATTTTCCCAAGGCAGCAAATGTCGTATCACTGAGATCTGTGTAAAAACATAGTGCTGTTTCACGTCACCGCTCCAAAGCACGGAGCCAGTAGAGCTCCAGCAGTTTCCCAGACCAATATTTAAGCCTGCAATCCTTTCTATTTCTGCCTTTTTTTCATTACGAGATCCCACATTCTGCGGTAAAAAGATGTCCTACTCGAAGCGGCTTCTCTCACTATGCCGCTTTCATTCATTCGCTCGCAGAGCACAGTTTGTCCTGGAAAGCTCTTGCGGGTTTGACTTTGGTGTCCGCTGTGACGCGGGTTCCCGGCACAAGCCTGGAGGGCAGCCTGGGTGCTGCTGCTGCCCGTGGCCACGTCTGACCCCAGCCCTTGGCCCTGGAGCACCCACAGCACTGCCCGCACCAGCCAGAGGCTACTAGTAGGCAACACAGCATTTTACACCACGCCAGCGTTTAAGCGATGGCTAAATGAGCAAAAGTCTTGCCTAGGAACAAATGCAATGACCAGTCAGCTGAGAAGGGCCTTCAGCATTATAGGAATGACACAAATACTCCATAGTCACCCTCTCTTTTGGACCAAGGCAAAAGTTTAGCTTATTTCCCTGCCCTTGCAAACAGCATGTAGGAAGATGGGGGAGCCGAGGCAAGCACATCACATTTTCCGCTCTGCTATGGAAAAAGTAGAAGGTGACTATGTAATTAAAGATGGTGCGATAACGCGTACACTAGGACTGGCTACAGTAAGGTGGAAATTTTAATTCTGGTATTTCATACCTTTTAAGAGCTCGAATTGGCAACCTTAATAGCATTCTTTGAATTTTTGAAGTAATATAATTACTTTCAATTAATCAAAATGAGGAAAGAATGAAATATCCTTTCACGAGACACTGACATGAATAATATTCAGGGAACAGAGTGGTGACCACTAATGTACCAATGCTTATTGTAACTGCCAGGCAGCAGCATCTGACAAAGTTTCTCCTTCTACGTAGGACAGGCAGTAATTGTCTGATGTCCATTGTCAGAAGCTGATTAACTAATAGCAATGAGCTATAAGTGATGCTGTGAGGTCTTGATTACCTGTAATAGGAAAACACCAGCTTCAAAGTGACAGTGACTCCCTTGCAACTCCCCTACGCTGTCTCATAGCTCTGTCTCTCCTCCCTCCACCCGAGCCTCTCAGTCACAATCCCAAATGCAGAAGATCCCTGGGGAGGTGGGGAGGCCCAGGTGAAGTGCCTGGGCAGCCTGAGGGCACTTGCCCCCATCTCCCTCCACTCCTTCTGGCAGCACATCCTCAGTGCAGCCACCCGTGACCGTGACAGGCTCACCCTGGAAGAAGCCCTTTCCCTGGCAACAATCAAGATGGAGATCTTGAAGGTAAAAAGCCACAGACTCTATTCTGCTTTCTGAGCAAAAACACAGGAATCTCTCAAACATGCCCTTTCATAACTCCGTCTAACACTTTGAGAAGACACAAGGGAGGATATCTGGATACTTTAATTCAATTTTAAATATACAATTTTGTGTAGCTGTTACCATTTAGAAAGTTTTACCTCTGCTCCTGAGTACTTCTGTGTGTGCCGAACAAGCTCCTCTAAGCAGACTTCATCGCTGACTGGCATGGACTGAAAATGAAGTTTGAAGATTTCCCCACGAGTGGCTGCATCTGGCAGTGGCACGTAGATAATTCTGTCTATTCGTCCCGGTCTCAGCAAGGCCTGCAATGAAAGCATCACAGAAAAAGTTAAAACACACAGCACATCACATCAAGAAAATAAAAACCACAATTCATTTAAAAACACCACTGCTGCCTAATAACCAACAATTTCAGCAAAAGCAAGAAGCTGCACAAGAACAATCAAGCTATGTACAAGAGGGGTTATTCTCCTATGTTAGAATAAATCAGTCACTGAAAAGACAGTAAGGCTACTCAGCTTGTGAAATACCAGTTTATGGAAAAAAGGCATCATAAAGGAACTATAGTCATTTTCCTAAAATAATAATTTTAGGCTTGTTGCAAGGTGTGCCGGAATGTTAGCACTTGGCAGAAGGACAAATGGCAATGGACGCATCCCAAGTTCAGATCTTCAGTCAAGACAACAAGTAGAGCAAAAAGGTTTTTTTGAAGTGAAGCTTACATTCTGGATTCATGTTGCTTTATTCCAAACACGCTTACAGAAGAGCAGATTACTCTTTCAGGTTTTTATGCAAAATAAGGTAACAATAGACAGAGGCCAGTGATGCTCAGTTTCAAAAAGGAAAAGGAAAAAACATAGGCTTGCAAAAGCACTATGGTTTAAGACACATAGCATCAGCCTTGAAGTGCTGGAAAACCCTCAGTTTTTCCTTCTCCTGTGCTGCGAGACAACTGAAAATTCAACAGATTAACACAGTCACAAGTTGACGCCTCAGCTTTTCAGTTTCATACACATGTATTGGCCCTTGCACTTTGGTTTCTCAGGGTTCCTCCGATAAAATACACTGGGGAGAGGTGGGAAGGTGACAGAGCGAACTCAGGGCAGCGGCAACAGACAAGGTAAGAGGGCACAATGGCCCAAAGTGCAGCATGGAGGGTTCACACTGGACAGGAGGAAAAATCTCTAGCAGAGGAGTGCAGCACCGGGGCAGGTCATCGAGGAGGCTGCGGAAACTCTGTCCCCAGGGCTTTTGCAGCTGGGCCAGATGAAGCCAAGCTCTCCCCACCTGCCGCAGGGCCTCTGGGAGCCCCCTGCAACCAGCCTTTCTGTGACTCTGTGCTTTCTGGATGGGGTCAAAAAGTAAACATCTATACATAAAACAATTATATCCGATACACAGGAGAAGCCCAGATCTTAAATTTATGAGAAGAGAGGAAGTTCATTTTCCTGTATTTCTAAAAATCTCCAGCAAGATTTGTGAAAATGGTCTACAGCAAAAAAAGTAAAAAGCCTCCCAGGCTTTCTTACTTGACATTTGTGGAAAAAAGTGCGCATAGTGAATACACATAAATAGTATTTAAACTATTTTTTAAAAACTGAACCATGTTTATAAGATTCAGCATGTAACCTAAATTGTTTTTATGTTATGGTTCTCCCTTGGGCAGAGTAGTTTGAGTTCCAGATGACTAGAGATACTGCATGGCTGTCCTGGGCTGTCAGCCAATAAGTCTTTTCCCAGCCTGATCATGTCAGTGAAAGTCACGCTGAAAAAATAGTAGGAAAGAGCTTTCCTTCCTGCGCAGCATTGATCAAGTTAACACCCTTCCTAGAGTTTCTTTAAAAAGACTGTTGTGGTGCTTCAGAGTGGAAAAATGTATCCTGAATGTTAAGAGATGTCTTGTTATTTTTAAAACAGAACATGAAAACGCTCAGCAGAAAGTGCACAGCCCTGCAGTGCGTTGCATTGAGCTCTGTAAGGACATAGTGAGGCTGTACTGGGAAGCCTAAAGGTCCATATCCAGCCCAGTACCCTGTCCCTGGCAGTGGCCAACACTGGATCCTTACAAAAGAGAGCAAGAACCAAGCTGCCCACTGATATTTCCTCAGCAGACTGTGCTACTTTACATAGCACTTGTGATATATTCGCCAAAGAACTCAGCCCACTGATGATAACCCGACCAGTGTGTAATTCAGTGTCTAAATCATGTGTGTATCAGGATGTTGCCATTTTTTTGCCAACACACTTGAAAGAGAAATTTGCATGTTTCAAGACGAGGCTTGGAGGGAGAGAAATTATACTGCAATTGTGTTCTGCATGCTTTTAAGGAAATGCCCATAGCTAATTCTATTATTTAGAAGAAACAAGAAATGTTCACATGAGTACAGTGGTATGCCTCTTTTAAATCCAGGCAGGTTTACTCAGAAAGCCCAGATAATTAGAACATTTTCTAGGGCCTGCTTAGCTTCACACTGATGAATGGTCATGGTTGTTGTGCAAGTGGGACAGGAAAAACACTTGATGCCAATCAGCTAGGACCAAACACTCCTTTGTATTGCATTGGCTTTTGGTTCTGAGATAGAGATTTCAAACATGACAGAGCACCCATGCTTGCAAAGCACAACTGCAGATGTAAAAGAGTGAATATATTTTTAATTAGTTACTAAAATCGTATTTCCTCCAGTTTGTCCCAAATGCTTTGGATTTTATATATAGGTATAGTTGGAGGCCAAAGTTTTATACACACTATCATGACTTTTTGCTGCAATCAGGCCTAGGGACCCTGTCCAAGACAGCCATATGTGCTGGGAACTGTACAAAAAAAAAGTACAAGTCGGTCTCTTCAGCGCTTGCTGCTTAAATAGACACTGATGAAAAGGAACAGAGAGAAAATATCTGGTAACCTCACAGGAGAAAAGAGTCAAATTCCCTCCAGCCCCTGGAGAGAAAAGCAGATTGAACTGAGAGCTGGTCTCCATCAGTGCTCCCGACAGTCCAGCTGGACAGGAACTGTGGAGACCCTGGGCACAGCCCAGCTGCTCCTCACTCTGCTGTCACCACCCTTTTCCCTTTGGCAAGCCACCAGCCCCCTCCACTCTGTCCTCCTGAGGAACTAAAAGTGAAGAAGAGGGTGAGGAAGGGGCCTGCCTTGACCTGTCCTGTGTTACTGGAGAGCAAATCCCCAGTGAGGGCTGTGGGTGGGCTGCAGAGCTGCTCTGCTGCCCGCCCGCCTGAAAGCAACCGGAGAGCAACAGCAAGTCCAGGCCATTCTCATCTGCAGGACATCATGTTGCCCTCTCAGGCTGGATGCTGAGGCTTTTGGTCTCTGCATACTTCTCATGGAGATACTTTTCCTTTTTGGAATTAGAACTGAGCTGCATGTAGAGGTTTGCAATAAGGGAATAAGATAGCCTTCTTGATGCTTTTACTCGCTGAAGTTTCTTCTGGAGGACAGCGAGCTCTTTCTGGGTTGCTTCAAGAAGCCTACTGTGGCATTTGGTGTGGACATCTGCAACAACAGTGTCAGCTTTAAGATCGAGGCCCAGGTCATGCTTGCTCCTGCTGCTGGCAGCAGTGCTGAGTTTGATGGATGCTGGCACCACCTTTTTCCTCAACATCGTTTCTAGAACTAGAAGCTATTTCTCTTCTCAGTGGGATGTTGCGTGATGCAGGCTTCCCCACGGGAAGGGTTTTGCAAGTGGTTGCCCCAAGCATGCGATGACTTTCACAGGCCACTCCAGAAGACAGAGCTTCCATCTTGCAATTTGCTCTTTGGAAACCATGTAGAGAGCAATAAGGACACCCAGGTCACCTCCAGACCCGCCCCACTGCCCCCAGGGCACAGTGGGCACGGTGGCTGGTGGGACCTGGCACTGACTCACACGTGAGGCAGGAGGTGAAGCTGCCTGGGATTGACCTTGGCTGCCAAACGGGAGAAGTTGGGCAGGAGAAGGCGAGGAAGTGGCCAGGAGAAGGTGAGGAAGTGGCCAGGAGAAGGCAAGGAAGTGGCCAGGAGAAGGCGAGGAAGTGGCCAGGAGAAGGCGAGGAAGTGGGCAGGAGAAGGCAGCAGCGGCCGGAGGAGCGAGGCTGAGCACAAGGAGAGGCAGGAGGAGGAGGGTGAAGAGTTGAAGCGGAGCTGCAGGTTCGGGCAGATACGCGCTGCCGGGAGAGCAAAATTAACCGCTGGCGGCTGGGAGATGCAGAACTGATTTGAGGCTAGGAGCACACAGAAGGTGGGAAGTTGATGGGGCCAAAATTAATTGATGTGTGCGCAGAGCTACATAATTCATTGATGTCGAGATGTGAGAGTTGCATAATTTATGTAGGCCAGGAAGGGCACAAAATTAAGTAATTGGGGTTTTGGTAGAAACCAGAATACTTCATACCATTAAGCAATTCTTCTGTGAGTTTATGTAATTTTTTTGTTGCTACCATAACATTTATGAAAGGGGTCTGAGTGTACATACACTGAAAGGTTACAGTGGTACACAGGTACAATATTATTCATGGGGGCACCAGGAAAGTGAGATAATTGTCATGTAATAAATAATATCATCAATAGCAAAACCACATTTTAATGAAGAAGAAACTACTCCCCTTTCAAAGAGAAAAGCTTAAATTCTTTAGTAATTAAAATAGAGTGTTACTTCAAAATGTATCATTGGAAAAGATACCTGGTTCAAAAATGTGTATTTTGTGAGCAATTATGAAGATGATTATTTCAGCAAAGAAAACTTAAATATGTAAAGCCAGGAAAATATTTGTGGTTCCTCTTCAGCATGGACTAGAATTAACCTTAGGGATTTGCTAACTTTTATCATCCTCTTTCAGTTTTCTTTAAAGCATTCATTTTTAGTCAGCTTTTTCAAAGGGTACTTGGCCATTTCAAGAACTACTTTGTCAAACAATGCAGAATTCTAACACTGATGGAGGCATATAGAGCTGACAAGCTTTCTGTGGGACAAAAAGAATAGCTTTCCTACTGACATACCTCTACAGACACGTCTAACTCGCCAAATAATTCTTAATCAGATCTTAAAACAAAACATCATCCATAATGGTGGAAGAGGGTAAGCTGACAATAGAAAATATAATTCCAGAAATGTGGCAAACTTAGACAAAACTTTCATCAGCAAAACATAACTTGCATAGCAAAACATATGCTGTGCAGTAAACTGCATATTGAGGTAACAGAGAGAGCAAGTAGGTTCAGCAGGTAACAAAGTTCATCTGGAGAATCAACGTTACTGCATGTTCTCTGCTGCAATCAATCTCCACAAGTAGGAACAGATTTTTATACTAAATTTAAGACATTTCCTTTCAAGTAAATACATTTATTTTAATACAGAACCTAAAAAAGGCAACTAAAAGTTTAATCTCACCTTTGGAGTCTATTGGGATTAGACCACAGATAAAAATGAGAGGACTAGAGATAACAAAACAACTTGTTGTCTTTGTAACTAAATCCTTTCAACTTAAATTAACAATTGCTATTTAAGAACCCTGGTTGTGGTCCCTACTTACACGGAGTCTCAAATATGAGAGGTACTCAATATCTTGTAATCTAATTTGGTAATGCAATATTTTTTACTTTTCTCATTACAGTACTTGAACATACATAAAGCATTTTAAAGTCAGTCACATTTTTCCTGCGGTCTGCGCAAGCACTGTTTGTGAGATCCTTTCAGTGTTTTTGCCCACATGTCAGTACAGATGTGTTGCAAACATGGAAAATATTAAGGCAAAAGGTAGGCTGGGGAAGTGAATTTGTTAACAATGATGAAAGGGCCTTCTTGTGCCATCATATTTCTCTGTTGCAGGAGCAAAGTCAGCTCCCATAAAGGTGCTTCTCATGTGCTTTTTGAGGCTCAACTCGGTGCCTGACATTTTCATCCTCCCCCTGTGCCAGAGCAGGTTCATGCTCCCAATGCAGCAGCCAGGGAAGCACTTGGCATTTTAGCGTCTTCAAAAGTTTCAAGTCCGGGAAGCTCATCCATCCTGTTTGCTAGACAGGCTACTGGAGGTTTGTTGCAATCATGGCTTAATTACTGAAGATGAAAGGTGCTGAGGGGAAAAGGCACATTAGAGTGTCACTCTTAAGCACTTAAACAGTCCAGTGGAGAGCTAAATTTTATTGCTCCACAAGGTGTTTATCCCCTTCCATCTGGCATGAGCTGCTTCAGGAGGGAACCTCGAACTCCTGTGTTTCAGGTGACACACTTATTTGCTGTGTCACAAGGCTGGAGTCGTGTAACTACAGGTTCTTGAGTCAAGCGATACTGCCTTTTTCTTGCCAAGAGCCCCTTTCCCCACACTCTTCCTGCTCCCCACCTTCTTCCTTCTGTGCCAACGTCTGTCACCACCGTCAGCACATGCCAACATCTCAAACCAGTTCCCCTCTTTGATGACTTGTTGGCTGGCCACCACCCTTGTACTTCTCCCAAGATTTGTGCAGATTACTCTCTGCTCTCGTTACACAACATCTACGATTCCTCTCAGGGTGGAGCAGTTTGCTCCTTTAAGCTGCAGTATACCCACTACTTCAAAATCTGCATTTGCAAACAGAATTCCATTAGATATAATTGGAAACTAGCTCCTACAAAATGCCGCAGTCTCCTATTATCGGTCCCTATGCAAAGGCCTCACTTTCCACAGAGATTTCTAAAAATCAGGCTGTACAACCCTTCCGTCATGTCAGTCTTGCTCAAGACCTGGAGCATTGTGCAAGTTGACAAGAAAAGACATGATATGTTTGACAGCAGGTGTTCAGGAAGAATGTGCGCTATCAAGTGGCAGTAAGCACAGTGTGAACGTTTTACTCAGGGATTAACCAGAAGTTCTAATTAAAGGCAGAGAACAAACATGTGGTTTGATACGCCGACAAACAGTAAACCAGCTTGAACAGGGAAACAGTTTATATCATCCAAATCCAAACAAAGATGAAGCGATACAGAGAGTTAACCATCTGAAAAATAAGAGGGCAACCTGTCCTTTGCTGCAAAGCGAACTCCCCTGCTTGTGTAGGATTTTACTACTCATTTGCTTAACCTCCAAGGCTACTACTATAAGTTAATCATTTTACTTCACCCACTGATTTTTACCCCTTTCCAGTTTGTCTCATCAACAGAGGGAATCTTTTCTGTGTAATTCAATGTATCTGCTGGAATTGCTCACTTTGCTGGTTACCAACAGGAACTAACACATTCAGCTATCACTACAGATAGTCCCTTAATCATTACAGCAAAACAAAGTTTACCCCGCAGTTCCCGTAAGCAGAAAATAATGAATTCATCTTTTCTTATAAGATGAAACCTGGGAAAACAACTGCCTCGAATCAATGGAAACCACTGGTGTTGCTTGTTTTGAATGACATACCCTGCTTCTGCGTGTTTCAGAGCAAATCAGTCATTTCCACTAATGGTGGAGATTTTAAACAGATAGGAGCGTTGCTTAAATAGCTAAGTTACAAACAGGCAGTTTGTAAAAGTGCTTGAAAGAAAGCAAAAAATATCCAGAGTTGATGTGAAAGCACATCAAGCCTTCAGGCAGCCAAAACATTCAGAGCTGATTTTGACTGTGAGTTCTCTTCTTTCCCTGCTGTCTGGCACAGATGAGGTCCCATAGAGGGCTGGGTCTTTAACCACCACCACCACCACAGCACTGCCACCATGCAGAGCCCACCCCAGAGCCAGCGCATTCAGCCCAGTGGCAGCCTGGCATCCGCACCGCAGCCCGGCATCCGCACCGCAGCCCGGCATCCGCACCGCAGCCCCGCATCCGCACCGCAGCCCGGCATTTGTACCGCAGCCGAGCATCTGCACCACAGCCTGGCATCCGCACCGCAGCCTGGCATCCACACCGCAGTCTGGTATCCACACCACAGCCTGGCATTTGCACCGCAGCCCAGCATCTGCACCGCAGCCCGGCATTTGAACCACAGCCCAGCATTTGCACCGCAGCCTGGCATCCGCACCGCAGCCCTCGCCTCCCTGCCAAGCCATGGGGTTTCAGGCTGCTCAGGCTGGAAGTAGCCGTGCCTCTGCCTTTGGGGATATGGCACCGAGCATGTAGCACCAGGGATTATTCAGCTGCCTTATCTTGCCTCTGTAGCTCAGGGAAGAGGCTCCTGTGCCCTCCTGCCTCCTCCTTAACTTACCTCCCACGGTCCCTCCTGCACCGTGGGCAGCTGAGGTCAGGTGTGGAGAAAGGCAGCAGAGAAGAGGGATGGCTGGTAGGGTTACAGCCTCTCCACCATCTAAAGAAACTGCTTGTGAACAGAGAAGCAGGAAAGCTCTGCAAAAAGCCAGGCTTATATTTCCAAACCTGCACAAAGCTGGACGCAACAAAATATTCTCATCTTTTTAATCAGTAACATCAGCGTCCCAACCGCTGTACATCACAGTCCTGCCACTGACAGAGCTTGATTAATATAGCTAATTCAAAGAGAATCACAGAGAAAGAAGACTTGAGGAGACTTGTTTCGTTGCAGCAGTGAGACCATGTAAACACAACTGTGAGGAACAATGTACTCCTTGGCCCATGCAGATAATACCAGAACATGTTTTTATGTGGTTTTGTTCAGATAGGATTAAAATATCTCAAGAAACTGAGTTTCAATCACTTCTCTTGGCAGAAACATCTGCAGTCAGATATTCTGCAGCTGCAGAACCAGTATCTCCATGCTTTTTTTTCCCCTGATAATTCAAACAGTTAAATTGGCCAGTTGGCACAAATTACTACGGTGCTCATTGGGAGCCAAGCTTTGCCCAGGCCTCCATCTATAAAAGTCTAAACCTGTCAGTAACACAGCACATTTTCAATGCCGTAAAAGCAGCGCAAATCCAAGCAACTCTACTGATATGATTCCAGATACTCCAGTTTGGCACCGGAGAAACTCAGCTCCGACTCAAGCCTCTTACATGTATTGAAAGACATGGAGGCACCCACAGGGAGCCAAGCTCTCCTCCCCTCTGCTTTGTGAATACAGTCTCAGAAAAACTCAAAGCAATTTAGCAGATTCTCCACAATCTGCCTCTAATTTCAGGACACTCAAACACCCATTTTCAAGCCACAGACTCTTTGTAAAAAACAGTGCCTGACCATTCCTCCTCTCCTCGCTGGGCTGCAGCTGTGTCCTTCTCTCCCTGCGCCCGTGCCAAGCGGCACAGCCCCGGCGCAGGGCCACGGCGGCACCTTCCTTGGCAAGGGGCGCTGCAGGCACGAGAGCTTGTTCTTGCCCCATCTCCAACCTGAGCAGCCTTACTGCAGTGGCCTGCGGGCAGAGGATGTCCTGATATCTGGCTGTTTTCCTGCAATTTTAGTGAGGAGCCGGGAGCTTCCTCCTTGCTGCGTTGCACAGAAAGGGTTTGTTGTGGATGAGGCACTGAACTCACCCTCTTCTTTCCTAAATCTTATGCAGGTCTTCCTCCCCCATTTCTGATAAAATGATTTTTAGTAAAATTAAAATAAACTGAAGAAAAAAAAAATCTATCATCAGCTAATAAACAATGTAACACACCCTCTTCAGTGTATATCTAAGAGGTGCAAAACCTCAGGAATGTCAGTTCTTTTTTTCCCTCTTTTTTGGGGGTGGGGGTTTAATAAAAGAACCCCTTTAGAAAAGATAACAATTACATGTAATAGAACCTGGAACCAGACTCTTTTGGCAATTAATCACCCAGGAGCCGTTGCAATCCTGCAGGCTGTTTCTGACAGATTCTGAGAGCTTTACAGGAATCACTGGGATCAGATGTGCCTGGGCTGGCTTCTGACAGGGACTGATCATGTACAAAGTGGATTGTTGGTTGGGGGGGGGGAGGTTTAGTGTTTATATTCATACACACACACATATATACACACGCCGATGTGTGCAGCCATATACACAATTATAAAGGAGTCTTTCTTTACATACATGAAACAACTGCAGAGCTCATTTATTAGCCCAGAGGCAAAAAAAAAGACAAAAAAAGAAGGAAAAAAGCAAAAAAAAAAAAAAGCAAAAAAAAAAAGCCTTTTCTTCCTCTCAGCAAAGTAGAGCTATCCATCACTTAACAGAGATACTTCCTGTTTTCAAGCAGTTGGGAAGGCATGACTTCCAATCCAAATACTTGGTTTGGCAACCTACTCCTGTGTTGACAGATGCTTTTATAACCACTTCATTCCACCTGAAGTTTCAGTATAAAAGGAGGTGGTTTTTGTTGTGTTTTGTTTTGTTTTGTTTTTTTTCTAAGGGAGGAGAGAGGAAAGCAGAAAGGAGAGGAAAGAGAAGGAAGAGGAAGGAAAATACCACAATTATAACAGCTGGATGACAGAGGTTAGCATAGCTCTGACAGATGTTACCGTATAACCTCAAAATGACATGTTAGAGGAAAAAAAATACCACCAAACCTGTTCCTTGTAGGAAAGAGAATTTTGAACTCCTGCCAAGACATTACAGTTCTCTTCAGAAGCTTTCGAAAGCTGTAACAATGATCTGCCACATAATACAATATTTTCCATACATAAGCTATGCTTTTCTAGTACCATTGCTCTGACTGATTAAATTACCAGCACGGGATGAGAGTCTTTTCAAAGAGACACCTTAGCCTCAAAAGCCAAAAATCCACAGCAGGTCAGCTTGATCAGGACCTGCCTTGTAGCAGCTTTTCATCTCCTACATTCTGTTTTCATAGGATTCATTAACAGGACATGCTCTAAACACTTCTTGAAACTGAATACTTCAGTGTATGACAAACAGCAGTAAAAATGCGCTGCACACAAGAAGATGTATTTGGAAAGCTGTATGATCCATTTTATACAACCTTTTGTCATATCAGTTTCTGTTTTGCTTACACCTGGTTATTTCAGTGACTACCCTACCACAAAAATCTTGATGAATTTACCTGGCTTGTGATCAAACTTTACAGACATGTCTAATAAACTACAGATAAATATAGTGTAAAAGAAAGGTTCACAGAAGAAAACAGGTACTTGAAACAAGCTGTTTGTGAATAAAGATCATCAGAGAGGTAGGCAACATCAATGAAACAATTTAGAAACAGCTTCAAAAGGAAATCAATGACTTTCCATTGTCACAGCTAATGCTGTGGCAGAAAAAAAAAAGCACTTCTGGTTTTCATTATTTGAAAGATATTATTTTACTACCGTGGCTCTGGAAGACCATTTAGAGAAATAAAGTAGATACTGGTTACAATTACTGTAAGCTAAAGGAAAAGTCATTCAATTTGTACAGAGAATAAAGTCACAATAATAGAAACATCACTCATTTGTACTTAAAATCGGAAACCAGGGTGATCTTGTCTTTTTAAAATCTGTCTTGAGGCTTATGTTTTATTCCAAAGAGACAGGGGGTGAAACAAACAAATCCTGGTTGTAACCCCTTCTCTTTGGGAGGTATAGCCCTCCTGCCCCTTTGTAACCAACACATACTGGGTACCATCCACTTGCATAGTGCCATTTGAGACCCCGCAAGGTATCCTAGATACCTCCTTGAGGCTGGCACGTCCTACCAATGAGGCTTTCTGCCTGCCAAGGGCACGGCTGGTGGCCATGCAGGAGCCTGCTGTGCAGAGCAAATAGTTCAGGTCACCAAATCCCAACCATGCTTTTGGTATGAGTACAACCAGAAGACGCGCTGTAGGGTTTTAAACTCAGTCCAGATGTCTGAAAACCAATGAAGCCCTCTTCTCCTCTTAAAAAATGCACTTAATCAAATTTTGGTTATAAATTGAGGAGAAAAAAACCCAAACAGATAAATACATGCAGTAGGAAAGAAGCCTCTTACCAGCACCTGCAAAGTGGCGCGCGTGCAGCAAAGCACCACTTGATGTAGAACATCCAGCAGCAGACAGGCAACACGAGCCTTTTAACATGGCCACACAGCTAAAGAGCCTTCCTGGGACCAGACTAGGACATCAGGGAAGAAGAATCTTTGGGAACAGGCAGATGTGGTCACCGAGCCTGCCACCAGCATAACAGCATAGGTGATGCAGTTCCAGAGATTGAGAAAGTGAGGATAATACGGAAAAACTGCATCCTTGACTATAAAATCCCAGATTGCTACATGCCAGGATATTACTGTAGTCAAGACACAACCTAATTAAAAACAGTGGTGCACTGGCTGGGTCAGAAGCCAAGATACTCTGCTTGAAGAGTAGGCCCTGGCAGACATGCCTTCTTTTATTATTGCAAGCAGACAATCACTGACTTCCTCCACCCGGATGCAGGAAGACAACCTGGTGGTTTTCTCCCTCATACCGGCAGAAACCACTTTGTATGTTGATCTTAGAAACTTGTGGGTGGTGCTGAGTTTACATAAATTACAGTGCTTACTGCAGTTGCCAGTTGCAAGTGACAGACAGAACTTGGAGTCTGGGATTGAAATATGTACTTTCCAGTAATTAGGCCTGGAACAGTGCTGATCAAAGTCCTGCAATCATTTTACAGGTCTGCCAAGTATTTGTAGCCCCTAACAGACATGAAATATTAGATAGAAAGCTTCGGTGCCACTCCACTCAAATTCTTTGCCTGCACTGCCAAGAGTTCCTTCAAACAGATGCAAGACTCTGCTGAGCCATCTGATTTTCTCCTTCACTGTCCCCAACTTTGTGAAGTCACCCATAATGTTTCCATCTCTGAGCACTTTCCAATGGAGGAAGTATTTTGGTCAGCCCCTTTTACATGTTCTACAGTCAGCCTGAAGGCATTCCTGCCATGGCAGACAGTCTGGCATCAGATCTGGCCTCATTCTTAGCATATATCCTAGATATTTCCATCTTCATTTCTGGATAATTTAGGAGATTAAGTCTTGTTCAACTCCCTGATGAATCTCAGTATTTGTTATAAATTCATTCCATTTAATACCTACTATTTCCCTGAGGCATTTACTTTCAAAAGCTTTTAGATGTCTGTCTGTACCTTTGGTGGATTTCCAGCTTTCACATCCAACTGTTAAGGTGGAAACAAAATTCTAGTGAAGACTCACAGATTGATTTTAGATTGTGGTTTATCAACACCTAAACCTTCTTTATGCTGGTAAATGCAGCTGCTGTCTCGCTGATATATTACATTATTTCTTTCTGGACATCCTGTTCATTCACATCTTACTGCCGTGCAGCGTGAAGATGCCCGTTCTGCACAGAGCTTGTTTTTGTATCACATTATTGAAGTCAAAAATTACTGTGGTTCTCATTATGTCTATTTGGTTTCTAACTATCTTTTTTTTTTTTTCCTTCCCTCTTTCTTTTGTGCATGCGTTGTCTGTTGGATCTAGTTCACCTAGAGAAGAACTTGGCTGTGGTTTCCATTCAGTAACATAATGTATGTTCCACCTGAGTCAACCTTTTCTCTCCCACTCTTTCCCACTTAAACGAACACTGGCTCCAAAATAGCAGAGGGGAAAGACTGCACCTCTACTTCATAGCCTTGTCTGCATAAAGGAGTATTCACCTGTCAATGTGCACTTCAGTCAAATAAGCTGCACCTTGATCTAAAGCCTTGATGAGGCAATTACTTTTCTTAACATATGCTGTCATTTCAAGATGTTACAGACTCAATCCTGATGGACACAGTCCAATATTATCTTTAAATCTATGAGTATAATCTAGGTTATAAAACATTGGGGGAGGTGTTTCAAGTGAGCGTTTTGTTGAGTTACGGTGGGGATTAAATCTGATCAGCACATCATCTTCTGTTCTACTGAACTTCAACTGATCCAGCTATTTATTCTGCCTGAAACAACACAGGAGAAGACTTTTCTATCAATGGAAAAACCTCAGTGTCACACTAATTATTACGCTAGTTAAGGTGATCTTTAATTTATCCTCCTATTTTTTTTCCCTGCTTTATTTTTTCACCCCAAATTACACTTTTTCTACTGATGTCATATATTAAAAATTCAGTTACTTTTCCCAATGTCTTTTTTCATTTTCCGGGGCAGTATTCATTTACAGCTTTCCCTGTTTTTTGCTTTTGTATCAATTTCTTCCCTTTATGCTGTGAACTTGATGATATATACTTAAAAATTACGTATTTCCTAAGATTGATAGATTATTACACTACTCAGCTGTTTAGTATTATCATTGCTTATTTTCTTCCCTTTTTGTTATAATTTTTTTTTTTTTTCCATAGTAGGAAGTGTGTAAACGTGCTAGTATAGCATTTTCTTATCACCCCTTTAATCTTTGTTTATGCTTCTTTGATAAGGTCAGCAGTTCATCTCTTTCTCTTTTTATACCACATTTACTTGTGGTGTGATTTATAGAGATTCTGTGTGTCTCCCCCCCAACAAGGGTATGTTTGAACAGTTAATTTGCATAATTTTCACAACTTTTACATATATAAACTGACCAGGATTTTTTAAACCTTGAATGTCTGGGAAGCTGCATTTACTTTACCAGTTATAAAGCTGTCAGGCGGAAAGGACCAAAACAAGCCACGTTTTGTTCCTGACATAAATTTGTTCTTCAGACAGGCTTTCTTTTTAAGTGTTATGGGACTTTCCCTCTTCTTCAGCTTACGGGTGTCCAAATAGGCGTGATAGGTGTGAGCTTTCCAGCTAAACAAACCTGCTCTCCTTGTGGAATGCAAGTTTTGGAAACCTTCAGTAATTTCAAAACATAAATACTTAAGTTATTGCCATACCCAAACTGTACATTTTCTTAGCTAATACACTGAGAAGCCTTTTCAGTCCTGTCCTGTTGCCAGTGTCACACGAGCCCACTCCTCAGCACGGGGGAACTGTAACTTACTAGCCAAGCAGAAAAACAACTTGATCGCTCCATCATTTAAAAGCAGTGTTGTGTTTTTCCTACCAAACTGGTGAGTTATTGCTCATTTGAAAACTGGAAACAGGAAATATCATCAGTGTTCATGGCTAAGGTCTTCCCAGCATTTTGCGGTGTTTGATCCTGAAAGCTTATTAGGTGACTTGTTTGGGAGTCACTTTGAACTACTAGATTTATCTCGGGCTCTAATCACTGATTAGAAGTAGATTTGAACTGTAGTACATTTAACATAACCATTTGATTAGTCCATCTGTCTTTTTCTAGTAATACTCTCTAGGTGTCATGTAGGCATGCAACGTATCATTTAAGACAGACAATAGCACAGTTCAGGACACAGTTTAGGAATAACATGCTCTGAGCTTGATGTTGCCCAAGGGCAATGTGACTTGTAAGGAGACACCTATCTCTATTTTCAATTGATCTGGAAGCATCTGCAAATTGGAGGAACTGTATCGAGACATTTTAAATTCAGATTACTCTAACTCACTTCACAGGGACATCACTACTCAAAGCTGCCCTCTAATGAAGAGAAAATACGAACAGCTGCCCTCTTAATATGGACGACTCTTGAGCTCTAGAGTTAGGATTCAGCACAGGAAGCAAAGGAAAGAAACCCCTTCACATCAGTAGCTACATTTCTAATACTGTGAGCTTCAGAATGACTCAAATTTCCTCACACATATTCCTTAGCGTTTTTTGTACTCGTATTCATTCTTCAAGCTTCTGAATCTGTAAAGCCATGCTTTGGCTGAAGGCCAGAATATGCAGGATCAAACAGAGACTTGCATTTAGTCAGGCTTCTTTGATGGAAAGAATCAGAGTTTCAGATTCTTTTTGGGGATGCAAAGATATAATCTTTTGGTACCAATAGCATATACACACAGAAATTAGTCTATGGGAAGTCTATGTTGGGAAATTCAGCTCCCCTCATGATGAGCTCCCAAATCAGAGCAATCACAGTAGCTGGGAGAATTGCCTGGATGTTCTCTAAAGCCTTGCACATATCCCCAAAACCCAGATCCGACACACACCAAATCCCAGTGAAGAACTGTCACAGTCACAGGCTCAGCATTTGCAAGGATACACTGGGTAAACACCACAATAAAGCGCACGTACCCTCAAAACAAATTGCCTCCATTGACTTAAGCGGACAACAGTGGACATAAACAGAAGATAAAATTCTTTCTTGGCTGCTATCACTTAACAAAGTGACCCCATTTTGCTTTTTTTTTCACACGACAGATACCATCAGAAGTGAGTCATGTCAGTCTAAATTTGGCTTCTGACAGACCATGTCATAGTCATAAGATGCCATTCACCCATGAGGAACTCCTTTTAATGGCGATGGGACCTTGGTGTACAGTAGTGAGGACATGCACAAAACATTTAGCATCCTGAGGGCACTTGGGGATGGGGACCCAGAGAGACAAAGAAGAAAGTTGGGAGAAAAGGCAACTCTAACAGTATTTCTAAAAATTAAGGCCAAGGCCACAATACCTGAATTTGTGAGCCTGACAGAAGTAGGATTCCCAGAGAGAAACAAGGTCATAACTGGAAAACAGCAAAATACCATCCTGGGAGGCCTCCATCCTCTTGAAACAGGCTTGATACATGAAGATGGATCAGCTTAATATGAAACTGCTGAAATCTATTTGTAAGATATTTGACTCAAATGAAGGAAAGGGTTTCTTTTCTTCTTTCAAAGGACTGGACCTTCCTTCCAAATTTTGAAAAGCCTGGCACTGCTGGAACTTGGGCTACTTAGGACGCCATTTTACTGTAGACTTGGACTCAGCAAAACACATTTGGCCATGGAGCACCTTTCTACAATGGAAAGTGGAAGCTCCGTTTCTTGTAGCTTTACAACTGAACAACATATGAAGAAGATTTCTGGAGAGAAAGTCCCTATATATGCACAACACATTATGACCTTTCCCAGCAGTTAATCTTTTAATATAAGTTACCTGTACTTCTACAATTTTTTCAATGGAGAAAACAGGAAACACTTTGCTTTTCAACAGGAATTACCAAAGAGATTTCTTTGTGCTGTAATTTCTGTCACAAAGGGTGCTGACAATGACTCAAGACCCATTTTTTTAAACATAAAAATGAAGAGAATTAAAATGTAAGCTGAAATAAATTGTTCCTCAGACAGAGTTGGGGATTATACCTGTCAGATTTTGAAGCTACTATGACTTCTCATCTGCTCCAGGTAAGTTAACATTCAGTTGTTGACGCATGATTCAAATCTCCCTTTGCAAACACACTGGGCTTAGCATCTCTTTGTCGAAGGCTGATGTTTTAAAAAGAAAACTTGCATAACAGAGAACACGGTTTCAAAACTCAGAAACCCGCCATTCTGAAACTGTAACTACAAAACTGCCAGCATTCAAAAGTAAGCGAACCAAAGAAATGCCGCGCTGCAATGATCTACACAGACGGGCACTCGTGTCTGCACCGGAGAACTCCCTCAGCAGCTGAGTCTCCAACAACAGCAGCACTTAAAATCTCCGCAGACTTTATACTCATTTCTGGTACACCTGTGTATAGACCAACATGAGTGTTTCATAATGCACAGGGTTTCAGGATTCCTGGAAGATTTATTAACCGACGTGACAGCCTGAGAGCACAAACATCTACACACAATAACTGGTGTGTGGAGGAAATGAATCTCTAAGCTAACACTGCTTTTCCATCCCACCCTGCACATCGGAAATGCTTCCAGAAAAATCCTCAAAGTCCTTGCACACAGTACAGAGCCTGCTCCTGTCACACAGTACTTCCTATTTTATTTCCTTACGCCAATATAGTCAGCCGTAAGACAGACAAAAGCCCTCTCAGCTACAGCTGTACATAATTGCAGGGCTCTGCTGGGTGAGCAATCCCGGTCCTGGCCCTCCGCCTGCGACTTGTGTTACGCAAACAGAAGAAAACATTTATCTGCAGAAGTCCAGGGAGCTCTCTGAAGTGTCCTCTCAAACGCCAGGCTTCACCTGTTCATAAATTGCTTAGATTTCACCACAAGGCATCCATTTAAAAGGCCGAGTTAGAAAGCACGGCCTTGCCAGAGGCGCTGTGGGCAGCCATGCACTCCCACACACCCCGTTCATCTGCAGCTCTGAAACGCCATTGCCCTCCTCCTGCCCAAGAACATATCTTTTCAGTTTCATATCCATAAATCTCCTCCAGCAGGTTGAATGGAAACAAGGCCCATCCTTGCCTGAGCCAATGCCACAAAAAAAAGTGGCCAGAGGAACGATGAAGGGTACATCCCTCCCAAGCCTCTGGAAGCCACAAAAGGTGATCTAATACAAAAGCCTGCACCTGGGAAAGCAGTTAAGAGGTACCATGCTCCAAATGCAACGCAGTTGCTTGGGCCCTTCCGTTTTATTTCCTAACAATAAATTCCAAGCAGTGGGAAGGGTAGTAAAATAATTATGATACTCTGCACCACACTAGGATATCACAGAACTTCCCCAAAAGCAATTCTGCTCTTTCAGAGTACGTAATACTAAGAAGATGGCCTTCTTCCTTCAGTGCCTAGTTCAGTCATCAGATGATGTAGGGCTCTGACCACAAAACTATATTGAACTTATCAAAATGAAGCACTTTTTCTCACTTGCTTTTTAATTATGACTCAATAAACACAGAGTAAAATAAAAAATATTTTAAATTTCTATTCACTGGTATGTATTAAATGGATGCTAAGTTAATGATAATACAGCTGATGTTACTATTTATATTGCTGAAATGAAACTTGACACATTGGAAGTTATACCAGAAACAATTCCTTTAACTTCCTACTTGTATTTTCTTTTAAATTAAAACAGACTATGGGACTATTTTTTCAATTATATATTTCCTGCTGTTTTTTCTTTAGGTTTTCATTCTCATGAATCCCAGTGAAGCAGCTGTAAGAGGTAACAATTACAGCAAAAATGTTTAATTACCCAACTGGCTTTTAAACAGTACCTGTGGGCACATCCAGTCCTCACATAAAGTTACTTAAAAGTAAACCCACAGGAATTACTGTTAAATAATGGTATGATTATCAAAGAAAATTATTCTCTGTGAGTCATCTTACATTAATTACAATATATTATTTGGAAGGTAAGGTGGAGGCAGTTTATTCTGCAGAGCTCCTAGGCGAGTTTAACAAGCGGTCCCATTAGGAACCACTGGCAGGAGCTGGGCTGACACCAGCACGGGACGCGGCTCTCGCACCGACTCGCTGCCAGCGCCAAATCCGTCCCGCTTACACCCCAGCCTACACCAGACTTGGCAGGAATGGACTGAAGCAATAAAGCTAATGAAAAATCAGTTACGGGAGGCTACAAACACCTCAAAACTATTTGGAGAAAAACACAAAATTGAAAAACTGACCAGACTTCCAAATCCCACTTTTTGAATGCCCTTAAAATACCCACTTTATAAAAATCTCTCCAAACAATATTTTGAGAGAGTATACTCTCAAAATCTGAAAATTAAGTCAGAAAAAAACTATTTAAGTACCATTTATAACAGATGGGAGAATCTCATTTAGGCAACATTTATAAATGTATAAAGAGGAAAGTAGCTGTTAATCTCTATGATTTTGACTCTTCCAGTAGGAAACTAGATCATGCACATGTTTTTTTGGTAACAAAAACCTCTTCTTCTATAGCAGCCCCATTTTTAAAAGAGATTAAAGAATACACACAGCTTATATGTTACACACATGTGCAATACCATGTGTGTATGCATCGAGTTCAACTGGACTGCTGATTGCTCAGTTGCTTGAATTAGACTCCAGAGATAATTGTTTGCTTGGTTTGGACTATTATTCATAGTACCCTTCCACTGCCTTCCCAAATTATTCACTCACGCACCTACCGAAGGGAGAATCGCTGTAACTCTGTACACTTACACTTGTTAAGACCTAAGAGCCACAGCCTGCTGTTGTAAACCAGTGTAGATTCACTGTCACCTTCTGGCTCTTTGCTAATATTTACAGCAGCAGAGACTAGTCCCAGAAATTAAGCAGTGGCCAGTGGCTTCTCCATTAAATGAATCAGCAAGTTTATATAACCTCAAAATCCTACAATTTGGGTGGTTGAATCTTACTCATTATTCCGTCATTGAGTCCTTTTGGCCAGCAGGGATTTCCAGAATTTGGAAATTATCTCTAATTCACCATGATCAACACACAAGGATTACAGATGGCTTTATTCTGCTCCAGGGAATCAAAGCCCACGTTAAAGAGTTTCCTGACGGAGGAGTTGCAGCTAAAATGGAAACCAGCACTAACTGTTTCTACTGCAGAAGAAAAGAGCCAGGAATTGGAGCCAGAATAATGGAGGAGTGAACAAGAGAAAAGTGGGGAAAAAAAGACCAAGAAAACAGAAAAAGCCGAAAAGAAAGTAAAGAGAGAATATTTTCCATTAAGATCTGTCAAAAGAGACAAAGATGTCAACAGGATTCACACATACAAGTGGTTCTTGAAAGGATCTGCCATAATTAGCACTGCAGTCTGACAGCGAAGGAAAATGAGCACCAGCAGCTAGAGTTGGCCAGACTTGTGCATCCCTCCATTTTCTGGCAAAGACTTTCGGCTGAGAACTTCTGGGTCAGAAAACCAAGTAAAAGACTCAGAAGTGGCTATAGGCTGCCTCCCTGGAGTTTCTGCTTGCATACATAAACCATGGTGCAAATATGTGCTGTGAGCTTCCAGGCCAAGCTCTGTCCCTTGGGATGCAGGTGGTTGTCCCTGCTGCGGCGCCTTGGGGACAGCTGGTGGCTGCAGGGGTCCTCAGGGTGGCCTTGGGGACACCCAGCACTGACCAAGAGCAGAGGGGTGAAGCATATGAGCTACAGTACCTACCATGTTTCGCCAAAAAATAAGACCTACCCCCAAAACAAACCCTAGCAGGATTTTTGAGTAGGCTCAAAATATAATCCCTACTCCAAAAATAAGCCCTGGTTACAGTTAATTTTAAAAGTCAATTTAAATAGTGTCCAGGCAGCTATACGTGTAAAAAAGTAGTAAGTTTTGGAGAAAAAAAATAATATAAGACCCTGTCTTATTTTCGGGGAAACAGGGTAGGCAAGCACAGACACAGTGTTTTCAAACCAAAGTACTTCCAGTGGACTGGATATCTCATGTAAAAAAAGCAACCTCCCCAAAAAAACCCAAAACAAAACAAACCCCACCAAACCCAAACAAAAAAAAAAACCACAACAGCACCACCAACAACAAAACCGAAACCAAAATAACACCAAACCCCACCTCATTTCTATAGCAAGAAACCAATCAGAAACACTGGTTATTCATATAAAGAACTGATCTGACTTTTTTACCACAGGAGCATCTTAAAAAAGTTATCTGACATAAGAGGAAAACAAAACCTGTATTTTTTTCAGCCAGATAGCTCTGGATATCTCGACCATAGTTCAGCAGCTTTAGGTGGGATAAAGAAACTGCATCAGGTCCTTTCCATATTAAAGGGAACTATTAACACAAAGTTAAGCTGGCAGATCTCTAGAAATAGGAATGGTTAAAAATTCTAGCTTTTTATATCCAGGCTAGCCAAGGTCAGACCATTTCAGAAATTATTCTCGATATTTTGGGGGCTATGGAAACTACTTGCTAATATTTTACCGGAAGAAAAAAAATAGTTTCAAATTATTCCACATTAACATGGTTTATCTTGTAGCACAGAAATTCAGAAGAGTAAGCACAGCAGTTTGGTATGTAAGACCTGATCTATATAACCACAAATAAAAATTAATCTGAAAGGTGAACGGTGTAACAATGCCTATTCTTTAAATTCCTCTGATAAGTACATACTAGAACCCCTCCAGGGAATATGCCCAACCTTCCCTACTGTCTAAACATGTTACCTTGAAGTCTCTACTATCATCTACACATAACATACAATGCCGGGTTGCCCCTGTATAGTTTGACATAGCATTAGAAGCAGGACTTGGGAAGGCTGCCAAATACCTAAGGCTAAATCCCTAGCCCATTAGAAGTCTATTTACGATTGCCCATAATGAGATTTTATATATAAAAATGCAAAAGGAGATGCATATGGAATTAACTATTAACTGTATTGTTCATTTTTGTTCTTTTTTATTGTCTTTTTTTTTTTCTTTCGGTACATGAAAGAACTAGGTCAACATTTTCCAGAATTACCCAATTTGCTTTATACTTACAAGAAAGGAAAAGCATTCCTATTACCACCATTGTCTGGGGGAAAACAGTACAATATGTATGAGAATTTTCTCATTTGAGATTTTAGAAAAGGCAGCCTAGTAGAAAAACCCTCTACCATGTGGAATAATACAGGTTTTTATGTGAAATATCAGTACGGACATCTGCCACTGGAGCTAATAAAGCAGCACTGGTCTATCAGGTGGACCACTCACCAGAGGAAAATTAAGAATATATCATGCCTTTGGGTTTCACAGCCCTGTTTTGATTCCAGAAGCATGCAGAAGAATCTAGATTCTGCGTGACACTTGATGTACCCATTATAAGATCCATCTGCTTCATTTTACCCATATCGACTTCTACATCGGTCCTCTCTAATTAATTTAGCTGCTTGATACCCAGCTCCACGGCTGCCATTGCTCTCCACTCTTCTTGCACACTGGGTGCCTCCCTCTCAGCTTTCAGTCCTCTGAGCAACACAGGTGAGAAAACTAAAACGTCAGCAGTGCCAGACAAGCTCACGTTCAATGACAACTGTTTAATTCAGCTGCCAAACTCCATCAAGCCTCTCGTGCACATGCAGAAATTGAGGTTTATTATAAGTAAAATTTTCCCAAATCTGGACAGATCTTTCACAAAGATAACAAAGGTACCCTCAGAACAAAAGTTTCAAGCCTTTCCTGGTGTGCAATGTGTGACAGTGCTCCTCCACCAAACCACACTATGAAAAAGGAAACAGTACAGGCAAAACCAAGCACCTGGGGGAAGATATCATTCCCCTGTTTATTTTGTCCTGAGAAAGATGAAAGTGGCATCTTTGCTGATATTAATAAAGCCTGAAGCAGGCAATTCTTTCAATGGTCAAAGACTCCTATAACTGAACCATTTGGCAAAGAGTTGAGCAACTTTAAATAGAGGCAGCACTATCTAGATCACCTATAATAACTCTAAAAAGCATCGAGGACTTCAACTCCACTAAGGCAGAAGGCACACTTGTGTTATCCTACCCTGTCAGCAGACACACGGTATTTTCAGAATTAGTTGACTGAGACTCCACAGACTTCACTAAATCATCACACGGGATGGTTAAGAGGTGCTACCTTCCCATGAACTAGCAAATGGTTCTAAAATAATGGGCAATGTCTCCATGAACCCCAGTGCTGATTCCATAAACATTTTCAGTCCACCCAATTCTGTCTTTAATGTGTCTGAAGTTAATGTAAATGAGATTTTTTAAAATTTTGAACAAATATGTAAATATCTATTTGAGTAGAAGATGGCAGGCAAATTGGGAACATATTTGTTCATTGAACCAATGCACCTGCTGCCACGCAAACACTCGTTGCTTCATCAGTAGCCAAAAGCCCACAGAGCACAAAGGGGAATGCATCATTCCCCAACATGTGCGCTCTTTATTACCAGCCATTCATACAAACCACATTGTCCAGAGAGGCCACTGGGTCTTTAAGATGGTTAAGCCATGGTTTGTGCACATTAACAGTATCATGGGTAGATACCCACCTCCCTGCAGCGCTACAAACGACAGGCAAGTTCCTTGACAGTTTATGCCCAAAGTGTTTTGGGGGTGCTGGGATTATTTTAAAGTTTATTTTTATATTTTCCCAGCACACTGATATTCCACCTGGTAGCTCCAGAAGTGTGCTCACACTCCACTATCTCTACTTAAAATACTTAAAAGGTTATAGTAAGCAGAGGAAAAGGTAGCAGATACAGATAAGTGTAGTGAGTCACATACTCACCCCAAGCAAAAGTATTGCTTACCTTTGATGAGGTAAGTAAATAATTAGCTATACTTAAAGCACTTCTCTTCCAATCTCTCAGAACACTGTTACGCAGGCAAAAGCTTTTGAAGACTTTCAGAAGGGAAGCACTCAAAATTCATCATCTCCTTGCGCAGGCAAAATATCATGCCTCCAAAACTGAGCATCTATACAGTGGATCTTGGGATGTTAAACTGATTAACAATGGTAACCGTCTTCCTTGATAGACCGCCTTATAAATAAAATCAGTAATTGTGCTAAATGCAAAGTATTTCTCAGGAATGTGCCCACTTTGATGAAAGCTTTCTACAAAATGTTTTGGGGCTTTGTCTCCCCACTGAGGGAGAAGCAATGGTATAGGCATGTGAGACCAAGGCACAAAGAAACCTTCTCCTTGGAATAACCCAGTGTTTTGTTTTGTTTTTCTTATTTGAGGGAGGGATAAGTCAGACAGTTGTGTCATGACCATAAATATCTTAAATGTCAGGTTATGAATCTTGGTAAAATGGGCTTCATCTGGTTAAGTACAGACACCCATCTTCAAGTTAATCACCCTATGCACCACTGATAGTCAGGGGAGTTCAAGGTGTAAGTAATTTTTTTTCATTTAAAAAATACCTAAGTAAAGTTATTTATTCTCTTAAATCTCTAATTGACTATAAAAGTGCAATAGACTATAAAGGGAATCCATCTGCTCTTCAGTGTTGGAACTTTTATTTTTATCCTCATTGCCATCATTATAAACCCAAGCTAAATATGTAAGAAAACCCAGAACCATTTAGCTTTACATGCTTTTACACTAACTATCATCTCTACAAAACTATCATCTTATTTGTGTACCCCTTAACACCTACCCTACAAAATAATTTTAGCCTCCAGATAAGGAATTACGATATATAACAAACAGTATAACTAAGAACAAACCCTATTGAAAAGATGTGACGAGTGGCAAGATGCTAATGTAACAACAGATATTAAATAGGTGTAATAATTCAAATTATTTTGTATTTTTCTTATTAAAGTATACAAGATGAAAGTCCAGCAGTGCAATTAATACAATGTTATTTTATGTAGTCACAAGGTAAATTAATAAAATTCAGCTGTCATAGGTGGTTTTTCTCATTTTATTTTTGTTTTTACTCCCTTGTGTTCCTCTTGGTTTAGAGGCCCTGCTCTGTAAGGGCTTCATTTAAGGAAATCTTACTGAACCCAATTACTCCATAATAGGTTACAGAACATCTAAACTCTGTGAAAACAAAGTGTGCTCTGAGGATGGAAGAAACATTGAGTCAAGCAACCAGTACTCAAAAGGTTTGGAATAAAAACAAGTTATTGAGGACAGGTATTAACTGCTAAGACTTGACAAATCCTGTGCCACCTCTTAACCTTCTGCCTTGGGTGGCTCCTGGTTCTCTGGGAGTTACTGAAAGCACTTTTCAGTTCCTATCAACATTTGGTACTACAGACCCTAAAGCTGCTAAAGACTTTGCAGCAATACTTGCTCTGTGTGTTACTGACTGATGTGCTGTGTAAGACCCTGGCCTTTACGTAGCCTCTCTAACCTCAAGTAGCACCTCACCAGTCTGCAATATTTTGGTGTAGGCAAATAAAATTATTTTATATACTTGAATCAATAAACGATTGAAAAAAAAGCCACCCCACAAAAGTAATTAACATCAGGGCATGATTTAAGACCGAGCGAGAAACATCAAAAGACATTACAACATTGTTTGATGCTCCTTTCTTGGCAATAAGCCTTCCCCAATTTCAGAAACAGAGAGAAAAATGTTTCCAGTTATACGGATGATCATGCACTCTTTGCTTAGTGAGGCCAGATCTTTCTCTGCTGACTCCATTGATAGGCCTTTGGCTTCATATATTTCTCAGAAATACGAGGTTCTTCCTGCAGCAATGCCTAGATACTAAGGGATGACTATGGGATGAAAACGTACTTACTTCCAAAGGAGAATAAATGGCTATGAATACAGTACAATGCAGTATGAAGAATTTTATCCCCATATAGGCAATTATAGAATATAAAACTCTCCTCAGAGAATTAATGTTATCACACAAACATTGCTAGAAAGTATGGACTTCCAGGTGTAGTTGAGAGTCTGAGGAAAGTAAAACAATATTTACCCCCATCATTCATTATAAGAATATGCTATCAATCACAAAATCATAGAATCATTCTGGTTAGAAGAGACCCTTAAGATCATTGAATCCAACCATAACCTAACTCTGTCACTAAACCATGTCCCTAAGAACCTCGTATATACATCTTTGAAATACCTCCGGGGATGGTGACTCCACCACTTCCCTGGGCAGCCTGTTCCAGTGCTTCACAACCCTTTCCATGAAGAATTTTTTCCTCACATCCAATCTGAACCTTTCCTGGTACAACCCAAGGCCACTTCCTCCCGTTCTATCACTCACTACTTGGGAGAAGAGACCAACCCCCTCCATGCTACAACCTCCTGTCAGGTAGTTGTAGACAACAACAAGATCTCCTTGCAGTCTCCTCCAAGCTATGAATGAAATGCTGTGAAAGGCCGTCAATGAAACGATGGGCGATTTCTTAGTGTGTCCCATCCTGTGTTACCGCCCATGCCCAGCCAGGTCACCTCCAGTGGCAGCAGACAGAGCAGGGCCCTTTCTGTGCTGTTGCCTCTGAGATAACAAGAAAGTCTGGATATCATGTGAGGCAGAAGCAGCATGGCTGTGTTGTCAAAATTATTTCCACAAACCAGTGGAAATCTCAACAAAACGCCTTACACTTCATAGCATAAAGAAGTCTCATACACTCCAAACATTTTGAAACTATTCCTTAAAGAGCTAAATGGTTTCTGGCTATAAAATTGTGCATAAATGAAATGGAAAAATAAACAATTAAAGCAGTACAGATATTTACAAAGAAACAGATGTAAATACATCTCCATGGCAGAAGCGTGCACAGAAAAATGTCTGCAAGATTTTCACCTGCTCTGAAACTAATAATATAACCATGTCAGAGAGAAACAAGCAGAAGAACAACTGGGGAAATCTAATAAGATATAACTGTTTTCTGAATATCCTTATGCATCCATGATTATCAAGAACATAAAATACAAAAATAATTAAAGGTGTTTTCTACAGAATAACTGACAACAGTATTCACACTATTGATTGATATTTTCTGAAAGAGCCACTGAAACGGCCAGGTTTTCAAAGAAAGTTTCCATCATTTGTTTGTTTATGTGTGCCCCAAGTCTCTACCATAACACAATGATATGCAGCCTTTAACAAAATGGTGTACAGCTGAGTAAACCTATTTACTCCCTGACCTGCAACCCCATTTGGATGATTTTAGCCCCTTTGGAAACAGTAGGAATGACTGAGATAAAGTACTTTTGCCCCATTATCAGTGATGTCCCTTCAGGTCACCAGACAAACCAGAGCAGTTGCTTCTCCTGGTTTTGTACTGGTGATGAACTTCAGTAATCACCTCTCTCTGTGTGCCAGGGAACATCTTAAGGTGCCTGGAAGCCACAAAAGTTTGGCAAACCATCTGGCTCTGTTTTAAATATTATGCAGATTACAGAGGACAGAGAACAAGTCCTACTTTGTAAATACAATTAACAACAGTTACATCTTTACCTTTGCACTCAGATTTTTCATTTTAACAGTTTAATCTCCGAGTTGTACAAGGGTGTCCTCATTTTATTTGTCAGGCACAGAAATCCACACTCTTTTCCACAAAATGTTTAGATTCCCAGCAGTGGGCAAGATGCACACTTGCCACTGGGTTCCAGTATAACCAGTCTGCTTTCCAGAATAAATCGGCAGCCTGGAAGACCAGCTGGAGAAGCTGCTGGCTACTCAGAAGAAAGGAAATTGAGCTGTCATATGGGGAAGTCTTTCCATGTTTAAAAGCCAGTGAATAACTCTATTCAAAATAAAGGACTTAAACACTTTGGTCTTAGGCAAGACTTAAGATGCCCATTTTGAGCATCTTTTTCAAGCTGCAACAGCAAATCTAAGAGTGCTCTAAGACCTTACTGGAGCATGTATTTGAGAATGAAGCACTCGGGAAGACGTGGGGGAGTTGTAACTAAAATCTCAAAACTTGGTTAAATGTAGAAGGTTCTACGTATGAACACAGGGGGCTGCCATCCAGGGAAGGTAACTTGAGCTGTCTGAAAGGAGTAGATGCAAGAGCGAAATGGCTGAGCTGGACAAATAGTAAAATCCACCAATTACCTTCTCAATGTAAAGCTGCCGGTAGCTGTGTGAGCAAGCAGGAATCCTCTTTAGTGATAAATGATCAGCAGATGTAGTAAGTATGGTATGCGTACACACACTCTTTACCTCCATTGTTATAATGTGGTCTTAAAAGGATCCTAATGGCTCTTGGTGTATCTAAAAATATAGAACACTCCCAGCCATTTATTAAGCCTGTTAAAATGCTTTATATTGATTTATCAGTGCCTAGAATACAGTTTTCTAACTTTATACTGGGTAACATAAATTAAAGATCTGGGTATGCCATTCAACGTGAAGGTTTTGGTAGTTGTAAACCCTTTCTCTCCACCTGCCTGGTTTAAATCTCTATCTTACAAAAAATAAAATAAAATAAAATAAAATAAAATAAAATAAAATAAAATAAAATAAAATAAAATAAAATAAAATAAAATAAAATAAAATAAAATAAAATAAAATAAAATAAATATAAAACCCAACACACACTTAGAGAAGGTGAGACTGCAACAGGCTATGCAAAAAAGCAAAATACTTTCTGAATCAGAGACAGAACCACTTGTTTCAAATTAAGTAATGAGACTGTTTCCCTCCTAATCAAAATAACAGTTAATTATTGATAACTTCAGTGCATTCATCAGCTGCTTAAAAAACCACATTCACTAATCAATGTCAAGTGCAATTGCTTCTAAATCCTTCCATACACTTGCATATAATCTTGGAAAAAGAAGCAAAAATAAAAGCAGTTTGCTCAAGGAAACTCCATAATCCTGAGAGCTAAAGTATGAGAGAAGAAAGAATACTCTGCAATACGCTAACACTTTCATTTTGCTTTGCTGTACAACTTCTTCTCTATAGACAAGATAGTCCTAATTGATGTACAGACACTGGTCATCTTGTCTATGTGCATTGTATCAGGCATGGGTAAAATTAATGCACACTATGTGAGGACAGAGAAGAGATTTAAGCAGGTTTTTCATTCCAAGCTGTCTAACTGGAAAAAAAAGTCATTAGGAAAAAAATATATCTGGAGTCTCCAGATATATAATCTCTTTCGCCAAAAATTTTACAAGAAAACCTCCCTTCCATGTGCACCTTCTATTTTTGTACACACTTTTCCCCATTTCTTAAATAACACTTCAGCAAAACATTGGAGAAATGCAAAAACAATTGGTTACGTTTTGGCAAAGATTAAAAAGTATAGGGAAAGTCTGGAAGATAGAAAGCTGGGCACACAATAACCATAGCTTTGTTCTTGTACACAGCGCGACTTAGTAATTTCCCACTAATTTGGTATTTGCCTGGATTCACAATTCTCGGGTTTTATACAAGAGTTTGTATTTCTTTAGAAACTTCCAGTCTGAAAGGCTTTTCAATCTAAACCAAAAGGATAGTAGCGCGAAGCTGCGATGTACATGGAAACCGAAATTTGCTTCGAGCAAGGTGTGACTTAGAACAGTTCCATGTACCTGTTGCATGAGCCCTCTGAAGAGGTGCCAGCCCCAGCCAGACTAAAACTGAGACGCTGTTGGGTGCAAGGGAAGTTTCTGCATTCAGCAGGGACAGAACTATCCTCAGAGAACAGCAGGAAGGCAACTGGCATGACCCAAGGGGTTGATGTTGTCTCTACATTCCAACGGTGAAATCTAGAGACGCCCATGAGTAACTGTGTATGTACCATAACCGCATCACTTTTCCCACAAACATGTGAATTTGGCTCCGTGACCCTTCGTTTACTAAATGAACTAGCCTTTTTAAGGACTCCATAGGTGTTCGTGCCTCTACTTTTTTTCTGCTTTTTAAAAACACCAATTACATATTAAAATAATGACTTGTTAGTAATTTAAATTCAACCGAATGCTGCATATGACATGCAAGAAATGTTCTACATAGTGTTGTTGAAGAAAATTAAATTCACACCTGAATGGTGTCAGGGGAGAAATATTACAACCAATGGATATAAAATAGCAGAAAATATTGTTTTCTCCAAAGCACTCCACCAAAAAGCCAGCAGGGAACAGCTATGGGTACAGAAAAGCCACATACCTTTTCAGTCATGACCATAGTTTGCTTAACTAGAATAAATCACAAAACATAAGTAGATAAGTCAGATAGAGAAGGTATATCTAAATTTCATATCACATTTCAAAATTTTTCAAGGCACTTCAGGAACATGAGTCCCGAATACCTGATTTTTTCTTACTTCTAGTAACAAAACGGGCCCTCCACTCTGAAAAAGCTGGAGCACAGTATTTTTGAACATCTCACCTTCAGTGAATTCATATAATACAGACTTAATAATATAATATGAAATATCTTTATTACCTAGAGAAATGACTAGACCTCAGGCAATTTTCTGGGACACCTTCAGCACAGTACCAGTTGCTAATAAAGTGTCATCAGCTGGAGGGCAAGGGGGAAGAGAGAAAAAGAAGAGTCCTTTCGGGAGAATATTAAAAAATAGGTTTGGGAATTACTCATTCCTGAGTGCCTGCAATCCAGGAACGTCCCACACATAATCTTGGGTTTAAAGTGCAGTTGATCTCTGAAGAGGAGATGGACAGAGGCTGCAGAGATTTATGTGGCTATAGACTTGTTGGCTTTACTGTGAGCTGGTACGCAGCTCTGATTTAAGACGTGCTGAGCAGGCCTTGATATAAAATAATAATAAATTAGTGATGTGCATGATGATTTATGTGTCAGGAGCCCAGAGCACAGAATGCACACTCAGTAGGTTTTATAAATCCGTATAAATAAAAATAAATGAAATCACACCGTGGGATGTCCCTGTGTTATGTCTCTCAATAGTATCTAAAATAGGTAGGGTCTATTTTCAACATGTATATAAATATGCTCAGAAAAACACACTATTATCAGCCTCCAAAAACCAGCCTGGGTTATGACAACTAATTAAGTTCCCTGTGGGTTCATTTTTGTCAGGCAAGTCAGCAGAGACAACTCAAAACATACACAGGAAGTATATCTGCTGCCTAAGATGAGATGTGTACAATTACTTTTCTGACCATAAATACGCTTACTTCACTTCTTCTTGCTAACTTTACATTTCCCATGTATGATTCATGGTGTTACACCAAGGTCACCCAGGTCCTTGGTATTAAAAGGTTACACAAACACATCTCTGGAGTAACCAAAATGAATCAGAGAGGCAGCAGAGAGAGTGCAGGTCTGAACTTGGAAAGGGAGGGTGTGTTAAAGCCAGACCCCTGCCACTAAAAAGAAATTTCACTTTCATTTGTAACTTCACACAGAAGACAAATAAATGTAGTATTACTGGGAAAGAAAATCAGCAGAAAATGTTTCCTTTAAGAGAGCACTGTTGGGGAGACGAGAGGGAGGCAAAAAGGCAAAACCCCCAATATTCATCTCACTAGAAACTACCTGAGGACCTCTCAGTACTCTGGGTTCTCCTGCTGTTCCCCAAACCCAGCACCTACACAGCTCAGTGCCTTAAAGTCCCGGCACTGACAAGGACTTGTGGTTGGAGCCTAGTCTCAGGCTGCTGTTTTACGGTTGATTTCCTGTCAGACAAGCTACTCCACCAGTGAAACAAAATTAGAAAAAGTAAAAGTTGCAGTCAGGTCGATGAAAGAATCACACAAATCCATTTCTTTTCCATGGAATTTCTGTTAACCCTATACCACTTTGCTACAATCACCGACATGCATAAAAATATTGGTAGAGGGATGTTGCAAAACAGCATCAAACAATAAGACTAATAACTTATAACTCTACATCTTCAAAATACTGTAATATTAACAGCAAAAATCTGTTTGCAACATCTCTGTGAAACAAGGGACATGACAGTTTTACAAGTATGGAAATTGGTGAGCACAGTCTTTTAGTGGTTTCTCAGAAGCATCCTAGGAAGTCAGCAATCAAAATAAAATTATAATAATATCCAATTTTTCTACTTCTAGTATTATCTGTGCACAGCCTTTTAATCCTCCTAGGTCTCAAGCAACTTCTAAGTTCTTATAAGCTCCTAAATCACTGCCACAGAGCAATCAGAAGCAACACTAACTCTTTGATAAGGCATCAAAGTGGAACAGCAAGCTGCAGTGGCCGGCTTAGTAACCACAACGCAGAAAAAAGACAGACCTATACCACAGAAAAAAACATCTTTCCCTGAAAGATATTTCAGGCTAGCTCTGTACACCGCAGCTCCAGCTCCCATCCAATTCAGATGGGTGATTGGGACTTCAGCACCAGACTGGAGCGAGGGAATCCCGGTAGAGAGGGGGACACAAGCTCTGCCGCAAGCCCAAGCGGCTCAAGCAACAGGTTCTCAGCCAACCTGAGCTTAAGCTCCAGTTCCTGGGAGTCAATAAATAATACAAACATTTTTCATGGATGCACATACTGCCCAGCACCATTTTATTTATTTCACTGCCTATACGTAGATGAATTGCTAAAATTCAAGTAGACTAGAAGAGTGAGAGGGAGTAAAAACTACCATTGTTCCCACCAACCAGTAATCAGCAAGCTAAAAGGTTAAATCATCCTCGGATATAAATTTCCTGATTTTGCTGGCTTATGTAACTGTGATTTTCTGAGCACAACTCCTCAAAGTATCTTCATCTGCACTTCTTTGCTCAGTACAGTCTTGCTGTGAATTCTAATAAACCCTCTCCTGACACTCAATTCTGCTTTGAATGCTTATTCTTTCTATTACTCACCAAATAAGACTCAAAGCATAAAGGGAACGCGGTGGCAGAAACTACCTTCCAGCTTTCAATTCCTTAAACTACAAACCAAAGTCTATAACTTATAGGTTTTCTTTTTTTTTTTTCCCTCTCTAAAAAAAAAAAAAAGGCAATGACTTCTTGTTATTGTTACCTTTATTTGAGAGGTTACAGCCAAAAACTGTCCAAATTCCAGACCGTGCAGGAACAGTCACACTTTCTCCTGCCAACTTACAGCATGTTAGGACAGGAATATGTTTTTGTAAGAGGACAACACGGTTGAGGCTGTTTCAGAGCAACCTTTTTTAAACAGTGAATTAAGAAATACTATCTATATTCGCTGACAAACTGATAACCAACATCTGGCACACACCCTGTCTGTTCCTAACCAGACCAACACCCATTTCCTCTGCTCTTGTTCTTTGCTGGAAATCTCAAGGTCTGGCTGATGTCCTCCACCAAAAGTTCATCCTTCCTTTTAATTTTTCCGCATTCCCGGCTAAGTCAACCCTGTTTCTTCAACTTCAGTGAAAAAATCTTTCCAAAATCCTAAGTCCCTTTACCAACTCTTCATTCAGTGTTCCTCCTTGCTTCTACTTCCTTCCTACATATAATCTAGAAAATTTCTTCCTATAGAAAATATCACAACATAATACCTTTACCTTTCCACTTTCCACCATCATTCATATATACAATTATTTCCTCTTTAATTTCTGTCCCAGCTGCAGTTTCCTTCTTCTTACCTGATGGTCCCTTCACTCCTCTACTTGCCTGTCTGGACTCACCAAACTCACCTGCTTGGGTCCTTCAAATCCCCATCTGCCTTGTTCCCAACCTTTTGGCATCTCTGACTCATTCCACAAAGTAAAGACTTTGTTTCTACCACCCTAAAAATCACATTCTTCAGCACCTCTGCCCCAATCCCAAGCCTCTTCTTATCTCTTTGTGGAGTCCCATTCTTCTAGTTCTCATCCAGACTGTCTCTAATTGACATTGTCCACCACAATCTCTTTCACACACGTCATCTGATATCACCCATATTCAAAGTATTATTCTCCATCTTCCAATGATGTCATCATGATAGGTGCCCATGTTTATCTTCTCAAAACTTGTCTGTAGTAATCCCTTCCACCGATTTCCTATATTTTGACTTCCTATAGGAGTCTTGCTTTTCACAGCCTTTGTTTCTTTTCTCCCCTTGAAAACTGTCTTTCAGCATGCTTAGCCATACACATAAATACAACTCCCATTTTCATACTGAATACTCAAATGTTCTCTGTTGCAGTCTTTTCTCTCCCTTCTTCAAACTTCTTGAGCAACATCTCAGAAAATTCTTGCAGAGAACCACCATCAGCTCAGGAATGACATGGATACAACCGCTGATTTATCCCCATCGCTTTTCCCACTCAATGTGAACCAGAAAATTACCCTGTCAGTCAAGATTATAACCCGATCACCTCTGACTCGGACCATTTCCTGAGTTCTTGACATGTAGGAGAGATCTACTTTGTAGATTCTTTCTGCAAAACATTTCTAAAATAGATTCATTCATTAACTAAATACCATACTGATGTGCTACATCAATGACTCTTTAGATGCTTGGTGTACTTAAAACCAAAAACCCACATACAAAGCAAAATCTAAAACACGTTACACTGCCTCCAACACTTGGACTTTAGAGTGTGTTTTGCCAATAACCTTTATCCTTCAGGTTCTCCAGATACCTCTTCAGAATCTTTATAGCTATGAAATACACACACCCACATCAAACTCCACAAGCCTTATAAAATTTGGTCCATTTACATGCTGAGGCCAGTGCATGATGTATTTGTTGCTCTGCTCTTTTCATTTTTCTGCCTGTAGCCATTTTTTTTCTCAAGACTTGTACCCAGATTACCAGTTCTTGCAGTCAGAAACTTTATGGGAGCTCTACCTCTGAGAAAAAGGCTTGAGTCCTCATCTAAAGTCCAGCTTGTTAAATAACGAAAACTTAAGGTTTCTGCCCAACAATAATATTTCAAAATGCATTTCTGAGATTTCTGCAGCCCTTGAACCTGTGTTTTGTCTTTTTCCTACAGCAAAAATATCAAAACAAAGCAAGTATATCACTTAACGTTTCACATTGATTAAAACAAAGTAACTTCATTTCTCCAAGCATAAGTATAAACATTTTCAAGAAGCAGAAGTATTTATAAAGACATCAGGACTTCCATCTTACAGATGGAGTAAAGGAAGGAAGAAACATCAATTAGATTCTACCAGTGAAATCATACAACTTGAGAAACAGACTTTGAAATATAACCCCATATGATGTCCTTTCATTTGGTGATCTGTGCAGATAGGCTTTACCCAACAAACTACCCAACTGCCATGAGAAGCAAAAAAGCAGAATGTTTTGTGAGCAAGGCATATGAACAGCAACAAAGCCCAAGAGTCTTATTGCTCCTTTCCACTGAGACTGTGCAATGAAAAAGAAATGCGTTCTTGATCTGCCGATATTGAACAGATTCTTTGCCAATTAATATTGGTAAAATAAACTAATTCATTTTATTCCAAAACAGAGTTATTGAGAATGAAGTTCAGATTACTGAAAATATTCTCAATTAAGTTAGCGAGAATAAAATGTAAAACTTTTGTTTGTAAGTGCTAGCTTATAATTGAGAGTATAACATTACAAGCCGTGCTAGTGCTTTTCCAGCTAACAAGAAGCAGGTACCATTCTACAGAAGGCAACAGGACCTTGTAGAAAAAACTGTATGGTCAGGTACGCTTGCAGTAGGACCAAACAAAAGTATAATGACACCTCATTTCACATTGAGGACTCCTGAAGCACGAGGGACTGCATCACTGCATCCAGTACCAACTTATATTCATCTCTAGGGTGGAACCTATGCTGACACAATTATTTTGCACAGGTAATATAAATTCACACTTCCCAGTGAAACACATCACCTTCCAAGGCTCTATATGAGCCAGTCTGGGGCCCACATCACCAAACTTCACACAGACACCTTTCATCACAGAGCTGCCTCTCAGAGCTGCCAAAAAAATCAGCGCATCTCCTGAGCTGAGAGGTGAGAGGTGGCATCCCAGTCCTGGGACAACGGCTCCTCCAGCACCAGGTGAGGACCTGAGCCGCTGTCCAGGACCTGCCGAGCACCTTCCACTGCCTTACCTCTGATTTGTGCCGTGCCTTACAGAAAAACCTTGACGTTTTCCCCTTCCTGACAGACACGCACACGGCATCAAGCACATACCAAACCCTGCTGCAGACACAACGGTGCAAAAGCCTCCAGCTACCTCCTGACAATGTCATCAGGTGAAACAGGCACTCGGTGCCCTGAGTAAACAGAACTGGACAAGGGAAGGAATTAGTGACGTTTCCGGGTCTGAAACGAGACCTCAGCTCCTTTCCAGGTCAGACTGGCTGCCGCCATGGATGCTGACGGGGAAAGGGAGACGAGGATGGTCTCCTTGTGGTGATTGAGGGCCTGGGAGACAGACAGAGAGAAGGAAAAACATATTTCTAATACCTTGCAGACTTCTGAGTTAGACAAACCTGTTAGCCCAGCCTTTTTTTGTTGTTGTTGTCATTTCTTCTACAGGATTAAGATCCTTATCTCGATAAGCTATTTTCTTAAAGTTGAAAATCAATGTTAGTTATGGAACCCAGGGAGGAGAAATGGACTGAAAAGCTTGTGTTTGTTCACATGCCCTGGCTGACGTGTCCACTGGGATTACAGTGGCCACGAGCTTTCCTCTGCTGGGTGAGGGGCACAATCTCCTGTGTGGGCAATTACGAGTTTTGATCATGTCTTCTATAACAGCTAACAAAGTAACAGAAGATCCTATTCCACCCAAATCCAATTTCTCTACTAAAAATTCTAGTTTTGTAGGACAGAAAATCAAAACAGATTAGGGTCCTCAGGAAAAAAACAACCCACTGTGTAATTTTTTTTAATAGCACTTTCAGATTAAGACCATGATATTCAAAGGCTTTTCAGAGTTTCTGGGAATGTTTTTACTTCGACCTGCATATCCCTGATTTCTCTACCTCTGAGCATTAGCAGGAAGGTGAAGAGGAATAATTCCACAAAAATAATTGCAGTTCTTGGGTGCAGAAATCTATCTCCCTAGACTTTGAGCTGGACTGCCAGTGTAACTTACTCAGCAAACACAAAGTTTCTTCCACCTACGGAGGATCAAATGAAGATAATTTCATAGAATAGTTTGGGTTGGAAGGGACCTTCAAAGCTCATCTTGTCCAACCCCCCTGCCATGAGCAGGGACATCTTCAACTAGATCAGGTTGCTCAGAGGCCCGTCCAGCCTGGCCTGGAATGTTTCCAGTGATGGGGCATCTACCACCTCTGTGGGCAACCTGTACCAGCGTTTCACCACCCTCATAGTAAAAAAACCTCTTCATTATATCTAAGCCTAAATCTACTTTATTTTAGTTTAAAACCATTACCCCTTGTCCCATTAATCTTTTCAAAGTCCCCTCCCTGTTTCATTTGCGGTGTCCCTCAGTCTCACCCTGGTGACTCAAGAGAGCAGCCGGCACGGACAGTTCAGTGAGCTGGGCTCTCTCCTTGCTCACAAGAAACTGTTCAGCAGGAGTCTTTGGCAAGCTTAAGGTTCTTACAGAACCAATTATAACCTCTCGCCTTCAAGAGAGATGTCAACTCAGTGTTGTGAAACTCACAGTATTTCACAAAACATTTTCAATATATTGATCTAACGAAGTCTTCGGATGTCACTAACAAACAGCCTGTCATTTTGAAATTAATTTAAAAGGGCAGAGGGGAAGAGCCCTGTAAAATGCTGAAGACGTGCTGCTTTATATTTTTTTCCATGTAAAGTAGAACAGTATTCCTTAGCTGTATCTTTTAGTATTATTTTTATATAGTCTGTATTCTTGCATCAGCTATTTGGGAGCATCTATGCTCCAACAGTTACTTACAAAATTCAAACAGTGCCAAGAAGTCTGCACCCAAAAACTACTACAACTAAATCTCTCTGCTCATTTGAATATGTGTCACCTTCTGCAGTCTGTTGCTAAGTCTAGAAGAAAGAAGTGTGAAAATGCAGGCTGCTTCATCCTTTCATGATTTTTTTCCACTACATGCAGCAGTGCTTAGGAAATGCATTGTATTGAACACAGAACGAGAAAGCAAGCACGATGCAGCCCTCACGCTCCACAGGGCTTGTCACAGGCAACAAGCCTGTCTGTGCGCTTAACTAACTCCTTGAATTGCAGATCTGACTAATTACCTTAAATTCAGATTCTGTTTACACTGTCCTAATGGTTACAGAGTATGATCTTCCTGGGACTACACAGGTACGCTTTCATTAACAACGGAGATATATTTGCAGTCTCACACCAGGGACATAGGGCATAAAAGAAGAGACAGAAAGGAGCAGTCTTGCCCTGCTGCCATGCTCCCAGCCTTTCAAAACCCTTGGGGACACCAACTTCCAGACCACTCGGCTTTCTTTTTGGTTACAAAGTCTTCTGAGTGTTTGGGTAACAACCTATGAGTGTGTGTATGAAGCTGGTAGGAGGGGATTTAACTAATGGTCAGGACAGAAAGTGCGTGCATGTCTTTGTATCAATCTCCAGGTACTCTTTCTCTGACCCACTGAACCTCTCCTGTAACTTTACACCCGAGAACAGCCCTGTTCTGTGTTTCAACCTTAGTAAATGCTTTTAAGATTTTAATCATCCATTCATTGGCTGCAAAGTGAATATTATATCCCTTTCCTGTAGGCAATCAGATACCATAAGGCTTTAATGTTAAAACTCGTTACTGCTGCATACAAAAAAGTAACAAACAGTTTCTTATTTAGTGCTGGACTGGTACCCGGAACACCACCTAACTCGCCGCATATATCCTGAAAGCACCTCTATTAATAGGGCTGATCTGACAATATTTGAAAACAAAACAGCAAAAGGCAACATTTATAATGAAAAAACAGGCATTGTTTTAAAACTACAACCAGTCATGACTTTGTACTTTTATAGGCAAATCCTAAAACTGCATCAGTGCAGGACAATGACATTGTTAACAGTCTTAGTGAAAAGCTCCACTACCTTGGTTTTTTTTTGTGTTTTGCAGGTCTCTTGGTAAATATACCATTTGGCTGGGTATATTGTGGCCATTGCTCTAACAGACAGGGGAGAAAAAACAGCATATATGGTATTCCTGAGAAACATACCAGTGCGCTGTACCTGCAAGAAGCAAACTGGGAATTTAAGCGATTCTTGTATTCTTTCTTAGACATCTACTTTTTGGCAATGGCTGGAGATGGGCAATCGGACTAGATGAATCCTTGGTCTGGCTACTCTTATGCTCCCCAGATTTTCAAACAATCCGGTAAACTGGTAGAAGGGTTTTGCACAACAGAATTGTTCCTCTTTACTCAGGATTAAAACACTTCCTCTTGAAATAAGCTATAATTTGACACGGTAATCAAACGAATTACAGAAAACTCTTCTTTTTCAAACCTCTGGTTTTGTTCTCCTTTCCTGTATTTTTGAAACTCAAGGGATCTGACCTCAAGCACAATGAAGTAAATGAAAATCTTTCCACTATCTTAATCAGATTTTGGGTCATGACCAAAGCTGGTTTTCCCCTGTTGCCTCCGCTCCGCAATGGTTATAGGCAAAATAGACAGAATAACAACCTGTTGACAGGTAATACTAATTTACAGTTATATGAGAGGTAGAAGCATCACACACAGATACGCTGTAAACTGAGCTCAATACTATTTGTAACCTACATAACTTCATGTCTCAGATTTCTTTGCAATCATAACAACGACTTCTTTCAAAGACAAGTTTTTCTCCAAATTATTACATCCTTTAAATCACTGGGTATCTCCCAGTCTGTCATCAAATAATAAAGAATACAATACATATATAAAAAGCCAGAAAGGAATCCTTTAATGCACTTTTACCAAGATGGTTCTGTCAGTTTTGCAGCTCACATCATGCACTACAGGCTAACGAGACAAAGCAGCCCATGACAATTCTTGAATTATGATATTTTTTAAAATATTGGTTTAAAAAACTTCTTACTACAAGAACGGTCAAGTTAAAAGAAGGGAACATGGTGGGGTGGTGGGGGACAGGGAAGAATTATTGCCCTACCAGCAGTTCCAGTGAAGGTTTTACTTTCAACACATCCCCAAGCACATTATTTCCCCTGCCCTGCCATTCAGTATTCCATGCAAACAAACAAAATGTTTCCTTAGCTAATTTTAAATTCTGAATAAGTATATTTGTGCCTGAAGTACTTCTTGGCCATATTGTGTACCAACAAATACAATTTCAATATGCACTACTGAATTACAAAGAAGGTATTGCTATTTATCATTTTATACTAGATAATGATCTCCTTCATACCAGATGTACCCTTATTCTGGCAGTGGAGTCCCTTCATCTTTCAGTAAGGTATTGAACCATTACAACCAGTAAGGCAACCGTAACTTCTGGGGAAGCTTACAGCATCATTTACAACTAAAACCAAACACCATAAGGCTTCTTCCTCACATCTTCATATTATTTGATTTTATATGTGCATGTATGTATATATACACACAGATACAGAACTATGCTACTGAGAAAGTTATATGCGCATGGAAACTACGCTTTATCACCACTAAGATTGTTATATATAACAGGGAAAGTTGGTGGAGAAGGAACAGAAGAAAAGCTGCTATGAGCCTGTGTTTTTGCTGGACTGATACATTGGACGCCCATCCAACAACGCAAATCATTTCAGCTGCAGTGGACCAGCCCCTCTGAGCTTCACACTGAGCACACACGGGCTTTTACAGGAGTGAACCAGCATATTGTTAACCAACCATGCTAATCTAATACAGGACATTCAGCAGGGAAAGAAAGGTTAGATGGTAAAGGTATCATTCAACATCTTTTATGCTGACTATTTAACATAAACAGGAAAGCAGCAAATCAGGACAGAAACATGATACATGTAGGGTAATCTAACCACTACTTTGCAATCAGAAAGGACTTTTCATCATTACTACTGCTGGGAGATAAAGTTGGTAATAAATTCAATGTATGACATTTTGGAGGCAATTGTTCTCTTGATGGTCTACCAGTAAGCTGTTATTAGAAAGCCGAAATACCCGTAAACTCGAATGTAAACAACTTCTATATCCCTGAGAGTCACTAGGCTTTACTTTTTGACTCGTTAAGGAAGTTGCATCAATGTATTAATTTGCACTGATGATCAGAGCATCTTGAATATGTTCACAAGCAATACATCAAAAAAAACTACTGGAAGCACATGCTGAAAAAAAAACAAAGTCAAAAGGCCAGCAATACCGAACTAAATTTCAAATCTCAGGAAAAACAACAAAAGAAACTTTTGGAAGGCCAAGCACTGTAAAAATACTGTAATTTGCTGTCAGTGAGAAAGTTTGAATAAACATTCTCAGCACAGTATTTGCCTTTCTGAAATCACTGACTGTAATGTTTTGAATGTACACATGTGTATGTAAATATATTTTGGTTAATCAGGAATCATATAAAATTAAAATTAAAATAAATTCTATGAAATAATAAAACAGGAGTTCTCGCCAACAACACCCAGCCTGCAAGATACAGCAGTGCAGACTTCCAGACAGATTTACTATTTATAACTGCAACGCACCTTGAAACAATGCAAGGTACAGATGTAAACTTAACCTGAAAAACACACAGATTTTTAATCACAATGAACCACACACTCAACTTTCTTCTCTTCAGCAAGCTTTTGTGCAGGACATCCTTCTGTGAAAATACATGCATCGAACAATTACAACAAAAGGGGCCTTGAAGAATTCTGTGGCTTAATTTTTCTACCTGTAATAGTCATATTGCCAAAGTAATGGGAAAGGTATGAGCAATTCTTCAAACAGTTGTGTTTTAATTCTGATGCCAAGTCTTTTGGTTATGAAGAATTTTTTTGACTGAGTTGAAAGTCTATCGCAAGTACACAGAAAGACCTAGGGCAAGAACAAAGGTGCAGGGCAGAAGCTAGTTTATTCAGGTTTGTCAAGTCAAATCTTGTAAAATATGTACACATTTAATTGTTTTCATCATTTATATATGTTTCAAGCGTGGAGGGGGCCTCCTGAATCATTTAAGGTAGAAGGCAAGTGCTGATTCTGGAAGTCCTGTTTGATCAGCGAAGTCACTCATTTCTGGCACAATGTGAAGCTTTAAAAGATTTCATTTTTGGGGGGAGGGGTGTCACACTAAACAGAGAGAATTTGGAAACACTTATTTCAAGCAAAAATGTCTCAACAGCAGCCTGAACTTTGCAAGCAACCCTAACAGTGGGTTAGGCACATTATAAAGGATTAAACAAAGCAATAAAGTAATGGGGAATAAATGAGGGGCAATGAGTGTGTGGGAGACACACTGTAATTGAGAAAGCATTATAAAATGAGGTACCAACTGCAGTAAAACAGTTAATGAAAGCACAGCACAAGTCTGGTTTCTCTCTTTTGTTGTCACTTATTTTTCTGAATGACTGGATTTGCTGCCTCTTTTCTTCTTAAAAAAAAAAAAAATATAATCAAAGATTACAAAAGGGACACCTGGAAAAACACGGATGTGGTCTTTTTCACTCCAGCCTACCTCCCTGGCCCCCCCATGCACACTCATCACTGCCCAGGCTCCTCCCCATCTTCTTTCTTTCCTCAAAAGCAGCTTCTCTCAGCCGCAGGAATGCCAGGCCATTCTTTCAGGTAGCTCAGCCTCCCCAGTTCTCCTTTCACATGTCAGGATGTGCCATTCAGCAGAGCTTTGTAGGTACATGTTGGGAGGGGTTTTTTTCAGTATCTGTACCAGAAGCACACACACAAATGGTTTAAGAACAAAACAAGGAGTTCTGTCTACCAGCCCATCAGGTCCCCGGAGACCATTTTATCACTTTTACACTAAGATTTTTCTCTTATGCCCACTTTTGACTATTGTTTTGACAAATGTTAACTACAAGAGATCCCAAGAGGAAGAACGTTCCACGTATTCATTCACCAGCAATATTATTTTAAACATAAGAATAACGAGAACCTCAGAGGAATCTTTCTTACCCAGGTTGAGTTTTGAGTTGATCAATTTTAACACTGTAAAGGTAGGTGGAAAAAAATACATGGCGCATTCAATACGCCCCTTCCACCAGACCCTGTGGTGATGAGAAAACACAACCACAGCCATTAATGCTGTTCATGAAAAATACCTTTTTCTTCTAATATCCTGAAGAGGGGCCTTGCGCAAGTCTCCCATCAGCCTCCCTACACCTACTAGAGAACAAGGAGACTTGCCCTGCTCGGTATCCTGGCTTGCACTCTACATCTAAGCAGCAAGAACATAGAGCTTGGTGAGAAATGTAGCAGCTAAGGATAAATAAAGCAGTATTGCTTCATGCTTAGGATACTACTGTGAAAACTGTAGTTGAAGCAGTTTGCTCCCAAGCAAGTATTTCATGTAGTGTCTCACAGCTGGAAGTAAATATTCAGGAAAATAGCAGGACTGACACATCACCCCTTGGTTGTACAGCATTCTACCCTTGCCATGTAGCTAAGCCAAATTGCATTCAAGAAAAAGGATACATAGTTGAAATAATCATTTATGCCCTCAAAATGGACTAGACCATTAACAAGGTGACTCTTGGGACAAATGCAAAATAAAACTTACTTTGCTAAGAGCTTACAGTACTGGAAAATATTGATCAAATTTTTATATGGTATAAGAGATTGACTTTTTCTACGTAATCAAAAGTTCTGCAATATCCACATTGACAACAGAATGCAGTTTTAGCATAACGAACAGACGGACTAAGTGAGAATTATTCTGGGACAGAAGAGGCTTCTGTACAGTCTTCTGCTCTAACAAAAATTACTCCAGAATTTTTGGGGAGGTCACTTTGCTTCTTTCTGATTTGGTGATGTTTGAAATAGCAATTAAAGCATCAAAACTTTGCAGGATATTCTGAGAGATCAAATGTACACTGGGAACCACAACAACCCACTGAAGGTACTCCTGGGACAGGTGTTCAAAACAATACATTTTGTTTTCCTTTAAGAATACCAAGGAGAACTGAAGGTCTAAGCCCTGTCTCTAAAATGCAACTAAAAAGATTATCAGCACACAACGCAATGCAATGGCAAAACAAGTACTAAAACAGTCAGTGCTCTTTCCATCACGTGTTGCCCACAAAGCAAATGCTAATCAAGCTTTAAGCCTCTTCCGGAAAGGTTCCTCCAGTGTAATCCACAGTAGTGCTTCACGGTGTAGCCTTGGTCTCATGTATTCCTACAAAAGCATTCCACAACAATCCTGAAGAATTACATGGGTGATTTCTTCCCACAATGTTACCCAATAATAAATATCACATGGTGAGCATCAACAGCAGTATCACTCCCACGTTAATTGCTTATTTTGGAAAGAAAAAGATAGGTCTGTTTTCTTTTTTTTCATATTAAGAACGCTAAAAGAGGATCCTTGTATCACATCCTTCTTCCAGAATTCAAAATAGTTGCCAAAAATATAACCTGTATATCATTAGTGGAAAAAGATTTCCTGGGGGAAAGGTATTGTGCATGCAGTTTCCGCTATCTACCACATGGAGTATTTAGGAAACAAACATTCTTTTTCCTATAATGACAAAACAAGTTATGTGAACAACATGAAATGAATCTCAAGTTTGGGCTTTATTCCAAAACCCCTATATATTAAATCCAACCATCAGTTGGATCATCACATCTGTTTTCTAAAGAATATAATAGATGGAAATCTGCTTCTTAAACTGTTTTTCATATAACAGGAAACAGACAAAATAGCATTACAACAGTAACTCACAGAGGCAAAAGGAAGCACCGATCTTGAAATCAGAGCTCTTTCTTGCCGAACGCTTCTTCAACAAAAATGGAAAGTGTATGACTTTCAGTAAAGGCAGACCCCAGTTTGCATCTTTATTATGCATTATATGTTTTTTTAAGGTATTTATAAATTAAAGAGAAAAATGTTCCATTACAACCTGATACCCAAGGCTTTTCTACAGTCATATCACACCAGTCTAAACAAGCACGCAACATAGAGACAAACAGCTACGTGCAGAAGCACACACACAAATACACATATATACACACAAAGAAGGCTTAGAATTATAAAATGTTTTAAAATATGTTTTTAGAAAAAGTAGCTTCTGCCATTTATGATGTAGATATAAGCAATTTCTGAATGTTTCCCCCTTCTCCCTCATTTGAGAAAAGCTTGAACTTCACATACTTTAATACTAACTTTTTAAAAAATTGTTTTCCTCTGAAATTTTGTTATAATGGAACCAGGTGATCAAAATATGCACCTCACTGAAAACCACAGGCTCGCTTGCCCCAAAATAAAAACTGTTCAGTGGAGAAAAATCAATGAACTTCTCAGATATGATCTGGTAACTTGCTGGTCTCAACATTCAGGCTACCAACACTATTACCCTCTTGAATAAACAAAGCTTTTGGAAAGGTTAAACCTGTGAGGTCCTCATCGGAAAGTCCCTGAGTAAATTATAACATTTGATGATGACATTCCTGTGTCTTTTGGAACCAGCGAGGGGAAGTAAGGGTAGGTCATTATAAGCCACTTGCCTTTACAACCGGCTGTAAAAGACAATGAGGACAGGAAGCTTCCCACCGAGATCAAGGTGCACAATCCCCAGCTAAAAATAAACAAGCCCTGATAGTCACATCTGCTGGAAAATATCATTGGAGCCTGAATTCCCAGGTGCCGAAGCAACGGGAAGAGAATGTCTCGGTACAACAGGCTCCCGAAGGATCACAAAATAATAATTACAGGGATTGGCAGCGATCACTGTTCGTGTTAACGCTGCGGATAAAAATATCGGAGCATGCCAACTTGTTTTACCAGGAAAAAAAAAAGTTAAAATAAAGATCATATTAAAATAAATTAAATTTACTCTAAATTTACTCTTTGCCATCCTTTAAGTCTTGCAGAGTACACAAATTTTAGCAGCGTGGCCCTGTGCAAAGTGTTTCTGCCATGTATGACCAGCTCTGGTTACCAGCATGTCTAGGAGCGCAGGGAGCACGCGGTGGGACACAGCAGCGGGCTGCGCTTTCCTCAGCGCACAGCAGCCCCTTTCCTTGCTGAAGTTTACTTATCCTCAGCTAATTAAGCCCCCAAATTGGTGAGCATTGGTTTAGTGTGAGTCCGTGTGTCCCCCCGGCACAGCCTCCAACCTCAGCCGCTGTGGGAACGGTGCCTCTTCCCACGTGCTGCTGGAGCACACCTGCGTCCAGCCCCCCAGCCCACTTCCCAAAATTAAAACTCCCCTGTGACTGGGGCAGAGCATCACTTCCACAGTCCAAAGCTGACACAAAACAACATGAGCACCCAGCAAGTGGCCTCCTGACCCACCACAGAGCTTAATGATTATTTTAACTTAGACTGTCATGTTTTTCGTCTGTAGATCTCCATAGTTTTTATCACAAAGTTAATGTTTCATTTTATACTGCTATTCCACAGACCAGTGCCTTGCCCATTAGACATCACTGCCGCCCACATACGCCACCCACTCCCAGAGCCTCCCAATTGCTTTGGCGATCGATAGCCATATGTCCATGCCAAGAAATATGTACTCTCTGCTGAGAGAACTGAGTTGCTATAGTCACTAAGATACTCCCCTGTCAAACTAGTATGTGCAAACAACCAGGACCTGTGGGCAGGCCTGCCACGGCTGAGCAGCAGTGGAAGAAAAGATGGATAACCGCATTTCTTAAGAAGAGGGTGGTTCTCCTTTCAGCCATGATTTGGTTGAGCAGTGGAGGAGTTTTCTGCCCTAGCTTTTTGGTTTCTTGTTTCATTGTGTGCAGGGGTTTTTTTTGTTGTTTTGTTTTGTGGGGTTTATTTCGTTTTCTACTTATTTCAGAAGCTAAGACAAGAAGGGGAACTCTGGGGGAAGCAGCAATCCTGCAGTTTTCCAGCTACAGTAAGGCTGGTGGACAAGGGAGCAAGAAGTCCAGGAGACACCAGTCAAACACCACGGCTGGTCAGCCAGCTCTTAATGTGCTCCAGCTCCTCGTGCAGACAGAGGACACGTACCTGGTGGTTGGTTTGGTTTGGTTTGGTTTGGGATTTTCCTTTGTTTTTCTTAAGTCAACCTTAAATGCAGCTTTGCAAAAGGAAAAGGCCCAGTCAAGAAGTGAGCTGCAGGCCCTGCCCGGCCTGTCCCTGCTCTGAGCTGGAGGACCATCGCTCAGGACAGACGTGCTATGAGCAGGCTGGCTTCAGCAAGCTGCCCGTGAACACTCTGACGACAACTTGAGTCATAAATCCTTTCCTATTCTGATTTTTTGGCAGCTCTTTCTGCACAGAACGGCCTGGTGATAGACTATGGTCTAAAGACTACAGTGGGAATGACGGAAATTCAGAATGCTCCAAAAACTAATTCTGATGCCATTAATGCATAAATGCATTGGCCTTGAGGCAGTTTTATGTAATTCGTAGATACCCTAGAAAAGTTTTAAAAACAATAGATTGGAAACCATTTCTGGCTGTCAGTACTAGGAAAGGCTATGCACAGGAATGTACCCTGAAACCTGATATAAAGATTACCTAAACAAAAACAAGACCTGGGACTAAAATACAAAATGAAAAATATTCCAGCTGTGGGAGGGCAGGAGGAGCATTGTGTTTCAGGCCTTTATAATGTTTTAATTACTTACAATTCACAGTGTACCGCTTGAAGCCTTCTGCTCTAAAGAAGAGGGGCTTTTCACACTCCCAGGGCTCCTCACCTGTGTGTTTGGTGGTTTGCTACTACTTCTGTTTCTTCAAAAGGCTTTTAAAATCCATTCTTTTTCAGTGCCACCCAAGAACAACTACAATTGGTGTGGAAGAACTTCTACTGACTGGTGGTAACCATACAGTTACTATATAATAACAGACTTGCATAATTATACAGATAATCTCTTCTTTAAAATAGAGTATTCACATTCTAAGAATTGGCCGGAAGGGGTGAAAAGTAGAACTAGATACAAAAAAAGCAATTAGCCATCTTTTGTAACTCTTCTTTCTAGACTATAACTATTTTTGCAGGACTAATTTCTGCAAAGCGTTAATGGCTAATATAGGTCACTCTCCTACACACTCTACTGCACATTGTAACCTGAGAGCTATGAGACACATTCTCTTGGACACATTTTCCACATTATTTGAATATATACTACCCTTAAAATTATTCTGGCATGACATTAAGGAAGTTGTGGCTCAGGTGGTAAATCAAGGACCATCTTGAAAGGCAAGCTGGTAAATTAAGTTATATTCAAATTAAATGGGAAACCACTGGTTGTTAAGATTTTATAAAACTACCCTTAAGAACAAAAGGCATTTTAAATTTCTGGTGGCTGCCTAATAGCAGGAGCTATATTCTGGTTCCATAGCATTCATATTACAATATAAGCAGCCCCCACATTCCCCATATGAGATGAAGTTCAAGCCGTAGCAGCTCCAAGGCGCTGTTCTGCCTCGGAAGCAGCTGGGCTCGCTCTCAGCAAGGAGCGTCCTTAGAAATACGAATCTTGCACTCCAGGCAGGGGCACTGTGTATGTCACCCTTGCGCTATTCAGCTCAAGGTCCAAGCCACGTTTGCATTTCTCATGCAGGTGAGGGACGGCCCTATCATCCTCTCTTCCCTTCCCGTATTCCCTTTCGCATCTCCTCCCAACGCAGTCAACAAAACCAATGAAGGAAAAAGCAAGGTTTAATTTGCCCCCAGCCCCACTCCTGCAGAGCATCAGAATTGTAAAACAAAGTTCAATACAGCATCCAAACCATCTCAGTCCAGTCCACTAAAACCTAAATATTACAGGTATAAGTGCAAAATTAAGTTAATCAGCTGAATTCTTCCATGAGTTTGCCTTTTTTCCCCACTAACATTACTTTTGCAGGACTCAAATCTGCTGCATGTAAAATGCTAAGAGCATCACTTCATCGCTTCCAGTGGAGCACAGAAATACTCTTTCCAGCATGGCCCAGAGCGTCAGACTCCAGCTGAGGGAAACCAAAGGGGCAATTTCAGGGCCTCTTACACAAAAAAACAGCAAGTTACCCAAGTATTCTGCAAAACCACATTGTTTTAAAAAACATGATTTCTTTTCTAAATCTAACTTACCAACAGACATAGTACCTTGACCATCTGAACATGCAAGTACAGTAAAACAGGTCAAGTCCTTTTTCTAACACTTAAGATTTTTGCAGCAAAAATCTCTGCAAAACAACTTCATGCATGAAATCTCTCATCCTAGAGGTTTCACAGACAATTCATTTTAGTATCTTCTTGCAAATCAGCTTGATTGCTTTCACAGCTCAGTTTTCTTTTTTTTTTTTTTAAAAAAAAAGATTAATATTACAAAGGATGGACCAGATGCAGGAAGAAACTTCCTTAAACCAGAATGACTGGGAGGACAGGCCGTTTCATTGGATTGTTGCAAGGATGGAGATCAGACATACAGCTTAGAGGGAAACATCTAATTTCACGTTTTAAACACCTGCATAAAAAAAAATCTCACTCTGATCAGAGGAATCAGGGGACTGGGATTTATGAGTAAAACTGTCAAGAGTATAAGAAACAGAATACAGTACTTCCAGCTCCCTTGCCAAATTCTTATTATGACTTCAGTTCATTTTACATAGATTTGAGCAAGCAACCAAAAAAAAAAAGAAGATAGAAATAAAGGAAAAAAAAAAAAGTCTTACGGTCTACAGAAACATCAGGGATTAAATGTCAGCAGCAAATCTCTCAGTACTTCCTGCCACCACGCCAAATAAAGCCTGTTTCCAAGCCAAACATCTGCTTTATCTGTCCCAAACAGGAACTCATGAGAAAGAAATGTAGCACCCTTTACCACTGTGGTCAAAAGACAACATTTTTAAAATTCCACTCAATTCAATGATTCACCTGTCAAATCTCTGAAAAAGTAAGTATTAAAAAAAAAGATTCTGCCATTGGTGCTGTGTTCCTCAAGGGCTTACACAACCAAGACATCATTCATCAATCATGCAAATGTTGCATTGGCAAGAATATTCACCCCGGCTAATGCTTTTTGCAGAAGTTCCAGTTCCACATACATTAATTCTAAAATAATAAACCAGACTGACATTTATTATGTGCACATGTATATAGAACCTTCTCTCTCTTTTACTCTCTAAAATATGAGATTATACAAAAATCAGGTGTTTCAATGACACTGACGCTACTTTGAGAGTAGAGTTTTCTCTGTGTCTAATGCTATCAGACTTCCACAACAGCTACAGAGGGTTCCATATCATTCCTATTTTCCTGCTTTTGGCTCCAACTAACAAATAATATTATTGCAAACTAGATTATGTACTGAAAATTGATGTGGCAAGGTAAAACATACAAACATTTTTCTAGATCAGAATTTCCAGCAGACTGCATCAGAGCTTTTGTGGCAAAGCATTTTGATGTCCCAGAAGGTGGAGGCCTCTTGGGAATTGTGTCTGAAATTCCCTGTTGTCATTTGTGAGGGCTGACAAAACATTTTGCTGATACATAAGAAGACAGCAATCTCTATGATGAGTTGGAACTCCAACATAAAATATATCAAATTATCTTCCACTTACGTTTTGTTCAGCTGAACTGTCTCAAATTACTTTATCTGAAAATCTTACCGAAACATTCCTAGCATCCATACAATAATTTGTGTATGCAGTTAATTAATCCTCGCTCCACTCTGTTGAGACACTCAGGTTGGCCTCCTCCTTTTCCAGGTAGGAGACACATAGACAAGCCTGAACTACAGAGCCAGGAAGGGGCAAAACCCAGATTAGCACTTCTTGTTCTGTAATCCTGTGATGAGTCTTACAGATCACAGTGCACTTATGAGCCATGAAGCTGAAGGACACAAAAACTATACTACTGTTCAGAAAAGAATGAACATTTAGAATAGTGTTATTTGGTGATGAACTTCACAGTTCAAAACTGCAGTGAAAACAGTGCCATGGCGTAAACATTAAAATAAGGGAAGGAAACAAGGAGAGACAAAATCTAGATAAAAGGATAGTGACTTCTCAGCAATGGAAGTGAGGAACTCGAAGTTCAAGTCAAATTACTTATTAGATATGAAAATGACTGCAGTTCACTTTCAGTTTGGATAAATCAGCAATGAAAAAAAGAAATCCTAATTCTTTCAGAAATAGAAAACTGAGAATTTCTTTTTTTCCATCGTAGCAAACAGTATTGGCATCGTTATCCAGACCTTACAGAAGTAAACAGCAAACACAGACTCTAATAATGAAAAGGTTTTCAATAAACAATAATATTTACTTAGTGTGCATTATTTTAAAAGAGTATTTTTGTTAGGACTTGCTGGAGTTTTCAGTTGTTTTTATCTTGCAAATCTCCCGTATCGAGTTTCAAGCCAAAGTCATGTTTCCACATGAAATAGTAACTTGACTTGCTGTAAAACGTAGCTTCCATTGCTGAGGAAATTTACATTTTCAGGTAAAAATTTGAAAGAAAATCAGCCATTAAGCATCTCTGTGCAATACAGATCAGCAGATGGCCACCTTCCCTTTGCTTCCCTTAAAAGATACAGTGTATTTATTAATCCTCAGACACATTGATAATTCAAAGATTATTAAGAGACACCCCTTCTTAATAAGGAGCTACTCTGTCTTTGACTCTTCTTGATCTACATAATGGAGAAGCAGAGAGGAAACAGAAACTGAGTTTTTCAAAGAACTGTTAAGTGATGAAACAGATTTTTTTAAAAAAAGTTAAATCCTTCAGGCCTTCCATCCTGTTTCCTCAAATTTGTTGCTACTCTGGACTCTGGAACATGGGGAGCTCAGCTCCAAGTCAGACCACCTGGTAGGCTGCTGAAAAGCCAGGAAGGCCTGGGAACCTTTGTATCTCAGAGAAATGAAAGACTTCTTCCCATCCAGCCACCCTTAATGGCTCAGTGTATTTCCTGGGGATCGCAAAGGAAATGAGTTGCTGCTCAATTCACTAGAGCCCTGTCTATAGCTCACTTAAGAAAATAAAAAGGCAGGGATGGGGGCAAACATAAAAGAGTAGCTAAGCAAAATGGGTTACGGGACTTAAAGAAACTCAACATCTAATTCCTGGCTCACTTCTAGTTTTCCATACGATTTTGAGCATATGCATTTAACAAGTCCTACCACAGCTGCTCGCTGTTTCACCTGTTGCTTGGATGTATACAACCCATTAATGACTGTGACCTCCACAGACATTTCGGTGGAGAGTACCATGTATACCCAGGTACCACCCTTCATCCACTCACATGCTTTCTTCTTGTGGTTTCTGTCTTTCCTGCTACTCAGATTTATTTTCTTGTAAAGGTATATTCGAGAATACAGTCACACAGCAGCTTCTTAATAGTTAAGACTGCAAGAGCTTTCCCAGAACAAAGAACACGTGCAATCTCTTTCAAACTTGTAGAAGTACATAACACTAACTTGGCATGTGCTAGAATTAAATCAGGGTTGCATTCGGGTTTAGAACCCCAAGAAAGTTTCCAAGGCATGAGAGAAAGCAAGCAGACCTTCAGAAAAATCAAGCAATTAGTAATTTATTTTCTACTGTGGGACTAATTTTTATCAGCTTACCTTGCCATCAATCAGTTCTCATCTTATATGGGAACTTGATTATCACAGCTCATTTTTAACCTAGTCTTTGCAATATTTCCCAAGAGTGTTCCCTTGTGATTTTAAAAACCAAACAAACAAGAACTTTGACCAAATTGAAAATTAATGAAACACCATTTATCAATTCTCTGCAAGCGACACCTAAATTTGCAAATGTTGATATTTAGAAAATTTAGGCATCTAAAATGGAATTAATTTCTGTGTATCTTTTAAAACAGCATCTATCAAAAGACTTCTTTTTAAGTGTGCTGTTGCTAACTTAGGAAGGACTCCTTCACTACTGTCAGCCAAATAAAGAATTTTAATCGGTACACTGCTACTCCTCTGAAGTAGCTTCCCATGATGGCAGGTAGGAAAGATACTATTGTTTCCTAATTAACGTAATTATAATCTCATTGATTGAATTGGATTTTAGGAGACAAAAAACTTCTGAGAAGCAATATTTTCCACAGGACCTGGGCACCATTCACTTCATAATTCTTCAAGTGTTTGACTGAAGTATCAGACACAAAACTCCGTTAAACTGAAATCTGGCCTGTTGGGAGAGGGGTTATGAGAGGAGGAAAAAGGGAGACAATGAAGGAACACTGGGGAATGACATAGTGGTAAGTTAGGAAAATATCAAAACTATAGTAAAATGCTCACAAAAGGGAAAACAAACATTAGAAAATGTGAATGTGTTTAGTTAAATCTAACAAGTAATTTGTCCTAGGAGGAACCAATCACATCCCATCCTCTTCAGCAACAAGTTGGTTTCAATGATAGATTCTGGTGTTTATTTTTGGTGGAAGGATTTTCTCCAACTGGCATAAAAAACTTGCAACGAATTTAATTTGAGGAGCACGTTATCCTTCTGCAGTTGAAGTAGCAACAATGTCAGCCACAAAGAACTGATCTCATACACAAGGGAGCTGGCACAGCAGAGCAGGGGTGACAGTAAAGCGCAATGGAGGGTCGAACTTTAGGTGAGCTTCCCTCCTCTCCTGTGAGCTGCCAGTGTCACTCTCTTAGTTAACCACACAGGGCTGAGTAAATGGGCAGCTCTACATCCCGCGTCATTTAATGACAAGTAATACATGCGCAACCCAGAGCTCCAGTAAGAAGAACAGACACCCTTACATGGGTGCCTATAAGTTTGAGATCCGTCTCATTGTCTAAAGGAGGAAGGTAATAGAAACAGCTTTACTTTATTTGTATCTGTTATTTTTTGACTAATTGACAAAAATCAGAATTAGATTTTTTTTTACAAATGCTTTGCAAATCGTTGAAAATATTTCCAGCAGAAAATTATGATTTTTAAGATCTAACAGAGCGCTGTTCATCTGGGCTGCTTCTGTGATCTGTGTACTGCTGTCAGGGATAGAGTTTTTCAAACCACTATACATATACAGCTAAGAACAGACCTGTCCTGTTTGGCTCCCCTAGTTATAGCAACTTCTGAAATACAAATACAGCTGATCCAGCAAAACATTAAGAGCTTCTTCCTTGTTTCTTTCTCTCACACAGAGTTAGGATCAATTCAACTAGTTTAAGTATTTTAGTGTACATAAAACACACATTAGATTTAGTCGTCTAATACTGAATATAATCTAACAATACCACTACCAGATTGAACCACATTTCCAGTTTGCCTGTCTCATAAATTAGAAGTCACAACGCAAAGGCCTGGTGCATGAAGGTACATACCACTCCACTACAGCCTAAAGGAACTTATGGGACAACCAGAAAAAAAGCCCAAATGTGACTAAAACATTTGGAGCAGGAAAGTAGGAATTGTTATTTTACACTGCAACAACCTTCCAGTCTTCAGTTTCTTACAGATAAGCCCACTATAGCTGAACAAGCACCTCTACCTTAAGAACCACCAAAGCATGCATACGTTACTACACTTGGCTACTTGCAATATTATCATAAGGGTAGTCCAACTTTATGCCAACCTGTTTATGAGTATTAATTTTGTCATGCCAAAATGAGGATATCCATTCTCTTGGGGCAAGAAGCTTGACTATACTTGTACTGATAAGAATCTATCCTAGTTTTAGGCTTTAACAAAATGAGGAAAATACAATGATGACACTAAAATGTACAGTGGAAACCTACATTCCATTACTTAACAAAACTGAAGAGTGTTTTTGTCATTTTTAACGTGTTAGCAGATGGACAATAGTAAGAGAAAGACACACTTTTGAAAGATTTAGTTAGTATTTCAGAATAATTAAGATTACTGGAAGGCTTCCAAACTAGTCTGCTAATGTACCATACACAGCCTGTTAAGCTTGACACCGTAAGGTTTTTCACATGGCCTTGACTGCGATGACTATTTAACGTATCTGGTGTGTGCTGTCCCCTAGGACCACAAAATAGACTTTATAAACTGTAAGGACAAACACTGACGTGCATCTAACTTTGTTTATCGCTGAAGCCATGCCAAACAGTGCTAATTGGAGTTCTTCTGCTAAACAATGTTTATGCACTAATTAGTCCACTTCCTAAACTAAATGTTCCAAGAAAAACTAAGAATACATGGCAAACTGCCACTAAGTTGCAGTCTCGTCAAGAACATTAGTTTGCAGACAGATGGGGACAGGTAACAAATGATAAATTCAAAAGGATGAACCAATGTCTGTGGCTAAACAACATATAGAAAGCCTTTACCACCTGAGAAAGCAAAGCAGTTCTATGGTTTTAATTCAGAACCAAAACACTCAACTTGTAACAGCAGAAAAAATACACTGTTGTAGGCAATGAGACAGAACAGCAGGGGTGAGGGTGTCTCCAAGAAATTAATATGCTGTATTGTGATTGCAAATGCACTGTGCTACTATTATTTAGTTTAGACTACTAACAAAAACCTAAATAGGATAAGGCTGCCAAATTATTTAAAAAGCTAAATCACTCAGGCCTTTGAAGACAGCAAATTAAACCAGCCAAGAGACAAAATCTGGTTGTATTTTACAGACAAACAGCAAGTCCATTTTGCAGGGGAATGGGGAAAAGAGGTTAAAAAAGGACTCAAACTCCAATAAGGGCAAAAGCTCCTGACCCACCCCCCCGCCCCCCGGGTAGCTCCTGGGCAAGGAAAGGACAGGAGGATGATATGAAGGAGAAGCCACTGGCAGGGAGACAAAGCTACAAGATCAGAGTGAAGGAGGCAGTCAGAGAATCATCTCAAGGAGAACACCTCCCTTTGCTTTCCAGGTTGATTTTGATTATGAGACAGCAAGCTCTGGAACATACATGTTTTTGTTTACCCTGTGCATGATCAAGGAGTTTTAATATGTATAACAGAATAATTTGAAAAGAGAGTCAGAAAATCCAGATATGAAGATCTTCAGTGTTTGTGGTTTGTTTTTTGGGGGGTTGTGTTTGTTTGTTTTTGTTTGGGTTTTTTTTGGTGTTAGTTTTGTCTTGTTTTGTCTTGGTTTTTAAAGATAAGTCATAGGTCACTTGCACAAAAAGCATGGTAAGACTATAGATGTTTTTGTGCACCAGCCTGAATTCTAAGAAAGCTTTTCAGAGCATGAGCAGCCAGTGCAAGACCAAGTACAAAAGGAACCTGATCTCTAGATGCTACTGGATTATCAGTATTAGTGGTAATCAGAAATGCCTTCTGCTCTGTTTAACAAAAGGAGGAAAAACTCTTCGCCTGGAATTTCAAGCTAGTTTTGCAATTTATGTCTTTTGACCCCATAGTCTCTGACCTGCATTTCATTCCACTCTGATGCTAAAAGACTTCCGCATGCGGTCACAGTCGAGGGCCAGACACAGAGTCTGATCTGGTCCGGATCTTCAGAAACGTTATCTCCAGCCAGCAACTTCCTCTGCAACTACAAAAAAGACCTGGACCATGGCTGACTCCCTGCTGTACCAAAGGAACCAAATCCAGGAGCATGCCTAACTGGTCCCAGATGCCTCAGGAGTCCCATGGCTTCCTCTCTCTGGCCAGCAGGGCAGCTTCTTGCTCAGAGCCCTGGGGCTACAAGGGGCTCCCTCCCACCTCGGGTTCCTTCAGAGCTTGTGACCATGTCTAGGAAACACATACCAGAGTCTCAAGTAGGTCCCTTCTTCCTACACACAGCCTCAAGTACTGTTCTCCTCCATCGCGAACACCGTATAAGAGCAGCTGGCTCTGAACTGTCCATCTCTTAAGCAGGGAGATGTGAGAAGAGTAAGGAGAAAGGTGCGTGTCCCCCGAGGAGGTGGGAAGGGTGAGTGCCCATGCAAGAGGATGCTCCCTGCAGCAAGGTAAAATTGCCTTCAGGATATTAAAAGGCACAAGGTGGCGAAGGATAAGCACAGTAGACAGGAGTGAGACAGAAATCAGGTCCTTAACCGATACCTGATCATTTCTAGGATGCACTTCGAGCTTGCTTGGTTTCCTTATTTAAACTTTCATGTGGCTGTACACCTAACTCGGCTAAAGATGTTCACTCAGCAGTAGGATATAGCTGCAAAATATCCTCTTGCTACAAATCTTTTTACACCACTCTAGAAAAACTGGTGGTTTCTCCTCCCCACAGCTTGATCTTTTCTAAACCACAGGATCTTCATAGGATCTTTCCTAAGTCATACATTTCTGCTTCTGGAGCTGCCTTCGTTTTTTGTTCATTGGTTTCTCAGTTACCAAAAACCAAGGGCACAGTATTCCCTAGAGGTTTTAATCATAAGAAAACAATCACTCCCAACAGCTCAGCACTGTCAAAAGAAAACAAACAGGTCATAAGCTATTTAAACTGTTCCTTCAAATCCTTCAACTGAAAAGACCAGCAATTTCACTTATTTATTAACAGGTTCTTATATCAACACACATTTTCTCTTTAATTCAAATCTTAACCTCCACTTTTGTTAGAGGAATAAATTGCCTTTCCAGTGATGGGGAAACCCATTTAGAACCCAAGGCTACTTAGTTAATTCACAAACACAACACATTGCTGGTAGAGGAAAACACAGCGTCTGCAGCTTTGCTTATGCTTGTGGATGCCAAAGGATATACTAAAGGTACAAGTAATCAGCAACCTGCAGAGTATAATTGAGAATAAAGGACAAAGCTCCACACATGGTATATATTACAAACATAATCAGCTTCAGAAGACTTCTTTCTTAAAACATGAAAACCTTGAAAAAATTCATGCCCTCAGTATAACCAAATTTGTCATGCAAGTTTTAAGAATGCTCCCATGATTGATAATCATTATGTATTTTGTCATTTCTTTATAAAGCAAGAATATTGTTTTGTCCATATATGAGTTTGGAAAAATATTTTAAAATTCAAGTTGTTACAGTTGAGGGTCCAATATTGCTACAGAAGTGGTAGTGGTGCACAAATCAGAATGTCAACTATAAAGCAAGGTGTGGACTATTCCAGGCCAGTTTATGCTCAAAAAAAAATAAAGTAGTAAGAAATATTAACCAAAAAATACAGCAGCATTTAAACACTCAGGGTGTGATTTCCAGAATGCCACTGCCCACAGAAATACTTTTGGAAAAGCAACATTGCTAGCAGAGAATAGCAGCAATTAAAAAGAACAGTAAAGCTGTCAGCAGCTTCCTTCTTATTCAGGCCACTGTGATTTCTGTCCCCAAAAACACATCTTCACTGATGAGAGGAAGAAAAATAAAGAAAGTCAAGAATGACTGTACATGTCAAAAGTCCCCAGACTCTGGAAGTGAGGTGCACAAATCTTGTCTTACTTCACTTCACAGCAAACGCTCCCTACCACCAGATTCTGTGACCGTGACAGATGTACAGCCTGCTGCAAATTTGGGGGTGATTTGTATCAGAGGGAGGCCCCAAAAGCCTTTCCACCAGGCTCAGTAGGGTCTGCTCTTCTCCTGCACTGGAGCTTTTGGAGCTCCAAGCAGCTTCTCACACACCATTCATAGCAAGGTCACGTTTCAGTAAACAGCACCTTGACTCTGCTGACAGACATGAACCTCTTCCTGATCACCACAGGGATGATGGCTGGTATGGAAAAACAATCACAACGAAGCATCCCTCAACTTTGAACTTTGCTTCAGGCACACTAACAAGTGTTTTGAACTTTTAAAAGAAAATTAAGAGAATACAGACTGCTTTAATTCGCTCCTGTCGGGCTTGTCTACAAAGACCTTAATGGCTCCGCTAATCCTGTTGAGACACTTGAATTCCAGGATTAATGCTTCTTATCCTCTTCTGCTTGTATTTTGTACACAGCAAAAACAGAAAAAAAGGGAATGTTCATCCTGGCCTACAAGCATCCTTGTGAGGAGGTACACTGGGGTACCACCACGGCATCACAGAACTTCCTTGAAGGAAAAAGTCTTTATCCCTGCTGCTCATCTCACAGAATCACAGAATCACAGAATGTCATTTGTTCCTTTCCTGCTCACTTGCACCGAAAGGAAACCAACAGCAGCAGTTCTCCTGACTGCTTGTTTGGGAACTGCTGGACAGCTCAGGGACTATTGCATCTACCATGAAAATGTTCTTTCTCATAGGAAATGCAACTTCTTATGATGAAGTCATGTAGTTTCTGGGCCAAATTCACCCACGGTTTTCAGTGTAGATCCAGTAAATACAAAATATCTGGGTGGATAAAACAAAGACTAGAAATTAGCCTTCCATGTCCGAGAAATACTGATGCTTATCTCCTCTTCTGCTTGTAGTGGGAAACAGCTACTGCTTCATTCCACTAAAAGAGAGGTCTGATTCTAGCATAAGCTGACAAGATATAGATTATTTCTCGTCTTTGCAGCTCTAATGCTGTAGATGTCATATGCATCAGCTTCCTCCTGCAGTATCTGTCAAAAAGTAAGACATCTACTAACAGACAACAGGATTTGCTCAGCTGGGCCTTAAGCTAATAGAAGTACTGAATTGTAAATAGGCAGTGCTTTAGGACAAAACATGTCAAAAGAGCAGAATCTGAACAATGACATGTAAGGAAAAGTGAAAAACTAATCATTTGCAACTAGACTCAAAACACGTTTAGTCCCTGATGCCCCCTGCCAATAGCTACAATAAACGTGAGGCATAAAAGCATCTCTTTAAGAACTGTAAAAAGTAATATTTAATACAAGGAAAGCCTTATTTGGTGCAATGAGTACAAAGTAAAGGTGAAAAAGTTCCATGACCTAAATAACAGGTTATTTCCTCAACTGCCAATGGAATTTAAAAGTGCCTCAACATTAGTTATTTCCTTAGGAAGCATTCTCATAGTTTACAGCTGCCCGTAATTTCAAAGCAGCTGAGAGCCTTATTTACGTGGCTCTGGTCGGCGATTTACAGGAAAACTCTATGTTGGTATTACCTGACATTCACTGGGGCAGGATGACGCTAAAGAACGAGTCACTGTGCTCCGGCTAATCTCATACTTTCTTCAACCATTCAGCCTGAGATTGAACTTCTTATTAAAGCTCCAAGCAACAGTAGCAAACCGCTGGGGTCCAATTTTGTTTTTATAATTAAGTGTAGCAAATACTGGACATTCAAGCAAAAAAAAATAACAGGGATTTAAATAAAAAAGGTTATTGTATTTAATACTCCGATTTGTAAACAGAGAAGCAAAAAAAAAAAAAGAGAGTTCAACAAGGTGAAAATGTTCCTTCCATTCACGTTACTGTCTAAGGAGATTAGATTAGAAAAGAAAATCGATGCTTACTTTAATATTATTATGTTCAGATCATATCTGGAATTGTTTCCTAAGGTTTCCTCCATTGGCAAACATAATGAGATTAAAAAGTACAAATAAATCAAATACTAAATATTTGTAATAAATAAAGCAATACTGCCATGAAGAAAAGAAAAATCACATTCTGAAAATACCTGCCCCCCAGGCACACCAGCGAACAGGCCCAAGTGTCCAAATCAATAGCAAAATGTATTTCAGAAGTTGGCCTAACAAATGAATAGCTATCATCTCTACCATGAAACACATTTCCAATGTACTCCTACCAGCTTCTTAAATAACTGAATATCTCCAGTATGAGAAATTCTGAAGAAGCTACAGTAGCAGTAATTAAGGAGTAATGTAGTAAATAAGAAATGGGTTGCTTTACAAGGCATCATACGAAGTGATTTTCATTCTGCGATACATTTTTGATGCAAAGCTTTAGCTGTCATTTAAAATTGACAATGTAAAATTAAAACTGTAATCTTATTCTTCCTACAGACCAGGAGGGAATCAATGTAACTAATAATGTTCGTTTCCCCATAACAGGTTTTCTCATGGCCTTTTTCTCCATCCAGTCCAAGTCAGCACGCCTGCTTTCTACACAGGGGTACCTGTATTTCCCCCTCTTGACAAATACACTGGTTCCATTAACACTTGCAGACCAAGTACAACAGTCTTCTGTGTACCTTTATAAGACGCGTTGTCCATAAACACTTGTGGAATTAAACAGTGAACTTTCCCCTCTGGGCTGAGGCTGACTGGAAAGCAGTGGCTGGATACAGAATGGTTTTTGCAAAAAGGTCAAGCAGGAAGGTTAAGAGAGCAGACAAAAAAAACATCAGCTGAGAGTAACCGTGAGTCTGCTGCAAACTCACAGGAAACTCACAATATATTTTAACAGATGTCATTGCTTAAACCTCTTGACACTCACGTGCTCCATGCCAAAATGGCCAACTTCATTCCTATGCAACCCAAGCACTTACCCATCACAAGGTCTTCCCCTTTTCTCTCTGTTGTAACTTTAATTTACTGGGTATTGCAGGGAGGGGGAAGGAGAAGCAGGGTGGCATCACCGCTTTTGTTACTGAAGAAACCACTTATCCATTTCAGAAAAGGGTCTGAACAGTCAAAAGACAGTGATAATGAGTATCTGAAACACAATGACTTCACTTAAATAGGCAGTATGGAGAACCAAGGAAGAAGTTACAAATGGTAGAAACTAGAGGACAAGGAGCAAAACTCACTGAAAGTTTCAGGAAAAAAAAAAACCATAAAAATAAAATTTAAAAAGTCAAATAATAAATATTTTTATATATTATATATACCACAGCAATTGTCAGTCCAAAATAAGAAATACCAGGAAAGGGAAATCTGGGAAGGAAGTGCAGAGGTGAAGGGACAGCAGTTAGTCAAGAAAGAAACGCAACTGAAGAAAATTTTGGGGAATCAGAGGAAATCAGAGGAATCAGAGTAAAACAGAACTTTAAAAATAGCCAAAGCCTTGAAATTTGGAGCAAGCTATTAAAAACAAACAAACCCCCAACATAAAGTCTTCAGCCTCCTGAATCGTATTTTGCAAAATCTCAAGACCATTGATATATTGTGGTCTGGTTTCACCAGGAAATCAGGTTAACATCATCATACCGCATCCAAGGGTAACTGAGCTCAGACCACCCCTGCCCCTGGTCCACATCACTTTTATATATAAGAAGGGCAGAGCGTAATATTTCTTCCCTGCATTGGGTTCTGTGGTGTTTAATACACCGAGTTCAGCTGCAGCCTTCCGAAATTCAGCAGATGTCATCAGCCAACTAAGAGACAAACAAACCCATCACAAGTTTCATTACTTCTCACGGCTTTGTGGAATCACTTGTTTTAGCTCTGGGAGGAAAGGATGCTGGTGTGGAAAAGCTGATTGTGTTGCCATGAATGTTTTTCAAGATATAGTTTTCCAATTTATCATTTATTTTCACTTTTTAACTGTTCTTACTCAGTACCTCTATTGTCACTAATCTATTAATTTGTAAAACCTCAGCAAACAATTACTGAAAAGAGGTCAGAATCAGAGGATCTATTTACAAATTAAAAAAAAAGAAAAAACAAAACAAAACCAAACCAACACAATACGCTTGGAAACTTCCTTACAAAAGTGTTTGATTTTGCCAGAAGTGACAAAACGAGAGGTAGTGATTGTGAACAGGAAGGGTGGGAAACACTAAGACGGAGAAATACAGTGACAGGGAAAAGACAAGAAGTTTCACAAAAAGAGGGAGGAAAAGCAGGTGAAAATTTGAAACCATGAAGTCAACAGAATGGAGAAAGGTCAAGCTGGGAGCAACGGAGAAATTCAGGCACTGAATAGGCCAGTGTTCACAAAAGGAGCAAGTCACAAGGAAAAGTATCATTAGTGGTGAAAAAGGGCAAATTGTGGTTCAGAGAAAAACTACTGAGAAAGATTTGGGGGTGGGGGAAAAATCCACACAGAGTTTGATAAAGATCAACTCAAGTGAATGAACTGAAAGAGCAAACAGGCGATGCAACCCAGAGAACAGCAAGATGGCTCTAAAAGAAAAAAAAGATTCCAGAGACACCGGAATTTGGTTGATTTTGACCTTGGAAATGGAGAATTTGTTCGGCATATTTGATAAGAGTCTCAGATAACTCTAGACATTTAAGCACAACTTTGCCGTCTTTTGCAGGACAATGATTTCAGCCAATTTTTGTTGAACTTATGAGAAGATGAAATGTAAAGACAGGCTGTGAAAGAAATGAGTTTTGAAATTAAAAAAATACTTACGAACTTCGTACCATCACCATAATTGTTTGCAGCTCTAATGTCTCTGAAAGAATTCTGCCACTCCACTGCTTTTTGCTTTGCAAGCAAATCTACTGATAAAGACCATAGCCAGGAAAACAAATAGATTTTGAATATGTGGGGAAAAGTGAGCACAATGACAATTATACAATGTAATTTTATTTATAAATACAGAAACTGAGACTCAGAATTACAGCATACATTGAAATTCAGCAGCTACTGTCTGAGCAATGAAAGAACATGTCCCGTCACCAGTAGACTGAACACCTGATGTGATGGTTCTGAAAGGACAGTACAACGCAAAAATCAGACTTTACTACCTAGTACTGGGATTGATAAAGCCATCCAAAATGCGGGCTGTAACTCTCTCTTCATCAGGATACAGGAAAAGCACCGTCTTTTATGAATCAGCTGACAAAGGGAAAAAGAACGTTCCTGGCAAACAGACCCCTCTTTAGTTTAAGGGGACATGTGCCTGAAAGTTCTTCAATTTCTTTAAGGTATTTCTCTGCAAACCTTGCCTTTCTTACAAACCCAGAGCACAACGACCGTAACAATACATTAACAACATAGGACATAAAAGTAATTATTCTGCTCCCATAAATTGTCCCAGTCTTCTGTTCTGCATGTGGGTTTTTAACAATTCTTTAGGCTTATCACTGCAAAATGGTATTTTCTTTAAGAAAAAAAATAATCCTTAAACCATGAACAACATGTTACGAAGTGAAATTGCTCTTAAATACTACTGAATCTTCTGTGTGTCGCCTTAGACCCAAGTCTTGCAGACACCTGATGAACTACATAGAACTCAGGCTTTGGAAGCAGAGGACAAGACTGAGAAAACATGTATTCCCCAGAACATGATGTTTAGTTACCTGCAAAAGAGGTAATTGCAAAATTCTAGCCAAATTAGTTCAGGTATACCTTTGACGCTACTTCAGAGGTATTTTCTGATATTAGTGTATTGAATACATATATTTAAGAAAACCAAAAGCAAAAAAGCAGATAGTAAAACAAATAAATAAGCAGATGGAAAAGGGTAGGAGATGGGGTAGCTGAGGAGACTTATGAAAGAATTGCAATAAGAAATTTGCAGTTAAGGTCTAATTAATATTTCTACTTTTTTTTTTTTTCTTGTGAACTTCAACATGGCACCAAGAAATGTTTGAATGGAGCCTGCTGCCATTTCGGTGGGCTTTCATCCTGGTAAGCTGTACGGCAGACACAAAGTCCTTGCGAGGATTTCAGTTCATTATGAATTAGTGTCTAACATTGAGAACACCTTTCATCATCAACTTGTACTGCCTTCAGGTGCCTATAAATTCCTCTCAGTCTTTATGTAGCGCTTGTCTATCAGACCATGTCATCAATTTTACTGCAGGCAAGAGGCAGACACACCTCTTCCTGAGACAGAGACAACACAACAATTACCACAGCCACTCTTGCGTGATCATTTCATATCAGCTCATTGCCAACTGCTAATCACCCACAACTCACTATGGAAAACATGTCGCATTTTCCAGGCTTTCCTTACATCGCTGGCACCGAGAGCTGTAAGGCTGAGATGGTCCCATCACCACATCAAGTGTACAAGTTGCTCTGACATCACCCACCAAACACATCCATGTGGCAATTGTGCCCCTTCTCTCTTGTTCTGCTAATATACAATGATCAACAAACTGTATTCCAAGATAAAGGGTTTTTTACCTTTGATTATGACTTCATTATTCATTTATAGCCTTTTTAATCGACTATGCCAAACCTACATGGAAAAAAAAAACCAAAACAAAACAGGCAATACATGCTATCTGGATAGAAACGAAGAGCTAATGAATACTTATAAAATAACAGCAGGGGCCTTTCAACTTTTTTTAACCAAGTCTGTGCTGCTTGTAAAATGAGTTGTTTTGTTAAAGAAGAACTGACTAAAATTATGTCTTCTCATTTGAACATCCAAAAAATAATGCATGAACACACCTATCCCTCCAGGGATGGGGGGACTCAAGGGATGGGATAGGGAGTGCTTATGTTGAGGGGCACAAGCTAAATCTAAAGCTGTAACCATCCCCTCATAGCTGTTTGGTTAAAGGTGCTGATGCTCCCCAGCTAGTATGAATGGATGTTCATTCATACTACCCTTGTCATCAGCTAACTGTGAGATTCCTCAGTTAGACAAAACGATCGAAGAAGAGGGACCAAAACCAAAGTGTTGACTGCCTGAAGATATCATCCTCTGCCTAAATTCACATTTCAGAGCCTAATTCTGGTGCCAGTTAAAATCTGCACTTCCACTGACAAACAATCACTCAGGTCCTAGACACAAATCCTATATATAACAGTGTGCACACATATTCCAGCTAAAGATGAGCATTTTTCAGTTTAACTTCCATTACTAGTGAAGGAAACTGAGGCAGGCCAGAAGCACAGCTAAAATTAAACTAGTAGCCCTATGCCAAAATGAGAGCCTAAATACAGGAGACTATAAAGATAAATCTTCCCATATATTTAAAACCTAAAATGTATCCTGTACAGTGTAGGAGGCAATCTCCTCAAAATAATTTTAAGACTCATTAGCAGAGCTGAATGAGAAAGGCACAGGCCTGAAGAAAAGTCTTAATTTCTCAGGGTTCCTATTTTATCTTTTTCAGAATTTAAATTAAATTTGTCTAAGAATTTTTCTGCCCAAAAGGGACAAGGAGAACAATGACACATTCCTGTGCAGGGCTGAGAAACACTTCTCACAGGCCACAACAATCAAACCTCAGGTGTCAGCAGCAGGTCCAGGTCTTAATTCCCTGATAAAAGTAGAGACAAACAATGAAAAACTATTGGAAGTAGCGAGTCTTAGAAAAGTTACTTCCCCCCTTCCTCCAAAACGTGATTGGCCTCGTCAGTCCTAACCTGCTACAATTAATCCCACATAAAATGAGTTCAGTTAAACCACCTTCATGGCTCAAGTTTTGATGCTTGCTTTGGCACAGAAGAACCCACGCACAATTCAGTTACATCATCTCAGCAGCAGCTTCTAGCTCAGGGATAGGAACATCATGCACCCTGATAACTTCACAGCTTGTGACTGCCAGCCCATACTTCGATCACGTATAGTATCGGATTGCTGTGGCCATGAGATGATGGAGTGGAACATCTCCCTTATGAGGAAAGGCTGAGGGAGCTGGGGCTCTTTAGCCTGGAGAAGAGGAGATTGAGGGGTGATCTCATTAATGTTTATAAATATATAAAGGGTGAGTGTCAGGAGGATGGAGCCAGGCTCTTCTCAGTGACAACCAATGATAGAACAAGGGGTAATGGGTACAAACTGGAACACAGGAGGTTCCACTTAAATTTGAGAAGAAACTTCTTCACAGTGAGGGTGACAGACACTGGAACAGGCTGCCCAGGGGGGTTGTGAAGTCTCCTTCTCAGGAAACATTAAAAACCTGCCTGGATACCTTCCTGTGTAACCTCATCTGGGTGTTCCTGCTCCGGCAGGAGGATTGGACTAGATGATCTTTTGAGGTCCCTTCCAATCCCTGACATTCTGTGGTTCTGTGAGATGCAGCTAATTTGTGCTGCCAAGCACCTTTCTTCTGTATCACATGTAAGTATTTCGGGAACCTAGTTCAATGCAGTCTACTTCTCTCTCATGTTTCCGCAGAGACAGTGTCCCCAGCAGTGATGGAGCACCCTGCTGCTCCTCCACCTCCTGAAGAGCACAGCCCAGCAGCTGCTCCTCTCCAGGTCCCCACTGCACAAGGGAACGAGCACGCACCGTCAAATTATTCTTACGAAACAATTCAGTCTTCAAACTGTTAAATCTCATCCAAACGTGTGTTTTGCTTGTCAATCCTTTGATTCTGTTTTCATAGGAAGGAAGTAATGATAAATTACTGCACAAAAGCATGTGAGCTCTGGCAGGCTGTTTGAAAGCTATTGACAAAAACCAGTCTATTCACTGCAAGCGTCCTACTTTTACAATCTCTCTGATCAGGATGCAGAGGCCTAATTCAATAGTTCCTGATGGAAAAATACCTAGTAGGAGTGTTTGATTTCTGGAGACAATGGTTGTCATGTGGAGCTTTTCTCTACCTCCATCCCTCTATTTCCCCCTCTTCTCCCCTGCCCCTTTTTTTTTTTGTTTTAAGATCTGAACAATTTACTCTGAAATACCATAGTAATACTTCCACAAAGCCTACTTCAAAAAAAAAAAAAAGAAAAAGAAAAAAGTTGAGGGAGGCGGAAAAGCTTTTCAGTAGGGCTGGGACCTTACTAAGTACTACTTAATCAGGGCAGGCTGCTTCCCACAGGCAAGCCCATATTATGCAGACTACACGTGGTCATGAATGTCAAAAAATATCCTACACTGTGATTTGTTCACCAACTGAAAGAGAATCAGGTCTAATGCAGGACCCTAAATTGGAGCATTTCAAACCTCTTTCTAGAGTAAGAGGCTCAACAGAGCCATCCATGCTATAAATGCTGGTGAGTTCGCAGCAATTCTTACGCTACCTGAAGGCTCGAGTCCCTGGCACTAGTAGCAAGCTCCTCTGCTCCCTGTTTGCCAAATTATGACAAGACTTTTCACACATGAGGCATATAAAAAGAGCGTGTGAAAACTCATAGCAAAGATCACATCTTCCAGTGTTTTCATTGCACAACAGCATTGACCATAATTACAGCTTCAGAACCATTCACAGACCTTTGACAAAGCAAAATTCCATGTTTTAAGCAAAGTTATTCCAGTCACAAGTTAGAATCTCATCAAAATAGCACTCTCATTGTCCTCTTTCAACAACACCATTTGTTAAGAGTGGAAGATCTAATGCAGCTTATTTATCAATATCTCCCCCAGGTTTCCAATGGTGTGTGCCTGCTCTCTTTTAAAGCTGAGCTTAACTAAGGTAGTAGCCTGAGATTTGAGGCATGTTACAGGTCTGAGCCCAAACCAGGGCAAACTAAGCAGTTAAAAACCTTCACATTCTAAGCATATTCCTATTCTAAGCATAGACACTAACACTTATTACATTAAAATTTAGATAATTCTGAACAGTTCTATGTGGGTGGAAACCTGTTTTGGCTGTACAGAGCAAACATGGGAACAGACCAGCATACGGGCCAGAAAAATGGCCTTTATTCAACTACATGGGCAGAGATTCTAAAGAGGAAAGAGTGACCCTTCTTCTTTTAATATTAACGGTTTTATATGGTAGAATTGCAATACTATAATGTCAAGTTTCGAAATGTAGAACAATCCTTGCAATCTCAAGAATGATTCCCTTTCTGTGGATAACATTACATGAGAAGTCAGGTGCATATTGGAAGTGCATGGATGATTAGAACTCAGTAATCACAACAGAGAATGTGAGCAACTCAATTGAAAAACATACTATGGGAAAGACCATTGACAATGAAACTACAGTCTGCTTGATTACCTTTTTTTTTATAATAGATGACCTACGAGAATCAACTTAAAATTTCCAAAAAGCAAGTAACTCTCTCAAAAAAAACCCCACAAATTCTGAACATCCTACATGTAAAATAAAGATACACATCCTCATGAATGAGTATTTTGCAGGCTTCCTTTGAAATTTATCTCACAAAATATCAGCTAATCCTTATTTCATCCAGTACTTTTTAAGTAGAAAACCTGTAAAAACATTTCACCATACTGGACATTTGACCCAGTGACCAGTAAGCAAAGAACAGACATAACACCAAGTTTTAGGTCAATTCTGCAAGAGAGAGGAAGCTGACAAGAACCTGTGGCTTATCACCTCTTATGCCTCAGGACCTTTATCTTGCAATTCCATCAACCAGACAGCTTTTCAGTTCAGCACACAGTTCATTTAGACTTCCCTCCTCCAAACCCCCGTGTACTGCAAATCCAGGGAATCAATCCAGAATTACAGAAGGGCAGAAACCTGTGTTATGGTACAAATCAAAAAACAACCAAGGACTGAAGAGTTTCCTTGCCATTATCTCCAGACAGTACCCAAGAAGACGAGAAGAAGGGCTCAGCCCTTCACAATGTAAAAGATACACACTGGTTAGGCTGAGCTTCAGAAGTCTGGGTCTGAGAACCCAGGGGGTTAATATTTTTATCATCATCTAGCGCTGCCTCAAGCAGGAAGACTGGAAACATAATGTAGAACCAGAAAAATATGCTGAAATTAACCCCATTATTTTATGCTCTGATCAATAGGATCAGTGCTGCAACTGGAATAAATTATGCCCTCCTGAAATTAAATCAGGTATCAGTGATACCCCATGAAAAATGTAGAAGAGAGATGGACAGAATGGTTGAAACAATACTAGGCACAACACTGGGTTATATTCTGAGATTGCCTTTGTGCTCTAAATTATATACATATTTAAGATTATAGTAACTGCAGCTAGCAAAAATTCGTGGCAAAATTACATTGTCTATCAGTGGAGGTATCCGCACTAGGTGTAATACGGAATACTCTACCTCTCACTTTGAGCTCAGCTCATTTTTCCCTCAGTTTTGAAACCTATGTTGACAGCAGAGCGGGAGATACTCCAGCGTGCCGCACCACTATTGATCATTGCATTCACGGGAGCATAAGAGTATTCATGGGAGCACAAGAGTAGCAGGCCTGCAGGACTGCTGCTGCTTTGATCTAAAAGAAAGCCACACATCATTTTCTGAAAAATTATTTCACTTGATATCAGTCTCTCTCTTCACATTAGCTAAGCCAGACCTGTGACTTCATTACCAGAAGAAAAAGTGATTTTCTTCACCCTGCACTCTATTTTCAGATTGATTTCTACACCCACTTTGTCACAAAATCAAAAGTTCAGAGCTCTCATGATCTCCTTTGACTTTGCTCTCCAGACATGCATGTATATACACACACCATCAGACGACTTTTTGCACTTTTGCAGCTTTTCTTTGTTCCAGCAACAATCCAGAGAGCAAACAAAGCCCTCTCCTCCTTCATCACTCCTCCCCCGCTAAATGATCTGCTTTTAATCACAACTAACATTTAAAACAGACATTAGAAAGGAGAGGCTACCCCTTTATAATTACGGAGCTTGATAATTACCTGGTGACTTGTAACAGACCCGTTCTCAATGCATCTTCCTTCCTCTCTCCCTTAATAATGTAATCTGATCTCCTGGCTATGCTTTCATCTGGCATCCAATGCTGCACGTTGTTTATCAAACAACAATCTTTCCTTAGGTAATGACAGAACAAAGGCAAGGAAGAGCAACTTTGGTAATACTACAGCACTTACCACTTCAAAAGTAACTGCATCAGTATAATTTACATTGCCTGTGTGCTTTTTTCTTCTCTTAAATCTAGTATTATCTTCTCCATGGGAGACCATGACCTACCTTCACCCTTTTACTGGACCCTCTATATGTTTACACATTACAAAAGGTATTGTGCAAAGTGTCGCCAGTAGAAGTCAAAACTAAAAACATGAGTCTCAAATACAGAAAGCTGAAATATGCCATATATGCCTTCATATTTGAACATAAAAGTATTTTCTGTGACAACAAAATAATGTGTTTTATGTTACTGGACCATCACAAAGTCTTCACAATTATGTTCAACGAATATTTTTTTAACACATTTTATTCTCTCAATGGCACATTTAGAAATTCTCATAAGACTCTAAACACAAGTAAAATTTCTCAGACTTCTTATATCTCAAAATGGAAGAGAGGTCATGCTGCAGAAGTTTCTGCTTTGGAATAATGTGTTCATCGGTCAACGTATGAAGTGTGCACAATTGGCAAGCACAAAAGCAGGTCTCTTTCACCACAGACGATGTAAAACGATAAAAAAATAGATCTGGGTGAAGGAAGAGATAGCGGAGTATGAGCTACACAACTATGCTAATCTGAGCTTTAAGATCTTTGTACTGAAAGAAACCAAATGCATGTGTTATTATAAAAGAAAGCCCTCAAGTACCACTCTCAGAGTCACGTCAGCACGTGCCCTTCACAAGGTGAAGTCTAATATGCCCTGAGTGTGCTTGTATTTACTATTGATTACCAAAGAATAACAGCTTTATGGTGTATGACACTAATGCAAACTAACATTGTTATTAAGATGATGATTATACAATTTTCCTGCTCACCTTTCATGTGATTTGAACAGATTCATAAATTCCCTGAATCTTCCCTGACCATTACTTGCAGCAAACAGCTCAGATGATGTTTTCCAAAGATAGAGCGTAACCACCCACTTAAATAGGAATGAACCAAAAAAGGACTAATATGAGCATGTCAAAAACCACAGAAAAATGTGGGTGTGAGGATGCTGCCAAGTTCTGATGCTGTTGCAGCTTCTGACTGAAAACACTGTCCTGGGACAGGTAAATCAGGTCAACTCCAGAACTAACAGTAGGGAAAAAGGGGTAACAGCACTGCAAGTCAAGTGCAGGATTGGTATATCCTTCCATAAATCAGCAGGTAAGACTTCCGTTCCTTAAAGCACCTACTTACCTAACAACACTAAGTTAACTAACATTTTTTTAAGAGGAAAAAAAGGTCTGTAGTTTTCTCCTGAGAAGTCCTTGTTTACTTAGTGAAATCAAAAGAAAACAAATTTTTAAAGTTGTGTACAAAGTAATCATTATCCTCCATTGCAACATGATCTCAGAGGTCTTTATAATAATGATCTTTGCAGACATTCACAGTTAGAAGGAAGCTCATGAGGACAAGCTAAAAAGAGTTATGTCAAAGCTTTGCTGGAAGAACAGAAAACTATTCTGATTCTCCAGAAAGAGGAAAGGCCTCAGGACCAACTTAAATTAATACTTAAAATAAATCAATAACTTGCAGACTATATCTTTTATTGACATTAAATTTTGCAAAAAGCCAGGGCGCTTCAGATAGGAATGTATAATAAAACATAAAAACCAGACACTTCTTCAGTAAAGCTGCAGTTATAAAGCCATTTCTCAAGCACATAAAGAGAAAGCTATAAAAGCATGAGCTGATTTCTTTAATGCCAGCAGTGAACTCGAGAGCTTTTACTGAGTCAAAGACACGGTGCCTCTGGCGATCCTGCAGCAATGAGGGCACTCGGAAGTTGTTATGACACAGAACAGGTGCGGAGCTTTGCCTCAACCGCTACGCACGACTGCCCATTATATACCTATCACTTATGGGACCACTTATACTGTCTTCTGCCAGGAGGTTAGGCTGGAGGTAAAAGAAGCCATGCCACATCCTATCAATCCGGCAGCTTGCACACTAAACCTGTCTCTTTGCATTTGTTACGCGAAAAAGACCCTATATGTGCTGTCCCTCCCCATGCGTTCCTGCTTTGGCCTCTTTTTCTTTAGGAGGTCAAAAAAAGGGACACTCCGAGAAGGTTTTAAATAAACAGAACACATCCTAACCTAACCAAAGGTGAAGTTTCATCAGCATGCTAACCATTTAATTTCCTCCCAATCACTTGCGTAAGAGCAGTGAGTAATTAGATGGATTTAGGTTATTTCTAATGGTATTTCTTTTTAAGTAGTTACACTACCCAATCACAATGGCAACAACAGTGCTGTAATTGCACCCTAACAGCTTTTGCACCTGAACCTTTCACTAGAATCCACTCACAGCAATTCCACTTACACGCCCCTGGCAAAATATTGTGTCATGAGAAGAAACTCAGCGGAATACAAAACAAGTTAATTCAAGTACCAGTCATACAGTTTGATTAATGCAACCCTCAGACTAAATACAAACCCATTTCTCCACACCATGTGAAGAGCAACACAACTGTTGTTGCCACTGTCCCGTTCCCTGATACCTGGTCTGGCTTATTCAGATCTAGTTCATCCTTGTGTGGCCCAACATCAGGTCAAACACACGGATTGTCTTGCCTTTAAACCATCTTCTTCTCCAACTGAAAAGTGCTTCTCAAACTAGCGCAGCTAACAAAACAGTTTATACAAGAAGCATCTGTCTCTCAAACACGCTGTCATTATTTGTCAAGGCACCTAGCCATTCTTCAGTACATGCTGCTTGCTACCAACAAAAAGATAAATTTTAGAGCAGTTGCAAATGTTAAAATACTTTTGCACCTGTTTTTGCATCTAAAACCCTTTAGTTCAGTGCAGGGCCAAGCTGATGAGGGTGAGGAGGGCAGGACATGCTCTGCAAGGGCTCTGCACAGTTAGAGGGGAGGGAATACGAGAGAAACCCAGAGCACCTTTCTGTAATTCTGTAATTAAAAAAAATAATCTCTTAGTGATGAAACAATTTCCACTAATGTCACCTATCCAGCAAATTACCACTGTTCCTCGCAAACTATACCACTGCCAATAATTCTTGGTAAGCATGAATGTTAACAAATCTGCAACACACTTATTGGATAGCTCTTGTAAAAATGACAAATCGTGAGTGAATCATAGCTTTATTAGCCACCCATTACCCCAGCCTATAAGAAAACTGCCATAATTAACCTTCCCGTTACTGTTTCCCACCTTTCTTACCTTTAGTAATAAAAATTTAGCACAGTTACTACTTCTATTTTACTAGAAAAGAATCATGCCATGATTTTACAACAGGAGAACATGTATCAGTTAAAGTCTGCATTTAAAAACAAATAAAATCGGGGTTTTTTTCCCAGTGTTCTCAGAAAGTACTGTAACAGCTGAATAAGGAAAGGTTATTTTAACCTCCAAAATCTATTATTCCTTTTTTTCTCCTAACAATTTTCTGGAGCCAGACAACACAAAGCTGCTGTGCCCTGGGCTAGAATGGAAGGTGGGGATGATAGGAGGGGGGTGCCTGTTTACAATTACTCCATTCCTGTTTTTAATGAATCTTGCTGAATGACCACTAAGTGTTGGTTTTGTTCTTTGGAACAAGGGAGCTATTAATGGAGGACCTAAAAAGGAAGGAAAAGGGAAAGCAAACGGAAAGCTGCCAAACTCAAAGGCGTTTCAAACATTTCAGCTGCATGTCCCGGAGGTAATCTGCTCCACAGGCACAAGACTGTCCCTACACATTTGCAGTTGCTTTTCATCCTCTTCCTTAACATGCTAAAATGAAACAGCTGAGATACGGGGGAACAAGAGAACATCAGAACTAAAGTAAAAATTCAAGATACCTAGTAAAAGATGACTAGTTACATTATTCAAATTTATGTAACAAGACTTTAATCACTATCTATGTTTGGCCATGGCAGCCACTTGCAAGCAAGCCTTCCAGAACCACATCAGCAGCTGTCTTCAAGAGGAAGGGATGGGTCACGTCTGTCTTGCACCATCGTCTGCCTTCTCTGCGCACCATCCCATAGCTGCCCTTCTCAAGAGTCTCCTCTGCCATTACGCTGAGACAAAAAACAAAAAGAGCAAAAACCACACTCTGCCTCCCTGCTGCATATACATACTTCACCTCCTCCCTGCAGGGGCCAGAACTTCAGAAATTGTCATATTAAATACCGGGTCAGGGATTTAAACTGATCGACCAACAACTTGCAAACCACCACAGGCAATCCTGAGAGCCCTTCAGTGAGGATCCCAAATATTTCACTGAGGAACCCGGCTTTCTCACTTTTTACCTCAGCTGGGCAAGACTGCAAAGCATCAGATCGTCTTAGTCCAACAATCTCATCAGCAGAAAAGGTATTTTAGATTTACTTCTTACTGTATCATAGTTAAATATTGTCCCTTCTTACAAGCACAGGGAGTATATTTCATGAACAACCAAAAAGTATAACGACAACTAATAAGTTTTCCTTCAAAGTTGTTTCAAAAATTATATAGTACAGACACACAAAAATGGGACTATGTGGTTTGTTTTGTGTGTAGTGTGGTTTAAATACTCTATTGACACACATTTAGAGAAACCTCCTTACAGCCACATACTTTGAGTAATATAGTCATGTCAAATTTATGCCAGCAAAACCATTATGTACCTCAGCAAATTACCAAGTTTTCCTATATGCTTAACTGAACATATCGTCAACCAACTTGATTGAAAGTGTTGCTTAGAAGAAAAAAGCTTTCTTCTAATTCTCAGAAAAAATGTGCAATGCTGTACGACTTGCTATATGGCAGTCCATTTATAAAGCTGACCGGGGTGGACAGTTTCAAATGGTTAACTGTTCACCTGCTATGACATTTGTTTATTTACAAAAGATACCGGTCCTCTACAGTGTATGAAACTATCGAAGTTGCACAGGGATGTTAAAACACCATGGCTGTGATGCCACATGTCTGTGGTACCACTCCTTACTGCACTTTTTCCAATACCTTCAAAAGCCATCAAATAGATCTGGGTTTGTATAAACATCACTTGTATGTGCCTATACTGTATAGAGGTATTTGTATCCAAAACAAATATATGTTAATATTTACCTGCTGCACACAGGGCAAAGAGGACAATAGCTTTGCATTGCTCTCCTGCTTGCCCATTCATACTGTCTAGAAGGTTTTAGTTTTGCCCCTGCTAATCACCAGTGTGGTATTGCAGGAGAGGCAGGTCCAGAGCAGCTCAAACAGGAATGGGGAAGATCATCCAAGAAATCCGCAATACATCAAAGCACAGGGAAAAAGAAAGAGGGAGGAGGAGAATGAAACAAAACAGGAGAAAGTAGTTTACTTTTTGGGTTTTTTGACATTTAGAGAAGCAACAAATCAACAATGAAAAAAAAAAGATTCTGTTTACCTTCACAGTAACTGTTGGGACACACACACACACAAATTGAATGCAATCATAGTATTATTCCTACTTCAGTGAGAAGAAGCAGTGCAAAAGAAAACTTTCCTTGAAAACAACTAATTGGCATGAACACTTGGGATTCCTACCCTATAAAAGTGACATAATTTATATTATTTAGCATTTTGATTAATCCCACGTGTTGTTGCTACAGCTCACCATGAAGGATTTTTGAATACTTCTGCAGCCAATATGATAGAAGCAATAATAAAAATAAGATAACTTTAAAAGCTTGTAACAACATATTCTCCCATAAAGTATTATATAAAGCAAGAAACTACTCTAAACAAAAAAATTAGCAGCCATTATTACACAAATACCTCTGCCTATTTTCACATCTCATTTCACACATATCTTTGACAGAGAGGCTGTCACCAGCTAAGCGTGTACTTACAGACTTGGAACCACCGTGACCTATTGATGACAAGAAGCTGCATTACCTTTAGACTTCAGATGTGGTAACCATGTTTCGCCTTCTGGTGTCCGTGCAATGGTGGCTGCAATGCACATTTTCACCGACTCAAATCAAGAGGGGTAAGTTACCACATGTTTCCCACAGCTCACACAGACAGATGAGCCACGCAAAGGAAGAGTGACCAGAGCGCAGGTGACCTTTGCTGCTGTTTGTGTATCGAAACCTTCAGTCTCCACTTTGTGAGGATCCGTTAAGCTCCAGGAAGCAGAGGGTGACTAATATTGTCAGTTATAAGGGTTTATGTTCATTTTAAAACACAGACATGACAAAACACATATATTTACTCTTAAAATCTGGATAGTTTTATTACCTGAATAAATACAAAATCCATTGTGCAATCTGGCTATGATGCTTATCTCAGTGTCATTGTATGGCAGTGATTGCTTTGACCTATTTCTCTCTTCTCTGGTACTTTTTAAAACTCAGTTCTTTCATTAGCCACTTAGCACTGATAGTCACCAGTCTCTCTTAGCACCAGATAGCCACTTATCTACTCATCGTAATTATCTCCTTCAAGTTATAAAGAATACAAATAGATATTTTCATTCCATCTTCTTCCCTATTCACTGCTGCATTCGCTTTTGCCTTCTTTTTACTCACGTTCAGCCAAGACTAAAATAATGATGATAACAGACATGTTCCCTTATCTGAAAGCTGCTGTACTCCCCAAACGATTGAGATTGCTGATCTCTGAACCTCCTCCACAGCACTGGCCACATTGTTCCATTTGAGAGCATAACACCAGACTATTTTTATATCATCCCTATACTGCCGGCATATATCTTAACGCTTTGTTTGTTTTTTGATTGTTGCTGCACTCGGAGCAGATATTTTCACTGGCATCGAGCCATCCATAAGTAATCCCTCAAACAAATACTTTGTGCTTGTGAAAGCTCAGGCAGGACCCTACAACATACACACAAAGGAGAACAAAATAAGGTCACAGCTGCCCATGCAGGTCTGGTAAACTCCCAGCATCTGGCTTTGCAACCTTAAAGTGTCTTTTATCAGATTCTCTTTATGTATTTATTGGAGCTTAATAGAAGAGCTATCTGCAAGGAAAACCAGAGAGTCTATCATGTGGCACTCTGCTGACACAACGGGAATTCGGGGTCCTCACCTCCTGCGGTGGGCAGGAACGGGGTTTTTTCTGTACAGTGCCTGGCACAACACAGCCTTGGTCTAGGACTGGGGCTCCCAGCAGCCTTCCTGCATGTACCAACGTAAATAGCCAGTCCACAGACCAGGCACTTTCCATGTGGATGGAGAGAACAATTTGTGGTGTTATTCTGTATGTGGACTGGCCACTCAAAAGTCCTACCACAGATACATTGCCTGTGGATTATACTACTATTTGCAAGGAAGCAGAGAAATGATTTCTTTTAAAACTTGGCTTCTTTTTCTGGCCCCTAAGGAGGAATGTGGTCCAGTGGTTACCAGCATCACAACCAAACACAGACTTCTCTGAAAGTCTGGGTGACTAAATGGATGCTATTTAAGAGCTCTGGTACAGCTACAATCAGACCTCCGCTTCTCCACAAGTATCTAATATGACCACAAGCAACGTCTCCATTGTGCCATTTGCAAACAGGGTGAGCGCTCCTTGCTCGCCTTCTCTCTGTGATACCGTTCCACAACGACCATAAAATGCACGGAATTAACATTCAATCAAGAGACTAATATGCATGCTTTTTTTGGATACTTTTGCCCTTTTCCTTACCTCAGAGGACAGTGGGGGACTTCTGAATTCTCACCACTTTCCTCTCCCCAAACTTAAAAAGTCTGGATTTGTGCTTCACAGACAAAAGACATAATGGAAAACAAGACTCTGCAGTTAGCACACAGAGAGCCTTATGTTGTCCAGACTACCCAAAGCGCAGAGAAGCTGTTTGCAGAATTTTGTGATAAGCCGATTAAATTTGCTGAGCAAATATATTTTCCATGGCCAAATCTAGGTGAATCTTCTCAGGGAAAGCAATACTCCTGTTTGGATTATCACCAATGCACAAAAGACGAAGAGCCTGGAGTTTTTCAGACACTCGATTTGATCTAATCTTGACAAATTATTCCCTCCTTTTTCTTTTTTTTTTTTCTTTTTTTTTAAATTCTCAGAATCAGCTAAAACATTCTCATGAAAACTTAAAGAAACACGTCAGTCCAAAACAAAGAGTAAGCCCAGAGTATTTCAGTTAGAGTGGTTAATGTCACACACTCTTTCCTTAGTGGCACCTATAGGTTTTGATAGCACAGCAGCCAAAGAATGAGAAAGAATTGAGGAGTTGGAGTTCCCTGTTTTACCCACACATACACACAAATGCTGTGGTTTTTGGCTCATGCAGCTACATCAGCAGAAAATCTCCTCCTGTCAGAATATGTTGGTCTCCACCAGAGCCTTCTTCCAGCTTAGCTAGAGAAAGGGAGCTCTTGGGGACACTCAGTGACACCAGCACAGTCACAGCTGTACAAGCCTTGTGAGCAGACCAGAGATGAGCAGGATTTCAGATGGAGAAATTGAAATTAGTGCCCAAGTTACTTAAATTCCAATCCCTAACATTCTGTGATTCTGTGTGTGTGTAATTCAGGTTTACACATAATTTGTGTTAGCTTGCACAAAAGCGAAATGATTAAATTTCTTCTCAGTTCAGGGCCCGCACATACAACGTTGCTACTGCTAGTCTATTGCCAGCTGACATTTCTCTAAGAAGCATATCTTGTATGGAGATAAAAGAAAAAGCAGGAAATAAGGGTATCTTAAACGGAAATTCCCCACATTTCTTTTTCCTCTCGGACTATAAAACAGGACGGGGATGATTTCAGGATTAAATACATGACATCTTTGGGGTGTCATTTACAGGCCAGATGAAAACTGAAGTGAAATTGAGAGCACTAAGACAGGAGACTGTTTTTCACAGTATTGTCATCAGAGATTTTAATTGGCAAATAAATATGTAAAGCTAGAGCTAACAGCCTAAACTTGAAGGACAAAAACTATCCTCCTGGCTACTAGGTTACTTTTTCTAGGCATTTGGGAATGCAAGCCACCACTTCACATGTCCTGGAGAGCAGTTCCGTGCCTCCATCATATGGTAAAAACTAATTAAAAGTTAAAGAAAACAAGGCCAGTGATACAGCCCAGTCTAAACAGTGCCATGTCAGACAACAAGAACAACTAGAACATTCTTGTTCTAGTAACCCTTATACAACCTATTTTCTGTCTTTTATATCCCATACTTATCTTACCTTGCTTTCTCCTACTACCAACGTTTGGATACACCCTACTGTCTCCACTGCCTCACCTGCAGAACGCAACTTTTCTTTAGATAAAAAAATGCAGTACTTCAAAACACAACCATAACAGCAACACCATCTGAAATAAAAGAAAATTATTTATAGTTTCCCTCACTTTTGATTTCCCTTTGGCTCACTTTCTCAGTTCCCTGCATCTTTTGCAATTGCCACATGTCGGGGAGTTATTTTGAGAGTATCTATTTAGATGGGATATCTATTTAGACAGGATTCTCACTGCTGAGGCTGGATTGCATGGAAAATACTGGGCAGCCCCTGCACACTGACAAAGACCCCACCTGTACCCCCTTGGCAAGAGGCTGATGGAGACTCAGAAGGGAGCGGGATAGAGGGCACCACTTGCTACCACAGCAAGCAGCCTTTGCAGTAGCTGTGGGCAATTTAAAATGAGAAAAGGTGTAACCTTTCTATGTTACACAGGTACTGACCAGAAGTTAGTGCTAGAGAGAGAGGGAACACAAATTCTTTTTGATCCTAGTGCAACTGTCCATTATAAGCATGGTTTTCCAGCAGCCTTGCCTTTATTTTGCCTTTCTTCAAGGAAAGAAAAACTGCAGGGATTATGCCCAGAGCGCCCACACTCTTGAGTCTTACTTTCAAAAACCAACACAGCCCCGTAAAGATCTTTAAGAACTTCATCTTCCTTGTCATTCATAACACAAAAGCTGCACTGCATTCTTCTTGCAATCCAGGGTGGTACAATTCAACTAAAACACATTTTCCTGAGCAAAAAGTATCTTTCAGTCTTTACCACTTATACAGACACAGACACCTTGGAAGAGGCAAATTGTCCTTTATCTTCCATCGCGGAAGAGATTCTCACCAGCCTTTACAGATCCACATATATTTTTGCTGAAGAGGTTTAGGGCATTCAGAGAATCAGAGAAAACCCAGCCCTTTAGTGGACTCTTTCCAGTGGAAGAAGTGGATGTTCTTCACCTGCTCCCAGCACACTGCTACAGCTCAGCAAAGGGCTGGAGGAGGAGAGAGGAGGGCACCAAACAGGAGGGGATGGAGCCACCACAGCAGCCGACAGCTCCAGAGCCCTGTCCCTGCCCAAGAGGCCGCGTTTGGCATTGCCAGGCATGTGGCTCAGTCTCAGGCCAAGAGCCATCTTGCCCAGGAAACGTCAAATGCCACCATGCCACATGGGACACAGTTTATACCCTTGCACCTTCGGTTTGAGCAAGGGGCACAGCAGACTGTGAGTACAGCCCAAACTCACCGTCCTGGGCACAGTCTGGCTCTGATCCCCTGATGTATTCTGTGGGAGAGGAGTCCTCATTGCCTGAGTCTCTAATCTTTTTCTCCTTCTCTAGAGACTCAAGATACATTTCAGAAATAACCAGATGGTCAGCAAGCACTAGAAAATGGCTTTTGATAATGAAACCTAATTAATGCTGACCTGATCTCCGTTGTGTATTATCAGCTTTGGCCATCATAAGAACTTTGCAGTTCCACAACCACTACAGGCAAAATTTGGACGCAAAGTTTGTGGAAACCCTTATTCTCTGGGTTCCACCTAGACCCTTAATTTTTGCAAATGAATTCAAATGGGACTACTAGTTTTACAAGGAAATTAGTACTTGCATTAACAGCACAAGTTTATTCTGAAGCTTTTGCTTCCTTTTAACATGTTCTGCAGATTTGCTCTATTGTAGGCTCGGTGGCAAAGCACTACAGTCACAGACAAGATTCCTTGCTGAAACAACAATTTTCCCTTTATGGCTTCTTAGAGCAAATTCAAGTCAAAATAAGAAAAAGAAACAAAACAAACGCATAGCTGTCATTTAAAAAGCATATATTCTTAAAAGGCTTTAGGGGTATCATTTATGAAACACAAAGAGATTTCCTTCTTTAGCAGTGTTCCAACACATGACTCTTTCGTGCTTACTCCAAGACATGAATATACTTGCCTGAGATGTCAGTGAGGTATTTATACAAAGGCAACTCTTGGGAAGCCTGTTATTGCGAATACAAAACAGGAAGTACAGTAATACCAGCAGTGGATGCTAAATAATGCTTAGCATAAACTCTGCTCTGCAATTAATAAGGAGTGTTAACCCCTTCAGGGGAAAGGGAGATGTGAAGTGTGAACTGAAAACACTGACTCATGATAAAACCTTTGAGTATTTTTCTCACAGGGTTTTTTCTTTCGTTGACTTCTTTTGGTTTTGTTTTTTTCCCCTCCCTTCCTAATAGCAGACAGAACACAACAGAGGACAGAATTTGCAATAGAAATGAGAAAATGGGAGGGAAAAAAAAAAGATAAAAAAATGAGGGTTGAAGCTTGTTGATCTGTTGTAAATGAATAAAAGAAAAATATGAAAATGGAATAAAATTATAGTGCAATAAACCCTTAATGATACTTTGCACTCTGCAACTCCTTTCACAGTTACACTTTCACTACGCCTTGTAATAACCATGCCATATGGAGGGTACATCTTTAGGAACTACTCCAAGTATTCAAATACATTTGTACTGATGTACAAGTGTCACAACTATTTAGAACAGGATGCAAATAAAAATACCATACTATACTAAATATTCTTCAGTCACTTAGCTGGTACTCGACAAAACTGCAAGGTCAAAGTTAAAAATTAACATTAAAAATGAAGCATTAACCACTGAGAATGGTTTTTATTAAAAAAATTAAACTTATTAGTAAAAAATGCACTACCCCATAATGAGACAGACACTCCAGGCATAAAAGCAAAGCTTTTTCTTCACACATTTTGAATAAGAAAAATATTTTAAATAGACAGATTTCTAGAACACAAGTGAGACAACCCCATCACCAGTTTGTTATTTTCAAAACATGCGCAGCTGTAGAAAACAACCAACCAACCAACCAACCAACCACACCACAAAATACAACACCAAGAGCTTCCCAAGTACAAAAACCTGAAACAAAACACACATGCAAATTCCAGATGGGCAAAATTCAAAAATCCTTCTTCCTATGGTCTGACAAACCCGTATCTGTTTACAAATGGGGGAGAACATCTCTTCTGACACAACTGAGTCACACAGACTCTCTCTCTCTCCACTTTCTCCTCTAAGCACAGTATTTTGAAATCTTCATGCAAGCTAACAGACTGAACTTTGGTTTGACTGCCATCTGCTGATCTCAGGGTTTGGGAATCAGAGGAGTTATTTAAAAACACAGCTTTCAAAGTGCTCAGTGTTTGTTCTTCCAGTTCTTGGTAAAAATAGAAATTAGGGAGTTAGAAATAACAGGTATATATGTTTAGAGAAATCAAATCAAACCAAATGTCCTGATATTTAGCATTCTTTAGCTCATTTTCAGAAAAACAGAGAAAATGTAATTATTAAGTGTGCATGAATAGGACAACAGTTGAAACAAAAGCATGTTACACACAGGACCACTGTGACAATGAGAAACTGAATCAGGTACAACAGTTACTCCTTAAAGAGAAACATAGCTGAAGCAACTATTAAACAATAAAAAAGGAAACCACAAAATAGTAATAGACTACCTTTATACTCCTCTGCAAGGAAGAACATCACAACAATCCATTTTACCACAAAAAGATCTGATATCATGTAAAGTCATTGTTTCATTAACATCTAATGAAACACACACACACATAAGAAACCCAACCCACTTTCAGGACCCCCACATTTTGTTGTTTTCTTTCCTTCAAGATGGCATTTACTTCTTGAAGGGCTGAATGGGTTGCTAGTGCTGAAATGATGGAATCAGTCTCTTTAGAACTGATTATACCGTGAATGAGGACAGCACTTTAAGTGGTATTTTTTTCTAATCAATAATGGTTTTTTATCAGTACAACCCACCATTTCGATTCATATCAACACAGCTCAAAGCCGAAATTGAAGCAGTAGAAGGTTTTTCTCCTGTTCCATACAGGAATAGCTGTCCTGCTAAAAACAGCTTCAGCTCGTGTGTCTACAGTAGGTGACGGAGCAGCTTGTGCATGTGCAGAAAGTCGTGTCAGGGCATCAGGACCACCTGGCTGAGAAAATATCTGGTTTATTTTTATTCTTCCCCTCAACCTTGATGAGGTGGGAAAGCTCTTATATCCCCACTTTACTTCTTCTCAGTTTGTTCCTTCAGCAAAGCTGTAGTTCTTTCCATTATTATATCAGAAAACTAGAAAAATCAAGTGATTATATTTATCTAAACGGACAACGATAAAACCCAAAGGGGTCAGAATTGCCACAATGACTGTTTCAGCCCAGTTTGTATCCATGCTATATTTTTACCTAATCAGATATGAACTTCAGTCACCTTTATCCAGTTTCTAAAATTCCAATGCTGCAAACATTCAAATGCATGCTTAGCTTTAAAGTTAAGCTTATACACGAATTATTTCAGTGCTGGAAACAAACACAATCTTTGGCTTATGCAAAAACAGCTTTAAAGGCTTGAGTGTAGACTGAAGGAGTTCCAGCAAATCTACCCATGTTCCCGGCTACAAACTTTTGTATCGGTTATTTCTATGAGATTAAGATTCACATGAATAAACCCATGGGAGTCTCACCACAACACAAAAAAAACCAAAACAAACAAACAAACACAACACAACACAAAAAACCCAAAACAAAACAACCCACCACACACCACAGAAAAACAAAACAAAACAGACTGACATTTGAATAATGAGTTTAGATTTTTCTATGAGCCCAGAACTTCAGGTGGCATGTGGTTTCTGAATGAAACCACAACTTTTATTCTCTTAAAACAGTACTAAAGAAAATAATTTTAAAATATATTAAGTGTCTCAGAAGTTAAATGGCTCCAATTAATATTTTTCTTTTTCCAAGAACTTGCATTATTTGTGTGTAGGGCAACAAAGATGATTAAGGGAGTGGAGCATCTCCCTATGAGGAAAGGCTGAGGGAGCTGGGGCTCTTTACTTTGGAGAAGAGGAGACTGAGGAGTGACCTTATTAATGTTTACAAATATATAAAGGGTGAGTGTCAGGAGGATGAAGCCAGGCTCTTCTTGGTGACAACCAATAATAGGACAAGGGGTAATGGGTTCAAACTGGAACACAGGAGGTTCCACTTAAATTTGAGAAGAAACTTCTCAGTGAGGGTGATGGACACTGGAACAGGCTGCCCAGGGGGGTTGTGGAGTCTCCTTCTCTGCAGACATTCAAAACCCACCTGGACACATTCCTGTGTAACCTCATCTGGGTGTTCCTGCTCCGGCAGGGGGATTGGACTGGATGATTTTTTGAGGTCCCTGACATTCTGTGATTCTGTGTTCTGTCACAGCATTGCTGGCAGATCACATAAGAATATACCTTTGCTGTGGAAATGTGTGTGCTTTAACAGCTTCTTTATTTGTGATGTGGCATGTTCTGTGAAAAATACTGTTTTCACATGCAAAACAAAGAGAGAACATATGCTCTACAAAACCTGTAAATGATCTTGTAAAAATCCCACAGACTATCTAGGATCTTCAGCAACAGCTTATTTACTTCTCTCACTGACAGAAATAAAAGTAGCTCAAAAATAAAAGTAACCCAAAAAGAGGAAAAGGGAAAAGACTTTCCCTTCAGTCATAATTCTGAAATCTCTTCAGATACAGTGGGGTTGTGGAGTCATAGAAAAGGAAAGGATTTTATCCTCTGTGAATGTTAATCAGCAACTTTATTGAGAAGCTGTGAGGGAACAGCACCTGATGCCTCAGTTACAGTGCCTACAGCAATTACAGCTGGTTTACTTTGTTTCCATCCCTATTACAAGCACTCTTGTTTAGAATGTACAAAGGATATAGAGGTCTTGAAAAAGAAGGTGGCATTCTTCTATGGGTACTACACCAGCCATAATTGCGGTGGGGAACACGACCTATTTCCACTTCACACCAGTTCTTTGCACTGTTCCACCCCCAGATAACACTTTCCCTGGAGAGCAGGCAGACAGTTGAAGCAATATCATAAAATGCCTCACGGTTGGTGTGGAAAGTCTACATTCTTATAGTAAAATGTACATATAAGCAAAACAACAACAACAAAACTCTAGTTAATCTCCAAGCAACACGGTGCATTACTTAGCATACGCCAGTATGGCTGAATCTAGCTAAGACACACCTTTCATTAAAGAAACGAACTGTTTATCTTGATTTCTGCTGCACAGAACCAAACCATTATTTAAGAGTAATATCCTGTGAAGCTGGTGTTTCTAGGTGAAGAGCAAGGTTTGCACTCCAGCTGCCCTGCGAAATGCATTGCTTCTGAGTACAGGCAGGGAAGCTCAGGGGAACACAAGGAATAGGAATCAATGGAGAAATCTAGGATGAAGCCAGTTACATTTCCTCACACCTACTCAAATGGCATCATTAGTGCACAAGACAGAGGAGCTCAGATATCAGATCAAAATGGTACTTAAGCACTAAAACAGGTATTTAAAGACTTTAACACTCTTCAGTATTAAAAGCATGAAAGAATCGTGTTCCAGTTTTACAAAATAAAAAGATAATTTTGTAAGCTAGCACAGAGTACTTACATTCCTTAATAGAACTAAAATAAATGGCCATTTTATAAGTGCAGTAACATGTTCCAAGGTGTGTGTTTGCCAATTGCACACACCTCAATGTTGACTGATGAACACACACCCCCTGGCGTGTGTTCTTGCTTACATATCTCACGTGCCTCCCTGTTAAGTAATGGAATAAGACTTGCCTTGCAAACTGGCTAACGTTGCCTCTTCTCACTCAGTGACTTCTGCAGAAAATATTCACTGTTAAGAAAAACAACTTCTGAAACAGAGTTGAGCTATTTGCAATCTTAAATACACTCTCTCTGCAAGACCAAACTCTCTGATAACCCCCATTTTCTGTGTCACTGTAAGGCATGTGTTTCCCCCCCAGACTGGGTTGGCATTCAGCATTTTTCTGTGTGCATTGCTGCCTACTGTAAAGACACAATCCTCTTTACCGACTGCGTTTTCCATACCAGCTACTTGCTCTCAATGACTGCCTGTTTCACTGTTTTCCAGGTTATAAGAAGATGGGCACACTCATGCTCTCCACACAATGACAAGGTACACTATGGTAAGGAGATGGCCTTCTTCTAGAATGATTTTTCTCTTTAAAAACATTTTTTAAAATAGTTTTGTTTTTACTTGCTTATTTCGAATAAATGCTGGCTAGTGCACAATAGCTCTAACAGAAAGGCATGCTTCTTGCAAAACAATACGTTTCTCAGCCTGCTGGAAGCCAATCCATGGGGTTTTTTAGTTTTGTTTTATTTTGAGTTACAGGACTTTATTCCATAGAGATATCAACACCAAGACCTGCAACTCACCTTTCATGGTCATTTCTGACATGATATAGAAAAAACAGTGCCATGCTTATTGTTCTCCTTTTCAGAACCAATGTACAACAGTGCAATGGAATTCAAATTCTCTTGAGTTCATTATATTGTGTGATGCTTTATCTCTCATTCCTCTGTTTTCAATAAGAGTCCAACTGTGCTTGTCAGGATCTGTCTGCAGATAACAGAGCGTATTGGCAGCACTGAGGCCTTTCCTGTGTCACCTCTCTATTGCGACGCAATACAGACCCCCTGCATCTCATCTGTTTTTCCTGTACAAAACTTGCATCTCCTTTATGAGGTCTGCTACCGAAATGATGTAATACAGGAACCATAATTACTGATGATATAGTTACCCAAAGCAACAAGGATGAAAACTGAGGGAGAAGAACCATTCAAGACTCCCAGGAGACGTAGCAACCAGACAATATTCAATGCAAGTAAACGCAAAGGGATGAACATGGGAAATTCAGTATTCCCTTCATATATAAAAGGTTGGGCTGTGAGATGAATCATTACCACTTCTAGTTTTAATAGACAGTGATGAGAACTTTAGCTCAGTTCTTGGCAGCAGCCAAAAGAGCAAACAAAGTATTAAAAATTTGGAACTGCTAATAAAAGAGTGAAGAAAGCATATTGCACCCACAGAAATCCAAGTCGCACCCATACCTTGGATACTGTGTGCAGTCCTGGTCTTTTTGTCTCAGAAGGGACACTACAGATCTGGAAAAGTTAATAATTTGCCTTCCCTTCTCTTAGCAGTTTTGGAAGGTATTACTGCAGGTGAGACAGAAGCACATTCATACACAGGCCATGAAGTTTAAGCTAGTAATGACTGCAGCCCTCTAAATAAAGAGCCCAGTGTTTCAACAGGTTTATTTACCTCTGTTTATCTATCTTCATACTCCATTAGTTCTCTATCTCTGTGTCTTCACGTGAGAAAAACTCTAGTGACATTGATGCAAGTTCTGACATCCTTTTCTATTGTATCAACTGCCAACCCAGTTCCCGAACAGAGTTTACAAAGCAAAACTCCCTGTACAGGAAATTAGGAAGTGGATGTGGGGGAAAAAAGAAACACAGGAGGATAAGGACAGAAAAGATTTGTTATACAGCGTTCATGGTTACTGATGTGAGTTTACAGGGAAAGGATATCAACAACAGCAGCAAAACTTGACCATATACAATTAATATACTATTAATTAATAGAATTTTCTATTTCCTAAAATTTGTTTTCATACCATTTTTTATGTTGGCATTACAACTTTGAGTGAGGCTATCAACAGGAAAATAGAACACACATTGGCTAGTATAATAAAACCAAAGCAGCTCATTTTTAGGTTTAAAAGAGATGAGTAACACAAAGCAAGAATTTTATTGTGTGATCACCAAAACAAAGGAACAGCTCCCAAACAACCTCAACCTTTTCAGCACCTGATAGGGACCAGTTATTCAAGAGGAGTCTATAGGCAGCATTCAGAATATTGTCATAAAGTGTGCACAAAGCACATTCGAGAGAGCGCTTTTCAAAATCTTTCTGTATGTCTGGTATAGGTGTCTCTGTAGTACAAAGCTTAATTTGCCATGGAGAAAATACACTTACATTTAAAACAAAGGAAGAAGTAACTACACCCTTTTTAACTGAATTCCCCAGTGAAGTAAGAACATGTAACAGACAACCCCCAGAAGGAGCAGTCACCTGAGATCTCCAGAAGAACTGCTGAGCGGAGTTTTATCAGCCACTGCCCGGCACCACTCAATCAAAATACTCATATGACTTCCAGACATTTCCCAATCAGCTTCAAATACCTTGTAGTCTACACCTTTTTCTACATTATCCCAAAAATCTAGGAAACTGCCATGATTCTGAGCCAACTCTTACAGTTGTATATACATCAAATCGTATGAGCTTCAAACAAGCTTTTGTTATTAAATGACATTAGCATATGCAACCCTGAGGTACTCCGGTGACCTAAATACCCATCTACCAAGTGTCCACTGTTCATAAGAGACATTAATGTCTCATTTGGACATGAATAGAGCCCTAGCGTTGCACTCCTGCAAGTATGCATCACAATCCTTCCACATAACTTATGAAAATGAGGTATTATGAATCAATGACCTTCAGACTGTTCCCTTTTCTTTTATGCTACATTACTATAGTGCTGCCTTCATTTAGCTTGATGTTAAGAATTGGGGTTTTTAATGACTAAGATGTTATAGAAAGAACCTGTTTTTCCTGAACAAACCTCTTTTCTTTCATTGCTACAGGTACTGCACATGAATGGTCTACTTATCCCTAAGCGGTACAGACACCACATGTGCAAGACATCCAGTTTTCATCACTGATGAAGCAAGTAAAATATAAGGCTGGATCCCCTTGAACAAAACAAACAAAAATAATAATAATAAAAAGAAAACACAACACACCAACCCACACACAACCACAACTAGTGGAAATTCTGCCTATGATGTCATATTTTTCCTTCTCCCCACAGAGATGTCACAAACAAAAACAACTGCTCTAATCAACTGAATACACCAATGGTTGCCTCCAGTATCCATGGAGATCCTCAAGTAAAATACTACTATTATCCTTACTTAGAAAAAAGTGTATATCGGCAAATCCCTAAATTCAACTGTTGTTCATAGAGCCCTTTAGTAATGTAGAGAACTTGATCATATTCTAACTTGCTCATTGTAAAGCCCTGAGGTTCAGAGGTTTTCTATACCTCAAACTAAAATGGTCACCACCTTAAAGTGTCCAACCAGCCAATGACACTGTGGCCACCACTCCCAGGCTGCACTCTGTCATGATTGATACTAAACCACTGGTATGTACAATGCTGGGCTTTCTATTCAACCATGACTTCCATTTTCACTGAAACAGCTTCCACCCTATTAGGGGAGAGATTAGTATCAGCACTTAACATAGAAGTCACTCAACATTTAACATTATAAGACCATGCATTTAGTAGCTTATGCTCTTCTGAGCTTTGACCTTCTTGTCCTTTCCATGCTGGCTGGCTGCCTTTGACTGATTTGTTTTGTAATGTTCCAGTCAAAACATTTCAGCTGTTGCGTGAGGAGGAGGCCAGGAAAAATGTCGCTTGATCTACAATTTTACACAAATAATAAAATTATTTCACCCTAACCTTTGGAGGGAGGTCTTGAGATCTGACCACATTAGAAGGATTTGAAACATCTCAATTTGAAAAAGCTTTGTGAGGTTTCTTGACATTTAGCAGATGCATTTTCCAAGTTTTGACCCCTGAAAGACTGATCCTACGAAGGCTCACGGAGTCTGCAGGCCATGCTGGATCCTGGCTCCCAAACTGACAGCAGGAAAATGACCTCTCCTCTTAATGGAGTCACCTGCATCTAGTCAAGCAGGAGGAGGAGAAAGAGGACACCAGTATTGACTCCACAAGAAAGAAAAGCCTGATACGAGAAGTAAACTCATTGAAAAGTAAGAGTCTGGACAGCGGGCAAAACTGATACTCACTAAGAAAGGACACCAGATGTGGGAGCCTGGGAGGAGAAAGAGGACTGGGGAATCCTGGCTGGGCAGGAATGCGCCTGATGAGAAGCACAGGGAAAAAAGTTGACATCAACTGAGCAAAAAGACTAGAAGCAAGAATACTACTGAGATTAGATGAATACTTTGTTGAAGATGTGAAGTCAGGAGTCATAGGAAATACAGACCAAGAGGATACTGGATAAAGAGAGCCAGCAAACTGAACATGGAGAAACAGCAAGGAAAAATGTAAGGAAGGAGTTACGCCCATGGAAAGCTGGAAGAAGCGTTACTACTGAAAAAGTAATTTATCTACCCATTCCTATGTTGTCAGAAAATATCCTAGATAACAGGTAAAAGTCCCATTCTTGCACAGTAGACACCACAAAGCAAAAGAGTTTAACACTGTTGGCAGTTTACCAGCTATTTCAAGCAACCAAGTTTTCTATGGCAGATCAAGAAGGTCCTGTGCTGCTGATAACCACAAAGTTCTCGATATAACACCACACGATGGAATCTGGATACTCCCCTCAGAAACTAGCAATTGTTCTCTGATTTTAAACAGCATAAATCAAAGCCCTCAAAACAAGGAAATATGAGTATTAATTAAAGTAGAGGCAATCATAATGACTTGTAAAAATAATTTTCTAAATTAATGCAATTTAATTAACCATGCACAATGAATACCGCTTTAATTAACATAATTAAAGATTATATTATGATGCATATGCACAAAGAAGAATGACCCAAGATTATACACACAAGCTTACCTATGGCAGTTCTTAATTCATAGGTGCTTGACAAGTGCAACATTCTCTATACTACTATTTTAATATAGTATACACCAAAAACTACATAAACACTGTGCATTTTGCATCCACAAAGAGGAAAGCTGAGCAGAAGACCAACTGCAAACGAAGCCCTAAATGTGTCCGTGGCTACAGCCAAGTTCCATAATTGTGGCCATTTCTCCAGCCCCTGTAGCTCACAGTACTACACTAACACCCTTTCTGCATCATTCCCATAAATATTTAAACAAAACAAGACTTTTTGGAATGTCTCTTCCTTAACTGTTGTCACTGCCCTAATGTAGCTTATTAAATATAAGAAGACTCATGAGATCCAACATGCCTGACTGCGAAATAGGCCTTGCTTCTCTGCCATCCAGCCCAGGATCCCCAGCTACAAGCCACCAAGGCCCTGGCGGCTCCCAAAGATGCTCCCACAGGCACTGAGCCAAGACACGTGGCTCTAGAGAGCCAACTCTGCGCAACCCAAACCCTGACACAACACGGTAAGAGTGAATTGAAAGGATTTAAGAGGGAGAGGTTATCGTCATAGAGACTGTTCTCAACTCATTCAAGTAGGAAGTGAAAACCTGTACTTTTACAAGCACAGTTAAAACTTGCTTGTAAAACTTTGTACGTGAAAAGCAGTCATAAAATTAGCGTTACTTCTGTAGACAAAGTTGTATGCTTTGTCACTAAACCCACACAAGGAATAGTTGACCTAACCCAACACTTAGGAATTTACACCCAGTCTACATGCACTGTTGAAATGCACTCCATTTTTTAGAAGCATGAATCATTTTAACCCCTAAGTGTATATTCCCACATTCTGTTACAAATACAGTGTCATTTCCATGTCAATGTTAAAAAACAACCAACCAACCCAACAAACACACAGGTGGTATCACAGTTACAGAATCGCTGAACTGGGGGATGTTATTTACACAACGAACATGGATCTGACAGCCTTTCAAACTTCCCACTTGGTGAATTATCTGGAGGTTTTTTAACATGCTGTGCTCCTCATCTGGACTTTGTTAGGCTAGGAGGTACAAATAAGAACAAACTTTGGCCATTGGCCTCTACTTTCCCACCGTTACACTTTACCAAACGAAGTAAACACACTTTAATACCTTCAAGTAAGTTTTCTGGCATGTGTTGCAAAGAAGTTTATGAAAATATTAGTGATGCTAAAATACATGACCGAGCCAATGCAAGGAATGCTTTCCTTTATAAAGAATAAGAGCAGGCATATTTACTTTTGTGTTCTATTTGAAGTAAAACCATTCTATTTTTTTTACATACATTGTTTAGAGGTATGTTTCCACAGAAAAAATAAAGCAAATTTATCCTGGCCCTATAGTGTATCTGTTAAAGGAGAAAATATGCAGCCCAGCAAGTTTTCCCTCCAACCTTTCTTTTCAGGCAAGTAATAAATCTTGAGTGAAAAAGTCACTGTGCTCTTCAGCTGTCACCACTAAGATTTTGTTTTTTAAAACCGTAGCAGCCTTAAGGCTGATTTACTACTCAGCCCTCCGCACTCTGACAATCGAATAGTTGGAGACAAAAATCACTTTTGCACACCTGGAAATATTTTATTTGCTGTACTCATGAGAAAACAAACTTTTCATCAGCAAGGAAGGGGAGGTGGGGAAGGAGAGAGAGATTTTCAGGTGAATCTTAACACTCACTGCTTGACTTGAAGAGAAACCGTACGTACACGAACACAGAAACGACCTCTGCATTCAAACAGAGCAGTCGGGCTCTTTAGGGGCAATGGGCTCAGGGTGCAATCCAGCCTCAAATCACCAGCTTGGAGGTCTTGGCCGGTCAGCAGCAGTGCTCATCAGCTGCGTCCTGTCAGTCACTTCAGTTTGGCAGGTGAAAAGAATTTGTGACAACTCCTAAATGGTTTCATTCACTCGTTTTGCTTTTCTTCTTTTAAATAAACTTAGTACACTCTTAATCACCTTAAAGTGTAAACACCTGATACTAATAAAGGCAAAATTAGACTTTTGAGAAACAGCAACTTTCTAGAGCACCTCTTTGCCCTACTCAGAGTTGCAAGTTTAACAAGATTAAGGGTAAAAACCAAAAAATCACAGGGAAAAACCAATTGATGGAAAACGTGATTGTGCCAAGACTGTGAAACAATTTCAGAATATCAGATCCTCTTTTCAATGGCATGTGGTTTGATAAAATTTTTCCCTAAAGCTTCAGTTTCAGAAAATTTATTATATGTTCCACAACAATCTTGTCTTCAAAAGAAATCCCACATCTTCTGTTATTTCAAAGAACTAAACTTGCACCTGGGCAAAATGATGTAAGCACTCGAGGTGCTGGCTGACTGAAAAGGATACCCACAAAAACCTCTCTATTTTTAATCCCAGAGCTTTACAAGAATACGAGGAGTGCCCTTTGACAAGCAGAGAGGTATTTCAGCACTTAAAGTAAAAACAAAATAATAATTAATGGTTCAGCACTGTGGAGAGGCACAGCAATTGCATTTACATTATTTGATTTCTGCTCTGAAATACTTTGCCACCTGTTCTATTCTCATGATGACTACAAAGCCCACCTAGAAATGACAACTGATTTCAGTAACATGACAGCAGACAGGGCAAGAAGTTTAGCAAATTACTTGATAGCTATACCTACCAGTTTCCAGACTGGACAACTTCATCTCCAGTAACCTAGCTGTGCCCAATTAAGTATGCAAAAAGATTTAATTCTGACTAGTGTTTACTTAGTACTAATTTATTCAGCTATCATAAAATACTTGGTCTAGCAGTAAGTGTTACAACACTGTCCTCCTTCTAAAAAGTACCCACTCCTGTGCCACCTGTCTTTCAAATCTGGATGAAATCTGCACAGAAGCAATGCTGAGAAGTGACAGATAGAGACGTACCCCTGTTCCCTGCTGGGACTCTGCTCGTGTTGTATCACGTCAAGGCCAAGGGACACTTGACTGCTCATCCTTGAGCCAAATCCAGTGCAGAACAGAATGAATAGCTAGATATTTACATTTCTTCCTCCAGAATCCTAAAGCAGGTTAGTACAGGTAGAACCTTCTTTCAGGAGCAGCTAGGGATAGAAAAAAACAAAACAAAAAACCCAACAAAACAAAAAAAAACTCAAAAAAAAAACCACACGACACAAAGTTCTCCTTCACAATCCAGTGTACAACTATCTGTATTCATGTACCTAAACCAGCAGGGAGTGGTGGGCTGGTTTGTAGAGAAGATGGAGCCATACACTTCTTGAAGGTACACAGCAGACACAAGTTACAGCAAGCTAGAATGGTAGAGATAAGGAAAGAAAACCTCCCAGGGGAAGGTGGTCAAACAGCACAGCAGGTGCCCAGGGGCTGTGAAATCTCCTTGTAACTCCACAGTTCTACACTATATTTGGGAAAACTGAATTCCTACCAAGCCAAAGCTGTAACATAGGAAGAACCTTTAGTAAGATGTACGTGACCACAATGGAAATCACAAAAAGGCAAATATGCAACTAGGAAAATATGTTATGCGGTAGCGACTCAGGTTTGTGCCACTGCATCTGACTGCTAAATATGCTTGTAGTATCACCTGCTTTACCACAGCACATATATATTTCCAGACAATTATGAATAAATACACAAGATTCTTTCCTATTCCTTTTAACTTGTAAAACTACAAACCTAAATATTTGAATTTTTTCCATAAGCCTCCAGAAAGACAGAACTTTGATGTTTTTAAAAAGGAAAGATTATTTACTTTTGCTGCAGGCAAGAAATCAGAGTTTCTTTACTGATTCTGCCAAATGGCTCTATCATGCATTTTTTTATTTTCAGCAAAACAAGTCACTTTAAATTAAGGTTGTCCCATAACTACACAGTAATCAACATTTTAAGGGTCAGATCAACTTGTTGAACCTCGCTTTGACTTCTCTGTCCAAAGGAACTCCTCCAAATCCAAATGAACCACAGGGGAAGGGAGTTTTATTCCCCTTCCTTATGCTTGGCAGTTGCTAGGAAGAATATAGGCTGCGGTTTTAGTTCGTTCACATAAGCAGAACAGACAACTCAATAGTATCCGCATGGTTCTGAATTTAAACCTGGTGGTTAATACACTGAAGCCAACAGGCCTTATCTAAGAACAGCAAAACTTGCAGGTAAAGGAAGAGAAAGAGGAAGACAGTGAGGAGGAAGGCTGGGGAGTGGGAAGTTTTTCAAAAAAGAAAACACGTGCAAAAGAAGGCAGTGAAAATCCTCTGCACTGACACAATACACAGGGCACATGTTCTTATACCAGCACACAAGATGCTTCAAGATTGTTAGTACAGGAGGGCTTGGCCCCCAAAGCATTTGTAAAGATTCAGCTCTTCAATATCCACAGTACCAGGGTAGTTTCTGGTTTCAGCTATGCTGAAGCCCATGAACACGGACAAAATCCAGACCATCATCAATCTCGAGACAATGGGGCAACACTGACAGCACAGCATCTCATTAATCTTCATTTGTCCTATCACATCCCGTCATTCTTATGCAAATAGCATATTTGAGGATACATCTTTTCTGCACCCCACGATAAGGAAAAGTGAAGCTGTCAGGAGCACCAGGATGTCATCCTACACCACAGGCCATCCCTTCACTCAGCGCCTTGTGTTTTACATCACAGTTAATGTGTTTGACATTCAAATTTGACCCAGCAGGAGGTAAAACTATCTGATGCCGCAGCAACATGCATCCAGCTTCCTGTGCTAAAACATCCACCAAGGTCCCCGGGGAGCTGACAGCCTCTCTTCCTTTGCCGTACTCTTGCTAATGGAGATTGAAATGCTGCTTAAAAAGAAAAGATAACTGCATGGGCAGATAATGATAACAATTCACCCTTCTCACCCAAGAAATAAGCCCAGGACTAGAAGGCAAGGAAAACAGGTTCCACTGAAAAAGCAAAAAAAAAAAAGGAAACAAAAATCCTGATGAGTTGGTCTAGGTCTGCTTCCATGGAAATCTGTCAGACTACACCGGAAAACTTGTCCACATATATGTCTGAATAGAACTTTTAATTTCAAGCTATCAAATTATACACAGTGTTCAAAATATTTCACGCAAGGGGATGAGTGATCTCTCTTGTTAGGCCAACTAACACATGGGCAAATACAGACAAGCTTTAAATGGTAAGCAGCTCCACAAAGTTACTGCAAAGTATTTAGGCATTAATAAATAAATAAATAAATAAAGCTCTCCTGAGTGGATAAGTCACCAAAAAGGAAATGCATTTCTCCTATTATTGCTCATCAATTCTACTTAAAGAAACAAGAACAGAAGGGGAGGTTTTACTATTATTATTACTGAGTCAGTGTTTTGTTTCTGTATCACTTTCAAAGAATGTTCAGAACATCTTGTTCCAGAATACTTCCCTTCCAAGACAAATCACTCTTTCAGTATCATACAAGGCTGAAAACATTATGTGCTGGTTTTGTTTTCTTGTGAAAAACAGAAGCTATCACAAAGTATTTCCAGCATCCCATGAATGGGATGCAAAGTAGCTAAGTGCTACAAACATGAGACGCAACTTAAGGTTGGAATAAGATTTCAATTCAATCATGACATCTTAGAGAAATTACCTTATTAATAGACATTTATAACAAGTCAAAACAACTTTGCCATTAAACAACTTTATAAAGTCTGACTCAAAATCTATTCACTATCCAAAAGCAACACCCTGTAGTGTTTGCAAGGATGACGAAGTCTTCACTAGGCTCAGGGGAATACCCTTACATTCCATATTCTCACATACTGTTTTCAACTTACAGAAGATTGATCATATTTGTCAGTTAAGAAGCAGCCACATAAATGAAGACGTTAAGTGGATTATTAAGTTATATATTACATGCTTACAAAATTGTTACAAAAAGTGCATTCCTCCAACATTCTTGGTTTGAAATACTAAAAGACAATTGCCAAAAACATACCAGACATGTTCCCAGTCCCAGGAAGTACAGACTACGGACTGCCTTGTACCTTTATACCATAAGTAAAGTTCACACATTCAAAGTTACTGTATAGTCATCTAAGATCTACGAAAACAGGGCACACTTTTATTGTAATACATAACTGAACTGATATTTCCATATAAAGCGTTAAATTGATTTAACAAATATTACCTTTTCCAAGTGATCAATCACAACATAAACTAAAGGCCCATACTGAAAGATTTCCCATTAAGTGAAGTTCACAACACAAACACTTTGTGGTGTCGATCTCCTTTACTCCAGGGAAGAAAAAGTACAACTAGTGCACTGCAAATATTGCACAGACCGAGGAGGGGATGGTGTCCAGGTACAGCCTGTCTGGCCTGGATGGAACATGGTATGAGCAATACCAACTCAAATGGGCTTCTCCAGTCCCTTTAAATCGCAGTTCAAACTCCCCCTTCCTCCAGAATGGTGACATTCTGCTCTGCTGTTCTGTAAGTCAACTCTTTCTAAAAAGTTATCAGAACTTCTTTGCCTTATATCTCAGTAAAACCAGTTTTTAAAAATATCTAAATTGTCAATAAAATCCTAAAATTCCTATAGTCACACAGCTTGCTCCTGTGAGAAGCACTGTCATGCAACCTTTTCCTTTCCTTTACATTTATGGTCAGAAATATCAGCTTTACCTGGGAAAAGAATACGTAAGCCTAACGCTGTAACCTAAACACAAGTGTGCTGTTAGTTCTTAAAAAATTGACCACCCCCATAAAATCCTGATGCATAAAAGATGTCCAGTTCTTACCCACCAGATTAAAATGAAAACTTTCAGTTCTAGGCTAAGAGATCTGGATTTGCATCAGTGATGCAGGCACAGTTGGCATATATCTAGTAGCTAGTCCTATCTAAAAGTTGCAGATATTGGAGCGTGGTAGCCTTAACACACTGTAGAACTGCCTCGACATTGCCAATATTTCAAATAAACATTGTCCCAGTATGCCAATTTTTCAAATAAAAACTAAAATATAAGAAAATAGCATTCACTGTGGGCCCAGGAGAAATCCAGCAGAAGGGAGAATGACAGAGCATTGAATTCTCAGGCAGCGATGGAGATAACATAGCCTGGAGTTGAACTGCCCCAGACGGAAATTTCCCCTCTGCTCCACATGCAAACTTTCCTTCAAATTTAACTCAGTCTGAAACCAAAGAATAGTTACCAAGGAAAAATGAAATCAATTTGACCGAAGTGAAATCTTGAAAATTTCAATTTTGCACAAGCATATTTTTCTCTGATGAGTTTTATTATCTTTTACTGAAAACTCTTTGCTAGCTCTGTTTTGCCATGGCAAGCACACAGTGTGTAAGGAAGCACTAAGTGAGCCCAGGACAGGACACCGTCAGGACACTGGCAGCTGTGTGGCTTCCTTCAGTTCAAAAGGGAAGAGGCTATGCCAAAATACTATTCTTTTTTCCCTCAAGACTTCATCTGTATACGAACCTGACTTTAAAAGCGTGTACTTCATAAGTATTTCATGCCTTAACGCTCCAAGACAAACAGAAAAGACTATTCCAGAAATATCTTAAGATAATTTGTTAACATTAAAAGATCAGGAAAATAAATTTCATTAATTTGTCATCAAGTTCATGAATGTTGCGAAGGTGAAAAGTTGTGGAATAAAGAACCTTACCAACACTACAAAATATACCTTAAAGGAAATCACTTCAGATTGGTCTGTCTACTGCACTTAGCTGTGAGAAGACACAGCAGTGGTAGACAGCTTTAAAGTGGATTTTCTAGAGGGCTGCTGGGTTGGGTTTGTGTTTGGAGGTTTTCTGCAGTAAGTGTTACAATCCTCCTGCTTTTACAAACTTGAAATGTTCTTGTTGCTACAGCAAAGCTGCCGCCGGATCTAAGGAGAAATTGCACTGTTTACAGTTGGAAACGGTATTGCTGGCAGCAGGCTAAGGGCACCAAGGAGATATTTAATCTTTTGAAAGGAAGTAACTAATGGAACCAACAAACTCTAGCAAACTCCTGCATAAACAAGCACAACAGAAGCAAAAACCACAAAAGCAGTTTGACAGAAATGTTGTTGCATAAGTGCAATGAGCTTGATTTAAGGAAAATTTCTTCTAGGAAACAGCTACTTAAGGCCATCACAAAACATTCTGTTTCTATTAAAAACTCTGTAGAGGGAGGGGAAAAAAAAGCCATAGACATAATCCTTTTCTTTGCCTTGTCTTCATTTTCACATTTCTACTTTTAATCATTAAATTGATTAGACAAGGGTTTGGAGAGTAGAAGATAATTTAATTGTTCCAGAACCTGGTCTTCTCAAGAGAACAGGATACACAGCAGTGCATCTATTCGTACCTTGTCTATCATGTCCGGTCTGTTTGTAGCTGCCAAAATCGTCACGTCCTTCAGCTGCTCTATCCCATCCATTTCCGTTAACAGCTGAGCCAAGACACGGTCTGCTACATTTCCAGCACCTGAAGAGCTGATTGAAAAGAAAAGTCACAGCATGAGCTTTCCCTTCCTAGAAAACTGGAGAAAGGAAAGAATATACTGTCCTTGCAAATTCATAGGGATGCATCTTTTTTCTTTTTATGTTAATTCTTTCTGATTTTTATTTTCACCTTCAGTCCCTGAGGTAAAAGAGTATCAGTCACAGGAAGCAAGTAAATGCGAACTGGAGAATTCAAAAGATTTCTTGGTATTCAGTAAAGCAACTCAGGTTTGTTTGTTTGGTTTTACTTACTATTCTGCTATGTAAGTTGTAAAGATTTTAATACAACGTGAATGTCTGGAATAAACACTTAAGAAAACAAATGAATTCATGCAGCTTCTTTAGAAGTCAAACTTTAGCTTTTAGCACCATCCATGTGAGTGCTCACATCAACCTACGCAGTGTAAAAAGTTAGGCAGTTATGTATTTTAAAGAATTGCTCTATATTTTTATGTTCTCCCTATCAAATGAGTATAAATCGAGTGTTGACCAAGCGCCTCACAATAGTATTGTCAGTCCTTTAGCTTGGCTGATTTTCCATATATGAGGGGAAAAAAACAAGACTGAGAAAGGGAAAATGCCAGTTTTGAAACCACCAATATGTGAAAAAAAAAAAAAACAAAAAAAAACAAACCAGACAGGGCATAAACTATCCTGAGCTTTTTTTTCTTCAGTTTGGAATTCACTTTAGTAACCTTGAAGTTCACGGAAAAATTGCTTATACTGTTTAACTATATGCAACAAAAAACATTGCAGAGATTTCACTAAAGCTTGTAATATTTTAAAAATAATAACCAAATAACATGCCACCTTTTTCCTAGACAATTATTTATGACACATAAATATGTAGGGACATATATGCATATGTGTGTGCACACATCCACACATACACCAATGAATGCAGAAGAGGAAGACATTGCATAAATTAAACTGAGATCAAAAGGATCTGTTGTGATAAATAATCTCATGAATAGTTGTGTTCTTTAAAACATCCTGCTAATTCTACATAGAGTTTTTATTTCTGAAAATACTATTAAAAACAGGTGACCACACATCATACTTTTTTATTTTTGAAAGGTTACTAGACAGAGGAAATGCTTGGTCCGTCACACTTACGTGTATATACTCATATATACATATGTAGTGCAGACGCACTACACGAATGATGTATGTGTTCCTTGTAACATCCAGCTCTATATAAATATGGGGAGTGGGGCTGGTACAGGCAGCGGCTTATCCAAAAAGTACCCTCTGCTGAGCAGGGGCAGGGAAGATGAAGCAGGCTGGGGAAAGTGGCTGAGGGACTGGCATACAGCACCAAAAATGGGGGGTTTACTCATCTTCCAGGGCTATTCCCCCCTCCACTGAACATGAGAGGACTTCATTTCTCTACCCAAAAATGGGCGCTCCTCATAGAATCATGGAATCGTTTATGTTGGAAAAAACCCTTAAGATCAACTGCCAAGTCCACCTCTAAACCACATCCCTAAGATTCTCCCCCCTCCAGGGATGGTGACTGTTCCAATGTCTGACAACACTTTCCGTGAAGAATTTTTCCCTAATATCCAATCTAAACCTCCCCTGGCGCAACTTGAGGCCATTTCTTCTTTTCCTATCACTTGTTACTTGGGAGAAGAGACCAACCCCCTTCATGCTACACCCTCCTTTCAGGTAGTTGCAGACAGCGATAAGGTCTCCCCTCAGCCTCCTTTTCTCCAGGCTGAACAGCCCCAGTTCCCTCAGCTGCTCCTCATCAGACTTGTGCTCCAGGTCCCTCAACAGCCTTGTCACCTCCTCTGCACTCTCTCCAGCACCTCAATGTCCTTCCTGTAGTGAGGGGCCCAAAACTGAACTCAGGATTCCAGGTGAGGTCTCACCAGTGCTGAGTACAGTGGCACAATCGCTTCTCTGGGCCTGCTGGCCACACTATTCCTGATACAAGCCAGGATGCTGTTGGCTTTTTTGGCCACCTGGGCACATGCTGGCTCATGTTCAGCTGCTGTCAGCCAACACCCCCGGGTCCTTTTCCTCCAGGCACTTTCCAGCCACTCTTCCCCAAGGCTGTAGCGCTGCCTGGGGCTGTTGTGACTCAAGTGCAGGACCCGGCACTTGGCCTTGTTGAACCTCATGCAATTGGCTTCAGCCCACTGATCCAGCTGGTCCAGATCCCTCTGTAGAGCCTTTTGACTCCCAAGCAGATCAACTCTCCCACCCAACTTGGTGTATTTTCAGTTCAAAAAAATTAATCTCTCCGATTCCTCCAGATCTATCTAACTTCATGCTAAAGCAGTCTGAAACTCAAAATGAGGCCAGGTTTCTTCCTGCAACACACATTTTTTTGTCTTCTGTCACCCCAGCTCTATGTAGGATTAGGATAATTTTTTAAATATCGAAAGTTTTTTTGAAACCCCTTTTTTGAAAGTACTCTTAAGTGTTTATACAGATATACAGGCACCTACACACACAAATACTGTACAATTATCCAGCTGAACACTAGTTTCCAAAAATAAATATTAGATTTTAAAGTTTAAGCCGTCCAACTATGTCCAATAGAGAATACAGGTGTATAGTTGCATAGTTATTACACACACACACTGCTGCAGCCCCGCCATCCACCACCAGCACGCCTGCAACCCAAGTGCTTCCTAAATGTCCCAGGGGCAAAGCAGCCCTAACGACCCCATCGCTGTGGTACAGATTTCCTCCTCACAACTACTCTAACTTTCCTATTCTACAACTGGTTCTGTAATTTTCCAGTGCAAAACAGTTAACTTATCAGACCTAGTCTGGAAAATATCTTTGAGGAGCTATAATAAGTGTTGGCTAACAGAATATTTAGGTTGTTAAGAAATATTAGAGAAGGGACTTGGGTTAGCCAGTTGTCAGCTTCTCGGTTTGCTGCAGCCGCGTTACAAACTCCCAAGGGATACCAGAGCATTTCTACCATACCCATGGGTCACGGTCCCATTGACTTATAGAGAGCTGAACATGATAAAACTCTTGAGGTGCTGGACAAAGACAGTAAATGCTTTTCAAAGGACACAGAACTTAAAGGAAATTAAAATCAACTTTGTAACATAAGCTAGTCTCAGTAGGAATTCAGGCCTCCCATCTTGCATAAGTTTCACATTTACTTGACTTTATACCCAATGGACTGCACACAAGAAAACGCTAAGCAAAGGAAAAAAAAATTGTAAGTCTGGGACCAAAATGTCAACATAATATGAGATGATCTGAAGTTAGACGACTTTGGGGGAGATGCCAAACTTGTTTTTAATGAAACAAAGAAGAAATATGGTGGGTAGAACGGATATTACATCTTTCTCCAATATAAATATTTCTCTTACAAGCTTCATACTAAAAATAAAAAAAATTAAAGACAAGTTTATTCTAAAGAAAACGCCCATGGTTACAGGGGAAACACTTTCACACCATTAGGGCATAATCAGAGAACTGCAGTTAAGCTATCACTGATGGCATAATAGCCCTCAAAGAATGAAAGGGTGAATTTTTAGGGCTTTTCTTATTATTTGTTAAATGCGGAGTTAAAAAGTGTTACAACCACACAGGCAAAAATTATCAGTAACAAAAGCAGTATCGACTGAAGAGGTGTCTGGGACCTGTGACACCAGGAATTTTCAATTTCAGTGCTTTTATTTACCCCGTTCACTAAGCTGTCATGTGATGAACCCTATTTAGCACAGAGTCTCCAGCAAATTAACTTTTGGCTTAACAGGATACCCTATAAAAATCCACAGGTTTACATCGGAGCTGCACCACACACTCTGAGAGCCCTAGTGCTGCCTAAGCTGTTAATCTGAAGGGTGACACGCAAGTATGCGTTTTTCCATTTTCCCATGATTTCCCAGCAAGGGTTTCAAATTAACACGGCAACGTTCACTAAGGCTGCCTGGACTTTTGACGCAAACAGCAGCCAGGGAAACAAATCATGATTAGCCCTCCAGTCCCATGGAGGCATTGCCAAAGCCAACTTCCAGCCAAGAGGCTGCCTCTGCCCCCATCACCCCCCCAACCTGACCTCCACACGTTGATGTCATCATCACAACGGCATGGAAACAGTCCTCAAAAGGCACGTCCTGGTACAAACTAATTTCCTGTCAACGCGCTGCCTGCAAATCCAGGCAGTCAGAATTAAGCCCCTCACATAATCCACACAGGGCCATGTGTGCGCAGGCCTGCGGATGCGAGAGCTGTGCCCTAACCAGAAATACCTTGAACTTCAACGTTAAAAAAGTGCGAGCAAAGAGGAGTCTGGCTGCTCCGTAAGGGCCTGAGAATTTCAACTAATCTCTTGTGTTGCCCTAATGAAATACATCAGTCTGTAGGCTATGTGTTATTGTAATCTTCTTGCCAACCCCTCTTTCTTTAAAATCCTCAATGAAGGAGTTTTAAAGGCAAAAAATGTCTTTGCTTACTAGTTTATTACATTACTTAGAGCCAGATATCCTCCCCTATGTGATATTTCAGCTAATCCTGCAAGTGTCCCAACAAGTCTCAGACCAAGCACACACGTGCTCCAGCACAGGCACTTTGCTTGACCATCAGAGAAGATTCCTGAATGGCAAGAGACTGTCAGGTAAGACTACCCATGGATTAAATGGTGAATATGGGAAGGAAAATTCATTCTTGGTATTTTATTTTAGCCTAAAGGCACTTCCAATACACACTTTGACAGAAAAAAAAACTTTAACTCTATGGTCTACCGAAGTCTCACAATTAATCTGAATTAATTCTGGATTTATCTGAAAGAACTGAGAGACCATGAGCCCCAGCTCCAAGTTCAGTATAGCAGGCAAGGGCTCTCCATAGCACGTTTTCCTTATCTCCTTCAGCCTTATCCAATGCCTGTTCTAACCAGCTGGATTCACATCTTAGTGGGCACTGACATTTCTACTTGAACAGCATAAGCTACACTCATACTTCTTTCTGAGGATACAGAAGCAACGGCAGCCTCACGCTATGACTGCATCAAGGAGTACACACAGTTCACCAGCTGATATAGTTCTTCAAGCCAAAGAGATTCTGTTTCTGGACATAACCAGATGTATGAAATCACCAGATTTAAATCTGTTACCCTTCTTGCAATAGGCACTTTTTTGACAGCAACCGACTTCTTGTTTTGAACATTTTTACTTGTTTAACTTCCTTTCCTTCTTCCCCTCCACCTTCCTTTATCTAACAGATTTTTTTAGTATTTGAAAACTAAAAGCAGTCTGAGAATGCAGTCATTACAGTGTCACCTCATGATGAAATTTGGTAAGCATCACCACTGCGAGCTAGTGCAAATGTACGTTTGCATCTTCTGGCAGCCGAGAACACTTCCAAAGCCAATGGAATTAATGTTTTTTTTCAGAGCACCAGATGTCATTTTCATTGGAAAATGTATTCAAGTCTCAATCACTGTCTTGTAGAGAGGAACCAGTGACTTGCCATCCCAACTCTAACATAAATGTCCTGAAACCTGTCTAACACCTTCGCTTCAGAATCAGGACCTTAATTGAGTTATGCTGCTAAACCGTTGTCCTGGTTTTGTTAAAAACAAGTTTCTCTTTCAGTGAATTTTGCCTGTCAGCTAAAGCCTTCATATTAACTGCATTTTCCTGGAGAACCAGACACATGTTTTGGTAAACCTAGCAATGGAATGCAAACTTATTGATAAGCATGGATGGACATCTCGCGAGAGGGGCAACGAGAAACCAGTGACCAAGAAACTGACCAACTGTGTATAACATTCCATTCACGTGAATACTTCATATAAAAGTGGGAGATCACGAGGATCTCGTCCCTTTTTGCCTTTTCCCTTCTGCTTATGGCCGACATTAGGAGAGGATCTTGCTGGTCGTCCCTGCGAACTGAGGCCTAGTGAGAGACTGAATCCAGCTCCGCTTGGCTGCAGAGTCCAATCCAGGACTTTGGGTGCCAGCTCTGCAGTTGCTGAGACTTTCAAGATTGGTTTTGTATATTTTGTATTATTTTCTCTATTCTTATTAGTAGCATTACTAAAACATTTTTAATTTTTTTCCAGCTCTCTTCTCTCTGTCCTTCTTTCCCTCCCGATCGCCTGTCCTTAGTGGGAAGGGGGGAGAAGGAGGGGCAAAAGGGGGAAGTGAGGGGGAGAGGAGGTTAACAATACATGTGCCAGGGTTTTATTGTCACGCCGCAATGTAACTCTCGACAACCGTAGACACAGAAAATGCAGGAAATATTCACACAAGAACATTCTGAGACCTCTCGAATGCACAGCAACTGTGAAGCTACAAAACCAGAAGGAAGCCTGGGAGGGCCCCCCTTCTGAGAAGCCCCGTTTCTGCACAGACGACCCTGCCTCAGGCAGATCCGCGAGGTCCAAGAGGCAGACCTGGGACAAGTCTCCAGGATAAATTACTGCAGAGGGATTAATCTCCACACAGCTGAAATCTATAACGTGGGTTTTGTGAGAAGGGAGAACAGCCCACCTTCTTTTCCAAAATGTCACATCAGGCAAGATTTACATACAGATAAAAGTTGCCTTTATTATCCCCCCCCCCCCCCCCCCCCAACAAAAGAATTGCAATCGTAATCAAAATTTACAGGTTTTAAAAATACTTGCGGACGTGATATCATCTCAAATAATTATTTTACTGGAATATCTGGAAATAATTTCATATCAAAACAAATGTAAAAGCCATTGATACGACAAAAGGGTTGGTATCAAAAAAATTAATATGGGTTGAAATAGACCTTTCTGGCAGAAGTCTCCACTTCTGCATAAACTACCAAGGTAAAAGGTTCCTGAAATACCAAAGCCCCCTGCCAGCTCACTCCCACGCGACAGTCTCCTCGCTCACACAGTCTGAAGGATTTTTATTGAGTCTGACATTTCGGTCAGGGCTTTGCAGGGGTAACCTGTCAGCAAGGAGCACCTGCCAAGTCTGTCTTTTCAGTCCAACTGCCGTGATCATAATTAACTCTCACACTGTTTTATTTCCTTCCCTCACAAACTCCGGTGAAATATAGCATTGGCAGTTCAACGTTTTGCACAGCATTTGGGAGGAAAAAAAACAATCTACTCCAATAGCATCACCAGAAAAATACTAATTGCAGCATCTTCTCGGATACTGAATTTCATTCAAAAATTATCAGTGGGATATTTTGTCCAGCAGAATGGACACTGCCATGCCAGTTAGAAAAAGCAGGCTCTTCTAATCCCCTGCTGAAATACTAATTCAGTCATAATATTCCTATATCTAAAGAGCAGGCCTTTACCTTAACTTTGAACTTTGTTTCTCTTGCATGTGACTGGGGCTTCAAAACCCAAACTTAACTAAATATTCTAGGTTTACAGAGACATGCGTGCTTAGATAAGCAGCACAATATCACTATTTTTTCCTACAGCAGTTTTCCCTCTCCTTCTCAAAACCACACCGCCTTTTTCCATCATATACTTATTTCTGCTTACAAGCACGATTCCTGCTTTGAGCTGCAAAACTGTCAACCACAATTACTAATTGATTCCTCTGTGTACATACACTCACAACAAAAGAGGTATTTCATAAAACAAAAAGGCATAGCAAGCACATCTAGGCATCAGTGATCATTATTAAAGCACTGGGCCAAATTAACTTCTGGTACATGTAGGGTACGACTTCAGTGCATATTATTAATTCAGACCACTACAGATACTACAGGCTTGGATGTAATTAAAAGGTCTAGGAGAGATACACAGCATACAAATCTTGCATGTTTTTAATTAAATATTTTGGCTATTCATTAAAAAAAAACAAACACCATACCACACTCTTCAGTGCTAAGATAAGAAACATTCCCCATAGCAGGGAATTTTCCTGCCTGTGTCGTCAGAAAAAATCTCTTAAAGAAGATAATCCTCAACCCTTCCCTCCATCAGCACCCTACAATAAGATGCTCTTGTATTCTATACACATCTGTATCAGCTATTATCCACTATATTGTTTCAGATCTTCCCTGTTCCTGCAAGAGCAAAATTAGAGTATCATAGAAGGGGAATATGAATTTTCCAGACTTTCCCGGGTTTCCTCTGGAGATTCCCCTTCTATAATACATTTAGCTTTATGGTCACCTCCAGGCCAAAATGGTGTTTTGCCAACTGTCAATTCGCCAACTAAGTGTGGTTCATGGCATTTGGGTTTTAAGAAAAGCACAGAAAAATGAAAGAACTCCATTGAGTGGCCTCCAGCTTTTAAGTAAGCTTCCTAAAAAGAGAGGATGAGCTTTATGAAAACAGGGAACAGTGCTCAGACCTCAGCAGATGACTGAAACAAATGGCCTACAGACCACTGCAGAAACATCCTAATGATCTGCACAGTCATACACCCAGACTCTTCCATTTGCCCAAATTTTTTGTTACTGCAGCTTCCAGAAGCTAGTGAAGCAGGCCCAAAAAAGGAAACACAGTGAAAGGAGAGAAAAGGAGGAAAGGAGCCAGTTTGAGATGGGTTTGGAATCAACAGGCTTTCTTCCAGATGCTTTCCCCAGGCACATCTCCAAATCCTTAAGTACCTAGATGGTGATCCATCGTTCATTTCCACCTGCCTGCAACCAGTTCCAGATGTATGTCCATGAAAGATGGACGTTAGACCTTGCTTTCATCTGGCCCTGGCATAATCCAGCTGAAATAGGAAGGATGCTAACATCAGTTCTCCTATTCTGTTAACACTGACATTGCCTTAAAAAAAAAAAAAATCCAAAAACACACCTGATGCACAGAAAATTTCCCATTTCCTTTCTTTCTGTTTTCCTCAGCATTTCTCCTCTGCACATTCCTAGAAGTTAATCGAGTTGAAAACTGTAGTCAATCATGTCTACCAGGGAAGCAAGTACAGTTTCAGTTGGATATATTACAGACATAGAAGTAACTAGACTGGATTTCATTTCATTATAACAATATTTAAATATAAGAGGTTCACCTTCATCTGGAATAAGTTTCAGAGAATGGCTGATGTTGGAAGAGACCTTTGGAGATCATCTAGTCCAACCCACCTGCTAAAGCAGGTTCACCTTGAGTAGATTGCACAGGAATGTGGCCAGGTGGATCTTGAATGTCTCCAGGGAAGGAAACTCCACAACCTCTCTGGGCAGCCTGTTCCAGGGCTCTGGCACCCTCAAAGGAAAGAAGTTTCTCCTCGTATTCAGATGGAACCTCCTGTGCTTCAGTCTGTGCCCGTTGCCTTTCATCCTATTGTTGGGCACCACTGAAGGGTCTGGTCACACCCTCGTGACGTACACTCTTGAGATATATATAAACATTGATGAGATCCCCTCTCAGCCTTCTCTTCTCTAGGCTGAACAGACCCAGCTCTCTCAGTCTCTCCTCATAAGAAAGGTGCTTTAAGTCCTTAATCATCTTCATATCCCTTCGCTGGACTCCATCCAGCAGTTCTCTGTCCTTCTTAAACTGGGGAGCCCAGAACTGGACACAGAACTCCAGACACGGCCTCACCAGGGCAGAGCAGAGCGGCAGGAGAACCTCCCTCGACCTGCTGGTCACACTCAATGCCTCCCAGGTACCATTGGCCTTCTTGGCCATAAGGGCACATTCATTTATAAGTTTTAGTTACAACTACATTTAGTGTGGGTGAGCTGACCTTCTTTCATAGCCAATGCCCTACCAGGAACTGAAGTGGTCACTATATATGCCCAGAGAGAAGCTCAAATTAATGTTTTGGCTGAAGCATCTTGCTGCAGGTCAGCTTTGCCACAGCACTGCCAAGCCCTGCAGAATGCCCTGCCTATGTTAACTGACTTGATCACTCTCTCTCAACCCTGTACCTCCAGCCATGCACTTAAATGACTGCAAGAAATGGGTTTACAGATCCCGTTGTGCTTCCACTGATGCCAATATAAGTGCCTACCGACTTCGAATATCCAAATTATAACACAGGGTGGCAAAGTTACAAATTCATTTTTTTGAAACAAAAAGGAAATACAGATTTAAAACACATTGTGATAAAGGATTCTTGCTAGAGAAGAAGTGTTAATGACTTTGTTTTAGAATTAAAGGGATTGCAGACATCTATCTTATATACACACAACCTACGAGTAATGCTATTTGTTAAAGTTGCTATTCCAAAGCTAATCAGAAGCTTTACTGTCCAGCTACATTGTTTCAAAACTTTATTTCTTCACCACTCCTTGCTAGTCTAAAATAGAAAGCTGGCACTGGACATGCAGCTCTTTTTTCTTTTTCCCCAGAGAATATTTCTATTTGGATACCAAATTTCAAAACCTTAAGGAACTCAGACAGCAATCACAAAAGTTTTTAATTTCTCAGTGCTCCGTCGCACACAAGCACAGCTCAGATATTGCAGGGAATCAGCTGATGTTCCCCAATTCAGAGACAACCAGTGCCAACACAAGCCAGAAAAGCCAAGCTCCTTGCCTCACTGAGCCGGCTGCTAGAACAAAACAAGTACAATGCAGAAAACTCCATTTCTTCCATGTGTTCTTTTTTCACTCTCTTTTGCCTTTGCATCAGTAACATTAGGGTGACAGTACCTCCTTCAGCCCTGCCACTAGTGATTTATCACGTGCAAGGTAGTTTTCCACTGAGAACCTCTGTCCTACCTAATGCCACTTTGCTCTGTCCTGGCCTGTAGGTTTCATGGGACACACCAGGCTGACCTCCTTCCTGACAGAGGCTGCCGATTACACAAGGGCGTTTGCACAGACAGAAAAATGTGACACTGTGTTCAAGTGTACAGTGTAAATATGTGCTAAAATATTCCAGAAAGACAGAGAGTCTGGTTTAAAACCAGCAGCTTTATCACAGTGCCTGTTGAAAGCAAAAATGGCAAACACTGCAGAAGAGAAGCTGCTGTTTTTCACAGCTTCATTTAGCTGCCTGAGCACCTCAAAAACTAAGACTGCAAATATTTTAAAGGGAAAACAGTACGTTTCAGACATTATGAGCATTTTAACTGTGGCTTAGGAATGTACCTATCCTCCACTCCCAGTCTACAGGATAACATACCTCCTGGAAAAGCACCATCACATTGTAGTGTGAGGCAGCTGGTACCAAAGTCCTTTCACTTTGTCACTCCTACCCTCGCTCCAATAGTGAGCATTATTCATCTGCCAACTTAATTTGACCTTCACAAGTCAAATGCAAGGTACCGATTTTTGTCCCTTGTCTTTCTCCCCACCCCCCCTTGAAAATGGAATTTATCAGTGTCTTTCACATCAGTCTACAACATTTCCCATCTTACATTACAAAGATTTGCAGTTGAAGGGGAAAATGCTTTGCTTCTTAAAAACAAGAAAAGGAACAAATAAGTCTCTTGCCCAAAAATCCTAAAAATCCTACTTATATAAACAACATCCCATTTCCAAAGCACAGCGATTTCTTAAGTTCAGCAAACAGCCTGTCTGCTGCATTTACACAGAGCCACGTTCATTCATCACTTTCAAGTCTAATTACCGAGCCATTTCCCTCTTGGCAACCTCTAACAGCCAGAAGAATTAGGTTTTACATCATCAGGATACCAAGGGATAACAAATACCCATAACTCTTTGCAGCTGTGCAATTTGTAAAGCATCTCAAGCTTTGACCAGGGAAAGGATTACTTCCAGGCAAACGTTTTTCATCATGTGCTGCTGTATCTGGTACCAGTCCTGTGGGTCTCACTTCAGCACAGTCTCTCCTACGAAGAGTCACAATGTCAACTTCCAAAAGCAAGGAGGGGGAAATAAAGTCATAACCCACTTGTGGAAGAAAATGCTAATTAGAACCACAGAGCAGTGGAAAAGGTTTTGTGCATCACACAGTTCACCTCTCCTGGTGCGCGACTGCTCCTCGCTGCATGTTAATCCATGAAACATCAGTTCTGTTTGAAAGATGTCAAGTGGTAAGTTGCCAGAGCTCCTCCCATGTGACTAATTCACAGTGAAGGAGAATTCTCTACCAAAAGCCTTTCTGATTTACAGAAGTCTTCCCTATCTCAATCATTTTTTCTTACTCAAAATTTATCGTGACACCTCTATTTTCTCCCAGTGTTTCTTCTATAGGTTTATCATCTGTTCTTTAGAACCAGTTGTGAATGCCTCCCTTTTGCTTTATAGTCAGTCCATTCAGCCCCTAGTCTTTTATTTTTGATTCTCTCTAAGATTCCTCTAACATCTCAACATAAACCAGACCGAGAGGGAAAAAAATCTTCCCAGAGTGCTAGAAGCACAGTGCAACAGAACAAAATGCAGAAATCAATATAGCTCAAATTATCTTCACTACCACACTGGAAAGCCAGGTCCATTCAGAATCACCCTTTCATCTCTTTGCTTCAAGGATACTCGGGCTTCTCTGCTGAGCAACTGCTCCTTACACTGAACTATTTTTCTACAGAAGTACAGGATTACATTTTTGTAAATTCTGTCCCAGGCTGGCGTGGATCCAGCCCAATCTTGTCTTTTGATTAAAATGTATTACTTTATTGTCTACATGAAAAATAGCAGGGGAACAACCCAAGAAAAAAGGCAACCCAGGATCTTACTTCATCTATATAAAACATATGAAAGTTCTAAGCAGGCTGGATGAGAAATAATATTTTCAGAAATAATACATTTCGACACTGAACAATGTCAATTTATATAAATATTGCTGACTTCAAAGTATTATTTCTTGTAACTAATACGTGAACACAAGTACCTTTTATTTAAAAAAAAAAACAAACCTGCTACCCAAGACAATTACATTTGATAGTGTTAGATGTATTAAAATTATGGAGTTATGGCTTGGGAATGTATAATAAATAAAACACTGTGGCATATCTGAATGCAGCTACAGTGTTTGCCATGGAGTAAGGGCTTGTGCAGTGATAGAAAATCCACAACACAATGCCAAGGAGACATTATATTGGATGGTGCAAATAAGAAAATTTCTTCGCTTTCTTCATCTATCTGTATTATAATTAATTACCAAGTCTATTAATTTGTATGTGGCTGCCGATAAGAAGGGATTGTTTAGTGACGTCTACAGAGGGTTGGGAGCAAAACTTGTGTTTAAACCCACATGCTCTAGTCAAATCTAAACAAGTAATAATGGGTTAATACTCAACAAAGTGCTTTGAAAAGCAAAAGCATTAAGCAGTTATTCAATGTTATTTCACATCTGCATTTTCAGTTCAGATGAACTGTGCATAAAACTACTCTCACAACTTAACAGTTGAGGCTTCTCTGTGTCTCTGGACACGTCCTGTAAGGATCAGGAGATGTTACCTACCTGGGAGATCTGGGATACAAGTGCATTCTGCACAAAACCCACAGGATCCTTGCAAGGATTTAAACCGAGAGGATAAACTTCTACAAAGCTGTATCACAGAGTGTTTCTCACTGCCAAGGCAGAGAAAACCAATGCAACCAACAGAGGGAATGGGGAGACAATATAAACAGGTGTTTCCTTGAAAACCAGTATGGTTAGTAACAGTGCAGGAAATGGATCTCCAGAGGCCACAAATCGTTAGCATCTCTAATGCATTTGCAAATTCCTACTGTGCAAAGTCAGCCTGTAAAAAAAGGCCGTTTCTAATAAGTGCCTTGTCTGGTTTCCTACACCATTTAATTTCAGATGAATTTTATGAGAACTCTGCTACATAATTTACCTCCCATCTGGTTCAGATTTGACAATGAAATATTTGTGTGTCCCACCCTGTTCTTTTTAAAGCTCCAAAACCAGATGTCTCCAGCACAACATGACTGCAGCAGGTCATAACACATTCTTCAGCAAGCTGTGCCAGGCCTCCTACCCCCCACAGACAGTTCCAGGTAAGGTAAAATTGGGTTGTTTACTCTCTAATAGAATAAAACAAATAAACTCAACACCTCTAGAGCACCGTGTGAGGAGGTGGATTAAAATGCACTATGCCTTATTCTTCCAAAAGGTTTTATCTTGATAAAGCAGCGTTTCTGAAAGCTAAACGCATTAAGAATTGCAATTTTTTTTCCCTATTGGCCTGATTCCAGCACACATTTTTGCAACTTCTGTACTGCAATAAGCAGACAGGTGTTTCAGGGTGTTTAGCATTTCTAGGAAGTTTACAAATTTCACCGTTGCATACATTGCATATGAGAAGGATGCTGATGAAAATATCTGTCAGATTTTGCATTTTCTACAGAAAAATGTGTTCACTTCTTAGCAGCTTCACAGGGCAGCTCTGTGCTGCACGTGATGCCACCTCCTGTTACAGAAACCATTTGTGTTGCTGAAATGTCAGAATGACACCTTTTATCCTCTCCTGGAGATACAAATGGCCCCTTTTGCCATACAAAGGAATCTGTAGGGATGCTAAGGTAACTTCCTTTCCAGAAAAATGATGAAGTTGTGATACACCTTTAAAATGGACAACTACTTTCTACATGCACATATTTGACAGTTTTTCACACAAAACAAAGCAGAAAGAAGTACTTGCTCACAAGTATTGGTATTTCATAAGAAGGTATCCCCCAAGAAAGACCACTTACACACCCTGTCAAATTTTAAAAGCTGTAGTAGGAACTAAAACCTGCTATAATCCTCCTTCAGACAAGAGATAAATGTCTCTCATAACCATCGCAAAGCAGGATAATAAAAAACATCGTTAGCTGCTTGCACAATAATACCTTATTAACGTCACACATGAAGGGATATAAGTGTTCCCCAGTCTTTTCATGAAGCTTTTCCCCTGTCTGGTGAAATGCTTAAATGCAAGCATTTAGGCATAAATGGTAAGCACTTAGGCATAAATGGTAAATATAGACATATGAGTAGTCTCCTTGGAAAATCCAATATTACATAGCATATGATCATATTATTCACCTGATGAAGACACTATTCTAGGCCAGTGCAACAACCCTGGGACAATAAAGAAGTCAGTTACTGGAAAGAAATGCAAGGTAAAACCACAGAAAAGATTCAAAGGGCACGAGAATCAGCAAAATCCTTCCTTTTAATGACATGAGAAAGGAGGAACTCCATCAGCTTTCCTGTTGGTGCCACGTTGAGAATGCTTAGGTAGAAGTCACAAATTCAACGCTTCTGCATGTAAATATATTTAATAAAATAATTATAGAAAGGTAATATACTTGTAATTGCACAAAGTAAGAGTAATTTATCAGAAAATAACATATGTGATTTTTGTGACAGGATTACTTACTTTCCCCTTTCAACTGCCAAGGCATCTATTTCATCAAAGAAAAGGATTGAAGGAGCCACTGCTCTGGCTTTCCGAAAGATCTAGAAAAACAGCAATGAAACACTCAGTTTTAAAGAATGGAAAAGTTTTACAGAATTCCATCACCCCCTGCACACCTCAAAAACTACAGAGTGTCACAGAACAGAAATAAGCCTTGTGGCCTTCTTTTTTTTTTAATAATAATAAAAACCCCACATCTTTTAGAAGGTATTCATGACACTGCACAATACAGGCTTATACTGAAAGCTGCTACTGGATCCCAAATCTGACATGCATTACTAGGCTGGTGCAGGAAAAAATGAAACAACACAACACATCCATTCTGCTTTTTTTCTTTTCTTTTTTAAACTTAAACCAGAAGAAGTTTTTTTTGAAAGTTTAAAGGTAACCTTGTAAGCAGAGAAGGATGTGAATGCCAAGAAAGCTTAACATCTAACATTATGTATGGTTAGCCCTTTCTCACCTCTCTCACTGCTCGTTCAGACTCACCAACATATTTATTCATCAGCTCAGGTCCCTGCAAAATTAAAAAAAAAGAAGTTTTAAAAGCATATTAGATTTGCGTATGAAATGACTGAGACAACTTGGCTGTGATACATTACTGATGCTCTTTTACAATGAATTTTTATAATTTGTCACTTGCAAGTCTTATTTGTGTATTTTTAGACTTACCGTCTACCTGTATCAAGTTCTTCTCCATTCGTTATAGCACTGTGCATGCATGTAACTATGCATGTAGGTTAGTCCTCTTATCATAATACTTCCCTGGTACTCCCATGAGAAACAGAATTCACCAAAAAAATAAACACTTTGGGGTTCTTAAAATCTATTGGCTCAACTACAGCAACAAGGGGGCTGCAAATCAGTCCAAAAGCATTTGCTTGCACTCAACATGCATCCTGTGCAGCCCAGCACCAAAACAGTGACTTAAACCAATGCTTAACAGCACTTCTTTGAATTTGACGGCTTGCAGGTCCAGAAAGAAGCAGCTGCCACAGCAGCACACCTGAAACCCATCCATGAGGCACCCCATGCCCAGCGAGAAAGCTGTTCAGTGTCTGAGCTCATTCACATTCCTCCTCCCCTCTGCCAAGCAGCATCCCCAGTGCCAGCTGCTGCGGGGCTGGTTATACTCACAGCCCTGTCCACCAGGAACAGCCCGGGGACCATGGGGTCAACCCTCGAGTCTCAAACAAGTACTTACAACTATAAAAAGTAAAACAATGGAGAATTCTCAAAGCATTTTCAGTTCTGCTATATCCTGCAGGATAGGCCGCTTAAATAATCCTTCCTAATGGGACTAAGATCCTCCTGGGATTGGTAACGACTCATTGACTTCAGCCTGGTTTGCATCAACATTGACCTGCAGCCACGACCAACAATTATTATCCCCTGCCCTGAATTAAAATAGTCAGTGGTTTAAATCTATTTTCCAGGGAACAGGTGTCCTCATAATTTCACCAGCAGAAACTACATCCTACTTCACAGTCAGAAAAGTGAACAACCTTCCTCTGCTCCACAGCTGCGAATACCTTCAGGTAATGCTCAGCTCAGGGCAGCAGGGCAGCTTTAAACCCTGGGTATGCAAGAAATAACAATGTGTGGCAGACACACATTTCTACATTAACAGTGACAGCGCTTCCGCGACAGCTGCTCTTTGAACAGGACCGTCTGGACTTCGTACCCGGATGGGTAGAACACTGATTCATTACTCTAGAAAGAAACCACACTGGTTTTTGCAGTCTCCCCTCTCCACGCTAATTTTCACTCTTGCAACAACAGTTAAAGCACTGACTTGATCTTGGCACTGGCACCATTGGAAAAATCCTGTGCATACGTACGGGGAAGAACGTATACTCTAGAAAGGGAAGCACAAGGTATGTGATATCAGCAAAGCATCCAGGCGATGCCACTATTTTTGTTTATTTATTTATTTTCAGAGAGTTGTCCCTTACAAAAAGAACCAGGTGAGACAGTCCAGTGGCCAGACCTGTTGTACTACACAGGGAAAACCAGCTGCGTGAGGGCTGGAAGAAGAGTACCATGTGCCTTGCTGGTAGGAAATGATACAATTAGCATTGCTTCCTTTCATCAACATCCCCCCCTTAAAACAACTGCTGCGGTAGCTAAAGTTAAAACATCGCCTGCGGGCTTTCAACAACTTCAGTATTGGAGTCTGTTGGGTACCTGGGCGGAAACAGAATTACCCAGACACATAACTGATGAAGAACACAGGAAAGAGAGAAGGAAAAAACATGGTGAGAGCAATACAAAGCCTTTTCCTACTATTCACTGTGGCCACTGAAGGTGAGGAGCATGCAGCAGGCTGTGCAGAACAGGCCTGTGGCTCAAAGACACGATCCAGCTGCTCCGGGCCCTTGCCATTCATCACATTCAGCGCAGATGAGGAATCTGATAGCATGGGCCTAACAAACCCTTAAGGAACAAGCACCGTCTACTTTCTGTCTAGCTTTTTCTTAAACCAAGTTGATACACTGAGAAAAGTCTGCAGATTCTACCCACAATTATAGATTTCTTTCACTAAGGTCTTCTCGGAGCCTGTGGACCTCCTTTTACATGCCCTTCTTCTCACAAGTAATCTTTGTTCACACCAGCATTCTCATGGAAGCCAACATCACACACATCAGTGCCAACTCCTCTAGAACGACACTACATCAAATAGCCTGACATGTTGTTTTCTTTTGTCTGAGCAAAAAAATACTTAAACCCCAAACTACTGCCTTTGAGCTTTAAGGTACAATGTAATTTCAGATGCTTGGAGATTTATTTTTAATTAAGCATTAAAATATGATCAAGGCAACATCAAAGCAATAAATACTGTTTAAAATGTTTCCAAAGAGAATTATTTTGAATTCATGGTTTTGCTGTAAGCTTTGACATGAAGTTTTTCCTCCATTTTTCCCGTCATTAAGTAGCAAACCCAGGTGAAGGACTGCTATGAATTACTGACCTGTGCTTCTTCATGAAGAACCTTCATGGAAGTTGATTTGAAGCTCTCCTAGTTCACCACTCATGAGCAATACCAAAACTGCCATTCAGAACCACAGCTTTTATTGCAAGCAGCTTGTAACTCTTATTCTATATGGCAGTATAGGAAAAGACTCCAAAGTAAGAGAAGGATCACACAGAACAGGAGGAATTAGTATACATTTCATCACATGCAAACACTTAAAACCACAACACAAAAACTAGAAATGTTCAAAGAAGCTGGATGTAGAAACTGCATTGAGTTGGCTCTGGTCTGTGCTGAAGCTCTGCCTTCCCCTGTCTGGACACGGGCTGTCCTTCGGCTGACACTGGTGGCAGCTCTTTTGAAAAGCACATCTGAATCACCAGCAGCCTACAGGCCACCACCTGCTGACAGGTGACACGGTTTCCAATTTTCCACAAATCTCACCTTCTCTTTCCAAGAAGTTTGCTTTTAAGTTGGAGGCCACTCAAGAAATACCAGGAGGTGTGGGGTTCTTTTTTATTATTTTTTTCAATGCTTTTCTAATGCTTTAAAAATCAAATTACGTGGACCCCACTTAGTCAGCGAGTTTACATTTTTTGAAACCTCAGTTTTGGCCCAGTGGTGAGCACAATGATTCCTTTAAAAGCTGTTCACAACTGTTGATATACTGACCACAAGGTGCTGGTAACAAATGGTTCCGGTTAATGATGCATCGCTCTGTTCTCTTCTGCAACAAGCAATCTTCCATATGAAGGGACATGAAGAAATACAACCTGTTCCTTCTGGTCGTTTGCACAGTGACTCCAAAACCAGCAAAACATTTGGAGGAGGAAGTTGCCAGAAGTAGTTGTAGCTCAGCCTTGCATATAAGCTTACCATTTGTGAGCTACAATCCAGACTAACAGTATAAAATCTGCCAATTCAGGTCCACCATATACTGAGGAGTTGTATTTATTCAGTCTCAAAGCAGAGATAGTTTCCAGGTATGCTCTGGTTAAAGACTATCCCATTCTTGTTTACATGATACATTCCCCACGTATCATGAAACCTTCCAATTGTTTATGGTCTGGATTGGGCGTGGATTTTTCTCTTACGTTGATTTTTTTTTAAAACATAAAAAAGTGAGAAGAAAATTCCTTAGATTTAAAACATTATCCAAATAAGCTCTTTAAAGATTAACTGCACAAAAGATAAAATTCCTGTATACAGGCTGCAACATGAGATAAGCTTATGTACACATGGTTATGACAGAAGTTCTCAAAGTGTTTTTAAACTGCAAGAGAAACATCTGGTACCCCTGAAGTTAAAGAGTATCAGTAATTTTCCTAAGCAGTGCTTAAAACCACTTGTGGATTTTTTCTGCCTGAAAATACCAGGCAAGCAACTTTCAACTAATAGGAAAGTTAGTCAGTGACTTCCCTCTATATATATATATATTTTATTTTTTTTTTACTGTTTTGACAATCAGGTAAGTTATGCATTTATGCTTGTTGAGCCAGATGGATATGGCTCCATATTTCTCCAGCATACAGCTCTGTCTACTCTCTTCAAAATCCTGCCATAACCTCACATGCAAGTTCTGGGCTCTCTGACACAGATGCACTAAACTATGTTAACCATAGGGTACAATTCATTCCTTTTTTTTTTTTTAATCAAATTATTTAGAGAATTTATATAGAAAGAGTAATCTGTAGGATATCATGTATCTAGTGCACAATTCCTCCTTTGCCATGTTCAAAGTAGAAATAAGACATTAAATTAATATCTAATTTAAAATTAAGATTCTAGAAACTGAGCTCTGCACTTTGAATCTCAAAAAAGGAAAAAAGACAGGGGTGCCCAAATTAGTTTTCAGCTGTTCAAAATGCGTACCTAAGGCAATGTTCATTGCCCACACTCAGACATCTGCATTTGAATCAGGCATTCGCTCTAACTGATTTGGCCAGACAGGCATCTACCTCATGGACGCAATCCACCTCACTCTGCTGCGCTAATTTCTCATCTGACTGCACAAGGACGGTACACAGCCAGCTCGGAGCCAAGCCTGATCCCATCCCAACCAATACATCTTTCATGGAGTTAAAACTACAATTTTGGCTTCCTTTTTCTTCCTTTTTTTTTTTTTTTTTTTTAAATTTATTTCCAGTTCTATGACAATGCATGTGAGATGATCTACTGTCACAACATTAACTGATTCGGAAGAGACTCAGAATGTCCCATCCCTGGAGACATCCCAGGCCAGGCTGGACGGGGCTCTGAGCAACCTGATCCAGTTGAAGATGTCCCTGCTCACTGCAAGGGGCCTGGACAGATCACCTTTCAAGGTCCCTTCCAACCCAAGCCACTCTCTGATATCATACAATTAGTTACTTAGCCTTTTGATACTGTAATCTCAACGGCAAAACACCATCCCATCCCATCACGATCAAACCAACGCAACATACGATCCAGGCCAGCTATAGGAAACAGAGCTAACAAGATAAACAGTGAGAGTTCCTTTATTTCAACAGTAAGGCTATTCCTGATGCAAAGGTTGTACATGCGTGATTTTGTAATTGGTTACACTACACAAAGAAATACTTGCTTAGAAAATGCATTATACTTGCTTATTAAGAATAAAGCCTACTTCCTCTCCTTCAACGCTGTTTAATACTTTAATCTGCATCATTCCCAGCTTCTCTGCTGATGTAAACGCCAGGCTGAGCACCATGCGCCATTTTAATCACTTCCTCTCCCTCCGCTCTGCATTCCAGAAGACCTTAAAAACTTGTTGACACCTGTCTGATGTTCTAAATATTTCAACAGGTGCTTGTGGGCTCCAAAGTATCCAAGGGAGTAAGGTGACAAAAAATTGCCATCGTCAATCCTTGCAGTGAAGTTGCTAAAAGCAGCAAAATGAAACTGCAAAGGCAAATATAATATACGTTTTTTCTTTATTGGCACGCCTCAGAATTCACTTGTTTGCCATTTACCTTGACGAGCAAACTTTAATGACAATCTTTTCAGGCTTCTTTACACAAGGCAGAAGCCAGTATTTGTAGTGTGGCATGTGAACTGACCAGAAACATTGAATTACATTCACTGCATGCAACAGTGCCTCCAGAGAGGCCCTTCAGCTGCACCCAAACCCACCAGAATTTTGCATGCTTACAAGCTGCTGTGGCGGCACGGGCACAGCAATATCAAGTCGGAGGCAAAATTCTATCGCAGCAGAGTTGAAACAGATCTACAAGTAACCAGTCTTGCCCACCAACCGTGTCCACAGAGAAATCCCTTTGCAAGTCATTGCCATTTGTCCTGGATTTTCAGCACCCATTCCTGTTCACTACCACGTTCAGCCACCGGTTTAAATGCTGCCACCCACTGCCCTGCCTGGGACCAGGCTTGGCATCGCCAGGGCACTATCGACATGGGACCAAAAATCACACAGCAAAAAGACACAAAATCAGCCATCTGCACTGCAACCTGTATTTGCCTGCTGACACTTCACCCCTCCAGCAACACCTCATTCCACAATCACTACTTTGCCGTATCCTGACTACTGAGAAACCCTTGGTAACTTGAAGAGAGAGAGGAGAAATAAGCGCTAATAAAAATTAATCTTGCAAAGTTATTGAGAAAGGACAAGGAAACAGAGATGGGATTATCTTTGAATCACTGTTTGCCTGCACACTCACTTTTGGGAAGCTTATAGTAAGAATGGATGAGTAAAACATGAAGATAGCTGTGGGATTAAATGAGTTCATTAAAGTATCTCAAATTATTATCCCTTGCGAAAAATGTTGAACAAGAAAGTTTCAAATACAGTTAGTTTCACCATCTGCTAATTAACTAATAAGCTACTGTAAGTGTGTTAATATGGATCTTTTTGGAAGTTTTATCAAATGTTTGCAGAGTTTCTCATAAAACCACAATACTGCTTCGTTTTCATTTAAAACGTTTCACTTAGCTAGTCAGAGTCATGCAGCTTTCTTACTTCATGCTTCTGCTCACTGAAATCCCCATCAGAAGGCTAAACTGTCTCCCCAAAATTCAGTGACAGTTCTTCACAAAGAAAAGCAGCTGGCCTTTCCAAGCCTCATTAATCTGTTTGAGCTGCCACAGTCAAGAGCTGAAGGGAAAAGGAAACTTCAATTGGAAAATATTTTGACGTAATTGACTCAGATGACAAACTAAGCTTAAGCACGTCAAGCAGGGGGAGAGGTACAAAAGCATCGACAGGGTGATGCAAGAAGTTAAATCAAGCCGAGGTGAACTCCGAGCTCTGAGAACAGTGTATATTTTTGTAATTACTGCCAACCGAAAAAAAAATATTCCTTCAGCCCAAGATCTTAAGTAACAGCAAATAAAGTGTCCAGAATATTTTCTAACCTTTTTTTCCTCACCATAGTTGGAGCTCCTAACCAATGCAAATAATATTTCAGAGCAGTATAGTAGACATCATCTGTACCATTCGTTTGCTCAGTGTTAACGTCCTTAAACACCGTCATGAGTGGGTTTGGGGTTTGTTGGTTTTGTTTGTTTGTTTTTAAATATTGCTTCATCATGTTTACAACAATTAGTGTGTCTCATCTGAATTCCAGGGGGTTTAACTTTTGCAGATCTAAATTTTCTGAAAATCTAAGGTGGTTTTTGTCACTATCAGTGAGTGAGTTTTTGCCTTAGTTCTGAACAGACAAATACTGAAAGCAGTAAGGAGCAAGACTAAAGCGATGTTTCCAAAACCATTATAAGAACATAGAAACTACATAATTTTTCTTGTTATTTATTTTGTAAACTCAGATAACCTGTTAGCTGGACAGAAAACAGAACTACAACTCCCTTGTTGACATAACCCTGAGCAAAAGCCTCCTGAAATCAGCAGAAAGTGTCACTGTGTTTTTAGCCGGCAGAGTAAGTAGAAGGTAGAAAGAAGATGCCATCAATAACCTACATCCCCTCTAGTGTGCAGCATCGTGGGCTAAAACCCCGAAAAGCTTTGACGCTACAAGAGATTTAGAAAAAGGGGTGGTGGGAGGGAGCAGGAAGGGCCATCCCCTGCAAAGTAGTTGACAGCATCCTCCCCAATAAATATAGCAGATACATTGTATTAGAGACAAAGAAGGAGAGTCAAGTGAAGGAATAAAAATAAACAATTCCCCTTAGGAATTACATGCAAGATTGCTTTGTAAAACAAGCAAACCAACCAACTGCTTTTCTCTGGAAAAGCAAAAGGTCACCAATCTGGGTGAAAATATAGCTATAAAAAGTTTTGGCCAAATATCAAAGAGCAGGTTTACAAAAGGGCCACATTCATTGGAACACTAACCATTCAAACTTCACAATAGATCTCGGGAGAGAACAGGATGCAACGTCACGTATCTGTTATCGTGTTATTTTCTTCAGCTCCTCTGCCCAGAAATTACACCTAGACTTTGCCCATCTTCCAAACCTCATTAGAGACAAGTCAGACGTGGGCTGAAGGCTGCGCCATTTCGACCATGCGTCACGCAGCATTATGACAACCAGCCATGCGCAAGACACACGGAAACATCACATTTTAACCCAGCTGAAGTACCTCATTTAACAGAGCCAGCTGTCCAAACCGCACAGACGTTGCACAGACACATCTGGACAAACAGTGCAAAGCCTTCCTGGGGCCAGGCTGGGGCGATACCTGTTGCAGCCGAGCAGGACAGCCAACTTAGACAAGCAGAGTACATTCAGCACTTCTTGAGAGAGACGGACTTGCTGTGCCCAAGTATCTTAAATGTAGCGTGCAGACATAATAGGTCCATCTTTCAGAAAATCGCTGGACCAAGTAAACACTGCACGTAACGTACTCAATTTCCTCTCCGGTTTCAGACACAGGAGACAGACGGCATCCAGCAGCCGTGTCTCCTCTTGAGAAGGACCCAAGAACCTGAGCCACCCGAATTAACCCGAAAGAGCACACGTATCCTACAGGCTGTACGGCAGACACTTTTCATCAAGATTACCTGATTTGGGGCAGGAGAGACTGGAAGGAAAACGCAAGTCTGAAAAGTTAATTATCAAGAAACACGCTTCCATTTCAAAAAGCCTGATATCAGTTCCAGGAGAGACATTTGAGTCATAACGTAGAGAACAGGAAAATCACTAGGACTATAAGGAAAAAAAAAAGCGCCTTCTAAAAAAAAAAAAAAATCATATTCATCTACTTTGGATTTATTGCAGGAACACATGCACTGGAAATTAATTCATGCCTGTTGTGCTTTAAGAAGTGCCACAGACGATGTTTAACACATTTAGCACATGATGGATGTTGCCTTTTCTGTCCAGGAAGCAAATGTGGAGTCAGAGAAAGTGGGCTGTGCTCCCTTCCTGGAGTCAACATATCCAAGGCTGGACATGCTCCAGAGATGTGCTGCTTGAAACATCTGGACATTTGAATATTAGACCAGTTCCAGGTCAAGGGATTTAAACCGACAGGGAATAAACGGCAGTTTCCTGGAGCCAGCCACTTCTGCTGCAGCTTGTCAATGACAGAGGGGTTTGCACCATCAAACTCCACCACGAAGAAATGTTGCATTCCTGTACAAAAGCACTTCGTACCAGTGCAGCTTCAGATACCCCCTATTCCACATAAGCCACCTTTTCCATTTGCACAATTAAGTGCATTAGTAACAATGCCTTATGTAGCTATGACTGATGAATACAGCATAGCGACAATATTTATTTTTAGCTGGGTTTTTTGTTTCTGTTTGGTTTTTTGTTGCTTTTGGTTGGTTGTTTTTTTGTTTTGTTTTTCCAGATCGCTACCTTTTTTTCCCCACACTCTCAGGCATCAGTGCTTTGGGAGAGACAAAGAGGAACGTTCTCTTCTAAGCAGCACAGGATGAAAAAGCTACCAGTAACTCTGGAGTACAAAGAACTTCTTTATGGAAGAGGCAGTACAAGGCAGTGTTTCTTAAGGGCTGAGGTTTCCGAGGCTGCTCTCATTGATGTGACCGTGACCCAGAGGCCTGTCTGTAACCCTGGGAAGCACCAGCAAGGACGGGCTGCTGGCCTTGGGGTCAGCGGGACAGGCTCTGCTCGCAGGCAGGACGGATCCAGAGCCGCGGTGTCTCTGAAAGGAGCGGCAGAGGAGGAAGCTGTGCAGAAACTCACAACACAGGCGGCTTTGTGAGCAGAGAGATGGTCAACAGACTAGAGGACGTGATCTTACTGCTGAGAAGGAGATACTTTTAAAATACTTAAACAAATGTTTTTTCTTGCACTTCATTAACATTCTGACACAGCTGCGAGAATACCCCATGTGGAATCACTCTGCTGTCTTTTTTTTTTTTCCTTCCTATGCGTTGAAGCTCGGTTTTATTATTAAATAACTTCCATTCATGCGTTTTCCATACGACCCACGCTAATCAATTACACTGATTCATAGGCAACAAAATCCAAAATTTTTCAATACTTAAAGTGTTCCGTAATGCTGAGAGAATATCCCACTTATCCAAGAGTACTCCAGATATAACTGATTTTGCAAACTTTCTAAAAAACTGATGAAGTGGAACGATTTCCCCTGAAAAAAGGCAAATAGGGCAAGAAAGATCTGTAATGAAACATGAACAGTAAGATACAGAAAGTGGCTTTCCTGAGGAATGAAAAGGAATACAAGAGATGAGATATTATTTCCATGCAAGCAATTATTATAGTAAAAAGAGCTATCAACTATCCAGAGTTGTATTTCATTTATACTGCTTTAAGAAGTTCGTGGTTTCCACTTTAAAAAATATTTTAAATTATGCCATTAATTAAGATGCCACTACATAGCTTACCCACCCATCCAATATATAATTTCTGTGCTCTGATAAATAATACATTTTTTAAAAGCATATCAAAAAAACCCACAAACCTCAATATTTACAAGGTGTTTGCTGTAGCATATATAACTATCAGGAACACTAAGAGGCGCTGGGTTTTAGCACTGGAAATTGGTAAGCTATCAATAATTATGTAGGAGTCAAGGAAATATAAGACTAAACGGCCTACCTTGACTGCCAAGAAGTTGAGGCCACTTTCATGAGCCAAAGCCTTTGCTATCATTGTTTTTGAGCACCCAGGAGGTCCGTAGAGCAGCACACCTTTTGGAGGCTGAATCCCCATTCGGATGAAGGAGCCGGGATGTTTGAGAGGCCATTCAACCGCCTGCTTCAGTTTCAGCTTGACATCTTCTAGTCCTCCTATGTCTGACCAAGACACCTGCAAAGCACACCACTTTGCTGAATTCAGACAACACAGAAAAACTATTAAAACAAAAAAAGAACACAACAAAAATGGCCTGTAGAGCACCTACTAGTTATTTCATGAAGTTTTTCATTAGTCACTTTTTCAAAAAGCCTTTTAAACAAGAAACAATTACTAATAAAGTCACATGAGTAAGGGAGATTAGACTCGCTTTATACTGGGGGATGTAGGTAAAATATTTTCTATCTACTTCAAAGATGAGTACCAAAATATAGAAAAATAACAATAAAATGACATCACGATCATACAGACAGCAACACTTTGTGTGATCACTAGCAAATTCACAACTCGGATCTCTTGTTTTTTAATGTGACGCTGATGCAGAATTTGTACGTTACTTCAGTGTCTTCCCTGCAGTAAAGGACTGTATGAGCTATACCTGGTTTTATTTACAGCTGCAGAGTGAGGCCCTGATCACAGCTGTATAATCCCACTAAGCTGAACAGGAACAAGCATTAGAAGCTTTGGAGGTTCCTACACTCACCAGCACTATCAGTCCCATAGGGGACTTGGGCACCAGGCATTTGACTAGGAGTTTAAAAATAAGCAATCCTCCAAACAGACAAGTATTTACAGAAAAGAAGAACTGCACACAACAAAGCAACACTCAAACCCAACTGCAGTTCAATTTGCTCTGCTGAAACCACAAGACAGGCTTGTCAGACACACACTGGGACAGAACTAATACATCCCACCCAAAACAGAAGACTGACCTAAAACCTGCTCCACCTCTCCCTGCGTTGCTGTCAACAAGCCTGAGACGTTTCCCCACATCCCCCGGCCTGTTCTTTGTCCTGTCACCATCCATTCCCATCCACTTCAAATATTAAACATGTCAAGACGCACCTAAATCAAATGATCTTCTGTCTTAAAACACTCTTCCAAAAATTTACTAGACATAAATCCCCTTCAGCTCTGGAAAGTCAGCTGCACTTGAAGGGCAAGCAGAGTATCACTCAGAGGCAACCTATCGCCTTTTCTCCTGACTTTGAAAACTGGTGTCACTGCTGGCTTGTCCCTATTGCTGTTTTCCTGATACCAGTACACAGAGTGGAAACCACGAGCAGAAAGTCCCTGAACAAGGCAATTCAGCCCACTACCAATGTGGAAGACAAAGAGGATTTGGAAGTGGTGCAAGCACTTTTGTGTAAGTCCAAGCAAACTGCAAACTGAATAAAACTTCTCCTTGATTGTGAGTCTTTGACATGGAAGAAAATGGCAAAGACCACGGAGAGCAAACACCAAAGGTCAACACACATGGGTCTACCTCTCCGAGTATTTTTAAAGGCTAACTGGAAAGGGAGGAGCTGCCAATCTGCTGCCTGCAGAACATCTCTTTTACACCAGGAATATGGTACAGCAACACTAGAAAAAATAGAACCCTTCGTCTTTCTTAGTGGCCAGCAGCTTCTGGTTCTTAAATAATTACTTTATAAGCCTGGGGAAGTATGAGATATGTTACGCTGACCACCACTAGGTACTAAGAAGGATCTGAGGACAGAGGGATCTGCCAAAGGCAGAATTCCTGTGAGGGAAAGGAGGGAAAGGAGGGAAAGGAGGGAAAGGAGGGAAAGGAGGGAAAGGAGGGAAAGGAGGGAAAGGAGGGAAAGGAGGGAAAGGAGGGAAAGGAGGGAAAGGAGGGAAAGGAGGGAAAGGAGGGAAAGGAGGGAAAGGAGGGAAAGGAGGGAAAGGAGGGAAAGGAGGGAAAGGAGGGAAAGGAGGGAAAGGAGGGAAAGGAGGGAAAGGAGGGAAAGGAGGGAAAAAGGAGCACAAATTCCTATCACCCAGTTTTAAGCCAGGCACCTTGGGGTGCCGACAGAGGAGGGATGGAGGGAGAGCGGGGAAGGGGACAGACACCTTGGCAGAGAGGTTCAGCTGCAGTACGACCGCTTCACAAGTCAGACAGGGGTCTCACACCCAGTTTCTCCCTTTCCTTTAGAGGTGAGATGTCTTATCTGGGCGCCCCATTTAAGTTCCTGAAGTTAGAAAGAATCCTCCCCGTCCACTTGAGTTTTCACAAGAGACAGAAGTCTACTTGCAGAGTTTTAATCGCCATAAAGCAAACGTACATGTTTCTAAAAAGTGATGACGTGTCAGATACCTCACCTGCATATTGCCACTGTTCCACACATGCAAACCAGCTCTTTTAACTCAAATTTCATGGTTGAGTAATATAATTAAGCTCAGAACAGTTAATCCAAGTCTTCTCTGACTCTATATCTAAAATGGTGTGTTTTAAAATCATTTTAAAAATACACGTTACCTATCCCTACAACCCTTATACTACCTAGCAGCTCTGGCAACTGCACAGAACTAAATCTCAGCACTTTTAAACAAGCAGATGGTTTTCTTAGAGAGGACAACACAAAAAATAAGCTTGTTCTCTTTTTCACTATCAATCCTGCTAAAGCATGGACTAATCATTTCTATCATAATGTCTTTCTAGCCAGACAAAGATTTTGACAAACATGAAAAAAGAATGTCTTTAAATGAATTAAGCCACCAGGAATTCTCTAGAATTTTCAGCAACAGTAGGGAAAATCCATTAGTGGTACTTCGCATGCAAGCAAAAAGCTAAAGAGAAAACAGCAAAATGTTAGTTTTACCCTCCTGCAAATCTTCAGACTACTTCACAGGTCTTCTGAGGCATTATTCAAATTATTTTTCAGACGTGCCATCTGTCATTTAACATCAACACATGCAATAGAATTGTACAGAAAAGGTGAAGTAGGGTGAACTTACATGAAGGTTCCTTTCTGTAATCTGAAGACTTATTTTGATTTTGGTTACATTTAAAACCAGGAAGGGGAGAAAAGGGAGACAGCTGGGTCAGGACATACAAACAAGCCCACTAAACGTGAGCCTGCCTGTTTTGAGTTGAAAACAGAATAGTTAAACAGTCAAAAATTCATTTAACTTATTTAGAATTTCTCTAACACAAGGTGTGGATTTCAAGCAGAAAAGGTATTAAAAGCAAAAATAGATGATAAAACACCACCTTCACATTCTGGTCAAGTCCTTAACAATTTTTTTTTCCTCATTTCAAAGGGATAGAGGTAAATAGGGAAAAAAAAAACACATGAAACAGCCCACCAACAATAAAACACTTATAAGTCAGAATTAATTTAGATTCATATAAGCTTGGAAGAGCTAGGTGGATTGCTTTTGCACACACATCCTCAGTGACTTCCAGCTGCAATGAACCCAAATTCTAGCGTATATGTGAGGACAGCGACACTTCTTTACCTGCACACCGACTCAAAGGTCCTGCAACACAAGCAATGAAGTGTGATATTCTGTCACCGTGGAAATGGTTTTAAAGATTAACCTCAGGGCTGAGCTTACACATACCAATACAGTGCTCTGTTACAGTGTGTAAGACACCAAGATTTCATTATTGCCATAATCTTTAGCTCTCCCCAGGTCAACGGAGCTCAGAATACAAGGCAGAACAGCAACTCCTCAGAGGCTGTTAAGCAGCAGCAATAAAGAAATAAAACAGACATGCAAAGGATGTCTCATCCAGAACCTTCTGGCTGCAGAGACACAAATCTGAGTGTTAAATTACAGTAAAAGTAATGAAACAGGCAAGCAAAACCCATAGCACTCTGCAAAAATTTCAGAAAGACCCATAGGAGAGGGAGGAACAGCAACTACAGTGCAACTCTCCAAAGAACAGAAGTATTAACTTCCTGATTTATAATGTGCATCCCCTCTCTCCCAAATCCCCGTTGCAAAAAAAAAAAAAGGCAGCCTTCTAAAAATGCTGTAACACACAGCAAAGTTCAAGAACGATTCTGTAAAAATGGAAAACAAGATGCTACATGGAACCGAGCAGGCGTGTATTTTGTATTTGCCTTGGCCACAGGCAGTGCGCATGGCAGCCTGGCCACCCATGGAAGGATGAAGGAATACAGAAAAGGGGAACACACACACACACACCCAGCGCCCATGGTGGCACCTCTGCCTCCAACAGCTCCTCCTGCCCACAACCTCACCCCAACCTCACTTCATTTTGGCTGTTTTCCCCACCACTGATTTCAAATATGCTCGGAGTAAAAAAAGAGCTCAAGATACGTCAGTGTCAAAACCCCTAATAACCAGCTTGTCATAGAACGCTTTTCAGAAGCAGACTGCGAAGCCTTCTATAAAAGTTAGCCAATATCCTCAGATACCAAGAAGTGACTTGCTCAAGTCCATCCAAACAACTCACTTCTCATATACCCACTTGCTCTGCAGCTACTACCCCAAGTATACATAGAACAAGAGGTTATTCCAGGCTTTAAATAAGACAGAAGACTGCAGAGCAATTTAGCCTAGTAGCCTCCTAAATAGCCAGGCAGCTAGTGCTCAGTTCTAGGACCTAAAAAGCAAAGACTGATTTGAAACCCAAATTTTCCTCACAGCCTACTCAAAAGTTCTGCAGATTTTACAGAACAAGTTCTGTGTTGACCAAACAATTTGGAGTTCATGACAAACCAAGTAATTACTTTCATTCAGTATGAGAGGTGATACCAGCTTAAAAAAAAAAAAAAAAAACAAACAAAACAAAAAAACCCAAGCAATCAGCAAAAAAACCCACATAAATGGCAAAGTTGTCATGACTACAAAGGGAAGGAGCACTTCAACAAAATTCATTTACTTGTGGCCTTATTTAGAAGTTACTTTGAACTCTTATTCAATTGACACATGGCTGCTGCAAAGCAGTGAAATATAAAATATAGAGATATATATATAGAGATATATAGGTATCTGAAAATGGTGTGGATGGAACTTTTGGGCTAAGGGAGCTCCCAAGTGAATAATGTATCTGCAACAAACAGCAGAGAAGCAGATTTATTAACATAGTTCAGACTTCTGTCTTCTCTTTGGAAAAAAAAAAATATCATAGCTGATCATTTATTTCACATTTAAAGTTATTTTTAGCGAGGATTTTTTAGATTATAATGTTAAGGTCAGACTTCAAAACACAAAGGAATGTAACCCCTGATTTTCTAACAAATTGACCCACACAATTAACCGTCTAGCTGCATACCTTCTGGGGCAAGGACAGCAGGGGAAGAAAGGCCTATCCTTACAGAGAGAGAGTATCTGGAGATTAATCAATATAGGATGATTCAATGAAATACTATGCACATAGATATGTTAACCAGGAAAAACAAAGCACAACAAGTTTTAGGTTTCTCAAAGATAGCTGGATTCCTCTCTCAGCCATGTTTTCTTTTCTGCTTCCCCCACACCCAGCTATGATTTTTATAGCTTGATAATAATGCAACAAAAGGTAAGGCAGTTTCTGTTGGTACAAATTACTGTAGGTAACATGTCCCAGTATGACATGGCCAACAGCCAACTAAGTGTTGAACCAGTAAGTGACCCAAGTCCATGGACTGAAAGCACCACACTGAAAAGAGGGATAAACCAGTAAAGCAAAATAACTTATTATAGAAATTAGGCCTATTACCATCAGTTCTGTGGTAAGCAAGTAACTTTAAGGTTTCCTCACAGGTGTTGCGGGAGCAGACATTCAGGCATAACAATATTAAACAGCAATAGGACACAGCATCATTGACACAAGATGATGCAACTAATTAATGGCTCTGCAGTTGCATTCATTTGGCTTCTTAGATATGTGATTTACTACTGAAACCAAGTACTTCAACATCAAATTAGTTGCAAATGTTAGTGTCATCAAACACACGGCTTCAACCGGAGCAGTTAAATACACAACTTTAATCAGTGAAGCAAAAAATGAGCCTCTGAAATTAGATTAGGGCATACCTAAAATTCATTACTAGAAGCATGCAATATAAAATGTTTCATATACTTGTTAAAAAAAGTTATCCAAGAAATTAGAAGATGCATTATATCTTCTGCTGCAACCTGTGTTCCAAACAACAAGTCAAGCTTGTACATTCTCTGGACAATAGTACATTAAATGCTAATTGACTGGCACTCAGACACTAACAATCAGGTGAGAATAAGACATACTTATTTGCTAACAAATAGCAAATTACACTACCCTGAGTTTAATAACAATGATAAATAGACTTTCTAAATTTCACTTGTGCATGTCTACAAACCACACGGTGGACAACTTTTTTTTTAAATTGCTACACCATACTAAAATAATGAGTTTCAGACATTTACAAAGGTTCCCACATCACCTCCCAAGCCCCCAGCAACCAGCCCTAATGAGGGGGCTGCAGCCCGGATTCCTGTTGCTTCCTTCCCCTGTGCTGCCACCCCCGCCACCCAGCTGCAGCGTAACCAAGTTCCTTCCACCAACCCATGGACTTGAGCTGACTTAGAGCACTTCCCCCCGTCAAACACAAATGGCAACAGAGCAGTTAGCCTTGAGGGTGGTGGTGGTGGTGTTACAGGGCTGGATTGACACCACTGTGACTTTCACAGACACCTGTGTCAGTATTTCCAGATATTCAGACTACTTCTGCCATGCACAAGTACCTTTGGTTTGGCAGGCTGGTAGTTCTTGCCTCCCTAAATAATGGTTAAACTGAATTCCAGCACATCCTTCGGTAGGTGATGTGGGAAGACAAAAAAATCTGTTGCACCCGGTACTTTAGTTTCCATTTTAAACTCACCCCAGGCACCAAGCAGATGGCTTGAAATTTACCCTACCCTACATAGACTATGCATTATTTTGTAAAAACGTGGGTCCTGTCAGCATGAAAGGAAACTGAACTGTGGTGTTACCTCCCTTCAGTAAAGGAATAAATTTCAGTAGTATTGCAGTGACTCAGCTGGTGTTTAACAACCAGAAACATGTGACAATCAAGGAAGCCGCTGGCAGGATGCTTCAGTGGACAGCAGGAGCCTGAGTGGTAGGCTGACCTGGATTCGGAACAGATTTCCTGCAGTAGCTGGAGACCTGGCTTCTACCTGTCTCTATCGTGCTGTTTAGCAGCACCCCATCTAGCTCCAAATGGGCTGGTATATCTAAAAGACACAGCACAGTGATAATGATGTGAGCTCAAGAGCCAGGAGCACAAGTAACGAGAGAATTGGTAACTCTGGTTCTCAGCTGAACTAATAAGCCTGTGCAGATACTGATGCCACCACACCATTTCCAGGAAAAGTTGTCCAGGGCCAGCCCAGGCATTTCAACCCAGCGCTTCACTACACAGCGTGGACTCTTTAACAAGCCAAGTGTGATATCCAAGCTGGCTGTGTGCAGCATCCTGTTCACAGATTTTATTTCCCATTCCTATAGTTTGGGAATAAGGGTCTACAGTTGTGAAATGAAATTCCCAGATGACTCATCTTCATGCAACAAGATTTAAATGTTTTCTGTGTTTTCTTCCAGGGCTCGGAGAGCTGTTGAGAAACACCAGCAGAACAGCTCATGGGCTCAAGATTTATTAAGATTAAAGACACCATTTTCTTTTCCTCAATCTTCCTAAACCAGATCAGAGTCATCTTAAACCAGATCAGTTTCCCAGTCCAATTAATGTTGTGTCTGCTACCGAACTACTATAATACAATACTGAGAGAGCAGTCAGTGGGGTAAAGGTGAACCTGTCATTGCCAATAGAACTGTTCATGTAATGACAGCCCCAGGTGGGCAACTGCTTGGCAGCAATAACCCACCTACAGTATCTAATTCTGCCCTCTGTTAAAACCATGTAACGTCACTGAAGACATTCAGGTCACAGCAGTATGAACTGTGTGTAGAATTAGTCAACTGCTTTACATGAAATGACAGCAATCAATCTTTTCACAACTTTGTTTCAATACACTTCAGCTACAAATGCAAAAAGCTGGTATCTGCTTAAGTTTGTGCTTGCTTTACAAAAGGCTCCAGCTTGCACGGCTATTCAGGATCTGCTCTGAGCAGACATCTGAAGCTTTATACTCCATTAACCCACTCAGGACATAAAACTACAGATCAGGAGATATGCTCTTGCACTAACAACTTTTCCTAAGGCATTAGGAAATGAAGTTCCTGTAAATGGGTCTTCAAAATTATACTTAAACAAACAAATATCGAAACAAAAAGATGATGCACGACATTTATTGGCAAACTGAGGCTTCCACTTCACAAAATGACTCTCTTTTGGCAGGGCATTTCAATGCCTAACTGCAAGTTTTAATGTGGCTCTAACAGCGTTGCTAGTGTATTGCAAAAAATAACTTACTTTTGGCACATCAACTGCCACCTCCCTCATGGCGCTGGGCCTGACATCCCGCATCCCCTGCAGGAAGTCATTGAAGGCAATGCTCACTGACCCAGCCACCTCCGCGTCTAACGGGTTACGGCGCTTCCCCAGTGCTCTCCGCAATGCGTACAAACCTATTAAAAACAAAGCAAACAAACAAAAAATATGTAGACATCCTCCAGGTTCTCACAAACATAAAAAGTACAGCACACAAGCACACGGCAGCACTGGAAAGGAAATGATGTTCAAACAAATGTCTCCATGCCAGGCCTTGGCTAGGTCAAAGCACACACAAGACACTTCTGATAAGAGAACAAGAAAAAAGAGGATTTCATTACCACAGACAGAATGTAAACTAAATCTCTTCCAAAAGACAGAATGAAACAGCCTTGCTGCTGTGTTGCCAGAGATGAAGCTAACAGGGCAAACTCCAAATGTCCACACATCAGGATGAACACATTTCTAAACCACAGAGGGAAGAGGGATAACAAATATTTAACGCAAGTCTTATGTGAGCTGATTCTGATTTAACACATCTGCAACCTTGTCCATTCCTCTATTAATAGGACAGTGTTTTCCAAGCTGCTCTTAAAAACAAACGGACAAGATTTCTCTTGCTTTCATTGGAACCCTATTTTGCTATCTATTAAGACGGCAAATGCCTATACTTTTCTTGATATACAAAAACTTTCCCCTCCAACACTCAATAGCTATTTTCTCCCTTCAGCGATCACACCTCTCAAACATAAGTTGCTTTTACCTTCTTTGTTTGGCCAAATCACTCACACACAATACCTATAAATCTGGATACTAATTCCCAGCTTCCTCCTATAATTCAGTCCTTCAAAAGCCGCACAAGTCCCACCCAGTCGCACATCAGTACATCAGTACTCTCCTGGCAGGACCAAGCAGTGCTGTCTGCAGCTCCCAGACTTGCCCCCGGGACAGCAGCTACAGCCCCCCTTGTGTAAGATGCCCAGAAGCACCATGGTTTTCCCACTGTATAATTCTGCATTTTAAGGTCTAACAGAATTTGGAGTTCTGCTGCTTCTATTTCCAATCCTGTTGTGCAAATCAAAACTGTTAAATGTGTGATTTGGTATATTATTACCTGACGGGTATAATCTTACGCACGGGTATACACACACCTGCACACATGCAGGTATATAGTACGACCTGTCATGTGTTACCAAAACAATATGAGCCTGTTAGTATGACATCACTTCATCTTGCATGACCATAAAAAGGCAAACATTTGTTAAATCTTTTCTATATTTAACCAAACAAAACATCAGTTAGTGCTACATGAAAGCACAATAAAAGGGATAAGCCATTTCTGAAAATAGTCATGGTTTTAACCTTCAGTGGATTGTTGCTTTTTTTTCCTACAGAGTCATTGGTACATGCGGACATGTGAAGTTTCTGACAATGACAGGAATTCTGTATTTCCTACAATATGTACAACGTGTGAAGAGATATAATATCTCCCTTGTGAAGCTGTACAGCTGGTGTCTCTCCATAAACTGCCAATTATGGCAGAGTCTGAGCACCTGCATTCAATACCCAGCCTCTTAATACAATAATGAAAAAAAAAGTTTGTAATTCGGGTTTCCTCTTGTGCAGAACATCCAGAACTAATAAGATGTATAAATGAAAGCATTCCATGATGCCGAGGAGAAAAATTAAAATCTGGTCACCAGAGGACAAGCATAAAATATAACTGACCCAGACATTTTAACAACCCAGACAATTTTCATGTTCTTCCTCCCCCCTTTTCTTCCTTCCTCTGAAACAGTTCATTTTAAGCAAACAAAAAGCTTCAACAAGAACACAGATTCATCCCCCAGATTTAAAATTTACATCCAAGCAAATAACAAACTTGACATCTTATTTTAGTGTCATTGCAGCTAACACTTTTGAGGGTGGGAGCAGCTATTTGGGTTGAGTCCTACAGTTTCTTTTTGGTGCAGTCAATTCACATGGGACTCTCACTTAAAAAAAAAAAAAAAACACAAAACAAAACAAAACATAACATGAAATTAAGTCACAGAGAAAGTAAGTAACTGATAGAGATCTCTGCTCCTCATTTCTGTAAACATCTACTCCATCAGGTACTGGTTTAGCGCAGTGGCCGTTTGATGGATTTTAATCATGGTTATCTTTCCTTCATGACATAAGGAATTCTTAAAACCAAACAAGTTTATTTTAAAAATTGAGAGAGAACAGCACACAAAAATGCCCAAGTAGAGCACTGCCTTTAAGGATCATTACTGCCTGTGCTACTAGGAGCACGAGTGAAATCTCAGTCCTCAGCAGTGGGTTTGAAATGCAACAGCCTTGAACCAGAACAGGAATAAAGAGGTCACAGCTTTCCAAACAAAGCCTGAATTCATTTCGGCATGTGCACGCACACGCCACTGCACAGGTCAGCACTTAATTGAAACAATGTTTTACATTAAAACAATAATAAAAAACAGATTGAAAAAAGAAAGCATGATTCTTCCTGTTTCCTCCTGTTATCATAATCATTCTTTCCTGCACTTCGGATTGACCTCTAACCAGAGCGGGGGTGGAGGGGGGGACTCTTATTAACAGGAGGAGGTGATACAGCCAGTGGCTTACAGGAGACAGAAAAGCACATCCTCGTCTGGAGACACTGAAAGATGTATTTAAAGTAAGGAAATGCAGGACAGGGTGCAAAACATGCTGCTAGAAGCGATGCAGCAGCAAAGGAGGTGGAACACTACAGCAAAACCAAGTTTATCGCTACGGAAGTTGTAATGCAGGCGAACTGAAGATTCAACCATAGTACCTCAGAAAACCCCAGGCATCTCAGCTTAGCCCTTGGGTATCTTTAGCATGGGGATGTTTTGGTTTGAGCACATAGCATTGCTGTAAACCTGACTCTGAAGCATTGCCTTCAGTTTTGCTTGCTCCTTTTCTGATGCTATTTCATTCTTAAGGATTAGTGAATGTCAATAGCCTTTCGGCAGAGACTTTTGGCTCAGAAGTGGGTGAGTATGTTTGCCCGGTTTTATTCCAGCCCGAGTCCTGTGTGACGGGAGGAAGGTCACCGAGGTAGTTACCTGTTCCCAGTAAAGGGCACTGGACTGGTCCCCAGGACCGCCCTTTGCAAAGCAGAAACTTAACCTGGAAGTTAACGTGGAAGGCAAAATTTGCAGTAGCGAACACCACCGATTCTCTGTGGAGTATAAATGGAAAACCCCAGTTTAAAAAAAAAAAAAAAAGAAACAAGCAGAATAAGTCACGCATGATTACAAACAATGGAAAATAAACAATTTGTTCCAGTCCGACAACTGTGTGCTCTACCTCACCAACTTATCCTGTCTGTCTAGAACAGAGGAAACTAAGTGGACAGAGCCGGGGGGGTAAGAAAAAACCACCACCAAACAGCAGAACACCCTGTCCTGGTACAGATGATTCTTCTTTGGTACTGGGCTATGCATGAGGTCAATAGCATTGTTTCCCTGTAAGATTTTCTTGCTCATAGCTTGGCTAAGTGTTGGCACATTAGATCATCATCACAAATGTCTGAGCCTAAAAAGAGACCCTGTGACACTGCTATATTTATCAGAGTCTGTGTATGATTATATACTACTGTAAATAATAGAAAGCATCCACTCAAAACGATGAACATATACACTTTAGTTTTCAGAAACAGAATATACACAACACTTGGGGAAATGAATGGAACAAAACAAAATTATTAATTATTAATCATGCATCTTTCACTGCCCATCAGCTATTTCTTCCACAAATACATGTTGTCTGGACTTACAGTGCCAGAATCTTAATACCAGAATTTGTAAGTAGCTTCGAAGAAACTGTAATCATCGTATAAGATTGTTTACAAAAGGAAATGTTTCTTCTTTCCCTGCTCATCTGGCATTTCTCTCTGCAATTATTATAGCCAAACCCAGAAGACGCATACCATTTCTCCCTGTGATAGCTATCAGATCCAACATGATACTCTCCTGTGTGACTGGAAGTGGAACACTTAACAGTGTACGGAAAGATTTCAGTTTCCTAATGGCAGTGTGTGGGGTGCCTTCCTCTACTTTTAGATCTTTACATACTAAACTTCAAAAATGAACAGTTTTATGCACAGAAAAAGCAATTCATACAACTTGAAACCAATTCTGAACTTTAGAAGCTGTAAGAGGAGCATACGTGATTTCTCAGGCAATGGATACAAAAGTTATTCCAGCGTTTAATATTTTTGAGATAAGGAGCTCTTCTGCTTTATATTTGACAATTTCTAACCAGCATGGCTTTCTGCACTCATTCATGACAGCAATCCCAAAATTATACTAGAAAATGTTTTATAGAATGTCAAGTTTCATATACTACAACTCGCATTTATTCTTGAACATATCATAGCCTCATAAACAAAGGGCATTTATATTAGCACTTCATTACACGAGGATATTGGATTATCAGATCCAAGACAAAAATAGAGAAAATGTGTACGTATGTTCTTTGCACTTATGCATGAATATAGAGTAACACAGACAAAGCCTGTTTGCCTAGCAGATGGAAACCTTGCCGTCACCTGGTAAGAACCACTGATCCACAGAGAACGCCCCGCCAGACACATCCTCATCTGTTCAGTCTCATCTTTCACCCTGCGCAGACCCAGCAAACCAGCTCCTGCCCATCGAGGTGAGACAGCGCCAGGCAATAACAGAGCAGCTGGCACGAGCACCGAGACACAGCAGGGATGTGTTGAGGCAAAGCCTCTTTTTCCCTTTACTCCCCAGACGAAATAATGGAACAACAGCACCAGGCAAGTACCTGCTGTCTGTGGACCACCAGCAAGATGTCCTCTGACCTGGAGGCAGGAACCAGCCTTGACAATGGCTGAAAATTCACACGTATTCTTCCATTTGCATCCTAAGAAACTTCTACAGTTTGGAGGGAGGTGTTGGTTTGTTTGATTTTTATTTGTCTTCCCTTCCCCAGTGTAAATAAGTATGGAATCACACCAACAAATTTACCAAGGAATAAAAAACCCACCCATGGATCAGACCTTCATAAATATATCTTTTAACCTTATTTCTTTTTCATTTAACCAACACATGAAATGCATGCTGATTTAGAAAAAATTTCTGGAAGCAGAAACCCTTGCTTTTGCTCTTGAAGCTATGTTCTGCGATCTGTCTCTAGCTGCCAGTGCTATATGGGAAAATCCCTGAAGAACTTTCATATGCTGTTTGCACAGGAAAGATAATGCCCTTAAATCCCATGTAACCATAACACTGCAAATTCGCTCAGCTAACCTGAGCACTAATCTTCTGTAGGGATTACATACGCGATTTATAGCCCTTTGTGAAGAGCTCCGGCATTTGCTGGAACATGTCTACGGAGCTGACTAGATGTTGCTGAGAGGTACGACAGGGGAGGGAAAGGAAGGAAGGAAGGAGGAACTGCATTTTCAAAACTTCTTTCATACAGGAAACAGTTTATTCACAGATCAGGTATGCACACATCATTTATCCTAAGACAATGACAACAAGAGGGAAATAAGGAATACCAGACTGCCCATGTTTCTCGCCTGCTCTCATATGGAGGCGTACCTAACGTAGGGCAAGTCATATGTGCCCTGAAGAAAAACAAGGACTGCCACGTTACCGGAATAGCAAAGGCAGAAAGGCAAGAAGCAAAAGTTAGTGGCTAAATGCTGGCCTAATTGCAATTAGGAATGTTGTCAAGTCAAACTATAGCTAAAAGTTAAAGTCAGGAGACCTATGAAAACTTTGCCTGAAGATATTTAAGCTCTGTCCCCCAGTAGGAGCTATTCAGTCTACATACAAATGCCAACAGTTAATTGATATTACTCCTGCAGAACTAACACAGACATACAAGTTAAGTTACATTTCTTAAGTTACATCTTTTATGATTCTTTAGCAAGTAAATGAAAGAACTGCTTTCAGATCCTAAATTTGCCAATATATATTCCCAGAAAATTATTTGCCTGGACTATGACAGGGAGTCAGAAAACATCAAACTCTTCTCCTATAGTATCACTTCTACACAAATAGCTTAGCTGAAGTATAGTTGTGCTTTTTTTCCCGGAATTAACTAGTATCAGCTATGGAAAACATCCTTTTTTACCCAGATACTGAGAAAACTTGCAACTTTGCGACCTGAATATGAACATCTACTCTAAGCGGGTTAGTTCAGATGTAGTTCTGAAGTCAGCAGAGCAAGATGGAGCGACATGAATCGTAACATGGCCAGTCCCTCCCTACATACTACGAGAGGAATAAAACTCCTATGGACTTTTAGTACAAGCAGAACTGCACCTCAAATGTATTTGAAACTGAGTCTATTACCATTGATGTTCAAGTTACATTTGAAACCAGACTCAGCACAAAAGCAAAAAGGAAAAAATAAAAAGCATAATAATTGCTTCAGATTGATGATGCTGTACTTGAGCTCTAGATGTTCCCATATTATGGTCACTTGAAGAATGTAAGAGCAAAACAATCGATTAAACAATTTTTGAAGAGAACTAGAGAGGGAAACGTTAGCCAAAATTCAAGATATTTTAATCTAGAAAAAAAATGTGTCAAATTAAATGCTACCTACAAAAACACAAAGTGGCATAAATGAATATCAGACACTTCATAAAAACACAAAACAGAAGGAAATGAAAAACAAATGTGATTCCAAAATTTAAAAAATATATACATATGTGTATGTGTGTATATATATATATATATATAAAAATAAAACTTCCAAGTCAACACAGGGGAACAAGCAGCTCAGACCATTGTAGAAAAAAAACAAGCCTATAGGATTACTTAGAAGATCATGGACTGCAGAGTGTCTTCAAAAGTCAGTTTAGTCTTGGTCAAATCATTTTCATCCATTCAAAGCTTCTGCACACAGAGCTGAGGCCACCCCGTTACTAGGAGGCCCCCAGTGCCTGGCACAGCACTCCCACCCAGCTCAGCACCCCAAGAGCCTGCAGCACCCCAGGGACACCAAACCCAACACACGTCGCTCATGTCACACGCCTTGGAGCTGGGTTAACGACACGGCTTTGATTCCAGGTCTAGAAATTAAACAGAGACCACGCAGAACTGTCTGTTCCTGCCAAAGCTCAGCCAATGACCCAGCCTAAGAAATTCATTCTGTTCTTAAGCAAAAATGACATAACACTAAATTTTCAGGAACTGCAAGCTGAGGAATGATGTTCTGGCTGCCACTGACAGGCAGCAGCCTACACAGGTGGGGCTGCACTGGTGTCCTGCACCCCACAAACCACACAGCTCCTTTTGGGGCTGAACCTCCAACCCATTCAAATGCACAAGTCCCTATACGCATTGCCACATATGAATAATATCATTCCTTCTGTATCACTCAAGCTGCAGAAGCAAGAACATGGTCTCCAGCTGCCAAGGAGGTTAATTTAGAATATTGTCAATAGTTACTGATCAACTCTTCAGAATATATCCAGTCTTTCCTGCTTATATAAATATCAGCAGACAGAATGGGATGTGCTCTAAACAGACTATTAAGTACTCAACCCACGACTGTGTATATGAAGTCAGCAATCCCATCATCCAATTAACTGCAAGCCAGTTTCAGATAAACAAATACTTAAAATTAATTATGATGAAACCCAAAAGTTCGTGTGCCCTGACTGCAGTAAGTGCAATGTTTTTCATATAAAATCAAAAAACAGGTACCATTATCAAACAAGAAAAAAGCTAAAGATCATATATAAGAAAAAATAACCACAAAAAGCAACATAATGCGCACCAGTGTATCTTCAGAGAGGCAAACACAGCAAGACTTTTTCTCTCTGGATACAATCACACTAAGGAAACATCTGTGCACTCAGCAGAGACACAGGGGAAAACATATTCAGAAATTTTGCAATCGCATCAGAACGATGCTGAACCAAAGTGGAAGGGTGAGAATCTAACCCAATGCAGCTAAAATAATAATAATTTTTGTGGAATCTTGAGAAAGTAATTGAACTAATTTACACGTCTAATACAGCAATTCTAAAATCAATTCCGACTCTGTCAAGATTTTGGGGTAGGGGGATGAATCCTAAGAAAGAGGGCAAGGGATCCCACAGACAAGAACAAGGTCAAGCGCTCCACTCTGTCTCAGGCACGTTCCTTCAAGCTGCTCAGTGACATCCAGATGTAGCCAGTTGTGCACAAAAGCCACCATTCTGAGTTGATGCTCCAGGAAAGAATCCAACACCACATGTTACAAAGTGTGTCCAAAAAAGCCACATTGCTTCGTTATGTGTGCGTGCAAGAAAGGACACATCTGTTTATAACCTGTTAAGATGCCAAACTATGTCAATTGCTTTGGTTTAAAAACAGCTTCAAAATGACAGAACGCAGTACAAACTTAAAACTCACAAATGCTGAAGATGTAGACAGGAATTTCTTGGTCTTGTTACACTGTAAATTAGCATGATGGAACACAGTATCAGGAAATTCAGATGTTCCAGTCCATATATTCATTTGTAGCATTACTTCTATATCATGTCTGGACTTCTCAGGGCATTTTAAAATCCAGTGTTATGCCATTTCTGAAAAAAACTTCTAAATTCCATAAGAATAATTCTTTTTGTATTGACCATCTATGTTATTGATATATATATATATATATATATAAAAACCTGCATGACCTTTTTATAAAAAGGCAAGCAGCCTTTCCTTCCCATGGGAACCAGTATTCAGTTAGATAATGCAGTACCAGACCATTTGCAACAGCAGAGTTTCATTCTTTTTCTGTGCTACAATAAAAGAAAAAAACAACGACACAGACATGGTATTTTCAGTCACTTTCCAGCAGGGAATAAAATAATTACAGCACATCAATCAGTGCTTTCTTTTTAAAATCTGCAACTGCAATCAGTTAATTTGAAAACAAACAATCCCATTGCCTTGGTCATCAACTGCCTTTGTCAAAATCTACACTTTCAATAAGTGTTTCAGCCCATATTACTACATGTAGGATCATAATCCAAGAAAAATATTTACATGTATTGCACATCCCCACCAGAACTCGGGTCCAAATTGTTTTGGGAAAGGTTCAGACTGAAGCACAAAGTTCGTGGCTTACAGAAAGGATAGATATTCCTGATGCCCTAACACTAGGCTGTTTCATCCAGACTGTGTCTGAGCTGAAATGATGAGCTCAAACTTGTGATACAAGGCTGAGAAGCCACATATTGAACGCAGTGTTTGTCTAATTGAAAGCCCAGTCAGAGGCTGGTCCTCAGGGTGCACAGAGACTCACTGTTAATCACATTAGCCCAAACAGCTCACGTTTCCTGCAGGTGGCCAGGCGACCAAAACTGCAGAAGCTGGGGAAGAAAAACAGGTCTAACAAAGAGACATTCCTGGGCTTCAGGGAAATTTACTTCCCCATCAATTACAGGAAAAACCAAAAAACTGAGGAGCCAGCCCTTCAATTGCCTAATTTCTTTTTTTCTTTTTTCTTTTTTTTTAAATATAATGCCAGTGTATTGCAGAGACTCTTTTTTGGGCCATAAATAACTTATAAATAACTTTTTGGGGTCCCCTAAATAACTTATAGCTTTACAGATCTAATATCTCCATATAATACATATTCAGAGCTATCAACTAAATAGCATAAAGACTCTTCATCCTAGCTGCACTATTCATCAGAACTCAGGGATAATAAAAAGGCCAAATTAATACCATAGACTATAAGATCTCTAGACAACAGGACTCTTAAAATTATGAACAAAAGACAACAGACCACATCATACGTCTATGCAAGTGGCTTCACCGATTCAGCAGAGTAGCACTGATTCATACTGGTCAAAGACGCAGCTAAAGCTTTATTTCCATCACATTTTTTGGAACAGGCAGCTGAAGCCAGCGAACCATTATAATCCTAAAGGCTAAGCAAGGTGATAGCTTTAACTGTATCACAATCAGACAATTTGAAAAACTTTGTTGCAAAACAAAGCGATTAGTGCTTCTTTCACAAGAGTCTCAAAGTTTCAGTTTCAATACGACATCCTTACTGGAACCAAATAGATGTTATTGCAAGAGAGACCACTGTTTAAACAAAGACATTTATTCTTCCTCTCCTCATGATGCTATCTTATCATAGTCCAAGTGTTTTGTATCAGCACACTGAAATCATGTGTAATGAACAAGGATGTTCAAGATAAATTCTAAGAGTTACAAAGCAAATACTTCCTTTCTCTGTAAACAATATGACTGAACCCACTTCTTGAAGAAATCAAGCTATATTTATATTCACCCTGTTGAAATGCTACAGGCAGCCATAGAAGGGCAAGTTTATAATAAATTGCTATATTTGGAAACCTTTGTTGCTAAGCATCTTCTAACATTCAGTACAGTTTATACCATTCATGTCCCTGCTACATAATTAACATTTCATATGTTTCTCCAAAAAAGTGCAGTGCTTATATTTGTTGTTAAATTAAAACCATTATAATTTTTAAGGGAATTTAATAAAAGACTGTGTGGCCAATTAATTAAAGCAGAAACAAGAAGATCTTAGGGGTATACAAACACTGACATTATATGCAAGGATATGGCAGAGTCAGTCTTCTTAAACACTGCCTCTACTTGAGATAAAACAACTCAGAATGCAGCTGTTCACACTACAATGTAGTCTACTAAATAATTTAGGACGCAGTAGACCTCTCCTAGTCTTATTGACTTTCTCAGCTGCACACATAACTAAATCCTTTTCTTGTCATGAATTCTGTGCATGTGAATCCCTCAGAGGGTACCTGAGTCCCCACGAGCCTCCCACGAGGAGCCCAGTGCAAGCTGATGTCCATGGGATGTGGTCCAGTGCCCACCGAGGTATTCACAGGTTTCCTTACTATGCCGTTAACCTATATGAAAGGTTACAAGAGCAAGCAACACGCAGCTAATTGGGGAAATTACAAACACACTACTGGCAGTAGAGAATCAGAGCAAAAGCCAGTTTCTCCAATGTAGTCATTACAGAGAATGTAACCTTGAACACAGGTTAAGTGTATCTATCCTGAAAAGCACTGCATGTAATCTAGTGATGCTTGCCATGTTAGAAATACCAGCTTTACTTTTAATTTTGCTGGACTGATCATAAGCAATCTCTTAGTTATTTGTAAAATGGAAAACAACATCTTGCTTAACATGCGAGACAGGGATATGAGTACTTTGTGCAACAATGAAGGCTGAGGTAGACACACATCGAGAATTGACGGCTGCCGCTGTTGGCAACTCTTCCAGCAGTAACTGTGAGCTTCACGATACCTAGCATTTTTTGTATAAACGATCACATAATTTTGTAGTTTTGTTTTATGAAAGGCTAGAACTGTATCTTTAGTAAATAGGGTATTGAAAGAAAAATCCACTAATATTTTAAAAATTCGGCAGATCAAATAAAAATGTCCTTAGCTGATGATTATGTCTATCTATATAAAAATATTTCACAGGTGTTCGGTCATAATACCCCCTTTGGAAAAGTCCAGAGCACACTGCAAAGATTCTGCAGGTGTCTTGTCCACTTTTCCTCTCCTTGTCCATTCCAGCACACACACCACCACAGTTCTGTACACACCAAATAAACAGAGGCCTAAAAACATTCAGTGCAAGCTGAGCATTAAAGGCTCCTAAAACTTCTTAGTGACTTCCATGAAAACACACAAAGTTGCTCAACAGAACAGAAAACTTGCCTCTCTGACCCCAGGAGAACCACTAAGCCATTCTTGCACCGGAGAACAAACAAGTTCTGCCAAGAAAACAGGTGGACTATGTTTAACTCTCCAACAGCTATTTACTTTTCATTAACACAAGTTCTTCAGAATTGTATAGAAGACAAACATCAAAGCTTTTATAATACAGTATTTAGGAAACCTGACTACAGATGCAAAAGTGAAAGATTTGCCCATCATAGTCCTACAATTGCTACATTTACTGTGTGACATTAATTACTACACCATGGTTTATATAAGCAGTATACACACAATATTATACATGTGCTAAAAAAACAGAGTTGAAGTATAAAGATAAGGAAGGATGAGTCCTTTGGAAATTATCTAAACTTGGTATGAAGAATATAAACATATTTAGCTCATAAACTTCCAGGCTTTCGAGCCACGTATGAAGTACCTAAAGCTACAAATGGGGTAACCAGGACTCAGTCTCCCAAAGACCACTACTGCGGTACAACTGGCAAGCAACAATAATCTTGTACTGAAAACTGGATGTGTATTGCTGAGTTCAGAATTTCTGCTTCTGAATTAGTTTCCATGTTGTACGTGTATTTATACACACATCATGTATGAAAATGACACAAGTAACCTTAAAATCTGTGAAAGAACTCAACTCTGATATTGCCTAAATATTAGGCATTTTGGTTGTCTAGAAATGCACACCAGTAGTCTTAACTATAGGTCTATATCAGGTTTTACGCTGTAATAAATACAAATTATTACGTTCAATTCTGAGCCCCACATTACCAAAAGGTTATTGACAAACTGGAGGGAGTTCAGAGAAAAATCAACATAACTTCTCAGAAGGCAGGAAGGACTTATTTATGAGGAAAGATTAAAAGAGCTAAATATTTATAGTTTGGCTCAGTAATGAATGAGGAGGTAGGGGACATGAGAACAGCCTAGAGATATCTGAAGGGTGTAAACACTAAGGAGGGAGAGTGAACATGTTCTACAAGGATGTAAATAGAATGAATGGCATAAAACTAAACAAGGAAAACTCAGGCTGAATATCAGAGAGCATTCCTGGACAGCAAGCTATCTTGGCCCACGGCACAGTTTCTTAAGTGAAGCAATACAAGCCCATTGCTTGGAACAACAAACAAGACTAGACAAAACACTGGAAAATTTGCCACATGGAATAATCCCACTCTCCTGAGGAGAAATATAAAAGTTCGTCTTTTCTAAGTTTAACTCCAGTGAAAGCAGTAATATTTTACAAGGTGTTGAAAACTTAATATAAAAAATAGATATCAAGAGCTTAACCAGAAAAAAGACTGCAGCTAAGAACGTTCCTTAACCACAAGCAACTTAAATTCATTTTAAGTAATCCTTTGACTGACTCATGCTTCTTCAACTCTTTGAAAAGGGAAAATACTTGTGGACTGCAAAGAGTTAATGACGCTGGACTGTATTTTCCCCAGCAGAGGTCACTACAAGTTAACAAATAACGTGGAAATAGACCAGCATGGATTCGGGCTTCAGGAAAGAAGATCCATAGAAAAGAGACACCCTCCTTCCCAGCACAGGATGTGGGTGCAAAGCTCCCAGATGACAGCATGTCCTGCAATCAGTAGCAGGTAGATGCCAGAAGTTTTGGGTCTACATAGTGCGTAATGTTCAATTTACACAACATCCAGAATTTATTTTCTAAAAGGCCCTCATGAAGCGGGTAAATATTGCCTGCGTACAGCTGGATAATGAAGTGCCCGGGATTGATGTGTGCATCGCAAGGCTGGGTCATGTTTGGAACCGAAACCACAACACACTCCACTGAAAGTTTTAGATTACATTAGTTAAGTATTTACTATGTGAGGACTGTGACACATGCAGACTGACAGGCTTCCAAAAACAGAGAGGAAGCAAAACAAAAAGGAAGTTTATCTGTGTTGTTGTTGTTTGTACATATTTGTTTTCAAAAAACTGTTTGCTAACTTAAAACAGAGCTTAAAAGACAAGCAAAGCCAACAGAAGAGCACTATAAAAAGAACAGTCCATGTCCATACATATTTTTTCTTCATGATCCATACTGAAGTCCACAAATGCACATTTGAGAACTATCTCAAAAATCTGGGCAACTGGTAGGTAAAATCCTTGCTGTTCCAGGTGCCATCACCCCTGATAAAACTTCTGTCATCTAATAGCTAATTCTGATGCAAGAATTAACTGCACTGTGCCACTGCCAGAGGAAGCTGTCCCAGTGCCAAAGGAAATAAAAGTAACCGGCACATACAGCAAACATATATTTGCCAGCTACAGGAGAGCAAATATGCGTAAGCAGAGCTGAAGAGTCGTATTTTGACTAGACTGCTTTAAAAGGCTGCTCATGGGCAGATTTAACATCCAACACTTAAAACCACGTAGACGCATTCTAGCAAAATGTACAAATTGATAGAGCATACTTTTAATATTTCATCCAACGAAAACAGAATTGAACTCATGTTTAAGTATTCCTTGGAACGTACTGAACCCTGGCTGCATGATATGCGGATAATGCTTCAGGCCTGTACGGGCGGCCAAGGGACACTTTCCAGACCCCAGCCCAGGGTGAGCTGCTCTCCAGCTCTCCCAGCCCCACCGCACAACCCGCCCCAGGTGCCTGCAGCCCCACAGCCCCACCTCTGCAGGTAGATGACACACAGGCACAAAACAAGGAAGGAAACCACTGTAAACACACTCAGGCCAACAGTCTCAACGTCCTGGGAACCAGGGCCCACAGGACAAGCTCTCTAGCCTGAGTGACTTGGGATTATTGTATGGAAAGAATAGGCTGCAGAGGCTAGAGCAGAAAAACTCAGAGATATGCCAGTTAACTCATTAAACCACTGGTAAGCTGAGGGACAGCTAGCTACCTTCTATATTAGAAATGGCACAGGGATTCCCCACTGTTATTAATCTTAACATTTGGTTTTAAAATCTATTAATACTCGATTCATAATTTATTAATAATATTCATAATATAATTAATAATTTATTCATACTTAATAAAGTTTTTCTGATCTGCTCAGGAACAGATAGGTGTTTCTCATATTCCATGCTTTGTTATGTTTTTTTTTTGACATAAAAATTAATTAACTCTCATTATTTTAATAGCTATTAGTACAGACTATGGATTTTTAACTTTTTTAACCAAAATAAGGAGACTAAAGTAAGATCCTAAATAAGCTACACAAACCCTTACCTGCTTCCTTGCACAGGGCTGCCAAGTCTGCACCCACGTAACCATGTGCGCTATCGGCCAGTTGCACCAGCTCTGCTGCTGTGAGTGAATGGGGAACTTTCTTCAGAAGCTTTTGGAGTATGTCCAGACGGTCCTGGGCATTAGGAATCCCAATTTCTATCTCCTTATCAAAACGCCCGGGTCTGCGCAGCGCTGCATCCAGTGCGTGAGGACGATTAGTGGCCCCAAGGACCAAGAGCTGCCCTTCGCTGCCCTCCTGAACACATCAAACGATGCAAAATATTAATTTTAAAATACAATCAAATGTCATGCAGGTTATAAACATACTTCTTGCTTACTTTTCACAATTACTACACATGCTAAAACCCTGATGCTATGTCTAAAGGAACAAAGCAAACTTTTCATAATATATACCCAATGTGATCCCACCCAATCTATCCCTGCAATTTAGCAATATTATAGGCTGTATGTACATAGAGATAATACAAGAGAAACTTCACTCCAAATTCCCTCATCCCAGTGCCTCCCACTCTAACCCCCAAGAACCTGATTTCCTATCTCAGGAAAGTAAGCTAAAAGGCACAAGAACACACACAAAAAAAGTATCAACGGATCTTGAATAAACAAGGTTGGGAAACGAATCATTTAAGGTACCAAAAACAGCAGAGACAGGAGGTTATAAAGCTTCCTGTAGGTTCAGTAGAAAAAGTAAGGTCAGTAATCCTGACCAATTTCCTCATGCTCTGCTTTTTCACTTTTAGAGTGAGGCAAAATCAGTTCAGAGGTCTCTTGTCGTGCCATTCTCTTTTTAAGAATGAATCACTTTCTCCGGGAAGAATGTCCATCAGCCTTTGCCATCAAAAATATGTTCTGCCTGTGAACAACTCCAGACTGTGCAGCTCAAACTATTAGGCACGAAAATAATTATAAACTTGCAGATTACATAAACAGCAGAGATTGATTTTCATATTGTGGACAGAGTTCTTTCATCTTTTCTGCTAATAATTAGAAAACAATAGATGGGAGATGGGCAAACTTTATGGACGTAATCCATAACATACTTAATTAAATTTACTGTTTCTTCACTAGGCTTTTGTTTATATCCTAAATATTACTATAGCAATCTTGAAATAGCTGTTGTTGCTTTTAATGACGCATCCTACATACCATCAGAAGTATTTTGACAACTTTGATTTCAGAGCAATTAAAAATACCTGGGCTGTCACTAAAATTTCAGTTTTATCTCCAAAACTACGAGAGTGAGGAAAGGCAAAGGAAAGACAGTGAATGGAAGAAAACTTACTTTCCTTTAATTTGACAGTTATCAGGAGACACGTTTCCCTCCTATGTCTTTTGCTTAGCACCCAATAAAGCATTAGATTACTATATAAAGTCTCACATAAGCCTATTTTCTGCATTATAGAAGAAAAATTATTTTGTTCAGCTAGTCCCCATACACATTAATTGTCTCACGGCAGTCTACTTACTGAGCCAATGCCATCCATTAATGTCAGCAATGAAGCAACAACTCTCTTTTCAACTTCATTCTGAGCCCCTTCTCTCTTTGGACAGAGTGCATCCAACTCATCTATAAATATAATGGAGGGGCGACTGGGAAAAAAAAGGGGGAGGGAGGGGAGAAATGTTAAGGTGCTCAGAAAGATTTAAAATGTCAAGGCAAAGAAGTGCAAAGCTGTTTACAGAAAACACCCAGCTCCTATGAAAATTAACAAGCATCCCACTCTTTCAGGCAACTGAAAGTTCCAACCTTGAATATGGTGTTACTCAAAGAGATAATTAAAATGACTAATGTATTAGACAACTAATACCTTTAGGATGACCTACCAACCTACTTTTCTGTGACTCTCACCTGAAGACCCAACACTAAATATTCTGACTTCACAAGTAAAAAGACAGCATTTTATTTGCCACCTCTACAAATAAAGGACGTGTTATTCCTTTGCTGATGTATTATGAACAACAACCACCTGGAAGTCTGAGGTCTGCCTTAACCGGGTCTCACAAATGTGGGCAGAATGCCACCCTGATCCAGAGACAACCTAGTACCAACACTAGCTCATTTTGAGCTGGCTTCCATGTCTCAGCACAGAACTACTTTGCTCTCCAAAGATAAAACTAGACAGAAGAATCTGGATCCGGGTGAAACTGTGGCTCACGCTTCCATCTGCTGAAATAAGTGTACAATACGCTAACGATAGAGACCGAGCAATTTGGCACCATCTGTAACAGTCCCTTAAAAAGGGTAGTGTCCAAAAGCGTTTAATAGGCATACTAGAATTTCACTGTTTTCCTTCTAGCTAAGCTCTATATAAACAAATTTATTTCCTTTTAAAAACCACTGCAGGAAAAAATTACAATTCAAAGATTCTTGCAAATGTTTTTCCTTAAAGAACATTAACACTAGAACCAATACCGCAAATAAGCGAGCACGAATAAAATTATCCAAAAGAACATACCGCAGTGAGGCTTCAGCAAATATCTGACGTAATCTTGATTCAGACTCCCCATAAAACCTATAATAATTAAAATATTTTAATAAAAAACATTTTTGGGGCTTTTCTGAGCAACTTGGAAAATTACTGGGCATGTGTTCCAAAAAGTCACAGTCCACCCTTTCCAAGTCCCAAAGTACAGGCAAATCTACAATAAGCTTTATTTCCACAAGGACAAGACATTTAGGTAAAACAGGGCACTTGCAAAGACATAACCATCTTGTAACTAGAAAAAAGGTTAAAAGGAAAAGCTTATCTCGTCTCTGTTAGAAACAATTCTATCTGTATTTTTAAAGAAAAAAAAGTGGTTCCCTGAAGACATTAATCTGTGCAGTCATCTTTTAATTTCAAATACGCTTTAACAGGTCACTGTTCTTGTTGCAGAACTAACACACAATTGCAGATGCAGTTTTAGTCCCCTTTTTAATTTAGTCCATGCCTTGCACAAATTTCTTGGCCAAATCCAATGAACCTCTTATGACAAGAAGAAACATAAGCCCTACTTGAGAGAGCCCTTTCCTGTCTGTTTTTGACTCTTGGGCAGACAGCACGTAGCCAGTTCTACAGGGAGGATGGAGGACACCCAGTGGATAGATGCCAGTACGGATTTGGGGCTAACATCTTTACAGAACTAATGAAAATAAATTGGGTAGACTTACTTGCTTATTATTTCAGGACCGTTGATAACAGTAACGTGAGCACCAACCTCACTTGCAATGGCTTTGGCAATCATAGTCTTCCCAGTCCCCGGAGGGCCGTACAACAGCACCCCTCTGGGAGGAGGGATCCCTTTAAACAAGCACAGGCACACAAACAGAGGAGAAGGTTAGTTGTGATAAATAACACCGGACTGAACAACCTCCACTTGCACATTTCACTGCTCCAGTTATTACTGGTTATAACTTGGCCTCAGCAGTAACTTCTTTAATCAGCATGTCATTTTGATAAAATTGCATGCTTTCAGGGGGAAGACAACTCTCATATGGCATCTATGTTTTTTAAAGTCCAAATGATCCTGTTTACATTCCTATATTTTTCAGAAGTTTGACATTATCATTCTCCCTATGCTTTCTGGTGTGTTTGGGTTTTTTTCCAAAACGTTACTGGTCTGCATCATTATTACAAATTCCCAACATCAGAAAACCACATCTGTTCAACACTCCAAATGATTTCAGAACTACTACAAGGCTTGTTTTAAGAACACTTAGAAAAAAATGAAAAATACACATCAAAATGACGAATTTGCTTCTTTAATGGCAAATGTTGAGAGCTGAAACAGCCAGAACTATTCAGGCACAAAACATAAGGGACACTAGAAGAACAAGGGACTATTGTGTAGAGTTAAAACTGGACAGAAACTGTAGGTAAGTGCATGAAGTAATATTATGATCCCAGGTAAATAGCCAAAAAATAAAAGCTTCAGAGCAGCAAAGCCGAATTAAATGGGCACAAAGTAAAACGTGAAAAATTAGAAAGGAAGAAGAACAGACAAGCATTTGACAACGGATTGACCCAGGCACAAAGGTATTCCCGAAACACAACCAAGAAACATCAGTTCGGTACTGCAATTGCACACAGGGAATGATGCTTGAAGGGCAGGTTGCCACATTCCCGTGGTGACAGAGAAGAATAGAGCTGGAGTGGACAGAAAGCCTGACTGTCAGGAACTAATATACTCAAAATGAAAAAAATTACCTGCTAACTGACAGAGGATGGAAATAGCGTCTTTACAGACAGGTTACTTCACAACAGTGCATTAAAACATGTGCTGCTCCCTCATGTGGTGTCTCTGGTACTGGCAAGAAAAGGAGCTGCTGCACCAGAGGAATCAGCTCAACCCGCAGCCTCGCTTCCCACCAGCAGACAAGGACTCTCAGCGTCTGGACGGTTACTAAAGGTTTGTAACTGGTGAGGAAATATCATCATCTTTCATGTAATTAGTATAACAAAGAATGTGATCAGGTACTTTAGGGACTAATGCTGAAGCAACCTTTCAGCTAACACAAAACGTGCGGTGATGCTGAGGTTGGAGGTCAGCGAACTGAGCTGGACCACATAGGGATGAAGACACCTCACGCCATCCCACTGACACCTGCCAATGATGCCCAAGCAACACACACAGAAAGAGCCACCTGCGTGTCATGGAAATTGTCCCAGCGATCACTGAAATCACCTCCTCTCTAAAGCATGTGTGTGGGAAGAGGTAAGGCAGAGAAATAAAAGCCTCAAAGACATGATACGAAAGAAATATTTATAGGTAAGAGCCCTGTCTCACAGTGATGCACACCTAGACAGTACAAAGAGCAGACATGCCTGCTTTATGTACATATCCATTTGTGATAAATGCACAGTACAGAGTTTCATCTTGGTCACAAATAACCTCTAAGTTCATATATATGTTAGATACAACTTTATATATGGCAATGGTAATCATGTTAGTTTTTCCACCCTGTAATTCCATACTAAACACACTAAGAAGTTTGAGTAAACAGCCCCAAACACTCCCTTAAAATTTTGCAGGAACCCTACAACACACAGAGATAAAAACAGCAGAAGAACTTATCTGAATTTTTCTCACCTTAAAAAAAATAATTAGTTGACTCTACCAAAAAAGTTAAAATTTTACGAAGACACAAACATTTGCACCTTTCAAATGCCAGACTATATAAACCTTTCCTATTTGCAATAAGTTCTGCTTATGCATACCCAAATTTTCTTAGAGACACATATTTCTTTCTTACTCAATTATTTTTCGCACAAGCTGATCATAACATCCTCACAGTACCCATAGAGCATAATCATAAAACAGTTTGACATTTTTGGACACACAAGTACACCAGATTAACGTTACATAAAATTCAGTGCATATTCCTGGAAGAATAACTTTTGGGTTTTTGTTGTTTGTTTTTTAAAAAGCCATGTTAAAGATGAAAAACTAATATCAAATGAAGAAAGCCAACTCTTAAGCATCATACCATAACTCTTGAACAGTTCAGCTTGCTTCATGGGCAGTTCAACAGTTTCTCTAATAGTTCTGAGCTGGCTGCTTAGACCTCCTATCATATCATAGGTGACTCGGGACTCACAATCACCGTCTTCTGCTACGCTGGTCCTTGTTTCAATAAAATTGATTCTAGTTCTTGAAGAAATGAAATAAAACGTGTCTGTACTGCTCACTGCTCCAGTTTTGCCGGTTAGCAGGAGTCCCTCACTGTCACCTTTCCCCGCCAGCTCCAGGTCATCAGTGAGGTCTGCACCACCTCCCTTGCTGTAGGTTTCATCTCCCTGACCAGAGTCTTGACCACTGGCTGCCACAGCAGGGCTGGGTGTAACTGGCGAACCTGGATCCATCGGTTTGCTTGGTGTGCTCGTACATTCAACCTCTGGGCTACCGTCGATGTCCATCTTGCTGAGCTGCAAGGACAAATCTAGCGAACTTGTCTCCAAATCGGATCTTTCAAGGTCCGGCTCGGGCATTTCACTGGGAACGGCGCTGCCCTGGGCAGTCAACTCTGCACCATCGGTTCCTTTCACTTTCATCACCACGATGTTACAAAGTTTGCCATAGAAAGTGAAAGCCAAGAGGTTTCCTGGCAAAACTATTTTCCCATCTATGAGAGAGGATTAAAAAAGGAAAAAGAAGACAGATGATGAAATTTCAGTCTAGTTTGGCAGCAATAACATTCAGGCATTCATATAATTCTTAATCAGGAAGTCTGAAGAGTGATTATAAATTAACCTAACCAAAAAACCCTAATCTAGGCAATTTCAAGGTAATTTCAGGTAATTCAGACGATCCTTTTGTACACAAGCAGACTGTACTGGATAAACATTTGTATCTAATACTAAGCTCATCATTAATTTGAGCCTTTTAAATTTCATACAGCATACACAGGGAGATTATGGAATTAGTATTTTAAGGAGTAACAATTGTGTTTGCCATGTTCACAACATTTCATGTTTAGGCCATCTTGACAGTCTTGGCCTAAAAAAAAGGTTTTAACCTCTGTGTTGACAGATTAGGAAATGTGATCTGAATGCACCCTGCAGACAGGCACAGGAACAAAAAAAAAGAGACAAAAATGTAAACAAGATTTATTATTTCCAGCCAAATTCATGAATTTGGAACACAGTTCACATTTCCTGCTTCTTAGCGTAGCAATACTGTTATTAATCCCTAAACCAGAAGATTCCTTTCGAGTAGAACAATTTGTAGTGAGTGCTTCAAGTAGCACCACTTTGAATAACTTACCTTGCTTTTTGCCTTATCTATACATACCTACCATACAATGAACAGCAATATTGCTTATTTACCACCAACATAAAAAAAAGATTCAGAGTATGAGATTTCATGTTAATAAATATCCCGTGCCCTGTTTTTATTGCTCTCTTTTCTCACAGTGCAAGTAAACTCTGAACGGCATCACAGTATCAGCCAGAGGGCCAGCTAAACAACCATAACTTGAACCAGCAATATGCACAATGGACAGAAGAAACGAAATCAAGATCAATGCATATTAGATATGTATAGCATGGCAAAACTATTTAGCCCAAAGAAAAGAGATCCCTAAGAGAAGTGTTAGCAGAATAACTTCCTCTATTTTGCCATAAGCCCTCGATTAAGAAGGTAAGAGGAAACTGTTTGCTTTTCTATCCAAAACGTGATGATCTACTACAAAAATTAAACAGCCAAAAGAAAAGCAACAAAACTTTTACCTAGGTTTCTCAGCAGACAGACAGACATTTCCTCGGCATTAATGGTGGCATCTTTGTCCCTGTGGTATGAAAAAAAAAAACCAAACACAACAACACACCACAAAATTTTCCAAGCGGTAACTACTTCAAAACCAAAAAAAGAGTCCACACCATTAAGGCACCAGAATGACAAATATCACCTGTTTTACAGTATATGATTTAATTCCACAAACAGAAAAGGTGGATGAGCACTTTACAGACTTCAGATTATATAATCTTATTTCTGAAGATATTAGACACGTAGTAACAGAAGAAGTATACGTATTAATTTTGATGTATTTTTCCATACAAAATAATGTAATAGTAACATAATTATATTTATCATTTCTTAAGAGTACAAATATGGAATGCATGCTTCTCATCTCAGCATGCAGAATGCTCATTGCTGCATTCACTGAAATGAAAAGGTTACAGATAAGGTCTCTTTCAGCCCTGCAAACACACATATAAACACACATATCTTATAGATTAAACTGGTGCCTTGAGTGCTTGCAAAACTGTGCATGTCTGAAGTACTGCACATCCACTAGCAAAACAGTACGACTTTTCCGCACGATGCGTTTTCTAGTCTTTCATTTAACCGAGTTTAAGTGATGGAACAGACAAGGCTTGAGCCACCGCCCCCAGCAGCCCCGGCCAGGCCCACGGCATTTTCTCAAACACAGATTGCTGGGATTTAGCACACGACTGAACACGTGTGCTCTTAGCCCAGAGCAAATGACAGGTAATAGGTGTCTCATGTGAATGTCTTTCATATTAAAACATTTTACATCACATTTACAGCTCGCTGAGAGCACAGACATCATTGACTCTCCCTGCTCCTCAGACACACTGCAAAGTACAATGATGTAGTGATTCAATCATTTTTCAGTGACACTTTTTCCATATAATCTTTTTCCTGTTCCAGTTGCGGCTCTACCTTTTGTTAAAGTCCATACAACCCCTTTTTAAAATTCAGGATTTACCCCCCTCAGCCAATCTGTATGAGCCTCACAGATTAGCCCTTCTGTTTTCACAATAAAATAAAGGTTTTTTCTACATCTGTTTTGCACATGAATGTCCATGGCATTTATAAGCACTTCGACCTGTATGATGAAAAGCATTAATTATACTGAGACCTGAACAGCAGCAGCACCAAAGGCATTTAAAGCAGTTACGGCTGTTGCAAACGAAAGTATGATCAACGGGGGGAGCTCTAAACCTAGAAATAAAAACCCATTTCTCCATTCTACTGATCAAGAAAGCAACTTGCGGTATTGAGCTAAGTTAGAGGAGACCTCTCAAAAATCATAGCTGCTCCTGACAAGTAAACACACACTCAATTATGTTGCTGGGGTCTGAGGTTGGGGTTGATGTTCTAACTGGACAAAAAAGCTAAATTATGCATGCAAGCAACACCACAGAGCTATTAATTTGCAGAGAATGAACTACACCTGTAAAGTATCTAGGAAACTAGGCAGTACTAGAATAATGGGATTTCTGTTTATTCTTTTAATAATTTATATTCTTACACAATAGGATGGCATTATGGTTTGTAGTCAATTAGCAGGCTTGAAACAGACCAGTTACTGTTTTCATGTTTTCTCTCCTAGAGTAATTCTAGAAAAAACAGTCACTTATATGACTTGGAATCCGGTGGTACATACGTACAACAATCCTAGGAGCCTGACTCTTGACTGGCTGAGATAGAAAACCTCTGACTGTGGAACAGTTCCCCAAAAAGTATTACAGTAACCATAAAAACCAGAAGCTACAAACAATTCCTCTGACCTCATCCTTAGCTTTATATTTCAGTGAAAGTCACAGCTTTAAAGAAAGAACACATTGCGTATTAGCATGGGAAAATATAAATAGATTAGGCTTAATTACTTAATGTGGCATTGCTTTTTAACAAAATTAGTGTTTTCAACCACTGCTACAACCAAGAGGTATGTAACAATAACAGAACTTCCTATAGAATTAAATTAGCCACAGCAAAACACTGTAAAGATACCTTATTTTTTCATTTTCTAGTGAGAAAAGTGGCAGAGAGGGCACAGCAGGCTGACACCAGACATCAGCATACAATGTGCAGCCAAGTCAACCAGTAAAACTATCATTGAAGCTAAACTGATGATATTACTGGCAAAAAGTAAGATTGCCTCACCAACGTTTCTGAGAGCCAGTATGCTGGAACAGAGCATCTCCCCCTTAAAATGGACAATGACAACGCCAGGTTTGAAAACACAGATTTGACAGGGAAGTGAAGGTAATCTATAGAAATTAAAGTGCTGGGACACTTTCCAAAGTAACTGTAGAATAACTTTATTTAGGAAATAACTATAATCAGATTCTGCATTGACCCAAATGCTGACTCTGTGGAATGTTACGAGAATGATAAATACAGCAATTCATTCATCAGATTGCTAAACTGCTAATTTTTCAAAAGAGCTTTGATTTGCACATTTGCTCCCTTTTGGGTGAATTTCAAGTAAAAACCAAAAACATGTTTCAGAATTTCCAATCCTAAAAAATGATTCCAGTAAATAAAAGGTGGAGCACAAACCTACACATATACAAAGGTGAAGGTCTGAAGGGAAGTGGTTAAAAAAAACCACTTTGCTCTCCGCAAACTGTGAGCCAGTAGTTCTCTCAACCACGACAGGAATTTCAACAAGAGCTGCTCAGATGGCAGTTTGCAGTAAATTTCCTAATGACAGGAGGAGCAACACAGGCCCCTTCTAACCTGACATCAACTCTATCGGGAGTGATCATCCTCATCCTTTACAAGAATACGAAAGGACCTCTTAAGACTAATGGGCTTATTGGCATTATATTCCCCACACCAGCACCACCTCTCAGTTAAGATTTTTGCACAACAGCTGAGCCACTCTGCTGCCCACACAGGAGGCAGCACTCAGCAGCAATCAGCCACCAGTTACTGAACTTCACTCTTAACCCTACAAACACCTGCACATGTTTGACTTTGTGTGGGTACTAATTCAATCAAAGCAAGAGAGAAAAACGGCATCTTCTAAGAGGCACGAGGCTGCAGCACAAAGCAGACACCTCATGGTATGTCACTAGGTTATAGCAAGTTCCATACCTCAGCTTTACATCAATCTCCTCTGCCTGGATGACTGCACCGGTCACAGGCTGCACAGTGACAGCATCACCGGGATTTACTTTCAGGTTCTTCTGCGTGGTTTCACTCAGCCCAACTTTCCCACCTGGAAAGCCTGTGGTGGGCCAAGCCGTACAGACCTAGGCAGAGTTTCAAAGCAAACAAATGTTAGCTGAGGTCTCCCATTCCCCCCACCCCATTCACAGTCTTCCAGTTAAAGTAATCCATGTTTTGTTATGAAAAACATGGGCATGGGGAAAGAAGGACTGGGTGCCACAGGGCAAGATACAAGTAGCACTGAGTTCCTAAGATAGGATCCAAGACACTTTTCAAGAAATAAGAGGTTACATTCTGCCTACAAAGGAGATAAAAAAATTCTACACATTCTGCAGGTGACACAAAAGCATATGCTCTGCTGACTAGGAAATGCTGTAGAACAATGAAGAAAGAAGAGTAAAGGGCTACACTCTTTCTTTGGAAATAAAATACACATGTGTGCACATATAATATACAATATATAACCCTTGTTCACACACGACTTCTAAATTAACTGAAAAAGATGAGCAGCATGGATTTTTTTTCCAGTTCATAGAATCACAGAATGTCAGGGATTGGAAGGGACCTCAAAAGATCATCCAGTCCAATCCCCCTGCTGGAGCAGGAACACCCAGATGAGGTTACACAGGAAGGTGTCCAGGTGGGTTTTGAATGTCTGCAGAGTAGGAGACTCCACAACCCCCCTGGGCAGCCTGTTCCAGTGTCTGTCAACCTCACTGAGAAGAAGTTTCTTCTCAAATTTAAGTGGAACCTCTTGTGTTCCAGTTTGAACCCATTACCCCTTGTCCTATCATTGGTTGTCACCAAGAAGAGCCTGGCTCCATCCTCATGACACTCACCCTTTATGTATTTGTAAACATTAATGAGGTCACCCCTCAGTCTCCTCTTCTCCAAGCTAAAGAGACCCAGCTCCCTCAGCCTTTCCTCATAAGGGAGCAAACTAACCCTTAACCATCTTTGTTGCCCTGCGCTGGACTCTCTCCAGCAGTTCCCTGTCCTTCTGGAACTGAGGGGCCCAGAACTGGACACAATATTCCAGGTGTGGTCTCACCAGGGCAGAGCAGAGGGGAAGGAGAACCTCTCTCGACCTACTAACCACCCCCTTCTCATACACCCCAGGTACCATTGGCCTTCCTGGCCACAAGGGCACAGTGCAGGCTCATGGTCCAGTTCTGAAAATAAATACCTAACTACAGTAGAGCAAACACAGAGAAGCACACAGGCAGTCTCCCTCGATGCACACTGCATCTCGGCGCCTGTCGAACCCCGCAGGAGCACAGGGGAAGCGCGGGGAGAGCGCGGGCCGGCAGGGCCGGGTCTCACCTCCTGCCGCCCGCCCGCGGCGCCCAGCAGCACCGGGCGGCCGATGCAGGCGCCTGCGGCCTTCATGCTGCTCAGCGACAGCTGCGCCAGGGCCCTGCGCAGCATCCGGGGGACCTTGTCATCTCCTAACGGTTTCAGAGGAAACAAAAAATATATATTATATATATATAATATATATGTTTTTCCCACGTGTCAGAGGAGATCAGTGTTTCCCGCAGTCCCCAGTCAGCACACCCGGCCGGGCCCGGCCCCGGCACACGCTGCTGCCCGCTGGGGGTTCCGCACGGCTCCAGCCACCGGCGGCACCTCCCGCGGCGGCCGCTACTCTCCCACACGGCCATAAAGAACAAACGTCACGGGGTCTCAGCCGGCCTGGCCTGAGAGACCCCACGCCCCCGGTCCTCGCCTCCCTGAGGGGCCGGGGAAGCGGGAACCCACCCGGCTCTGCCGGGACTCATTTTTAAACCAGCCGCCCTCTGCCCGGCGCGAGCCGCCGCCCGCACCCCCGTACCCCCGTACCTGCCTCCACGGCGTCCACGACGCCCAGCAGCAGCGGGCCGCCCTCGGCGGGGTGAGCCCGCGGGGAGCCGGCGCTGCCGCCGCCGCCCGGGGCCGCCCGGCCCTTGCTCTTCCTCCTGGAGCCGGCAGACATGCTGCCCGCCGGCCCCGCTGAGCGCTTCCGGGGCAGAGGCCGGCCCCGCCCCGTTGGCGGCCGGTTCCCCCGCTGCGGAGCGGCGCGGCCATGGTGCGGCTGTGGCGGGCGCGGGGCTGGGCCGCTCTGTCGGGGCTGCGGGCGCGGCCGGACAAGTTCGGGGGGGTGAGCGTGGACCTGGCCGAGCTGCGCCGTCCCCTCCGCCTGGAGCGGGCCGCCTTCGGGCGGTGGCTGCGGGGCAAGTGCCGGGTCCCCGGGGCCGCAGGGTGGGCCGGGTGGGGGTTCCCGGGGCGCCTGGGCCCGGGAGTGACCGGCCCTCGGCGCCTCAGCGGGAGGCGCGGCGGTCGCTGCCCGCCCCACAACCGCGGGCTGGCGGCGGAGAGACGGTCCCTCCCGCCACATGGTAACATACGAGCCACCTGTCCCTGTGTCCAGGTTCCAGTATAGGTTGGGAGATTACATATTAGAGAGCAGTGTAGGGGAAAGGGACCTGGGGGTCCTGGTGGACAGCAGGGTGACCATGAGCCAGCACTGTGCCCTTGTGGCCAGGAAGGCCAATGGCATCCTGGGGTGTATTACAAGGGGGGTGGTTAGTAGATCGAGAGAGGTTCTCCTTCCCCTCTACTCTGCCCTGGTGAGACCACATCTGGAATATTGTGTCCAGTTCTGGCCCCTCAGTTCCAGAAGGACAGGGAACTGCTGGAGAGAGTCCAGCGCGGAGCAACAAAGATGATGAAGGGAGTGGAGCATCTCCCTATGAGGAGAGGCTGGGGGAGCTGGGGCTCTCTAGTTTGGAGAAGAGGAGACTAAGGGGGGACCTTATTAATGTTTATAAATATATAAAGGGTGGGTGCCATGAGGATGGAGCCAGGCTCTTCTCGGTGGCAAACAATGATAGGACAAGGGGTAATGGGTTCAAACTGGAACACAAGAGGTTCCACTTAAATTTGAGAAGAAACTTCTTCTCAGTGAGGGTGACAGACACTGGAACAGGCTGCCCAGGGAGGCTGTGGAGTCTCCTTCTCTGCAGACATTCAAAACCCGCCTGGACATGTTCCTGTGCGACCTCACCTAGGCGTTCCTGCTCCAGCAGGGGGATTGGACTGGATGATCTTTTGAGGTCCCTTCCAATCCCAAACATACTGTGATACTGTGAACACCCAACCCAGCCGCCTGAAATGCCGAGCTGGCCACACCCCCCCCCATTCCAGTCGTATCTCACACCGATGATCACTTGGCCCTGTGGTAAATGAGGTAAAAATACGGATTTTCAGGCATAAACCCCAGTGCTCATGCACAGCAAGGTTTAAAAGCAGAAGGAGAAAGGGCAAGGGGCACCCAGAGGGTCCGAGTGGGCCCGTGTCCCCACGGGTGACCTTGCCTTGCTCTGGGCAGAGGCGCTGGCCCGCTGGCAGCGCGAAGGCCGCATCGCCGTGTGGCTGCGTGTCCCCATCCTGCAGAGCGGGCTGGCGGCGGCGGCCGCCGCGCAGGGCTTCACCTTCCACCACGCGGAGCCGGGCTCATCCACCTTGACGCTGTGGCTGGGAGAAGGGCCCAGCCGGCTGCCGGGGTTCGCCACCCACCAGCTGGGAGTCGCAGGTTAGTTACAAAAATAAAGAGTGGTTGCGTCCAAGAAATGGCTTTTAAACGCTTAGGAGCAGGTTCGGCAGGAAACGGACTGCACCTCTGCCCAAGCAGTGTGTGGAAACCTGCTCGCTGCTTGGGGAACTTCTCAAAGTGAAGCGTGTCTGTCATGGATGCACCTGTGCAACCACGCATGTTGCTAAACGGGCCGATACAGAAGTTTCTCAAATTACTCCAGTTTGAGAAAATGGTTAACAGCTCAAGGAGAAGAAAATGTGGTCCCAAAGCCTTAGAGTTCAACTCACTAATATTGTTTTTAATCATCTAGTATCATTAAGCATCCAGCGCAGAGCCACAAAGATGATGGAGTGGAACATCTCCCTTATGAGGAAAGGCTGAGGGAGCTGGGGCTCTTTAGCTTGGAGAAGAGGAGACTGAGGGGTGACCTCATTAATGTTTATAAATATGTAAAGGGTGAGTGTCATGAGGATGGAGCCAGGCTCTTCTGGGTGACAACCAATGATAGGACAAGGGGTGATGGGTTCAAACTGGAACACAAGAGGTTCCACTTAAATTTGAGAAGAAACTTCTTCTCAGTGAGGTTGACAGACACTGGAACAGGCTGCCCAGGGGGGCTGTGGAGTCTCCTTCTCTGGAGACATTCAAAACCTGCCTGGACACATTCCTGTGTAACCTCATCTGGGTGTTCCTGCTCTGGCAGGGGGATTGGACTATATGGTCTTCTGAGGTCCCTTCCAATCCCTGACATTCTCTGATTGTGTGATCTTTTTGAGAAACATATCTTGGCTTTCAGTTTGCAGGTAGGAGGGGTAGGATTTCAAGATTCAAGTGGTTCAATTTTAAAAGTCAAAAAGTAACTACAAACAACTCTGAAAAAAAAAAAAACCACACTTCTTTGCTTCCTGTCCGTATTGTAGATGCTTAAAATACATGCATCTGCTTAAACTATGGTCAGGGTAAGGTCTGTAAATGGGGTAAACTTGGAGCAAGGGGGATTGTTCAGGAGCCAGCTCAACTTTTAGCCCAAATGACAAGGGTCCAAACCTGCTTTTGGCTGTGCCTGGAAATCTGCAACCCAAACATATTTTACAAACAAACATCTGGACACCATACTCTTACCCATCTAGACCTCCCACAACCACAGCTGGAAAGGAGTTGCTCTGAAAGCTGAGGAAATTCCCAAGGAACTAGATAAGACAATTTCCCATTTATTTTATACAGCACAGTACACGGAACTGAGCCAAAAATACACTCAGATTCACCAAATGTGAATGTTTTTGCCCTCTCTCTCCGCAGCCTTCCACAGATATGCAGCTATCTTTCCCTTTACTCAGTGATGGTTTGGACCCCTTTGCGTGCTGGTAAAGGCTGTAACAGTCACAGCAGAGGGACAGTGGATCTCTGCTGTTAGATGCTTTACTTGCTTGTTTGTGGCTTGCAAAGGCTGTGTGGGGCATTAATTCTTCACCAGGTGGCTTTAAGACTCCTAAGTAGCCCTTTGAGAAATCTGGCTAGATTGGAGTCATAAGAGCTGGGTTGTTCTGTGTAGCAAGAGGTCAGGTGAAAGAAAACTTTGGAAAAGCAAAGCCTTCAAATACAAAAAAGCGCTCCTGCTGCCATCTGCAGTGGGAGTTCGAGTCACAAAGCCAGCAGAGGGCAGCGTGGAAGCTGCAGAGAGGCTTGGATCGCTTCAATGGACATGTTAGAGCATGTTTTCCCGAGGTTCGAAAACCTCACTGTTAAAATATGTGGCATTAAACTCGAGCAAGATAGTGCATTCTCCTACCGAAAGCACCCTGTTACTCCTTATGGGTAAAAATTGCATGTTTGAGAAAACATGACTAACTGAAAGGGGATTTTTTCTGAAGTAGGTTTTGCATAGTTGAAAGTGCTGTTTAAAAGAAAATCATGTGATGGATGTGTTGTGACCCTGATGGTTCTCAGGAAGAATGTAATATAGGAAAAGTCATAACTTTGAAAATTGTTTCAAATAAACATTTGAAAATATGAAAAACGCACTTTCAAAGCATAATCTGCTGATGTACTTTGAGATAAACACTTTGCACACTGCAAGTATGAAGAACCTTTGAGGAAAGAAAAAGAGTTTCATAAATGGGTTATATGGATTTTATGATTTATTGCACAGATTTAAAAATTGCACGACATATTATGTATATGTTCTTTGCTACCACTTTTCAAACCTGTACATTTTTATTCATGAATAGAGTTTCTTTAGTAGAGGGAAAGACTTAAGGAAGGCGTTTGGGCAGGTAAAACAGATTTCTGTGTGTGACTTAATGACCGCAATTTTTTCCTTTCTCTGTTCCACTCACTCTTGGTGGAACTTGGACACATTCCGAGAATATATTAAGCAGTGTACATACCACCTTGTATACGTTTATTCCATTATCTTTCTACTTCAGGAGGGAGAGCCTGGGTAGAGGAAGGGCTTTATTCTAATTTTATTGAAATATTATTTAACTACGTACATTTATATTGTGTGTATATCTCCAACCCATGGTATTTTTATTTCCTGCACCAAAAAAAAAGAGTGTATTTTAGAAAGTTTCTGCAGTAAAGAGGAGCAAATTTGCTGATGAGAGTCATCATGTCAAAGCCAGTGGGTTAATTCCAGTACTTAGTCCCTTGAGCATCCTGAAAATAAAGAGCAAAGCCGCTAAGCGTGGTTTGCTGGCCCGCAGGAGGGCAGCACAGGGAGCAGGCGGCAGGTAGCCAGCCGGCACTGCCAGGTAGCCCAGCAGCTGGGTTGTGGCTGTCTGGAGTTTCCCACAGGGTTTGGCATCACCCAGCCAAGCGATGACAAAGGTGTGAATAAGCGAGGTCAGGTCATCGTGTGCCAGACTGGATCAGAGTCGCCAAGCAGAGAGTAGCAAACGTTACTCATTGGGCTTGGCCATCATTGTTTAGAAGTAGTGGAATATGTGATGTATCTTCCAGCTGACTTACTGCATCCGTTTGTAGGCGGCAGGACTTTCCAAATATGTAAAGGTCCAAAAAAAGCTTCTGGTGTGTAAAATGATTAAAATGTTTTTGAAAAGCATTTCCAAAATTCTCAGTTCTTAGGAGGAAGTGGTCTGCCAGCCAGAAAGTGACGGGTTTGTAAATATGCCACATAACAATGGCGTGGGAAGACAAGTTGAGGAAGGAAAGTAAAATGAGATGAAGAAAAGTAAAAGTCATCCTCTTCCACCTCCTGTGCAGCATAATCCTTACAGTGTGGCTGTTATTTTCATTGCTTCCTAATCTAGTTGCTGAAACAAAATCACTGGAGTTGGAGAGAGGGGTCTCCACAGACATACACACCCGTGATCACCAGCCTTGGCCAGTTGTGTTAGTTACAGAACTGTGTAAAACGAGCAGCTCCATAAACGTCAAACTGCGCAGGAAGATGGAGTTTGATGGGTTATGGCGGCCCAGGGCACAGCAGTTCCAAAGCAGTTTTACAAAGCAGGATCTGTTCCTGCCTGCTGATGTCTACAGTGGAAGCTGTCATGTGCACTCACTACATGAATGACAAGTGCTTCTCAGCCCTGAACATCCTCTCGTACATCTTATATCAGTCATAAATAAAACAGGTAGAGGGAAGATATTTTTCCCCTCCATTACTCATTGTTTGGAGTTGTCTGAGGGATTTTTTTTTAATAATTTTCTTACCTATTTCCCAAAAAAGAACATTCAAAACAATGTTGTAATAGCAATTATTTGGTTAGGCTGCAAGTGTAAACCTTTCCAGAAAGTCATCCTGGCACTGGATGATTTACAGCTCCAGGTACCACATTTGTAGCAGGAGTGAGAGCTTTAAAAACCACAGTCAGAGCCTGCAACCAAACTCCGATCTCACTGATAGTAACCAGGCGTGGCCCAACAAGCTTCAGCAGTGGGGCTCCTGAGTTACACTTGGGAAAATGGGACCAGACAGCAAATCCCATTAGTGCTTTTTTCTTCTTGCTTAGGATTTAGGTACCACCTAGCAAAGATTCTGGACATCTCACAGGGAATTTCACTGCCAAAAATTCACAGGCATTGATTTCTGGAGGAACAGAGGAGAGAACACATTCTTTCTGTTTGATTCAAATTGCAGTTTCCATTCTTCAGAAGTCCTCCTTGGTCTCAGCAAGCCACTTGGCTGAAGAATGGCTTTTCTAGAAAATAACCCCTGTAATCACAGCAGGAATCGAACTTGCTCTTGCTTTCCTTTTGTTCCTTCCTTTCATCATTGGAGTACTTGAACATGGACACTGCTAAGTAGTTACAGGAGGAATGAAATTGTAAAGTCACAAGCCACAGGGAGGCAGATGTGTGACTACCCTCTTAAAGCATGTCCTTTCACATATCTTGAAGGAAGACTGGTATTTCATCTTCTAAATATTCCTCCTACACGTAAGTCTGCCGTGTATTATTAAAAAACAGAGGATGTTTTGAGCTGGACTCTCATTCCTTAATAATTCCCTTCTGTGGAAATACTTCCCCGTAGCATTTTCAATGTGTATATCATCACAGATCTGTCCATATACTCTTCCTCCTGCTGTAAAATGATATGAGCATTTTTTTATCATTAACTACTAATTTAAAACCCATGCATGACTGATGTGGAAAAGAGCCTGGTAAGTTGTACCACTGTACTCATTCTGCTCACCACAGTGCACAACTTGAAAATCTGAGAAAATGCCTGTTGTAAAGAGAACACATTTTTAAACTATGACCAATGAGTGTGACATAATGATTAAACATGAAAGCACTTGGGTTTAAAAAGTAGGAAAACTTGCAGTACGTGGGAGAGAGTCATGGGCTGAGCTTGAGGACACAAAGAAAAGCTGAACTTTTCAATCATACATCCTGAAACATTCTTTTTACTCAAGTGGAAGTGTCACTTTTCCATGTGGAAGCAAGGCTTTTTGATTGCTAACAATTTAACTCAGATTACTCTGTAGTTCCTATCATGAGTTGTTAGCTGGGTAGCACAGTATGAGTTTATAGATAGTCAACCAGTTGAACATTATCAGTACAGTCAGTCCATTGAGTACTAAACCTTGTATGTTATTAACAGAAAACACCCAAATCTTCACTACAGCAGGCAGGGAGTTTGTCATTAATTTTACTGGATAAAGGTTCTTGCCCATTGTGGCTACTCAGCCAGAGTCACTGGAAACATTTCTGTGTTTTGAGTAAGATTACAGACGCGTCTGCTGAAGCACACAGCTTTGCTGCATTCTTTGGATCTTGATCTTGCATTCTTTACTTCTGATAATAACGCAAGTCAATTATTCTTTTAATTTTTTGTCTAATCTGGAACTTAAATGTGGGAGATAATAATCTTGGTACTGCTAGCTTTGAATTTTTATACAGGATTCTTAACCATTTTTCATATTTTATTGCATAGTAGTTTTCCACCGACAAAAGCACTTTCTGCAGTTCATCCAGACAATTCTTCCTAACTACAAACTGAGTGTCAGCACGGGTTTGTCATTCTTTATCAAAACATGTTAACTTTCCATTGTTTAGATTTAATGCGGTCATCTAACACTTAATCTTTTTCAATATTGTCTCTCTACTAGGTGCTGTTTTAGATGAAAGCACTGGAAAGGTGTTGGTCGTACAAGACAGAAACAGGGTAAGTTTGTAATAGCATTACAAAACAGAGAAGTTCATTTAGATAAGCCTACTCTGTAGTAGAAAACAAAGATATTTGTATTTTCATTCCAGTCCAAAATTGTGATAAAGTTACTTCCTTTCAGTAATGTCTTGGCAGCCATCTATCAACAGATTGCTGTCTTGCATTTGAAGAAAAAAAATAATATAGAATTTGAAGATCAAAAGCTTTGTTGTTAATTATAACTGGTGATAGAATCCGTTCTGCTTTGAGTTTTCCCTTTTCTCCTGTAACTGACCCAGGAGCCCCTGATCTTGTGTTTGGATCTACACAGCCCTCTGGAAAATCCTCACGGCTCACAGCAGCTTTTGGGAGAAGGATTCTTATTGTGGTTTCAAAAATTCCAGGCATATTTGTGGCTTTAAATAAGCAACAACATGGTTTGCCATGACCTGGAGACCACCTTTGTAAAGCAGGTGTAAAGATCATTAATTTCTCACAAGCTTAAGTGACCTTGCTACTAATACTAAGCAAGCCAAACCAGAGAGTATTAGCGTGGCGATGGTGGGTCGTGTGATGTGGCTTGAGGTAACCGAGCATCCATCACGGGTAATGCCTTCCAGCCTCTGTCAGGATAACAGAGGTTTTAATACAGCAAGGGCAGAAATGTCATCATCCCAGTAAAAACACAAGGTAAAATAACAACCTAAACATACAGTACTGCTTAGCATAAGACAATCTAGAATACAAAAGCACTTCCCAGCAGCCCCGCCTTTTCTGCTTTTAAAAGAGCCTCTAAAAATGTAATGAAGTATTTCAGATGGGAGACATTAAAAATAACTGCAGCACATACACTCCAGTCATATATCTCAACAGGGATATTGCCAGCTGCCCTGGGTATCTTCTTCTGGATGACTGGCATTGTCATTAGAGGATCCAGAAATACCCATAATAAAACAGCTCATCAGCAGTTGCCTGTGCTGTTCCATTTCAAATATACTTAGCTTCCGTTATGCTTTCATTTGCAAATTTAATAAAAGTGTCTGTAGTACAGTGAGATTAACTGCAGTTTTACCATGGAAACAATCGGATTTTATATACAGTTACTTATGTTTGCATCATTTTCATTTTATATATTTAAAACCAAGCCAGAATCTCAGTGGCTACATTTTTCTGTCCCTCCTGGAACAGCTACTAAGAGATTCATTCTCAGGACCCAGACCAACCATCACTTAAGTTCATCGGTAACTACAACACAGTTAATGAACATCCATGAAGGATGCTTTCATAGGCAGGTTCAGTCATACAACATGTTGAATTTCTAACATGAGTTCAGAAGAAGAGAAACACCCTGTTCTCGCTTCCTGTAAACTATTAATTTTATATTTTTACTTACTGTAAAGTGAAATTCTCCAAGGACTTCTCTATAGCAGGACCATCAGGCTTACATTCAGTAATTACTAGTTAAAGCATAAATCGAGCATGCAAGCTATAGGCTCCAGAAGAGGTTCCAGTTCTAAAGACTCTCCAGGAACAGAACAGCACATAGGAAACTTCAGAAGTGCTACTTTTCTTGTTCCTTTTATGCACACAAATTACAAAACTGCATGCTTACCTTTTAGTAAATATTTTTAACAGTCTGCAGAGTAAAACTGGAAACCGCACATTCTGCATATTTAGAAGGAAACAGTAGTTTCTTAACTAAGCCCAGGAGGCTTCAGGTTTCACTCAACGCTGTGGTTTTGTTCAAGCTCATCCGCAGCCATTTTAAGTGCAGATAGCTCTATCCAGTTTGACAGAGGCATCAGCTGCTCTATTCAGGTTCTAGGTGCAATTTCATACTCACCAGACACGACCTCCTCGGCTGCTGGCCCCAAAGCAGGAGAGGGCCAGCCTGGCACCCCTTCTCCTTCCAGTTCATTCTGAAAAGCGGGATGGGTATATTCCAGGTCAACTATTCCAGGTTATCTTTCCAGAACAAAGCTGACACTTGGCACAGTGAGCAAGGAAAGTGAAAGGAAAAAAGTGATTGTTTCTGTATTCCCCCCTTTACAGCTTTCTTATGGAGTGGATAAATTAAGCATAAAAGCTAAGTATATGAACACCCATACATTTCTTGTGCAGTGAGCAAATAAAAGATCTCAGTGCAAGCAACTGGCTCAGACAGTTGTTTCCCAATGTCAGTTCCAGCACTCCTTTCCCTTCTCACCCCCCCCCCCGCCCCAAAATGAACAATTTCCCTGAAACAGTGACTTTTAATAGAAATGATGTTCTGAAAGCTTAAAAATAATTAAGCAGCTAGTGGAATTTTAAGAGCTGTTTCGGTTTAATCATGAAAGGACAATTCCACAGCACACAAAGACTTCCAGGAACTGAAAGCAAATCTGAAAGCCAATGGATAAATACATGTATTTTCCATCTGCACTATTTTTAATCTATTACTTTAAATTTCTATCCAAGCCCTTTAAGCGTGCCCAGAAAAAAACATTTTCCAATGTAGTTGGTGGGGTTTCAAATCACTGGAAAGCGTACAGCTTCCCTCTCTATGCTCCATGTGCCAGAGAGTACATTTTTAGAGCGTTAATTCCTGTTTGAAGGTTAACTTCTTCCTACATAAACTTTCAATAAGGCAAGAAATAAAAAGTACACAGATATAAAGCGTACAAATCTTTGTGCCTTTGCAAGAGGTGTAGGAACTGCGACTCCTTTACCAGTATCAACAACAGCACCAAGTCCGCACTTCACATTCTAAGTACTGAACTTTATTGCAATTCAATAAATGTTTCTCTACATAAATCACACACAAGGCCTCAGTTTTCATATTCCATACAAACAAACAGGTTACACTAAATGGTTATTACAGACACACAAAGTCATCTTAAAGCCAGTGCAGTATAGAACAGTACTACAATCATAATAACTGTTTGTAAGATTAAATATATATACATTTCTTAAAAGCCAAAACCATGGAAGTGGAATACATTAGTGATTAAATATAAGATTATATATTCTGTAGCAGCTTTTTTAATATTCAACTGCTCTAGTTATCTAGCAGCAACATTGTCTATTGACTCTTAGCTTGTATCTTCAATCAGTAGATGTTTGGTTCCAATATTTTGTACAGACTGTAGGTATCTCTGACCATCACATCAGCAAGAAGTTCCTACTTCAAGCCTTACTGATGTTTGTGAGAGTAATTAAAATACTGCAACTTCAACAGGAAAAAAAAAAGTCACGTGTTAATTGTCTCTTTCATATTAGAGAGTACAAAACAGACTGCATGCTTCATTAATGTTGTCTTCCTTCAATACAGACTATAAATGCATGGAAATTTCCAGGAGGGCTGTCTAATCCAGGCGAAGACATTGGTAAGTCCTCAGATACCAGGTCAGACGTCAACAGAATTGTGAGACTCACATCACTCCTGTGACTAATCACTGCTTTGAATTAGTGGTGAACAGATGAAGTGACATGATCCTATGACCTTAATGGTAATGAGGTGACATTATGCTGAGGGCAGAGTGGCTTTGTATTTGTAACATTTACCCTTTTCCACAATTTTTCTTAAACAAATGCTTGAAGCCAGCTTCTTTTTGTAGGCTTGTTCGATATGCTGTAATATGAGCCGAAAGCACAGAGGATTAAGGTAATCGGTGTATAACCCAAACAACACTGAAACAACAAGCTCTGAGCTTCACTGGAATCCAGGGCAGTGAGCTCAATGATGGACTGAGCAAAACTTTCCAACTCTCCATTTTTACGTGCAAAACTAAAATAAATACACTTGCTTCCTCCCACCCTTGTCCATTTGATTTGTTTAGACTAAGCTGTTGGGCACAGGACCAGCGTCAAGTGCAGCGCCCGAGTCTTGCGGGCACCTACTTTGATAAACATAAGGCACTTCTGTGCTAAAAAACAATGCAGACTTGTGGAAACCCATCAGTTGTACCCAGCGTAGCCCAGCCAACAATGAATACTGCTGTGGTTATGTTCAAAGGTGAATGAACAAGGGTGTTTATGAATAGATAGGAAACGGTGCTTTTTCTTCTCCTAGTAACTCACCCCTTAAAATTACAATCCATAGACTGGTTAATTTTTAAGTTACATTGCAGTTTCAAAAGTTAATTCGCTCATGTTAATTTAGCCCCATGTCAGTATCCAGATATGAATATATTCTTCCAGTAAGTAATGCAGGACTCGGATGTTGCCCAGAGCAAAGCGGCAGCTCTGGCAAACTGGGTGTTGAGCCTAGGTTTCCCAAATCTGTTTCACACCTTAGAAATACCTCTACATTATCTTAGCAGTCTTCCTACAACAACGTGTGGAAGGCTTGTATTCCAGTTCATTATTTCAATACATGGAGATATTGTCTAGTTAGTGGGATATGGTCGAGTTGTAGTTAAAACATGACTCATGAGTTACAAAAACTAAGTCTTTTCATCAAACACGGTGACAGAAATCAAACTTATTTGCTTGACAGTGCACATACAGGTAACATAGTGAAATGGATTAATGTTTTCAAAAAAATCCCAAACACCCTGTTTGTCTAGCCAGGCCCCATTTCACAGGGCAGGCCGTGGATCTAGGCCAGGAGATACCAGGGGATTTTTGTACTAAGGGAAAAGAACGACCAGCACTGGCCACAGCTTCCCCAGAGAAATCCTGTTACTCAGTCAGCCGGTGGCCACCCCTCAAATAATGGGTGAGGTTATGGCCAGAGCCTGGATGTAGGTACAGAGAAAGATCTGGGAGGAAACAAGTCTCTTACAGCTCCCTCCTGCCACTACTGAACTATCTCATAACAAAAGTTATGATTCTCTGCATCACATCTTAATATTACAAGAAGATAGAAATTAGTGAAGCACAAAATATAACAGGACTTAGTTTTACTTTTTTATCCTTACATCAAACCTTAAAAACTCAGTCATTCAAGGGAAGAAATTTCTGATTACAATTACAAATTGCAATTACAATGCTTGAAGATCCTGTGATTATACGAAGTGACAAGATATATGACTGCCTACTTTAATAAGTACAGACTGACTTGCGCAAGTCATATGAGTAGTTTCATAACGCAGATTAAGCAAAGTGCACACATTTTTGTATCTAAATATTTCTGAAACTCAAGCCCTAGTGTTTCTTCTACTTTAACTGTCATTATATCTTTAAATATATATGTATACACACATTTAAATCAAAGGGAAACAGAAAAAGGCAGTTTATGAAGCAAAATTTAAATGAAATCTGTAATTACTTCATTTTTCTTACCGTAGCCTGCCTCAGCATTCCTTACCATCTCAGTTGCTTACCTTCTTTGATCACTTTTGTGTAATACAGCCCCTTGTCTAATAATAAAACCACTTGCCACAGGGAGTTTGCTTCACAACCGCTATTTTAAACCAGAGGACTGCGGGGCCCTCTCTGGGCAGCCTAAAGTGCCATCTCTCCAAGGGTCACTAATGGTAAATTAGTCTCTTCCCCCATGTACTTTTTCCCCATGTGCAGTAGCTTTCTAACTAATCAATACTATAACATAAAGTCACAAACATAAATGTTCTGCAGGCACCATGCACTGGCGGGTGTCCAGTCCCACAAAGACCTCTACTTACTTGGTGTAAACTTTACACAGGTCGTTCCATTGCAAGATGGGAGTTGAGCTAAGGCAGAAGTATGTGCGGAGTCAGGGCCATTAACCCATTAATATATAGTCATTTGGCCTCTTCTGGATAACTAATTTTATTCATGTATTGCTGGCCACTGCCTGTCCTCAAATTCTTTTCAAAAATTTGAAACTACCTCTAAAATGTCTGTTTTGTTCTCCTCTGACACGTCAAGACGCAGGCTTCCAGAGGAAGGTGAATCTCCACAAGGCCTTGTAAAATCTCTTTTGCTTTTGGAAGTAAGCCAACACACTGATTTCTAACTGAAAGTGAACTAACTGAAGCAGATAACACTGCAAAACAATATGTATTTACCACTTAAGACACAACTACGAGTTTAACTAGATTTGTAAGAAACCTAGTATTTTATCTGCCAGTAGTTACCCTCAAGAAAACAGGATTTGAACGGACTACAGTGAAAACTGCAGAATTTGGGGAAATAAGTGAAATATCAAAAAAATCTCATTTGACCTCTTTAAGTTATTATTCAAGAGCAAAATCTTCGCTGTTGAAGAGTACTGGATAGATGGGTAACTCTGGCTTTAATTGCAGGACACAGACTCTCTAGACCCTTGAAGTTACAGCTCCTTTTGTGACAGGGAATTTAACACATCGCTTTGGTTGGCGGACACAAAACATACATGTGCCACACGTGTTGTGTGTTCTTCAAACAGCGGTTTTACCCATGTTAACACCTCATGGCAAAGTGCAATGAAGCCAAGCGATTTGATGAGTGATCTGACATGCACACAGGTGCTGAGCTGCACAGGGTCTGGCCCCGAAATGGGACAGAGGCAAGGACAGAGACAGGGACTAAGATTCAAAGGACTGAAAAGTCAGTGTGGTGCCTTCTTGGATTAAGAGATCAGTGGAGCCGGCAGCCACCAGATTGTCCATTTCAAAGCCACACCCTGTACAGTATTATCAAAAGTTTCTGACTTTCATCATTTTGTAGGATACACAAGGAAGCCATGTAGCAATTAGTTTTGTTCATGGACCAAAAAGTTAGCTTATCCTTGTGGTGAAATAAGCAGGCTTACATTCTGAAAAGCTTATGAAGCAGAACAGAGAACGCCTTGAGCTAGAAATTTTCTGTGATCAAAAGATTTAAAGTGTTAAGCTATCACATGGACTGTAAGGATTGCTCTTTTCACCTAGGAGACACAGCAGTTCGAGAGGTTTTTGAAGAGACTGGCATCAAGTCAGAGTTCAAGTCCATCCTAAGCATCAGACAGCAACACAATCACCCTGGAGCCTTTGGGCAGTCGGATATGTACATCATCTGTCGCCTGCAGCCCTCGTCCTTCAGCATCAGCTTCTGCCAGCAGGAGTGTCTGAGGTGTGAGTGGATGGACCTCCAGGAGCTTGCCCGGACCAAACACGCTACTCCCATCACCAGCAACGTCGCTAAACTCCTACTTTACGGGTACCGGGAAGGGTTTGATAAGATTGATATAGCCATGAGAGAGTTTCCAGCTGTTTATACAGGCCTGTTCTACAAACTATACCACAGGGAGCTGCCCGAGTCCTATAACAATATTACATGATAGCAATAAATTTCACATTTCATTATAATAATAATTTAGGAGCATTACTGTAGCATTATTTAGACCATATGAAAGTTATCCATGGACTTTTTTTTAGGTAATTATTAGAAAGTAATTATTTACTCTATTCTCTAATATGCTATAGAGATATAAATTATTTCAAAAGGTAAATATTCCTGTAAGTGTGCATCAGATTTGTTTTCCTTTACTCTGTAAAGCAAACATAAGGTAAATAAAATATCTCTACATAGATATCTAGCAGGAAACAGAAGTGTTACTGATCCTGTAAATACGTTTCTCCCAAGTAATTTTACCTCCACACACACTGGCACAATAGGTTTAAAGAGCAATATAAAGACAGTATGAAACATTCATGTTTTAATGTTTTATCTGCACAAGTAGTTAATATCAGCAAATAATTGCTTATATTTTTGCTACTTTGGAGAGGAGTAGGAAACTCAACCTCTCTAGTGTAGTGTGGCGTATATACTCGGAACCTGCCAGGGCGATCAGCTTTTAGCAGACATGGGAAGAAATAGGATAGCTTTCTGTCCAGGTCCAGTTTTTGGTCCAGGTTTGTACTGTCCAGTTCTTTTCAGTGCCACATACCAATCAGAGTATTTCCGTGATCGGTAAGTGTTGTAGTTATTAGATTCCAAACGCTCAAAAAAGAAACACTCTTCTGTTGCACATTTCTAAAAGGGAAAGAGAAAAGGATTATTGACATTCCATCGCGACAAATCAATTCTTCAGATTCCTCAGACTAACTTATCAAGAAGCCAAGTTAGCAGTACATTTGGTTTTAAGGAGTTCACGTTAAATGTTTCATATTTGAAGAAAGCTACAGTTCATTACAATATTGTTAAAAACACCTACAAGAAGAAGAGTTTTTAACTATGATTCATTTATTGTCTTTAACACACACCAAGCAGATTCGAAGTTGCTTTCATTACGTAACTCTTTTTCTGATCTGAAATGCAGTCAAACCCTTAAGTGAAGAACCCTGTGCCTCGGCACTTGCTGAGAGATCTCAACTTCCACGCTCAGCAGTTTTGCCATGTCATCCTAGGTTATAATTTGACCAAAAAGAAAAGCAGGATGTAAAAGAAAAGCGAGTATTTCCCTCACCTTCCTCAAACCAACCTTTTAGCGGTTAGATAAATAGTATGGGACAGCTGCAGCCTTCGCCTATTCTTTTCACGTTGTGAGGTGTAACTCTCCTGAGGCCACTACAAATCTGTATTTACACCCCTGTGAAATAATGGCAAGCCTGCATCTGCTCAGGATTTTTTGAAATCCAAAACTTCTAAAGTAATTTTAAGAAAAGAGCAGACCTGGCAAACAGGTTTATACCGCATAGAAATAAAGCATATTTGGTTAGTGTTTAGAAGGACACCTATGGAATTATTCTGTTTAAGGAAGTATGTCTTCCAAAGCTGCTCCCCCTCCCCTGAATTAGCATGCCCTCACACCTACAAAAGAAGGTGGTTCTTCACTTGGCAGGTAACAATTGAACTGTGCAGCTCCTTACCGTGGGAAGTTATCATTTCCCCAAGTTACATGGATTCGAGTCACTTTTGGATAAGTTCATGGAAAAGAAATTCACTGAGATTTACTGAACATGTAGAAACTATTCCTGGCTGAGAAGGCCCCAAAGCTGAATTCATTTGGGGGTTGGGAGACCATTACAGGGCATTACTACATATGTCTTCTCTTACACTCCACATTTGGTCACCAGAGAGAAGATACTCAACTGCATACACAGCCCTCCAAAGGTACGGCCGCCATTAATGAATACAGCGGGATGCGCTTTCCTCGGCACAGCTTTGCATACAGAAGAAGCCACTGCTCCCTCGGGGTGGGAAACAGTCTTCATTTTCAAATGATCCCATTCATAGCAGTGAGATCAGGTAAGGTCGGTGTTATCTATTGCAAGACTTTAACCCACAAATTTCCTGGATAGTTATTATTGCCTGGGGCACTTAAACCCAAGCTCATTTAACTGTGACTAGTATTTATAGCTGCTCATGGTCAACAGAAAACAGGAAAGTTTATTCACTTCCCATAATCCCCCACCAACAAACCACGTGGTTCGTCTGTATTGACAATGTAAGAGGACATACAAACAGCTACAAATAAGATCTCATTCTATAGGAAGAGGATCGCTATCTGTATTTAACTGCATTTATCCCAAGGCACATGGACGCAGCAAAACGCCTTTCAATGAACATTAGTGCTCTCATAGCACTAACAGTGACAAACTCGCCTGCAGAACTTACGCTTTAAGCAAGAGAAATGATTTTCTCAAATACAAAGATGGCTGCAGTTCAACACCGCAGGAACTTGATGGAGGGTGGAGGGGATGGCACTTTCTTTTCTTATACACTGTCTGTCAGTCCATCAATTCAGTCGCACTCATTTGCCCAGAAAGGTTTGGGGAACGCTGGAGGAGCAGCAAAGCTATTCACTCAAAAGCAAGCAAGTAAAATCCAGGAGAGGAGAGTGGGAACATGAGGAAATTCCCAAATGAGCAGGCTACTCTAATTTTCTGTTAACATTCATGAACATATGAAGTATCCAACTGGAACTAAGTGAGCTTGGAACAACTAGGCTTCATATGGTTGCACGAAAACAGACGAGAAGAATAACTCCTCATATATGCCAAGGATCTGTAGCTACAAGCAATTAAGTCATTAAAATGTAGTCTGGAATAAAGTGATCTGTCTCCAAACATATGTCTTCAAATATAAGGTTTTTTCCTCCTCTTCAACCATTTTCAGATATGAATTTTGGTTTCTAAGGAAAAGAACTTCCAAGAAAAAATCCATACGCAATTTTTCATGTCTATAACTAATATTTTTACATTTCAAATAGAAATCAAATTAACAATTTTCGTATGATTTGTATTTTAAATAATCTTCAAGATAAATTGTGTTTTAATGCCTTTCATTCTAGCAATGTGAAACAGATGCATTAATCATCTCAAGCCACAGATCCAAGCCTGAAATGAATCCTAGCAGCCTTAAGAGAGCACAGAAACTGTGTAAAGAAAAGAAGCATTTAAGAACAAAAATATACTTTAAGCAGAGTTTAGGCAAGTTCAGTACAAATGCCCAGGCTGGCAATCCCGGCAGAGCCCATCGCAGCCGGCTTGCCCTGTCACCACTCAGTGCTTTGTCTGCTGCCCAGCAAGAGCTCCATCCCAAACAAGTCTGAGAGACTAAATCAATCCACCGAGTGCATGAGTTTTTATCATTAGCAGTCGTAGCTGCGCTTGTGCCACACACAGCGTGTCTGCTGTGAGCTCAGCGGAGCCGAACGGTACCGACCGCCGAAATCCTCAGGGTGACCCACCCGCGGCAGATTAAATGATTGAAAGAGGCAGCAAATTCTGCGACAAAGTTTTTCCTCCCTTATTTGCACGGCCAAACGCCACCCGTGATTCGCTTTCAGTGCAAACTGTATCTTCCTTAACACCATGTTATGTTAATTAAATAGTTTTGACATTTTGGACTCAGATTAGGAATAAAAATTCCTCAAGTTTGTTCATTCTTAAAACCAACAGCAGAGGGTTAACCTGTAACTACCGCACTGCATGAAGTATGACCCAGGAAAGGTGATCATCATTTTTATCCTTTACTAACTCCAAAAGGGCCAGGAAATAAAGGTTATTGCCACAAATATTATTGTACCACAATTTTAATCTTTAACATTAAAAGAAAATAATTTCCCTCAAGTCATGTCTTTCGGTCTGGCAAAATGTGTCCCGTCATAGTGAAACCACAGAGGCATGACAGATGCAATGAGCAGGTCATACCCTTAAATGACCATTTATTGTGAAGTATAAAAGTCAATTGAAATCAAAATTCTTTCTCTTACTGGAAATTTTGAGAAATTTCTTCTTGAAATCCCATAAAGTAAAAAGATTTCATTATTATAATTAAATGAAACTGCAAAGTCAAAATGAAATATAGTAGTGAAACGTTGCAATTTTTCCATTAAAAATCTGATGGAATAGAGACATTTCTGCACAAATATTTTTAGTTAAAGCAGCATTTTCCAAGGGGAGGTCTTGATTAACTGCATTAATAACCAGCCATTTCCTCCAGTGACTGAACTGGTCAAGATTACCTCCCCTCACAACTGAGTCCGTTAGTAAACAGCATGAAACTGCTCAATTACAAGCTGGATGATACAGCTTTCAAGACAAGAATGGGATCCAGTGCACCACCACGCAACCACCAACATACAGCAGTGATATGGCTATGCAATAAATCATTTTGCAACTCAACTCGGAACAAACCATGAAAACACGCCTCAACAAAGTAATCACAAAAACATCCAACCAGATGAAAAATGAGCCTGAATAATAATAATTTGCAAAAGTATTTTTGAAGATGTTAACAAGGACACTAAATAAATTGATCCTTGACACTAAAAGTAATAGGTATTAAAAAGAAAACAGTTGTTTCACACAGTGCTCAGAAACCTGGCTCATAGCACAAAGTAACACGCAAGTACAGGTAAGAGAGCCTGCAATAACAAAAAGTGCCAAACGTATCTGGGACAGGGAATGAACTCTGTAAACTGGTGTTCGAGTTAGTGGGCAACTGTGCACACCAAAGAGAATTTTTATCTCAGTATCCCAAAAAAAACAGATACTTAAAGATTGGAGTATTGGTAGTTATGCAATGAATCCACAATGGGCCGAGGCACAGGAACAGCAAACTGAACAGGGAGGGAACATTGGTTTAGGCTCATACACAGGAGACCCAGAATGTGACCAGATGAAGGGAAAAAACGTTGAGGAGACCATGACCAGCGGTTTCACCACAGAAATTTGTGAAGCCTTCACAATGTTTAAGATTCTTCACTCCAGGAACAAATTTGCCTCTAACATGTTCTCTTCATTGGAAAGCATGCTACTTAAAATGACGGATGAAATAGCAGAGAAGAGTACCTGACTGACTAGCAGATTAGAGAACTAAATAGGTGTTGAGAAATTAAAGTTCCAGAATGTCTTAAAAGAAATAACCAAAGCTTTCAGCCGATATGAATTCATGTGCACTGACGAGATCACTTCACCACAAAGATTTCCAGCATATGCTGTTAGGAAGCTCTCGCTGAAATACAACACTGCTCAAACTGAATAGGAAATGCTGGCAATTAGGGACAGTTTTGTGAGCACGTTTGTAGGCAGAAAACAGCAGAGGCACAACTGGCCACAAACTGAAGTCACTGTACAGAAATCCTCAGAGAAAAAACATTGCCTGTGCTTCAGAAAACGACCGTGAAATTGCAGAAGTATTCATTAGGCTGGTTGAAGACCAAAAATCTTAAGAGTAGACAGGTTTCACCTATGAATAGCAAAAATTAATAGCTATAGAAAACAGTGTTGGCAGCAGACATGATTCAAGTAATACTGTTTTCCAGAAACAAAGCAAAAAAATGTTTTCTAAATGCTCCAACAAGAAGCACAAAGTGACCCAGCTTGACCAGAATTGAGAGAGTAATTCCAAGTGAACAGCAGAGAGTCTCCTTACATCGCCTTACAGGAGCTAAGCTGATAAAAATCACTGCATACAGCTGCAAGAGAAGCATATTCTATGCAAAGGACACAACCAAAATTCACCATGCAACAACAGGTTGGAAATCCCAAATATAAACGCACCTGGGTGTTTCTAACTTTACCAACAGTCCTGACTGCCCTATTTTGACCATTCACTGCTGCTCAGGGTAAGAAGGGCAATTTGAACGGGAAGGCGAATGCCAGCACGCCAGCACCACAGGAAATTCCCAATTATCCTTAATTCAAGAATAGCACAGTGGACGACTACTCACATTTTCTTCAACTGAGCTGTCACACGATATCCAAGTAAATAAAGCTGTAACTTGAAACAGGTTCTTTAACGGTATTCACAGGCATAAACAAAATCTCTTCCTGGAGCCAGAGCCTTGCCATGCTGAGGCGCCACACCAGGGCTCCCTGCTCACCTATGAAACTGCTGAAGCGTTTCGTTTGCCTTCAGCCTAATTTCACTTTGGCAGCGGCAGAACTGAGGGGAATCAGAAGTAACTTTGCAGCCTTTCACAAGGCTCTTTCATTAGCTGTGGCTCAGCTGGGCTCACAGATTCACTTTATTATTTAACACCTGTTACTGGTGGGGAGTTGCACAGAAGCTGAATGGGGCTGTGTTCAAGATACCAAAGCATCAGGGGTTATTTCAAACTAAAATTCTAGTAGGAAGCCCTACAGTGGTACTTCACAAGTGTTGAAGGTTTCTCTGCACTGAAGGTTATAAATATGGAGATTTACAGTATCTGTGTCTCATAAGCAAAATGAGACTGCAGCTCTTAAAGCAAAATTTATAATCTAGCTCGAGGAGACCTTGCAGTTCTCAGAGTCTGCTAAACATATTGGCTTTAAAACACTGTTAAAATTGCACCGATACTAATAAAATTCATGGAGCTTAAACTAAAACCAGTCCCATGAGAGACTAGTTTACGCACATTTAATAACTTCTTAAAAATTTTATCATCACATTTTCAAAAAGCTTTTCTTGACAGTTTTCTAGCTTGGAAGTCTACATGACCAAAAAACCTAATTCTCTACAAAGAGGAATATGAAAAAACAATATATACAGATTACCATCAAAAACATAGAAGTCAAAATTTTAAAAAGTTTGCTTTACTTCCTATTTTAAAAGGGTCTTTACAATCACTTTATGAGAGAATAAATGAAAGAGGAGAATACTCATGGGGGAAAAAAAGGGAGAGACTTTATCCTTCATTTGTTCCAGTGATTTCCTTCTATACACGATCACTACAATATTTCTTTCTCAGGCCGTTTTAGTTAAATTCTGCAGCTTCTAAGCAGGGGCAGACAGATCCATCTCGTCATTGTTCAATTAACTCACAAAAGTTTTGCAGAGTTAATTTCTCCCTGATAAGTAACACACAGAGAAGTTGAGTAAGTCCTGCTGGAGCAGAAATTGCTCAATACAGAGCGAGGAGAGTACCCACCAATACAGATACACACATAGAGAACACACACGAAAAACTGCTGCTTACCAAGGCCAGCAATCTGCCATCCTCCTTCATAGCCAGAAAGCGATTTGCGCTGACACCTTTGATTGACACCACTCCTCTTTCTTCCGCTTGAAGTTGCAGTTTGACTGAGAACAAAAAACAAACAAAGGCAAAAGTAAATTTTCACTGCCCTTGTGGTATTTCAGTACTTGACTGCAAAGCCTACTGCTTCAAACCTAAAACCTGAGAAAGCCTGAGCTTCGGCTTGCAGTGAACATAGTAACCTTTCAACCTTTAGCTTTCTGATCCCATTTTTCATCAAATAAAATACTTCTTGCAAAGCAAGTAGCCACTGGCAACAACAAGCACAAGTTATGCTTCTATGTTCATCTCACATAAAAGCAATTTAAAAACCCTTAAAATGCCTTAAAGGACCACTAACAGCATAGTTGACTGCTCACAGAAAATGGGAATTTTTCACGGCAATTTTCTTAAGGAGATATTTCTTAATGTTCATAGAGCAGCGTCAGATATTGATGCGATTCTATACAGCTACATTGTCAGCGAGGCAGGAGTCTGGACTATGATAAAGATCATTCAGGACCACATCACTGTGGGAACTCACTCAGTGTTCTATAAGTTCCCAAAAGTATCAATTAGTTTACACCATACATCCAACAAGTGGTTAGAATGAACAAACCAAACTGCAAAAGTAGATGAGGACAGCAAAGACACAAGAAATGGTGTTACAGAAATCAGCAACATGAAAAGTGGGTTTATTTTAATCAAGTATTTAAATAAATGAACAGTCACGGTTGTTTGAAAATCTGTAAGGTCATATCACATAGCTTTATGCTACTGCCTGTGAATTAACACAAAGTCTGATTTTTCTAGCCACAAAGCAAACCCAGGAGTTTACACTAAAACACAAATGTTCTCCCTCTGCCTGCAGCTTGTTTCAAGCTATAAATACAAAGCAAAAGTGGTCCTAAATCCAGAAGAGCTGTTTGCTTTTTTTCTTCCCTGATTGTTCACATCCTTGCATTCAGAATGACAAATAAATCAAGCCTTTAAGTGGTTAAAACAGCAGAGCCAGGATGTTGCACCTATGCTGCATTTTGGTCCAACCTTAACAGGAATATCTGTGACATTGCCCCTCAAAGTTCAGGTTTTCCAAGCATTAGCTACACAGAACACGGAATACTACATTACAATAAAAAAACATAGAAAAGTCCATCAGACATCTTCTACATGACTTAAGTATTTATGGCTCAAAAGAAATCTAAACACTGTGTCGGAACTGACATTTTTCTGGAGGAGGGGCAAAAGGGAACAAATTACATGTTGTCCTAAACCTCACACAAGATCCTGTTCTACTGCCACCCTTTTGTACATCATCTCCTGCTGAAAACCTAACACTGATTATTTAAAACATTGCTTAAAAAAGGGGAAAAGGTCCATACAGCAACTAAAACGAGTTCTTAGGACTGCGTGGCTTGATATGTGGTCCTTCCCTTCCCAGCAAACATGTGCCCATTCCCCGCAGCTCCATCCCATGGAGCCAGCTTGCACGGGCAGTTTGATTCCATCCGATTTCTGCTAAAAACACACACCACCATTTCTGTAACAGTAGAACACATGAAGCTGGATCTCCACAACCCCTCGGTTTGCCTCTGTTGTGGATGGCCATCACTTCCAGCAAAACCCACACCCTCAAACCCCCTCACTCACGGAACAGCAATGAGAAGCCAGCGCAGAGGAGCATGAGCTTCTGTGCCCCACTGGGCTTTCATCTGCGGCTCCACGGAAGAGGAATTTTTAAGAGCAACCGTATTTCTGTAACAGGAAGCAAGATCATTGCAACACAGGCATCAAAAATGAGGAATAGCTGAGAAACAACTTCTCACCTTCTTGGGATGTATAAAGACAAAGAAGACTTGGACACAGAACCACAGCAGCTAAACAAGAAACAAGCAGCGTGTCGCAAGCTGGTACTGGTTATGAGTCCATCAGGTGTGAGAACAAAGGATGTGACTCATCTGGTGCGAGACTATCTGTGTTTCCAAACATGAAACAGACTGCAACTTCTCCCTTCTTACACATGAATCCCAGAAATTATTTTGGGAATTAGTTAAAAACATTTTCTCTTTGAACACTCTACACAGAGAACTCACCATGACAAAAGCCCAGCTAGAGGAACCAACAGCTACGCCCCATTTGTTCAGAAGGACTCAGCCAGGGACTCGCATCGGTTTGTGTTTGCCCATTTCTCTCTTTGAAGGGCTGATGCGAGACAGCAACCCCTGTTCACCCACACACCCAGTTCTGTACAGTGAGGCTGTTTTTGCAAAACCTGATGGGCAGCACTGAGACACATCACCTCAGACACAAGCTTCCTTCACCTACCTGCTTTTGCAGAGTATATTGTTTTTTCTATTTAAAGATGCAGTATTAAAAAGCTTGATCTTTCAAGCAACCAGAATAAATGCTTGAAGTGATCACAAATTTTGGGGTGGGAGCAGCTCTTGAGATCCAGAGGGGTGTTGCTGCTTATTTGGCTCTTAGCTGCAGGAAGAAAGAGATTTCTGCAATTCAAATGAAAACTTTATTGGTTTACTTCTGTTCCTCCTAAACACAGGACTGAAGAAACTCCAACAATATCAGGAACAGGAGATCTTTAGGATAATTGCCACAAACCCTTTTTTAAGTATTAAAATTATTTCATCTGATTTTTCCCTAGATACAGACAGATATCAGTAGGAGTTGCTAGTAAATCCAGTAATTTGTATACACAACTGAAGCCGTATTAATACAAATGCTCCACTCTAAAGAAGATTAAATGGTTTCTTACGAATTATGTGCCTGTTGCCATTTTGCACAAAGGAAAGGAAAAAAAGCCTCTCTCATAATTCACTAATAACCCCTGACTTCCAAGGAATACAGAAACCTCTGTAGTCATCAAAAGTTCAGCGAGATGTTTAATTTCATCCCAGGATGAAGTACGTAAAATGCAGCCCTCCCTGAGTTATTAAGCCAAAATCAGACTTGCGAACAGCTTCAAAAACCTTCAGTGCAACTCCTTGGCCTCTGGGGAAGCAACAATGCAGAGAAGTGCTCTGGGCAGGGACTGGGGGAAATGGGCTTTTGAGATGTGCCCAAGTATACCGCACATTAACAAGAAACAGCTGTGTAAAATAGCTGAAAAGTAATATTAATTACTGCAGTACAGACTTATTATGCTTCGTGACTTTCTCCTGACAAAAAAAGCATACCAACTCCTACGGCGTCATCCAGGGCCAGAAGTTCAGGTTCTGTAAAAATAAACTTTTAATACAGGTTTTTAAGGCCTGTAAAAATATTTGTATAGTTTGGAGAAGCTTGTGAAAAGTGTTACTTTTTTTTTTTTTTTAAAAAGGCAGAGTTTGAAAAGCACTTCAATACTGAAAGCCCCAAAAGCAACAATCGGCTTCACTGGTTTTTCCTCTCTAACTCAAAAAACACATGAATAAGCAAAGCCAAAATAGTAACATTAAGTTTTGCAAGTTTCAGACTTATTTTATTACTTTATTAATGCAAGGTAATTATTTGCCACAGTGTTATGTTGATGTGGAGATGCCAAAATATAATACAGCCTCGCTAATCAAACACATTTTGACAACGCAATCATCACCAGAAGCAACAGTTTTAGGTTTAAGCTCAATGCAACTCGGTGCAATCAATTGTAAGAGAAATGTAACACTTGACACTGATGATCCGTATCTTTTGTAGCCTTGAGGTCACTGATAGCAACAGTTCAGACACAGGCCATCATCTTAGATCTATTTGTAACATTTGTCTTCAGCATACTTGTACCTCAAAACCAGACCCATAAAAAGCTTGTATTCCAAAAAAGTAGCACAGATTGTTATGAAACAGCTCATCAACAGAGGGCCAAAAAGGCAGGTTTTCCCAGTTATTCTGGCAGGTTTTGGGAGGCCCCCTCCGGCCCGGCAGTTCGGCATTTCACCGTTCACGTTCCCAGCACGCCCTTTCATTGGTGATGGGCGCCAAGCGCAAGGCTGTGGTTGATGCCTGCTGGTTTGTGACAGCAGAGCACTCGGCACGCTGAGCAAACATCTTGAGCACTGAGGCCAAGTCATCACAAAGTTATGAAATAAAAAATGTCGTATCCCAATTATAACCCGTGCGAGCTTTATGCGCTGACAACTAAAAAGGACTCGGTAAATTTACTACTACTAAGGCTTTCTTTTGTATTTCTTCTTAACAAGCTGAAGTATGATCATCTTCACTTTTACTACCAAGTAAGAAGAAATGCAGGGCAAGATACACAATTTTTATTTCATGCTAGGGTAGAAACTCTGAGGAATAAGGATAAAGTGGTATCTTTGGGAAGATATTAAAAGGTTTAGAGAAGATTAATGAAATAAAGACAAAGTTAAGCACTGAACTATAATTCAGGAGATGGATTTAAAACCTTTGTCTGACACAACTTCTAATACCATAAGATAGGATTATAGAAGTATCCTAAATTCTCCTTTGAGCCATTTCCTTGTTCCTGTGTTCAGCACAATTACAAATCTTCTACCTGAATCAATTAACAAAACACAATTTATGGATATAACACGGTCTATAATACTATATTAAAGATTTTCCCAGAGAAAAGATACCAAGCCCAGAAGAAGATACTGTACAGCCCTCTCACAAGCTGGACAGTTAAAAGCACAAAACCAGACATGGCATCATAAGGTGGAAAGAGAACAAGCCAGATAAAGACAAAATTCTCAAACCAAAATTAAATTAATTGATAGATATTTACAGCTTTTGAGACAGAAAGCATTAAGCAAATTTTTAATCAGAAGGTGGTTGTCTAAAAGGCATCTGACTGAAATGCAAGAAATGCTCATGAAAGTTCCAATCAGAGGGAAAAGAAACACAATATCTGAAAGACACGATGAGCAAATCTCTCTTTGCTCGCCCTGCCTACGAAACCAGGAGATCCTGTCACACTCTTCTCCTTGGAAGCACATTTTCCAGTTCCTCTGTGCCGTAATAAACATGGGAGTAAAGTACCACTAGCCGTGCCCCAGCCCTTTCTCAGTTAACTCACACAGCAGCAGCGTACAAATATACAAACCAGAAAATTTTAACTATGGGTCCAAAATTGGGGTTTTTTTTTAAGTCACTCAGTTATCAATGAGTTTTTCTCAAATTTTGCAAAAGGATTCCCATACCAAAAAACTCACAAGCTGTTTGTCATCCTCTTGAACTGCAAAATGCTTTCCACAGGCAGACGGTGTCCAAATCCCGTCTCCAGCTGCTGAGGGCGGTGCATCCCATTCCCAGAGCACGGCAATTCTGCATCTGACAGCAGCCAAGCTAAAAGCTCACTGAGCCCCAGCTCTTCCACCAGGATCCGCAGCAACCGCTGCGCCTCAGTGCAACACTCGCAGCAGAGAATATCAATGCTTTGTCCCTGAAAGGCAGGTGAACCATAGCTGAGCCAAAATAAGAGAGGACTTAATCCTGTAAAAAATGTGACCGTGTTCATTTTTGACGGGACATTTTATTAGGGGCTGTGACTGGGAGAAAAAACATGAAAAAGGAGTCCTGACTTAGCACCCAGTTGTTGAACATTGTTAGAGGTATCATTAAAGACTGTTACACATACACAGCCTTCTAAAGCCATAAGGGTAATCTAATACTCAGAATTTCCAGTATTTATTTTACCATCATAAATCTTCTCACTTATAATACCGTCTACATCTCTATATGGCAGATTATCCAAAGAGCTACTTTTACCTATGGAGAATACCATTAACTAGGAAAACACATCACTTTGGATGTAGCTTGAGTAAAACTACTATGCCTCCCAGTACTATAAAATGGGATAGAGGGGAGACACTTCTTCTTCACAATTCACAGAGGCTGAGTTAAGAATACATACTCGCTAATGTTTTGGCTGAAGAACAATTCAAGCCACAGCCTAGTCTGAATTTCCACTGAAACCAGGACAATTTGTGGCATTAAAGGATGTTGAACCACACTGCAACATGCACCAGAACACCTGGGAGAGTTTTCCCCATGTTGCACTACACACAGCTTCTCCTGGATAAATACAGCTGTTCTGGAGCATGCCCATGACTATACAAGAATGTGGGGGCTTTTACCCTTAACACAAGGAATGTGCAGGTGCACTCTTTCCAACAGTGACACTTGGGCACAGGGATTTTTACCAGCATCTGAAAGGCAAAATGACTAAAGCGATATGTTCCTTTTTGTTGTAAGACAATTTACAGAAGATTGAACCTCTTCAAGACTGCTCCATGATGTATGATAGGTTCAACAGTTTGGAGTGGGGTTTTTTTAGATTGGGTCCTGATCCTGTGACATGTTAAACACAGACAAAACACTCCCTGCACCGATGTGTCCCTCCCCTGCAGCTGGCAGAGCTGCACAGGCAGGGATTTCTGCATGCAGTCATGTCACTAGTGGATTGTGGATGTAAGATTATAGTAACACATACATGACTATCCCTCTTTCATAGGATATATGGCCAGGACAGACTCACAAGTCGCAGGTTTACCTAGCTAGCATATTTGAGAGTTAAAAATGGGCACTTACTTCACTACTTGGTGAGACTTTTCTAAGAACATGAAAGTTGAAAAGTGGAATTCAATAGCATTGTGGATGGCAAGGTGCAAGATTGCTGTTAAGAACTTCTTAAAGAGCTCAGAAAAGTATTTCCAATGTCATTTTGCATACTGCAGAGGAGAAAAGAATTTTATGGACAAGTAGCACAACACAGACAGAAAAGATGCAGAGTACAGAAAATGTGTACATTTTCCAAAAGTTTTTCTGTTGCCCTAAGCGCTAGAAAAATTACACGTACAATGAAGACTCCAAAGTCCTTTCACAGTTCTCTCAACCCGGCAAAGCTTTTGTAATGGCCCAGACCAAATAATACTGCACTAACTTAAATGGTCCCAAATGATTTCATTGCTCTGCATCATAAAGAGTTTGGCCAAAAAAACTCCTTCAAAATTGGTTTCTTTAGAAGATCTTGGCAAAATCCAGCAACTTAATACTTTAGGAAAAGAGAGCTGCACATGTTGGAAGTTACTCGCTGCCGAGCTCGTAGTACCTTTCTCACACAGTCCCAGTCGAACGAACACGTGCTGGCAGACACAGAGAACAGCGCGTCCGGCCTCCTGCAGCAGGAGCCCTTTGCCTGGGGCAACCGGGCTGTGCGAAGCCACGTGCTATTATTTTACTTGGAGCAGCTGCGTTGGCGAAGATGTTGTGGGGCAGGAGTATGCCACAGTATCACTAAGGAAGAGGGAAAGCAAAGGTCATAGCGGGGGAAGAAAGCCACAGAAATACATAAGGAAAAATAAAAGATGGAGACATAAAGAGCAAACAGCAAGGCAAAGGGGCAGGGTAAGCGTGCAGTACATCAGGGTGCTGTACTGGGGCAAACTTGGCATGTCAGGTAGGTGGACTTTGAGATGTATTAGCCAAGTGGATTCCCAACATCCCCATCTTCCCACTCCTCCACAAAGAAACAGGAAATCTAACCACTGCATCAGAGAAACTCTAAAATAAAAACCATCAGCTCCTGGTTTTGGATACTCTTACACAGCAAATAAAGGTATGATTAAAGCCTAAACTAGACTTCCATTATAATCTACCTAGTAAAGATCACTACAAACAGACTTCAGTGCAGACTAAAACAGCAAATACCTAGTCATGGTCTCAAAAATCACTTAAAATTCGGGTCAGAAGGACCCTATCTAGCCCAGCCTCCTGCTCAAGGGTTTCCATCACTTCACAGTGAAAACTCTGCTGCCACATTTTCACTACTGTCAAACACACACACAACTTCAATCAAAGCTCACAAGGGTTCACTGACTTTTCCTGCAGGCACAACCACGGTGCCCCACTGCAGCATCACTTTTAAGACCCTGCAAGAATGTGAGTGAGATACAACATTTTGTCAAGAGGACTCTGGGCCCAAAACCATTGATCGGCCAGTGGTCCAAGAGATTATTTGGAGTTTGCAAACATGTCAACAGCAAATGCACCCCTTGCCCAGACACAGCAACGAACAGCAGTTTATGGACCCTGGAAAGACGGGAGGAATCTTCATGCTATTTCAACGCATGTTTTCATTAACATACAGCCACTTCATTTGAACTAAAAAGGTCATTAGCAAAACACCTCTCACTTGGTTTACAAGAAGGGAGAGTTTCTGTACCTCCTGAAAAACCCCAGGCTGCACGTCTCTGGATCAATGACTAGCATTACTACAGTCTCTGCTGTGGAAAAGCTAAAGCCAAGCCAAAGGCTCAGGGCCCATCTCCAACATATTTGCAGAGGCCCTGTAAGGAAAATCCTTCCATGGGGCCCCTGAATGACACTGCGGTGAAGCTACCGCGCCAGCTCCCCATCCGTCGTCCTCCCGCACCCCCGTGCCCGCAGAAAAGAACAAAGCAGCAACTATTTTGCGGTCTCACTGCTGCAGAGGTAGATCACCTCTGGAGGGAAGGAGAATCAGACATGCAAGAAAGTGAGGAAATATAACCAAAAAGTGGGGAAATATAACAATCAACAATGCTTTTCTAAATGCAACACTCTGCGACTGAATTTCCACTCCTGCATACTCTGTGGCTTAAGCTGGACGATTCCTTCACGCTTAGGGGCAATGTCTATTCCCAGTCAGGTGTCCAAGCAAGACACACAGAGTCAGGCGTGTTTGCTCCACACCTAACATAATAAACCCTCCCAAACCCAAGGGCAGGTTCATCCGAGAGACACATGCATGTACACACACACACACACACACACACAGATTAAACATCCCCATTCTGGCATTTCCAGAGCCAGACAAAGCTGCCCTTGTGGGTCTGATCCAAACCTCAGCCCATGAGCTGGTGATGCCTACTGTAATGTATCTCTAGGAATCAGAAACATCTTTGGCTCTGTCCCCCCACATCTAGGCTCTGACACTTTTTGATGTCTCTTTCTGGAAGCCATATTAAGCACATTAAAATCTTCTGCTAAGCAATAAGCTTTGCATTGACATACGAGGCATCCCCAGTCTTGAGACTGCAAACACTCTCGCTTTCATAGCCCCATTGTAAAGCAACTGTGCCATCGGCGGAGCTGCTGAAGTACATGCTGCCTAAACCCTGGAACGTACGTGTGGGGAAAAGGCAGAAATACATATGAAAAACAGCAAGGAGCCTCAGCAGAAGAGGTGGTCTTTTCATGAACAAAACCCACAGAACAGCAACAAAAACAATCAAGCAAACGAAGTGTCTCACTGAGAAATAGTGAGTCACGCTCCCATACAAAGGCACATTGCTTTGCTTTTGCATGACAACATTGTAAGTGTATCTTTTTCCTTTTTGCCAGCCAGAGGCATAAAACCACTTGCAGACAGACCTACGGTCTTCAAAATGTAAACATCTACAAGAATAATATACACTTCTGAAATATCAACACTTCAAAAAGTTCCGGTTACACTTACAAGTAAATCCAAGGCTTTAAACAAAATAATAACTTGTGTAACTGTATATCGACCCACTAACCTAGTCTGCTGTTTAACATGGACATTCACAGATCTTAAGAGTTTTAATCTTTTTAAGTAGTTCAAACACTGAATACAATGAAAATTATTTCCTTGTTCAGGTTCTTCATTTATTCTCATTTATATCTTAACCCAAGCTCCTATAAATATCCAACTCCATCTAACATATACCTATCACACTGCGAGTCCTCCCCCAGAAACAGTGATTACCAAATACACAGCATCCTCAAATGCTCCCTATAAATTTCATATAAAGGATAGCAAAATCATCCTGCAGAAGAATAATTTCAGAATAATGTGACATACAACTTCTCTGGCAACAGTCAGGCTTAGTGCTCCTTGCTTAAATGCCCACGTGTAAAACATGAACAATTACGTTTCTTCATTTCACACAGCTTGCACAAACCAATTGATCAAACTTCATCGGGTCCTTTAAAAGTTAAAAGCACTAGAGTTTCTGTATTTTGCTTACAAAACACAACTTGGGTATTTTGTGCTGTGATTGCTTGGCATTAAGGATTTCAAACACCACAGACCACAAGTACCCGATGGTATAAAATGATTCGCCCTACCTCGCTGCCACACTGTTTGCAGTTTCTTTGTCGCTGTAGATGAGCCGACTGCATCGCTTAAAGTCAAGGGGCCAAATCCATGCAGAAAGAACTAGTAACTTTACCAGAGGACGACTTCCTTCATTACTGGGTAGGGGTCATAAAGCCTAGTCTCTGAGTTACCGATACCTTTACTTCAAATTCTTGATTTAGAATTTGAGGTTTCCGAATGAAGGCATTTAATGCATGTTCACACATGTTTTTCAGGACTTTTCTCAAAGGGCTTTTCGTAACAAGGGTACAGTAATCCAGCATGTTTCTTTAAACTGCTTTCACTTCATTTAGTATTCACAGAAGTCCATCGCAGAATAACCACTTTCAGTTGCTCAGCTTTAGAACAAAGCTGGTACAGCTGTTTAGCCAACATAACAATGTCACTGACTAATATCAGAAGACACGTACAGACCTTGCAGAATTTCGGCTCTTTGTGTTTACCGTGCATTCACTTATCTCTGTAACTACGACCTGTTTTTCACCTGCAGTAAAATAAACATACAAAAACAGGGACAACCTGATACAAGGCCAAAAATGTGATTTCAGAAGACAGAGAAGGTAAAAAATATCATTTTTAAAAGGTATTTTTAGCACTCCTTCACACAAGTGTTCAGTAGTACACAGTATTTTGGAGCCGTAACTGATGTCGGAGCAGTGGATAACGGATTTGATGCGATAAAAGGAAAACGCTGCCCGAGCAGTGGTGAGAAATTGCCAGCCCATCAACATAATAGGCTTTAGTGTCACAGGTGGAATGGAAAAGCTCAATTTTAGAAATGCCAAGAAGAACCGGCAAACTGGATTTTAAGAGAGTCTGAAGCACAGAGGAACTGCATCGGGCACCAGCGAGATGGCATAGCCCACAGGGCAGGAAGAAATAACAAGCTGACAAGGAGGAGTTCCTATGAATTAAGTTGCCCTTTAGAGTAAATTACTCTTAATCTGGCCAAAAGGTTAAGAGACAGTGACTGTGTGGGGTTTGAATTTCCCCCACCTCCCACACCAATGAAAAGATGACTTACCAGAATTAATCAGTCTTTAATAAATATTTGCAAAAAGTCAACTAAATAAAACCCACAATCAAAATCCATACACATACAGTACTGTACTGGTGCCTGTTCACCTAGTTTACTGCAAGGACAATGCAAGGACATTAAGCCTGGAGACTTACTTCATCCTCCATCTATTTTATCCCCTTCCATCAAGCTGTGTGTATCCACCCTATGCTGACATTTAAATAATGCATCCACAGGGGAACAGCATGAGTTGCAACTAGGGACAACAGCTGTCAGTCACTGCTGACCTAGAACTGTAGTGAACCAGAGTCTTCACAAAAGTTGCTTTTTGAGTGCAGCCGCCTTTGAGTATAAAGAGTTTTTCTTTGTAAAAACCCCAATTCCCTAACACCGGGAAAAAAAAAAAAAAGGCAGAGTGCATTTTTAGACTTTTCCTTCAAATATCTGGGTAACAGATACATTTACATTTCACATTTACAGCCCCCTACGACCACTTAAAGGAGGCAGACTGCATCCACTGTGGCACCCAGTCTATACTGGGGAGCCAAGACCTTGGGTCTGCAGGACCACAGCAAGAGGGATCAGGCTGTAGTCACTTCCCCAGTTCTCTGAATAAAAACCCACTGCTTATTCTGAATTCCTTCATACTGTACTAAGGCAGCACACGAGTATTTTCCTGACAAGAAAAGAGAGAATCACCATCTGCAGCTTGGAAGAATGTACTTGGCTCCCTGCTGCTTCAGCCAGACCATTACTAGTACTCACTGTGCTGGTTCCAATCTATTTGTTGAGTTAAATCTCCACACCGCTCCAGGCTTCAGTGCAAGAGCACACTCCCAAAGTACACCACGGCTACAAGCACCAGCGGTCACGCTGCCTCGATCAAATCAGAAGGCAGGCCAGATGTCTCTCAATCCTAACAATATTTTCTCTTAATATCACAGAGACAACACTGATCCATGTTGTTAGAACTTGATCACTGACATTCAGCCTCATTTTGAGACACCTTGCTCTGATCTTCAACATCAATAGTAACACCTTGCAGTCACTTGTACTAGCTCAAGGCCAGACAGTTAACTGCTCTGGAAGACAATGCTTCTCAAAGTAGAAAAGCAAGCCAAGGTTGGGGCTGAAACCAAAACTGGCAGCATGGGACAGTTCTGTGGACCTCTTCAGTTTTTCGGAATTCCTTCATTTCTAAAGACACAAGCATTGTAGGTCTTTTTCCTCAGTTTTCCTCAACGAACTACATTACTGTAAGTAAACATCCATAGTGATTCTGTAAACATCTATAAAACCACAAAATGAATCTTCCATATTTACATATTCAGAAGCATGGCCAGATGCACGTTTAGTTTATTCATCCCAATTGCTCCACTACAGCCAGAGGAACCCAATGAACTGAATCCACACACTATTTCCCAGAAACCGCTCAGTCTAACAAGCCTGTGCAGCAGGACACCGCAGGTGACTTCCGAACTGAGATGACAGCCTCTCCCCATATTTCCTCTAGATGACCCTCACCGGCTGCTTCCTCTCAGTAAAAAATGCTTTTGTTTTTGTATCCATCTCTGTTCCCGTAGGTATCAACAGGACTGAGGAGAGTATTGCACAAAACTACTCTACAAGGGTGATTATCTACATCCAGAAATCTCAGTCTCACTACCGGTCTTCCCAGAGTTGTGGGACTATATTAACACTAATTGTAATATGGTCCTAAAATTACTACTCTAACCTGAAATGTAACATAGGTGATGACTGCATGGACACTGTTCATTCTCTTCAAGTCATCTATCAAGGAAGATGCTGTGATGCCCACACACTTGAGTGTGTTAAGGGCATCCTTTATCAGCAAAAATCACCGCGGTCTTGCACCATCACAGAATGGCAACAGAACATCTAATAAAACAAATCAGCATGATTTGGAGACGGACACCAGGTAATGCGAGCACGAGGCTGGGTCAGCCTGAAAGCAGAAAGAGCCAAGAAACAGACTGCAAGTACTTTCTAGCTGTATCACAGTTCATATCTGTCCTTGCTTTTACAAAACACATCACCATGCAGTATTTCATAGCTGTGAGTATCAGGCTTTTGTGATTTGCACATTGCAGCTGGAATCCTAATAATTTCTATTTTATGAGATCTGCTAAAGTCTCAACACAAAGAAGCAAGCTAACAAGCTCCACAATACAAGAACATAATTTCACCACATTGCCACTGCAAATGGCTACGGAGTCTAGTTCCCACTTCGCCCTTCCATAGTACCATCAACATCTTTCTCCTTTGAATCACTCCAGCGATGTGATTTAAAGCTCCAAAAGTCAAACATGACTGATAAGTTCATACAGGATCACTCAACCAGAAGTGTACCATGACAGCTTGTGCACGACATCCTCCACCCAACTTTGTAGACATCATCTCATTTATATTCTCGGACAAGCATATCAGGCTCCAGTCACAATCTGACCCTACCCTGAACAAACAAATACGTAAGAAAATAATCCTGAAATGCCATAAGGCTCCAAACAGTCGCCCTTTAAATATTTTTATTGAGAAGTCAGGAGGCAGCAGAGAAGGCAGACAGGAACTCACGTTTACCCATATGTTGTCAGAAAAGACATTACCGAAAATGGCAAATACAGAAACACCTGCTTTATTTTGAAGTGTACGGTCTTGAACAGATACTGATAAAAGGATATTAATTCTCCATGAGAATTAAAATGCAACCGCTTTACTGACTTTTAGACTTCACAAGTCATGCCATAAACATTTCAACTATCACTTGCTATAGATATTCAATCCACAGACTTCACGCAAATATATTTTTTTTCAGTAACAGTAACTTGATTCTCAGGATAGCCTTTATTTCAAAACTGGATTACATTAACATTATATAGCCTGTTTTCTTTTGACTAGATCATTGGACTAAACATGCTGCCACCGACTATCAAAAAGCTACATTGTTTCTAGAGTTATTAACCAGTTAATTACAACTGATCACCTCTCAAGTATTCTTAAACAACAGATGAAAGGTGATCCCAGAGCAATGTCGCCAAGAGCGCTAAAAACCATAATAATCAAAATACAAACTTCAGTCTTCTTTTAGTCAGATTAGAAGTTATAGATGGATTCGTGGATTTATTTCAAACTGCCTGTACAAATGAGGAAATAGCAGAAAAATCATTTTCTGGAGGGAAAAAAAAGGAAGAAAAGGGAAAAAAAAAAGCTCAGAGAAAAACTTTAATAGAATCTCTTGTTACACGTTTCATTTCAGCATGTTAACAACTTTAAGTATATAGCAACCACTGGATAATTGTTTTTTAAGACTGCTTGCCACATATGTAATCCAAAGGGGTTGGGAAAAGCTTACAGAAACAGAATGTCACTGAAAAGATCACGATTTAAAATTCAGGCTGAGATACTGATTAATTAAAGGGCATTTAAACAGAATTCTGCCAAAAAAAAATACCCTGCAGTGGAACAATCTCCTGTCTTTTAGAAAAGATGATAGATGTATTCTGTGGAAACTGAACATGAGAAAAGAGCATTTTTCTGGGTTCTGCCTTCCAACATCTTTTGAACCCTGTGACTGTTAATTCTACTGCCAAAACCAGCGCTGCATCTCTTCTTGCCCAATTCAACTGTCTGTGCACTTGGCACTTCTCTTGCTTTTATTACGGAATACAGAACTTGAACCTGCTTTTATTGCAGACAATTAATCTGAACACCTTTTAAACATCTTTGGTAATAGGCACCAAATACTTTAAAAAAGAAAAAGGAGGAGGAAAAAAAAAAAAAGGAAAAAACCAAAACACAACCCTACAGTTTTTAACCAACTGCAATTTGGTCTCTTAATCTTGCATGTCAACAGAAATAATATCTTTTAAAAAGTTACTAATATAGTTCACCTTCTGTAAAATGATTTTAAATACATCTCCAACACACGATAAACTTTTTCTTAGAATAAGTTGCACAAAATTTAAGCATTTATTAGCCAAATAAAAACCATTAGCAGACACCTGATCTCATTTTCTTGTGAGCAATTCAGGAATATGCAGCTCTGTTTCATCAAGATGACAAATGTCACCAAGTCTTCATTCTGACTTCACTAAACATCATATGTGTATCACTGCAGTTTCTACCAAAAGCCTTAGTCTACCCGTATAAGGGGAGCATAAAGACAGCTTTTGCAAGAACCTGCAAGTTATGTGACTATCTCCATAATTTGTCCATATACTGTCAAACTATTATACATTATCTGTGTTTGTCTTATTTTTCAGCCATGGATGTGCAACTGCGAAGCAGGAGTTGGACTGTTTCTTTTGTAATCAAGAATATGTAACTACCTACAAGCACTCCCCATCTCCAAAGCCCATGAGAAGATTTAAGGGCTAAACCCTGCCCTCTAGTGTACCTGGGGATGGCAGTGCCTTGGGAACCTTCCACACTCTTCCAACAGCCCTTTCCAAACCAGGCAGAAACAGCTGGGAGAGACAGGACAGTTCATTGCCCACCAGAAACACCTCGTTATTTGCCTTTTCTGAGTGTACCCACTCCTCAGTCACACACCTTCGGAGGGTAAGACTCACCAAAACCTGGGCAAGAGGATCAGCAGACACGACAACAGAGGAGAGAATGTCCTCTATTGAACAGCACATGTCCCTCAGCGTGCCCAGCCAGCACAGCTGCTCTGTCCCTCACCTAATTAATTTAATAAATTTACCCTGCAGGACCATGCATGAAAACAGCATGATGGTATTTCTATGATTAAATAAGCAAAAGACACAAAGGAAACACATTCTGAATTTTTTTTTTTTTTTTTTGGGGGGGGGTGCTCTCTGCTACATCATTCCCTAAAACCAGCTAGATATGAGAGCCAGGAGGAATTTCTGTGTTGACTCTGTCACAAAGCACTAGTATTTGGCAAACCAGCTCAGGTCTGTGCAATAGATCAAAAGTAATGCAAAATTAGTCTGTTTTTAAACAGATGAGGGTAGAAGGCATATATTTGGACATTTAGGGCCAGGTTTTCACAAAAAAGCCAACTCTCACCTAGTGCTAAGATTTAGAAGAGGATGCCCTGTCAATAGCTCCAGACACGTCTGTGGAACACTGCAATGGGGGAGGAGATCTTCTGAGTCCCGTATAACTTATGCACATAACCAGGTATTGAACCATCATAGTAAAACACTTGACATTTGCTCAAAGTTTTGTTTCTGAGGATCACTATTAGTTCCTCTATTCACAGGAAATAATTTCTTGACTAAGCTGGTATTCTCTACAAGTCTGCATATCCGTCAATATGGTCTTTTCAAAACATTTACAGTGTAACCATTTAAACGTTAAGATTTTTACTTGTATCATACACAACATTAGCAACCAGGTATGAAAGAACTTTCTTCAGAAGAAATTTTCCTGGACCAGTATTAGCCTATTTTACATTTTCTTGAGCTATTTGTGGAAGACTAGCCGGCTACCGAGCAGGAAGAATGTACTTCAGACATCTGCAGGGCTGACAAGAGCTCATGCTGCTGAATCCTTTCCGAGTGACAGACTGGAGCCTTGTCACCTCATTAACAAGTGGACGAGAACAGCTCGGGATTCCTTGGACGCCTTGGTTTACGCTCACCATAAAATAAAGCTGCTTGAGAAATTATGGAAATATATAAATGCCAACCATTCCTCAATGAGGGAAACTGTGAAGGGAACCAGCTGTGCTATTAGACGTTTTCTAAAATGTATGGATAAGCGTTGCCTTTCCATTCCCCTCACTTTTCCCCTTCACCGACACTGTGGCCTCTTTGAGGCAAACACCTCTGGAGACTTTCTAAAAGCCTTTCCAGAAAGACCGTGTTCTTTGTACTTTTTCCAGGACATAAATCAAAAGTTGTCGATCAAGAACAACAACAAAAGACACATATTTTTTGTTGTTTTGCTTTAAGCAACAAAACTCTAAGAAAGTGCCTTCTGTTCCTGGTTCTTGTTTGTCTGAAATGTACCTCTTCCAGGGAAAAAAAAAACAGCAGAAGTCCCCAGGGTGTGTCCAAAGGGGCACTTCACTGAAGTCACTGTACAACACACATCAGATGTGGCAATATCAACCACGTAAGACGTATTGTCCTGTTTTTCAGCTGTGTGAATCATGCGATTCTGACCCTCCAGCACGCAGGACGTAACCTTCCATTCCCAATTTCACTGACGACATTATTATGAATAAAGGATCGTGAATGGGGTGAGTGTAAAACAGTCAAAGCTCTTGCTGCCATGACATAAAACAGGCCATATACTCCGAACAAGTTGTCCTTTGTATTAAAGGCAGAAGGGGGTGAGCAAAAAAGGGCATGGATAATGGAAATTTGTTTACAGTATTAGATTTTGGGTTGAAACATACGGAGTCAGTCATTTGCCCTCTAAAATAAAAACTTCCTTTAAAAGTAAAAATGAGGATGTGTTAATCAAATGCTATTTTGTGTAATTAATTCATAAGAATAGCAGCTACCACAAGAATCTCTCCTAACTGTCCTTTAATTAGTTTTCTAAACTAAATTCTCGGCAGCCATTATATTTCTTTTCTCAAAACCATCTTACAAAAACCTTTTACTTAAATAAATGAAACACCATGAGTTATTTTGAGGTGTATATTTTCTTTGGTGTTTTTTGGTTGGTTTTGTTTGTTTGTTTTTTAAAAGTCTTTTCACGTTGTCCCAAGATTTATTGCCATCTGCCATGCCAACGCGACCTGCCAGGCATACCACAAGATTTCACAGGGACGTCCACAGAGCAGCATTCACCAGGTCAGAGTTCAGCATCGCGCAGATTCGTATCAAATGACGTATTTACAACAAAGATGCTAGGGACGTGAACCATGTAATGCCACAGCAACATGCTTTGCTGACGCTTCAAGCACTGATATCGCCACTTCTCAGAACTAGAGTTCTTCCAAGCCAAAATAAAAATGCAATAAACAAAACAACAGAAACATGGAACAAAGAGTTGTCTGATAACGAGGAAGGGAGGAGGGAGGGAGGCAGTCCCTGAGTAGTCCCATACAACTGCCTCCACGGAGTTGCACAGCAGCGGCCAAGGGAGCAGCTGGGGCACGGTCATACTCGTCTGCATACGCACACTTGTCGGCAGTGAGTCCCACCAGTCCTACAGCTGTTTCACACTTACAAATCATTCTTTCTAAATAAGGGGATTTTCTGCAGATGGCCAGAGAGTGTGAAGCTCACGGGTACCTGAGGAGCTCCCCGGCAGCTGATTTTCTGCAGTACAGGGCACAGGCCACGTCAGTCATTTAAAATTCAGGTTTTCCTTTACCTGTTGCCTCCACTCACTTAATAGGAAAAAGGGTAGGAAAACAGAAGGTTTTCAGAGAGGAAAACAAGGGAAAATACTACTTAAGATTAGATAGTACTGAAGTGGCAGAGAAGGTAAGTTCTACAGAGACAAAACGAAGCCAGAAAGAAAGGACAGCAAAAGTAAAGCTATAGAGCACAACAGAGAAACTCGAAAGGGAAAGGCACGGCATGGAAAGATTAAGGCACTACCACCAACAAGATGATTTGAAAACATAATTCAGTACTACAAAAGCAGCATGTGAAGTCAGTTAAAATTCTTACCATTGATAAGGCTCAACAGGAAGACAAAAGACACATTAGAAGGACATGCGAACATAACACTAGAATTGCTCTGGCAGAACGGCTAGTACTAGTTTTCCTTGCAGAATAATAATTAAATAAAAAAGGGGGGGGAGGGGGCAGGAAATGATGGCAGGGAAGCTCTATGATGAAAAAGGTGACAATGACCAACACCACCACCACTCAGGGCATCTAGCCCCAGCCAGGTGAGCACAGAACAACAGGCACCACTACTGGCACCCATCACCACAAAAAGCAGAGTACTGAATGAGGTAGCACCTGAGAGCCATGGCAATGTCTGGAGACCCAGCTTCAGCCCTGTACATCCCCAACTCAACATCATCTCCCTTTGCAGCAAATTTCCAGCACATTCTCATTACTACTTCTAGGGGTGAGATAACAGGTTTGAAGAACTAATGAGACTTATTTCCTGTAAGAATTCCCATATTTCCCAAATATAAAAGGCTAACACAAGCCAAATACATTATTGTACACTTTCCAGCACAGACTTGCTCCTGTGCAGTAACTGACTGGTATGTGTAAAAACCAAATCACTTATGTATATGGTAAATTAATGCTTTGCTTTAGGTATCAACATTCAAAAAGCCCCCATACAATAACTGACTGCATTGTATTGGCAATAACTATACTTTGTTACTATTCACCACAAGGTCATCTACATTTCCCTTTAAGCCAGTATCTAAGAAAGAGACTGAAGTGCAACCTGGCAATACTGTTATTTGGGAACAATCTGTTACAGTATTTCTTTGGAATTTTAAGAAAAGTGTTTTTGCAAATGGTAATGTCCAAACTGGCAAGTAACTTTAACAACTTTTTGTCTGTCTCCTCACTTCCTTCTCCTCTTCATCCCCTGACTTAAGTCCCCTCTGTGCATCTATCACTCAGAGGACAGGTGCAAAAGAGATGAAGAATCACAGTAAGATATTTCACCTGCTCTTTATACCAGGCACCTGCAGACAGGCCACTGCCTGGTCGAGGTGCATACATTGTATAAGAACAAGCTTTCTCAAACCAGGAATCGAATTGAGGTTGTCTGACAGAGAGCTATACAGCAATTCCTTTTACCTGTTTTGAAGGAAATACCTCATGGGCATTTTGAAAACTTGCCAATTTTTCTACAAAAACTCCATGCTCAAGACTTCCAACACATTCTGAGGTCTGCAAAAAGGCATTTTGTTTGTGGGACAAAGAACAGCCTGCATTTGTAATAATGACGTGCCCCGTGGTCCCTGTGAGACGGCCTGTCAGAGAGCAGGCACTGAACACCGCCGAAGGCAGCGGCCAGCTCGGGTCACAGACCCTCAGACCACGCTAACCACTGAACCATGAGCTGTGCTCCCAGCTCAGGAGCCGCTTCCTCCCTCAAAACATCAGGTATCAGAGGACAAACTGCTTCTAGTGAAATCTACAGGTTTTATCTGCATTTCACCTTGTCTTAATTAAGTTTGTTTGGGTTTTTTAATAAAGACATACAACTTTTTAAATCAAAAAGGTGTTTCGGCGGCACTTTGTTGTAAGTTTGCAACAGGCTGCCCAGGGCAGTGGTGGAGTCACCATCCCTGGAGGTGTTCAAAAGGTGTGTAGATGAGGTTCTTAGGGACATGGTTTAGTGCTAGAATTAGGTTATGGTTGGACTCGATGATCCTGAGGGTCTCTTCCAACTGAAATGATTCTAAGTGCTCTCTGTTTCCCTCAACAGATTTACACCTCTCTTCCTAAGAGTACTTCTGTGCTAAGAGTACTTCTATTCACAACAACTTACCAGCACTGGAAAAAAAAACAACCTTCTTTCTACCTTTATGCAACCACTGTATTTACCACTGCTGTGTAAAGCAGTGAAGTGCCATTATGTCCATTTAAGAGCCATGCAAACAAACTCAGAGACCTTCAAGCACGTAAGCATATTTTAGTGCATTTGACAAGGTCTGGAGTGCAGCAGGTTGAACGAGAAGATGCCAGCAAGAGTTTGCACCAGGACACCCCACAAGTGCCGATGTGGTACCCAGCTGTGGAAAGCCCATCACAGTTTGGAGCCACCAGCTGCCCCAGCAGACCCCGGCCGCTCGCACCACCTGTCAGCAGCCCCACCGGGCCGGCCCAGAGCCGCAGCTCTCATGGCGAGTCGGGGACCAAAGCAGCTTGAGGCTCGGAAGCGCAACTGGCTGGAACATGCTGGGAGGTGGGTCTGCAGCCTCAGAGCCTCTGCGAGGGCGCCGGTCTCAGTGAAAGTTAAATACAGGAAGGCACAGCGAGACGTGGATTTGCGATACGTGCCTGTACGTGCATATGAATAAAACATACGCCTGTACATACATACACTTATTTATACACAAGGGTATGCATATTTACAGATGTTTTGTAAGCAACGCTCACTGCTGATGCTTTAGCAGGACGGGACGGCCGCCGAGGCACCGGCCCCTCTCGTACGCCCCGCTGCCTCGGGCGGGGAGGCCGCCCGCCCGGTGGGACACTCACTGTGGGGGTCGCTCTTCTCCCGGACGCCGTCCACCCTGCCGTCGGGGTTGATGCGCAGGAAGAAGCCGCCGTTCTTGCAGTAGAGCCGCTTGGGGTCCTTGAAGTGCCCGGGGGGGAAGGCTCCGCTGCCCCCGTCGTCGGGCAGCGCTGGCAGCGTGGTGATGCTCCCCGCCGCCGCTGCCGCCATGCGTCGGGCCCCGGCGGCGCCCCGCCGCCCCGGGCCCCCGCCGTCCCCTGCCGCCAGCTCCGGGCGGCCTCGTCCCCTGCCCCGGCCGTCCAGCCTCGCCTCCCCGCCGCCCGTCCCAAGCCCTGCCCGGCCGGCCCCGCTCGCCGGAGGGTCCGGTGCGGTGCGGTCTGCTCCCGTCCCGTCCGCAGGAGCTGCGCAACGGCGCTGCCGGCCGGCGAGAGGAGGGCGGGCAGGGAGAGCCGAGCACACCGCGGACGGGTTCCCCGGCGGCACCGGGCTGCCCCCGTCGCCGCCCCGCCCCCGCCCGCCCCCGCTCCGCGCCGGGGGCCGCTCCCTGCCGCCGGGGCAGCGGGCGGGCGAGGCGCTTCCCTGGGGCGGCCCGAGGGGCAGAGCGGGGCCGGCTGGCTGCGGGGGACCCGGGGGGGCACTACGAGCCCCGTGTGGCGCCGGGCGGTAGCGGGCCCTGGGGCCGGGCCGGGCTGTCCCGGGAGCGGGCCGGCGGGGCCCGGCCCGCCTTGAATCGCGGGTCTTCGTGCCGTGCGAGCGCGGCACTGCTGCGCGAACAGCGGCTCCCGCCGCCGGCAGCGCTGGGAACGGAGTGCGACAAACGTGCCAGATTCAAGGTCAGACATCTTCTCCACTGGCTTTATAAATAAAATTAAATAACTGGAGAGTTATTTTAAACCAGAAGAAGTTATGTGGCCTCTGTATCACATTAAATTGCTTAAATCACAATATAATAAAATATGTTGGCCTGTTAAAATTCACATGGCAACCATTTGACTTCCGTGCATTTACTAGAGAGAACTAGTTCATCTCTAGCAAACTCATGTACTGCTATCTACAAAAGGCAACAGGAGAGAATTCTGGCATCAGCCTTTTAACAACACTACTAGTACTTCTAAAACAAATGCGTACATAGCTTATAAAGTGTATAGACCCATCCAATACAATTTGTGCTTGAGACCAGCAACAAAACTGAATGGTTTGTTTCAAAATCGATGATTTGTGCCCCAAATCACCTGTCTAGCAGCAGGGCGTTCATGCTTGTACCTTGGGAAGCTTTCTGACTTCAAAGGCAGCACCAGCAGCCCTGGACAATCTCATCCAGGACAGCTAACACCAATATTTTCATTTCACACAGCCAACAAACAGCAACCCACACTGAGAAAAAAAACACCAAAGCAAGACACGTCTGTCCAGCAGATGCAATTTGTAATACCTTTTTTGCTAGCACAGATGTAAAGCAATTTTGTTCCCAGTCATCAATTTCCCTTCCCAACTCTGACCCTTTGCAAGCCATAAATTGTAATTCTTTACCAGAATCAGTGACAATTACGCTGCTTCCCACACCCTCACTCCAGAGGCTTAATCATGATGAATGGAGCACGCAGAGCACAGTGTGTCCCGGCCCAGGGCAGGCGCAGGTTCACCCCCGTGTCAGCCAGCAGCCCCCTCACAGCACCATGGGCACAGCCAAGTGTCATGCGCCTGTGGTCCTTCTCTATGTGTGGGGATTTCAGCCCCGTCACTCATGAGCGACCCTCCTCTCCTTACGTTTCCAGCTCTCTCTTCTTGCCACCCATCCACTTATGACACTTTCTGCCATTTCTCCCGGAAACCCCACTGTTACCACTGTACCTGAAAGTTGTAGACGTCATGGTCAACAGTGAAGACCTTCCTGATTTCCTCTTGCAACGGAAGCTGCATTTGTGGCAATTCGTGTCCTTGCACTATAGTCTTCCAAAGTCCTTGCCTTGCCTGTTTCTTCGAAGGTAAGTGAAAGGAAGATAAGGTAGGTTCAGGTAGATGATGAGAAAAGGTGAACACATCATTCTTAAAGCTCTAAGAAGTTGTGGGGTTTTGTTTGTTTGTGTTTGGTTTGGGCTTTTGTTTCTTTGGGGTTTTTTTAAATGTTACACACACACACACCCCCACACACACACACACTGGCAAACACCAACTTTTCTAAAGACTAAACATCCGTCGTTTCACTCAACTATTTCTGTAATTCTGTCTTCCCCTGCACACACAGCAGGTTGTTCACAGCTCTCCCATATCAAACCCTAAGCACTGTTCTGGGAAATCGCATTTTGGCACCTTGTAGGTGAGCGCTCTATCTTCTGGGATGAAGGATACACCCAGCAGGGTAGGAGCAGCCCCCGTGCCCCAGGAGGGCCCTGCAAGAGTGGGCCAGCTGGAAGCTCTGCCACCGAGCTGCCTGCAGCTTAAATGCCATGTTTCACTGGATAGGGCCCACATATTTCTCAGTTTTCTGAGCCCTGGCCCCCATGGTGGGGCCCAATCCAGTGGTGGCAGGGCGGATAACGTAGTTAGCTCAAATTCCTTATCCTTTAAAGCTTGTGCAGCTGGAAGTGGCTACCAGTAAAATTATGGGGCTTGAGAGCTCTTTAGAAGCTTGTAATTGGGGCTTATATCTGTGGGGCCTAGAAATAAAAGACAACAAAGCTCAAATGGAAGGTCCTATTCCCTAAGTTATCTGCACTCACCTCAAGATCTGCCAATTTTTTATGTTTTCCTATCTTTCTTCCAATGGAAAACATACTATTTTTTCTCTTCTCCATTCTATTTTCTTCTGCACTCCAACCTCTTAATATGGTCATTAATTTTCCTCTTAACACTGACTAAAGCAATTTTGGCAGTAGCATTTTCCTTTCTTGTGGCCTCAACCACGTTAACCCTACCACCACCCTTCCTCAACTTCGATCTTGCACACAATTACACCAATACAGCTACTTCCCCTCCACCCAAACCATTAATTATCCCTGCTTCCAACCCCTTTCATAAGCCTTCTCTTGGCCCATGTAAAACATACGCCGTGTTAAAATGACTGAAACCCTACCTTCCTTCTACTTCAAAAATAAATCTTAGAGACATATTCTCTAACTCAGTCAATTTATCTAAATTATGTACCTTTTTGTGTTTGTCTTCCATTGTTTTGTAACTAGCTAGATTTTTTAATAGCTTACCTCTTAGAGAGAAAAACTTCTTTTATCCAGGGCTGCTCTCATACTGGGTGGGCACACAGAACAGAAGGCACTTCACAAACAAGACAGACACATCATTCCAATGGTAGATAATTGTGGGCCATCTGCATGTCCAAACATTGCCTTTTTTCAATAGCTAATGCTTACATTTCTAGAGACCTTTAGTAGCATTGCACTCATAACACCTGAAAAAAAATCCTATTGTTAGTCTGGTTATAGAAAAACCTTGACAAATGGAAGAGTAATCTTTGAGATATTTCAAATTAGGAGTAACAAGCTGCATCAGCTCCATCAGGTTTTAATTTTTAATCCAAAGTGCAAGAATCCAGTCTACAACTTTCCCAGACTCTCTGGGAGATATTACTACAAATCCTGCTGTACAACAACCCCATAAAATTTCAATCCCCTTTTCACGGAATTTGCCTTTAGAGGAGTTTCAGCCATGTGTCCTTGACAGTTTGCTAGGAATATGTCTCCACAGTGCGTTTGGTCATACAGGTATCATGAAGATTGTGTTCAAAAAGCGTGCTAAAATAATCTGCAGAAGACCTGATTTACCATAGAATTAAAACAAAACAAAAAAGCCCTCTCTTTTGAAGACTTTTTAAAACCATTAGAAAGCAAAGACACACAGGAACACCTTGGCTCATCCGTCTTCCCACCATTAAGACATAGCAGGTGGTTTGTATCAATATGGCAGCAGGAAATGCTTTCAACTATTAGAAATGGAACATCAGCCCCAGGCCTCCAGTGCATCACAGCACTTCTTGATTCTCTGGGTTTCTTGGCTTCCCAGTCACTCTCTTTGGTGCATATCCAAGTAACGATTAGCCAAAAAGAGATGGATAGGCTGTGTCTCTTTTGAAGTTTTTCCTATGTTGTCTAGTGCTCAGACTTACAGTGGAAAAAACATCTCTCTCACTTCACCAGCACATACGGATGCCGAATGCCTCCCACCACGCTCTCATTCACTTGTCAAAGGCAACATCCTCCGCAAAGTTCCACGCTCGTGGCCAAATCTTCTGTAAGCATCTTCGACTTCAGCGTTACACTAGCACCCAGTCTGGCCCACACAGGAGCTGCCAAACAGCCAGTAACACCCCAGCAGGGAGTGCCAGGTCTTGTTTGGAGCAGGGAACAGCCTACACGTTGCCTGGGCTTGTGCAGCGCCTCAGTCAGGGTAAGCATCATGCTCACCAAATTAATGTAAAGCAATGTTATACAACACACATCTCCTGAATCAATCTCAAGAACACTGTGATAAGAGACCTTATATACAGCCAAGATATAAGCTGAACTTCTCTGAGAGTGAATTGCAGTTCTTCTGATTCAGTCTTACTTGGTTAATCCTTAGCATTAAGGAAGGCTTCTCCTTCCTCCAAATAACCTGTGGGAAGAGGGGCTTGCAAAATGAGCAAGAGGTCAACTTGTAGTTCTGGTAGTTTGCGAAGAAAAGGGTTGTACTAGGATCAGAAACAGAAAAGAGCATTCTCTCTGTCTTTCTCCTCTAACTTTCTGGATGTTACAATTCTCTGCTCCAGATGTCTTCCCCAGCTTAGAAAAATAAATCACAAAATACACATGATGTGGACAGCGTTTGAATAAATCTACCTCAGTGCTCACTCCAAGTGGAAGATAACGTTAATGGGAGACAACAGCTTTTGTGCAGACAGTCCAGGCAGACATCTGACTAGATGAAATATAGCAAGTGTCTTAATCTTTTAGTGAATTGTTTACTTTTAAGATAATACATTTCTGGGGAAAAAAAAATACTGCTTAACTTTAAATCTATTTCCATCTATGTCTGAGCAGGAGCTTAAGAATTCAGTAGCAATTTATTCCCCAGAATTCTCAGTTCTTTCACCATCAGCAGCTGATATTTATATTCTGGGTCAATATTCGTATGCTCGCTCAGGAGCTCAACCACGTGCTTCATCTGCTTTGTGTGGTGGAAGCATACAGCCACAAAACTGTCAATAACAGACTGAATTTTTCTTGTCAGTATTAATTACTATAGAAAGTAGACTCATTTTTTTGCTCATCCACTTTTTTAAGTGCAGATTATGAGAAGGTTCTGTATTTGAAGTATTTATGCATATCAAGTGCCTAAAAAGTCTTCCTTTTTAAAAAAATCTGTAACAGAAGTTCAGATTTTCATTTATCTTTCTCATGGCTTTCTGACACTTCATCAATATTTTTTTAAATAAAATCTTATTTCTGCCCACTTAATCTTTTTTCTAGTACAAACGGTAAAAAGAAATCACATCTACAAGAGAAAAAAAAAAATCTCCTTCCTATTACAAACCTCCTATAGTCCCCATTCCAGAAGAGTATTTTATTCCTGTAAAGCACCAGTGGACACTTGTTTATGTCTTTCTAAAGTAAAATTTTCTGAATATATGCTTAATCTGAATATGACCACAAACGGTCAAAACTTTGCTTTGGGTTGTCTTTACAAATAGTTGATGTTGGAAACATAACAGCCCAGGACGGCTGAAGATAAGAGAACTAACAATCGAGTGAGGCTGAAATTGGAAGTAAATCAAATTTGTCATGGTCCAAAATGATTGCACTTGGAAAACGACCTAAACTGTCTAAAACCAATGACGCCTGTTGCAGATATGAGAGATACAGTAGTGACCTCAACTTACGAGAAACAAGAAATAGTGTTCTAAGTACAAGTATTTATGGAGGTTAGAGTTCAGAATTAGCAAAATGGCTACTCTCTAACATATAAACAAACACATACACACTCCTTCTCTGTATCCACATTATATAGAGTAATAAATATAAATTAGCAAAATTACTCCAGACTAAGAAAATAAACCATGTCAACATAAAGACTGAGAATATTCAGGAAAAAGAAAAGAATCACTTTTAAAAATACTCTGAAACCAAACATCATGAACTAAAAGAATTTGAGTTAATATTGGATTTCAAAGAAACCCCGATTTATTAAGGGAAGTGACTCCTTATCGGGAACAATCATAAAAACACATCTTTTTCTCACAGCATTGCATTATAACCATAAGGTCGTGATTTAGGTATTTATCTCTCCTGATCCCACGCCAGTGGAGGGGTAGTGGCTGAAAAGGTCACTGCTCCAGCTGTCCTTCCTATCTCCAGGACAGCTGTGGCTGAGCTGCCCCAGCGTGGGCTCTGAGTCAAGGCAGTTTAAAGACCTTTATGTTGTCAGTAGTTCTGTCAGTTGTCCCAAAGTAACATATCCCCGGCTTATGACTCAGACACGTTTCAGTTTCATTATATCACTACAGGGTAAAGTAGTCGCTCTTGTGCTGGAAGTGCTTGGACACACATAAGAGATGATAAGGAGATCATCTTCCCTATAGTGTGGGAAAATCAGTGCTTGTGAGGCAGATACAAAAAATGCAGCCCATGTCTGTCTGTGATGTTGTCATTCAAGAAACCCATGTGAACAGAGTGCATACAAAAATTTAAGAAGTGGATCTTCACATTAACATCGAATAATTCAGGTTGGAAGGCACCTCTGGAGGTCATCTAGTCCAACACCCCTACTCAAGCAGGGCCACCGAGAGCTGTTTCAAGTTCTAATGATTTTCACTCTAAACACTTCCACATCAACTACAATCCACTCTGGGTAAAATATTACCTACCTCACTGTGTTACACTGCCTAGCAAGTGATCAGGAAATAGTGGTATATCTGTTGCAGATTCTTCTTTATCCTCTTTTCAGTTAGGTTATTCTCTTATAAGGGTCATAAGATTCATAACTTCCATATGGGCTAATTCTGGAGAATGCCAAATTATTCACAGGACTGCAGCTGGAAATTAAAATATAGGTGGAGGTGGGGAAAAATCTTCTTTCCATTCACTGGTATGTTATAGTACAAGGCAAAACTAACTTCATGGAGGAATATAGCAAAGACAGGCTATTCCCAAGGAACAGGAGTTACCACATCATGCAGCTTTCATCATTTCACGTTTAAGGGCAAGGAAAGATGAGATCAGCGAGACGTTACAAAGAAAAAATATGTTATTTTACTATATCATGGATTAAGTTTCTACCAGTTGCTCAATCAAAACCTCACTCTGCATTATTTCTGTAGAATGGATTGGCTGGCAGGTAGAAAATAACAGAAATAAAAAACAAAAGCCAAAACCCTCTCTCTTGGTAACAATCTGTACTGATAGTATTCCAGAAGGAATGTCACAACAACTTTCCCGTTTGTTTTCTCTTTGTTTCAGGGCGGTTTCCATGGATGCCCAAACCTAGGCCCCACTGAAGGGCTCCCCAGAGCATAACACCATGTAGCAGCAGGTCACAGACCAAGCATCACATGCAGAACACAAACAGAATTCCAGTAGCACAACCAACACATTAAACCTCTTGCAAATACAGTTTACTGTTCAGGATGTAAGTACACCAGAATTTGAAGAAAGAGAGACAGGCCCTGGAGCACTATTAGAAGTGCAAATAAATTACGCAGTCTCTTGTACTGTATTAGCTTTTAGTTCTAGGGAGGGAGAACTATCCCCAATGAGTTTGAGACAGCATTCAGTGCTGGGGTGGATATAGTTATTATTGCTCCACCACACCCCAATTCACCCATCCATGCAACAGCTAACTTAGGTGAAATGCCTTCTGGATTTCTCCCCTTTCTCAGCTATGAAATCCTTCCTAAATGTCTTTAAATTTACCATTACTGCACATGAACGTACACCTCCTACAATATCTGAAGTTACAAGTACTGTAAGTGCAACTTAAGCCAACTGGCTCTTGTGAAATCTTGTTTGTTTCTTGGAGAGAAGCTTAGTGCGTTTCTGAGTGGTAATTTAAAAAACCATAAGCTGCTATCTGCATGCCAAAATACAATTTGTTATCTGCCAAAAAAATGACTTTCCCAACACTGTCCAAGCTAATATCTCAAACCTGACCAGCAATAATTAACTTCCAAGCATCTGGGAGGTTCAATGGCTCAGTGATCTTTTTCTGTGCAAAAGGAATACTCATCACATGAGAACTACTGTTTAGTTTACATGCATTTTTCCCCTCAGGAAAAATTAGAGAATGAATGCCTGTATAAACCACTTTGTTACACCCTCATTAGTTTTATCAAATGCAGTCTTTCACCAAGTACTTGATGGAAATTTTGTAACAATATGCCCATCTTTGAAAACAACCTGAAGAGAGAGAAAAGGATTTGTACGTTGCTATGTAGTCCTTATCCCAGTGACAGTAAATTGATGTGTCAATGGATTTCACTTTTCTGGCTCTAATCAAATATACAGGCAAAAAATATCACAGCATACATTACTATACTATACATGACAGCAGATAATCTGGAAAGTGGTAGGAGAAGGACCAGCTCCTGCTTTCCTGGCTGTGTGTTTTTTTTCCTGTAGAAGCTGTATTATGTGGCCAAAGAACCACTAGTGAATGCTGAAGTTTGCTCTGACACTGATGTGGCCAATTACTGACCCCTGCCTTGTTCAGTTGCCAGGCATAAATTCCAGCCATTTCATACTTCAGATGGCATTTGGGAAAAACTTCTTTACAGACCCCTGTAACATTACAATGGCATGCAAGAAAAGCTAGATGTACCTTAAAGAGAATGCTGAAGGTTCAAACTCTAAGCACCAGAGACCTAAGGGCCAAAAGCCAGAGTTACAGGTGCCTTTCCAGTCTGAATGTTTGCCCTGAAGCCTTCATGCTCTGTTAAAACTGTTAATCAGCCCTAATCTAAAACTCTCTCTCATTCTCTGCTGACATCCTAAGGGGGTTATCTGCTGATAATGCATAGACAGCTGTACTCACTATCTTTGCCACAGGCCATAATTACTCTGTGACAGTAAAACAGTAAAAGTTGCGTGTCATCCCCCCATATTGAGTGGTAGTAAGAGGAGTCAATGCATGTATGTTATCAGTGGATTTCAATCTTCTGACAGCAGATGAAGGGAAAGGCTGTGTAATCCTCCTCAGACCCAGGAGTAAAAACCAGGAGGACACTGAAATAGGCACAGACTCATCTTCCTTTCTCTTGTCTGCTCCACCCTCCACCCCCAGCCTGTCTCATCTCCTCATCCTTTGTCCCCACCCTGTTCCTTTCCCTTCCCCTGCTGCCAGGCACAGGTTTCTAGCCTGTTTCTAAATCTTTCCTCAGCTCCTTATGCCAAGCTCTGTCCTTTGGACTACTTTTCCTTTGTATTTCCCTATGGCTCCTAGCCACGTGCTTCATAGCTGGGTTTCCTTTCCCCACTTCTTAATCTCTGCCTCCTTTCTTGAAGTTCAGAGCCCATGTTCTCATTCCCTGGCCAATCCTTGTAAACCTATAGCTTAGTTTTTCCATGGACTTTTTTTTCTCCCTTCCCCTAGCACTTTCCCTCCTCACAGCCATTCCCAGCTCCCTGTTTCACTCCTCACAGGGTTGAAGCCTCCAGTCCCCTCAGTTTGCCCATCACCACCACCCTGCCTGCCTGCACATGACAGGGAACACTGGACAATCTCCAGCCAGTCTGAAGTTCAAAAAGGTTCAAAAGGTTCAAAAAATGAAACAATTTTTAAGACTCATACAACTTATTGCAGAACTCATTACAAAACTCTTCATTCCTCTTTAAAGGAGGTAAGATACTGTTGCATAGAATACCTCAGCAAGTGCAACCAATCGCAAAATTCTATGTTGTCTAGGAGTGCTCCACTGTGAGGAAAAATAACAAAAATATATGTGGCTAACTTCATTGCCATAAATATTAAGGGCTTTCATTCTGACTAATGGCCCACCTTGAGTCATTTCACTGCAGTCGACAAGTAACTTGCAAAAAGAACAAAAAACTCAGTAAGGAAATGAAAAAAACCCTTCCCCTCAAAGACAAGGAGATAAAATTCATTGCAATTAATGATATTAATGAATTAAATGAAATCAAGGCAGCCAGCTAGCATCTTTAGTGCATATGTTTGCATACATATACTGTACACACAGGATGCATAAAACTGAGTGCCTAGAAGTCTATTTTGTAAAATTTACTTGGCATCCTGGCTAAGATGAATACTGGATTTTAGCTGTTATTTCTGTTAATAATTGAATTGCATTTTTTCAGACAGAATAACCTCAGCATTTTCATATTAAATTGACAGCAGTTTATGAATGAATTTATGGGATTTTTCATCTAATGGTTCATTTATTTTAAAAAGACCAAGTTAATATAAAAAATGCCTTTTATTGTGTTACACATCACATTTTATGTCAGTTGCTCCTCATATGAAGTTGGGCTTTTCTTTAATTAATTTCTTCCCCATTGTTGCATTTCCTACTGTTGTTGTTGGAATACAAACAAATAAGGCCACTCACCTCAGAGGTATTAGTCTTTTCTTATGACATCAGTGTGTAGGCTGTGCAAAATCGAGGCATCTGTTAGTCACTCGCACCATCTGTGTGGGCCCAGAGAAAGCAAGATGTAATCTGGCATATGGTGAGCTTTGTACAAAACAGCAACAATCCATATTCAGCTGCACAGATGCAGTGGATCCCTTGAGGAGCCTCAGTCTGCCAGAGTGTGCGCTTGTGGGTGTCAGCGCTGGGGGTCAGCTCTTCATAACGCAACGAGGGAAAACTTTTTGTTTGTCCGGACAGGAACTGTGAGGGTGGTGGCAGTCAGCTTCACAGACTAGAGTTTCTGAGCCAAACTGCGGTGGTATTAAGTAGCACTTTAAAATTTCAGAGCCAATATCCTTTCTCATTTTTACTCATGTAAGAAAATTTGCTCTGGGATGAGTTGAATAGAAGGAGGAAGAAAGTAATGAAATCACTCCCTTTAGGTTTTTATTTCCCACAGGAGTAAACCCATTGTCTTTCCAGGCCTCTCTGAAGCTACCACAATGCTGTTCCTCAAAGTGGGGAAGGAAGGAGTCTACCAGGCAAAGGCTAAACGCATAGTTAGCAGGTCTACAGGAGTCTCCCTGCATAGCAGCGTGCAGAAGGAAGAACAGGACGTGCACAGGACATATCTCCAGGCTACCTCACCTATTTGGTTGGAATTTATGATAACATTACCTTTTACTCACACCTTTTCAATACATTGCACCTTTCCACTGACTTCTTTGGCAGTCATCTCTAGATTTTATTTTTAGTGCATATTAGTGCATACAGATGACAACTACATGAAGGTACAGCAATATTTTTACCTACAGCACCTGCATGTTCCCATGAAAGCACACAAGGGCTTTTACAGCCCTACATCAAATTACTTCCACTTGTGCTGAACAGAATTCCTGTAATACGTATTTTCTCTAACTAGGGGTCCTGTCACAGTCCCCACCATCACAGCTACTGTAAGACAACACCAATGCCATGCCAACTACTCCATGTTTATCAAGGGTATCTGTGGACATTGCTTTCAAGGACACTTACGCTTTCCAACCTCTTTTTTTGTAGTGGTACCACGTAGCCTAAAACGCATTATTACTTGCTGAGGAATGGTTCTCCTATCTTCCATATATATTGCTCACCACTTTTTTGGACTTTTTTTTTGAAGGTAAAGAAATCTGTTACTTATTTTCAGATGAAGTATATGATCTCATGCACAAATTTAGTATTGAGCATCATTATTTTTATGCAACTTTTTTTTTTCCTAGTGGCTAGGTTCACCACAGAGAGACAGATGAGCATAAATACTTTTCCCAGATGTGGTTGTGGAATGGAGAACAGAATGGAGCAACAGAGAACTGTGATCTTTAACAAACAAAAGATTCCATAATTCTGAGAGAGGAGGAATGCAGTCTGTCTTCTCATCCCAACAGTCACCAGAAGAGGAAGAGCAAGAGCCTTTTCTTATGCTTTTTTTCTGTAAGCACTAGAGCAAACTCCTTGCATGTTTTGCTGCATCTAACAGCATGTGCTCTTGTTATCTGGTTTCTAAGAGTAAGTCTCCATGCTCCATAAGGACAAACAGATGAGACAGTTACAATATAAGTATCATAACAAAGCTCTCAGGAGCTTGGGGTAGGAAAGAGGGAAGAAGTATATATGGGAAAAAATGGAAAATGCAATATAAGGAATGAGTTACTGCCAATGCATGTCTTCTCTAGAGCCTATAACAAACAAAGGTTAATAACCTAATAAAATAAAAATTGTGATTTTATTACACAATTGGTTCGACCATTATTTTGAACAATTAGTGAGTGTTTTGATGAGTCAATTTGACTTACTTGGGAGCTCTATTCAGAACTCTTTTCAAGCTTAGGCGATGACTGCAATTAAATTCACTTAATTGGAGTTGTTAGCTTGATGACAAACCTCTTTAAATCAAAGTTTTTCTGTTGTTCTTCCTTACACTCTAATGTTCAATACCCTGAGCATAACTCTCTAGAGAAATTAATATTTTAGGGTATCTCCATTTTGTCTACAATTTTTAAACAGTTGATTCCCAGGCAACACCCCCAATGCTCTCCAAGTTAAGCACCAGTAAAGCATCTTGGCACTCTAAAACTGGAGTCAATTCAGGCCTCAATCCAAATCCCTTAAAAACCTATTGGGCTCTTTCAACTGACCATGGTAGCCATTGATTTTAAGAAATTTAACTTCCCAGTCAGTTCTCTCTAGAAGTCCTTGCTCTTTGCATCACATCTGTGAAACTACTTGGTTCTAGGCCATGTAGTAAGGACAACCGAGTAAATATGTGACAAAAATACTGATGAAGTGATTTGCTTAAAAAAAAAGTCAGAACAATTTGTAGCTTTATCCAGTTACTTTTTAAGCAATTATACTTAGCAGATGGAAGTAATTTTTCCAAAAAGAAGAAGAAAAAAGAGGTCCCTGCAACTTTATGAAGGGGTGAACAAAATTTCTTTTGGCTGCCACATGCCCAAGACACAACACCAAATTCCTAGTGGTCTAGGAAAAAAGCTGCAGCATGTGTGTTATTACACCTATTATGAGGTGACAGAGGTGAATAGTTTTGGTTGTTAAAATTAGTAAAGCAGGATAGCTTTGTTCTTCCATTCACATACTAAAGAGATCAGCACTTAATAGTGTCTATTTTTATTTCAGTCTCTTTACGTCAACTTTGTGTACTGTCTCACAGCCTCCTCATAGACAAGCTCAGGAAGCATGGGCTGGATGAACGCAGATGGGTCGTGAACCGGCTGGATGGCAGAGCGCAGAGGGTTGTGATCAATGATGCAAAGTCTGGTTGGAGGCCCATAGTTAGTGGGGTTTCCCAGGGGGGTATCAGGTCCAGTACTGTTCAACCTGTCCATCAATGGCCTGGGTGAAGAGATTGAGTGCACCTTCAGCAAGTTTGCTGATGATACCAAACTGGGAGGAAGGGCTGACACACCAGAAGGCCGTGCTGCCATTCAGCGAGACATGGACAGGTTGGAGAACTGGGCAGGGAAGAACCTGATGAAGTTCAACAAGGGCAACTGCCGGGTCCTGCACCTGGGGAGGAATAACCCCAGGCACCAGTACAGGTTAGGGGTGGACCTGCTGGAAAGCAGCACTGCAGAGAAGGATTTGGGAGTTCTGGTCAACAACAGGTTGACCATGAGTCAACAATGTGCCCTTGTGGCCAAGAAGGCAAATGGTACCTGGGAGGCATTGAGTGTGACCAGCAGGTGGAGAGAGGTTCTCCTGCCCCTCTGCTCTGCCCAGGTGAGGCTGCATCTGGAGTTCTGTGTCCAGTTCCGGGCTCCCCAGTTTAAGAAGGACAAGGAATTACTGGAGGGAGTCCAGCAGCGGGCTACAAAGATGATTAGAGGTCTGGAGCATCTTTCTTATGAGGAGAGACTGAGAGAGCTGGGTCTGTTCAGCCTAGAGAAGAGAAGGCTGAGAGGGGATCTCATCAATGTTTATAAATATCTCAAGGGTGGGTGTCAGGAGGATGGGACCACACTCCTTTCAGTGGTGCCCAATGGTAGGATGAGGTACAACAGGCACAGACTGAAGTGTAGGAGGTTCCATCTGAATATGAGGAGAAACTTCTTTCCTTTGAGGGTGCCAGAGCCCTGGAACAGGCTGCCCAGAGAGGTTGTGGAGTCTCCTTCCCTGGAGACATTCAAGATCCACCTGGCCACATTCCTGTGCAATCTACTCTGGCTGAACCTGCTTTAGCAAGTGGGTTGGACTAGATGATCTCCAGAGGTCCCTTCCAACCCCACCCATTCTGTGATTCTTTAAAAAAAAATAAATATTAGCATATATTCTGATGTTTGGATTACTACCATGTGGAATAATTGAAAACACAATTACATTACCTCTCAGACACAAGGCTTTTTTCCAGGATGGTCACATGCAAGAAAGGCAAATTATGCTGTAAGCAATGACACGAAAAGACTGGAACAAACTATGCAATTAGCTTTGCAGTGTGTATGGAATTGGCCAGAATTCAGATGTGATACAAATGAGTATAAACAAAGGAGCTGCATTTGCTTACCTCATGTCTGAATTTGATCAACTGGTCTTAGCATATGAAAAGCAGTGGTACTGGGAGTAATTAAGCTGTAATTCCTGCTTTGTTGTACTTCACTAAATCGTCATTGACTTCGGCTTGCAGATCAGGCTCAGATTGGTTAAGAACTTCCCCAAATTATCTTCAATACATTACGAAGCAAAGGCAGGGCACACAGGTCTCATTCCAACTACCTTTAAAAGAAAAAAAATATCAATGAGCTTTGCTATGAAATTTCAGCAGAATCATTTTTAAGGTTCTAGGCAACAAGAGAAAAATCACATGTAATAAAGTAACACTGTACTGTTCCAGACTAGTATAAGAAATTTATACTATAGCGTGGTTCTGGTGTTTTAAGACTAACTCATCAAAACTGGTTGAAAAACAAATTCTTACAAGTGTACAGGAACATAAAGCAGCATGCAGAACGAGCACAACTCAGAGGGTTACATATAGCAAACAGATAATGTTCACGTTGACATGCATAAGATATGCTTTCTCTCACTGGAACGCATTTTATGATTTTCATACTAATCTATTCTCACTAGAAGTGACTCCATCTTCACTGACCATAAAGTATAATCTCACAACATTACCTTTTCAGGCAAGTAATTTGTCCGAAAGAAGAACAGAATAACTGTTCTTAGACATAGTACCTGTTGCTAGTCCTTTCTCAGGATGCAGTTGCCATTTGAATGGCAATTGTACCACTCCACAGTTTAGGGTAAAGGAGACAACTTTTTTCTTATCTCCCTTTGGGGAACTATTACCCTTGTTAGTCTTCAACTCCCAGTGTTAGGGAAAGAGGAGATTTTTGACTCCAGGGACTACAGCCACAGCCCATGGAAAGCAGAAGCAAGGAAGTGTCTTTTGGTACACCAAATTCCCTCCCCAAGACAGACAGACAGACAGACATCATTTTTTCAGATGAGACACAACCCGGCACTCCACAAAACAAAACAAAAATTTTTTTAAGTGTATGACACAATGGAGGAAAGAGGTTAGTGCTGAGGGTAAATTCCAAATAGCTCGGCGTGTTTTCCTGGATTGTCTCTTACGTAACTGTCAAAACTCAGTCTCCAAACAGGCCGCTGGGAGCAGAGGGGAGGGGGCTGGAGCTCATGGACAATGCCAGGCACACGTGCACATACACACACAGCCACCACACACACAAGGCAACAAGAATTAGCTAGTCCACTGCAAATGTCAGCCAATTTATGTAATATCCTTTTACTCAGCATTTCTTATTCACAAGAGGGTAAAAAATCTCATTAAACAGCCTCTGAAGAACTGGAAGCAGGGGGAAGCTGGTTGGATTCATGGTCTTTCTCCAGTCACCGCTGTTGTTGGCTGCTTGACAGTCTATACATTACTTCAGTTAAATAATTAGTGAAGAAGCGGGCATTTATTTCCTAAGAATCACTGATGCAATGGGTGTTAACAAGTTCTAATTGTTATTAACAGCAGCTGTCAGTTTAAGCTGACTAAGCACACCAGTTCTGGGCTGCTGCTGTTCATGTTATCCCATGAGGCACACAGAAGACTTCCTGAAGAATCCGATTTGTCCAGAGAATAGTTTTTCAGATGGTAGAGAGCCAGAAAGTATGGACCAGATGACAGCAGTGCAAGACTTGCTGATTTAACACACCTAAGAAATAAAGGAAAAGCTGAGAAGTGGGAGGAGAGTATGAAGATGAACCGACTAGATATAAATAATACCAATTATTTCCCCAGCTAACCTTTCTAGTAAAGAAACACATTAGTGATACACTTATACCACATTGAAATAAGAATCCCACCTGTTCAGTGCTTCAGCATTACATTATTTGGCAGCTCATGAAATATGACCTTTGTTGCTACACTACATTACCTTTCTATTATTATTTTTAAATTACTTTCATTTCAGAGCTCTAATTTCTTGTTCTTTCCAGCAGAGTGAGCAGTAATAAGCTGTTAACAAATGCTGAAGCTTTTTTTTTTTTAGATAGGAAGAAGATAGCAGATTGTCTAATCATCACAAAACAGAAGAAATTTCAGTTAATTGGCTTACAATCAGAATCAAAAGTGGTTGTGATAAAAGTAAAGCTTACAATGCATATGACAGAATTCTAAAAATAAATCACTTCCCTTCACAAGTATTGAAAAACCTAAGAAAAATGTAGGGTTAAAGTTCCAAAACCAAGTATAGAAATTCTCTCTTTCTAGAACAATGTCGTAAGGGAAAAAAAGATGTAATCAGCAAGCACAAAAAATTGAATTTTTACATGCTACATGTACTCCTGTTTCCCATGGATGCCTTTATTAACTCCATAGAAATCTCACTTTATGAGACTTCCTTGAAAAGCTATTGGTTTATGCTCCTCTTAAAAGCACAATATTCAGTTCTTTCTTAGGAACTTCTTAGGAACTGGTCATATGTTTAGGATTATCTATATGAGGGAGTAGATTTTTTTTTTTTTTTTTTTAAGTTATGAAAGTTCTAAATATTGTGTAATGTTTGGTGCACTATTTTGTACCTGCCTGGTAAAACTATTCTTGCAGCTATTCCAAACCTGTATGATAACATAATCTGTTTATTCAGTCCCATGATTGATCTGATGTACATGAAGAAAACTTATTCTGGAGAGTTTTGTTTTGTTATAGTCATCTTCAGTTCTAATGAATACTTCTGGTTTTGATGGAGAAGACAGATCTGTTTAACATACGGATCTAACCTCTAACACTGAGGGGAACATTGCTCTGTGAAAGACAGAGGCATGCATAGAAAATTAAAAAATAAACCTGTTTTACATTAAATAAAGTGTTCTACAATAATCTTAAACATTGTATCAGCATCCATTGCATTTATTTACAAGACTTAAGTTATTCTGCTGGCTTTTCTTTTTCAGTAACTAAAGTTTCCATTTGTTACTCTTGCCCCTGCTGGAAATACAGCAGTAAACAATATCGTAAGTTATTACAAATACTCAGATGACTTTGCTGAAAGAGTATTTACCTCAAGCATGTCCCAAGAGTCATCAGATTCAGCTTGGCTTGTATTTTCTGTCTAACACTAAATGAAAAATGTCCCTTTAGATAAAAGATAGAGGATATGTCACTAAACAAAAAACAAACAAACAAACAAACAAAAAAACCCAAACAAACAAACAAACAAACAAACCAGAAACCCTACAGGAAATGAGAAAGTATTAGAGACTGGGTTCTAGTTTAAGTGTTAAAAGATTATGTCTCAATATATCATTGTAAATGACGCTTCATTTATACTAATCCAGTTAATATGAACTAAATATACCATTTTCCAGAAGAGGCAGCACATTCACACAAATCATAAAAGTAAAATATAATTACATGCCATCATGTAGAATTTCAAAAAATATGGCAAGCTCCAGACTTGGTCTAAATCCTCCTGAATTCAGTCTCTTTTGACGCAAGTAAGGATTTGAGCAATGCCTGATGAGGTGTCCCCTCCAAGAAAACCCACTTGTAGAGAGCATGCAAACCTCACCGACCTTGCAGTATGAAGGAGGACAGAAGTTAATTTATGAAATCGAGATTAATATGATCCTATAAGCTACAGAAATAAACAGAAGTCTGATGGATTTTTATTTTATTTTCAGCTTGGAATTTGTTTGATTTAGAGATGTTTGATTTATAATTATATCATGCTGGCTGAATGCTTAGTTGTGTTATGGCTCCCTGCCCAGAGATCCTCATGGATGCAGCTTTGAACAATTTCTCTGTGTTTCACAGATGGTCTGTGCCTTTCCTTCCTTCCTTTACTTCCTTCCTTCCTCTTTCTTACTTTCATCCCAAGATTTTAAAATTAAAGAAAAAAAAAAAGCAATAGTAACAGTGGAACAGTTTTAGGCTTCAAGTGGTTACTTTTCTCCGGAGTTTCTTGTGGAACTGAGTTGCTTCGGATTAATGTAAATTCTGCAACATACATATCCTATCAATCTCTAAGTAGTGTTTGAAATATTAGCAATATGTAATGCCTTCAGAATTATGTTTGATGTAGCTAGTGGTAAGAGATCATCTGTCTTAATTACAACAACTACAAAACCTTTCACAAGGAATTGCTGTCTGTTGTTAGTCTGCTGTAGTGCAGCAGAACTTTGCTGCCTCAAACATACCTGTAAGGCAATAAGCACACACGACAACAAAATTTAAACCCTTAAAGACTTACCTTGAGGCACTGGGTGTAGGTTTGCGTGGTTAACAAAAGATAGGTAGTGCTGGAAAACTAGAAAAATGGGAATGGGGATTTTCTCCCTGAAAGGGAAGAATGACAATACATCCTTCCTCCAGTTAGTTCTTTCTGAGACTGCACGAACTACAGGCAGTTCCCTAGAGGGTACACTGGAGTCCCTATAGACAATGCAATAGTTTGAAAAGGTCACATGGTTCACACGGGCATCCCGAATATCAACTGTAGCGAACCTCTGGTAATCAACTTAATAAAAATAAGCAAACCAACCCAAACAACAGCAACAAAGAATTGTCTCATGCTATTCTACAGCCTGTCATATCTATCACTCCAGATGGCATCAGGGAGATAGTTCCATCCACTTCTGGCACTGTCCTGCAGAGCAGGCTACACGGTGACTCTGCCTCACATTAACTCTATTTTCAGTGACATTTCTTCTACAGAACAAGAAAGTCCTGATTGATTGCAGCAAATTGCAAGTAGCCCAAGTTCCTCTCAGAAGCAAACACTGGGATCTTGAGCCCAAATATTTCATATTTGACGATGTTGTGGGGTTTGGCTTTAAGTCCCTTACTTTCCTGCCAATTTCAAATGTGATTCAAAACTGAGTTCATTTTCTGATCTGTTGCAGTCATTCTCATTTGTGAGAAGCAGAATATAGAGGGGATTGTAAAAAAATAAATTGAAAGAATTTCCGAAGCTGGCACATCCAAAAGGATTTAAGAGGCTAGATCAGATGATCAGGCCATCGTCTTTATAATAATCCCTTCCTTCTACGTGCATGTTAGAGGCCTAGGAAGAATTATCTCTTGCCTAGATTTTGAATACAAAAAGCTATTTATGTAGAGACAACATCTACTGTAGAAGATTTGCTTTGACTGTCATTAATGAACATGAAATTATCAGATCATAAAAGATGATGACACAGTAAAGTAATCCAAGAATCAATCCTATACCACTCGTGACTCCTTCCCAGTAAGTTAAATTTCAGTGGGACTTTTGCTATTGTTTTCAACAGACTGCAAAGAAAAACTCAGGCTGTAATCAGCAGCAATTTCACAGCAAATGAGGAGGAGTAAATAAATGCCACAAAGAATCCTTCTTAGGCTGCTGGCAACAGCACAGCTACAAAATCAGCCTCTGCTTATGACGTTCAAACAGATGGGTGTCACCCAGGTGGAACAGATGACACATTAAACAACAGACAGTCTCTCACTGTCGTATTTGACCCCAAAAGAATCACAAAGCTTATATTTAAGGAAGAAATTACTATGATCTGCTAAGCATTTGATGGAAGTCACCTCACGTACATTCAGAGACATAAATACAGAACAGACTGTGTTATATGAGGGGTTTATGTATATTAATTTAACCCACAGGCATTACGGAAAGATAAGTCTGTAGCTGAGCATCCTATACAAATAAAATATTTTTGATCTGTCTGTAAAACAGATATTTTGCTGTGCAAATAACAAGAGAAGGGAAGATCATAATTAGTTCCATTTAAAACAAAACACACGATGAAGAAATAAAGTGCAGTCAAAGAAGAGAAACAGGCTAAAGGTAAATTTAGCCGATTTACTGTGCTTGTCTCTTTAAGAACAGTAATCAGCAAAGCAACATGGGTTTATAAAAAAAAAGTTTATAACAGCTACATACATGGGAGATGACAGTCTTAGAGGTGACATCTTAAACAAAGCTGGATCAGTTAAGTCAGAAATGGATTTAAACCCAGTAGAATTCCTGAGATGTCAAGCCAGGTAACTTCTAGTGTATTTTCTCCTCAGGAAATGTGGGTTTTTTTCAGACAAATATTTAAAGTAAAGCAGGTAGGTTTTCATCTATTTAGAATTCCTGCTGAAAGCAATGAAGTTGTAAACAAGGGAAGCAAAATAGTGTATGAACCTATTGGAAGCATAATTAAGAGTACTTTATTTTTACAGCCCACGGTAAAAACCTCCAATAGCTAGAAACATTTGCTGTTTTTCAAGAAGACTGTTTTTCATCAAATATCACAAGAGAGAAACAACCAAGATCAAAATAATGTCTCACACATTTTATTTTATGTATGAATCAACTAGTTTAAAGTCAATACTACCTTCTTTGACTAGAAGCACGGGAGAGTTCAAGGATGGAGTATGTATTTTTAAAGAAAAGCCTAATACACATGTTTGGAAAGGAAAAGGACAAGACTTAAGCTCCTGGCAGTATTTGCAGACATCCACAGACATTTTGAATAGAGGTATTCTTCTGGGGGCTTTCACCTTGTCTGAAGGTTTTGTACTTGTTCCAGGTCTTGCACTGTTTATTACATTTTAAAAAGTCAAGTTATTCTTTCCTACTGCACTGCAAACTAGAACATTACTCTTGCTAATTTTGGGGACTCCAGAGTAAACAGAGCAAGGGAAGAGCCAGACAGAGATGGGAGATTATTTCTAAAAAAGCAATTTCAGTTTCCACTTAAAAAAAAAAAAAAGAACAAAACCAAACAGGAAAAAAAAAACAGAAGAGGCAAGGATTTTCCTCAAACCTGCAGCAATAAGGTCAGTTAATTTTCTGCTTGCGATATTGAATCCATTGCTATAAAAAATGCCTGACCCAGTACTGTGTCACATCAGCAATACAGGAAACATGACAAGGGACAACTTCTTACTCTTTTGTCAGACCAAGCCAAATAAATAGAGATCCAACACTGGAGATTAATATTAAAGCCATAAATAAAGGGGCCACATGTAAAGTAAGTGACTGCAGATTATAAGGAATTATTTACAAGAGATATTAAAAAGAATTTGTTAAACTCAAAACACAAACCTCACACATATAGCACAGTCTCATTTCATTTCCAGAGTATTTAAAAAGAAGACATTCATTCCATCCTGCCAGTATGTCAATATGTACGTAGAGGAACCGTTCTGCTCTACTGAGTTTGCACTGTATGTTGTATGACTACTAGTAGCTCTGTTTGGCACACTATAACTGCTGTGGTTTAATTTTCATTCCATATTCTAAGAAAGAGCTACTGTGTTCAGAGGCAAGGTTCACTACTACTCTCCAAAAAGTACTCTGTCCTAGATATTATCACTGGGGAGTCCAGACTTGTGGGAATTCTGTATGGCCAAGCAAGGCAGGAGGCTTCTAGACAAAGTCAACCAGCTTTATCAGGTTTGCAAATCAAGGAAATGCCTTTCAAGAAGACAAATCTTAAATGACATCAAACATTCATTCATTACTAAAATTATTCTGACTGCTATTGGTTATCCAAGGCCTCATTTTGTTAAGCACTATATGAGCAGAATAAAGAGTTTCTTCTCTACAGAGTTTGCAGTTAAGAAACAGATTGATAGAGTTGGATATGACTATTTCAAAGCTGACTGTTCTTCCTAAGTGACATTCCCTGCAAGAAACATCTTTTAACTACTAGGGATACTGGGCTTTTAATCCTCATGAAATACTTCAGTGGAAAGGATGGCTCAGCCTACTGCATCTCTGAAGTAAATTTTTTCCAGGTCATCATTAAGTATTCTATTGCTATTAGAACTTATTAGATGTTATCTGAGAAAGACCGCCTTTTAATGAAGGTTGCACTCCTCGTCAGCATCAGCGGTCCTTAACTATACATTTCTTTCCACTGAGAAATGATCAGAAATAAACCCTTTTCGAGTATGCAGGAGAGTGAGGAAAGACGCTCATGTTTTTGCAATAATCTGTTTCTTAGGGACCAAGCATTTCAACTCCCCAAAGCAATGGAAACTTGACCGATGTTTTTAATGAAAAAGGGATTGGTTCCTGTATTAATTCACAACCAAAGCATGATTCTTCCTTCCCCTCCAGTCTCCCGAGAATAACATATCAGTGAAGTAACATCTTGTCACACATGCACATCAGCAAAAGCAATCATAAATTCTCATTCAAGAACTGAATTTGTGGTAGTGGCTCATAGCAACACATAAAACAGAAAGAAAACAGCTTGATTGGCCTTTTAAAAATATCCAATTCCTAACAAGTCCTATTTTAACTTGTTAGCTGAGGAAGATGGACATGAGCATTTGAGGAAGGACAGAGAATAGAACATATTAGTATGATGCCTCTTCACACCATGGGCACATGTTAAATTCCAAGCATCATATCGTATGGCAGTCTAAAGTTCTGTTTTACATATACGTGAACACAATTAATAAAGGCAGCCCCTCTGGGCACACACAGAAGTCACAAACTTTTAAATTAGCCCCTGTATTTTGGAAAGCCTTTCTTCAGCAACTCCATATACAGTAATTACTGATCTGACATTTGGCAATGCTCTTGAGCTTATTTACAGCACTGATGTGAGATGTCAAATACTTCAAAAATACAGGCTAGAATAACTGCATAGCCAGGGTCACACATAAAACCATTTTTAAAATTAATTGCCTGGTACTTCAGATAACAAAGAAATATTTGGGCTTCTTTTCCAGTGAAGTCCTCTTACTGCCAATTACATCTGAGTTTCCTGGCTTCTGGCAGCCATCAGTATACTGTCACAGCTAAACAGCTCCAGAAAACAAGTATCCTTGAACAACTTGAAATAATATACTTGGGCTGGTTATTTAAACAGTGCTCACATAAACTAAGAGGCTAAGGGCAGTAAGAAGTGGGGTACTGAACACTGATTACCCCTTGCCTTGAGCAGGGCATACGCAAGGAATTGGAATACTGTTACATCAGGAAGACTTTGCCAGATAATTAAACTGATCTAATCACCGTATCTATATATTGCAGGTGTAGTAATCTAATTTTCATTACTCTAGGGAATCAAAGGCATTATGCTGATATGGAATTATACATACGTAATTGCACTTACGAACGCTTCCCCTAAAACAGTACATGCATGGTATATGCGTATCTTTGTGCTACAACCCACAGACAGAACTGCATGGAGCAGCAAATAAAATAAAGGCATTAATACCCAAAACAAGAAATAATTGCTTTCAATTTACTGGAGGTGTTCTTTTTGTAAAAGGTTGTTCTTGGACAAAATTAGGATTTACTGATAATAGGTAGTTATTCTGAAAAAGGAGATGTTCTGATAGTTTTCTTTGATATAAACAAGAATTGAACTGATTAACTGCCCTAGCTCAGGATTGTATGATTGGACTACAGGTTAGTGTTGCTAGCAGAGAAACTATGTCTATTCTGCTCTACAATGTGTGTGTGTATATATATGTAGATAAATAAAATGTATTTTATACAACTCCTCTGGAGTTATTTTGTCTCTCCAGTACTAACAAATTGGAGGGGGGGTGCTTTAGGTTTGGTTTTGTTTTAAAGTTTAGTCAGTGAAAGCAGTGACTCAGATTACACCTTGGAAATAAATCAGTTTGCAAACTGTGTTATTTTTAGTCATCTCTCCAAATCTGCAACATTGGTTAAATATTTGGTCTAACAACACAGTGGACAAAAGTTGCGAATAGCACTAAACCCCAGCCTACTGATTTGAGCTGACATAAAAGACAGTCAGGGACCAACCTTCCCATTACTTCTAAATAAAAACTGCATGCTGTCTTTTATACTCTTGCAATAATTAAAAAAATAATCCTATTGTTTGGAATAGCACTTGGTCCTCAAGGAAAGAATTTCTTTCCATGTAAACAGAATTTTACTTGTGTTTGGAATCTCTGCCAGGCAGGGAAACCAAATACAGGCTTTCCCCACTTGGTTTCCCCGGATTCTCATTTGCTCTTTCAGCATCTGCGCCTGATTACTGCCCAGCCTTTCTTTCCTCCCCTCTGAAAAGCACACAGGGATACCTCCCAAACATGTCTATCATGAGAACACGTCTGCTGGGGATGGTGCTGGGGAACTTGAGGTTGGATTAAATGTGACACGAAGCCACTCCCCAGGAGCCATGGGAGTGATGTGGTGGTAGAAGCTGGGGAACTGTTTTTTCAGCTACACTCAGGGAAGCACCTTCTCCCTAAACTGCCCCTGTGCCTCCCTGAACTGCATGGGACAAGGAAGGCACTGTCACCAACCACGGCAGCTGGCACTGAAGTCTGGACATGTTTTCTGTGCTCTCCCCATTTCAGCGACTGCTCTGCAGGGTTTCTGTCTGTAAATCCATGCACTAATGAATCAGTGATCACTCTTCTGCATGGCTTGCTCAACCATCAAGGGGTTTTGTACCGTCCCTCTTCATGGCTACTCAGGATGTCCCCTGTCATGTCCTCTGTGGGGATTCAGTGCTTTCAGGTCAAAGGCATTAAATGCAAGAAAGATGTTGAACGCTGTGGTCAACACTTGGCCCATAGAGATCACATCGGTCAGTCTGCAGGAAGCTTTGCACTGACAATGTCTTCAGCCAGCAAAAGCTAGAAACTTAGTGCTAAGAACAAGTGGCTTTTCGGAAGCCACTAAAGTACTAAACACTGCAGACATGTGACTATATTAACTTCATTTTTGTTCCTCTGCTAAATCTTGAAACGCATGCTCCGTGCCTGGAAAGGGAGTGCTTGCAGGGGAACAGAAATGCAGTTGCACCTCAGACATTGTTTCCTCTGATTACACACTCCTGTCTAGTCTCTCCTTCATCTGCAAACTTTGCAAGTATTTGTAAGGATTTGCAGAAGTACTTGCAAAAGTTTTCAGCTCAGGTTATGTTCTCAAGGCTTACTGTGATGCACATAGCATGGTTCCAACTCTGCTGGGCATTGTGGAATAGACAGTCCAGAACTTGCACAACTTACACACAATGGACAGCTACAAATGCTAACCACAGTTTTCAAAATTGAAACAACAGTAAAAGTTAAGTTCTCAAGAACATGCAACAAACTGGATCGCAGTGCTCACAGCAACGTATCAGTGACATGCAGCTAAAGAAACCACTGGGGTGTCTTCAAACGTCTAAAGAAATAGATATTACTACGGGATTAAACAGATACGTAGCGAAAATAGATGGAGCAGTGTGTTCTTTTCTTCCTTCCACCATTCAGGATCAAAACCAGTCTCTAGTTTGTGCACGTGCCTGACCTGTTCTCCCTCTCCCCTCAGCTGCACTGAAACAATCTCTGTAGACATTAGTTCTCGGAGCAACGTTATCTACAAAGATACCCAGCTCCCCACTACCTGGCTCTCCTGCCTGGGCAGGAAAAGGGCAGGGCAGCCGGGGTGGCACAACTCCCAGGCGGGATGGCTGGGGCAGCAGGCTGACGCCCGCCAGGCTGCTGCCTGCCCCAGCGGCACATTTGGCCTGCTGTCAGTACCAGTTGCACACTTCCCCCCTCAAAATATTTGCATACACATGATTTATTCTTAATCCAGTTTTTCCACAGGAGAATTTGGAGAGAAGGTCCAAAGGGAATAGAGGGAGCCATAGCAGAACTGATCTGAGACACAGCCCGTCCCAGTTCTCCCTTTGCACTTTCATTACTCACTGTGCCGTACCAAGGCAAAGAAACTAATAAATCTGCTGATGTTAATGAATCACTTAGAGTAGACATAAGCCTTGGGGAAAACCCTGTAATCAATGCTTCCTTCTGCCTTTGAGATTTAAGCTAACATCTTTGCACTAGGACAATGAAGATTTTCCTCAAATACTGAAACAAAACACAAGAAAAGCTGACAGACTTTCCAGTGTCTGGTGAGCCAGACAGCATTTACCATAACTCCAGAAAATTGGCCTTTTAAACACACAGAGCAAACCTCCTTCTGGTAACCCAATATGCTACTTGCACCATAAATTCTAGAGGAATACAGCTAGGAAAGCAATTTCATCACCAGTGCAGTGAAAACACACCTCACCAGTTTCTTGCTAGCTAGGGCTCTATAGCACATTCCTACTTAAAAGTACCCGTGGTTATGCCAACTGTTACACACAAGTAAAATTTCATTTTAGTGAAGCTCTATTTCTATTAGAAAGTAAAGGTATATATAGGAAGTGACAGAGCAAAGGTGACAAACACTTAAACCTTGAGTTAACTCAGATTCAGCATAGGCACCCTTCTCTTAAAGATCAGGAGGCTATTTAACTTGCACATGTGTACACGCAATCTCCATTGTTAGCCTTCCTGTTGCTAATCTCTGCTACAGCCTCAGAAGCCGCAGCTGACATGTCTCAAAATACCTCAGCATAAACATGATGCTAGGGGTAACACCTTATCTGTTCCCCATCCAGGCCTATGCTTGGTTTTCTCTATCCAAAGCAGCACAAGAACCGCAGCGGGAAGCTTCGATTTATTGGTAGTCTGCTCCTGTCTCCCTTGACAGGACACCTCACCCCACAGCAGAGATGCACCTTCCACTTCAGCCCTGCTTCAACTGATGAGATAACTTGTGTCTACCTTGTCCTTGTAAGCAGAGCTGAAAATCTCATCACTCCATAACACTTCTCATAAATTAGATCCTTTCTCTAGCCTCTCAAATAAAAGCAAATGACCTCCCCACCTCTTCAACAGTCCCAGCCTGAGATATCACAGTGAGGTCAGAACAAATAAACAGTTTCAACTCCCAGCTCTCTTGTGAGCTCAGGTTTTCTGCTTGAGCCTTTGCTGGTCCATAACTACCTTAGCTGCCACAGCCTCCAGTCTCCCACAGTTATTTCATGACCTGCCCAGGGACCATTGCCTCCTACATTTCCTAGCTAATTTTTTTCAGCATTCCTGGTAGCAGGCAAACTATCAAATGCCTCTTAACAACCATTGATCATCAGGCTATCAGTCCTTATGGGACCAGAATTTGCAAGCAGGTTGTGCCCTCTAAGCTAGCCCAGCCTGGGACAAGGGTCTTGTTGCTATGATTAAGACCTCTGCTACATTTCAGGAAATCATGCAGGAACAGAGAGGCCTAAAAAGTTTGCCTTACAAAGATAAATGTTAAATAAAAAGCCATCAGCCCTAAACAGAAGGAGGAGTCATCAGGGAATGATGATATGGGGATGCAAGGGAGAAACGAGGCACCTGACTAGGGCAGGGTTTCAGCAGGGACTGAGACGCTACCTACTCCGTGGGACAATCCCTTCCCTAAAATCTCTGCCATTTCCCAGGCATGTCAAATATAAAAGCTTAGTTCTTCCATCACATCATACTGTATACAAACAGCCTTTGTGTACCCTCAGAGGAGCTTCTGCCCAGGAGAAGCTGAAGTCACCCATGGCAGTTGTTGAAATCGTTCCCTGCGCCGAGAGCCACGGCAGACATGCACAGGACCTCATTCAGTGGGGCAAAGAGGTCTGAAGCTGAGGAAGCCACACATGTATATTGTATTTCATGCTGAAGAAGGAGGATGACTTGAGGACACCATGCATGTTAACTGTCTATGAATATCAAAGAGATAATTTGAAGTAATCCAGGATACAATATCTAGCCAGTTTATAAAATTTTCCATTTCATTGGCCTGTAGAAAAACAAGTATTAAATAATCAAAACATGACAGCTTCTTAGAAAACCTGTGCATCACAATATTTAAATATATCATTATATGCTTTTTAAAATCCTGATTGGAAAAATTACATCATTCTGGATTTGTTGAACATTTGGTGCGTCAGCTCTCAGTGTCTAAGAGCCCTATAAATAGACATTTGGACCACCTCAACACAACTTGTGTATGCACTTTTTCCATAATCCACTTAACTCTATTATTCAAATAAAGTACAACTGGATCTTTTCTTGGGAACAGGGATGATGCAATGCTCAGTACAGGAGGTTCAAGAAAAACAGTATAAAGCCAAAAATGAGCTGCAAACACTTGCAAAGCAGCAGAGGTTGTTTATATTTATTTATATGCTATGTTTCCATTTCTTTCTCACCTAACACCCACTAGCTCCTTTTGCCTCTTTTGATCTACCAAACTCTCTCTCTCACATCTTAGTACACCAAGTGTACTAAGTGTACACCAAGTGCGGCCAAGCAGTTAAACATCAATTGCCAATTGATTAATAATGAAAATATAATTGCAGGATGATCAAAATTTTAATATAACTAGATCGCTATGCTGCTAGGAACTGCTGTTTCAAATTAAAATTATAAAACACTGTACTATCGATGAGATTTAGCCAAAACCCACTGAATTCTGGACTTTGTTAGAAAACCAAAATATTTACAGTTTCAGATCAGACATGGCCAAATACTATGAGCATAGTTTTCTGCACACAGAAGGGTTTTCCTCTCTTATTTCTAAAGGGCAGCTGCTGTGAATGTGCTCCCTTAACCTCCTTAAGAGCTTTCCAGTTACATGCAAGTAGAATACTAAAATAAAAATATGAAATTCAGCAATGAGAGCTCTGAATGCAACCTTTGAAAATATATTGTGTAACGTTACTTTAATACACATGCACATATATCTATATGCATCTAAAACACCTTTGAGGATGAACTGAGTATCAAAGAATCATTTAGGCTGGAAAAGACCCTTAAGATGAGTCCAACCATTAACATAACACTGCCAATTCCACCACTAAGTCATGTCCCTGAGTGCCACATCTACATATCTTTTAAATGCCTCCAGGGATGGTGACTCAACCACTTCCCTGGGCAGCCTGTTCCACTGCCTGACAACTCATTCAGTGAAGAAATCTTTCCTAATATCCAATCTAAACCTCCCCTGGCACAACTTGAGGCCATTTCCTCTTGTCCTACTGCTTGTTACCTGGAAAAAGAAACCAATGCCCTCCATTCTACAACCTCCATTCAGGTAGTTCATTATCTGTGTCTTTATTTTCCTTATATACTGAATATAACAGTTATTCACATAGTGAGGACCACTTGGGTAAACAGCTCTATAAAAATCTGGATTTGATACAATATATATATTAGCATAGAAGAAAGCTCCAGGATAAAATACATATAGATGGATTCTCTTCATCATAAAAATGAAGATAGGGCGTCTTGTCAGTTCACTCGAAAGATGTTTCTAAGGATCCAAATTTCATCTCAGGCTTAAGGTTAATTTAGACCATGAACAGACTATCCCATCTCTCTGGGGAACTCCCAATTACAGAGATCCATAACCTTTAAACAAGTCTCAAAAAGGGCTATTTTTAGCAGGATGTGGTGTAGGTTATGGAGTTATGTGTTATATGGATTAAGACATTAAAAGAAGCAAAAAAAAAAAGGAGAAAATGAAGGGAGGTAGAAAAATATCAAATGCTGTCAAATATCTACTGTCAATTACAATGGGAAATAATACCCAAGTGCTGGCACCACAGGGGAGACATCTGAGGAACTGTCTGTCCTTTTCATTAACTCCAGCCCTCCAGAATTCGGAGCTGTGAAACGTGCAGGCAGAGGGGACGGGCCTTCCCAGGAGGAAGGAGTGACTCCAGCAGGACACAGAAAACTGTGTTAAGGCTCAGTATAAGTCAAGTGGGGGACTGCCAGTGTTTATTGGGGCTTAAGGCAGCTGATGGGTCTTCTCCGAGATGTCTTCTGCAGTGGGAGATACCGCAAGGAAATAAGTCCAGAAGAAAAAAACACCTACTTGAAATAGTAAATAAGTAAAAGTGTAGGCTCTAACAATAAAATAACCACTCATTTTCTGTCTGCCTTTTCACTGAATCAGGACTCAGAAAATGCTCTTTAGTGCACCCCAGTTCTTAGCTTTCACCACAGGAGTCTGCCACCAGCACCAGCAATCTCAAGGAGTAAGTGTTTAACTGCCAGCCATTAGTGTTTTAATTAGAAGGTTCCTAAAAGCAAGAGTCTGCTTTAGTATCACCATTTCCATTCTTTTTCCATTCTGTTTTCACTGGACTGGTGAGACATTTCACATTAAGCGTGATTCAGAATGCCAATTTCAGAAAAAAACATCATCATAGTTACACACCTCTTTCTTGCAACAAAGTGCCCATTTTCTGGGGCTCTGCCTTCAAAATTTAAGTTCTGAAACACAGTAAAAGTGCTTTGCTTCAATCATCATGATAGATTTGTTTTCAGCTAAAACATTTTCCTCTCTGCAAGGATAACTGAAAGAGCCTAAAGGAAATAACCTAAAACCCCCAATCATGATGTAAAATACAACTTTGTGTAGAGATACTTCCATTCTATAATACCAAAAAGGAGGATTCAGCCTGAATTTATGTCAAGAGAAATTCCAAACAGTATATATTTGAAAATAGGAGATATTTGGCCCATATAAACATGCAAAAATAGAATCTACTAATACAATCTCTTAGCATAAAATGTAACACTCAAATTATTCCAAGTTTAACTCTTACATTTGCAATGTACAGAAATTAAGAGCAACATTAATTAAAAATTATGTTATATATATTCTTTCATTTAAGTATGCCGAGTATACTTTATAAGTAAAAGCCATTAAAATACATTCAATAAGAATAATTTAGAGAACACAAGTCCAAATACCTTATACAGACAGCACATGTTCAGTATATAAGCACATCCAAGGTATCAAACTTTTCTCCAAACAGATTCAATATGTACCCACCTGCTCAGTGTTCCTCATTATAATTAAAAGAAAAAAACAAACAAACAAAAACAAAACCAAACCAAAACAAAAACAAGACAAACAAAAAAACCCCAGCACATCTGCTCTGCTAAATAAGGTAAGAGAAGTCAATTTGACTGATTAATCCATCCGTACAAACACTATCATTAGTCAGAAACACTGAGGTTAGAGCTGAGGTTAGAGCTAAGCCCACAAGCGATTTTTGTTTGTTATCTAACTCCTGCTTCTAGAAATAAGGAATTATTTCTGCCTTGTGAGTGTTTCACATAATGATTTCCTCTGTTACGCTCTAAAGTCATAATCACATCTAAATGTTTGCTTTGTAAACTATGAAGAAATGCAGATTGTACCTGGACTTCTTCCACCCACTGACTCATGGACTTCTACATAAAGCTTGCAACTCCTATAAAAACATGAATTCACTTGATCCATGTGAGTTCAATAACTGATTCCTTTTGGGACCTGTGATAATTTCAGCATCTGTTTGAAGCACTAGTAGCACCAAGTCTAGAGCTCTCCGCCACGCCTCTGTCTTGGCTGTAACATTATCATAAACCTTTAAAACCTCGGCGTGGTCAGTGAAGGGACTAGAACCAGTCCTGAACAGGTCACCTCTTCTAAACTCCTTCAATATATATGCTGAGGGAGAGCCACAGTCAGCTGCTTTTTGGAGGTGATGTTCAATTGACGTACATGCTTCCAACTCTGACGCAGCTTTTGCAGCGTTACACATAACCACCGAAAGATACTGCTTCCAGCCCCTTGCTAACGCTTGGAGGACAACTGATTTATACTCTGACACAGATGGTGCCAGCCAAGGGTTGTGAAAGTCTCTCACAGCATTTTTATTTGCTGGTTGTAAAGGCTCATCTCCAAGCATCTGAATGTGACTAAGGCATAAGAGCTCCACTGCACCACCACCAAGGAAAACTTTCCCATCGTTTAAAGCATGATGGAGTCGATACACAAAAGTCCAGAATTGGTCTTCTATGAGCTGCATCTTTGAAGCTACAGTACTGGTAAGCACAGCTGTGAGCAGGGAAATTCCTTGCACTTTTACCCTGACTGGCACAAGCTCACCCAGGTCCATTGCACGCCCATCGCTGGCCTTCCACAGCTCCACCTGGGCCCCGCTCCCCAGGCAAGAAGCCTTCAGCTGAGTGAGGTATGTCACTGGCTGGGCACCAGTGACCTCCCGAAAAGCACACAACACATCCCGAGCCACAGAACCAATTACCAATATACTGTTTGCTATGCATCCTTCCAGTAAGTTTTCACACACATTTCCTTTGACCAAAACCAAGTTTACTTCAAAGCTTGTTAGAATATCTAACATATTCCTCAGCCACAAGTCTCCTGCTCTGTCTTCCTGTAGGCCGGGATGCTCCAGTATGGTCCTTACATTACATGGTCTACTAAAACCTAAGTGACGATATTGTTCAGTTAGGTCACCATCCATTAGCAGGATCCGAAGGGGTTTGTCTTCAAAGTATTTGATAACTGTGGCTTGTTCTGGTGATACTAGGGTGACAAAGCCTGGGGAAACACAAGAATAGCTTTCAGGCAGGCCCAGTAAACAGCATGTCACCACTTCTGCAATATTAAACTGGGAAGAGCCATGCCGTTCTGCTCTCTCTTGTTGATATGCAACAATGCTTTGTAGCAGTTTCATGCTAGTCTGATTTCCATAGCTCAGAGCCATTGCCAGGTGCCCTAAACCATAACATTCACATGGCTCTGCTGATTGTCCTGACAGATATCCCTGAAAATCACGTTGCTGACTTGAAAAATGGCTTTTTCCTAGAGTGCTGAAGTATCTGCTATGTGTTAACTTTTTTTTGTTGCAGCTAGATGCAATAACACCACTTCCAGCAATCAGAGACATACTTTTGTCACCTGCTGGTTTGACACGGGGAACTATTGAACCAAAGCCGACCAAAGGTGAAAAAAGGTGCTTGTCATAATTACAGTCCTCATCTTGATGGGAACAAGTATTTATTGGAACTATTTCTTCTGGTGCAGAAATTTCTTTCTGAAAATCTAGGAAAATCTGAGGATTTAGAAGACTGTCACATCCAATTTGGCAAGTTTTGCTTTTAAAGGCATGTGGCCTAACTCTGCTAGAACACAGCTCTTTATTCACATCATGTACTGACATTTGAAGGCACTGGACTTTCTCGCAGCAAGAGTTCAACCCCTCTGACATCACAGATACTATTGCTGAAACAGGAACATTCTGCTGGAGGCATTCCAGCACAGCGTTGCTCCACGCACCAACAAGAAACAACAGGGTACTCATCCCAGTCTTAAATTCCTTGTTTTGTGCCTGAATGGTTTCATTAAGAAGCTGTCCGGCAGCACTAGTTAAATCCAAACTTTCCATCAGTCGAACAGCAGAACAAATCAACGTGCTTTGGTTGGTGCTTTCATCTACAATGAATTTACATGATTTAATTGGCCCCAACAACGTTCTTCCAGCTGCCGCTAAGGATGAAAGCTGCTGAAGTCCAATATGTCTTCTTGCATTCACGTCCTTGAAAGCCATTGGCAGCAGGCAGGACCTGTGAACAGAACACAAACTTACTGCCCCAAGCTCACAGCACTCCAGAGCACACAGCAGCCAAAAATTAAATTAACAGTCTAACACTGATCATAGCACTCCTATGAGGCACTCTGTGCAAAACAGTTCTTCATTCTACCCACTTATTATGAGACATAGATGCAGTTATTTGCCTTACTTAGAGCAGACTGGACAATTCTGTGCAAGCCAAAGTGCTCTGTACGGATCCGTGTTGGTACCAATAGTTATGCTGTTGACTTTAACCTTAAAAACTGGAAAAACATGCTCAAACTTATTTTATTCCACTTCTATTTATGCCATTTAACATGCATCAATACTTCATTAAATGTGCATGAAAAAGAACAAACTGCCAAGACTTTAAAGTTTTGATCTAATAGTCAGTTTTAACATGCCAAAAATAAATCTTCTTTCCCTTTAAAGCCCTTCCACACCACACTCCTGTGGCAGACCACACGGATTAAACTAAAGCTTCTTTTCTTTTTTTCCCCCTTTTTTTTTAATGAAAAATATACACACCAAGAATTAAGCAGCGTTAACTCATATACATTTTATGCTCAGATACAAATGATTTATTTCATCATCCTACAGGTTCCTTTGCATAGCTATCCCAAATCCAAAAAACTCTTTCCCACCTCACTCAATGAGTGTCCATCTGAATATTATCTCAAACAAATACAAAGTGTGAATTTAAAAAGCAGAGCAGGCAGTCAGAAATAACCTTATACCCTAAAAGACCTAAAGTTCCAGTCCAGCCTAGAATTTTCCTTTCATTACTAGATACATCTTGAAGTACCAAAAGAATAATTAACCAATAAATCATTTTAGTCTATAGTTACCTGCAATTAACAACAACAACAAAAAAGCACTTTTTCAGATAAGCAGGTACGTTTGGCTTTAAAAGGGTACTGGGAGTGTGCATCTGAAAACCTCCATGCAACCTGCTTAAGGTTTTTTTCTGGAAATTTTTCTTGGCAATCTCTTGCAATAACAGTCTAGCCATACTCTGTATCTGTATCAGTACTTCCAGTAACGACAGTAAAAAAGCTTCTTTTTTCTTAATTGGAATCCTTAGCTTAGTATCACAGGTAGTTTGTTTTGAAACAAACAAACAAAAGAAATTATTAAGTAATAACCATTGTATCATGGAATCCAATACGAAACATGTTTCCACCACTCCCCTAAAAACTCATTCCATCTGATTTCTCTTAAGCATTTACTAAGGCAGTGGTTTTTTGACATCACTTTTTCTGAATTCAAGCAGTTCTCTACTAGTAATGGCCCCTTCTCACCTTGCTCATTTGGATAGAATGAACAAATAACCAATTCATGATTCTCTTAATAAAATTTAGGAAAGAGCTAAGCTGGTGATGCTGAAAGGCCAGGTAATGCTCTCTCGCTATCTAGGTCCTCAGCACATAGTTCTGGGCAGAAGGTCATGCTGCTGTTTGGATGGGAGACAACTGTGGAAGGATTGCTAGGAAAGGGGTTTCCATTTGGCAGTACAGTGAACTTCTTACTACCCAGTCAGTCCCGAACGCGGGTTCAGCTCAGCAGTATGAGCTACTGTCACATTGGAATGGTGTTTTTATTTCAATGCATGTGAAACCAAGACTGGTTATGAAACAGATTAATTAGTGGTACTACAGCACCTTATATCAAGTTAATGCATTTTCAACAAACCTCAGCACAGCCAAATACAAGTTGTTTAACTAAAATTTTCTCAGAGATTTAAGTTAAAAAAATGTGCCCCTTCCTTTCCGCTTAAACTTGTACTTTGAAACTGTAGCTTCATTTTGGGCACCAGCCTGTACCTCTGCAGACACATAAACCTGAATCAAATGGACCCAGGGCTTGGCTGCAAAACCGAATGAAGGCAGGCCATGCACTTACAGGAAAGAATGTTTTTATTTCATTGCTTGCACAACCTCTGGCATGTGTGATTTACGATTTTGTGAAACTTTTCCCCCTCTTTTTGTTTAATGCATGTTATTCTGGCCAGAACATCACACTGTCCTATGCTAGCAGAACCAATATAGAACAGACCCAAAATTCAACTTTTCATCCCCCCATTCCCTGACCTCTTACCTCTTTTTCTATCCAGTCTGAGGTGGAAAAGGTAAGAGTCAAATGGAATTACATTTCAGAGTCAAACACAAGTGAGGTCAGCAAAGAGGAGGCATCCTGGAGAATAAATGAACAAACAAAACTGTTAGTGAAAGTCTCACACTCATGAGACATTACCTACGGATGGCTTCTGCTGAGTTAATTTGCATGCTGACCTATTGCTGCCCACCTCATCATCTGTCTCTGCAAGCAAAATAAAACTTGACCTTAGGTTCAGTTTATGTTTACGCGCATGGGTTTTAGCTGTCTCAAGCGAACTCTAAGATACCAGAGGTACACCAAAAACTTATGACTTACGTTGTCTTACAGCACCTCAAGCATGAGGGCTGAATAACAAAATTTTAGCTCAATTTCCAAATTAATGTATTTTTGCAAAATGTTGGCCAAAAAAAAAAAGTCTCTCATGCATGCACACACGTTCTCTTGCACCAGCATTGGTACACGGTGAATGAGAAACAGGTAGAAAATGCTCTGCTTACAACTAAACCACTAAGTGTTCAGGTAACTGTCACGACTTACTTGAGCTACCTAAAACCTACCTATGTGTGGAGAGAAAGAGCTTCCTAAACGGCTGTAGCTGAGGCCAAACGCCGCTCGTGAAGCAGCGTGGCAGCAGAAACCGGCCGGCACACACGGGGGAAGCGCAGGGACCCCAGCAGGGGGTAAGCACCCCGGAGTCGCCCTGCCCGGGCCTGGCGGCGGCCCGGCCGCTTCTTGTCGGCCGGAGGGCCGGCCCAGGCCCCTCTCTGTCTCCACAGCAGGCGGCTGCCGGTTTCTCACCGGTGCGGCTGCGCTTTGCTCCGCGCCCGGGTCCGCGCTGAAGTGAGGCGGGACGGGCGCGCGCCACCAACGGCTGCCGCCCGCGCCGCGCGCCGTTGCCAGGACACCGCCGCTTAGTTGGTGCACCCGGCGGGCGGAGCGGCCGCCGCGCTCTCGCTGACGTCACGAGCCCGCCGGGTACCATTGGCCCGCGCCGCGGAGGTGGGCGGCTCCTCCGGCGCGTCCTGCTCGCCCATTGGGCGGCGCGTTCCGTTGCGTGCGGCGGGGCCGAGCGGGCAGCGCCGAACCGGAGCTGTGTCCCTGCAGCGCGGCCGGATGGTGAGCGCCCCTTCCCCCACCGCGGGCCCCTCTGCCCCTCGCCGCCGAACGGCTGCAGCAGCCTCCCGCATGCGTCCCTCCGCGCCTTCCCGCTTGCGGCCGCGGGCTCGGCTTGCCCAGGGGCCCGGAGCCCTCTGCCCATCCCCGGCCTGGGGCAGGCAGCCCTGGGGCGCGACGGGCTGTGGGGAACGGGCCGCCTGTTGCGCGGTTTGCCGGCAGTGCCGCCCGGTTTCGTCGCACAGGCGGAAGTCGGCGCTCGGGCCAAAAAAGGGAAAGGCCTCCCCCAAAAAACTCGGCACTATGAAATACACCCCCGATAAAACACCGAGAATCGCGAAACATGTCACCTGCTTTCGCGGGGCGGGGTCAGCCAGAGGCTGGGTACCTGCCCTGCTCCGCTTCTCCCTCCCCTGCAGCACATGCGGGCGGCACTGGCCGGGGAGACCCTGGAACATAAAATGGATTTGCACAACTCAGTTTTGAAATAAACGAAGGGGAATCGATGCACACACTGCTACTCAGGACCTTCAAATTTGTTGCTAGATTTGTAGGTGTATATGCCTGCAGCAAGAAAAGAGGTTCAGGTAGTGCATATTTTTTTCTTTATAGCCGGGAAAGCATCTCAGGGGTTTCTCTCGGAGTGGAATGTAGTAAAAATCTGATACCTGGGTTAACAGCAGAGAAAAGAGGTGTTCCTGGCAAATTGGTTTGCAATCCAACTTGGGAAGGACAAATCATGTTAAAAAATGAAATTTCATTTCCAAATACAACAAAAAGAAGTCTTCTGTGTTAACAGATTGGGTATTTCAAAGAGAGAACCCAGGCAGGAATGTTTATCTATTCAGCAGAGGTAAGAGATTGCTCAGCAACAGCCAGAAAACGAATTCCTTTCTTTTGCATTTACTTTTTTTAACCCCAGCCAGTTAAAGCTGGGCTTCCATGAATCTGCACAGATTCAAGACCGGAGGACTAAAATCTGCTGCTGGTTTAGAAAACCTATACTCGAGAAAAACATCTTTCCTGCTTACTGGCAGGGGGTGGGGAAACCACTCTGTACGCTTACACCAGAAGCAGGAAAGGTCACTGAAGTGTCCTGGATAATAATGCACAAGCTCAGCGCAAGCAGCTTAGTTCTCCATGTGGGACAGGTTTTGTGCTGATCTCACTGGTAATACGGCTTGCTGTTACCTCGCACCACAGCTAGCTGGTGGACAAGCAGGCTGGAGCTACACACCGCCCTTTACGCTTTGCTCCAACAGAGAAGATGCTCTCACACATCTCAATTCATTGCTGACTTTGAGGAGTGGCTGAAATGGAGTCTCCTGTACAGAAAAGACCCTATATAACCAGCCTTTTTAGCTGTGAGGATGATTTATTTGACATTTTCCACGTGAAACAACTCCTGACTAAACAAAGCCACCAGGAGGAGGTGCAGAGGGTCTTAGTCACCTCAGTGAAGTGTTCATTTCCAGACTGCCTGCCTGTTCTTCTGGTATCGCTCCTTCAACTGATGGTATTTCTGTTTAAAACATGAAGCCGAGATGCTTATTCCCCAGTAACAAAGTCCTCAGCTTGTTTTCTTTCTAGAATAACGTCAGAAAATGTGGATAGAGACCCAGTGTCTACCACTTGCAACAAAAAACCTGTCTCACTTCTGCTACAGCTTTACTGTTGTTATTTATAATTCAATTGTGTTTTGAATTTTCTTGAGAGTAGGCTATTTCTTATTGTTTCTCTCCATCACTTTCTTTAGGCATCCAACTATAGAAAACCTGGCTTAAGTACAGCCCAGAGGAAGAAAAGCGGCTTGAAACCGGAACTTACAGAAGAGCAAAAGCAGGAGATCAGAGAAGCTTTTGATTTGTTTGATACTGATGGATCTGGAAGCATTGATGTAAAAGAACTGAAGGTTTTCAAACTTTTTTTCTTGGATGGAAATAGCTTTGGTCTCAAAATTTAAGCTGGTTTTCTGTTTTCCAGCCCTATTTTAAAATAGTTTTGAAATATGAACAAGAGTAATGGCTTGCTGTCACAAATGAATCTGGGGTGTACCACATGGTTAACCTGAGAAAGCTCTGCATATAACACGTCAGAGCAGACAAGCCTCTCTAATACATGGATAGCAGGTCACATAGCTCTGAATATCTGAGCATTAGAGGAACCAAACAGTTCCTCTGTTTACGTAGACACCGTCCACACTTCAGCTTTCATGACTGGCTGAGCTCATTGTTTCTGGGAAGTGGACTTCTGCTGGTTTAGAATGAATGTCAGAATGTAAGTTTTTTTCCTTGTCTCAGAAATAAAACAGAGATTTTGCACACATTCAGAAAAGATACAACATTATTTTCATACACTTGATCCAAAAATTACCATCAAGAAATAACAGATCCAAGTTGCCCTTTAGTAACAAAACAGGTAGTGTGTGTGTGCACACCTGTGCATACACGCAGTAGTACAAGAGGAAGATTATTCTCCGTTTTCTCCCTATATTTTACTGATATGATTTTTTTTTTAAAGCCTGAATTTTTTATCTTAATTATCTCCTTGACCGTGGTTTCTCACATACACACAATCTGCCTCAATTTCTGCGTATTTACTTAAAAGAGTGAATTACCTAAGCCTGTGGCTTATCTCAGGATTTATCTGGAAGTAGTTACGATTGATTAAGGAGAGTGTGTTCTCTGAACGCAGATTAGACATGTTAAAATATACTTCTTAAAATGGACCAAAACATTTTTAGCATCAACCATTTAATGCTCTATTTTTCTTCTTCAAAATTAATCTTAAAATGTAGGTATTTTACAATAGAAAGCTTTCCCTTCTGAAAGACAAAGTGGAACATTTTCAGTTGTCCCATCATAAGAAATTGGTCAGAAAACACACAAATGCACTTCAGTTAAATCTTAAATTTCTGGTGAGTTAGCACTTTCCAGTAGACAAGTGTTAAGTAAAAAAAAATCTGCCTAATATTAACTATTGATTTCCACTAGCGCATATAGAAAGAATGAATGTTCACAGTTCAAATCTTCCTCTAGTTATGTGTTCTTGAAACTTCAGTCTCTGAATTAAATACGCTGTAATCAGCTGGCGCACCAGGAGTGTGAAATTACTAATAAACACTCAGCAAAATCATTGTTCTAGGCCACTGAAATGCTAGAGCCTGGTTTTAGAACAATGTTAATATTAAGCATTTGCACAACAATCTACATGACAACTGTTTTGATGGTGACACTTTGCTTGTGCTCTGTGAGGCTCAGGTTTGCTTTTCTTCTCCTCACTAGCACAGCAGTCAGTCTTTGATTTGCTGAGGCTGCGACTTACAGAGCATTGTCAGGAGCCAAAGGTGCCAAAAGCTGTGCACATGGATTTCTTCTGTCTTTGTGTACTGGGTTGTGTAAAGTTAACTACATGTAATTCTGCCCTAAATTTCAAATGGAGAGAGATCACATCGCTCGTCTCCAACCTGTTGTGAATTCCCCATTTGATAATCCTATGTTGAAAATAAATCTGTAGTTCAGAAATGTAGATTGTAACCTTTGCCTAATTCAGACACAGTAAGTTTCTCTTGGTTTCAGAAATATACCCATGTTTCATATGGGCCTAAAGTGAAAATACATCTGAGTCTTAAGAATATTAAACCTACATTATTACTATTTGTAAAGATGAAACAGGCAGGTAAGAGATATCAAGATATTCTCATTGCAGTGAGTTACTATTACAGTTTTGGACGAGGAAATTAAGCTTTAGTGCAGCTGCTATCACTGTAATTCTGGTGGCCTTCTAACAGAGTTGGTTTTTGGCACAGGTTGCAATGCGTGCTTTAGGCTTTGAGCCAAAGAAGGAAGAAATTAAGAAAATGATAGCAGATATTGACAAAGAAGGAAGTGGCACCATTGACTTTGAAGACTTCTTGGCCATGATGACGCAAAAAATGGTACAAATTCTTAACAGAAATTCTTGTGACAGCATAAAAAAATACTGTAAAGGAATATCCTGGTGGTGGGTATTTTATAATTAATATGTGTTTTGTTTTAGAGTGAAAAGGATTCAAAAGAAGAAATCTTGAAAGCTTTCAGATTATTTGATGACGATGGGACAGGAAAAATTTCATTCAAAAACTTGAAAAGGGTTGCCAAGGAGCTGGGAGAAAATTTAACAGATGAAGAGCTTCAGGTAAATTCTCATTTGCCAGAGGTTTCGTAAGAGGCACAGACCAATCCTGTAGCTCCTAAGGAGTGGGTAGAAATTTATGCCTATAGAAAAAGGGCCAAAAGGTCAGAAATATGAGGAATCAAATACACAGTTATGTTTTCATACTATGTGCTTCTGTTTTGTTTTAATGAATGGAAGATCTCGTGTTTAGAGTCCAGTGCCTGACCAAATATACAATGTATTTTGTAGGAAATGATTGATGAAGCTGATCGAGATGGAGATGGAGAAGTAAGTGAGCAAGAATTTTTGAGAATTATGAAGAAAACCAGCTTATATTAATATTTGTTGCCTTGCTATACAGCTACTCCAAAAGATAACCTGGAAAAGACTTAAAAACTGGGCTTGTGCCTCCTGCATATGTTCTGCTACATAAAGAAAGTCTGAAAGGACGGATTTTTGGTTCATTCTTCTTTTTCAGCAAAGTTAATTGAGGAAGGGGGGGCTTCAGTACCCAGAACCATTAAAACGAGGTATTGCAGAAGTGAAAAGGAAGGATGAACTGAACCTGCAAGGCAGGATCCCGTCCCTTCCCCTCCCCGTTGACAATTTCATTGATTGCTGTTTTGGACAAAAACTGCTGTTTCAACTATTTATCTAAAAGACATTTCACTTGAGATGTTCAAATTCCCCCTGCTTCTGGGAAGGGCCAATTGTGACTTTCCTAAGACTACAAAATGAAGGTACAAGCACAGTATTTTTATTCCTTTTAGGCTTTTAGGTTATCTCTTGGTATTTGTGTCCTTTTGTTTATTTTCTTGAAAGACTCTAAACCCAATTGCATATCTGTATTTATTTCTGTACAAAACACAGTTTTCCCATGACAAGTTTTTGGCCCTAGTGGGAAGCAAATGCAGCTAACCAGATTTGGTTCTTCATTCGGAGCTGTGTGCCATCACTAGATGTTCTTTTGTTTATCTGATTGTCTGAAACCTGGTTTACTTGAATGTAACCCGCTTGGATTATCACAGTTTATTGTATAACCAGTCAACATCTTGCACCATTGTTTGTACTCCCAAGACATTACAGAGCTGCTGTTACACATGCCAGGATTTAAGGCACCTAAAAGCTCAGTGTTGCATGCTAGGGTAAATTTCTCTTTGGTATTTCAAGTCAAGTTGCAGGGAGGACTCGCATCTGAAGTGAAAAAATAGCTCACATCTGTGAAACACTGAATATATTTAGAACCATGCAGCCCAAATTCATTTCAGACATCACAGGTTTGGTTTGTTGGGTTTTTTTTAGGAGTACCTTCATTTAAAAAAAATATTTCTTACGTACATTGTCAGTGTAGGAGTTACTGGAGAGCCACATTTCCTTCTATGTTATGGTAACACAGCAGTGCCACACAACATGACATCTGATGATGTGGTTCTGGCAGGAGGGTTTTTCCTTTGGTTTGGATTAGACAATCAGCTTCAAAACTGCAGGGAAATGGTATCATCCTAAATTACATCTCCCTCTAATAACGTGCCTGACTGAGAGTTTGTTTCTGCTCACTGTGAAACGGCAAGTAGGTAGGAAAGTGGCAGGAGGGCTCAAGGGGAAGAGGAGGGAAAGAACAGTATTTCACCAGTAGCTGTGAAGATCTCTCTTCAGACAGCTTCTGCTGCTTCACAGCATGGACAATGTTTGCACAAGAAAGGAAGGGCCAGCTCCTGGATTAGCTCTTCATTACAGCTGCTGTGGCTCTTCAGGCTGTAAGGGCCCAGCAGGGGGAGAATTCGTTTCAGCAGTGAAAGGAGAAGTGCTCATTCACCCATCTTGTTCTCAGCGTGCAGACGTGGACCTGGCACATGCTGCCCAAGTCCTCCAAGTGTTGCACTCTGAACAGCGCTCTCTAAATAGAGCCTCTCTAACCTGCACAGAAGTGGGCTCAAACCTGGGGGAGAGCAGGGATTGTGTAGGACCCTGGAAAACTCAAGACATCTGTGAAGTCCCCTGTTAACACAGTCAGTGGCAGTAGATGTAACCTGTAGTACAGTAAGCGTTTTAAAATGTCTATTAATTTTGTATAAGTGTGAAATAAAACTGTTTTGCAAGTTAAGGACTTTGTGTGCTTTATAACTTGGTGTGCTTACTATGAAAACTAAATATTCAAAAATAATTCTAAAGTGTTAAAGGGTTCACCACGTACATTTCCACTATCATTTATCTTTTCTTTCTAAGAGAGAAATTCTTAGGTGCAGTAGTCTATCACAGTTTATCTGCCTCTTCCACTATGCTTATTAAAAGTTTCTAGTACTAACCACTTACATTCAGAAAGGGAAATTTGAAGTTCTGGGTGATTATGGGGAAACCCAGAGCCTATTAGACTGCCTGTACTTTTTTTTAATGCTTCTACAGGAAGAGATTGATGACTGTTGTTTACCTATGATGCATGTCACTTCTCTCTTCCTGTTCTAATCCCATTACTTGACTTCTGAAGGTAGGAAAAAGACACACAATCATACCTACTATATATACTACAATGATGAACAGTTATTTCTGGCTTGCCCATTAATTTCTTAAGTCCGGAATGTGGGGCAGTGGCTGAACTAGCACAGAACTTGCAAGTGTTAACGTAATAGAATAAGTGTCTCATGCTGCTTTAGCTCGTGTGGTAGCGAGGGATTCCTTCAGTCGCATGCAGCGAGTATGACGACTAACCCACAACAGTATCAGCAGCAGCCCACAGCGGTGCTGTGGTTCTGCACCAACTTTTTTTAATGTTCTTGTAAATCCCTTCTAGAATTTTATCTTTTACGTTTCTATACATGGTGGAGGAAAGGAGCCTGATTGAAGCCAGTGGCAGAACTCAGGTTTGTGTGAGGAACAGGTGCTGAAATGTCCATTTAGGAATTCAATTCTTTTACTGTGCTGGAGAAAGTGACTCAGATCAATGAACTGGGAATGTACCCAGCAGACATTTTTTCCTGGGCTCTGTTCTAGCGCCTACGCATGGAGTTTACTCTAAATTGAGGGGTTTCACTAAAAACAGCTTACTTGCATCCCTCTCCCCATTCACTCTGTTCTCCAAAACAGGAGCTGGGATGCTTCCAGAAGACTTGGATTCAACCCCTTTGCACTTAAGCACCAAAAAGGAAGCAAAGCAGCAATTTGGGATGCCTTGCCTCAAAGGACCCATCCCTCAAGGCACCCGAATCCAAGTGGTCAGCAGTGTGAGCATGTCCCGACTGGCACCCGATGCAGAGGGGAAGGCTTCGGTCCCAACCCCGCTTTATGTTCCCCACAGACAGATCAGGGCAGCTCTGGGGGCAAGGGGACAGATGGCTGTGACCCTCATCTTTTGCATCTCTTTTCCCTCCATGCTGGCAGGGAGGCCGGGTTCTTACCTGGCACTTGCAAATTCTCCTCAAACAGCTGCAGTTCGCACTCTCCAGCATGCGAATCCAGCTGGGACTCTTCCTTCTGCAACATCAGTGAAGCCCGGTTTTCAGTTTGAGTGTTTGTGCTGATCAGATGCTGCACAAAAAGGAAAGTAGAACTGCAGTTTGTATTCGACAAGTGCCTAAATATCAAAGCATTGATAAGGGCAATAGCTGCTAGGGAGATAAAACTGCAAATGACTTCCAGCAAAAAATGTTTTTAAATCAGAATGTTCTAGGCTTTTAATAAAATACAAAACAGTTCAAGAGAAAAAATTTACTTAGCAGCTATATGCCAAAATATGCCAATTGCACGGTAATTTTAAACTGACTTTTGCTGTTATCTCCCCTGCGCAACTTTTAAGTTCTTTATCATCTCTCAGTCCCGCAGCACAGTAAAGCAAATCTTCAGCTGGCTTTAGAAAAAGCAAACACAACAAAAACCCACCAAAAAACCCAACAAAAAACAACAACAAAAACCCCAAACCAACCAACCACAACCACCAACCAAACAAAAACAAAACAAAAAACCCAACCAAACAAAAGTCATCTGAACTGGCAACTTCAGACAATGGACTGTTGTGCTTTGTGACCACATCACAGTGAAAAGTGGATAAAGGCAGCAATCTGGGAGCAGGTTGACTATTTTGCAGTTATACTGGTGCCAAATGCATGTAAAATAGCAGGCTGGCCAGGCACGGGTGACTGCAAAAGACTGGAGGAGGCTTTGGCTGCCTGAGGTGCTCCTGCAGTTAGCAGGTAATGAGCACTACACTCTCACTTCACTGGGTGTGAGTTTGTCTTCAGAGCAGGGTCAGCTTCTCATGTTGCAGAAAAATAACAGCTTCTTTTCAGGTAAGCATTTTAAAGAGGCTGGGGGAAGGCAAAAAAAGAAACCCCTTGGTGTACTTTCACATGCCAAGAGTCCTACTAACAGAGCCTAAATATTTCAATAAACTCATGAAGCATTTAATGTTGAAGTATTTGAATTGGTCATTTACAGTTTTGAAGAGTAACTCCTGTCCTGCAAACTGCTTGGTGAAGTCATACCACATATTCGAAATGTTAAGTATTAATTCCCTGGAAACTCCTCACTGAGTTAATAGAAATCAAATATCATCATATTACATTAAATACCCCTGGATATTGTACTCAGGTTTTAAGAAAGACTTGGGCTGTAGAAAGCGCACCGGGCCAGAATTTAGCATTGACACATTTGATACACGGAAATGCTGCCAGAACACATTTTCTTGACATGGATTAAATCTTTCTGTGACCCCCCAAAAAAATTCGACAGTACCATGCTACTTAAATCTATTCCATGCGCTGGCTGGTACTTTTGGCAATCTTTGCAAGCTTGTCAGCGTGATGCATTGCCTTTAGATGCTGCCTTTTTTGCAATCATCCATTCTCCCAAAATATCAATGTTAAAGCCAAATCAGGATCACTGAGACTGCATCCAGCTGTCATTGCCAGTGGCCCTCCTGCTCACTCAGAACTTATTATCCCTCCTTCAATTTGTTTGAAAATTACTTTTGTTTCCTTAAACAGATAAAACCAAAAGATGAGAAAAATACAGCTCCCAAGATGCTTTGAAACACCAGCTTTGTTTCAAAACCTAGTTACATATGCTAACAAACTAGCTGCAGCTGCCTGACACATTTTACAAAAATCAGGCAGGGAGAGTAAATCATTAGTGAGGGATGTTCTTCGGACACCCCACAACACAAGTGACCAGGTAGGCACAACCTGCACGTCCCTGGCGTAAGGGAGCAAACAAACTGCTTGGTCCACAGGGTGGGATGATCCTTGACACTTGAGGAAAGAATCCCTACGAGGATAATTTTTCAAATATAGCTTCCTTTTTGTCACATGTATCAACATAAATAGTGTAGCTGTGAGTGGACAGCCCCCCCCCACCACAATACCGCATGCCAGTGCCCCAAGCCATCAGGACATGCCCGTCTGAATCACTCCTGTGAAGCGAAGGCCATGGCTGCCCCTTTGCTGCAGCTCAAGGTTGCTGTGAAAGTCTCTGCTGAGAAGCTGTAAAAATCTGCTTTCAGTGGGTGTTACACACCCTGCTTAACTAGAGGATGCGCTCCTAAATTTCTACATTAAGGAAAGATGTAGAAGTCTTTTCTGTCTCCCTTGTAAAGAAGAAAAGAACTGATAGTTCTGAGACTGTGACAGTCTCGCTAGAGGGCATTCAGTTACTAACGTGTAAGATGAGTGATGCTTATTTCCCTCCTCTGTGGCTTTTAATGACGATCGAAAGTAGGCTAACAAACACCATCCAGCTGGGGCCTGAAATATGTGGTTGGATACAGAATTATTTTTTTCTTAAAAAGGAACACAAGACTTCTCACACAACTCAAACACAAAATGCTGTACTTATTAGTTGATTGTTCAAAGCTAAACCCCCAAACCACACTTTCTGAAACTCCCACTCTGTATCAATAATTACAGACACACTCTCAGGGGAGCGGAAAACTGAAGCTGCCTTTCACACAGTCCCCCTGGGTGCTCTGACCACTACTCTAGAGAGTTATTTTCTCTTTTGGGGAATATTGCTACCAAATGGAACCACCTGAAGCAGAGAGACAGAGCCAGACCTGCTGCAGGATGTTCGTGGCCCTCCCTTGGGATGTGGGAAAGCTGGAATCACGGCCTTGCTTCGAGTCAAGAGGAACAAGGATTTGAGAATTAGACTCTTGTCCCCAAGGTGAGTGTGTCAACCTTTAGGACACCGGGATGTGCCTTATTCCAGTGGCCTTGTGGGGTAGGAACGTGACCAAGAAACGCGTTTTCAGGACACTGGCTGGACAGAGCCCACAAGCATGATAGACACCTGTCTTCACTTGATGGTAGCTCAGAATATCAAGAGCTCGACAGCTCACATCTCGTGCTGAAAAAATACTGGGGCCCTGTAAGGAAGAAATGTGGATTTAGGGTGGAGCAAGACAGAGGACCTGCAAAGCTTGGTGCTTCAGTACCTGATTTGTAGGTGCACAATTCCTTAAGCAGTACAGAGAAAATGAGGGTCTTAAAGCAATGATCCAAATCTCTGCTGAGCTGGGAGCCCAGCAGAGCTGGCTCATAGCAAACCTGCTCCATGCAGAGCATCAGAACATCCACCAGCAGTTCAGACTTCATCACAAATCGTACAGACATGGTGCCCACCTTTAAGAGCCTCAGCCCTTTCTGACCTTTGCTCCTTGGTGATTTCAGAGACCCACTGCAGTGGCGTTGAGGACTTAAAACTGTACCTCTTGACCTCTTTGGAATTCTGGCTGCCACCAATTACTAAACTTGAAATTGCTCAAGTCATTTTTTGCTTGTCTGAATTAGATTTGATGCTGTGAATAAGAACAAAACAAAGCTGTCAAACCTGAGCTGCAAATGCGCAAAATTCTGGGCATGGTCTTAACAGTTTCACATGCATTTATTATTCCCTCCATGTTGGATGCATGTGCATGCACACACATACTGCATATACACGTACTGTGTGTGCACATGCAAAACTTGCAGTCCTGTCATTATTAGAATTTCACAAACTTTTCACATGCAAAAAGCCCAAATGTGAGTGTACATTTGGAAGCTTCAACTGGGAAAAGGGTGCATTTGCTGCAACATTTTAGTCCCAGGTAGGATAGGGTCTGTGTACTGCAGAGTCATCATGGAGCAGAAGTCTGGCCCTTATTTCCCTGGAGTGGAAGTCCCAGAGGGTTATGACCACAAAGTTGATGGGTGGGTGGGATGGATATTGTCAGTCCAGCGCTAAGCTAAGAGCTGTGGGGCAGGGCTGCACTGCATCAAGCTTTTGAAAGCCCAGCTTTGGTAGCAGTGCCATGTTAGTCTCTGCAGCATGGGGTTCAAAGGCAAAGCCACCGCACCCATCTGTTGCAGGCACATGGGCTGCCTGGACAGCCAGGGCCACCAAGGGCTGTGGGACGGGCACTGGAGCTGCTGGACCAGGCTCAGGGGCTGCAACCAACTGGTGCAGACTCGCTGAGCTGCCCTTGTTCTCAAGGCCACTTTATTTCCTTGGAAATCTTCTGACTGGTTCTAGTAGTGACATAAGTTTCACTATAAGAAGCAATCCCCCAACATCAAATAAAGTAAAAAATAGCTTTCAGTGGGAAACGAATGCAACATTTCCAATAGCCCATTTCCAATCTTATTTTAAAGAGCTCTCTGCCCAAAAACGTAGCACAGCACGAACAAAACCAGTAAAATTTACACATCCATGCTATTGTATGAAGTTCCTTCCTAGTATGGCTTCTTCTTTACCTGCCTCTTCTCAATACGCTTAACAAAGAGAAAACAGATACATGCTTTCCTGTAAATTCTTTCAGACCTCCAAATGAGAAATATCATGAAAGATCTAAACATCAGGGAAAAACTGACTGCAAACATTGCAGGTCTGATTTATAAACACGGGAAGGTATTTTAGTATAAACAAGCAGCATTTCTACTGGCTTTTAAAAATGTGGTATCAGATCATCTCAATTTCAGTTTTTAAAAGTCTGTGTTCTCCAAATTAAAACAAAAGCTAAGGTGACAGGTCCAGATGTTTCCTTTTTGGGCAGCTTATGCCATGATCAGCCAAAGAAGAAATCCATAGAAGCATGGTTTCCACACATCTTTTGAATGTTATGTTTAAATTAGTCCATACAACATAGTTAATTAAGTGAGGTCAAATATGATTACTGCAGAATAGCTCGTTTTGGAATGGGAGGTGCACTTTTTTTTTCTTATTAAGTTAACTAAATTAATACGGGACCCGCATAGTGATGAGGTCCAAAAAATAAGGCACACAGAACTATCCTTTTCATCTATCCTCAACATCTGGACTTCGTTTGTTCTGTTTCATATTTCTTATGAGGCCTCTGCAACTTCGAGTAGGTAGGACTGGTGGTCCCATTTAAATCAAATGTTAAAGCTTGTAATTTCTGAATCATTTCTCCCTGTCACCTACCATTTCCAAAGCTCTTTTTCAGTTACTCAGTTCTTGATGGCTCATTAGTTACATGAGGAAACAGAAACCAGCTTTGCTTAAAACTCCACCAAATGAGCACAGTAAGTGAACAAAGATTTTTTCAATTACTTTTTCAGTTCTAGTGGTCTCATCTGTTACTTGCGGAACAACAGGTACATTTTGCAAAAAACAGAACAAGATTTTTCTACATGAAAAAAATGCGTGTCAGTAGAGGTACCGTCTAACTAGAGAAGACCAATGCTTTTGTAAATAACAGGTGAAACAGCTGTAAAACCTACAATTTTTTTCTCTAGGCAGAAAATGACCACAGTCGAGAATAGTGTTTGGCAAACATACCCTGTAAGTGGCTATTTTTCACCTTATTCCTTCATATTAGGAAGCAATAAAGTATTCGACAAAATGGCTGATAGGTTTGAATATTATTTCTGCTCATGCTGTGAAGCAAAGAAATATTCTTTGTCAAATCCTGATAAAGTAGGTCACTACATGGGTCAAGTAAACACTTCGGATCCTACTGCAGAAAGCAATTTTATTATTGCTTACAGTATTAAAGATAGTAATATTACAAATCCGAGGGAAAATATGAGTTGAAAATGCTTCTGTATCAAAATTAAAGGAGCTTTTCCCAGAAATGAAACAGTTTTTAGAAGGGGGGTGGGGAAAAACAAGTATTCTTGTTTTTCCTAGTAACAAACCAAGATGCAACAGATGTATTAAACAGGATATTATTTATTACGTGGGGATTTTTGCGCAAAGATTCAGATTTCTCCTATCAAATGCCATGCAATACTATGACTCACTGAGTCAAGTTCTAGGATGGTTCAGTCCTGACCACCTCCTGCTACAGGCTCAGTATCATCTATTCCCATTGCCTTCAGCGGGACTAAGCGGTACTTAGCACTTTTGCAAAACTGGGCCCTAGACAACGAAGGCTTTAGGTATGGGCTTCCTATTTCCTGCAGTGGATTTGTGTAGGTGGCCTTGTTACCAGAAATCCATACTCCTACACAGCAACTTCTGACTGTGTTTCTGCAGAAATGACTATGATGAAAGGAATGAAATATTTTTAAAATAAAAATCATGTGTTTGTTTCTCCAAACCAGTTAGGCTATCTCCTGCTGGTGAGATTAATGTCTCCACCTCCTGTGTGGCAAAATTAAGAGCAGGGTGGGAAACAAAAGGATTAAGGTTTGCAAAGACGCTGTGGCTGGGGCTGCTGGGCGCACCAAGAGGGGAGAGCCCGTCTGTACCGTCCCTCGCCCATTGCCAGCGGCTGAGTCACTGGCCCAGCCTGCAGAGCTTCTCGCTGCTGCGTTTCGCAGCCAGGAAAATCCCACATCCTCCCAGTGGGTGTAGGAAATGCAGCTACAGCCTCTGGATGCGTCGCCACCAAAAACAAAGGGGAGACTGTGGTGCGGGTGGTGTCTGCGGGTGCAGGGCCAGTGTCCCGGGACCTTGCAGACAGCACACGGGCTCTCACAGGGCACAAGAAGCCATGGGTTGGAGCAGAGCCCATGGCCAGCGTTGCCCACCTGCTGCCCACAGCCCCGCGGGTTTGCCAACCCCAGTGATGTAAGGTGCAAGACCAGCACAACCTCCCCACAGGGGGATCTGCCAGGGCCACCAGGAAACCTCCTCTCCTGTCCCACCCCATCCTGCCTCTCTGCGCTTTAGCGAGGTGACGTCACCCTTAGCCCTTAATTGTCTTCCCTGCGGGCCAGCCAGCCCAGACTTTTTGCCTTCCAGCGCAGGGGGAAGTCACTAGTCTTGCCATGCTGTTGTGGCCAGCTTAGGCCTGGCGGGCTGAACTGAAGATCACCGGAGATGCTCCTCTCACCTCCCACCCATCTCAGCTCACTCAAACATTCTCCATGAGCAGACGATTGCAAAGCTGGGTACAATTAGCCAGGGCAGCTTCAATCTCTTGATTTGCCAATAACGGCTGAATATTGTCAACACTGCTTCAGATGATGGCTCTGCAAGCATACTGCAGGGAAAGCAACTGAAGGCATTGCTCACAAATCCACAGTGTTTCTTTCTACAAGATCCCTGTGGCACTTGCCAAGCTCATGTTGAGGGTGGTGTTATTCTGAGAAGACCGCAAGCATCGTGGGTCAGACAGCCAGAGCCTGGCTGTGCAGTCTAAGGTTGAGCATTGCTCTTGGGAAAGAAAACACAGCGGCAGACTGACATGGGTTTGTCCAGCTGTCTGGGCAATTGCTCCAGACAAAAGCTCTTTTGAGAAGCCGCTTCTGTAAAGCTGACAAGAAGAGAGCTGTCATCCCCAAAAGTGTGTTCACATGCACAGGTGGCAGCAGAGCTGGCACCAGGAGCTACTGCCTTAGGAGAGCAATCGAACAGCTGCTGTCAATCCTATGCAGTACAAGCCTTCCCACCCTAAGTCTCCAACGGCTTATGGGCCCCTTTTCTCAGAACTGGCATCAGGTCCCCAGCCAACCCCACACAACCCTTCTTCACTAGCGCCATGCTGCTCCTTACGCCTCCTTAGCAGAGCTGCTGCCCCTGCACCTCCAGCACTGCTCTCCTGGTCTGTTTGGCCACCAGCACTTCTCCTAGGAAGGTTAAGAAGTGCAACCATGCAGGAAATAAAGGAGAGAAAAAAATATCTCCTGGCATCCATTCCCTGTCACATTTGTTCCATGCATATATTGACCAAAACAGGAAAGCTCAGAGAGGGGAAAATAGCTACATGTGAAAGGAAAAAGAAACCAGCCTATCCTAGCTCTGTCTCGGCATGTATTCATTTACCAGACCAAGTGCCTTTGACCCAGCCCGATGGGCAGACAAGAGAGCCTGCCTTTGTGATCTCTGCCAACTAGGGGGAAAATGAGGCCCCACAAGTACTTTACCATTACTGGGTCACCACTTGGACGTTTTAACACTGGTGTTCAACATTTTCTTCTGAGGAGGTGTCATAGGGGTTGGCTCCTCCATTGGTCTGGCTGAGGAGAATGTAACTGCTCAGGGAAAAGCTGGTTATACCACAGGTTCCTCCTTCCTTGGGTTCACTGCATCACCTATCAGGCAAACTATTTTGCAGTGATGACCAAGTAGATGTTTACAGGTACTTCTTGGGGTGAATTTCCTTTTACACATTGGAGATAGAGTGAGTTTGTATCAATAAAAAGCGTGTAAGCTGCTGGCTCATTGTCCTGGAGTTCAAAAGTTTAAGGTGGTTTTTGAATACCACCTGAAAATGTAAAGGTGGAAGATGAGTTCCTTTTAACCTACAAAATGATTTGTTTTTAAGATTGAAGCACTGATTCAAACTGAATCTAGGTATTTAATGGAAAATTGAGTCTAGGACAGTAACTTGTGTGGCATTGTTGCCATCTTGAAACTTTCATAGTTCAAAAGGTGGCTTAAGTCTTTGACAAAATGAAATCGTTTGACACTTATTTCAGCAGTTTCCATTGAGAAATTGGCTTGTTCAAGGCACTGTCTCTCTGAAAAGATCACATCAACTTCAGTAGATTTTACCTGATAACACTCACCGAGTTCCTAGCAATTACCGCTATTTATTATTTGCATATGAAATTTTTAGGACTATCCAAGCAGAACATTAATAGCTCCATGCCCTAGAAAGCTTTCAACCGCAGCAGAAGACGGCTGGCAACAGACAGACAATACATAAGGCAGTATTGGCCAGAAATCCAAGGAACGTTAACATCCTTCTGACAGTAATACCTTCGAGAAGGGACATTTCCAAAAGCCATCTGAAGAAGACTGAAGTTGGGATGCTTTGGAAATACCAAAAACGTGCACTCTTAAATATGTAACAGGAAGGTGGTAGAGCCTTGGAGCAGAGGTCTGTAAGAGATAGAAGGGATCACACCAACAGTGAGTGCGAGATGATCATGAGGCTGAAAGAGCACCAAAGCTGGCATCGGATGAACAGGCATTTTACTTGCATCTAATACCATAGAGCAGAGAGATATCATAGAAATTAGTTAAGCAGAGAGGTAGGCTTGGAAAATCAGCTTTGCAGGAGAAGGCAATGACTATGTGAGAGGCAAGAAGAATCCTGTAATAACAGAGATACAAGAAGAAAATTTAGCTCTGTGAATAAAACCTTTCATGCTACTGAATATACACATCCAGATGTAAGCATTATCTGGATACAGAATAGTCCCAGTCAAAGATGACACCCAAGTTGCAAGTCTGAGATAGAAGCAAGATGCTAGGGCTTTAATGACCCAACAGCAAGTACAGCTAGCTCTCAGTTGTCCATGGGTGCCTAATCCATGTTGCAGATTGAAGTGCAGAGACATTGGAGAAGTCCCAGAGCACAGCCAGCAGATTCAGACATGGGCCAAGCAAACAAAGCCATACAGCTCTCTAGGTCTGCAGAGGTCCAAACTCAGGTTTTGTGCTTTTTGGCAGGGCTGCCCCTAAACTATCAACTTGCAGACTGGTTGCTGTAAAAAAACCAAACCAAACCAAACCAAAACCAAAACAAACAAAAAACCAATCAACCAACCAACCAAAACAACAACAAAAAAACCCCACAAGCCAAACATTTGTATACTTTTGCCTGTGGCTGCTCAGTTTTGGGTTCCTGGAGCACTCGGGAAGGCGAGCGAAGGCTTTGCAACCACATGGAGCCAGTGCGGGTCTGGCAGCACACCTGGAATGACAAGCCTTGATGGACACCAGAGTGATCTGTGTGGAGACACCCAGGTGGCTGCCATGGAGCCAACGCGCCAGGCAAGGTGAAGCTGAGCCAGGATTGATCTGTTTTGTTCCACCTCTGTGCAGACTGGCCAAGGTGGCCATATTCTGCACTCTCTGATACACCCTCTGCTATTTGGTTTTGTCAGAGCACAGACCTTTCAGTGCCTTCTTTACCTGTGCACAGCCATGCAAACTTCAGACTAGCAGTAAATGCTAAGATGTGCTAGCTGTGCTGAGCTTCAGCTTATGAGATACTGTCTTAATCATCCTCGGACTAGAAGCACCCAGCATGACACTGACCTAGCAAGAATTTGGGGTAGCTACAATGTCAGGGACTGAAGATGCCGTCTTATTGCCTTGTGCTGGGTCACGTACTCACTCCACTGTGCTTCCTGTACCTCCTGGGTTCAGCAGTGGGGAACTGTCAGTAACCACAGCACTACGATTAGCACGACACACCACACCACGCTCATGAGAACCATAAGATTCTTTTCAATGCACGACAGCCTGGCAGGTGTGACAGGAAGAATACGAATCTCCTTCTCTGCCTTGGGAAACCCGTGCGGCCTCCAACAGGGAGCTGGAAAGAGAGGTGTAGACAGCAGCCAATAGCAATTAATATATAATAGACTAGAGTGCCTTGGGAAAAAGATTACAGCAAACTGCAGAGGAGTATTGGAGCAGGCAATTATCTTGCCCTTTGTCAGGTAGAAGTGGGGGACATGAAATGGTGTTGCCAATTCCTCCTGCCTCCTCAGTTATGGTCACTTTACTCACTTGACTTAAATTGTGATTGTGTGCATATATTCCCGAACAGATCCACACTAACATACAGCCAGCTTTGCTGTTGTTTCTGCAAAGCTCTTCCTCAGCACAGATTGTTCTTACTGTTTCTCTGCTAGCCTGCTTTCCTCATTGCGTTCAGCATAATGTTGTCATAATAATGTCATTCCTGCTCCTCAAAGCAATGCAATCCACAGGCCTCGCTGGGGCTGCTGCTCACTCCTTCTCATGCAGTGCCTGCTGTCCTGGCCAAAGCCCAGCCCTGAAGCCAGTGGCTCCCCTGCCTGTTCACATGGCTGCGCTCAGCTCACCCTCAACAAGCCTGCTCTTTTTCCACCTCATTCTGTACCCCTTCCTACACCGTCAGCTGCTTCACATAATCTTTGCTACTCACGGATTTGCACCAACTTCAAGAATCATGTTAGTCTTGTAAAGTGATACAAACACTCGGAATAGCATGAGGAGCTTTTTCACCTGTGTCCTTTATGGTGGCAATCTGACCAGGTAATAGCTACTACCAAACTGGTGTTACAGAAACCCCTCAGTGTATTGCAGTACTTCAACTAACTGCTTCATTTAACTTGGTTTCAGTTTGATCAGTGCAACTCCTGTGCGTCTGGTCAAAACCCACTGCTGGCAGCTGCTTGCAGGACGAGCTCTACAGAAGAAAGAAGAGCTGCAGCCGATTCTGAGCGTGTCCCTCCTAGATGGATAAAGAAAACTATTTGACAGTCACGCGTGCAATGAGTAACTCAATAAGAAACTCCATGTATAAGAGTTCAAAGCAACTTCACCTAATACTCAACCTTAGCCGAGAGAGGGGTGGACCAAAGCACCTTCCCATGGCCAGATGGGCAGCTAAGCAAAGAGAGGCCACCTGGGCAGTCCTGATCCAAGCCGGGCAGGATCCATAGCCAGACAGCAAATTCATGCAACACTAGGATGTCTGCGTGACCCTGAGGGACTATGATCTAAGGCAGATAACAGAGTTAGTCTGAATTCATGCTAAAATCATCTGTGTTTTTCAGTTTCCTCCTTCCTCATATGCTTACTCTGAAGGAAGAGGAGAATTATATCTAAGTCTAATCTTTATGTATGTTTGCTCAAACTATTATAAGAAACAGGCAGGAGGCTCCAGAAGCAGGACTTCCAAAGCACCAGGTCTTGTGTATACCTGTGTGTCAGCAGGACATCACTGTTACCACTACAGGTACACTGGGCTCCTGCTTACTGTTCCTATCTGTCCTTCCCCTTCTCCAGCAGTTGTTTTTACTAAGAGTGGATATGCTTGTTTTTCAGAGCCCATACTCTTACAACTTAGTGTTTACCTCAACATGTAACTTCACATGTTCCTCTCATTCAAAACTGCCCAAAGGGGCAAAGTTGTAGTCACATGCAAGGAGCAGTTACCAAATATCTCCAGGATTTAGAAGCACAAGTTCTGCTGACCCTCAGCATGACTCCTAATGGTAAATATCTCTGACATTTTTGCAAATTTCCCCTTTGTCGGTTAAAAACTAAATTCTGAAGGAGACATGAATTAATTTTTACCTTTAGCTGAAGAACAGCACAACAGAGGCTTGTTTCAAGTCGCAAACGAGAGGCATACACCACAGAGAGAAGGAACCAGTTCCTCCAAGTCTTAGAGTAAAAACTGGGACACAGGGAAGTGCTGGAGGAAGAAAGGAGGGAACCACCATGGTCACTTGAGCAAGTCCTGAATCCAAATCCCTTCCTACACTCAAAACTGCCTGGCACAAAGGTATACATCATCTTTACAGGATGTGTTGCACAACTTGGTCGCAGGTTGCTGTTTGTTTTATGTGGCTGTGGAAATGCATCTGAGAGTTTATTTTTGGCAGGTACACAGATAAAAGGTATCAAGTGAGTCTTACATAAGTAAAAAAAGAAATTCTGCTCTCCCCCACCTGCTCCGCCTCACTTGAGGGAGTTTGACTCACGATTTTCCAACTTTTGGAGACTTGTAAAGGCTTTTCTCACAGTGCAAGCCACAGCCACAGCCTTAAAAAGGTGAGTAGAAGGGACATAAACACAGCAGCAGTGTGCAGAAAGGAGTTGTAAAGCTGTCAGGGAATTTCTTAACTTTGAACACAGCACTTTGAACTCAGAACAAGCTTTTACCAGCATTTGTTTCGGACCAAGGTAGAAGTTGATTTATTTATTTGATTTCTAGCATTTAAAACCTTCAAAAGTCATCTGGTCTAACCACCCTGCAATGAGCAGGGACATCTTCAACTAGACCACATTGCTGAGAGCCCTGTCCAGCCTGGCTTTGAATGTGTAATCTACCAGCCTTATGTGCAGCCTGTTCCAGTGTTTCACCACCCTTGTCGTAAAGAGTTCCTCCCTAATATCTAGCCATAATCTCCCCTCTTGTAGTTTAAAACCATTACCCCTTATCCTATCACTCCAGGCCCCCACCCCAAAGCAACACACCCCCCAAAAAATATGCCTCTTCTTCCCCCCAAAAACAAACCCCTTACTTTTTTCTTTAGAACAATTCACTCCAAAGCAAGCATATGGCTTCCAGGAAAAATATTCCCTAAAAATGATACCAGGTTTTCTCAGCAAGTCTTTGACTATTAACCCCTCTTCATTGCATGTGATATGAGCCCTCAGCAGCACATCTTTCATTTCATGCAAGTTTCAGGAATTTTGAAGGGAAACATTGCCAATTTGAATTTAGAGGAATTTAAGTCTACTTTACCAAGTAGGTAAGTTAGGTCAGTAGCTGGCGTCTTCTCAGTTTCTATCTTGTTGTACCAAACTCCTTTATTTTCTTTTTATGTCGTCTTTTCCAGTGCTATACCATGCATTTCTTTTAGCAATCTTTGCCTTGATAAAGCAACTGTCTTCTGGTTTCTGCAAAACTTCATTCCAGTAATGTGTGCTTATGACCTGTGTATGTTTTTAATCTTAAACCATCCTTAAAACTTACGTTACTATCCTGATGAATGCATTGCTCTTTTCTTTCTGATCTGGCTTCTTCGGCAAAGGTTATATATGGTTGGTCAGATACGTAGTAAACAAATGTTACCGTCAGTTTCAGATCACTTCTGAGAAAGAGAAGCCCCCACAAGCCAACAGATGTTCTAATACACAGGCAGAACTGGCAGGCTAATTTTTTTGTTTGTTTGTTTGAATTTTAAGAAGCCTCTTTGCAGATCTGCTTGCTTCCTATACTGAAGAAATGCAGAACCGCAGATATGGACTGCTGTCTTCAGACCAGTGACAGAAGCAAATGGTTTATTTATTTTTTTTCCCTTGCACAGTTTTCATTTCAGTAGTGACATTTGCATTTTTATGGATGAGTAATTTGGAGGGAGAATGCACACTAAAAAGGTAAGACTACAGAATGGTGTCTGTTTAGCTTTGGGAAGACTCTAGCTCTTGTTTAACCTGATGTTACTGCTATGCATTTCTAAGGGTAGAATCTGGATCTGCTGAAGGGCAGATCTTTCTGCATAACTCCATGTGCAGAGAAGTGTATTGTGGATTAAGAGTGATGAGTCTCCATATAGTTTATCCATTTTTATTCTTAATTTTCTAGGTTGCCAAAAGAGGGGAAAGAAGATCTTATGCTGGGGAAAGATCTTACGCGTCGGGGAAAGGGACCTGGGGGTCCTGGGGGACAGCAGGATGACCATGAGCCAGCACTGTGCCCTTGTGGCCAGGAAGGCCAATGGTATCCTGGGGTGTATGAGAAGGGGGGTGGTTAGTAGGTCAAGAGAGGTTCTCCTTCCCCTCTACTCTGCCCTGGTGAGACCACATCTGGAATATTGTGTCCAGTTCTAGGCGCCTCAGTTCCAGAAGGACAGGGAACTGCTGGAGAGAGTCCAGCGCAGGGCAACAAAGATGGTTAAGGGTTAGTTTGCTCCCTTATGAGGAAAGGCTGAGGGAGCTGGGTCTCTTTAGCTTGGAGAAGAGGAGACTGAGGGGTGACCTCATTAATGTTTACAGATATATAAAGGGTGAGTGTCATGAGGATGGAGCCAGGCTCTTCTCGGTGACAACCAATGATAAGACAAGGGGCAATGGGTTCAAACTGGAACACAAGAGGTTCCACTTAAATTTGAGAAGAAACTTCTTCTCAGTGAGGGTGACAGACACTGGAACAGGCTGCCCAGGGGGGTTGTGGAGTCTCCTACTCTGGAGATATTAAAAACTCGCCTGGACACCTTCCTGTGCAACCTCATCTGGGTGTTCCTGCTCCGGCAGGGGGATTGGACTGGATGATCTTTTGAGGTCCCTCCAATCCCTGACATTCTGTGATTCTGTGATTACTTCTTCTAACTATTGAACTGCTAGGATATATAGGCAGACTTTGCCTAGCATGGCAATTCTTTCTGCTTATTTCTGATAGGAAAAACAGTATATAGACTCCTGCAAGTCTTTCTTTTTCTACTGTAACTTTGTCCAGATGAAATATTAGACAATGCTCTGACTCTCACGTGCCCTTTCAGTAAAGCATTTTCCCCTTCATTATTCACCAGAAAAGGATTCTATTTGGGAAACTGCAAGGTTGTACCTAAAGATGCATATCAAAATTAAGGACCCCTTCCTTAGTCAACCGTGACCAAGCATTCAGTGCGTGCACTGAGTCTTCTAGCACACCTCCACAGCCACTCATTTCACAGATGCTACTCCTTCTGGGGAGAGCTACACCTTCTGCTCTTGGTTTGCCTTGGTTTACCTCTGAAAAAAATAAGCGTTGTTAGCTGGAGCTGACTAACTCAAAGTGAAATCCTAGCACAGATAAGGCATGGTTTAGTTTTCCTATAAGCTAACACCCAGAATTAGGGTATTTGGGGTGGTGTATTTATAATAACCATGATAGAACCAAATGATTCTATGGTATTTTCATGCTTCATGACTCCTGATTGATATAAATACGCAGCCAGACTCTGTGCACCATCAAACAGTAGAAATACTCAGCCAAAACCCATCTGACATCCTGAGCTGCCCACACAATTCCCCTGAGTGTGCAAAGCACCCGGGACCCGTATGCCAGACATTAAGCACGAACCCTCTCTCAAATCTTAGCACCCCACTGCAGCTGACACGAGGAAATCTGCTTTGGCTCATCTGAAGTAACGCTAAAATAAAACCAGACAGCTGATTCTTTGGCTGCAGACACGCTAACATAAATCACTGAAAAATCTGAGGGCAACCTCAATGCACACAGTGGCTGTGGCCGGCAGCTGTCTCTCCAAACACTGTGGTGTGCCACGAATCCCCCCTTCTCCGCTGCCCTGCTGCAGACCTGCACTGCCGCGTATTTATCCTCCCCAGCCCTGCTTGCCCCGGGACAAAACCACCCTGACTCATCTCCAGCTGCTTTTGCAGCTCATCGATTGCCACTGGGCAATTCCGCTACTGCTTAGAAAGAGCATCCTATGATACGATAGTCGAAGCAAAGGCAAACGGCCGCCCTGTACGTGCCTGAATATTTCTGCGTGATGCAGTACTCCCTAAAGGGCAAATTTTTCCATTTCTAAGAACAAGAATTCTGCTCTTGTTCTAGGTCACTTGTGGAACCACACAGATAAGAGATCTTACCAAAATGTCACTAATGATAAAGTCTGGAGTTTTCAAAACTGTGTTTCTGAAGGTGGGCACTTTATCTAGGTGTCTAAATGAAGAGGGCAATATTCATACCCAATTTCCATGACTTACTTTTGAAAGCACTGGCCCAATTATACGTGGATATTCAAAAGCTAAGCAGGGTGCTCTGGGTGTTGCACCAGGGCAAGGAAAAGCACAGTGGTCAGTTTAAACACCAGTTTGCTGAACAGGATGGGACCAGCCACACCACGCCGTGCACCACAAACATGACTGTTTTCTGACTGACTGTGACTGCACAGCACTGAGCCACCTAATTCACATCTGCCAGTGCAAAGTAGCCAGCTCACAGGCTGGAAACCTCACTTTGGCTTCTATCCCACAACATGCCTCTTTGCTCCCTGCTCCACTGCCTTTTTTGTGGCAGCTGAACTGCTTGCAAATAAGAAGGCCTAACATGCACAATGTACCACATTCAACAGAAGCTTTTGCAAAATGTAGGGCTGGTCGTTGGCTGCCCCGTAGCTTGTGAGCTTGGCACCTGAATGGTGCTTTCCCACAATCTCCTCTGAAGCCATATCTGGGGGAAAATTCAACAGTCTCTATTTTCAGTAGCCGGTTGGTAAAATAATTGCTTTTGGCTGAAAAAAATAAATATCACTGACCCATAATCAAAATATAGTTTGGTTTTTAAACAACACTTTAGCTTCAAGGCCATTGAGTCCATCTCAGACCACGCTGAGATGGTAGTCGTGCTGTGTCTTGACATGCAGGGGGGGAAGAACACAGACTTGTTTCCGCTTTTCTCTGTTCTCACCTGAATGACGGGATCAAGGTTAAACAACCACAGACAGAAGGAAAAAAGATCACTGAGCAGAAGTGGAAATGTGAAATACGTCAAATAATTTTTTCTTTTTTGCTGTCAGAGGTGCTCAGAAGTTGTGGCCAATGAGGCAAGAACAGACAGGCAGTCTGCAGAACGGGAGATTTCTGACGGTGAAGTCCTGTTGGGGTTTTTTGGGACAGTTACATACAAAACACCAAAGGAATGCCTCCGAACTACTATCCCCACCTACAGTGTTTCTTTTCCTTTACATTTACGGTAACAAAGTTTAGGCAATAGTTTGTTTTTTTCAGTTCCCACTTACTATTCATTGTGAAACTTGGTAAGATTGGCCATGTTATAATGGTTCTCCACAAGTATGTGGATAAAGACATTTTTCTTCAACAGTTTTTTGCTGTATTTATGAACCTACCCCATTGTTTGGGTCATTCCTTAGGACATATAACACGACCGGCATTGGTCTGGCATAAACCTTCCTCAATCCTGCTAATTTTTATTACTGTGTATATAAACCATATGCAAGTGTTTTCTGATACTTTGCCCAACTGCTTAAACACAGAGTACCAAAACTAACTGCAGAAATTTTAATCACTGCTACAGCAAGTGACTCCAGGCATGATTTGGAGCAATGGGCAGATCTCTAAGAACAAATACTGGAGTAAAACTCCACGTAATACAAACAGCAGCGGCACGGCAAACCACAAAGATCAAGTTACAAATTTGAGTACTCCAAAGTTCTTAGTTAAAGTAATTAGTCCGAAATCAAAGGTTCTACCCTAAGCGTGGATTATGTGTGCAAAGGAAAGGGATTCACTTGGTTATACAATCATAAAATAATTTTGGATGGAAGAGCCCTGTTATGCTACAGAACAAGGAGCCTTTCTAATCTGCACGGTCAGTGCTGCTACTCCTTCTACTTGGTAAGTATAAAATTCTTTATTTTAGGTTATCTAGGCCTTAAATTCACAGAAACACAAATTTAAATTAACTTCACATTCGTTGACATTAAGTAGCTTTGTTTAATTCAATTGAGAAGTCCATGAAATATCTGAGCCCTAGTCTGCTTAGTGAAACTTGACCTTCTACTATGCAAACCCAGGAAAAAACCCTCTTCTGCCATTTCCAGTTGCAGAAATAACACCCAAGAAAACACTTCAGGAAGAAAAAAGTTGCAGTAGATAGATAAATACCATTTTAAAGGCAATCATGAATAAGAACCTTTGATGTCTGTCAACTTTTTCACTACCTGAGAACTACCTGCTGCTGGAAAACTCTCAGGTGGCTGAACACTGCTTTCATAGGCAAGTTTGTCTTTGCCCATAATTAAGGCCAAATTTTAAAATCACCTGTCTATATACTGAGGAGCAAATTTTATCCTCAGAAATTCAAACTTGTGAGCAAATCAGGGTTAGAATAAAAATACACCGCTATTCATGTATGGGATTGCAAAATGTAAGCCAAAACAGTAGAAGTGATAGAAGGTCAGCCTAAATGTTTATATTTCACTTCATTAAAACAAGGTATCTTTAAATCCCTCATTGTGCTGCCTTGTTCATAACATTTGTTTTTAAACACTGCTTTATTGCCATTCACATGCTTAATATTCTTGATGGTAGTCACAGCACTCGGGTCCAGTCATATCTTATTCATAATTTGATGTTAAAGGGGTACATTTCTAAAAAGACACCACCTGGGCACCCATAAAAGGATGTGCAAATGTCCCCATGTTCCCTTTTGCCACAAAGCAGCACAAGTTTGCACAATGACGTCTGCATTTTTCAAACACTGACAGTGAACAAATGGACACGAGCATGTGCCCAGGCTTGAGCATCTGTGACCACAAACCCCAGCGGGGTTTCTGAAAGTGCAGGGTTTGACATTGGTAAACAGAGAGTCGTTTACTAGCAGTCTCTGGATATTCCCAGGTTTCCTGTCACTGAGGAAAGGGGCACCAACATGCACATGAGGAACTGCTAGCACCCTGGCAGAAACTGCAGTACTCGTCTTGCTGTAGCTGTGATGATTCATGGGTACAAGTGAATCCAGGTTTGTAAAGGGAAACTGTACCTTGTCAGCCTGACCAAGGCTGGGTGGGAGCCTCAATCAAATCTGCCCCAATTTCTTTTCAGGCTGAATAATTACTGCTGCTCTTGCCAGTTTTGAACTCACTGCAACTCCCTTCTGGCAGTAAATTCCCCAGAACAAAGCACAACAGTTCTCTCTTGTGTCTGACAAATCTCATACACCACTTTTGCTGCCCTACGGTGTAGTAAATAAATCTCAAGTTTGCTGTCTGAGCTCATCTTAGCATCTTTTTGCTGGGCTCTGTTGCCCGCCGTTGAGAAGGCATGCTATCAACTAGCAGTGCTTTGAAAAAATCAGTCCACCAGTAGCAGAAACATTTGGCTCAGACCACCACTAAGTACCGGCACAGCAGACAAGACGTACAAAATTGCTTGGAAAATTCAAGTTTGAAAATGTGGCTGCAGTATTTTGAGAATGGTCATAGCTGATACTAAGATTCAATATCAGCAACTACCCAAACAGTTTCCACTTTATCTGGAAGCAATTTATGTCCTTTGCAAGCTGACCATGCTCTAAGCAATGCTCACAACTAAAATTCACTGTCTTCCACATAAGCCTTGCAAAAGCATTTGGCCAACCATTACATTCTGAAATGGAACTGAGACTCCTATTTCTGCACTGGAGATACAGTCATTTACTGGTGTGACAATTCACAGATTTAGAATACAGCAAAGGCATGAAAAATACATTTCTTATTTTCTCCCTGTGATATTTTCAGCTTGAAATTCAGTAATGGATGATGGATTTTCATTTTTCCACCCATGGAGATGACTACCCTTAGTACACTAGGAAGAATGCCTTTGAAAAGCATATTCCTCAGAACAAAGCATACTACTTATCTCATATGAAATAATTTCTAAATAAATCATAAACTAATAATTTATACCGCTCTTGCTGCCTTACAGTAAATTTCGTTGATAGGTACATCAAAAATAGCTCTAATAAAGTGTGTAGATTGTGAACATTAGGTTAAGAGGCAGTCTGGTTGGCAATCCTAACCAAGTCTAGCTGGGGAAACTGCCAACATGTACAGTTGACGTGCGCCTGCAGATCTCTTTGTACATGGCCACTGCTGTTGTGCCTCTGCCAACAGGGAAAGTGTCCTGCCAGCAGTGCTTCTGGCCACACTCAGCACTGATTCCTCTTCATATTTTCCCCTCCCACCACCTTCACAAGCATTAATCAAACGTCATTCATGAAAAGCTTTCACCACGCGGCAGTTTGATTTCTGCTCCAGACAGCCCTCAGCAAGGAAGAGTCAAAGAGCTGGGCCATCTGACCTCATGTGCCCTCTTCAATTCACAGCACGTATGCCAGCACTGCCATAAATATCACACCTCCTACATGTGGCAGTCTTCACTTTGCTAACTTTTGTCACCCTCTCTCTCACGCGTCCTCCCGCAGCCACCCGGCGCGCCACTGACCTGCAGGAGCCAGGGGCTCGGAGCCCAGCCTGCAGGACCCGTGCCACCGGGGTGCCGAGGGGGTCGGGAGGGACCGTGCCGCTTCTCACGTCTTTCACTCTCATCTGTGTAGCAATGGTTGGTAACTTCACAATCTTTTTTTGGAATAATTGTGAAAAAATCCTGTTAGGGAAATGCAAAACAATGAGGGTGTAAATACTTCACATAAAATTTTCATTTCTATCCAGTGCTATTTGTTGTGAGTTTAAGGAATTTCCCTTACCCTCCCTGACCACTCCCCAAAATGCACCCAGTCCCCCAAACAGCTGCTGAGTCTCCAGGGTGCCCCTGCAAGTAATGCACACAGCTTCACTTCCATCCAAGCTGTTTTGTGGTCCTCCTCTTTGGGGATGGTGCGATAACACTGAAGTAGACAGAAAGCTCATGTGAACAACATACATTTTCACATAGATTACAAAATACTCATCCCGCTCACCATATGGAGATGCAAACACAAACTTCATACTGAGCCAGACTTTTGGTCTGATTTGACAAACAGGGTCAGGAATTTTGGTGTAGGTAGGGGGATCGCTGTCCATCAAAGCCCCACGGCCCACCACATCCAGGCGTGCTCACCGAGGAACCGTATTACAGAGGCAGCCGAGGCAGCCGCAGCGTTTGCCCAGCCCAAGGGAACTGCCAGGCTGGATCCAGCCTGATGGGGCTGAAAAGCAGCCCAGCGCCCAGCCGAGGGGGCACTGCTGGCTCTCCGTGTGGGGCACAGCCTCTGCGCCCCAAGGAATGCCCTGCAGGCATCACCGTCCCCCAGTACACAGGTTTTCTTTTTCTCCATTTAGTTTAACTATAGATGATATTATCGGTGTGTCTAATTGTTCTGAATCTCATGAATGTCTTGCCCTTGGTGATACCAAGGCAAAAACTTCAACAGCTTGATTATCTGCTGCATTAAAAAGCACTAGTTTTAATTTAAGTGTGCAGTATTTTTCTTACCTTTCCTGTTATGTTTTACTATATTTTTACTTAAATATTCCAAAATACTCTATAGTCTGAAATTAAGATATGATCCACATTCTTCATTACATAAAGCAAAAATAGCCTTCAAATGTACCAACAAAATAAAATCATCTCCCGGAATGAATCAATAAAACCACCAGACCATTTTCAAGTAAAATGACACCACATTGCCAGAATGACAAGCACAGAATTGCCTCATAGATAATAAACCAGACTGAATTTGAGAAACCTCATATAGACTTTCTACAGTGAATCATCTTTTATCATCTTTTTTTTTCTTTTTTTTTTTTTTTTTTCTAGCTGGATGTTGAAGAAAGAGTGATTCACCCCATTCTGAAATTGTTTTTTGTTTCAATACAATACAACTTTGTTCTCTTCTTTGTTCTTTTGAGCAATGTTGGAAGCACAGAATAATAACCAGTTAAACCAGTCCCAACAGAAGAGAAAAACAAGTCTGGGGACAGGAAGAGGCATTTTCCACCTGAGAAAGGAAGGAGCGGAGAACCAATAAGGCAGAGTTGTATGAAAAAGTCTTTCTCAAGGCAAAGAAAATTCATGTTCTTAAACCAGAAACAAATATTTCGAAGGGAGAGAAGGAAATGGTGAGTGTTAGGTGAAAAGAAGAAACTGAGATCCATGGGCTTTAAAGCCAGTGAGGCAATGGGGAGCTGTTCCTTAGCCAGCAGGGGAGTGCAGGGCTTGTGACCTGGACATGCCAGTTTTGTCACAGCCACTGGCTGGTGACATGTCAGACGCGCCGAGGTGGCAGGAGCTGGGGCGAGTGGGAGGAAGGGGAGGATGAGGACGCAGCAATACCATGCTGCAGGAACACCAAGTGCTGACGTGCTCACAGGGACAAAGTGAATGTGAATGTAAAGTCAAAGCCAAGGAGGAAACAGATGCTAAAATTACAAGTAATAAGAGGGATGTCAGGTTTGGGAGTGTATCTCTTGCCCCAAACAGGGAAGCCTGGCTTTGAGACTCCTAGCAAGGAAGCGGAAATAAAACCACAAGTTTTCTTGTTCAGCCAGACAGAGTGACTGCGGGTAGTCGCTAGCTGTGACTAGTGCCATAGAGTCTTACCAGTGCTGAGAAGGTGCAGGTCCTGTGCCTTGCAGCAGGAGGTACATGCTAGGCACTGAAGTCACTTACTTATGTACCTCTTGCCTATAAATTTAGGAGAAAAATATTGCTTGTACATATAGTCCTCAGAGTCTTGGGCAAACTAACTTACTTGATGAAGTCATCCCAGGAAAACTGTTTGCCAGGAAGGATTGGAAGGAGGATAAGAGGATGGCTTGGCAGTCCCATTGCAGCAGCTGTTCCCAGAGGTGCAGATACCCAGTGGTGGCTCCCAGAGGTGCAGCTCCATGGAGAAGGCAGGACCAGCAGGCAGGGAGGTGGGCTGGTGCAGATGCCCAGTGTGCCCAGCCAGGAGCAAGCAGGTGGTCCTGGCCAGAAGCAGCCTGTGGGAACAGCATGGGGGGAGCTGGCTAGCAGTGGTGGTGCAGCTCCCTGCTGCTGGGCCCTTGACTGCATCCTGTGCTCTGCAGCTGCCTGGGACCTGGGCCCACCTTTGGCTGCTGGCCTGCAAGTCTGACCAAGGAGCTGAAATCCTGAAGGACCTCTTTGGTCATTTAACACGGGGCTCAGCTCCTATGGGCAGCTGTCTCCTACAAGTGTGCTCCTGAGTCATGATGCTGTTCTATCCACAAAGGATACTGGACTCTGCTTCACCCCTCTGGTGCCACCCTTTCTTCTCCAAGACACCTACTGTAACCGCATCTTCAGCCCTTTGAACTGCAGTTTGAGGTTACTTGAGCATTAGAGATCCTTTATCAATCTCAAACCATTGGGTGGTGTTCTTCTCTCAGCTGGTGAGACCCATGTTCATGACCACGAGAGACATGATCTCAATTACATGGCTCCCCAGCAAACAATTGCCACGTCACATAACCCAGAGAAGCACGTTTACTGCTCGGTGCAGCAGGTAAAGATGACAGAGTGCCCCAGTGTTGCTAGGGTAATGGTAAGAGAGCAAAGAGCAAGACGGAGAGAAGTCTTCATCATATAACTGAGAGCAGAAAGAAACGGAGGAAATCCAGGGGAATGGGGGCAAGAAGAAAATTATGGGAAGAGATGAGCAGAGACACATCCCAAAAAAGAGATCACAATATCTCTTCTTTCTACCAGAAAAGTCCCTTTAAATCTAACATATAGCTCATTTCTTTCTCTATAGCCATTTATAAGGTGATCACTTTAATACCTGAGTACCTTGCAGGCCTTGGGGAGTGGGGGCAGAGGAGAGGTGTACAGGAGCCTTCATTTAATCTGTTAGTACTAACACACGGTAGTATGTTCCTGCACCTCCTGGATGGCTGAACGCTCTGCTTCCCACTTTAGATTGTCTGCTCTTGCCACTTATTACAAATAAACACATGAAAAATATAGAAAGTATGGATGTGGGGAAAACAAAGCGACCTCTCTGGTCCTGTCATGTCATGTCCCAAGTATTTCCAGTGATGTATCCTTTTCCTAAACAGGCATAGCAGCATGAAAACTACTTATGTGGGACTTAGTATTTCGTTTTTTTGCCTCACATGTAAGCAACAAACTTAACAATAGGAGGAGCCTGGAGAATGGCTCTGATGTCATACAGAGCTTTCTATGCTCCTCATCAAACCTCTCAATCTACAAACTCCTGCCAAAATTGTCCAGCAAACCATTAATATATACTGCATTCAGGCATCATTTGTACAGTGATTGTTCAGCTTTCCAACGAGGTACCAGAGGATTATTTAACCAGCAGAGGGTCATCCTTTGTAGTACAGTACTGCCCAAAGGATTACTGTAGCTCATATACTTTCAGCCCTGCTTATTCTACAGTACAGCACAGTGGAAAGTTAGGGTTATAATTTCATCAGTACCAGAGTAAAGGGCTGGAAAGGAGGCTGAAGGCTCCTTTCCATGTCCTAAACTCGGAGCACTACATTTAGGTCTGGTCTACAGTCACGTAAAAGACTGCCTCTATTAGCAGTAATGCTGGGGATCTTCTGTAATTTTTTTCACTTAAAGCTCTTCACAGAGGAAGAGAAGTTCCTTCCCCTCTGACAGCTCAGGGAAGAGAGGAATGGCACAAAAGGCTTGCCCTATGTGACTGAGTGGCCTCATGAGACGCTCAGGCATAAACCACCAATTACTGTAAGCAGCCTGCACAAGATTTACCTGCTACTGATTCTCCATTATTTTTAAACTTCTTGCTGCTCATTTATTTCTCTGTGTGTGACCTACTAGGATTGCCTATTGACCTGCTCAGTATTGCACTATATGTGGAATATATGGAGAAAGCAGTTTGGGTGAAGGATGATATTTGATGCTGCTGTCCTCCACACTGAGTCACATCAAATAGAACATCTGAAACCTTTAGCGTAAACAACTCTCCTTAGCTCCCCACTGCCCTCACAGGCAGTTGTGCAGCACATAAGCAATAACATCAGTGAGGAACAAACCACTATTCAGATCACAGGCACTTGAAAGGTAAAGGTTTCAAGTTATTTGCTTCCCTCTTAGATAATGGTCTATCAAAATATAAACCACCCCACCCTGGTTTCAAAACATAAACATGCAGTGCTAAGGTGGGGTTAACCAAGGGCATTCTGTCCCTGCTGTTTTTTAAGAAACATTAATATTGAACTTTATTCAAGCAACAGCAGTTAAGCAAAACAACATATATCAGACACACCTCAAAGAAAATCTTCTTGCTGTCCACGTACAATATCAACTATTTTGCGTATGACACAAAGGGCATATCCCTACTATCCATATGTGTTTTAGAAGCATCAAGTTGCACGATGATGAATGTGACTACTGAAATGGTCCTGCTGCTGGTATTCCAGTCTGCCTTTACTGTGGGCAGACACTCAAGTGTCTCTCATGGCTTACCTGGAGGGAAGCAGGTGAGATTGCACAAGGGTTCGGATTCAGCCTGGTGTGGGTCCCTGTGGGGAAGCCCTGCTGCACCCTTGTGTGTAGCTAGCATGCGCGCTGGAGCTCTCAAGTATGTGGGGTTGAGGGCAGCTTCCCTGTGCACCAAGTCTTTTTATTTCTAAAAGGCATCTGAGCTTACCCTGCATTGCTGTACACACTCTGAAGAAGCAAAGAAACAAAAAGGAGAGATATTTTTTAAAGTTTGATGTGAAATATCCTCAATTTACTCAGATTTCTAAAGCAAGTAAAGTATTTTTCCATGTAAGACACTGCTTGCCATAGAAACAGTCTCCAGAATGAAACTCACTCATTAGCTTGTGCAAGCTAAGTTAGAGAATGGCAGCCTCCTGGCAACTTATCTTAATTCCTAAATAAATCCATTGAATGCTTCCCCTGAGCCTCACATCTCTCTAAATCTCAGCCTTTGCAGGAAGGACTATGCATATATTTTATATTTTGTAAAAAGACTGCACAGATCTTGAATTGAAAGACTTCAAGGCATTTAATTATTTAGAAATAAGAAGTAACACGATAGCTTGTGTTTTAGGTTACTTCCTACTGTATCCTCTTGATAAAATGAAGGCTATACACCTTCACAATTTTCCATTTACACGGAATTGCACCAGTTTAATCAAATTGAAACATAAGGTACTGTTATGGTCCCTGTACCTTCAGATTTCCTTACTGATAACCCACATACTATCCGTTAACCCATTGCATCATTCAGAAGAATAAACAACCTGGGCTCAGCATACAGGAAGCTGAACAAAAAGGAAATAGAAAATATTAGTTTTCATATATATATATATCTATTTTGACCTCTGCGCAGTTGAGACTGACATATTTTCACAGATTGATGTTATCCTTCAGAAGAGCCTGTTATGTTCACTATGGAGGCTAAAAGCATTTCTTGTTTTCCAAGTCTGAGCTTTTTTCATTTAAACCACTGTTACCTTACTCCCACTGAACTAAAGGTTGGATCTGGTGGTTAATAAGGATAGCAAAAGTCAGACTTCCCATTCTCTTGTAACGAGCCACCCAGAATCATTCAGGCTACAAGCACCATGAACACGCATTTTTTCCAAGCATCTTTCTTTAGGTTCAGCAAGATTCATATGCTTCCCTATTCAGCAAGTCCTCTTTTCACAGGGGAAGTTGGGAAGTTACTTGCTTTAACAGTGGTGCGATGATTGTGAACAAAGCTTACAAGGCTGAAATCAGTGCAATACAAATTGCCTTTTTATTAATTGGGAAAGCATGGTGTCATCATAAGGTACTCAAAATGCTTCTGACAGCAGAGAGCTGGCATGATCTGGGTGTTTGCTGACCCCACATAACCATACCTCGTACTTCTGCCCTGCTGCTGTGAGAAGGGAACGTAGTGACGTTTTCGTTTTAAAGCCAATAACAAACCCCCCCATGATACTAGAAGCCAAAATAAGCCATTTGCCAACTCTGTTCTTTATAATATTTTTCCCCTCAGCTAACTTGGAAAATATGATTTTTTCCTTTTTTCCTCTTTTTTTTTTTTTTTTTTTAATGATTTTCTGGGGCCTAAGGCAGGTATTGTTAATTTGAAATTTAATTAGGCAATACAACTCCAAATACATTGTCTTTACCATTGTACCACAATAGCTCGTTATTCGACACACACACAAATTATTATAGTTGTATAAGACTTCATAATGTAGAATACTCCTTTCACTTTCTCAATATTTTGCCAGACTTCTTTATGCTGGGAACTCTTTTCTTAGTAATTTCACTAAAAATCTAAGAAATGGGATATCCAGGTTATTTCTAAAGCTGCTTTTGAAATGCATACTGCATCTTAAGCAAACCTTCTTGCATATATATGAATAACTTTGGGTTAAGTACAGGCTGTTTTGTTGTAAACATAATTTTATTCATTATATTAAAGACTAAAGTTTTCAGTTACTCTTATTAACCTTTAGTGGGTTTGAATGACATTCTTTGGTCCATCAGTTATTTCAGGGCTGCTTATGAAATCTGTCACTGATTTTTGTTAAAGTTACTGCAATAAAAGAATGTAACCAACAGATTTGTTCTGAAATTCTTTTAAAGATTACCCATCAATAAATCCACACAGGCAGAAGATTATTTCTGGGGGTATTTTGGTGGCTTTAGGTTATTCCTTCTGTACAGCTTTAGAATAAGGGAGTAAGTACTTGCACTTTGTACACCTTCTCCCCTTTTCTGATGAAACAGTTTTTTCCTCAGCTCTAAGATACTTGCCACTTGAGCATGATGCTAAATGGAAACACTGTCATCTGCAAACAAAACATATAGATAATTAAATATTGCTCACCATAGCCTTGGACAGGAGATACCGATTTTAAAGTTGTTATTGCATTCTGCCATTTCACTGTAACCTACTGGTGTAAGTCAGCTACCTAAAGTGCTGAGAGACAGCACAAAAATAAAGCAGCAGCTGAATTCACAAGTGTAGGAAGTTTTCACCTTCTGTCTCCCAGCAGAGGATCTACATGATTATTTTCTGGGGATGTTAAGTGTACTTACATTGCTGACACTATTCACAAGTCCACTAGAGAGCAGCTATGCCTCACATTTAACTGAACTGGCAGGGGAAAGGGGGGGGTGTTAATTATATTCTCTGACATTTATTACACTTAACTCAATGACTAATCAGACCTGAAAAGCTTTCTCAGTACTAGACTGAGAAGCGATGGAGGTGTGGATTCTGGCTGCTCTGATTCATAACCAGTGCAATAACCTCTCTTTTAACAGTGGTCTTGTTCACGCACATTGTTCTTAGAGAAATCTTGGCTCATATTTTAGTTTGGGCTATTCCATTTAAACTGAAGAAATGCAGGGCTGAGTTACAGGCTTTTTCTTAAACAAGCCTTGAGTGTCCCATGGTGTGAGCTCCCTTGAATTTCTTCAGAAAGAGGAATTCAGATTTTTTGGAAGAGGTCCAGAGCATCGGTCAGCCAAAGGACCGCCAGGGCCTGACCTGGCCTTTTCAGTCAGTGCGTAAAATGGGAACTGACAAATAGCCAACTAAGGCTTTTTTACCCTGTTTCCACCACACGCAAAAAAGTGCTGTGTTGGTCTATAGAACTAGTAAGGCATAGCAGTCCACATCAACCCATATTAGACCATCTTCCACTAACTTATGGAAGATGTTAAGTAACACTGAAGAATAATTTACACTAATGAGAAAACAAAGTATTGTATAAAATATAATTGTATACAAAGAAGACAATTTATAATATAAAGGATTGGCTTCTCCTGACCATTCTCTTAACCTTATAAAGAGGTTGCACTTGTATTTTTTAAAACAGAAAGGAACAAGTTAAATATAAAGACACTGTTTAATTCAAAAAGCCTCACTATTTATCTTTCTGTGAGAGAAAAAAAAAATAAAGGAAACTACTACCTCTAATAGCAGTTGGTAAATCCAGATTCCCTAGCCTGGTCTGGCAAGTCAAAGAAAATTGCTCTGGCCCTGTTAGAAGCAGACAAATGTTAAGATAGAAAGGACATCACCCCATCTCCAGTCCCCAGACCTAACCAGATCCGCACTGGCCAGCTCTTCCCTGAGCTACACGAAGCTTTTACAGATATTCCACAGCTCCTCACAGTCAATCACACTTAGTCACCCAAGTATGTCACCAAATGCATTAGAGTACAGACTGACAGCAGGACATATGCAAGTAAAGGCACTGCAAGGGAAGATGACGCTAAAATCTAAGAAAGCACAGAGAATGACTACTAAATGTTAGACTGATTGCCTAAAACAGGGCGAGCATCTGATTTTTTTATTCTCTGGAAGACGTATGAAGTGCCACACACAGATTGCAATTACTGAGATGGTCAAGCAAAAAAAAGCTCACCTCCGGTTGAACATTCTGCATCAAACTATGAAAAAATATCTTCCACCTTTTAAAACTATTTCAAATAAAACAAAATTTCAGAATGAAACATCATAAACGGAGAACCAAAATGCTTATATGAAAGTGTCAACATGAAATATTTTGATATTTCTAATTATTTATTAGACAGAAATTGGACAAACTTAAAACACAATATGATGAAGAACAGAGCTAAAAGAGAAAATTCATGCAGTTAAATCCTTAAAAGCATTGAACTAGATCTAGCAATAGAGCAGAAAAAAAGACAGCTCAGAGAACGAGTGAGGAGAGTTTCCATGGCATTTATGATTATACCAGAAGGTAAAACTATTTAATCTCTGCTCAATTTAAAGGCAATTTAAAGTGAAGTGAACAGTGCCACTTCTCTCAGAAAAAAACAGCATGGTCAACACAGAAAGGCAGAGAGCACTGGCAAAAAGAAAGCCAAGAAAAAAGCTACAGAGTCTATTGCTTCTCTGCAATACTCAGTATTTTTCACAGCACCCTTCAAAATAATGTTCTTTGACCTTTTCCTGCAGATCCACCACAAACTGTGATTTGAAACAGCCTCCTTTGATCTCCGGTTATTGTTTTGGAAATCACATCTTTGTCTCCTTTTGTCTTCAGGCCGTTTCTGACATTCTAACAGAAGCAAAGAATTTTCCTGTTCTCAGCTTTAGTGTTTCCATTTCCCTTCATGTTGTCACCCGCTGTGCAGCAATATGAAGTATAATTATTTTGCAGCCTCTGTACTCCAATCAGCATCTCCTGACACGTGGCGTCATGAGGATGGAGCCAGGCTCTTCTCGGTGACTGCCAACGATAGGACAAGGGGCAATGGGTACAACCTGGAACACAGGAGGTTCCACTTAAATACAAGAAGAAACTTCTTCTCAGGGTGACAGACACTGGAACAGGCTGCCCAGGGGGGTTGTGGAGTCTCCTTCGCTGGAGATATTCAAAACCCACCTGGACACATTCCTGTATAACCTCATGTAGGTGTTCCTGCTCTGGCAGGGGCATTGGACTAGATGATCTTTCGAGGTCCCTTCCAATGCCTAATATTCTGTGATTCTGTGTACATGATCTTAGAATAGTTTGTGATGGAAGGGATCTTCAAAGGTCACCTATCCAACCCCCCTGCAGTGAGCAGGGACATCTTCAGCTAGATTAGGATGCTCAGAGCCCTGTCCAGCCTGGCCTCAAATGTTTCCAGGGATGGGGCATCTACCACCTCTCTATGGACACAACTACTCCAGGAGATCAAGGTGCTGTGGCTTTAGCCCTGGTACATGTGCATTCTTTGACCAGCCCAAAGGGCAAGTAAAATGCTCTTAACGTTTCATTTTGCCTGCTGTTGGGCTACAAGCACGTAAGCAGTAGCCAGCAGTGGCTCAGCTGATGGCAGGGGAAGGTCTGGTTTGAAGGCACAGCAAGGTACCTGCAGTGTCTGTGCCCAGACTGCCAAGCACTCCCCAGGATAAGCACCACCATGAGGTCTGGTCCAGCCTAACAACTCCCTGCTGCCACAACACACGTTTTCAGCTGGATGACTTAACCTGTCCCCTGAGAGGCAAACACCAAAGCTGGTGAATGATTGGTGCTGGAAGGAGAGGAAAAAAACGGACATCCTGTGACTTTTTAGCTAGCCCTTCAACATCCAGGGCTCAAGTCTGCAGAAGGGGAGATTTAAGGAGCTGCTTTTGCTCCTCAGCACCCTAGATGTGACCATCCTGGGAGGGAGAAGGGGTGTCTGGTGCAGAGGTACAGCACTGATGCTTCGCTGCCTATCCCTGGTCTGCAACAGGCAAGTAGATTAGGAGGAAGGCAGGCCCAGAGAGACAACTGGAGATGTAGTGGCTAAGAAACCACCTAAAAACGTCACCAACCAGGGATCTGAAGAACTGTAGTCTTAGTTACACAGAAAAAGATACAACATAGGCACAGACCAAAAAAAAAAGAGTTCTTCCTTGGTTATCTGTATATCCCACACTTGCAGTGATTACGAGGGAAAAGTGATTTTCAAAAGCCTCCATTGATCTGGACTAGCATCTTAAATGCCTCCTTGTTTTTCGCTCATTTTCCCAGAAGTTAGTTGAGAGAAACTGCACTGTCTGCTCAAGGAATGGAGTATCAAATGTTGAGTCTGCAAGAAGAACATAAGTAACAGGCAAGAAAAATGTAATTGTCCACAAGAGTATCTTAATAAAGTAGTTTTACTGTTTTCTTATATATTTGCCTACAGATGCAGTTACCATGGTTATTGGGTATGTTTTCTGGAAGGAAAACACAAGCAGGATAAGACACCTTAATTTTCCAATGTTGGAGTAACAGCTTGGGGGTTTTTGTGTGTGTGTGTAGTGTGGTGCTTTTTTGCTTTTTTCTTTTGTTGAGAAGGAGCAAAGGAACAACTCTTCTGTCAGGACCAATGAGACAGTTGCAAGGAGTTAAAATCTCTGGTCTTCTATTGATGTTTCGATATAGCAACTAGTGAAATTTATTAAGATGAATCTTAAGAGTCATCCCTCCGAAATTAATCGGTAGCGGGTAATCACACTTTCAATCTTTGCGCATGCAGAAGTCTTTGACTAATGTTTTCAGATGATTTTTGTACTCCCACAAATGCACTGAGTAGTCATTTTCACACAAGTACTTATTTTATTTAAATTTTAGCAAGAAACTTTGTTTTGTACCTTGAGTGTTCTTTTTCTTCTCCTTTTTTCCTGTTCAGAGGTCTTTGCTCATTTCTATAGGTTCACTTAGAGAGGATGGTGTACGTGCTTCTGGGAACTTGCCTGCCAGAGGCAAAAGTTGTTGTTGGTGAAAACTCAGAGGTCTGGGCAGTCATAGGAACAGGATTTGCCAACACCAGGGGCTCAGATATGCTGTATTGCCACAGCCTGGCTTTCTGGGGATTATGGTAGGTACTCACCAGGGGAAGGAAAGGCAATGCAGTGGGTCCATGACTCTTCTGGTCAGACATGGATGCCTTTCTGCAAGAACTATACAGCACAGAGCAGCCAAGAAATTTCCTCTCTGCTCCTTCCAACTCCAGCTGTGCATACCTGCTATGTTCACTGCTCCAACATCAGTACATTTCACTTTTCAACAAATGGAACCAGTTCACTGAATGTAGCATAAAACTCAACTATGAAAGAAAAAAACATTTAACTGATCTAGTGTTCAATCACGTTTTTCTGTGATTGCAACTGCTTCTGCTGCAGCTCCTTCTTTGTCCTGCCTTTAAAGTAGAGTCATTAGTCTTGGATTTACCTTGCATGTCAACTTATTCATTTGTTTAAACCACCTGAAAGAGTACAAATACTGCTGGCTACCCTAAATGGTACCAGTACCATGGTTTACTCTAAATTACCTTACTTAGTTGTTTGTGGTTCTTTGATTTATTTATTAATCAAACTCTCTCTTGGAAGATTTTTATTTTATAATGTCTATGTCATTCTCCAGTTAATTTCTCTATTTGTCTCCACACTTGAGAAATGTGTTCACCCCACCTCTAACTCCCTTTATTTAATTTTAATTTCCTTCTTAGACCTTAATCATAATCAAGAATATCTTGATTCTTCTTCCTTTTTGAGGTCAAAACAGGCTCGCGGTACCTCTTAAAACATTTCCATTATTGTTTCCACTGAATGCAAGGAAAATATGTTGACTTCATTAAAAAAAAATAAAATTGAACCAGAGATAATTTTCATAAATTAGATGTACAGATTTCACAGCTCAGTAACAAGGATGTCAAATGTGTCCAGCTTATACAGCCTCCTACACAGAAACCACAATGTTTCAACGATAAGTCACTGAAACCACAGCATTCAGCTTTTTATCCAAGGCTACCTTTACCAAATGGGTGCTGCTGCTTCAGTGTGATGACTGATCACACAATAATTTTTCCAAGGTTCGCTTAAGGTGCTGACCTGTGAAAAAAAATGAAACTCATTATGCAAAGCAACTATGCCATATAGCTTTTCAAATCTGCATGTATGCGCATATAAAAGATAGATATGTAGGCACAGGCACACGCATTCATATCTCTTATATATGTCTAGTCATATATGAAGACAGAAACAGACACAACTGAAAAAATTAGACCAAGAAAAACTGTTTTTTATAAAGTTAAAGTTAGATCTGTTAAGGACAACACGAGATAGTCACCTCAGACCATTACATAACCTGCTGTGAAAAATTCAATAGCAGATTTAAGTGTAAAGTCACAACAAAGTGCATGATATTCACAAAGTAATTCATATTTTAGAAACAGTGTTAGTATTCCTATTTAAGATAATTCTATACTGGTACAGTTAAATCCACATCAGAAATTTTATTGGTATAACTGCCTGAAAAAACCCAACAAATCTTGCCCAAGTTAAACTATTATACCCGCAAGAGTTTTAAATGCGGACCAAGCTGCAAAGTTAAGATTTCCCTAAATCTTCTTCCTTAACATGATTGTGTCAGAAACAGCATTTCAGGCACTGCTAAAGCGCTGGATGCTGTTTGCACTGGCACCAAATTGCTGTTCCTGGAATGAAGTTGCTGAGTGATACCCACCGCCCCCCCCCCAGCCTTGGGTGTGAAGTAGTTACTTGTTGCGTAGGTGATCGACAGTTTTTATCAGTAGCAAAGCCTGTAGAAGAAGAGTTTGACTTCTTGTGACTCACTGCTGTTTGCAAACCTGTCAGTTGTGCTAAGGAGGAAGTAGAGTTGATAGTGAAATGATTCCAGTCAAGACAAAGTATATCTTTGAAAGCGGAAGTTTTTAACCTGGATCATTTCAATGACCCAAGCTACTATAACAGAGGCTCCTCAGACTGCAGTAAACTGTGACACAGAGATACAGCGGAATGGCAATGACCTGAAGTAGAAAGTTCTTTAAATGGCTTTGCTGCTGAAGAAAGCACTTGCACTACTACATCCTGAGATCTGCAGAGGTGGCTTCTGTCTCAGCCTTCCCTTTCATTATGCGGCAGGACACGAGAGCCTCTTCTCTGCTGCAGAAGCTGAAGGACAAGCAACATGTGACAGCTGATCCACTGGTTTGCAGTACATGCAGTGGCAGCGCACAGCAGAAGCTGAGGAGTTGGTCTGTGAGCAGGTACGTGGAGTCACTCCGAGGGGAGAAAGACCACATCGTCCAGCGTGATGTCACGCTGCTCCTCTGTCCTCACTATTTCGTGCTGTGCCAAAGAGGTATCCCAGCATGGTACGACATGATGCTGCTCCTGGGAGACAAAAAAAAAAAAAAAAAAAAAAAAAAAAAAAAAAAAAAAAAAAAGGCAGGAGAACAATGTGAATGAGTTTATAGAACTTGAAACCAACACTACCATTAAAAAAATAGTTCTAGTAGAAACTGTATATGCACACAAACATATATACACATATGACATGAGAAAGGAATTTTTTACTATGAGTGTGGTGAAACACTGGCCCAGGTTGCCCAGAGAGGTGGTAGATGCCCCATCCCTGGAGGCATTCAAGGCCAGCCTGGACGGGGCCCTGAGCAACCGGATCTAGCTGAAGATGTCCCTGCTCATTGCAGGGGGGTTGGACTAGATGACCTTTGAAGGTGCCTTCCAACCCAAACTACTCTATGATTCTATGAAGGAGGGTACAATTCGTAATATTTTGGTAGTACATGAGAAACAGAAAGCGAAACTAGTTAGAAATAAAAGTGGTATTCAGTCATCTGCTTCTACCAATATACACTAAAAAGTAAAGCATAATAAAAAGTGAAAAACAATTGAATTTGAAGATAACTTTATGTAGAATGTCTTTGTAAAGAAGGTAAAAATCAGGGTAGATTTGCTGGAGGAGAGAAAAGGGACCATAGCCTCTCACTAGCTGCACTGTGCATTTTGCTCTAGACTATGCAAGAGGGGAACAACTGTACTGCTGCAGAGATCCCACACCAGCCTTGCCAAACCCTGACAGTGACTTCCAGAAGAATCTATAACATAAAACCTTTAATTTTTACACTGAAACACCATCTGTGACGCCAAGCCGATCACCATGCAATGCATGTCAGGATATAGGAAGGCCCAACTGCCAGTGGAATAGTTATGTATGCAGTGCATTCCCACAGGCTGCAATGGACTCCACACCAGACCTGTCCATCTTTAGACTAAAATGTTTTGGGGTTTATGTGTTTTATGCTATTGATCTTGTAGCATAGAACTAGCTCTCTTCTGAATTCTTTTCATTAACATTAGCAAATGAAGAAAGGCAGCAGTCTGCATTGTGCCACTCTGCTTCTGCCATTCACTGCCTAACATATATTCATTTTTCTTTCTGAACATTTTGAATAAATGTAACATTTACTGTTGGGTTTCAGTACTACCACATCGCTGCTTTTCACAACATAGGCCATAGTATCTCTTGGTGGAGTTGTCAGGAAACATGTATTACAAATAGAGAACAGTTCTGCCATAGGAAGATTGCGCACTGCTGCGCTGTGCTTCCCAAGGAGACCTGAAGATCGGCAGTGCAATGCCAGCAGGCACTAGAGCTACAGGAGAAAAGTCAGCGTTGGAACACTGACTGTTCTTGCTTATTGCCCCCACCTCTCCCTGCCTGTGGCTTTCAGATGAACAACTACTTTCTGCTCTCAAATTGTGAACTGTGGTAGCCTGACTTCCTGTCAACAGCTGCCTTGTCTTCTGAAGGTGGCTGTCCTTTAGTAGTGGGTAAAGATTATGAGTAGTACTGTAAATAAGAATGAAGTTGCCCTATAAAAGCTGGAATGCAGCTCAGGCATAGAAGCTCTAAGCTCTTATCATTACAAAGATCAAACTGGTAAGACCTCATACAGGAGTTTTTAGCTGAAATGTGAAAGGAACTATATGACATGGATGCCTGCAATGGCAAAAGACCAGACTTGGTGACCCAGCAAAATTTCTTCCATCCTACATGTGGAGAAAGTTCAGCCAGGAGGTGTAAAGCTGCTCCAGCATGAAAGGAAAGGACATTTTTAGGTAATTAAATATAATTAATTATATGTAATTAAATGTAATTTTAAACATTTATAAATGTTTATACAATCCTAAAATTACATTTGTCCCTTTGAAGGCAACTGTGAGGCTGATGAGGCTCCCAGTGAAAATGAGTTTGACACCCCTGTTCTACATGCTTGGGGAATTTCTTGCTCAAGAGTTTAGTCTGGCTGGGCAAAACCAGAACAGGAGGCTGACTCTGTTCTTTTAGCATTCAGAAGGAAGAAGAGATGGGATACAGCACAGAGACGTTTTAATTTGACATGCCAATACTGAACAGACTCCTAAAATTTAGTTAATAACCTAGCCAGATTAGCACTTGTCATACTCCTTGTTATCCAGCAACTGGGAATTGTCATCAATGTTGTATTCAAGGTAATTACCCATATATGATAGAAGAATCTTCTGTAATAAAAGCACCCCTTTGATCTTCAGTACATTCTGTTAGGACAGAAATTCACAATCTCCTGTGAAAACTGCTCCATTTATTCCTCTAATTCCTTCATTTACTGTATGGAATCTTTTTATTAGCCAATGTCAGACCCACTTCAGTATGGATTAGAAATTGGCTGTAAGTTAACTCTGGAGGAACATTACGGAGAATGTAAATGGTTTTACAGTGTTGTATGAAGTCTGATAAATTTTTAGTGTCTATGTCAGCACATTCAAAGTTGTATTTACTCTGATTTTTATAGCAAATATGAGTTAAGAGCAGATTTTTTCCCAGGTTTGACTTTCCCTTTTTAAAACAAGGTTAAAAGACAGAACAATTATACAAAAGCTTATAACAAGAAAGTAAGATTCGAAGAGGGTAGAATGGGCTTGGAAAGCTGTCAGAAATATTTTAAACACTAGTTTTCCTGAATCTGGTACACAGGAGTCTTCTTATTAGTCTCCCATTTTCCAGCATAACTCTCTCCCCCTTGCTTTCATACAATCCCCCCAAGTCGCAGGTAGTATATGCATGAAATTTCACGTACATCAGTTATAAAAATTCTTTGAAAGCAGCCCTGTACATTACAGGCTCTTTTGGCTGAGCCATAGCAATGACTAAGCTATGGGAAAAGCCTCCATTCAGTTACACTGTAAAGGAAAATGTGGGTGGGGGAACTGGGCTTTCAGGGTCAAAGTCATTCAGCACTTGGGTGGCACTGTCGCAAAGAGGAAAGAGGAGGACTCGGCCTCGCGATGGGAGGTTTTTCAGATTTCCACTCCACAGCCGTCACTCTGGGGCTGGGCAGGCAGCGGTGTGAGAGAGAGTGTCATCATTTGACTCAGCATGTTCCTACGCCACAAAAGAAGTGACGTATATAAAAAGCGTGTTGCTCGTTTTTATCTGATAAAAGGGATATCAAGGAGTTTTCTCCACTGCCTAGACATAAAGGAAGTTCTTTGTCCTTATATTTCACTTTCTGACAGTATGCCTTTCTTCAAGCAATTATTGTGACCTCATAGCCTCTAACACAAAACAGAAGTCTCTAGACTTTTAGAGACATGATACGCAACCACTCAGTATCACATTGTTAAATACCTATTGTTTAGCTTCTAATTACTCCACCAACTTTAAAACTGATTTTAGATATAATAGACGTAATTTAGAAATATCTTAGAGCCATTTCACCTTTCATGGATTTGGTGGATTTGCCTCCACCAAATCCATGAATTATCCTGCTGGACCAGCAAATGAATAAAATCTGCTGCATTTATGTGGGGCTTCTGGTAGAACATGACAATGCTTCACTTAGTACAATACGTACTGCCCAAATGTTCTCTAACATTATTGCACAACCATTCTTTCACACGGTAGGTTTCACTTCAAAACATGCAGCGGTCTTCACTGCAATCAGCCTTTCACATAAAGAACTTTTTAATTTCATCTAATATCATAAACTGCCTTTAGCAGTGCAGTGCTGCACAGGCAGGTTTGTTTTGTTAGGACCGGGGCCAGCACACAGGACCTGCCAGCCATCAGCAGGGCTCTCCCTTTGGACTCAGTTTACAAGATCGTTAAGTAAACCTAAAGAGCCGAATATAACAGCTTTGCTTAAATGTGAAGCTTGTGATGACTCAAACTCCTCAAAATAGTGCTCATCAGGCTTGAGCTTTGGTCAGTGGATTTAAAGCTGCCTTTGTCTGCCATTATAATTCCTTTCTTTCCTAAAGCAACAGGATGTCAGGACTGTCCAGGCTAGTCACGTGCTAAGCCTCACAATGAGCTCACTCTTCTGTTACTTGATCTCCAGAAACAGCACTGTTTTATGACCTGGTCACTGCATTAGATCTGTAATTATTACCAGTTTCTGAAAAAAACCCATAAAATTAAAATGGTTGTTAGCTACACACGTATAATTCTACTATGGAGTTGTAGGGTCTCATTATGTGTCGCTGTACAGAGCAGAACCAGTATCTGAAAATTACTCCCAGAGACACAACTATCATCTCTAGAATGCAGGTACGCATACTCTGGTACAGCAAATCACTAAGGACAAAAATGCAATGTTAGTCTATAATAGTGAAGCATTTCTAGTTGATATGATAAAATGTTAAAGCCACTGTCTAATGTGTCTGTACAATGACAGGAACCAATGCCCTCTATGTTGCCCCTCCAAGCCCTGTGTTTCTGAAAATACATGGACAGTCATATTGCACATTAACTGAAGTTCCTGAGTGGTCCTGGAGTTGTCAGGTCAACACAAACAATCTGCAGTGATATCTCTGCATGAATAACTGCCAACCATCTAATGAGGACACAGCTAACAGAGTCATACTCTGCAACCAAGCAGAAAGCTTCCAACCCTTCAACCACATAAAGATGCATAAAAGAAAGGCTAACAGGGTTAGCACAATCACCTACAGCAACGGGGCTCGAAGGAGCTTCCCCCAAAAATTCACAGTTGAAACACTGACAATAAAAAGCGGAAGCAGACATTATCAGCAGCCTGCTCCTTGACTATCAATACTGCCAACAGCACAGTCAAAAACTGGATTGAGATGACAATGCATGTTCGTTCAAGTCACTAGTCAACAATCTACAGAGAAGACGAAGGTTCCACTATGGTGAAGAGGAGCAGAGCTAAGTACCCTCTTCATGTAAAGAACACCACTATCAGAAATAATGTCTCCATCCTCTCAGCAGCCTCGCAGAGGTGTTCAACAGTGGTTTAAAAAAAAAAAAAAAACAACAATATTGCAAAGCTTCACACTAATGGGATGGGAGGAAGTCAGGGACAAAATATCCTGCTGTTTTCCATTCATGAACCTTAGCTATAAATTAACACAATTTCTGAATAAAATCTGTTGAGATGGTCCCTACTTCACAGTACAGCCGAGCTGCTTATCTAAAATTATTTCAAGACATGTCCATCAAAAGAAATTAATAAAAAAAAAATGATCGCACTACTTTTTCTTCAAGAAATTACATTTTAGACTGTGTGGTAGAAGGTTTTCTTTTCCTTTCAGTTCTCATCTTTCAGGATTTCTGTTTGATCAGGTGTGATCAGCTATCCCTTTCACCAGGAGAGATTTAGTGCCTGCACACATGAGAGCAGGAGTGCATTATGTATATCTATGCATACACCTATAAAATCTCTTCCTTTAAGCTATCCAATTTCTGAAAGACTAAAAAAGGCTTAAGTGCAAAAACAGCATACAGTAAATAATCACTTGTATACAGAAAACAAACACACTTGAGTATGCCAGATAGAGCTCTTATCAGCTTAAATGTTCATTTTGAAATGAACAATGAGAAAGAAGTGACCCAACTTGACCGCCCAGATTCACCCACCAGACAGAAACATACAGATGCTTTTTATATAATGTCAGCATATTTCACAGACCAGCATTCTAGATAAAGGTGACACCAAACTTAAGTCCAAACACTGTGTAGATTTGTAAAGCATTTCCAAAGCAACCTGAATTCTTCAGACTTCCAGAGTCAAAGATTTAATCTGAAAGACACTTGAGCATCTTTTTATTCAGCAAAGTGAAGGTGTGCAAGTGATTTTAACTGCCCTCTACTAATTCCACAGAGGAACCTTTTAATGGTGATACCACATTGTTGATAACCGTTTGTTAATAATACATATAAGAGCCAAACCATTTATTAATGACAATACATATGAGCCACTTAAAGTATTTTTTTTTCTTTCCTCCTCCCTGTGATGAAATATTAGGAACAGTGATTTTGAAATCAACTGATTCCTAGAGTTGGCACTGCAGTCAGTCTCTAGTGCCTGCAGAGCACCTTACTGAGAACACTGCAGCTCAGGGAGTGACAGGATCTGCACCTGGGCTGAAGGCAACTAACACAAAAAAAGGAGTATATTCAAGATGAGTACCTTTAAATACCTTTAAATTCAGTGACAGCCATTTAGAAAGAAGGCCACTGTGGAAGTCCCATAAAAGAAGAATCCTTCCCAGCATTTGCTGGAAAAAAAAATCCCTCCGCTAATACAATTCTTTTAAATATTAAATAAATCTTCTCAAAAGCAACACATATACTTAATTACAACAGGTATGAATTTTGAAGGAAATTATGAAAGTCTGCCTTATTTCTTGATTCAGATAATTCTGCTGGTTTTACTTGGGCTTTACAATTTTTAAAGTACGCACTTTTATTTGGATTTCACACAAAACAAACGCACTCCTACGTTCTCAAGAGAACTCTCAGGTCTCAGTATCACATCTCATTTGAAGGAGTTGCATTAAATTGCAAAACTAACCTTAAGCCTAGCTGCTGCAGAATGCAGCTGAATATGTTTAGCAGCCATAATCACTGGACCACCACCACAAAGTGGTAACATTCCTCAGAACTCACCAGGATTTAAACCCTGACCTTTCCGTATTGCTCCCATTTGTAGAATGAGCATGATACAGGGATCCACCTCTCCCCGGGCAACGCACCTCTCTACAACCACACTTTCATCCTCCAGTGGACATAATCTCTCTGACACTCCTAAAATATTTGGTACTGGTTCCAAGTAAATGTAAAATAAACTTCAGATGGCTTAAATGCTAAGATGAGCTTTTACTCACAGCTATTGCAGAAACCAAGCTAAGAATGTAAAAGCAGCAGTTCAGACATCAGGAGAACTAGCTAACAAACATCCCTTGGAGTCATAAAGTAAGTAGGATGAATACATTTAGGTTTTGAAAAGAAGCCCTGTCATATTTCTCCAGCACAGTACAGAAGAACTTTGGATGGACTGAAGAGATTCATTGCTGTAAGAGACAAGAAAAAAGAAATGCAGAATCTTTGTTTACCTAGGTCTGTGGTTTCTAAGTACCTACTTTTTACTACGTTCATGTCTTGACTCAAAGTGAAAATGGGAATTCACCATTTTCTCTTTTTTTCCTGTCCAATGTGCAGATGGGGCATATTTCGTTCGCTCCATCAATCCCTGCCCCCTACGCACAAACTCGTATACATGCACCTAGCCAGTGGAAAAGAAAAAAAGGTTACTCATTAATCCATTCTACAAAGCTTTCCAAACTGAAATGGGTGGGTTTTACATCTCCAGGAAGGATCAATATATAGGTAGGTACATAGCATACCTCAGTACAGCTCGAAGTGAAGTGTTCATCTTGGATAGCACAACTTTGCTCCTGTCATATTTTAAAACAAAACTCATCAGTATGGAGAGGATGATTATTTTCTGTATGCTTTTCTTCTGCTCCAGTATGGCACTGACTGCAGCTCCACACAAAATAACAAAATACAAACAACTTTTAAAGACAATTCAACGGTTAGAACCCATAGTGAAAGATAAGGTAAGCAAAGTATTTGCCATAATATTAAAGTTATTTTTAAGCATTATGTACTGCTTAGAATATATCTTGGGAGGGATATAACTTTCAAATGTTTAACTTTTCTAACTTAGATTTGTTTTATTGTAGGATGTCGAATTGCTGCATACACCAGAAAACCCTGTGGTGAGGCTGCTTTAACCTTTCTTTCTAATTGTATGAATTTGATTTTGTACTGGTTTATCCCATTGCCAAATGGCAGATGACTTCTTTTTCACATCTCTGACCTACCACTCTTAATGCAAGCTAGATTTAAAAAGAAAGTACTTTGATAGAAGTTCCTTTTTTCTGGATTTTTAGTGGCAGAACTGTTTATACGATGTAATCTTAATAACTATCTTGCTATCGTGTGTGTATTCCAACACACCCACAGATTCAAATTTGTATGTATTCTGTTTACTCAAGAAACGGTGCTAAGAGTGGGGATTGACACAAGCTCTAGCTGAGCAGTGGTGCTCTTGGGGATGCAGGTTTTGGGAGTGGAAGTGCCTGTGGCTGCCCGGAGCTGCAGCAGCACTGGGAACACCCCCGAGCCAAACCCCAGGAGACCCCCTTTCCCTCCACTGAAGCTAAAAGCCAAGTGTGACACTGTAAGACCACGTTACGTGGTGCTTCCTCTCATAGGGGATCACACTGGTTTGTCTGAGACTATTCGTGTGCAAGGGTTGTGCTAGCAGTGGGAACACAGAACTGCATTTTGCAAGTATTCTCTTTGGATTTTAACTAGTTAAAATCACAAGAACAGGTCCCTGTTAATCCCCTTTTAATACAGACATTTATTCATACATTATTTAATGCTGATATTTTGTGTTCCAAGCTCAGGAATTTCTTACCTGTAGTAAATTACTCTAGAGTCACAGAAAGTGTGTGCATACTCGAAAGTGACAGGATGCAGGATTTACTGTGAAATTAAATGCTAACAGTAATAACAACACGTCTGAAAAGCTTACAAAGTAAATGCATCCTGCTTTCTTTTGATAATCTCCAACATGCAACAAAGCTCTAGAGCTAGTCATGGCTAATCTAAAGTTATACTTCTGTTACCAGTTGTCTTAAATTTACCCATAATGTTGATTTCTTAGCCCTTCAGAAAGCAAATAATTTTGATCAATGTATAAAAACGATCATTATGCATAGCTTTTTGAAAAATGCTGAAAGTGTAAAGCTACTGACTCAGGACTGTAAACTTTCTTGCAAAACAACGACAAGAAGAAAGGAAGACAACTCACCCCATTTCACACAGGTTTTGTTAGCCTCCTCCTAAGCTTCGCAGTTGGGTGCATTTTTTAATTCCCAAAAACCTATAGAATCATGACCACAACAGATACGGTCCATCTCATTGCTAGAAACAACTGCAGTGCAAAAACCTAATGCACCCTAACTAATTGCTGGTGGTTTTTTTTTTATTAACACGCTTTCTAACTTGTGGTGTCAAAGTGAAAAGGAGGAGATGATTAGCTGTCATTTCACTGCAGTGTTTGCCACTACCTCTGAAACAAAGCAAATACAACTAGTGACTAATCGCTTAATCAGTTTGCATTTTGTTTTTTTCAAAAAACATGGTCACCTCAGGAAGGAAGACAACAGTTCATGTGCAGCTTAGGGCTTTACAATCTTATTCTGGGAGGTCCCAACTATCTTTGCTGAAAACTAGAGAAGATAGAGAATTCACATATTTACAAGGTACAAAGTTAATATAGGTTCAGCCTCTGATGAAAAGCTGAAAAATATTTCTGTGCTAATAGTAATTATCACCAGCAAACACAGTAACAAACTTCTCATCCTGCAGGGTGAAATTTACATTTACTGAATTGTCCAAATAATAAAATATGAATGACAGTGTGCCAAAGCTGTGCTCAGGGTGACTAGGTGCAATTACATCCAAATGAAACAGGATTTAATGAAAAGTCTTTCATGTAACTGTATTTCAAATATCAAAATACTGCTTCTATGACAATCTGCTTATGCCAGATTTACATTTGGCTTTGAATATTCAGGAAGAAGACTACCTTTTATAACATTCAAAATTCAGTGGTTTATCACTATTTTGTTTTACTTCCTTGAGCTTCCTGTGAGTGGACTGAATGTTAGCCTCAATTCAATCCCACACACTTTTCTCATACATTTATTAATGAAATATCTTAAAAAAAAAAGAAAAAAAAAAAGGAGGTGAGAAGTTTAAAAGCTCTGAGGATATTAACTCCAGGGAAAACCTGCTCAGGCTGAAAAAGTAATCTTAAGGCTGAACTCATTCAAGACCAGAGGGAAAACAAGGTCTATTGCTGCCGATTGACACCGCAGCTGAAGCCAGTGGCACAACGCTGATTTACATCGGATCAGCATCTAACTCCACTGAACACTAATTCAGGAAGTGAAGGCTTTTCAGGCTAATCTGTAAAGTTAGTTTGAGTCAGATGCAGAGTATTGCTGCAAATTGCCTCTCATACAAGTGTTTTACATGTTTGCCCAGGCGCCCTTAGACATCACCAGTGGTCTACGGTTTTAAACGCAGCTTCATCAAACTGCTTAACCCATCACAGCGTATCAAACCCCACAATCCCTGTGCTCCTCTGACTGTTGGCCTGCCTACAGCTAACTGCTAACTCAGCAAAAACAAAACAGACAAAAAAAGGCAGCATGCATGAGAAATGCTGGTTTCTCAGCACAGGCAGAAAATGTTTTCAGTTTCAGCTGGAAAACTGATCTTTTCAAAAACTAGTGTTTTTTTTCCAGTAAGCAAGACTGGTTACGGTAAGAAGCCTGAAACAAACATAAATGTGTGGTTTTTTAGGAAAATAAAATGTTACATCTAACCAATATAAAATGTTGCTATTAAAATTTGCTGTAAGCAACATATATGAAAGTTGCCTTGTCCGTGCCAAAACAGCAAACTGCAGCAGCATCTAATAAACCAGATGAGATTCAGCATCAATAGCAGTTGGTATGCAAAACAGGGATGATGGCTTTGGAGCCTGTCTAAATGTGCATCATCAGCACTTCTAAATGTTTCCTTCTTTGGAAAACAGCAAGCAAGTTAGAAACTGGCTTCAGTAAACACTGCTGTTCTTTCTCTGCTGACTACAGGTTAGTTTTGGTGATATTTTCCATGGTTGCATGCCTAGGAAAGGAAAACAGCCACTGTGCAGGAAAGGAGATTCCGTAGCGCTTGTAGGCTTTCTGTTCACACCAGTAAAATCAGTTGCATCATGAAAGAAAAAAGGCAGGTTGCTCTAATTCCAGATAAGCTGCAGCAAATTCATGCCATCAGAATGGATGGCTTCTTTTTCAAGTTAGATACAAATGCTTACTGGTCTTGACTTGGGTCTAATGTGCACCTGAACTTGAAGCAATGTGGTAAGACAATACAAGTCAAGGAGCCTGGCTCCTTATCCTGCCTCTCATCCTCAAATCTTCTTTTCCCTTTAGTAAGGTAACTAACTTACTTCATCACCTTCATTTCCCATGCTACCAAGAGAGAACTGTTAAATAATATTTGAAAATATGCAGTTCTATGTCAATTCTAAGTATAATTATTAAGAAGGTAATATTAGAAACGGCGAATAAAAAGGCAGGAAAAAAGTGTATTCCCACATATTGCATTAAGGAACAGTCCACAGTGATATTAGTTGTTGTTGGTTTTTTTTGAAAAAAGAAAATACTCATTTTTATGCTTGTGAAAACCTGCTACATATAACACGATCTAGTAGCATTTTCTACCAATTGCTGTCACAATTAGTACTGAAGTGGACACTTTAGGCATTTATGACAAAATCCTTGAGTATTTATCAAAGAACAGGTAAAGATTAAATATCTCTGGCATATCTAGAAATAACTTAAAACAAAAAACAAGAATACACTTGGATCTTCTCAATTAATATCCTGCACCCTTCATTTTCACATGGACCTCAAACCAACACGTGGGAAAAAATTGTGCAACATTCATTTAAAACCTGTTGCTTCTTTTCCTGCTCTAGGACGAATGCCTGTTCACTGCTGTGACCTGCTTCCAGAAGGGCACACTGAAATTACAACCAAAAAGCAGCCAAGAAAATTCTACATTCACCCAAACCATTAAAGCCTTGAAGAGATTCACCTTCAACCACTCTGGAGAGGTAGGATTACCTCACAATGCTCATAATGATGATCATTGCTCCTTATTTTCTATAGCAGATGCCACCTGCAATGGTGGAATTGCAGAAAGCAAACTTACTAGGAAAACTGATGTGTCTTTCATTATTTTGGAAATTAAAAATGTCCAATTTTCAGCACTTCTGGGAAAGGCATTCACTCTGATCCTATCAGTCAATTGCATATATGCACTTGGCAACCACACCATGTCCTGGACAAGAGGACAGGGATTATTGTAAAATGTGTGAACGAAAGGTGTCATTACTACATTATTTCCCTTTCTGAAATAACCCATGTCTCAGCTTTTCCAGGCTTCAATTTCCACCCTCTTGGTTTTTCAGTAAAAAGTCTTATATTATTATTTATGATTCTGATGTGCTGTTTAGAAGTGGTGTGATTTTCTTTATCTTCCAGCAGTGTGAGTCTTCATGTGAATCGTATGAGAAAAAAACCCCTCAAGAGTTTTTGAAGAGCTTTAAAACATTAGTCCAAAAGGTAATCAGAGTTGATTCCTCTTGGGTGCTTTTTGACATTTTGCAAACAATTACAGATATCATTATTTGATACTCTTTCTAACAATGTATTGTTTTCACAGTTATTCAAGGACTAATAGAGGACACACCAGACCTGAAGCCTACAGAAAATCTACTATTTAAAGCAGACACTATGTTATTTAAGAGAACATAAAAAATGTAAATATTTTGCATTGCTACTATGCTGTGTGTGTGGTAAGTGAAATCTTCTCCCAAAATATTGAGTCCTATTTGGATGGCCATTCATAAGGTGAATGCTGTTTTGAAAGTGACCCTAGACTCAACTCACTGTGAAAATTGAATTGTAATTTCATAAAAACATGTTCTTTTAAGGGACTTAACTATCACCTTCTGCTGAACTGGAAATCCATGAGATGGCTACTCTCAGGTTTTTTTTTGCTTTGATCTTAAGTGAATCTCATACAGAGATGTCCGAGACTTTCTAAAGAAAACAAAACAAAACAAAACCAGAGGCTTTGAAGCCACAAAAGGTGTCTACTTGAACTGATTTACTTATCTGCAATAATACCACACACAGAGTTTTATTTAGAAGTTCTTAGACTGTATCTTAGCTAACTATGAAAAAAATACCCTGCATTGAACTCTCTTATAGATACTGGAAAAACATTTACAAATCATACCGTGTGGCATGGGTCTGACCTGTGTCCATGTTGAAGCTACTGGCACATTTGCCCTGGGTTTCGATAGGGAGAGGAATAGCTCACATGCCCTAAATGAAGTGATAGGATTCTGTGGGGAAAAACATATTTCAGACAACAGACGTCCACCTAGAGTCCCTCCAATTAACATGATCAATACAGCAGAGGCATGACTGGCTGGTGAGACCAGCCACTGCCAAGTAATTGATGATTGTTTGGAGTGAAGCAGCTCAAATGCATATTGCTCTTTCTCAGAAGACAATACTTTACACTTATATTCATGTACCATTAACACTATTCCTTCTCTCTGCTCTTGATTCATTCTAGCGGTTTAAGTTTTAATTGCATTTTTTGCTTTAAAAACTGACAATTTTTTTGTTATGTGGAAACCTGCCTGTACAGCTTCTAAATCCTGAACATGTATGTAGAACTATGGCCAGAGATACCACTGAAACTTTAAAATAAAAGTGAGTATCACAGCACTTAAAACTAGTTTTTAGCAGCTTAATTATATACCACCATATTCTGTTTAAGGTGATTCTGTACCACTAGACTCTTCCATCTTAGAAGTAGCTGTTAATTTACCCACAAACAGATGCTAGCCTCATACAAGGAAACTGATTTTGGAAGAGACTATAAAGCCTTCCAGTAAAAATGAACTTTTCATCTAATTTTCTCTCTACCTAGTAGAAATGCAGTATAGAGAGGAAACTGGAAAACTACATCTAGTGTTATGATGGAAAATGACAGGCTTAGTTACCTCCAAAAACAATGAGGTAGCATTGAAAATATTTCCATTCCTACCAATGTCAGCCTAAAGGAAAACTAATACAAGAAGCTTTTTGCCTCCACATTTTCACTGTCTTGAAATGGGAACCTCTTCAAAAACATATGTCAGAGGAAGAAAGGAACTTCAAGGCAACAACAAACCAAGTTTCCACAATGAAGAACCCTTGTTTCTGGTGATGACCATTTTGATTTAGAATTTTTCTCTCTTCAAAAACCGCTTCTACTCTGACTAACGTTCTCTCTCATACCTCAATGTTTCCACATTACTGCATGAGAATTACTGTTCTAAACATGAGCTACCACTCACATTAAGTAACAAAGCTACTGAGTTTAAATGGCATTCTGCACCTTTTATCCCCATTTCTCTGACTTTGCTGCACATTAAGTCCCTTAACCACCAACTGATAAGCAATATGCAAAGCTGCTGCAACTGCAATGGATTGAAATTTACAGAAGTAGAGAAAGTCAGGGTAGAACTTAATTTCAGATTTAGATAAAAAAAACTGGGAACATATTAAAGCAAGTCCTGCAATCGCAGAGTACCTGCTGATGTTTCCAAACGTTACATTTTTACAGAATAGTTTAATTGAATGCCTTTATCATGAACTAAGGACTTTTTCTGGCAAGTCCCAGAAGGCTAACCAATAAAACAGTGCTTTTTAATCACTTTCATTGAATATTTGCATGTGGAGAGTTTTGGGGAAAGAGCTTTGTTTTTGTACAAAGAAGAAACTATCTGTTTTTTGATTTGTAAATGTCTTTTCCAGTAATTTGCTAAATGCATTCAAATCAATAGTCTAAAAGAATCTGTTAAAACTCTTGTGCAAATGAAATGTGATGAGCGTGCCCTAACAAAGAGAACATAGTGCATTACATACGGGCTGTTTCAAAATTATAGACCCAACTTAATAATAATGCTTTGAAACTGGGTCCAACTTTTTGAAATACCCTGTATTTATTAGTAATCATTATAAAACATTGAGAAGCAACTTTTGTACCTGGGATGGATATTTTATAACAGAAAAGCAATTTCCTGCCAGAATGTGATAAGCTAACTAGTTACTACTGCCTACTCTGGAACAATTTCTGGGTTTTGTACAGGAGGCAGCAGGTAGTGCAGTAAGTAATGTAGCTATTTCTGTTTATTGACTTGCTCCACTGTTTTTAAACTATGGATCTTATCACAGCAAGCATAGTGCTAAAGGTTTGTTGTTGTTTTAAATGTAATATACTCTTTTGTTAATTGAGGCTATTTCTTGTACCTGCAGAACAACTTAAGTCAAAATGTTCAACAATATGATTCAAAAAACTAATGAGAAACTGTAACAAATGTAACTTAGAGGGTTAATTGTTCTCAGATCTTGGAGAAAACTGTATTTATTGGACAATACAACCCATATACGTATGGGGAGAACTAGTCACAAAATTATCGCAGCTGATTTTAGTTACCACCACACTTCTGGGCAGTGTCAGCACAATCACTGTGGGCAACTTTGTACACTTCAAATCTACTTTGACTTAGATGACACTGAGGCCTTGTGCTAACTTTTCGATTTGTCAGAGTTATGAAAAGCTAAGTGTATTAGATGAATCCCAAATGAAGAACAGGAAATCAGTGGACAGACCAGCCTTCAAGAAGACATCATCTTGTTCTTCAGCACCGTTCTCAGAAAAAAAACAGAAGATGTCCCAGGAGGAACTTGTGACCCTAGGAAGGACTAGTAATCACAATTCAAGATGTGTACACAATCTTGACTTGTAAAATGCACTCTCTTTGTACTAACTGCCCTCTCTGCAGAAACAACCTATGTTTCATTAAGTGAGTACACAGAGCAAGCCATAAAAGCTCATTACCTCCCAGGGAGGTTTTACAGTGTATTTATGATTTTGGTCATAAGTGCCATTTGCAGGCACTTCAAGATGTGTTTTAGCATGGTATATATGACTCTGTATAATTATTTACTTTTCCTGAGAAGATTCTTTATTTTTATAGCAACTGACTCATCTAATTTAATTATTTATTGCATTTTTGAGAATGGAATGTTCATACTAAGGACTATATGGTCTGATTTATTTATATGCCTGTGGTATTAAATAATTTCTGCTAATATGATTTTCTCTTGTTCTTTTCTTTAAAAACTTCTGACCGTTCCTATCCTGACAGTGGCCCATAAGATCCCTCAGTGAACTTCATTCTTTGCTAAACTACATTATCATAGATTTTGCCAGATCAGATCAGGGCCATGGCACACAAAGTTCATCTTCCCCCTTATGTAATGAACAGATGGTAGTTCAAGAGAAAGACAAGACATTCTTATTACACCTTACACATAAAGTCTCTACTGCTACAGGGTTATCTTCCAGGGGAGTAAGATGTTCAGCCTACAGGTGGCTTACGCATGCCCATTTACCTTAAATTTACTGATTAGCACCCGTTCAGATTGTACTATTAGCAGTGTCAAAACAGCCACGCTTACAGTAAACATTATTTTAATTTACTAACTTAAAATTAATGATTGAGTGCTCTTCTATAACTGTTAAGAAAGGAACATTTATTTTTTTAGTGTTCCCATCTCATTTGAATTTTTTTTCCCCAAAATTGGCTTTTCAGGCTAAATTCCTTTTAGCAAACTCACAGCAGGTCAGATCACGTCACCTAGATTTCTTTAGACTGAAACGAACAAAAATCAAGTAACTTCATGTTTTGAGTCTACACAGAATAAAGTCAAACACCTGAAAACGTAACTCTAGAAGTAACGACTATGCAGTCTGTTTTTCACTCTTCACTCATCTTACTTTTCTCTTGCTTTGATTTATCAATCCTTTTTCTCATGACAATTTGTTCTCAAAAACATGAGTATTTTTAGCAATTACAGTTTACAAGGGTAGCTACATTTTATCTTTTATAAAAATTCCCTTTTGCTAATATGTAAAAAAAAATGACTTTGTTCCAACAAACAAGCACAAAACTCTAACAAAAACAAAGCCTAAACAGCTGAACATCCATTCCTTCCCTTTTTATCTGTTCATAAAACATTGACTCAAACAGTATCTCTTTCCATTATGTTTCCTGTCATCACACATCTGCATTTGTTGGGTCTGATTTACTTTAAAAAAAAAAATCCTTCAAAAATAAATAAAAACAAAGAGGAAGTGTCATAAAACATTGAGAAACCTCAGGCATAAACTGCTTGTACAGCCAGGGCAACAGAGGTGGATGTGCAGGACAATGCTGCTGTGATCTCTCTCCCAGCAGACAAGAGTCCTGCTCTGCCCAGTAGTTACTGTCCTTATTTTCCAAAGAAGAGCCAGCAGACTGACAGCCACATGGCTGGATGTGCCAGTTGCCTTGTGTTGGCTCCCAAACAGTTCAGTGGTGTCAGACACCTGGATGTGCAGCCTAGATCACCTTGTCAAAGTGTTCAGAGGGAAGAGGAAAAGGATAGGATCTAATCCAAGCCATCCTCCCCGTCTTTGCACACAAGAAGCCAGTGGGTGCAAGGTACACTGGGATTCACTCAGAGTTATATATCAGTCAAAGCTGAGCCATTGTGTCCACTCAACAAAGAGAAGTAGACACACACAGGACCAACTCATCCCACTTCAAACTAGGTATGTAATATGGGTGACTAGAAAATGCATAGGGAATAGTTCACACTCAGATAACTACCTATTTAATACCTGTTATTAGACAAGACGAATCTCACTCAGACTACCTAGGATTTAGATGCAAGTCAAAATGTTCAGAATACTTTCTGTGTCTGATGCAGTGTCTCCAGGCGCATATTTGCTCTTTCTTGGTATAACTTATTTAATTTTGCACATACAGACTGCTTTTATTGCTAACTTCCATTGCTCAGTATTTCTACCTACAGCTACAATCACATCAGAAAATACAGGAAAGTACAGGAAACAGAACATTTCGAGTTAGACTTTGCTCTTAAAATCTAAGGAAACTGAAAAATAAATACAGATCAAATATGTAAGTATGATTTCAGAAATATTTTTAGTGGCTGATCTAACAGTGTCTCTGCTATGTAGATTGATAGCATGTAAGTATCTTGACACCACATTGTGGGAAGCAAACAGAACCTGAAGCCCTGTGGCCAGGCTCCTTTGTCAGCTACTCAACTCTGCTTAGAAGTCAAGACACAACTTTGCCCACACTGACCTAGATAATCCGTGCACCAACACTGCTGTGCAGATGTAAAAGAACTCCCATTCAGAGTTGGAGCATCTCAAATATGTTGGTTTGTACTGCACAGAAATACTATGGTCTTTCTCTCCATAAGGCGGGGATTTTTTTGTTTGTTGTTTTTGTAAACTCCCTGCATATTGTCTCAACAGTTGTGGGGGAGGGAAATAAAACAAACCTGCCCTACAATGCTCTTGCTTTGCACTTGTGCTGATGATCCATGTTGTAAAAAGGTTAAAGGTGAAAATTTCCTATTCAAACATCATCTTTGTCCACACTGATGATCTGAACTGCTCTACTGCCACCTGTTGATAATTGTAGGGAAATTTAAGACAGTTCCAGATAAAAAATAGATAAACTGAAAGAATCATTCTCATTACAGTATGCTTTGAGATACACTACAGAGATAATAATTATTTACTTCCCATTTAGTTTTCTATTTTTCTGCTTACACACCTGAAGACTCCCCAATATTCTTTTCTTATCCAATTGTTACTGCTGTAACAACATTAAGTGTATGTTTAAAAAACCCAGACAGAGGGCAAATGAAAAATTACTCAAAATTTTTCTAGGTTTCAGAGATGCTAAGAATCCAAAAGACAGGGCATTATTCATACAGGATAATTTGTCTGTTTCTCATGGAAGCTCAGTTTCTCTGTTCTTACATCTGGCTTTTCTACCATTTAGGTATCACAGAACCCCAACCCTTCAGCATCTTTCTTGCATACCTTTTCCACCACTCCTGAACAGAGCAAAGTACCAGCGACAATTACAGAGCATGAAGGGTTTATACAGTGGGAAAAACCTCTGAAGGCACTAGAGAGGACGACAACTGAAAGTATGGCAATATGGAGTCACTCAGAAAATTTGAAAGTTAGTTTAAAATAAAGACAAACTACCTCAAACCATGAACAATACACACAGGTCAAAGCATACTACCTATATACAGATATTCTGAGGCTAAGTTTAAAGTCTTTCTGTTTTCTTTTGGATGAGAGTATCTTCAATGGGTTTAATACAGTTTCGCTTGTGTACCTTGACTTCATATCACTAGTTGACCTATTTTTCCAGAGAATCACCTTCAAAACAGAATCAGATCAAACCTGGCTGACAGGTCATGCCTCTTGGTGGTATCCTTATATTGGCTTGTAGCCTCCCAAAATAAAGAAATTCTCAGTGAAGCTGACAAAGATAAGAGCTACTTGCAGTATGGTCCTTGGGCAGTAGCGCTCCCAGGTAAAACGAATTACCTGAGAAAATCTTTAATAATTACCTCCAAAATTTTTTAGAGTCAACAATGCTTGTGATAAAGATTAAAGATGCTGTGGCAAGAGAATACAGATGCAGTCCTCAAAACTCATTGCTGGTGCCAACTTGCCAACAGATAACAATTCATCTGTACATAGTCAACTGAGATAATGCAGAACATCTCTCTCTATTGCCTGTATATTAAGACAATCCTGCTAGGTCAGGGACTTGATAAGGTATGCAGTGAACACATTCCCTCTTCTTACTCCTGTCATTAGAAGGGAATCAGATTTCTACTTCCAAATGTACAGAAACACCAAATATTCACTATACCCTGCCTTTAGACACCTTGCCATCTTTATGTCTAGCAACATTCCCTGTGATTGCTTGCTCAAGTACAGTAGCATAGTGATATTTTCTGTTCTCTGTTCTTAATTCCTAATATTTAACTTGCTCTTCTGACTGCTCCTGAGCCACAAATTGATAATTTTGTGCCAGTATCACGTTACCCAAAAGTGTAATTCATGTGTGGTCATGTCCAGCTTGGAGCTCACTGTTTTACATGTAAAGTTGGGATTTCCCATGCACAGACACATAGACATGACTGTAGCTCTATCAACACTGAATTTCACCATTCTTTTGCCCAGTCAGTCTTGCAGAGTTTTTCCAGAATGTCTTGTGCTCTGCCCTTGTCCTCACTGCCCTATCATCAGCAAACTTCCCAAGGTAATCCCTATTACAACAATAGCATTACAATCAGTTCTGTCTGCTGTTTGTTATCTTTCAACCAATTATTTTCCCATTCAATGACCCTCCTTTTAAGTCTATTGATGTCTGGAGTTATTACCCTCCAGGACTTTGTAAGTTTTGGAAATCCACACGACTATGGAAATCAAATCACCTTTATCCATATGACTGTTAACCCCTCCAAAGATTTGCAAAAAGTTTTAAAAGCAGGATTTGTCTTTCCAAAAGCCACCGTGACTCTTCTTAAGCAGATTACATTTACTCAGGTAGCCACTAATTCATTTATTTATTCACTTCCAAACTGAGCCTTTTAGTTTCTTCTACCTAAATAATTAGCTTACCTTTGATAATCTTACCCTTTTTCACCAGTCCTTTCATATTTGATCATCATGTTACACACTCTTGGAGCATTTCTTGCTCCTATGTTTAAAAGAAGATTTAATATTATTTTTTGCTAGATGTTAACTCAAAGATCTTTTTAGCCCACCTTTTATTTATTAATTTTTTTACATTATATATTTGTCTATTTATGATCCTATTTTCTTCATTTGAATATATCACCAGTTTTCTGAAGGATGTCAATAGCACGCTAGCTTCATTAGCTTTTCCTTTCCCCTTGTAAGTGGCTGCACAAATCAATGCTGTTTGTTTCCCTTCATTAATTGTCCAACAACCTATCATGATTTCTCCTGCCCCTTTTAGGTTCTTCGTAAAGAGCTTTCTCATTTTTATCTCTCATTTTTATTTTTAAACTTCTCTCTCTGCTATTTCCTGTCCCCTCTCCATGCCAATCCTTGATTCTCCATCTTTCTTCTTCCCATTCTTCCCATTTCCTACATGTTCTCCAACTCCAATTCACCTCCTTCCTTCTGTTATGCTTTCTTCATTTCTGTTTTCAAGATTTTTCAGATACGTGGTGCATCAACATCAGTTGTACAATTGATTTAAAATTGAAAAACAGTTGAACAAAACTTCATAAGGTCCACTGAATATTAGCATTAAACTCCTTATTCACCTCAGCTGCTGTTTATCAATAGCTATAAATTCACACAAGAAAAAAATATGACTCATGAACTCAGGGCAGCCTCTATGCTGAATAGCAAAAGATCAGCCACAGGAGAACATCCTTACAAAAAGAAAGTCACAAATATTTTCATTTTTAAGCCAAAGAAGTGAGAGGATAACTCACAGCTCAGATATAACGGAAGGCACAGAATGTTTCATATCAAGCTTATCACAACAGATCAGGCAAATGGTTTAACACTGTGACAGAGCAGCCCCCCACATCCTGCCTTGAAACTAATGCAGAGACAGTTAATGAAAAAGGGGTCAAGGCCAGAGCCAGTTTATATTCAGACAGAGAGTGAATGGAAGACAGTACCTACAGGGAATGAAATACAGAAAAATATATGAGGTTGGCACACCAACTTTAGCATTTCATCAAATCGAGAAACAACTCCAAGTCTGTAATTGCCTTTATGGATAGCAAGTAAACACACCAATGTAAAGACCAGATTGTAGCACGAGAGGGCAGCAGGCAACAGAGAAAGGAAAACAGATCTTGTCCTCCTCCTCTTCCCTGCCCCTCACCAGCTTTTTAAAAAAAATAATTTCACCAACTGTCAAGTGTAGGGAAATAATTTTTGAATAGATAACTTAACTAAAAAGAGGTACAATGCTCCCATTTCTGAGTAAGAAGTAATGATCAAGCTGACTTTCTGAATACAAACTAAGACACTTTAGGGTCCAGTGAACTTAAAAGGAAAATCCTACATTTACCTAACAGTGGCCCATACTCCATGAAACAGATCTGATCAGGCCTGAAGATAACTTTTTGACTAACAGGATAAAGCCTGCACAGACATTATTTATTCTGATAGGTTAAAAACATGGACACGGCAGAATGTTAGAAAAAAGTGAAAATATTATTTTACGCATCAGGTATTTATAAAGCAGCCTACCACTGTGTCTGAAGACCTCACAAATAATTCATCTCATCAGTATTATTATTATTCCCTGTTTTACCACTGGGGAACTCAGGCTTTCCCAAAGCTTTAGAAGAATTCTCTATCAGAGACATATAATGAAGCAAAATGATGTTAATGACTCCAGTCTAATACCATTACCAGGCACGTTAGAAGACATGTAGGTGTGACTCCCAGCACGCATGCACCCATCCTCCTAACGGCTCACATAGCATCTCATGAATGCTTTTCACAAGGGCACGAGACACCCTCCTGTTGAGACAACGTGCACTTGCTCTTGGTGAGGCCTTTTTAAAATTCAGATGGAATATATGGTATCTGTAAGGAAGGGGGAAATTTCTACAATATGTTGCTCCCTGGCATACATACACACTCTCTCTTCAAGGCTGCTTATGAAATGGAGTAAATCAAGTCAATACAGCAAGAAACACCTGGCTGGTATGTTAAAAACAACATCAAGAAAACTGAAGGCCCTTTGCCTGGGTTCTGTGAGCAAAGAACACACAGGAAACCTAAAACACCCCTCACAATTTACTCTGCCACTCAAACCTATTCTTGGTAAGAGTGGATATTTTTGCAATGTGGTGGGGGTGATTTTTTAATAAGAGCTCATTTTGTGGAAAACGGGTATTTTTAAGCAAAAAAATATTGACGTCAAGCTCACTTAAACTGAAAACAGGCCTACCTACACACCTACCTACAAAGTTTTAAAAGTTTGCTGATGGGTCCATGTTCTAGCCTGAAGAATCCATGTTATTGCAAGCTTCTCAGCTAAATGAAGCACACTAATCACAAAATGGCAAAAGCTGTTCATACTTTGGAATCTACTAATGAAAGCTCAGAACATCAATGCCACACTATAGCATAAGGAGAATTATCACTTGGAAACAAACATGCATATAAATCAGGAATAAGAACAGAAAACTTAACAGGCTCTTTGCTATGCCTGGAAGAATCTATACTTCCCTTCTAGAAGTTTCTAACACAGTTTTTCTCTGATGGCAATTATGAGTGCCAGCACAAAGAAAGGGCTAATTTTTGCAAAGAAACAGAGCTTGCTCACAGCACCGAGCTCAGAGGATAAGGCAAGGAACCGATGGGAGGGAAATGGTGGGAGGTCTCCCTCAGAGCCATCACTAAGTGTGCTCTCTGAGGAGCCAGGTCCTGCAGTGGGCACTCTTCCCATGGCACAGAGTGCTGCTCCTCTTCTGGCCACAGAGCACTTGGCACATTCCTGAAATACCAACCTAGTACCTGCAGCTGAATGACACTTCCTAACATGCCTTGTTGGCTTACTGCCTCCCTTCTTGGTGGACACATCATTTTTGCTTGAACTCTCAGTCTCCTGAGGTGTCCCATGTTCTGTTAGGTGCTACACTCTACTCCCCATGTAGTTTTTCCAGTCCCTGCCTTTACAATAATATTTTTAGACGAACGTACACGTCTGGTGAGACTAGCTTCAGAAATTCTTACTCTTCTCCCCATGCTCATCCACTCTTTCAACTCCCTCAATCTCAACCCTTCACTATTATCTTAGCTGGGCAAGTGTAGCTGCAACTGCTCTTCAAATCTGAAAAGATTCAGGTTAAAAAAAACAGATTTGGCCCCCCCAGCAAAAATATTTTGGAGGATTCTTTTTTCTTTTGACCGATTCTTTCCATTATATTATTTATACTATGTCCCTACAAAGAGCTGAACAAATACCAAGTAACAACTTGATCTGCCGGTAATAATTGTTTTTATGGCACTGAAAAACACAGTACTGGGTACATACAGCCTCAAGCTCCTTTTTCACCTGTGTTTCACTGGGGCAGGGCTGGCTTAAACTACTCCCACTTCTGCCCACTTCTGGGGGAGGGCAAGGAGGCAAATTATATTTGATCTGGGTCAGTTCTCTGATCCAGACACATGTACTGCACAATCACATGAACTTGCATGGCATCATGGACTAGCACAACAGCAGAAGCAGCCAGAAAATGGGAACAAGAATCCAGCATCAGGAGAAATATGAGCCCAGTCAGCTCAAGGAGTCCCAACTCTGGTGAGATCATTGCCCCGGCCCAACACCCATGGCACCTACACCAGGCTGGGCTGCTCACTGCAGTACTCAGCACAAACACAGGCAAGAACCTCACCTGGATTTAGTAATGATTAACCAATAGCTGCCTTTAAAACATGTCATCCTTAAGCATGAATGTTCTGCGCCTTAATAAGACTTTCCTTAAAAAGATGTTGTACAAGGCAAACTCAGAAGGGGGTGGGCTGGGAATTTTTCAGTGAAATGTTTTTCCACTGGAGGGTGACAGCTTGTTGAAATTGAAACTTTTCTTTGCAACTTTCACTGAAACAGTCTGACAAAACTTTAGACAAATAACATTTCTCAGGTCCAGGATGGAATTTCTATTAAAAACAAGAGCATGTGCACAACAGCAGAGCAGACAGTATGCGTCTGGGATGGGCATTCACTGCAGTTGCTGCAGTTGGGGTCCAATCCCCACTCTGCTTGTTTGGGTTCTGCATTTGGACATGCTCCACCAAGATGCTAGAGGAGGTGCCTACTCAACAGGCTACTGGCTGCTCTGGATCAGCCTCTCTCTTCCTTGAGTGTTTTTTATCAAAATAGTCGAAAATTTCCAATATAATTTCCCTGTGACACAGGAAAAAAAAAAAAGGTCAACATTGAAAAAAAATACACTTCTGCGAGATAAGAAAATACTTTCTAGCTAGTTCTATCTGGTTCTCACAAGATTTGTCTCAGTGTTTGAGACAATTCTCTGGCAAATTTCCCAGTCTGACACATATACCTTATTTACCCTTTAAGTGAAATCCAGTGGGCAGAACAGTGATGAATGTCAGATGAAGAGCAGCAGAGGTATATACAAACAGTAAATCCCTTTATCAAACAGAAGAAACTGTAGGTTGAAAAGTCAATGGGAGAACAAAAATGGATAATCTATTTTAAAACTTCTCCCGCTATGAAAGTTTCTGTATGAGTACTGATCCATCAATAACCCATTTCACAATCAAAAGCACTCAAGGTGTTTTCCCAGACCCCACTGATCTCCTTATTTTCCACTAAGACAACTAATTCACTTCAGTCAAATTGCTCTGCACCAACAGTCAGCTATCAGCAGTCACATGACTTTGGATAATTCATGCTCAGTTTTCAAGCTAAAGGAGTGATGATTTGTTCTTTGAAATATAAGATAAACATATTTTAAGCTCTGTAAGTTTAAGACAGATATGTAGCTCCATATACTTGTAACATAAAATTTTATAATTGTCATTCACCATAAGCTATGATTAAAATTGTGGTTCTTTCTGTTGTTCTATTTGAATATTGCTCATATATTAAAAATTATCCAGACATATGTGAACAACTAACATATTACAGTCTACATAGATGCAGCATCCCCATGCCTTGATTCTATTAACCCTAGGGATGGAGAATTACAAAAAAATTCATGCGACTATGTCATATTTCACTTATCACAGGCACATTTTTTACTGCCTGTTCAAAAGGTAATACTGAACTGGTAAGAACATCTCAAACTGATATGACTACATCGCTAAATAAACAGGAAAAAACCCAAACCAAACCACAAAAGACAACCAATGAATATACAGTGAAAAATAAACTTGATGTTTAGCATTAGATTGCTGAAGTTGACAGTATTTTCCTCATTGTATAGCCAACATTATTTCAAAACCAGCACTTTCCCGTTAAGCACTCTCACCAAGCCTACAATGTCTACAAATGCTGGTACATAGTAATCTGCTCGTTTATTTTAAGACTTAGTGCAAAAAGTTTACATTCATGTTTTTGCAATTATTTCTAACAGATGTTTTTGAGATATCTCTCTCTAAGCTGGCTGTCTGGGGATGTGAGATTTTATAGGGCTAAAGCGAAGTATTGTTACAGGGGAATTTACAAAACAGCACAGTGTTGACCTAGTTCAATTCTACCCTCTGAATCCTATTGGAACAACAGTTGCAGAAGTAGCAATTCAGTGCTAATTACCAACTTTATTTTTTGCATCCTTCTGACATTATGGAGTTTTTGCAGTTCCAGATTCCCCTTTTCACCACATCCAAGTCAATGGACACAGATAACCAACAAAAAATTGGTCATGTTGATACGTTCTCACACGTAACATTAAAATGAATCACAGTGAATAGATCTCAGACTTTCTATATCCAAACTCATACCAGATGTGGCCACTTTTTTATTATCATTTGCACAGATTTAACAAATTTTAGCTGATTTTCAAACATGGAACATCAGCTTCCCTGTTACTCTATCCTTATCTCTTGTTTTGAACTGTAAGGCTTTCAATCCCTACCTATCATGCAAGATTTAAATTGAAAGGATAGGTCCTCACTGGCAAAATAGAAGCACCACAGTCAACACCTCTCAAAAAGCAAGTCTTAGTGGTGTTAGAAGTAGAGCAAACTGGCTGACTTCACCCAGCAAGAGAACACTGCTGAGGCCTGCCTATGGCAGCTACATTTGTTTCTGCCCTGAAAACTAATGAACACAGGAGGAGGCCCTGAGCAAGCCAAGGAAAACACCAGATGGAGATGATGCTCATGCTCTTGTTATCTCCTCGCTACTGCTGTGTCAAGGACTTAGTGAGGCAGGTTCAGAATATAATCCAGTGGGATATGGTGTTTCAATGAATTGCATTCTCCACAGAAGCAGCCTCCACAGGTATACACAATCAGACACCACTTTTGGTCTCTGCAGACTACAAGAGAGGCTGAATATCATGAGGGAGCTGTGCTGGCTGTGTATGTCCTGCCTTGGCAGTTAAGGGAACAGTACCGCACTGGCATAATGTGGCATTCTGTTCCTTTGCGGGTGGGAAGTGGAGAAGGACTGCTGTCTTATCATAAATCTCAATTTTTCACATGTCATTTGCCACTGTCATAATGAACTCAACTCACAGACTCTTAAAAACTAGCAATATGATTTAGTCACTTCCAGAAATAGCTAGTTCTCTGCTGGTAAGACCATCTCATGTAATACCGTTAACTAAAGCCTCTGGAAAGACTATTACAAAATTATCAACTTTATTATCTCTGGAAGTAACCAAGACATGGGTCTTGGATGCTTTTACCAGGAAAAGGTCATATCCAAAACCCTTGCACTCAGTAGAGGCGAGAGAACAAATTAGTTCTACATCGACTGCTCCTTTGTAACGTCCAACTTAGTAAAGGGAGGCTTACCTGATTGCAATTGCTCTTGTGCATGTCTCTAGCCTGAAGACTGCACCAGCTTACCTCCCCATGAAAGAAAGGTAAGATGTCTCACTGCCTGATGGTAGCTTGTTTCTGTCAACAGCCACGGTTGCAGTGTTCAGAATATACAAATTCTTAGGTTCAGGAGTTTCTTAGGTTTTAGTAAACGCAGACAGCTTGACAGACTGCTATCCCGCTATAAATGTAGTGCATGTTTCTTGACTCCTGTAAGCTAATAAAAAACAAGAAAACAAGCATATTATGACTTCAAATTCAAATTATTTCAAATTTATGATTTTAAATTCCACAATTTCAAACTTCCCTGCCTGGTACTATGACCTCATTACCATTCTGGCCTCAAGCAACCGTGACTTTTTATTCTGCCTAACTATGGTTAAAAGTCTAACCAGGCAATGAGCCACTAAGATAAAGTAAAATACAAAGCTGAGCAAGTAGCCCCTCAGCAGGAGATCACAGCAAGAATACGGTTATTTAGGAAGTTCTTCTGGTTAATGACAGATGCTGTCTCCTGTGATCTCAGGCTGAAGTGCTGCAAGTGTGCTGCACACCAGACTTTGCAGGGACCCTTTGCTGACTTTCCCATTCAGCTAAAGCAGCCCCCTGAAATCTCAATGGCAGGTACATTTACACTGCTGCTTTACACTGCCCTCCCCACACCTGCCTCAGGGTGTTTCTTCTGTTTCCATTTGCTTCTTCCACTCTCAGCAGAAAGCAGCTTCCTCACGTTAACTCTCTGACAGTCTAACTCTCTCAACCCATTTCCACACTACTGTTTCTGGCCTTCCAAACTCCTACAATATCTGGCCATTTAGCACAAAAGAGAAAAGAACAGCAGCAGATTCGTGAATTGGCAGGTGCATTCCAGTGTAAGTACTGTGACTGCCTTGTAGCAGCCTGCAGTCTTATGCATACCTCCTCCTGTGTTTTGGAGATGTCAAAACCTGTTACAACACATAGCATGGAGAACTATATGGAATCTGGTACCACGTTTTTCCTCATTTGGGGGCACTGGAGTCAATCCTTGTGTTCCTCCCGTAAATTCACTTAGAAAATATTTAAAAAAATAATTGTGACATATATTAGATGACTGAAATAAACACAGAGTGGCCATTACTTCTTTGCTGTGGAGCAGTCATGGGACACGATTATGCCAGACCAGGGGCAATGTCAACTGCCTCCGCTGAAAGCACATGGGTATGACCCCCATGAGAACTGCAGGTGCTCCATGCCTTAAGAGAACATACAGACTACATCTCGTACATGAGATACACCCATATGCATCAGCCAGACCAGGAGGCACCAGCAGATGGTGCCCCAGAGCAGATACTGTATCACCTCCTGGTGTTTGCTGAGCACCACACCCCAGCTCAATCTTAGCAGAAATGGCTTCCTCTGCACAGCTCGCTGCACAGTGCTCTTACTATTCAGTGTCCCGGAAAGTCAGGAGCAGATAATTTCAGTTTCCATAATTATCAATTTCCAAAGTACCAACTCAATTTAAAAAATACTTTTATTAAAACAATTAATCACAGGAAAAGCTTGCAAACAGCAAAGCTCCTTTACAAGAAATCCTTCAGAGAATATGACTAATGTACCTGTACTTTTAAAATATAATAAACATTGAGTCAAGGCCTACTCATTTTCTTACTCTGATTTTTTTCTTTTGTTGTTTTTTTCTTTACAATCTTTAAATCATTTTCTGAATGGAAAAAACAGCTTGGTTTCTGAACAGAAGTAAAAGTCCTTTCACTTCTACTTAGAATTCAGGATTCTCACAAGCACTGCAGTGCTAGGGGCCCCATGAACCCCACAGTCTACAGCAGAAAGAGAAATACACTGAAAGAGTTTTCAGTGCACTGACTGCATGGTATATTTGGAGTGCTACCAAATCCAACAGTTTGTTCTTGCTATGTATTTTTTTCCCCCTAGCTGCCTCTGTTGATTTGCAGAGAACATCCAGACACTTATGGATTTCAAATGAATGTTTGGACCTTTGTGTGTATATATTGGCAAAGGGCGAACTACTTGTAATGTCATTTCCAGCTTGTGTGTATGCACAGGAACTGGCCTGTGAGCTTCTAATCACAGATATAATGAGAGTTACCTGAAGGATATTTTGCTGTGTTTTAAAATGTTTAATAATATTACTCTCCACTGCCTCAACATTTCAGGCATTCCATGCTATTGTACAAACAATGAATTGCATAGAAACAGGATAGCAAAAGTGTATTAACATGAAAAAGAACTCAAACACTACTGATTGTCAACTTCTTTCTTGCACAGACATGCTATATTTTCTGAGAACGGTCAGATTCACTGAATAATAACAGTCCACCTCATCTCCCCATCATCTCCTAGGGGCTGTCACAGTCCATCAGTATTTCAGACCTGCAGGCATCCCTCCAAATCTTTTTTCCCCACTGCTTTTGCACCATTTCCTCTTCCAGTCTCAGCTGCTGTCTCTCAACCCCCAGTACCTGAGTCTGCTCTCCTCTGCAGCCAGCGCTGGCATCTGCATGTCCATCAAGCTCAAGAAACACCACAAGTAGCATATGAATAGCTTATTTTTCAACTCAGTGGCCGCCAAAAAAGTTGAATACAACTTTTTACTGATGCTAAGCCTTTTCTGGAGAGAGAGAAGAACTGCAAAGAAATATTAAAAAAAAAAAAATCTTTAGGAGCTGAAAAGGTTCAGTTCTGTATTATAGGCTACTTAAAAATACTACATAAGAATAATGTAAATTTAAAGATGAATAATTCAGTATTTTTCTAAACATTGCTCAGAATCTCACAACCATGTGTGTCCTCTTTCTTTTTCTAGAATTCACCCACATAGGGTAAAAATTTCTCTATTAACATAATAATGAAATAATATAATACTTCACACTGGCCTTATTTTTGGAAGGGGCAGACCCAATTCTTCCTTGCCCTTTCAAATGCAGATGAGCACAGACATCCCAAAGGTATTAGTCATCCAGCAGGACCAAGAAATTACACATACACTTCATGCAGCAACTATGTTTTTGTAGCACATGAGCCCTGTTCAGATGAATTCTGAAGCTATAACTACCTATAAATAACTGAACTATCAAAACAGGGTCATATAATAGAAATGCCAGGTAAATTCAACTATAGTAACTAGAAACATTGTTCACTTGAGCAACTTTAAGTCTTCCTCCCAGAACCTACACGTTGAAAAGAATAATCATTCCCATTCCATGTACAATTAAGACATAGACAGTTTACACAAGCTGTATTAGGCTACACAGCAGGTCAAATGGCAAAACTGGCAAAAAAATCCAGGTGTCCTGACCTTCGTGTTTTGTTACCAAATCTTCCCATTCCAAATTCCCATGTGTTTACTGCCATGTTGTTCCAGTTTCACTCACTCAATATTAAAAGTACCTGACACTCCCCTCCATAAAAGCTGCCAAAGTGAATATTCTTAAAGAATTTCCCAACAGCTTGCTATTTATAGAAAGTCATAGAATCATAGAATCATTTCAGCTGGAAGAGACCCTCAGGATCATTGAGTCCAACTATAACCCAACTCTAGCACTAAACCATGTCCCTAAGAACCTTGTCTAAACACCTTTTAAACACCACCAGGGATGGTGACTCCACCACTGCCCTGGGCAGCCTGTTCCAATGCCTGACAACCCTTTCCGTAAAGAATTTTTTCCTAATATCCAATCTGAACCTACCCTGGCACAACTTGAGGGCATTTCCTCTATCACTTGTTACTTCGCAGGAGAGACCAACCCCCTCCATGCTACAACCTCCTTTCAGGTAGTTGTAGACAGGGATAAGGTCTCCCCTCAGCCTCCTTTTCTCCAGGCTGAACAGCCCCAGTTCCCTCAGCTGCTCCTCATCAGACTTGTGCTCCAGACCCCTCACCAGCTTCACTGCCCTCCTGTGCACTAGTATTTCAATGCTCTTCTTATGAAGAAGAGCCCAAAACTGGACACAAGTCGATGACAAAGACTGAACAAGTAATTTGCTTCCACATAAATGACAAAACAGCACCTCACAGATACAGCAACATACACTACCTCAAAGACTACTGCCATCTTACTGATTTTTCTGCTGGCATTTCAGAAACTCATTTCACCTCTCTCAAATTCTACACATGGAACACAGGAAAACTGCTATGAATTTTCTTTGCAAAATGCATTAAGAGGTACCAATTAGCGCTGCTATGAAAGAATTGGGTATTATTACACAACATCAAGAACAAGAACCTATGAGAATCTACCTGTGCAATACAAACATCAGATAATATTCGTGTTGCACTCAGCAAAGAGTAAACACACCTGCAGTGGCTAAACTGACTAAACTACAGGGCCACAGTACCGCTTGATTTCCCCCCCACCATTATCTGTTTGGTAAACATGCAGAAAGATTATTTCTCTTCACTTTTGGTTTTAATATTAAATTTGATAAGTTCCTCATAAATAAAATAATAACCCCCAGGGAAAAATGAGTGGGAAACTTAACATGTGCGCGTCTATAGAGTTATTAATGATGCTTACGGTAACATTTCTTTTTAATATTTATGCTTCCTGTTTAACATCGGAAATTTGTCTCCCCCAGAGCTTGGTTTCACTCTTCATCTTTTTCCTAGGCATTTAAATGGAACCTTTTCACATTTTTGTTTAGACATGCATAGCTAAGATTTAGCTAAGATTTTTGGAGGCACAGTAAAAACAGTGCTCTATATTTCATAAAATATACAAGATATTTCATAAAATATACAATGTCTCATAAAATATTCCTCCCATTTCTCTAAATGTAGAATCTAAATGCATAGGTTTTCATAGATCCCAGACCATTATACTTCAGGCAGTAACTGAAGAATTAAGTCTGGCAGAGACATTTAACAAAGGGTTTTCCCCTTTCCTTCTCTAGGTACTAAGCATGTGTACAACAGTTAGAAGCAATCAATTACACAATCCCTGTGTATAATGTCAACTCTCAATGAATCAACAGGATTTGAAAAACAGTACCTTGCAAGGAAAATGCATCATTTTGCTTGCTCTAACCTTTGGATTGTTGTGGGGTTTTTTTTTCTCTTTTTAAACTATATGGACTCTCTCATAGAGCAGTTAATGAAAAACAGTTTAGTAGCCATGAGTAAACTAGTGCCACACAAGCAACACAGTAACCACTTGTAAAATTTTACATGGATAAAGAAACCAGTGTTTGGGAAAAATCATTAAGCCATATAATAGAAAATGCTATGAAAGCAATGCTATTAATACAAGACCTAGGTTTGGAAGGTAGCAGCATTGCATCTCTAGCCAATACTCCCTGGATGAGGTACTAAGTTCTCAGTTTGAAAAAGAGCTGATGGTCTGAAGATGGATATGTGCAATTGGTTGAGGTACAGTGTGAGTGGCCTCAGTGCACACAAACGTGCAGCATATTCGGCACAGAGTTATTCCGCATATAGGTGAAACTGCACAAGTACTCCTCGTAGTCAAAAATTGTCTCGCTCTCAAGATAATGCTGCTCAGAAAGAGGTTTGGTAGCCAGACTAGAAAACCCACCTTCTTCTCTTCCCCCTTCACTGCAAGTCTCAGGGCATTTCCTTGAAAAAGATGGTGCAGACTTCATACTGCCAAGCTTCCAAGCAGAGCCACGATGAGTCCAAGAGAAAGCCAGGGGGAGAGAGACAGAGACCAGCAACAGACCCTCAAATCTCCAACCCTTATGGTAAAAGCAGTGATTTCAAATATGAGCTGTCACTGTAAACAGCATTCTGAGATACAATGCTCATTTTTTTCACCCCTTACCTATTATAATACTCTTCATTAAAATATCACATACTCTCCCTTTTGTTTTATGAACTGGAATTTGACCTTGACAGATACATCCCTGATTCCTACTTTAAAAAACCGTTTATAGTATTTGTGGTGGTTTGGCCCTGGCTGGATGCCAGGCGCTCACTGAAGCTGCTCTATCACTGCCTCTCCTCAGCTGGATGTAGCAGAGAAAAATATAATTAAAGGCTCATGAGTCGAGGCAAGGACAGGGAGAGATCCCTCACCAGTTCCCATCCTGGGCAAAAGAGACTTAACCTGGGGGAAAATTAATTTATTACCAATCAAAATCAAGAGTAGGGTAATGAGAAATAAAACCAATTTTTAAAACACCTTCCTCCCACCCCTCCCTTCTTCACAGGCTCAGCTTCATTCCTGATTTTCTCCACCTCCTCTACCACAACAGTGCAGAGAGACAGGCAACATGAGTTGTGGTCAGCTCATCACTCATTGTCTCACACTCTTCCCCTGCTCCAGCATGGGGTCCCTCCCACAGGACAGTCCTCCATGAACTTCTCCAACTCCCCTTCCCACAGGCTGCAGTTCTTCACAAATTGCTCCAGCATGGGTCCCTTGCAGGGGTGCAACCGTTCAGGGACAGACTGCTCCAGTGTGGATCCTCCATGCAGTCACACATCCTGCCAGGAGCCTGCTCCAGCATGGGTTTCCTATGGGGTCACAGTTTCTTCCCTGCTGTGGGGTCCTCCCCAGGGTGCAGGTGGGTATCTGCCCCACCATGGACAGTTGCAGTGGGTCAGCCAGTCTCACCATGGTCTACATCATGGGCTGCAGGGGAATCTCCGCTCCAGTGCCTGGAGCACCCCCTTCCCCTCCTTCTCTGACCTTGGTGTGTGCAGAGTTGTTCCTCTTACTTCTCTCTGGCTGCTGCTGCTGTTGTGCAGGAACATTTTCCTCTTCTCGAATAAGTTATCCCAGAGGTGCAACCACCACTGCTGATGGGCTCAGTCTTGGCCAGTGGCAGGTCTGTCTTGGAGCTGGCTGGCACTGGCTCTATTGGACATGGGGGAAGTTTCTAGCAGCTTCTCACAGAAGCCAACCCTGTAGTCCCCCTGCTCCCAAAACCTCATAACACAAACCCAACACAGAGTTATGCAAACCTCTACACATTACCCTGGAAGATCACTGCTCAATTGTTAAAGCACTAAGGTGGTGCAACCAGGATAATCAACTGCATCTTAGAGGCTGGTGTCTAAAATAGATTTTTACTGTGGCAATCCACAAGTGAAATGTAATAAAGCAACAAAATTACTTTAGGAACAGAGATATCTACTGGAGATAAGGAGTTGGGTTTTTTTGTTTGTGGTTTTTTGTTTGTTTTCCAGAACTATATGTTATCCTTCCTATTATCATTACGCCAAAGTACATTACATTATCACCAATTTCAGTGGGAAAAAAATACTAGAGCCCAAACCAGGAGATATTTATAAGATATCAAAATGAAGTACATCAAAATGAAGTAATTCATCAATGCAAAGCATTTCTTGGTTTCTGTGAGATCAGGATTAGCACTGGATTATTCAGAAGTAGGCATAAAGTTCCTGCAGAATGTAGTGGTGAAATTTCAATCTCATTTACTCATGAAGAAAATTAAAGCAGGAGTCAGCAACTTCCCCAGGTAACAAGGGAGGCAGCGTCATAGCTAGAATGACAACATGGGAGTCTCTAAACCACATCCCTGCTTAAGGTCATACTTCCCCTCACCAGGTAATCCCACGAAAACCTCTCAGGACCGGACATAAAGGAAGAAATTAATATACAGTCATCTAGGAGAACAGGAAGAATTAGACTATATGCCCAACAAAAAAGGCAGGAGAAGAAAAACCCTGAATTACCACAAGCAAGGATATACCATACACCATAGGGGGAAACCCCTATGTTCTACATATGAATCACCTTTGTTAATAAAGAATTTCTAACCCAAACCACAAAAAGTATTCTGTATTCATCCTAACTTTTTTAATTAGAAGGATAGAAAATGGGGTCAAATTACTACGGCTTCTTGCACTGTAAGAGAAATCTGTCTGGATCACACAGACTTTGTACATTAAGTTTGCAAGATACTAGGAGATCTATTTTAGCATGGGAAGATACCTTAGCATTCAGAATAATAAGTATTCACAATGAAAAAAAAAGATTTAGACCATTTTCTTTGTGCTTAAGATAGTTGTTTGGTGTAAAATAAATGAGGAAAATAAAACAAAAAATACCAAACAGAAATAAGCAAACCAAACCACCACCCAAAACCCCTTAATTGTACTAGAGCTACCAACATTACCTGAATCAGAAGCCCTGGAATGAGAAGCCCTCCCATTTGCTTGTTTCTTGTCTCACATTTGGTGGTGAAGCCACAGGAACCGTCACTCCCTCTGGTCCCTACATGCCAACATCATTTAAGTTATTGTGTATCTGCAAGACGAAGGTATCCCTCAAGACTCTGAAACTGTTTTATATAATAATGCTTATGAACACAGTTGCAGAGAAAACCTGCAATGCAATGCACCATGACCAGTCAGGCTAGCCACCACCTGTCATGGTACTGCCTAGGACTCAACGTGATCCAAACTTCTTGCATTACCACTGTTCTGTGCATTATCAGCTAGAATTTCTCAACATACCAGGTTTCCTCCATGAATCTGGTGATGCGGTCAAAGTCTAGGTTTAAACAGCAGAAAGGCAGTGAACTCTTTTTAAATTTTGAAGCCTTAACCAGTATTTTCAAAAGAGTGACATTTTTCGCTTGGGGATTAAAAAAAAAAAGTCTACCATGACCTTTTGTAACTTCTGTATAGATGCCACATAGTGCTTCAGAAAAACACACTGAAGACTACATATCTCTCTTACTACTCTATTTTCTACAGCAGTTGAGTCCCATTTCACATAGAGCAGAAGCACAATTGTTCCAACATGACCATCCCTTTTGATGTTTTTAGCAGCAATTGCAGTAAGAATTTTTCAGGTACAGTATTAGGACAAATCCTAAAACTCAGTGGATCATTTTCACACCTCCTACGAACCAATGGATTCTCAAATTAAAGAAGTCAGACAATCCTTGTTAGGATTCTAAGAAGTGACACCTTCCCAAGAACTCCCCTTCTTCCTTCCACCCCATATGCTTCGTGCTTCTACTTCTTTGTGTTAGGTAACAGTCGGTCAGTGTGATTCCTCAGTAAATTTTCTCATTTTCTTGACTGCTCAGTATTTTTAAGAGATTTTAATGTCTAATATTATTGGGTAGTGTCGGCTCCCTTTTTCAAAGGGTATAATGACCTGCTCCTGCCATCAGGGGAAGTAATTTCAGCCATGAAGTGTTTTACTGACTCAGAACACAAAAATTCAAACCATCTCACCAGAACACGAAGAAAATAACCCACAAATACATAGAATTCTAATAGCTACTATTTTCAGATGTGTGTGCTAACAATGGATAAGTCTTACATTCTATATATATAACCAATTACAGTATCATGGCAAGATCAGGAAGAACGATCAGCATTAAATCTTTTTAAACAAGCAAGAAACAATATTTGATAGTAATTTCATGTTAAAATATGAAAAAAATTATCACACTACACCAAAGATAATCACAAAAATCTTTTGAATAGATGCTTCACAGAGGTAATGTTTTATATCCTTCTGGAAATGTGAGGAGTTTTCCCTGGGGCACTCAAAAGCTGATCAAAGCCTCCGATTTTGGACAGAAAGCTTATTACCAGAAATGGCTTCTGTAAAGTAGGGATTATGAGTCAGTAGAAGAAGTCTGCTACTTCATTTTAGTATTTTGCTCAAATCTTTACATTTCAATTTACGAATAAATGGCTTGTGCAGACCGCTCTGTTCATTAAAGACTGAAAAAAGAAGAGTGATTTCCAGTAAAAAGTATGTTTTATAGAAATTCATCATAAAAGTAATAGCAAATAATGACAATATTGCATGTTCACTTCTCTTCCTCTAGCCTCAGTCTGAAACAAATGCACTGAAAAGTCCTTTATCATTACCACGATAAAGCATGGTAGCAGTTTCATTCATTGAGCATCTAAGGTATAACTATCTCTACATGAAATCCTGAGGTGTCCAGACTATACACATTCTATTTGTATTTGCAATACTAATGGACTACATCATCAGATTAAAGTCCTTCACTTTTTCCTTTTCCACAGGTGGAATGTGCATTTATGTTATCTGTTTTCATGGGGTTTTTTTTTGGTCATCCCCTTTCTCCTCTCCCACCTCAGTTTCTCTTCTATTGCAGCATTGCCTTTCAGACCTTAACATTTGGATGTAAATGTCAGGTCCATTCCATTGACAGCTCGTCCCATAGACAAACGCATGATTAGGTGATTACAGTCTAGTAAGCTATAGTCATTTTTGTACTTGTTTCAGTGACTGATATTCTCTGTGGTTAAAAAGGGAACTTTTCACTGATCACACATGCACTGTTCCCCACTTTATCTCATGGAAGCCAGCCTTTTGCAGGTGCTGTACTACTGATATGCTAACACTGAAGAGCAAATCCAAAAGATGTTTTTGTTAAAAGCTTTACAACTGAATAGACACAAAATGACATGTTCAAGGGCCTCTCTGCTTCTATTGATTTATATCAAAACCTTTATGTTACTAAAATTTTTAAACTTGGATCTTAACAGGGCGTGGGGACGAAATGCTTACTCTCTCACACACTTGGTTATGGAATATATGACTGAAGTTGCTATGATGCATTTGCCACCAATAAATCACTGTCAATCTTTCCTTCAGCAAGATATGGAAAGTAAAAAGTACAGTAATTTGAATAATGGTGGGAAGACCAATACCCAAGCAAATTTCTCCACCACTTTTGCCTCCACTGCCAAATTTGTCAATAAGAAAGACTGGAGACCAACTGAGAACACGGCACTAAAACTTCAGCTTTGTTTTCCACAATGAAGTCTACTGACCTTTATATCTAGCTACTGAAGCAGGGAATGACCCAAAATAAGTCTACACTTCAGGTAGAGCTTGTATTGCATTTAAACTCTTACTTTGTGGTTTAATAGACTTCTCATGTTCTATCAAGATTGCAAAAATAGAGTGTGAAGAGAATAAACTCTAATCAGATCACTGTGGTCCTTTCAGAAACCTCTAACTACATGATCAAGTTTCAATTTCCTGCACTTTTCATTACTGATGAGCGAAAGTAAATAGCAATATACAGATATAATGAGGTTAACAGACCAAATGATTTTATAGTATTTGGATAGAATAGCCCACTTTCCTCAGATGATAATCCATTGCTTCAGAAGAGTTCAGTTTCTCTTGTGAAAATCAGTCATGTTCTTTCTGCTACTATGCCATTCACTCTTGCCTCTCTGAAAATTGCTTGCAGAGCTGCAGAAATGCAAGCAGATCTTTCCCAAACTCCATAAAACTTACACGTACAAGACTTAACACCTGAACCCTACTGAACACAAGTATTCTAGGAATTATTATTACCCGTCATTATTTATGAGCATGTTCAATGTAATACAACAGTTGCTTCTCTCCTTCTGTGTTTATAAACTTAAGACAATGGATCCAGATTTCACTGGTCATGTCTGAGCATTATCATAACATGAATAACAAAACAATAGTGCATGCTTTTAAAAAGAAAGCATGTTCTAGATCTTCAAATTGCAAGCAAGATGTGAAACACTTGCCAGGTTAAGTAGTCTCTGCCAGTTTGGAGTCTAATACTTCCAGTCTCCTAACTGGCCTTGGTAACTGGTACCTTGCTCCCCCATACCAACACAAATCTTGGTAAAACTTGCTTCTACCAAGATCCACCATTTCTTTCAGGGCATTTTATGATGTTCTTAAGGCATTAAAGAGAAGAATTACACTACAGTGGAAGAATTACACTATTCTTTCTGATTTCTCCATTTAGATAAGAGATATGGGCATGAGCTGATATGGGTGCTATACTATCGTCCAGATCACAACCTAGCTAGAATGCACAGCATCTCCTTTCCAGCCCACACAACTGCATTTCCTTTCTGAGAAAACCAAGGTACAGGAGGAAAGGTGACGCACATTTGAGTCTTGCATGGGTATGGGGTCATGACGTGGATGAGGCAGACATGCAGATCTAGGGGCATGTGCTCTTTTAAAATTACCATAGGACTTTAATTATGAAATATGGGGTTACTATACTACGATGTGTAATTTTTATTTTCTGTTGAGGTAACTATTTCATTGTAGTTTTTCAGACACTCTCTCCTTTCCCCAGATGGAGAAGCATGCACAGCATGTCCTAGATACTGCTATCCTGAGTAGATGCATCATTTGGTAAAAGCCTTCTTTTAGGCATTTGTGTCTATGAGGACACCGCCCAACCTACTCCTCCAGCTCAGCCCCAAAGCCCTCCCCTTTGCACACTCGTTATTTCATTGCAGAGAAGAGTACAGAATGACTCCAACACCACTGTGGAACTCACTTCTGTGAATCAATCAGCTTCTCCAATGACTGATTAGCAAATACTCTTACCTTCCCCAAAACCGCACAGTAACAACTGTTCAAACATGTAACAGAACAAACTCATCCTTCAGGCTGTGTCAAGCCGTACATGTGAGCCCAAACTCCTGTTATCCCAAGGGCTTTACAAACAGAAGAAAATGAGTACTCCTAATCTAGAAAGCAAGTCAGAAATTAAATTAAGAAAGCTAGAGAAATAGTAATAGTAAAGGACTTTCGGAGGCCTTCCAACAGTCTTAAGATAAAGTAAGGCTTTTACCCTAAGTCAAAAAGACATCAAGGAAAATGGCCATAAGTGTAGAACCATGTCTACAGCTAAAAGTGATCACAGAGCGGGATCAGACTGCTTATATAAGATTCTAAAACTGAGATCTGCCCAGAAAGAATTTAACAGGTTAGCTATACTCTGGTCACATTTACGAAAATACAGCTATATACACAGAATTAGAAAAAAAAAGGGTTCTTCATTGAAGGGGGGGGTTCATTCAGCCTTAAGTTTGTGATGGGTATGGCAATTTCCCTCTGCAGGCAAAAAGTAACTTTGCTGCTTCACAACAGCATCTGAAACTTTATTCCTGATAGGCTACCCATCTGATCACGTTTTAGCATCCAAAAAACCCCATAAAAATTTCCTTATTAAGATTCTATTCTTCCTACTAAATTCACAACAACTACATCACTATTTCATTTACTGTATTCCATGACTGATTTTAAATTTATTGTACTAAAAATACTTATTCCTTTCCTTTCCTTGAAACTGATTCCTTGAGTTCTCCTGATTCCCACCTCATGTCTAGAGGTCAACAATCACATTTGGGTGGCAAAATCCAAGCGTTTCTCCACACTAAGGAGAACTAGAACATCATCTTGCCCTTGTCTGGATTGCTAAGTCTTAAGTAACACAAAGTGGGGCTGCACAGCAGACCTGAAGGAGATGTGCCCTCAATTTCAGCCTTCTCTTTTTCATGCCTATATTGTCTTGACTGTTAAGTCATTAAACAAATGAAGAGATCCGTACAGAAGATGCTGTATTTATTTTTTCACCCCAATAATCAGAAACCTTTTTTTTTTTTTCCCCAAGTCTGTGCTGTCTAGCAACATTTGCTTTGAAAATAATGCTAACAGACCACAGCAATGTAGAATACATAGAGAAAAGAGGAACTACAGACATTATTTGCCTTGGACTCAGACTCCAGATATCCATAGCTATCCAAAAGTATTCTTCATACTATACTGTGCGGGATCACAGCACACATACCTGGAAAGAAAAACATTTCCATGTCATTGCAAACACACAAAGCAGTTTTGATTGTGAGGTGATAATATGTACATTATCTGATTCACATCAACTGTTCTGTAAGAAAGGATATGCAAAATTATGCAAAATTTATGCCACATTAAATCCAATACACCTTCAGAACTTCACACAGGCAGGTGAACAAAAACTGGATGTGAGGACTCTGGTGAACAGTCTGTCCCCTTCCATCAGTTTGTCTAACAGAACACAGCGCTCTCTACTCTTTCAACATCAAGATTGTCACAGCTATAAGATAACTATGACATTTTATCTGGTGTTTGATTCAGCAGTATTTGCTTTCTTCAACTCCTATCACTAATATGAGTCAAACAGTACCATGTCGTTGGGAACAACTGAACAGAGGTGATTTAAGATTCACTAATTCAATGGAATTTGAATGGGGAAGATTTAACTGGTATCCTATCGGAAATGCACAATGCAGTGGTCCCCAATCAGTCAGCCTACATGTGAGAAATACTCCAGAATGGAAGTCATACAAGAAGCAGAAAAGCTATTTCTGCTAGCTAGCTTCTGCCAGTAGCTCAGAAACAGCTGGGTGAAATTTCAGCTTCTGTATCATCACATTGTAAAGAGATGCTTATCTCAAAAGGCTTATCCATCCATTTAGAAAACAAAAAACAAAAAAATCAAAACAAACAAACAAAACCACCACCACAACAACAACAAAAACAAAACCAACAACTTTAGTCATTATGGCCCAAGTAGAATGTCTCAGAAATAACCCTCTGGCCTACTGCATATACTGCTTCATATTGCAAGGGTATAAAGTGTTTAGTGTTATCTAAAAAAGGCACAGTGCTAATACTTACACTATTGAGATCTCGAGCAGTATAAAAATTTAGCTCTGATCACTATACCAATGACCTTATGCCAAACCGATTTTGTGATTTTTCTGTACATACAGAAACAAAACACTTGTGTCAAGCTTTCAGTTTTTAAATGAACCGGATGCTGAACTGATGCAACTAATAGGAGCAAATGTAAAAACTGTGATCTAGATAGGGAAACATGTTTATAATAGTAAAAAAATGTAGCAGACACATATGAAATTCTGCCTGTCTATCACGGCATTTGTGTTAGGACCAAACATGGCTTTGCTCCATCTGTGTTAGTAATGAAATGATTTTCAACATGAGCAAAAGGGAAAGAACCAGGAACATTCCTTAGCACTGAATCAGCCACTGACACCCACAGAGGATTTTCCTAGCAAAAGATATTTTTACTTTGGTTTTATGTTCAAATTCAAGTTGTGCCAGGTCACTGGTATGGAAATTTGCCCTTGTAATCGCTATTAAATTTGCATTTGTATTCATTATTTCTGTAGTCTATCACTTAAAACTCCCACTCTTCAGACAAACAAATTGCAACTTTTAGTTGCAGGGTTTTTGTTTTGAAAGTTGATAATTAATCTACCTTGACAACACGAAGGCATTACACTAATTTCACATGTTGTCTTTGGGACAAAATGGACATACTTACAAGGCAGAATTTTACACACCATTTAACCTAAGCGAAAAAGAAACCACAGCCTCCTCATTTGATCCAGCTGCAAATCATCCATAACAACTCTCTTTCAAAGAGGTCTCCTAAGGCTAACATTTTGTTTGACTTGACCAACAGAGGGTGGCTATGGAAGATACTTCTTCAATACAGTCTCTAAGCCACTTAGGATTTGTGGCTTAAGAGCTTCTTGAACAAAAGGCAGCATCTTTGTTTTTAAAGGAATAAAAATACTACTGGAGCTATAAACTTGTCTAAGGGTTTTCTGAAGCTTTGTAAGATTCTGGTACACACAATATCCTGTAGCAAGGAGCTCCTCTGCTTAACTACAATGAGATGATACAAAGAAACCTTCATTTGGAACCGAGTATCTCAGCTTGTTTCACTGTTCATTCTTCAACTAAAGAAATATTCCCTTTTTGTCCTCTGTCAGCTCGCTGAGTTTATAGGCCTCTAATATCTTTCATCGTTCACATGTCTTCAGCTTGAAGAGTCTGAGTCTACTTCACTGTGTCTCACATTTTCATTCCACTGGTCAACTGTAACCAGACCCACACACACTATGGAAGATACGGGTGCATCTCAGATCTACACAGCAAAGTTTTGTTCTCCTTTCCTAGTAGTACCTACCATTCTGCTTTTTGATTAATGTCAGGTATTGAGGTGAGATTTGAACTGAACCACTCTAATGACAAGACAGACTTCCTAAGTGGTACCAGCTATATTTTCCCATGTAAGATGAGGACAGTTTTTCAAAACTTCCTTAGTTTTGGGCCTCTAAGACTTAGTTCTAAGTTATTTTAATAAGGGACTTTCTGTTGACTATGAGCTGAAGTCTTACTTGACATCCCCAGCTGGCATCTAAACTACCCTCTATATTCATATAATCAGCTTAGCTAGATGCAGTGGGCAAATGATAGCTTACTTCTATCTACACAGAGTAGCTGGAAGGCTCAACAAAGTAGCTTCCTCAGCAACGATCTCATTAATCCTCAAAGCGGTCAATACGTATCTTCACTAATGACCTGGACAATGGGCAAAGAGTGCATGCTCAGCATGTTTGCTAAGAATACAAAATGGGGAGGAACGGCTGACAGACAAGACGGCTGTGCTGCCTGCTATTCAGAGGGACCTTGTCAGGCTGGGGATATTTGCCAACAAGAACCTTATGAAGTTCAATAAGGGTAAATGCAAAGTCCTGAATGTGGGGAGGAATAACCCTCCCCACAGCAAAAAAGGCTCGTAGAACCTTATAAAGGTATATGAATACCTGATTTGCAGAGGGGAACAAGTAAAGATGATGGACCCAGACTCTTCACAGTGGCGCCCAGTAACAGGCCAAGAGGCAACTGGCACAAACTGAAATACAGCAAATTCCAGTTAAACAGAACATTTTTAAAACTGTATTTTATTTGAAACATCAAGAGTGGTCAGATACCAGAACAGCCTGTCCAGAAGGGCTGTGGAGTTTCTATCCTTGGAGACAGCTCAAAACCTGACTAGGCATGGCCCTGAGCAACTTGCTCCAGTTGATGGTACCATGAGCAGGGGGTGGGACCACACAGTCTCCAGAGGTGCCTTCCAACCCCAACCACTATGTGAAAATAAAACCTACTCTAATATCTAGCTCCCACTTAGTCACCTGCCCCTTCCTCCCACGTCACAAAGCACCTGAGGTGTGAAGATTATATTCAAGAGCAGAGCACTTCCTTCCACTCCAGAAGCTGTAAGTGAAGTCATTTGTTGAATATTTAACAGGCAAGGAAAATGAGCAAAAGCATGAAGAAATGTTATTTTTCACTCGCATAGAGCTACTGCATAGACTTATCTTCATCATGGCAAATGAAATAAGAATATGCAAAATCCTTTCCTAGGAAGCCTTCAACTTCGTTAGGGGCTCAAAATGCATTTGATATTTATTACTATTTCATCATTTTGTTCCTCTAAGAATTAATTTCAGATGCATAAACAGAGAAATACAACACTGTCAAGCATTTTGAGACACTGGATGATACAGACTTAGAGATCAATTTCTTCCCTGGCAAACACCATACTTAGCCACTACTGTTACATTAAAAAAAAACCCAAGAAGAAAAATGGCACACACAGAACAGTCTATGCTTGTAAAGCCTTCCACACTTTAGACTTTGAAAGCACAGCAGGAACAAGTAACCACCTATCTTTTGAATTTCTGAACACCTCTCCAAATGCAGGTGCATATACCCAATTCTTAGCATTCAGAAGAAGGGGTTCATATACCATTTGCCTCTTACCAGATAAACATCCTCACTCACTAACTATTCCTCCTCACGAAAAAGGAGGGTCTGGTTGAAGCAGTAAAGGTTGAGGGCTGCCTTGGTTGCAGCGACCATGAAATGGTGGAGTTCAGGATCTTGTGTGGCAGGAGCAGAAGAGCAAGCAGAATTGTGACCCTGGACTTCAGCAGGGAAAACTTTGGCCTTTTCAGGCAATCGCTAGGGGAAATCCCATTGGCAAGGCTGCTTGAAGGTAAAGGGGCCCAAGATAGTTGGTTAGTGTTCAGGGATTGCTTCTACCAGGCTCAAGATCAGAGCATCCCAACACGTAGGAAGTCAAGGAAGGGAGCCAGGAGACCTGTGTGGTTAAACAGGGAGCTGCTGGGTATGCTCAAGTGGAAGAGGAGAGTTTACACATCACGGAAGGAGGGACTGGCCACTTGGGAAGAATATAAGGCTGCTGTCAGAGGATGTAGGGAGCCAACTAGGAAAGCTAAGGCCTCCTTGGAATTAAACGTGGCAAGAGGGGTCAAGGACAACAGAAAAGAGCTTTTTCAAATATGTGGCAGATAAAACTAACACCAGAGGCAATGTAGGCCCACTGATGAACGAGGTGGGTGCCCTGGTGACAGAAGATACAGAGAAGGCAGAGTTATTGAATGCCTACTTTGTCTACTCTGCTAGAAGCTGTCCTGAGGAGCCCCGTACCACTGAGGCCCCAGAGGAAGTCAAGGAAAATGGAGGGGTTTGCCTCAGTTGATGAGGACTGGGTTAGGGAGCAATTAGGCCATCTGGACATCCATAAATCCATGGGTCCAGATGGGATGCACCCACGGGTGTTGAGGGAGCTGGCTGAGGTCATTGCTGGACCGCTCTCTATCATCTTTGCCAAGTCTTGGGAAACGGGAGAGGTGCCTGAGGATTGGAGGAAAGCAAATGTCACTCCAGTCTTCAAAAAGGGCAAGAAGGAGGACCTGGGTAACTATCACCAGTCAGCCTCACCTCCATCCCTGGGAAAGTGATGGAACAACTTATCCTTGGTGCCATCTGAAGGCATATCAAGGACAAGAGGGTCATTAGGGGCAGTCAACATGGCTTCACCAAGGGAAGTCGTGCTTGACCAACCTCATTGACTTTTATGAGGAGATAACAAGATGGATGGATGATGGCAGAGCGGTGGATGTGGTCCACCTTGACTTCAGTAAAGCATTTGACACAGTCTCCCACAGCATCCTCACAGCTAAACTGAGGAAGTGTGGTTTGGACTGTTGGGTAGTGAGGTGGACTGTGAACTGGCTGAAGGAAAGAAGCCAGTTGGGAGAGTTGTGGTCAACAGGGCGGAGTCTAGTTGGAGGCCTGTATCTAGTGGTGTGCCTCAGGGGTCAGTACTGGGGCCAGTATTGTTCAATATATTCATCAGTGATTTGGACGAGGGACTAGAGTGTACTATCAGCAAGTTTGCTGATGACACCAAGCTGGGAGGAGTGGCTGACACACCAGAAGGCTGTGCTGCCATCCAGAGACCTGGACAGGCTGGAGACGTGGGTGGGGAAAAATCTAATGAAATAAAACAAGGGCAAGTGTAGAGTACTGCATCTGGGTAGGAACAACCCCAGCTTCCATTATAAATTGGGCAATGACCTATTAGAGCGCAGCATAGGGGAAACGGACCTGGAGGTCATGGTGGACAGCAGGATGACCATGAGCCAGCACTGTGCCCTTGTGGTCACGAAGGCCAGTGGCATCCTGGGGTGTATTAGAAGGGGAGTGGTTAGTAGGTCAAGAGAGGTTCTCCTTCCCCTCTACTCCACCCTGGTGAGACCACACCCCGAATATTTTGTCCAGTTCTGGGCCCCTCAGTTCAAGAAGGAGGAGAGAGTCCAGCGCAGAGCAACAAAGATGATTAAGGGAGTGGAGCATTTCCCTATGAGGAAAGGCTGAGGGAGCTGGGGCTCTTTAGCTTGGAGAAGAGGAGACTGAGGGGTGACCTTATTAATGTTTACAAATACATAAAAGGTGAGTGTCACAAGGATGGAGCCAGGCTCTTCTCAGTGACAACCAACGGTAGGACAAGGGGTAATGGGTTCAAATTAGAAAACAAGAAGTTCCACTTAAATTTGAGAAGAAACTTCTCTCAGTAAGGGTAACAGAACACTGGAACAGGCTGCCCAGGAAGGTTGTGGAGTCTCCTTCTCTGGAGACATTCAAGACCCGCCTGGACACATTCCTGTGTAGCCTCATATAAGTGTTCCTGCTCCAGCAGGAGGACTGGACTAGATGATCTCAAGGTCCCTTCCCATCCCTAACATTCTGTGATTCTGTGATCTTAAAGACGAAGACCCTTCTCCTGCCATCATCCATCCACTAAAAGTAAATTTAATGGGGGTGTCCTTCTTTGAAACTTAAGAAGGGAGCAAGACCAGCCTATTCATCACCAAAAGCAATATTGCCCCTCTGCATTAAGACATAACTTACCATTGTTAGTTATGTCATTGTTATCAAAAGCCATAACGGAAAGCCACCTTAATGACAGTCTTGACAATGGTCTCATTTGTCCACAGTTCAAGTTCTGCCTAATGGCATTTACAGTGTCACAAACACTACTTAGTTGCCTTAAACAGACCAGAAAAATGAGCAAGAATATACCTTTCAGACACCAAGACAATATTAAGTCCTTAGAGATCACAAACACCAGGCTCAGACTTAAAAATAAAATTTAAAAAAAATTCTCTTTATGACTATTACATACATCATCCAACAAGAGCAGTGAAAATGGAATTCCTTTTACCTCTAAATGTGGAAAAAAGTTGAGAAGACATCACCTTTTCAGATATTTTTTCATTACAAAAATTCCTAAAATTAGATATTAAGAAACTAGACTCATTGTCACACTTCTTTACACAGAATGACAGATTACTTAAGATGATAAATAAAATCTACACTATTCTCTCTAAACAGCAGTTGTCACATTTTTTGCTATAGAAAACACCCAACTAATTCTACAGAGTCCACCTAACTCTTTCTGGAGTTATCCTAACTCCAAGCAAAACCTTTCAGTAACTGTGACAAACACAGCAAAAAAAGTTAAGAAATGCTATCTGCCTCAACTTACATTGTAAATCGCTATAACAAGTGTTGCTTACCACTGAAGGATGCAAGATTTGTGAAATAGTACAGGCAAGAGAATCACATATTTTTCATGCGTAGCTAGATAAAGTCTTCATTCTAAAAAGATGTCGCTTTCAGGTTTTGACTTGTATTCAAAGATGACTGAAAGAAGAAAGCACACCACCCCACACAATTCTTTCAGGAGTATATGGATGAGAACTAAAGTAAGATCAACACCCAAGTTGATCTTAGCACTACAATGAAAGCAAATCCTAAAACTACAGAGAGAAAATGTGTTTGTGTGATGCCTTAAGAAATCAAGAATATGAGAGATAAACATTCGGTATAAACCCCATATTTAGCAATGACAGATTATAGGCAAATTTTGAATTATACGATAAAGGTAAATTCCAATTGTTAAAACCTGTTTGCTTTAAAGTACCACTGTGTGCTGAGAGTTGCAGAAGCTTCACCAAAGAAAGCAAGATAGCATGTGAAAGAAAAAAGCAAGAGATGGCCTCTAATCTGACAATTTCCAATTATAAACAAAATTTTAGAGTTACAGTGAAATATCAATGTCAACTCAGTGTGCAGCCTATGTTAGAGAAGCAAATCTCATGTCAGGAGCTATAAACATAGTAACACAAAACAAATCAGAAAATAATGTCATGCAACTGTATTAAACAAAAAAAAACCACAACAAAACCAAAAACCAACAAAAAAAAAAGAAAAATATCAGTTGTAATCCTCTCATGTACAAAGGAGAATAGCAGAACTTCAAAGGGCTCAAGGAATGGCAACAAGAACAGGCAAATGTCTGTTGCTCTGTACAACAAACAGCACAGGAAAGACAGTCTAGAAAAGACATAATTCTTGTAGACAAAGTTCCACATAATTTTGAGTGTCACAGCACAGACAGACTGGAATACTCACTGCCTCTTCCAGCACAAGGACTGAAAGGTAGCAACATCAAATAAACCTAACAGAAATCATGATGAAAACAAAGCAAACTCACAATGCCAGGTTTGTGGAACTTGCTAACCGTTTATGCTGTGGATGCTAAGAGTTTGCATCGTTCAAGGCAGTGCCTGAAGAAATATTAAGGATTAGTTAGTACAAAGGAAGCACTTCTGACTGAATGGTTCCTCTGAGCTGAGAAAAACTGGCATTTGGGAAAGTACTCAGGAGTACCATATGCCCCAAGATTCTGATTGCGGCCACCTTTTGCAGAAGGAACTAAATTAAGTGGACTCTTCAGCTGATGAAGGATGAGTCCAGAATTTAAGGAAAGTAAACTGTTATTCTCCTTCCAATATTATTTAGACTATTTCAAAACAAATCCTTTGTATATTCAAAAGAACTCCACTAAATTCCACAGGGTCTCCACAGACAAAAAGGCTGGCTAACATGGACAGAGTGAAAGGAAGACAGTCTCTGATCAAACACTTCTGCGCTAATGCTTGCAATATTCAACCAGGAATGCAGTATCTACAGAAGTACAGGAATATAATTGTGGGTGCAGGTATGAGAGTAGACAAAACAAGCACATGTGGGGAAGCTCCTGCCCCTCCCCAGCAAATCCCACACAACCAATCAAGTGGGAGAAGTGAGCAAAAAGAAAATGGAATCAAGAAACTGAACTTTAAGAGAACGAGAAAAGACTGAGGGAGCTGGGTCTCTTTAGTTTGGAGGAGACTGGGGGGTAACCTCATTAATGTTTATAAAGGGTGAGTGTCACGAGGATGGAGCCAGGCTCTTCTTGGTGACAACCAGTGACAGGACAAGGGGCAATGGGTGCAAACTGGAACACAGGAGGTTCTACTTAAATATGAGAAGAAACTTCTTCACAGTGAGGGTGACAGACACTGGAACAGGCTGCCCAGGGAGGCTGTGGAGTCTCCTACTCTGGAGACATTCAAAACCCGCCTGGACACCTTCCTGTGTAACCTCATCTGGGTGTTCCTGCTCCAGCAGGGGGATTGGACTAGATGATCTTTTAAGGTCCCTTCCAATCCCTAACATTTTGTGCTTGTCATAAAAATGTGTATATACAATTTTGAGCCTTCATCACTGCCAGCCAGCGTTGAGGTTGTACCTCAATAGCTTTTGTCACTATCTAGTGAAGAATCTAGGCCATCTGCTTAGCATGTGCATTATCATAACATTCAGTAAGGTAAAACAATATTCTTCGCTTGTGGTTTGTTAACATCCTGTATTGTTATAATCTGACACTGGCCTTTTGACCTAGTAGGGCAATTTTAACTTTCATTTTACTGCACATTTCTTAAATCCAGAGACTGAGAATAGTTTGGCAACAACCTGGTTTGCCAGTGTATATACACCAACTTCTTTCCCACTGCAAAACAGTAACATTGAAAACCAGAAATCCTTTACCTTCAAGCTTTTTCTCAAATAGCTAAAATGAGAAATAAAAAACAAACAAAGAAAACAATAATACTTGATTGTGTCAAATAACTTCAGAATTGAAACACACAGCCTGTCTCTGTTAAAACCTGTTTATAAACCCTGAGCAACAGAAACACACACAGGATTCCCCCTGTGGTGGATTCTCAAATTGAGAAAGACTTGATATAGAAAACTTCATATTCAGTCCCCTATAACACAGTGTATGATGGGAGGAAAAAAAAAAGGTGAGTTTTTTTGTGTTTTAATGAACATTCTGAAGTTAACGGCACTGTAATTATCCTGAGACAAGATAGCACTGCCTTAACAGCCAACATTTATTCAACACACTGTATACTGAATGAAGGTGGGTTTTTTTCATTACAGTTTATATTATAAATCAACACACTCGAGTAACCGTACCTCAAGACAAAGAACAGAGCACAAGAACCAAGTCTCCATCCTAGTGTTACTCTCATTAAATGACACTGCATCAGAACATGGCAGGCACCCAGTGTGTCAAGAGACATACATGAAGGAGAGCCTACACACCATCTAGACATCCTAGAGGGACCATAGGAACAGTTAAAACATTCAGAGAAAAAGTACAGGTTGTAAAATGGACAAGACGTTCTTCTGAGAATTTCCCAGGTCTTAACCTATGCAAGCGGAAAGGCTGAGAAGCTGGAAAGAGCAGCACCAGCCAAAGCAATAGTATCAGGCTACTACATCTTCTCAATTTCAAACTGTGACCACATGGCTGAAAATCTATTATAGTTGTGAATCCATCTGTAAAAGCCAGTTGGTGCTTGCACTTTAAGAGCCCAAAGCTTCCCATTCTGGTCCTTGTTCCTCTTGCCAATATCTAATCTGCCTTTACTTATTGCTACAAAACCAGGCTCAAGTCCATCCCTCTACCATACTCCAAGCTCACCACTTACTATAGAAAAAAAGCAATCTGGGCAAAGACACTCAGTCTGCAGCTCAGGTAAAATCCTCTGAAAAAGCACATGGGACCTAAATCTAGCTACTACAGTACCAGAACCTTCAACTGCTAGCAAGTTTTTTAAAGGTACGGATGACTTACTTTCTCACAAAGTAATGGGTCAAAGACTGGTCCTATTTGGGTAAGATGTGAATTCATCTGCCATTTAATTGTACTTCCAGGACATGGGAGGGGCTGTGGAGAGAATGGGGTAATTATGACATCTTCAATTTATAGATCAGAAAGTATTTTGCTATGTTCATCTGTTCCAACCTGTCTGGTTTTGCACATGCTTAGTGACAGCAGTCACCAGCATTGGATAAAGGCATATGAATTTCTACTTCAAGAACTACTATTACAGCTTTTCCTAGTTGTTTAGTTCTGTTACACAGCTAACAAGCAGCATGTAAGAATAGAACTGTGAGCTTTAAATCATCCAGTGTCTCAAGATAAAATGCAGTAATTGTATATTTCAGCACAGTGTCTTAAAATTTCTCTAGTGCATCTCGAAAGTAGCCTGTGATATGTTCCTAAGTATTTGAAAGAGAAACCAAGGTCAGAGTTTGCATGGCAGTGGCAAATCTCTCAACAGGTTTTCATGCGGAGTTGCTTCCTGGCTATCACGTAAGGATTTCTTAAAATTTTCACACCACTCACCACACAGTACAGCGACAACCCAATAAGACACCACAGATGAGTTCTGCCCTGAAAACACAAAAGTATTTACTGCCTTTTGAAAGAGAAGTATGGAAGAAAGCAACCTCATCTCTTACTCCACAGTATCCCTAGTCTTTAATTGACCTCCCCCATTCCCCACCAAAAACAAGTCTTGTTCTAATTTGAGCTACCTAGAACGTTTGCCAGATCTCAGTTTCCTTACAGCCACAACAAGGCACCTCTTTGTCTTAGGCCCACCAGGATGATTACACTGGTGGTCAAACAGCTTATGTATCACCGATGCTTACTCCTAAAGGCAACACACCTAGAACACCGTGTGAGTATTTTAATGAATTTTGGTATACATTACAACAACAAGTAATTATACAGTAACTTCAGAAAGAATCTCTGCAAAATACCAGAGGGTTCATGACACTTTCACTCTGTAGCTCCTTCCCATCACACTGCACCAGTAATAGTTAACCCATGGTGACACCGCTCAAGAACAATGCTCTGATTTGATCGCCTCTCTTGAGAATCCCTTCAATTTGCTTTCCTTTTTCTTAAGCAGATAGAGAAATATCCAACATCTAAGTCCAGAACACATACTTTTTCCTGGAAATCATAAAGGATAAGAACCTGAAGGACCTGCTCAGTTTTCCACCCATACGCCAACAAAATCAGTGGGCCAGACTCACAGAATTGTGTCTCATCAGCAGTGCGTTCGTAATGGTCTCTACAGCTCTTCACCTAAAAAGAAGTGTGAAACAAAACTAGCATAGGTTAACACTTGTATTATTTTGTGGGTTTACTGGAAACACTTTTAGCACGTTTGGTGCATGTTCAACTAAGAGGAAAAAGGTAACTGAAGTTTTGATACTGGAAGCACTTACTGTGGAAGCAGCTTCACAAAATCCATTTGGATACAAAAGGAAAAAACAAAGAGGCTTATCATCCTTGTAAATGTATGCTGGACCTACCCAAGATAGATTATACCTACACAGAAAGAAGCCATTCAAGTTCACCCAGAAATCTTACAAAAACTAAACTATTTCCTCTGTAAAAACAGCACATCATTTTAACCTGTATTACATCCAGTCCTAATCCTTACCCTTTATCAATCAACTCTACTTCACATTATGCTGTAACTCACAGTAATTCATTTTCTCTTTCAGATTTGCAATCACCCCAAATTTCACCATAAAACAAAACCACTGACTCTGAAGTTCACAACCTCTGTGAATTTACTTCCTGAAAATGTGAAGTTTTAAAAGAATTTCAGTTGCTCTTCTTCAGACGTAATGAAGAAGCTCTTCTTATAATGCCCTAACTGCATTATATATACCATGGCCAACAATTAAAGGAAAAAAGTTAGGGATAGTTAACATTTAGCACATACTGCTACCTGACTTTTTAGCCATTTCAGATTCTTGTTCTAATAGAATTCTGTAGTAACTTCTATACAAATAATTATGACTGTATAAGAAGTGAACTTCTTCAAGTGCTAATGCTCACATATACTTCAGAGATAAAATGATGCATCTCTGACATATACACATTTTTGCATGTTTTGCATGTTTGATCACCACAAGAGATGCCTACTACAAATATTCCAAGACCTCTACAGGCTGCAAATGACTGACCACTACTGAACCTAATGGTGCAGCTGTTTTTCCACCCACTCTGCAGTCCTCCCATCCAAACCACACCTCTACAATCTTGAAAGGATGTCATCATCAACACCACTTGCTCAAGCTGACATAGGGAACATTCACTTCTCCTTCTTTGTTCACAGAACCCAACATTGCATTGCAGAAGGCAACAAGGCTGGTAAAGCAGAAGGTGCCCTTCAGTAAATCTGTACTGACCCGCAGCCAATCACCTCCTTGTCCTTCAAGTCCCCAAAAACTTGCTCTCTAATTTACCCAGGGATTATGGTGACACTGACCAGCCTCTAGCTCTTCAGATCCTTCCCCTCATCCTTTGTTTTTCTCATTGCTCTTGCTTTTTACTAGTCAGTGGAGATATACAATCACCATGATCTTTGGTTGTATTTCACATACCAACAGAAATGAATAATCAAAACACACTGCTGTCAACAATAAATCTGATAATAGTGAGTATGTCAAATGCTCTACATTGGGTGAAAGTTGCTTTGAGAAATTCAGTTAGAGATGGTCCTTAATGTTTCAAGGAAGAATCAGTATCTACAGCATTTAAGAGGTATATGGTACAATGATGACTTGCATTGAAAAAAAATGAACTGAGCAGACGTGCGGCAAGACACCACTTCTATAAAATGAAAATCAGGCTACACGGCTGGGCACAAGGCAGATTCACGACTGTCTAAATATAGAGGGGAGAGACCTATCCTATGAGATCTCACTACGCTGTTAGGAACCATGCCCTTAGCCGATGCTAACTATGGTGATGGGAAACACCAAGGTTCCCATAAGTCTTTCACCCCATACCCCAACTAAACCCACACCTATTAAACAAGTACAAACAAGACTTTTAGAAGGATAGAAACTCACGTTCCAGACAGTTCCTAAGGAAAGATTAAAATTACTTTTCCCAAGGACAAGCTAGTTCGTAATTATTAAAACTACTTTTTTGAAATTGCTTACTCTTAATGTTGGTCCTTTCAGTGAAAAAGTACTAAAAAAACAGGTTTTGTGAAGGGATTCCCAATCATTGCCTATTCTGAGATCATTTTAGTTAAACGTCTAAAACCAAAATACTTTCTTTAAAAAAAACCCACTGACATTCTTACGGGAAAAATTCATTCTAAGAATTACTCACTTTGGTTTTTTTTTTTCAGCACTTTCTCCTGAAACACTGGGTACTTGCCCTAATCAGGGACAATAGTCAGCTAGTTAAAACCACTGTTCTAATCCAATATGGCAACTCCTTGCTTCCATTTTACCTTTTGCTTCATTTGTTCTTGTCACACAAGCCAAGCAAATCATACCTTCCCGCATCATCCTTTACCATTGCAGTGAAGAAGATACCACATATATTGGTGAATCAGCAAAATTCATGCTATAATCCTGTGAGAAGCAAGAAAGGAAAACCATTTAAAGCTTTCTCCTGCTTTTTCTTAACTTTCCTTATAAACACAAGTATCAGTTCATCCCTAACTTTAAATACCAATATGTTATGGAATCCATTGCCTTTATCTGAAAACTGTTCTACTTGTAGTATCTATTAAAAATGTAGTGCAAAATGGAGACAGTTTGCTGGCTCTAACTCAGGTATCTCCATGGTTGTTCTCGCTCAACAGAAAATACAGCACTCACCTATTCAATAGGTTAGAGATTTTGAGTTTTAGGATCACAGGGGCTTTGAAAGAAGGTGCTGCATTTTACAGGGTGTACTGACCTCACACAGTTTGGTGCTGTTTCTTTTTTTTTTTATTTAAAGTTTGTATTCTTTTGTTATTAGCCTGTCATGGTTCATTCAGTGATGGACTCGTGATGGTTCGTTTACCTTGATCCTGAAACGCAAAATTAAGGCAACCAAAATGCCAACGGGTTATAAATTCAATCAAACGGTGCTACTTCATTATTTTGCCTGTAAAGCGGCACGTGATAGAGAAAGTAGAGAAAACGGGAAAGAAAGAGAAAAGGGGGAAAGCAGGTTGGTTACCACCAAGTGTCCAAAGGTGTCCCTATGGTCCCAGGTCCCGAACAGCATCCTGCCGGTCCTCCATTGTGATCCATGATCCTTTGGTGGGGAGATCTCAATGGTGTCCATTTGGGAGTCATCTTTTATGCTTCTTCACCCCCCCTTGCTCCCACTGTTTGAGGCCAATCTCCACCTTTGTTTCACAATCCAGGCTTAACTGCGCAGGCTCAAAAAATCTCCGCTCTGCGTGCCAGGACCCATCTGCGCCTGTGGTTCAGGGGTCTCTTTCTGGTCCATTGGGTGGCCTCAGGACCACTGGCGAGCTTCTGGGCATGCTCTTCTTCACTGGCCATTGTTTCAGGGAGGAGGTGGGGAGCAGGTGTGACAGAGGTAGCAGGTGAGAATCCATCTTCTGGATGGCAGTTATTGTCCCCAGGTTGGGGAGACCCATATAACAATCCCTTTTAGGAGGCGGGGGCTAGTTTGGCTAGGCAGCAGGCGAAGTCCATACAGCAGCCATTGTTACCAGTAGCCCCCCGGGTCGGAGAGACCTGTGCAACACAATTCTTCTCCTCAGGCCTCTCTCCAAATCACTGTCATTCTGTTCTTAATGGCAATGTTCAGGCAGATACTGCTCTTTGGACCAACTCCTACATAACCTAACACCTTTAATAAAATGAATTTTACATTTGAATACAGGCAGAATCATGAACCTCTGCTACTGCTTGACTGAACAAAAAGACTGAGAGAAGGCTGAAGAAGGAAAGATGTGGCTATCTCCTTCTGATGGCTTAAAATCAAACGATAAAAAACTGCTACTCAACCCTTTATTCAAAACTTCACTTCAAAAATCTTTACATAAGTCTCTCTACTGATGTGGGAAGAATACTAAAGGCTTACTTTCTACAGGTTATTACCTATAAATTTTGAGATCTCAAACAGAAGACAACCTCTACTATTCAAAATCCTTTAAAACAGACCTAGAACACAGCTAGAAAGAGTTAAATCAACAGATCATGATCACAAATTGATGGTTATCACCTTCATCAGACATATGAACTCCACTATGGTTCCTATGACTCTACTGACAGTAATCTTGTCAAAGCATGCTTGTACAGTAGGAGTCTGAAAATCACCTGCACATGAACTGAAGTGCACCAAACAAGACATTCACAGTGAGTTTAGCTGAATACCACTTTGATCTGGTGATGGAGAAAGCAGGCAAGCACCTTGATGAACAAGATTCTTAATACCTCAATGAAACCAAAACTTCTCTCCAAAATTAACCAGTCATCAGGTTTGCAAGGGGAGGGGAGGGTGAAAGATGCAATCTTTCAGTTCAGAAAGACACAATAAGAACCTAAATTGAGAGGAGTCAGATCCTATGTAAAAACTTTTCCAGTCTTTGAAGTTGTACAGATCAGTTTAGTCAGTGTGTGTCATCTACTTTTACTCATTTTCTAACAGAGAAAATGATCCCTTATTCTTTATATTAGGCATAAGTCCTACAAAACCAATAAACAGTGCACTAAAACCACAGCAAGACACAAACATTCTTCTCCCTTATCCACAAATACTGTTTTCCTTTAATACATTTGCTTTACTGCTAACTAATCTTCCTTAAAAATTTAGGCAAGGCTTTTAAAGCATTCCATAAAGCTTTTCTGATATGGTGCATTTTACAGTGTTTTTCTTATAATGTTGTTTTAGTGTAACAATATTTTATTTAGAACAAAAATACAGAAATCAACCAACCTTTCATAATTGTGCATTGAAATCAAAACCAAATCAAAACTAAAACCCCACAGATGACATGGTCACCAGTACCTGCTCTCAGTACTTTTTAAGGGTAGGATTTTGGGGGCTCAGCATTGGCAGCACTATCGTATCCTGTGTGATTCCAAGGCAACATAAAGGAGTAATTTCGGTTCCTGTGGTGAAGTTGGGAGAGCTATCTTAATCAGCGCACCTCTGAATAAAACCCAATGTAACTCCTCATCTAGTAAAAAACCACAAGCTCAGACTGAATGCAATTACTGAAGCCTGACAAGTGCAAGAAGTCCAACACCATACAGAGAGATATATTACTGTATTTAAAAGTTATAGCACATCAGCAGATTCTCATGTGAAAAAGCCATCCATCTCTGACAGTATATGAGCCCCTGAGCAGACACTGAACTACTGGTTTGTTATAATCTGATAAACAGCACTTAGGTGAAAAATACACAAGTAAGAAAAACTTAATTAAAAAAAAAAAAAAAGGACAAAGAAGTTCCAGACACATCTACTGAAACACGACAGTACCACAGGGAATTGTCGGGGGGCTTATACCATCATGACAACATACCAGTCACAAAGAAGGCCGCTGTACAGCTGACCTATAGTCTTAGTAGTACCATGACCATGAATGTTCTGCCTGTGTCCCTGCAGATGCAATTTTTTCTACTACTTGTGGTCAGATTCAGCTTCTTTCTACTACTTGTGGTTAGATTTGGTTTGTCTTCCATGTACACATTGAAGAGAGAACAGCCTATAAGAGTAGTCTAACTACTTTGGAAATTGCTTAGCTAGCATAGTGAAGACTAAATTTTAAGCAGGACAGACTCCTAAAACCTAAGGTGTAATGCAAACATAAAGTTATGTGTTAACAATAACAGAGTTTGTGCTGTTTCTGGGTTTTTCAATACACTCCAAGCCATCTCCTCCCAAATCCAATAAAAATGGTCAAAATAAGATCTGTCGCCTTCTCCCACTGGACCACAAACCCTGCAGCAAAATGTTACAGGAAAATTAATCACTCAAACTACTGTGTACAATTTATTAAACACTGCATATTCAAACTTCAACCCTTGCTGCCTTGAAATGCAAGCCTCTTTTATTCTTTAAAAAACATTACCAGATAAAGATCTGACTCCAATTACACCTAAACTACAACTAAAATCATCGTTTTGCACACTATGACGTAAAAACAACTTAGGAAACTGTTTTTAAAAGCCCTATGGTCAAAGATGCGTGGGAGCTAGTTACCCAAACAGTGTTAGTTCTTTAGCAGATCTTGCTAAAAATTGGATAGAATGCTCAGGCTTTATCTTTTTTTTAAGTTCTCCACGATTTGCAAAAGAAAGCAATAGTCCAGTGCTGGCTGTGTTGTATTTTAAGCACTGATGCAAAAAAAAAACCCCAGTGCTCCAGCACAAAGGAAGTGCTTAGAGCAACCTCTAACCTAAACTGTGCTACAAACTACTCCAGAAAGGTGTCAGATTCAGAATCTCAAAGTCAGTGCTTCCACATCTATTTCCATGTAATATTTTGTAAAGAGGAGAGAAATCTCCACAATATTATTGAGCCAATGTAGCAAAGACTGAATAGCACTGAAAACAGTAAACAGTTATTCCAATTTCATTACAAACAAAAACACGTCTTGTGCTCACTATTATTTCTGTTTATACAGTCAAAACACATCAACTTAAACCGAACAACTAAAAAACTTGCATAAAATGATCTAACTTTATAAGCACCCTGGAGAAAAGCTGAGAACGCAGCGTTCAGCAGTTCACCTTTGCAGTCATAACTCATTTGAAACTGTTTACTATCAATAATAACTACAAGACAAAAGATATAGTGCCAGAAGACATCTCAAACTGCGCAAATACTACATATTGCAAGTTACAATAGCTACTTGGGGCTTCCGTATGACTATACACATTAAATACCTGTACTTATTTCAAAAGCAGGAAATGAATACTAAGCTCTCCAGCAGCTGGGATCATGCTGCTAATTAACACCAGTTTAATGGTTAGTGGACAGACTCTAATAAGACAAATTATAATAATGGACTGTATTTAATCCAAGCAGAAGTGTATCCTAACCAACTCTGAACCCATTCACTCTCCCTCAGATTACATGATCAGAACCTGTAAATTTCCACATGCAGTTTTACATGCAGTGGCGGCTGGAGCAGTTACCCACCCAGTCTTGCTCATTCTGAATGCTACAAAACTTCAACCCACAATAGCATGCAAACCCAGAATTTATTCCACACAGTTTCAGCAGCTGAATTCACTAAGCAAAAGAATCGTTTCATATAATGTTAGAGACTTCTGGGCAGTAGGGGGAGTATTTAGCTCAGAACTATACTCGGAATTAAGAAAACTTTCGAATTTTAAACTCTGCACATAGCATTCCAAAGATATCAGTCAACAGACCTCTGAACCAGAAAAGAACAACAATTCAGCAATATCATGCAAGTTCAGCATCAAATGACTGCTTACTCTCAACTTCAGTACTGTGATACACACCACAAAATGCAGTGGGTTAGGTATCAGTGAGAAAAATCTGTAAATACTTTAAAAAGCAGTGTATTTTCATTATAAGCTGGAGAAAAGTGAAAGGTGCACACAAGGAAAAAAGAACAGCATTAAGACATACAGTAATAGAAAAATGGTTTAACATCCCAAAACAAAGAATCCTGCCCTTTTTTTTAATAAACATTTTAAATTTGATGGTATAAAGACTGACTCACGCACCTCAGCTTACATTAACTGGCTGTGTAAAAGATGACAGGTAAAACCACCTTCAGACAGGAAGCCAAGTTTCTTCCTGTTGTTTCATCAACAATTACTAAAATGAGAATGCTTCTTTCTTCTTCAAAAATGCCACAGAATTTGTGGAAGGATAAATACATACAGATAAACAAACAAAATGGTTAAACGATACATCTTTAGAACAACATTTTGTGTGGCAGTAGCATATTCTATGGGGGAGTGGGACAGCGCATGAGGGAAAAAGTGTTTCATGCAAAGAGACTGTCAAAAGTGAGTGTGGGCTTCTCTTACCCCAGTGAATGTAGGTAAAATCCCTCTTGCTTTATAAAAATTCCAAAGTGTCATCAGGGGAGGAAAAACAAAAGTAATGAGTCTTGCCATACAGGTAGAACATATGAAAAAATGTGTAATAAAACCTCTTTTACATGACGCCCCCATCTTTTTCCCACCCCCCAGAAAAAGAGTATAAATACACTAAACAGCTTAATGACAACTTATCAGCTCTCATCATATATCACCACTCAAATACTAGCATACAGATAATCAGAACACTGACATGATGTGCAAAGTACTGATCTTCAGCTGTATTTCAGCTGTGATGCTTATGACCACTGCTTATGGAGCACCTCTAGCAACAGAAAAACAACAACTTCTTGAAGTTTTAATAAAAGATTTAAAACTCCTGGAAAAAAGCAAGAATGTAAGTGGATTATTTTATTTTATTATAAGTTCCTTTTCTATTTTTTTTCTATGTATTTTTTCAGAAAAAAAAATTAATAACTTTTTCTCCCCCTATTCTACAGAAGATTCATCTTGATCTTTACACACCAAATGAGAAACAGGTGAGTTTAAATTTTCTGTTTACAGAAGGATTTCTATGGTATGGCTACTTTATGTTATTGAGTTACACCAAAGTAACTGGCTTATTAGAAGGGCAGATATAAAATACAAATCTGAATAGCCTGAATTCAGCCTAGGGAGTTTGGTTCTTAAAAGACACTTCTACTTTTGATTTGTGTTTTCAAACATTAACAGGGTAATACACAATTTTGCCTAATTGTTCTGTGCAATATGTAACACAAAATGAATTCTCCCTATTGATCCTGCTTAATACATGGTTGAATTAACATAAAAATGTTCCATGAATCATTTAAACATTGAGAATGAAGTTAGACTTAGAAATAGATTAATTAAAGCAATCTATATGAAATTGCCCATATATTATCTAAACTAGATGCAGAACCACTAGTAGGTTCTGTTTAAGAATTTATAAGTGTTCTATATTCCACCAATGATGAAATTCAGTTATGCTCTATCTAGCTCTTTTCAGGAATAAAACTTTACCAAGCCATTCTGGATATATTAGCTGTATATTCATGTTTTATGGTATTTAGTTAATATCTAAGACTTAGTTCCACAAGAATACTATTGATTGCATCTTTCTAAAAATTGCATACCAGAGTGCAGCTAGCATTCTATGTACACCTTTACCACAGACTATTCATCATTGACAGGTCGCTGATCAGTATTACTTTGCTTTTTAATTCAGCGCACAAGTATATCAACAAACAAGAGCATCAAGTTATTTAGTACTTGAAAGTAGTTAAAAGTCTTTACACAACTTATCTGTCAACTACTTTAAACCTCCAATTAAGTTTTTAATCCAGAAGAATTCTCACTTAACAGTCATCTTGTCTCAGTAAAGATTTAAAGTCAGATTCTGCAACCACTTCCTTATCTGAGTCATTTTTCTCATATGCTGGCAACATCAAGACATAACTACCTCAGAGCTCCTGTACTCAAATGCAAATGTATGAGGCTGATTAATAACATTGTCACTGAGTGCCTGAAATAGCTTGTGAGAGTGATGCGTAAAGTTATTTATCATATTCAAAAGCCAGATCAGCTGTAGACATTAGACGAAGCAACCAAAGTGCAGCAACTGAATATAGCTCTGAGAAGGCCACTGTAAAACTGACAGAGGCTTTGACTATTAACCCTTTCGCTAAGGCATGATTGGCACATGGTAACTGGGACTAATGCCTGCTTTAGGAGCCAATACTACAGCTTCTGTTCTCAAGAGATATTCCCACATTTTGAAAATGTTCATTATTCACGTTTCAAAAGCCACAATTTACCACAGAACTAAGGCCACGTATAACATCTTACAGTACAAGGGGAACGAATGAAATATAGGTTATAGAAAAAAAACAGTCTCATGGCTGATAAAAGGATAAAAACAATGGGCAATCAAGGTTTTTAAAAACTGAATAAATTGTTTTCAGTAAACAAGTCGTAATGATTTTCTGACTGTTCTAGGAGTGCAGCTGGCACACTCTACAATGTTACCTGACAGAAATGGGCACCCTGGAAAATGAAATTGAAGCTGAGGACTTGCAAAATCTTCGAAATATCAAAATGAATCTCCAGAGTCTCAGGGTAGGCAATCGTTTTACCCAGTTAAAAAAAAAAAGTTTTAGTGTTAGTGAAAGACAATGCCAGGATCAGTGGTTTTGTGCTTCAAAGTCTATGTGTTATCATCCCTTAAGAAGATGAGGTTATATACAGAAATATCATAACATTAAACTATGTGACAACATCTATTTGCATGATCAGCCTGCACAGTAAAATATATTTGATCCCTTCTAGTTATACAAGTCAACATTTTAAAAAATACTACATTTATTTTCTTTACTAAATCATGCAAGGCATCTCACGCTGACAAAAACTTGCTTTTAGGAGCATAGTAATGATTTGTGCAAGCAATGGCTTTGAAAACTGTGCCATAAATTTATGAATGTAAAGGAATCAACAATAAATTAATACACCTTGATATGTTACATAAACAATAGCTTAGAGATCCTTTACTCATTTTAGAAATCCTCTTCAGGCTAGAGATTAAGATTTGCCTCTGCTGCAGTATTTATCATAGAGAGTGAAAGCATTTATCTTGTAGTATTTTTACATTTACAAAACACTTTTTATAAGCAGCTGCTTCATCATGTCATCTCTTAACACTTACCAACCAAAAGCATCAAACCCCCACGAAGGGTTCTTTTTTCTTAAAAAAAAAAAAACTTAACATACAGAAGTTGATGTATTATTGCTAAAACTAGCTGGCAACAGAGTTGTCACCAATCAAAACAAATACCTGTATTGCAGGACCTGACTCCCCAAGGAACTGGATGCAAGATCTGTGAAGCTCATGACAAGAAGAGGTTTCCTGCATTTCACCAAGAACTGAACAACTTTCTGATATCTATGCTAAAATAATCAGATCACCATTTTTATTTTTACTGCTCCATTATTTATTTAAATATTTAATTATGACTAATTTATACATTTTGCCCTGTGGCTTACCAGCTTGCTGTCCATTTTGGGACCACTGTATGTTCTTAGCCTGGGTGATAAGACAGTCTGTTCTAAGATCACATTTGATCCTTTCTGTAAGCCCTACGGGCTCAAAATGTATGTTGGAAAACTAATTAATTCTCACTTTGTCAATAAACTTAGAGAGACAACTATTTATTGAAAGAACTATTAAAAGTTACTTGTAGATGATATTTAATAAATTTTGATAAAATATAAAAATTCATGTCCAGAGTCTTCTTTGTTAAATCATACTGGGTTTATCTATGGTAACTTACTAATCTGCTTTTTTTAAAAACCTGATTGAAAACAAAACCCAAAATCACTTGCCAGTATACAAACATACAGGTAACCAGACTCAAAACAAGAGACCTGCAGACAACCTTTTTAAAGGAATATAAAATACCAGTTTATGCTGGCATCCAGCACAAGGTCCACAACTAATAGTACCAAGTTGTTTCACCCCATCAAGAAACTCAAAACCCTGAACTTTTTTGGTGAGTTGCCCTACTTAGCTACATGGGCTTTCTGCTATATTTTTTTACAGGATGCTTTTTTCTTCTTGTTGTAAGCAAAATAGGTAGTTCTCAAAAATCTTCAGAGACAAGAAACATTATGAAAACAATAACACCTGATGTAATAACTATGCAGGTAACTGAGGTATCAGTGTCCCAGAACACTTACATAACCAACTCTTTCCAGCAACAACCAATATAATACTAACAATTAATGTATAAATCCTTAAGAACATGTACTGCCTTAACTATTCACAATGAGCTTACTTCAAATGGAGTAAGTCACATTGCATTGTAAGTTTTATGCAGAAGGAAACTACTAAGAGCATCTTTTACAATCCAAACCCCACCACTGAAGGCCAACAATGCAAGCTGTAATTGATGAAAGTAAGCACACTAGAGCAGTTATCAGCCTATCATTTAGTCTTTGATGTGTTTTGCTGGTGGGTGTGGTATGGAGTATTTGAAGCTATACTTAAACACCAACTAACAATGGAAAAACCAGCCGTTTTCTTGAACGCTGTGAAGAGAAAATAAGTGTTAATGATAGCTTTCTGCCAAAACTGGGAAAATACTTACAGCGCTGGTATCTGTTGCTCTACTTATCTTCTCTTCCCACAGTGAAGGAGTGCACTGTCCCCACCCACAAGAACTCAAAAAAGCAAATACTGTCAGTCATCCCCACCACAAAGAGATCAGCTCCACCCTCTTCACAAATCAGATGCCTTCCAAATCACAGTCTGCAATAACAGTAAGACCTAAGCACAGAATGACCTGGAAGATGATAAAACAGACAAGAAATTTATTCATAAAAATTTGCTCTACTTTGTCAGTCTTTGTAGAATAATGCTTCTCTTTACATACATTCCTTCTACATTCCTTATTCCTTGATAAATTCTTTAAAGCAGCATGCAAAAAGAATTTTAAAAATTCTCCTTTAAACAAAGACAATATTTAAAGACATAGTAAGCACTGAGCCTATGAGAAAAGTCAGAACGATTAGCCTTAAAAAATCCCATAAGAATGTAAGACTGACGCAAATGACTTGACTACTACTGCCAATTCTAGAGGAATTTTAGTGTGCAGAATCTTGCAAAACCACCCATAGCTTAGTTTCCACATTAATAAAACCAAATAATGCTGAAATTGCCCAGCAGTGACACTAACCTGCAGAGTCAAATCCAGAGATGTCCTTGAACACCTGCTGGACGCCCTATCAGTCTGTGTCTGATTAGCGTGGGAAGCTGGTATAAGGGGGGGGGGGCTGACTTCCACTCTAATGCTGAGTAGTAGGCACGGAATGGAAACAGAGTTACAGTATACAGTAAATATACACAGTCTACATGGTTTAAGACTAATAATTAATAGAATTACAGTTGTAAAAACATACTAAATAATGTAATTGCAACCCAGTTTCAACAATGTGGCTTTAGACTATCCATTACTCCATTCAGTTTTTTCACTGGGTTACTTAATAAACGTAACCTTTTGAATCAGTTGCATCTAAAGCCTCTAATCTACAGCAGATAGCTGCACCCTGAAGTAACAGCATCACGCATAACAAAGAATCGTAGAATACCAGGCTGGAAGGGACATCAAGGATCCAACCTTTCTTGGCAAAATCAGAATCTAGACAAGATGGCCCAGCATCCTGTCCAGCTGAATCTTAAAAGCATCCAATGTTGGAGAATCCAACACTTCCCTGGGCAGCTTATTCTAATGGCTGATTGTTCTCATTGTGAAGTTTCCTTCTTGTCCAATCGGAATCTCCCCAGGAGTAACTTGGAGCCCATTATGCCTGCCTCTTCCATGTGACTCCTTTTTTATAAGACTCCATCTTCTTTGTAGCCACCCTGTCAATACTGGAGCACGGTGACAAGGTCTCCCCTTAGCCTTCTTTTCTCAACACTGAGCAAGCCCAGTTCTCTCAGCTTTTCCTCATACGGCAGCTTCTCAGTCCTTTGATCATCTTTGTGGCCCTTCTCTGGACTCTCTCCAGCCTGCCACATTTTTTTGCATAGTGGGGGCCAAAACTGAACACAGTATTCCAGGTGTGGCCTGACATGAACTGAGGTAAGTGGGATACTGACTTCTCTGTCTCTGCTGGTGATGCCCTTGCTAATGCAGCCCAGCATCCTGTTGGCTTTCTATGCTGCAACAGCACACTGGTAACTCACACTGAGCTTGTTGTCCACCAGGACCCCCAGCTCCCTTTCCACAGAGCTGCCCCACAGCCAGTTAGATCCCAGCCTGTGCTGCGCTCCTGGGTTATGTTCTCCCAGGCACAAGACGTTGCACTTGCTCTTGCTGAACTTCATAAGGTTAGCCCACTCTTCCAGCCTATCCAGGTCTTCCTGCAGGTGGCTCTCCTTTCCCAGGTGTCCACTTCCCTACTCAGTTTGGTATCATCAGCAAACTTCATCAGGGTACACTTGATCCCATCATCCAAATCACTTATATTAAGAAGTGCTGGGCCCAATATCAGTCCCTGGGAGACCTCACTTGTGACAGGTTGCCAGTTCGAAACAGAGCCATTTGCCCTTACCCTCTAGGTGCAGCCTTTCAGCCAACTCCCCACACACCACACCGATCACTTGTCTAGACCATAATGCATCTGTTTCCCCAGGAGCACGCTATGGGAATGCATGTCAAAACCTTTGCAGAAGTCCAGGTAGACAACGTCCACCACTCGCCCCACATCAACCAAGCATGTTACTTCACTGTAGAAGGTGATCATGTCTGTCAAGCACTGTTTGCCTTGGTGGATCTGCACTAGCTTTTCCTCAAGCACATGCTTCATTTTACTTGTGACAAGCCCCAGGAGGATTCATTCCCAGGATTCATCCCCCATAGCTTTCCCAGGGACTGATGTCAGACTGATGGGTCTATAATTTCCTGGATCCTCCTTTAAGCCATTCTTGTAGATGGGGGTGATATCAGCCTTCCTTCAGTCTTCTGTGACCTCCTCAATCTCCAGTACTTCTCAAAGATTGTGGAGAACAGCCTCACAATGTCATCACCCAGCTCTCTCAACACCCTTCGTAGTGGCTTTGCAAACAAATTCCAGTATCAGGCCACACACGTTTGTCTGCATTGCTGCCCCAGCTCTCAGCAGTCACAAAGCGGGTACAGGAACAGTTTTCGTTGAACATAGTTAATAGATAAGGCTTCCTTTACCATTTGCTAAAGCATGAGAAACCTCAACTCTGAAGATCTGGTAAAACCTACCTCAGGATCAATCCATGCAGTTGGACATCCCAAGCAGAATAACCAAGACCTTTTCTAAGTCCCTAAACAGTAAGCACTCAATAAGATAGAAACTCTCAAGTACTTCAGAAATCAAGAAAAGATGGTAAAGAGACACTTCCCCATGCAATCATATGAGGCCATGGCTCACGAACGATTTCATAAAACAGATGCAGTGACATGCACTTGTGGCATACATGTGAAAATATATACATGCTTTGGGCCTGTGCAAACCGCTCTGGAACTGGGCTGCAATATTCTGACACAGCTGCAGGTTTACAGTCATGGAAAACAAAAGCTTTGGCTATGCTGGCACCAGTTTTGGGGACTGCCGTGTCACTTTTGTACCACAATTGTCCTCTGCTGTGGATTTTCAAAATGTTTGCTGGCTCATTCCCTGTCTGGCATCTCCAACAAGTGCTTCAAGACACCTTTTTACAGAAGTACCTGTTTTACTATGAAGTTTGCTGATACACTGAGGCAGCTGCAGGAGGAAGTTGCTTGTGTTGCTCATGCTTATAGTCACAGGGCCTTTCAGATTCCAATCAACATTTTAAGTTCATACGTCAGTTTCAGCCACACATAACTGTATGTTTCCTAAAAAGCATGCAAGATGTTTGCAAAGCATTGTGCACAGCAGTAGATAATAAAAGTTAATTGTGTCACATTAATAAAATGCATGCTGGAGAAGCATTTAAACACACTCTTGCCCTCCTCTAGAAAATCTAAGGCAAGGTGTAGTGTAAAAAAACCTTGGAATTAAGTATTGCTACTTCGACACTACACCTGCTCACTACACTTCTCTGGGCAAAGAGGTTTTCAGACTGCCATGACATATCACATGATAAGTATAGACAACATTGAGTTTAACACAAAAGTGAAAAGCCTAGGTTAAATAAAATACACTGTCAGCAGAACTGAATACGATAGCTCTGAAGACAGTGACAGAAATCAATTTACATTTGTTCATAAAATCTATAGAAAAAACACACAATGGACTTCTCACTAAAACCTGTACACTTACAAAATACCAACTGGATCATTATTAATATGGAATGTAACTTTTATCAAGTTCTAGTCAATGAATAATCTAGTTTCATTTGATGGAACTAGAAGTGTACTTCCCCACCCATTTTGTGATACTATCACTGTATTCCACTTCGTAGCCATTTAACATTTTGTTAAAAAAACAAAGAGAACATCTGAAGTTTTAAAAATATTGCTAAAAATTTTACATACACCAAAAACACTCTGCATGTATTTTTGTCTGTTAAATTTGCAACTAATTACAGGTAGATTTACATACTTCAATAGTAGCTACAGGACTGACTCCTGCATTTGCCCAAGCTTTAAAATAAATCTCTAAAGAAAAAGGATATTCTTTTGAAAGCACCTAAAAAAGCATAGTAAGGTGAACTTCACGGTATGTACCTTTTCCCGTAAGTTGGAAAAAAACCTCAACAGAATCTCATACACTCCTACTTATGAAAACCAATTTGAGTTCTTGCTTGATATCTAATTTTAATACCAATATAAAACGTATGCAACATGTGACGAGGCGTGGCACAAGCTGGACATGTGACATGCATTATGATGTGTTGTATGTTACATGTAAGACACATGAAAAAGTGATACATCGTGTAGCATTTGACATATATGTGGTGTGTTAGACATGACATGGCTGTTATCATGTGACATGTAATGACATGTAATGACATGTAATATGCATGTGACAGTCATATGACATGAGTTACATGTATGTGACGTATTCCATGTAACATGACCTATACCATGCAACATGTGACATCTCATGTACAATGTGATGTGTGTGATATTTTGTGACATGTGAATGACATGGACATGTATGCCGCAAGTGCATGTCACAGGTGACATGTGTACCTGTTGGTAATACAGCTTCAGTGTCATTACTGGAACCGCAGCACTCTGGCTTCTCTCAAGCTTGTAGAATTGTACATTTTGGAATTACTGAAGCAGCTGAGGAAAAACATGGCCAAAATACCTACATGTTTACATTTACTAGCTCAGTGCATTCTGCATATGTTTTAATTCAACCAAAGCAAAATCCAGATACAAGAACTGGATCCAAGCTGTTGTCATCAACTTGTTTCTCAAGGATACAGCTATCATGCACATCACATCTTTTTCACAACAGAACCTCTCTCCTCTTAGGAGAGAATCTAAACTTCATAGATATCTTGGTTTGCTGCTGATTAATAAAATGTCTGAAGTATAAAAAAACAATCCAAAACATTTCTCAGTTGTATGTATTTAAGGCTTTTAGGTAAATTACGGGAAACATCTTAGTGATGATGTCTCAACGAAAGTGTAAAGCAATACAGAAAGATGGTCCAGTAGAGTATAAAAAAGCTAACACACGGTCAAGAAAATTTCTTGTTTAATATTCCTGAAAAACAGCAACACTATGCTCTAAGCCTGGAATACAATGGCCACTCTCGAGCATTCTTGGAAAAGAAATATTACAGGGAGCAAATATTCTGTGGAGTATGTGCCACAAAAAGACAAAAAAAAACCACCACTCCCCCCCAGGTTACAAGACAGTAACAGAAAACTAAATAGCAGAATTGCAAAAAAAGGTCAAGGACAGAGTAATAACAAGTTAGTGAATTTCAACCACTTGAAAAGCAACAGATCACCTACTGCAAAGACTCCATGTACTTGTTAGAAAAATGGATTAACAATAAGAAGCTGAAACACCACCACAACCGTATACTATTACTGATGTATGAAAACATTCCATAACAGATTCCTACACTTGTAGGATATAAAAAGATCCAGTAACATAATGAAAGCGTACTACCTAGCTGCTATACACTAACATTTCAGAATACCACACAGAACCCAAGTATTGTATTCAACAACATCCCTATAAACATCATTATAATGTCAACATATTCAACATTTTCTTACCATAACTCACAAGGAAGAAACTGTCCTCTCCATAGGCAGCATTTTCCAGATTATTATGTATGCAGAGAATTTTGCAAGGACTTGTCATCACAGTGATAAAGTAGTCTGTGGGTGGAGAAGTCCAACTAACCTGCAAGTACTAACATCCAATGGTTTTTGGGGTAGCCAGCAAAAGGTGAAGGAACCTGATTTCTGGTAACTTCTGTACTATGTCACACTATGTTGTTATTCACAACTTTGATGCCTTTAAAATGCCTTAAGTCCACTACCAAAAACAGTGATTGTCACAAAAAGCTTGAGTAACATCTTGGTAATTTGAAGTTTCACATTTGCACGTGCAGATTTTTTTTTTTTTTACCTTTCTACCATAAACAATACGTAGTAAGCTACAAGTCATATAGCAAAAAACACAAACCAAAAGTCTTAAAATGACTAGCAAAGGATGCCAACAGATAAAGGATAGATTGCCAATTTTTGTTTCTGAAAGTGGTTCTCACATTGGTATACTACTTTTTAATTTAAATAAATTAAAACACTTACTGATTTTTCTTTTTTTCTTAAAGACAGTTGTAAAAAAGGCAGGGAAAAAGAAACCATCAACAGAGTAATCCTGAATCTAAAAGGAAAAAAACATGTTAATAAGTCCACGAGGACCAGAGAAGAAGTGGCATTGAGTGGCAAAACAAAACAGATTTGCAAAGTTGATACTTCTACCTATAAGGAAACAGAGGATTTTTTCCTTTGGAAAAGCCTAAACAGTTACAGATGATTTAACAACTGCATTTAAATTTATAAGCAGCAGCTCTGGAATGCTTTTCTTGCTGCAAATATAAACCCTATGGTTAAACATTTCACTAATCAGAATTATGTTTTACTGAAAGGAAGCCATCCAAACCAACTTCACATACAATCTGTCTCACAGTCAGTCAGTGAACTGTTCGGTATATGAAGACTTCACAATCCAGGATCCATAGCTGTGTTGCTCTAAGTAGTTTTGCAGCAACGTTTTAGCTTCGTGGTACAATTCAGATCGAGTCTAAAAAAAAAAAAAAAAAAAAAAAAAAGAAAAAAAGATCTTGAAACATGTCAAGAATGATGGTTACAGAGATGTGTGTTTCTCACCACCAGCACATAACATGCACAAGCACAAACCTTGTAGGGTAAGCATTACAGACTCTATAAACATTCTCTTTTTGCATGCTTGGGCATTTATTGAGATGGAAGAATTATGTTAAACATTCATTTTTTCAGCATCTTTTCAATTCCAATGGTATCTTTACTCAGAAAAGAAACATTCAATATCATTGAATGCAAATCTAAATGCATAGTGAAGAGTCCATTAACAAGCCACTTTTATTTTAAAGTAGATTTTGAATCATTAAAAAAAAGGTCTCTTGCATGTTCTGACAGGAGGGGAGGAAGGCGGGGGGAAGAAATGTACTTCATTGAAGCTTAAGTTTCACATAATTTTGGAAATATACCTCTTGAACACAGGAGAGAAAAAACCTGCAAGAGTATAGAGAAGTAAGATGTGCCTATGTATTTCCAAATATGGACAGGAGTGAGTAAACAGTGTTTAGAGCAATCAGGTAATTTCTCTGGATTGTTATACTACAAAAGAAAGCCAAAGACCTGATGTTCTCTTCTGATAAATGATTCCTACTTTCCTACTCCTCGGTGACATAAGAATCCTCCCATAGGACTACAATGTGATAGAAAACATCTATAGGAACCAAATATGAAAAGACTGAAAATGACCTAACAAAAAGACTGAAAATGACCTAACAAAAAACTCCAACCTTTTAAATATGAAACTATCTTATATGAAGAAAACGGCCAGCAGCTTCCACATGCTGAGACAAGACACAGAAGACTTTGACAGATAAAGTTTCAAGATTAATTCAGCAGATTATTTTTTACTTGAAAACATCAATTTCAGATGTTCTCAAGCAAAGATTATAGGCAATATAGGACATTCAGCTCTTCATGTAAAGTTTTCAGCAAACTACAAAATCACCCCAGCTACAAAACCAGCTTTGAGAGTAGCCATTAAGAGACTCCTTACTGAAATTCCAGCCCCTGTTAGCACTTACCTTAGCTTCGTGGTATGTTACAACTTGAAGCAAATCATCTCGCTCTGCTTCCTTAGCAAGCAATCTGAAACGACTAAACATTGCTGCCTTGCAAAGGCGACTTGCCATGTAAGCGCCACTTTTGAATGGTGAACTACAGTCAGAATGAAAAAAGCGTAATAAAGCTCAGTAACAAATACATTACAGGTACACTGATCATATCCTTACAGGATTTTTCCCCCTCCAATGCTTTCTGAATATGATAATAAGATTCTACCTCCACTTTCAACAAGCAAAGCTAATACAAGTCAGCAGCTGTGATAATTTAAACAAGTAAATCAAAAACAGTTTTTAAACTTGAATTCATCTGAACTTGGATGCCAACTGGTTTTATGTATTGTGAAAACTAAATCATTCACTACAACATACAATGGAATAGAGATACCTTAATTTAAAGAACTGTTTAATTTCATATATTGGCATCTCACTGTAAAATTACAGCATCTCTAAAACTACATCTAATCACAGGACGCCTTCATCTAGCACAGGAGAGAATGTCTCTAATTCAGGCAATACTGTGGCCTCCCTGCACAGCTTACAAAATCAGTACTTCAATGAACCGGCACAGAACAATAAGGCTCACCCTTATTTCCAATACAATAAAGAAAAATGCTAACCTTTCAGTTGTTTTTCCATTTAACGCATCCACAACCTCCAACGACGCATCTGACAACGACCAGTTCAAACTGAGATACCTCTGTTTAAAGTCTCTTTGAATTGAGTGTGCAGCTTTCACCAAGTAAGTGTGAGATCTGTTGACCAGATAAGGCATTGGAAGCTTTGATGTAAGTGCATCATCAACGCGCTGTTTTATAGCTATTTCTAGCCCTCTTGTATCCTGGCAATTTCCACTTCCTATTAATCAAAACAACATCAGTCACATGTAAGTACATCTAATTAAAAAAAAAGTTAAGAATGCAGATGTTTCCGTTGGTCTACATTATATCCATTTTTCTACACAAAACTGGTATTTGGAAAAATCTGTTCCAATATTCAGTATGCAAGAACAAAAACAATTTCAAAATTTTTTCTCCAGAGGCATAATTATTTTCACGGGATACCTCCTTTTTGGAACAATTATTCATCACCAACTCTACATTCCTTACAGAAGACACCATTAAAATAGAAGCTGCAGCGTAAATGTCCATCTTCCACATCAGAAAACACACTAGGGAGTTTGCCAACATAACTCCATATCCAACAGAATTTCTGACTGCCTACTAAACAAACATACTTTGGGTTCATAGCATCTCAAGGAATGGTCATTAATTTCTATTAAATAGAAGGGAAATACATTGCAGATTATTATGTTTACTTAAGTGAGCATAATAGGAAGTTTTTCTATCACTTTTAAGTAGAAGTGCCTAAACTTCCCTAGAAGTAACACGCGTTCATTCACCAAGTCTTGCAAGATCTTTTGGAGCACTTCAAAAAACCTTGTTCTGTGGTAGAAGAGGAGAAGCTGCTACAGCATCAAGGTCTGGGGAACTCAGACATCTATGTACTAAGTTTCATAATACAAATACTGAGAGGAAGAAACGCCTGAAAACCTTCAGAATGATAACCACTAATTTAATTCCACCCCACAAATAAAAGCTACTGAAATGAGTTCTGATAACAGCATGGTCTTCCTGACTGCCACAAAATCCTGAGAATTCATTACACCCTTGGTAATCCCCATTCCTCAACAAAACATGTATTTGCATTAACCCGAACAAGGGCAGATGGGCAGCAGGGCACAGACAGGACAAAACCAAAGACTTTCCAACAGAGCTGGTAAGATACCCAAGGTTGAGACTGTGTGACCTGACATTTTCAGTTAAATACTGGCAAGGTTTTTCTACCACTGGTCATTTCTACAGTTAAGTGACTAACATGATCACCTTAAGGTCACCCTATTTGACTGAATACACAGCATTTGTCACACTTGGTATTTTCTCAACATTTAAAATTCAACTTGTTATAAAACAACACTGAATTTCTTGTTACTCTAATATGTCATAAAGGGAGGGCAAGCTAAAAAAAAACCCCACAATGATAAAGAGCAAGCCTAACTGTGTTTTAAATTAGGGCATTTCAAGGATGAGTGGAAAAAAAAAACTACACACTTAGTATCTCTTCAGAAAAATCCTGTAATTCTTCAAAGAACCAATCTTGGCTTAGTCATGCTTTACAAAATCTAATCAAACTGGAACACGAAAATATTAAAAAAAAAACAAACAAAACCCCAGAAATTTGTATTAAGCTTACCTACAAGAATATTGTTGATATAAACTGGTTCAATGAAGTGGCTCAGCAACGCTCCCTGAAGACCAACCACTTCCCATTTTGTTAATTTATCACTAGCTGACATACTGGTTGTTGTAACAGTTTTAGGTGGACAACAAACACTTAGGTAAATCTTGCCTTCTATAGCAACGTGAAGACTCAGGTCTTCGTTAGTTTCATAAGCAGATGGAGATTGTGGATTGAGATGTCTAGAGTAAGACAAGAAAAATTAATTTCAGTGAGAACATACTCCAATCAGAAATTACTGTAAAGTGGTATCTAATACTGTTTCTCAGAGCAATTATCACTAGAACTGGGCCTTACATTATGTTCAAGATATGTAAATTTTAGGAACACCACGTTCAGCTGCTCAAGAGTCTAGAATACTGAAATCAGTATTCAAATAAGAAACAGAAATTCAACCTAATCTTAGCCATCAGTTGTGCTAATATTAGAAAAGATCAGCATACGCTGGAAACAAGGTATCACTTTTTGTCTACTTACACTATGACAGAAGTTACCTGGAGCCTGCTCATCTTGTGAAAATGCAGCTGCAAGGTTATCTCCTGTAAAAGGTAACCTACTCTGCTGTTGTCCAAAATATTTAAAGCAAGCAGATGCAACACATTAGGGAGACAAAACAGTGATTGTTGTGAAGCAAAACATAGTTTTCCCCCTTAACCAAAAAGGGATAAGAAGTGCAAGTCTGAAATTTTGAGCTAACCCTCCCCAATTTTAGCATAACTTACAATGTTATGATCAAAGGTGCTTTTGCTTTACTACATTATTATACAGCAAACATTTAATTTCAGCTTAAGTAACATACTGCCATCTGTTAGTAAGTGGCCATATTTTGCTACTCAATGGATCACTGGAAGCAGCTCCCTTCTAAAAACTATATATTGAAATAACTTCATACATAACCAAAACTGCTGTATTAGAAGAAAATATTTCCAGAGCTCAAGAGAGCACAGACATTGACCAGAAAGGACTAAAAGCACGAGTGAAAGTGCTGAATCTGATCCATCAACCATTACAGAGCTGCTTACAAACTGCACGCAGTCTTATCAACTATTTGCCTGGAAGAGGAAGCTATGACACTGAAGTAATCTAAACCCTGCCGCAATTCTAACAGGAGGGACTCCCCTAGTCAGCACAATTTGCAATGAACTGGCTGTGACCTCCAGTTCACAAGGCTGCCTTCCAACCACCACAAATGCAGTACGAAAGCAGCTAGTGGTCTTGTAAATATGAAGGAGTTACGACTGCATGACTTCCACGGACATTATTCCACCCCACCACTACAACAGAAACAGAAAACCTTTATTCATAAAGACTTGGTAAACCCATGACTGCTGCTGTTAAGTGTCAAAACTATAAAAAAAACACCTTCAGAGATTTAATAAAAGTTAGAAAGATAAGCATAGCAAGTATATTTGTTCCATCGAGCTTCTCTCATTACCTTTTTTCTACAAAGCAGAGCAGGAGCCTATTATTTCAATCTAAAGCTTTTATACGCTAGTCCTGTGGCGCAAAGGATGACTTCACATCATCACACGCACTTGCTTAGTGGTTAAATTAATAATTTATTAATATTTTAATAGTATCTCTGGAGGTGTGCTAACAGGCAAGCAGACATAATAATAAACAATAATAAACAAAGCATCATCCTGAAGGTATAAGCCACATAAGTTTTTTGTTGTGTTGAGCTGTATCTCATATACTTACCACTACCACTCCGTACATTAATGCTTCCAAAACATTTAAAAAAAAAAAAAATCAGAATACCCCTTCCACCTTAAAAATGTGTAACACTGCATATTTTCCACACTCATAACACGTTTGTCACTGCAATCAAATTAATCTTCCTCTACTACATATGTGAAAATCCCACGGTACTTACATCTGTGATTTTAACTGAGCAGCTCCTTTTGGCAGCTGATTCATGTAGAGAAAAATAGTTGTGTTTTGCTTTAGGGTAAGCAGCTTTGAGCCTGGTGCTGGGCAAAATATGGACTTCTCTGTCCTCACTGGATTTTCACTATAGAACAGCATAAGGTGTCTATAAAAATACCTAAAAGAAAGTGTAAGTGTGAAAAATACTACTTTATTTACAAATACATGGACCTTCACATTTAATTCACGTGATTTAAAAATAATCCAGAAGGTACTAACTATAAAACGTAAATGCACTTACATTTCCATTTGCCAAAGTATAAAACTGAGCAGAACTGGCTGCAAGAGAACTGGTAACTACTTGTACACACATTCTCACCTAACTAGAGAACGCCTTGCAATAACAATGGCATGGCTGTCATGCAAAACTCTTCCACAGGGCTGAATGCACCGGCTGTAATTACATTCTCCTGTTCCTAGAGCTACAACTTCGTGCTGTCCACCTGAAAAGAAAAACATTTATTTTTATGTGATTGTGGCAGGTTAACCTTGTCTGGCTGCCAGGTGCCCATCAAGCTGCTCTCTCACATCCCTCCCTCCCCTCCAGCTGCACAGGGGAAAAAATAAAATGAAAAAATGCCATAGGTCAAGGTAAGGACAGGGACATCACTTGCTGTTTACCATCATATGCAAAACAGACTGAACATGGGGAAGATTAATTTAATTTATTGCCAATTAAAAATAAAGTAGCATAGTGAGAAACAAAATCAAAACCAAAACCACCTTCCCCACAAGCTCAACTTAATTCCTGACTCTTCTACCTCCTCTCCTCCCTATCACTTTGTCTCTGCCAGTCCTTCCTCCTCACACTCTTCCCCTGCCCCAGCACGGGGTCCCTCTCCCAGGACAGTCCTCCACAAATTCTCCAATGCGAGTTCTTCCCATGGGCTGCAGTCCATTGCACAGAGTGCAGCCCTTCAGGGACAGACTGCTCCACCGTGGGTCCCCCATACCGTCACAGGTCCTGCCAGGAGCCTGCTCTTGTGTGGGTTCTCCATGGGTTGCAGCTTCCTTCAGGGCATATTCACCTTCTCAGGCCTATACTGGTCTATACTCCTTTATGAGACAGCACAAAGAAATGCTTATGGATGTCTTGAAAAATTGCACGACTGTAGCACAACGACACATATGACAGAGCCATCAGAACACGGTTTGTCAAAGGAAGAGATCTACCCTGTACCTTTATTCACTGGACCAGAAATGCAGGTTTCCCACTCCCCAGTCCTCAGAATCAAAACAGACTTGCCTTTTTCAATGATGAAGGCAGCCAGGGAACTGCCACAACTTTGGTACTCCGGATATTCGGTGGTCAGGCTGTTAAATACTTCTTCAACCATTTGTGAAAGTTTTTGATATATAAGCTGTCTTCCTTCTAAATGAAACAATAAAAGCCAGCAAGACAGAAATTTGCAAGGGCAAATAAAATAGGCACTATCAACAACTTGCCAAATCATAAATCTAAATGTATGGTAAAAGCACTACTATCAATACACACTTTTGAGATTCTGAAGATTATGAGGATGAACATGAATAAATAAAGGACAAGAATCCCTAAACACTTTATGCTTTTATTATTCATAATAAATCAGGGATACAGATCAAGTTTGATCACCTACTGGATTTTCAGCTATTTTCAAGCATTTCAAGTAAGGACAGAAATACTGTTTCTATTTCTGCCACTGATTCACCACTTAAATTCAAGCAATTTTTGTAGGTTGTCTCAATTTGTAGAACTGATGGTCAATTTCCTACTTTAGTGACACTGATTTTTACAGTGTTCTTTAAAAAGATGTGTAAAATAACAGTAACTTCACAGAGATCACTAAATGTACTAAAAGAATTTAAAAAAAAAAAAAGGAAAAGAAAAAAGGGGCAAGCATTTTTTGAGTAATTTGAATCAATAGGGAAAACCAAGACTATTCCTTACCAAAACGGATCCTTGAAACGTAAAGAGAGTTTGTTGCAGTTTGGGGCTCAGCAGGAGTACAGGCAGGATCTAAGAATTTAACAAAATTTCAAACCAGGACAGACATTCCAAATTTAAAAACATGGATCTCACACTATTTCCAGCAAGTTAAAAGTTTCTAATTCTCTAAAAGAAGATAAACATTATGGTAACTGAATTCTTTTGACAGTAGTAACTCAGTGTTTAAGACTTTTAATTACAAAAATTCAAAACAACTTTGGTTACCACTGTTACCTAGTGAGTAGCAAATCAAGTGCAACAGCAACAAACACATTAATTCCTTCAGTATTCTCTGCTCTGTGCTACAAACTGATGCAACTTCTAATACACAAAATACAAAGGAAAAAACAGTTTCAGAACCACACAGCAAATAGCTCTGCCCAAAGGATTCAAGAAAACTGACAGAGACCCTGATGCAGAAGCATTTAATAACAAAACTACACTGAGATTTTACACATGAAGCCTTTAAGCAAACCTTTTCAAGTTCTAATTAGGTGTTGCTACAATATTTACCTGACTTCTCAGAAGCCTCTGCCCCTGTATGCTCCAAGTTAAGTAGCTCATCAAGAGCCAGTTTAGCTGCATTTAATTTAGATTCCTTCTTGTTTTTTCCCAGGCCAGCCTTGTAGCTAACACCATCTAACACAGCACAAAATGTAAAATAAGGCCTTATGACATCACCTTTAAAGGAGGAAAAAAAGCAGACACAATTAGTAAAATTATTTTAAGGTGCTTTTGTCCATAGCTTTATGTGCTCATTTTCATTCCAAGGACACGTACAAGATAAGAAGACAATTTTAGCAACATACAACTCAAATGTTTCACCTCCACAAGAATTTTGGTGCTTTTCACAAAGTTCTAGTAGCAGCCAGAATTTTATACAACTTATCTGATCAAATTCTCTAGTAATTAATTATGATACACTGTCGTGTAGATAATAAAACAGCAGCCAAAAAGCAACCTATGTGGAGGGTAGTGCAATTAACAGTAAAAAAACCCCTTTTATTAATGCCATCAATACTAACTGCAGAAATTCAAATAATCTCAAGAATAAGTATATTTTATTTAATGCCATCAATAGTAACTGCAGAAATTCAAATAATCTCAAGAATAAGTATATTTTATTTCAGAAAAGAAGCAGCATTTACCTGCCACACTAGTTTCTTTCAATTCAAGTTGTACATGGTGCATTTGTGCAAACTGATGCAAGGCAGATACTGGGTTTATTACTCCCTGTTTGTATCTTCTAATGAAATCAACTAGGTCTTGCTTTGGAGGAAGTGCTAATAACGGGGGTGCATGGGCTGCTTTCAAAAGTAAAGGCTCTGAAACAAAATTAAGAAAAACACTGAAGACACTGAGAATTTAATCTGTTGACAATAAATGCTTTCTATATGCTTCTTAGAGGAACAAAAATCAAAAACATTTACTCTAGAGCACTATTGCTCTGTGTTGGATCCTACATTAAGAATACTAGCAATTCTGAAATTGCTAGTACCTTCTCTTTTTAAAACACCAAAGCTTTTGAGTACTAAGTCCATTAACCTCTCAATATAGACAGATATTACATGTAAATACAACATACGTTCCCCCTTCCCTCACACTCAAATGAAAGCTGCTGACAGCAGATGCAGAACAATGAAGCATGTGGTTCTTCACACAAAACTACAAAGCAGTGGAACTCCCTGTCATAAGGCACTATAGAAGTTTTATCAACTACACACATTATTCAAAAAACAGATAACTCATTCAAAGAAAAGGAAACTCACCCACAAAGAGCTGCTGAACAGAGACAGTACCACTGGCTGTGGTGGCCAGGACAGAACAGGGGGAGAGCTGCACTGCACACCCACCCTGACCCTGCAGGTTCCCCTGACTTTTGGAATCAGGACAGGGGGTGCGTGGATATTTCATCTGTCCTAGCACGGAGTCCTTATGCTCTTCAGAGGGCAACTGGAAGCAAGTTAGTCAAGTCATAAGAGAATTCTATGAATCCCAAGTAGTAGTCGGGTGGCAAACCCACACTTCTGAGTTTCATTCAAAAGACAAACACTTCCAAGAAGTACACTACATCTGGGCAGCTGCCCTTGACTTGGAGGTCTCCTACAGAATAACCAGTTAACGTTTCCTTCAGGATCTACTGTGAAAGATTGGTGTGTTTGTTCAGATTTAAGATAAAAAAAATGAAATCTTTTTCCTTGAATGAACTCCAGGACAGATGGAATCTTCAGTTCCAGGGTTGCCACATACTCAGACACAAGTGCGTCCCAGACAAGAAGCAGCAAAATAAGCTGTTATTTCCAAGTCTCACAAATACGTGCCTATACCTTAACACAACTATTCACAGTATCACAGTATGTCTGGGATTGGAAGGGACCTCAAAAGATCATCCAGTCCAATCCCCCTGCTGGAGCAGGAACGCCTAGGTGAGGTCGCACAGGAACATGTCCAGGCGGGTTCTGAATGTCTCCAGAGAAGGAGACTCCACAGCCCCCCTGGGCAGCCTGTTCCAGTGTCTGTCACCCTCACTGAGAAGAAGTTTCTTCTCAAATTTAAGTGGAACCTCTTGTGTTCCAGCTTGATCCCATTACCCCTTGTCCTATCATTGTTTGCCACCAAGAAGAGCCTGGCTCCATCCTCATGGCACTCACCCCTTATATACTTATAAACATTAATAAGGTCACCCCTCAGTCTCCTCTTCTCCAAACTAAAGAGACCCAGCTTCCTCAGCCTTTTTTCCAAGAAACAGAATTTAAAATACATCCTGGGACAACTAGAACTGCAGTTAAAACTTTTCTCCATGATCTCTACGAAAATCAACACCGCAGTACATATCCTACACTTTGTCAACCTCTACAGCACTTCTAATATATACAACTTAGAGTTTATCATTATGAAATGCTGCAGACTATATAGCCCATCCTATAACAGATCTCTTATGCTAACAGACAGACTTTCAGTGTGAAGGAACATAGGGAGAAACAAGTTCAAGCAGACACTAAAGAAATAATTTAAAAAATACAGCAATAAGGAAAAGCAGAGGCTTGCAACCTTTCAAAAAACAAAACAAAACAAAAGTTACTTTCACAAGCATTAACAGTGACTTTTAAAGGCTAATCCCAGTGTATAAACTGAAAACTATACCTCGATTTTGTATGACCTCTGGTGCACCGTGCCTCCCAGGTGGAAGTTTTGGCCTTACAGCCACAGACTGAGAAGGCTTCCTTAAAGGTGGCCCCTTAGGAGCCCCAGCTAGCGAAGTCTTCTTATGTATGGGGTCAAAAGTGGGTGTTCCAGCACTCTGAAACCAGCCATTGCTGTTAGCCATTTTTGATCAACCTAGGCAAGTTCAACAGTAAAGTCAGGAGGCGTTAGAGGCACACTGCAAACTCCAGTTATGCCATTTCACAAAAGCGTCAGGAACAACCCACATTCTGCTTCCCTACGTCCTGGTGCAGAACTGAGACACAGCACCATCCCCATCCCTTTCCCAACCGGCACCAGGAGTTTCAAAGGCACGGACCCAGTTAGTTAAACACCTTCCCCCACGCTTCACGCCGAGGCTTCATGCAGCGCCGCGCCTTGCAAACGGCTCCCAAGACAAGCCAGTCCCGAAACAAACACCACAGCACGAGAGCCGATCCCCCTCAGATTCCCAGGACAAGCTGGAATGGAACACCCTGGTACCTGCTGTCCTCTCCTAATCGCTCTCCCGCAGGAAAACCCACACCCGCCGGGCTGTGTCGTCGGGCTGCAGGCGGTGCCGCGGCGTTCGCACCTGAGGGGAAGGTGGAGCCCCCCTGAGGTAAAAGGCGGGAGGAAGTGCGAGGGCGGTGGGGGAGCGCAGCCGCACCAGCTGCCGTCCGCAGGGGTGGGGGCCTGGGGGCCGCGCAGACACCGCCCGGCGCCTCGCCAAGCCGAGTTTCCACCGGCCCTCTCACCGCTGGCGTTCGGAAAGCGCAGGCGCGTCGGCCAAGCGTCTCCATTTTGTGAAGGGGAGGATCCCTGCCTGCCGCCCGCCACGTGCGCCGAGGCGCGAGGACGCCCTTGTGGGTGAGGGCGGGCGCGAGCCTCCTTGTGGCGCAGCAACGGCCGCGACTCGCGGCCCCCGCGGGCTTCCCGTGCGGAGCGACCCGGGGCGGTGCCGCAGCCGCCAGCGGCGGAGCCGCGCCCTGACCCACTTGCGGCAGGAGCGCCCGGGGAGCGGCGCCCGGGAACCGCCGCCCCCGCCCCGCGGCCGCTCGAACGTTCGAGGCTGCAGGCGGGCGCAGCGCGCGCTGCCTTCTTCCGGCTTCCCCGGGGAAGGCCACCTACCCCCCCCCCGCCCCGAGTTACCTCACTGAGTAAATAAGACTCGATGCAAAGTTACACTTAAAACACTTTTTTTTTTTTTCTTTAATCAAGGAAGTTGAACAAAAAAAGCCCTGTACAGTAGTTAAATTTTATTACAAATGTAATAAACTTAATGGTTTTTAGCACTAAGGCAAATCACAGTTTCATAAGTTATATATATATATAATTTACACAAGTCTACAATTGACAAATCAATTACCAGTCACATCAACGAGGGGTGTGTTATGGCAAATAAAGTTTATGAAAATTCACAGTTAATCTGCAAGTATTTTAAAGATGCAGGAATCATATTGCACATAATAAACCAGTGGACGCTGAGGAGCAGATTTACAGTGTTCAGCTGTTCCTTCACAGAATATACATTGGTCATCACCATGCAGTAACTTCAAATACAGATTGGTATCATGTACCACGGTAAACAGTTACTCACAATGTAAGTTTATTTAAATGGAGTAGCAAAAAGCTGTTAGGTTTCTCTTTAAACCATATTTAAACTCTTTAATAAAACACTCCGATAAAATCAAACGGAATTATGTTTGTCACATTATACTCTTAGTATTCTTCTTTGTCCTTTCCTTTCTTCTCCTTTTCATCCTGTAGTGCAGTACCGAGTTTCTTTATAAGGACTGACAGAACTTTGTCCAAAGGATCCATGACACCGCGCTGCAGCCACTTGGGAATGGTGGTCCTTGCGTGGTGGAAGCCCAGCTTCTGAAGGATGTAGTCAACACCAACAGGATCTATTTTTCTCCCAGTCCAGGATATTAATCTAAAAAATAATAAGGAGGGGACTCAATCTTAAATATGTAGGTATAGCAACTGGCATTTGTATAAACAAACATCCCTTTTTACCATTATTGCTTCTGAACAACATCAGTCCAACAGGCATCGTTTCTGACTTAATTTATACAGATGAACTGAATGTGAACAAAGGCACATCCTCTCAAAGGAGGAGGGTGCTCAAGGAGGCAAAACCAGACTGGGCTGCTTCTAGATCATGTTTCAATCAATTTGTTATTACTGCTAACAAAAATTGCCAACTGTCAGGATTTGTTTGGCCTGGGCTGATGTGTTGTTTTGATATGTGAATGAAAACACAGGTGCTCCAGCAGTGTCAACAGAGGTTAAAAAAACAGGGCAAGCCTGACACTGATTAAAAGTATATCCTGAGAGCACTGAGTAAGTAGCTTCTATACACACTGTTCTTTAGTGGTAAGTTTAAACTGCCATATAGCAACCAGCACATAGTGCTTTATTATTTAAAGAAGAAACTAAAACTGGAATGCTGAAAAAAAGAAAATGCCAGATGAAAAACTGTCTGGCAGAAGGTGAATAGGCTGTTGCAAGAGAGTGAAATACAGTAATCTGTGGTCTTCAATGAGTTTAATTTTACTGTAGCCTGATTTTGAAGAGCCTCCAACAATATCTTTCATCTGCAAAGTTCTAATCTAGAAGTTAACTGGTGTAACAGATAACTGCATTATCCAGCTTCTGTCATGTCCTGTGGTAGGTGTCTTTGCTAGCAGCACTAATAACCAACAACCAATCTGTCACAGCATCCACGTGACTGATCCTCACTGTAGCTGAAAAGCATCGACTTAGAAACACTTGTGGTTTGAAGGACAGTACCCACAGATCAAATGCATGGACAAAGAGATGGCAGGTAAGAGCCTGCTTGTTACCTAAGCGTGGGTTCCAGATGCCAAGTATTGCACATGAATTCTCTCCAGTCGACTGTAGTGTAAGTTATGCTTTCCTCTGCTTCTTTGTCAGCAGAGCTGTCCTCAAGAACGCCAGCTGAGTTTTTCTGCCCTGGACGAGCAGCCAAAACGCGAGGAGGAAAAATTGCTACAAAATGGAGAGAAATATTCCTACATCAGTCAGTCATGAGCATCACACTTGGATAATCGTTGTACATATTATAAAGAAATACAAGCACAAATCTCAAAAAAAAGAGAGAACCACCTTGTGTTTCAGTTTTACAGAATTTTTGGCAAACAGTTTTGGTTTGAACACTGTGCTAGTAAAAAATATCCTATGAAAACTGTAATAGATGCTGGATAACACTGCCAAGTAGGATTCTTCCTTCTCTCTGCCAGCCCAAAGCATCCATATACAGGGGCTTGCTTTCAAATCCATCACAGCATTCAACAAAGTGTATCACATTCCATAAGCACAGTTCAGACATCCTCTTAGTATAGAATATTTTTGTAGATGGACGGAGTAGTGTATGAGGAGCAGGATGGTGGGGGAATAGTTAAGTTCAATTTTTATCCAAAAGCCTGAAAGAAACCTGCAATCAGCTCTTACTTGAAAAGTAACAGCAACTCTTTCTCTTCCAAACAACGTATTGTATAAAATAAAAAGAAATCTGTGAATTTGGATTGAATTTTGATTGTTTTTAAGATAACCTAAAACCAAATTTCTTTACAAAGTTCCACCAAAAATAGTTATCTTCTCCTTTTGTTAGTTTCTGCATTGTTGGACATTTTACTCTGAAGTGCTTTTAGGAAAATGAGCACTTCTAGCATGGTTACACACAATTATACACAAACAGATTTTGATACAGTTAGTTAAAAATTAACTTTTAAAATATAGAATTTAATGTGTTCTATATCATTTCAGCATTACATTTATATACCACACCATGTTACATCACATGAATAAATGTTAAATTTTCTATACAGTTCAGTAACAAATGCAGACTAATACGCATAACACTGAATTTCACACACACCAGAAAAATAAAACATGTGGCTTTCACTGTGGTGGTAACTCTTTGTTTACATGTACGTTACCATGTTACATTACTCTTGTGGCAGCCTTTAAAGAACAAAGTACAGAAACGGGAGTCTTTGCTGTGGCAAAATTTGGAGAAATCTTAATTTAAGATCAGAAGTTGTAAAACTTCAAATAAACAGCTTTTAATTCACTGATGACATCTAAGATAATTATATGATACTTATATTAAATGTAATAATCATAGATTTTGGCTAACACCTACAGTGACATCATGATATTTTTCAAGTCTTAAAGTGACTTAGTAGGTTTTAGATACTGGTGGCAATAATTACTTGTAAATCATTGCAGCCACTAGATGATGACCTTCCCTTCAACGTGCAGGGTGACCACAGTGCACAGTCACTCATCCAGCACTGCACTGTTCATTCACCTTAAGTCTGCAACAACAAAAATCCCTGTGTTTGGTGCATTTCACATACATATATCAAATTCACTTGTTTTTAATTTGCTCTTCTTAGCAAAGACCACATTTTGCTTAAGAATGCATGCACCCAATTTGAATGCTGCTGCTGAACACAGTCCCATAGCAAAGTAAAGCGTTCTGAAGTCAGAAAAATGCACGTTTTGGAAGAAACTCCATTGATGAAAGGACTGCAATAAGAGTAATGCAGCTTCCTAAAAAAACCCTTTCATCTGCATATGCCATCTTACAGAAAGAAAAACTAAACACTAGGTGTCATAATAGGAGCAAGATTACGACTCAGTAACTAGTGCAAGCTCATCAGTAGTGGGTAGGGAACAGAAACCCAGGAGCAGGTCTGTTCTTGGCAGCACATCGGTGCCCTGTCAGAGGTGACTTGACTGTTTTGGAACAACCCACTGTACCTGTAGCAAAGCGCCACACAGATACTAGTGCAGCTCCCTGCACAGCACTGGCGTGTCCATAGTGACACAATGAGGTTTCTGTGCCTGTATGTAACTGCTCTGCTCCCAGTCCTACAGGAGCTGCACTAAAATCAGCTCAAGTATTTCCCAAAACAAGTTGCACTTTTTGAGAAGTTCCAAAATACCTCTTGGCTTTCAGTCTAAAGCAACCAGGAAAAAAACTTCACTTATCACTGATTTAACAACTCTTTATTAAAAAGTATGCAGGTATTTCCTATCAAATATCTGACACCTGTGGACTGTCAGACAAGTGTTACCTCATAAACAACAGCTTACCTTTTTCTTTTTCTTTTAGATAAGCAGACACCAAGTCATGCAGAAACATAATCAATTCAGCATCCATAGTTACACAAATGTGGTCCGTAAATTCAGTTACTACACTGCATTCCACCTTTGGTTTAACACTTGTATCTACAGTCAGATAAAAACAGTATTAATGCACTTCTAAGCACATACTGCAATACATAAAAGCACACAGAATTTTAATACAAATTATATGAAAATTACATCCCTGTTACTGAACGAGACACCCAAAAGAGAGGAAGGACTAGATGACTATTGAAGGTCCCTTCCAACCCAAACTACTCTATGATTCTACAATTCTGTGACCACAATTAGCATGTATGTAGCAGCCTCAGCATTTTTTAAGTTTTCCCATCTAAGTAACTTCTGATATTTTTATTTTTATTTTTTTAAATATTTTTTTGGAAATAAAGACATACTGTCATGTAGCACCTTGATGGTCCTGTACATCAACGGTCAACCTAGAGCCGTATCACTAGCTTTTGCTATACTCTTAATGCGTGATTTTAGTACGAAAAGCTGATAGCAGATTTTGCTAGTTTGGCTCTAAAAAACCAAGGTTGTCTTATCTAGCAGCATTATCTAGGATCAGGTATGGAGTAAAACCACAGCTTAGCAAAATTAAGTTCTCATTCTCTTATACCTTCAGATGTCTCATTTCCCACCAGTTCCCAATGCACCCTGAAGATGACATTTTGAGAACAAGACGAGAAAATTTAGGTTCCTAGATCATATTCCCTTTTCCACAACAGCCCTTCTCTTTTTATTACGATTAAGAAAACTATCCCCCCCCAAAAAAACCCCACAGCTGACCTAGCTGCCATGTTCATATTAATTTATCTTAGTAAGATTTTTCTATGGTGACTAGACTAGATCTTCACTCTCCCATCAGAATTCCCTTTGCATTTTATTATGAAACGGTATCCTTTCTTGAAGAGCTAGAGTAATTTTCAGATTAAATCCATTTATTTATCAGCAGTGTCTTTGTATTTAACTCCTCATTTGTAAGAAACAGCTTTGGATCAAGAAAAAACAAATTATGTTTACTGCACCTTGTAGTGAAGGCTCTTGGGGTTCCTGAACATGAATAGATTTAAAATCCAGCTGCATCCTTGGCAATGCAAAGATGGTTTCAGTTTCATGGTTGTAACTGGAGCCTCCTCTGAAGCCACTTAGTAAGCTTGAGCTTTTCATTGTTGTGCTGCTCTCCGGGTTATTGGCATCGACGTTTCGAAGCAGGTTTAACTCTACAGGAACAACAGGAAATTCCCGATTCAGTAATAGTTATTAAAAAAAAGGTTCTTTCAGCACAGAGGGTGACAGATTTTCACAAAATTGAATAGTGGCAATTTCATACACTGAAATACATCTCATAATAAGAAGGAGGAAATAGATCTTGGCACCATAACATCTAAGCACTTCTAATAATCTTTGTCAGTTTTTTGGAAGCTTTAAAACAAGATTTTATTCATCTGACCACCCTATCACAACTCTGAGCTTTCAGCTAAGCAAAATATAGACTGCATGGGCTCAAAGCATGCTCTGTGTTTGAAAACATGCTAGTACTTAAATGAAAATAAATGTAATTGGATACCATTAATATCTACATTCACCAAGGCAACGTTGCTGTCAGAAATCACTGTTGACCAGGAATCCAGCTTTGTCACAAGACTTTTAACACACATGCAACAACATCATTTGAATCAATTTTGGTTGTTAAAATTGTGACAGGACAAGAGGTTAAGAAAGGTTACTATTTCCCTGTGTATGATTATTAAGATTATCTCCTTTATCCTGCTCCCAACTGCAAATGTTTTTGCTTATAAACCTAAATGCTCCAGATGGAGCAGAACAGGACTACATAAAAACACGTAACAGACAGCACCTCTATTTGTGAACTTCAACCACTACATCCTGTTGTGTCTTTCAAAAGTAATAAATATTAGTATAGTACACCAATAATTTGAAAATATTTTTTCAATAAACTATCATCTGCTCATTTCTCAGTATATGCCATGTTCTGCTATTCACCCTTTCACAGAAATTCTGTTGACATCACCTACTGATTCTAGAGGTTGTGAATGAAATAGCAGCAGCTATATTTTAAGGTTTAACATTATCTTGAAAGCTTTATTTTCCAACTACCAGTGATTTAAAGATCTGATTCAAAATGCCTAAAAGCAGCTGAAGGTTGAAAAGCTTTAGGTAGATGAGTAATTTTCAAGTGTCTGTCATAAGCAGTAAGAACCTACAACATATTCCTAATTCAACTTAACCCCTAAATCTTTCGTATACTGTGAAATTACTGAATGTATCCTCGTGTTGTTATACAAATCACAATTGGACAACTATGTGAAACAAGGAAATATACTCAAAGAGGAAAAGACTAGCACTATAGAACTACTGCAATGCCCGATATATACGTCCTATAAGATAACAGAACATTTTGGCTTTACTGCACAATTAGTTCAGTAACACTTGGAGCTGCTCAGCACATTGCTGTGCTTCATTCCACAGTTTACCGCAAGATTCTCAAAAAGCAGCAACTTCCATCATCTCAAATTCCCTTGTCCCTGTAGCCCATTTGAAATGTAGCAGCTTTTAAACAGCACAATCTGCACCGCCCGGCAAGCAGACTGATCCCAAAACTTAATGGACATGACTCCGACCTTCGTTCCTGGTGGCTGTAACGTAATTGAACCACTCCTTCACGCTGGCAACTCCATGAGGGGGGTTTTCATGGCGGCGCCGGGTTATCTTTGTGATGGTTGCCATCGGGCTCTCGAGGGCTCCACACGGTTTGGTGACCATAGTGTTATGGCCCAAATGGAAGTCCAGGGTTTGTACAATATACGTGGAGTGTTCACTAATACCTGCATGGAAGGTGTGGGTGGGGTGTGGGGCGAGAGAGAAAAGAAAAATGGGAAAAGCAGGTTCGTATGGGTAGTAGGATTTCTTCTCTCACTCTTCTCTCTTCACATAGGTTTTAACATGAATAATTAGCAACCCGGTGGCATTAAAAACTGGTATAAAGCTTGAAAACACCAGAAAAATTAAATCCTCAGTGGCTACAAACAGTAAAAACATCAAGATGAAGAAAAATCTAAGTGACAGAACCATCAAAATTCATCGTATAGAAAAAAAAGGACCGCATATACACAGACATACAATTAACAACACAGACGGTCCACTTTGTAGGCGTATTATCAAGGACCTGTCTAGTATATCTGAAAAGGCACATTGCATTATTCCACAGATTAAAGAAATGGTGGTAAAGATTGAGAGGGAACAGATTATTATTTTACGTAAGTGGTACACTGATTTAGACTTCAAAGAAAATAGGTTTTTCTTTGATTTCTTATGTATCAGCACATTCTCAAATTCATTTAAAGGAATTTAGAGGTATAAGGAAATGGTTTAAATTACCATCTTCCCAAACTTTCTGGGCTTCTGTCCAAAACGCAATATTGGGTTCTTCAAGGTGAAATAAGGCCCAAGATTTTGAGCGGAAATTAGGCCCATGAAAACAAGCCAGCGTCATGTGGTTTCCATGCAGGCTCATGGATCCTCCAAACTGCATTCCATCTTCTGGCAATGGCATCTGGAATAAGGATATATGGCACCCAGACACCACCTTCAGAACTCCTGGCCAATGGCGATGATGGGCTGCATCCAACACTAAAAAGTAAACACGCAAAAGCAAGAAGAAACTTTAGGAAAGAGAAAGAAAATTGCTGTCATATTTGTATTGCTAATAAAACATACTATTATGAGTGATATTTTCTAATCTATTTAGTTGATGCTGTTTCATCCTTGTGATCTAAGGTCGTTGTAGCTTATGAGCACCTGAACAAACATACTTGGAAATCAATGAGTCATTGTGTTCAGACAAATTATGGTTTCAGCTCATGATTAACAGAAAGTAAGAACAGCATCACACTTCCACCGCTATGCAAAGTAGAAACATTTTTTATGAAATAGACTTCAAAACAGACTTTGAAAACTATTTCAAATTGATTGAAATAGTTTGAAAACTGCTAAAAAGATTTTTATTTTTTTTTAAACAAAAATACATATTTTAAACTAAAACCTGAAAATAACATTTGAGTTCATAATTGTACACCAGGTACAGCAAGGTACTTGAGACATTTCCATTCTTCATGAAAGGTTATTGCCAGACCAAATTTACAGGAAAAATATACTGAAGTAACAATTTCAAGTCAAATAGATATACCTGCATGCACAAAGTTGCTCAGATGAACCTTTGCAATTAAGACACCCTACTTGGAAATACACTATATTTTGTACCACTTACATTGCTCATGTGAGCTTCTCTCTAAGTTGTTGGCCATTGTCTTGGGAGGGAGATAAGGAACAGGTCCCCAGGTGGACAAAGCTCGCTTGCTTGTATCAAACTGCTGTGTGAAGAACTCCTGGAGCTTCATTCCTATTTTTATTAGGTCTGGTGTAGTCGATCGTGAAATCATCACTTGGAAGATATCCCATTTCAAGTCCCCATGGACAAATATCTCACTAGACATTAGAAAGAGCAAAAATATAAACAGTTAATCTGCTTCCTTCTGACAATAAAAATGAACCCTTTGCTTTTTAGCAGACGCTTACATTTTTGGTTAGCAATTCTGGAGAGAAACAATATAGACAGAATTTGACCTTATCAAACATTATAGATTTTAAACACAGGAGGCAGTATTACCTTTTATCAGACATGCTCGAGTCCAGTGCATTATACAGGTTAATTTTCCATTCATCCTGTAGTTTAAGATCAGCATTACTGAAGATTCCCATTAGGATACTGGACCCCATGTAGTCAACACGTGCCTCAGTAGAACCCATGGTAATTTGAATTTTATGACTGGGCTGTTGGTTTGGGTGTTCAGAAATATGAGCTGAAATAGAACAAAAGCAACACAGAAATACAGCATTAAAGATACGAAACTCAGCTTTTCCAGGGTTTTTCACCCTTATGCCATCCATGGTGATGCAGTGGTTTCTTCCAGATGCATGGGGAGGTCATGACACTGCTGTAGAGCCAGAACACCCAGCCTCTTTTCCAAAGCCAGTTCTGCATTTTCCAGGCCACACACACTTGTGAAATTCTAGGAGGAGCTGAAATGCTCTAAGATCTTTTCATTTGCCATCTGTCCAGAGAGCTGAAGGGGGCCGGAGGGTTGCACAGCTAGCTAGTGTAATTTTAGAGCAACCCTGAGACTGAATCAGCCCCTGAGCAGAAGACCGTCCCTTCAGTCCAAAGTGTGCTTCAGTCAGCATGCACAAATAAGAATCCAAAGTCTTTATATACTAGCAGGTTCACAAAGCAGGGTAGTGTGTATATTCTTTAGGTTTTCACATTTATTATCTGGAGCACATATGAATACAGGCAGCTTTGCAACTTACCGACCATCTCCAGGGTATTAACATCAATGGTACCTCCAACAACTCCCCCTCTGGAGTCCAGCTGGGACCTTCCCAAGCCAACAGACATGCTGATTTCCCGATCTCTGCTGCTACCCACAGACAGACGACCCTGGCTTTTCAAACCACTGGTAGTCCACCTAGAACAGAGGAGAAAATGGATCACAATTTCCCAGGCTGTCGAAAGAGAAACTAAAAATTATTTACAGAAAGCAGTAAATAATGTGGATTAAGCACATGTGACTTTAGGATTAAGCATCTACCAGCATTCATAGTTCACAACTGAAAAAGTTAGGATTTTAAAGCTAGAAGACAACAGGCCATTAACAGTCTGTGGCGAAATTTGTGTCTTTGGCCCCCAAATCCCACTGTTGCTTAAAACATGCTTGATCTTGTTTTATACTTACGTAGTATTGCCCATTACATTGCTCATATTCATTTGAACGTTTAATTGTTTTAGGTTCATGGCAAATACAACCAGTGTTTCCCATGGTGTTCCTTGCTGGCTTCCAGCTTTATTTGACTTATTGAATGGAGTTGATGTTTTTGAGAGAGTATCTAAACAAAAAAGTACACAAATAATTAGATTATTCCCTATGCTAAGAAAATCTGACAGAGTGCATACATTGTGCATATTACAAAAGAACAGACTAACACCATATTTAACGAGCACCATAAAACTACGAGTGAGAATAAATGAGAATTAGAGAATTTGTAGTATGCGTCACTTTAGTTGTCATCACAACTGACTCATTTCATACATCTATTTTTATTTTTATTTAGTCTTTATTTTTAAATTTTTATTTTATGCATCTATTGCACATTTTAACCACTATCTTTAAGAGAAAAGATTTTTAATTTGCAGTCAGTTGTGCAAGAGCATATTTTAAATTCTTTAACTCTTTAAATATACCAGTGTACTCAGAACATGAATTATCAGTATGTGAATATTCAGGCAGCAGTTATTTGCACAAGTGCCAAGTCAGTATTTCAAGTATCAGGGTTTTCCTTGTTCTTCTCACAAAAATCCTGGCAATACTCTTTAAAAGGTTGTGCAAAATTGCATTTCCTATGAACAAGCCACTCTACCAGCCATTGATCCTTCTCCAGTTGTGTGCTAAAAACTGTTCATATACAACATCTTGCTTTCTTGCTATACAGACAAAATACCTGTCCTTTCTTTTGTCACAGGTATTTTTCCTAGAGTAAAATAAGCACCATGATTAAAAATCTCCTGTCTATATCTCACGCTATAAATATTCCACACAGCCAGTGCTACGTTACTGTAAGATACAATACAACATTTGTAGTAAAAGAAAGTAGAAGTTACTTTATTTCTTATGTAGAAACTCCCCTTATTTAGACCTCTTAGTCTGAGTCTCAGATGAAATGAAATAACTGACCTCACCTGTGAGCTGTGATATTGATCCTCTGCTAAGAGGTAATTGCTTGGATGAGGACAGAGGGCCAAGAAGATGACAACACAATCAAATTAAGATGGAGAACTCATCTAACCCCAGCTAAACAACTCCTGCTCTAGTAAAAGAAACAGCAATTTTATAAAAAGTAACAAACTACATTTTGATTTATCCATTTCAGACATTTTCCTTTCTCTAAGCTATTGATTCTCTACTCCCAGGCACAGCGGAAAATAATGCTTTAAAGCTGCTTTTTGCAAAGCAGTAAAACATACTGTTTTTCACACAACTGATGAAAATACTTTAAAAAGCTAAAGTAATCATTACACTAACCTCTCTGAGGCACTGAAGAGTCAGACACGCTCCTGGATCTTGTAACAGCTGGAGACTTTAAGCTGTGGGATGCCGTCCCAGGTGACATACTGCTGCTGGCATTGTGCTCGCTGAACACATTCGGCGACTGTGCCATGTGTGTGAATGAAGCGGACTGGCTGGGCTGCTCCCACGTCCTGCAGTACGCTTTCCGGGAGGATTCCGGAGAAAGATGCTGGCTTACCCCTTCAATTGAATCTGGTGTTCCAGGACCAGATGCTACTGGAAGAAAAAGCAGCACATTAAAGGCAAAAAAACTATTTCATTTATGTGCAACAGTATCCTCCCATATACTAAGAGGTATTTGGAGAATGTTCAAATGTATTTCTTTTGTCATAATTAAAGGTTTTCTGCTGTCTTGATTAATATAAGCTCTTTAAATAATTCAGTGACCTACTTTAGAAACTTTCAATTTCTTCTTTCTAGGATTTTCTGTTAAACTTAGAGCAACTGCATACAGAGTAAATTATAACACATTTATATCCAATCACATATGTAATAATACACAGGTAATAAATGTTTATAAAATTCCTACTATAATCCCTTGTACAAAAAGGTTTTTCATTATAAGAAACAGTATCTTACCTGGCAGATTTATTGTTTGATCACCTAGGAAAAGCCGTCTAGCAATGCTTCTCCTGTACCAAGCTCTTGGGAAGGCTAGAATCTCACTGAGTCGCCGCATATCGTATTTAAAAGAAGCAGATCCTATATCACAGACAGCTGAAAAAGAAAAGCATATACACACAACTGTAAACTCTCAGTAGTGACAGGTTTTGGTAACTGTTCCATACAGTCCAATACTTCTTTACCCAGCAGTTTAGTCTGTGCTGTAATGAAAAAGTGGTTATTAAAACCTGCAGTTTTGCTGAGGTGTTACTATTTCTCCAAATCCAATATTAGATACAAACACGTTTCATAAAGACAAGATGGAACCTAAAAATATCACTGATGTTGGGACCTACTTGTGTTGTATGTGCCTCAGACTCCTCATCTGAAGGCTTTAATAGCAGATTAATTACAACCATTCCGCAAACAATTCTAGTCAAAGACAGTAGTCTGCCATGCATAAAGCTAATGTATACTAACTATGGGATTTTATACCTGAAGAAAATATACATTGTACCCTGAGGTGGAAAATAACCACTCTCTTTTGCATGCTAAAACCATGTAATAAAGTTGACATACTAATTTTATGACTAAAAAATGACATAAAATCATTTCCTTCTGATAACACCTGCCAGAAACACCTGCCATACAACTCAAATGACACGCAGCTTAAACCTGAATAAGCACAAACAATTTAGGCTTTCTCTCTATTGTGGGTTGGTCCCAAATAACAGCCAGATGCCCAATGAGCTGCTCACTTCCCCCTCCTGTGGGAGAGGGAGAAAACACAAGGCAGGTGAGGAGACTTGTGGACTGAGGCAGCAACAATTTAGCAGGGAAAGCGTAAGACGTGCATCCATGTGATGGAAGATAAAAACCAACCACCTATTCACTCCTCACTGGCATGCAGATGTTTAGCTATTTGCTGGAAAGTGGGGCCTTAGCACACCTAACAGTTGCTTGGAAAGACAAATGCTGTAACCACCAACATCCCCCTTTCCTCGAGCTTTTATTATTGAGCACAACATCATATGCCATGGAGTATCCCTTCGATCCATCTGGGTCAGCTGTCCTGGCTGCATCCCCTCCCAGGCAGAACAAGTACAATCTCAACATATTCAAGGGTCAGATTAGGTCACTCAGACTGATGTCAGAGATGCGTTTGAGCAAGCCCATTTAGTTACATTAAATGAAACGGGAGGCTAAAAAGATGCATCTGCAAATAGGTACTCCAAGTATCATTAAAATTTAATGTATCAATCCCTACTTCACTCAAAAAGAGCAAAAAATTTACTAGACACTACAAGGAGATGGCTCTTTTATAACATCTACAAAAGCTGCAAGAGTAAAGTCTATCGCTGGAACAGCAGTTCTCTAATTAGCTGAATGGGTGAGATTAAAATGAAATATAGCATTTACCAGATATGTTTATCAATGTGGTATCTATTTTGCTCGTAGCTTTGCTTGCAGACTGACTCTCAAAAAAGGAAGAACCTCCTGTGCGCCTTATTCGGGACAGGCTGACCTTCACAAACTCAAGGTTTATGCTCAAAGAATCCTTCCGGCCAGTGACTGAAGTTGGTTCCTCATCCACGTTACCTACAAACAGAAAGGAGAAAGTTGAATCTTCTGTGACCTTTTCAAATCTTCAGTTCGAAAAACCATGTCAAACTTGAACAACGCTCATTACAGCAATAGTTCTTGTACCTAAGGCTCCTGATCCAGGAGTTAGAACGGTAACTGCAGATTTTTGTTTGCCAGCTCCATATGGATGGAACACGTAAAGGGAAAAGTCGGACATGCAGGCAGTGAAGCTCAGGCCTGAAGAGCTGCTACTGGATGTGGTCAAGTCTGACTGGCTGCTGCTGTGCCGCGTTCTGCCCAGAGGGCTGCCTAGGCCAGGGGATGAACCTGAAGACAAGGGTTTTTTTGCAAAAGTTAGTTTTAGTATGAAAGCATTTTCAAACATGAAATAATACTGCCTGTTAACAGCAACATTATACAGACCAAATGCACATCAAATTAAGCTGTTGTAGCAGCAGTGCAGCTTAAATATTCTACATATTGATGCTAGCCTTTTATAGCAGATAACTGAACTCACTTAACCAATGCAAGAAAAACTCCAATATACTCTTATCTGTGCAAGCTTTTAAAGGAAACTGGTACAACATGAAGAAATCCTACTGAACTCACCAATACATAAACATCTAGCGTTAAGGTGTGTAAAAGCTGATCTTCTGCTCTAATTTTAGGCAACAGAATATTACATTTACGCAACAAACTATATACAGTATGAACATTCATACACATATTACCTGGTACTCCAGATTTACTAACTGAATTCTTTGAGCCACTGTGTGACATACTGCTAGTAACCAGCACATTTTCTGATGGGTATGTTGTACTTAATGTTTCCAGTTCTCCTCGGTTTGAAGAGAAAACAAGATCCAGGGAAGGCAGCTTCAGCATACATTCAACTCTGGATACTGGCAAGCAGCTGAACTTGATTTGAGAGGGCTGAAACACAGAAAGAAAATAAAGCACTCAGTGAAGGAATACGAAATACTAAAAACATCCCAAATTTGACTTGTTGGGTGCTATGTATTTTTTTTTTTAAATCTAAGCAAAATTACAGCCTTTTCAGACAGGCTTTAAAATTAGTAAGAAAACTGTATACAAGTTCATACAGATAAATTGATTTCAGGGAATCCCTTCAACACCAGGGCTGTTATTCGGGCTGTTTTTTAGCAAAGTTAAATATAGGAGCCCTGGATGCAGCAGAGGACACATATGTCCCTCTCTTCCACCTCCCCAAGTCAATTCACAGCTTTGCTCATCTCATGTGAGAACTGTACAGAATCACTTGACTCTTGAGCTGATGCTGAAAGACTTGGCTTCCCTCAACAGTCTTGGCCAGTTGAGTTTGCAGTAAAAGCCGAGCAAGGCTACAGATTGTTGTGGTTAATTTTCACAGGTATAAAAGTGCATCTGTTAGAATATGTTGTTCAGCTTGGGAACATAATCAAATTTATACAAGGAAGAATGTTGTTTGAGCAAAGTATAAATATATAATAGCAACATTCAGTTCAAGGTCAAGTGCTGTGAATCACTCTGTGGTAACACTTTTCTCTCTGATGTATAAAAGCCCAGACACAGGAAATATTAAGCAGTATGAATAATGCCTTGTAGATGATAACTGCATATTCCTACATTTTTCCATATAAACTGAGAAAATAATTAATTATTATTTTTGGTTTGTAATGGTACCTATAAAAAATGGATGTAAATGTTAATTTTGAAAGACATTTTCAAGAAAAGTCCAAAAGAGATCAGGAAGATGTAGCGTTTAAAAATGCTCATAACTTTCATGACTTCTCAAAAGAGCTCTCAAAATTGGACTACGATTTCAGAACTTCTGTTGAAATAAAACCTATTTTATTGTAGTGATCTCAGAAAGATCACTTGAAAATATTTTTAGTTTTTAAAAAGCAAACTTCAAAGCATGGATTGTCTCAAAAACTGTGGCTGAAGTTGCTTAACTACACTGAATGTTGAATTAAAACCTCACCTGAACTCGTACATAAACCACCACATCTACAGGGAAGGATGAATACGCTGACGTTGAGGACGATACTAATGATGTTGTGGACTCTTCTAAGGGATCTTGTATGTCAAACTGTCCCATGTCTTCATCCTGTGAACTAACAGCTTTTAACAAGTACAAGAACTCATTAGAAAGTGGAATTTAAAGGGAACAGCAGCTCAATGCCACCAGAAGACAAACAAGAAAAAGCATAGAGTACCAAAAAACAGAGACAACTTACCTGTGTAATTCCTTTCAATGGGTGTAATTGGAATGGTTTCGAGAGCTTTCTCTAGAAAGTCCAGTAGGCACGGGCTGATCACCATTTCCTCTGGCAATGACTGGAGCGCAACCCATGCATATAGTTTAGCCGTTTTCACTCCACCGCTTCCTTTCCCTTTGGCTGCAACATTTAAAAGACAGATTTTTCTAATGAAATACACCACTCGACAGTAACTGATAAATTTTAGAAGATACTTCATAACTAACAGCAGTTTCCTTTAGTTCTCTGTATCATCATCTGAAAAGGCGTTAGTCAGACCAGTCAGAAAAAATTAAGACACAAGTTTTCACTAAGAAAACTGTGCAAAAGTGACTACTAGTCTGTCATGCTTGACTGAAATTCCATTGCACATGTTCTTGACCAAACACCCTTATGTCATTGTCACCACCTTGCTTTTTAAAAACTAGTGCTGAAATCAGACATACACAATTCTCCAAATACACAATGCAAAGTAACCACAGCTGGCTGGAAATGAAAGTGGAATTAGTAAAAATAAATACATGAGCCTGGAAAGAACGTCACTTTAAACTGAGAAAACACATAAAGAGATTAAAACTCCAAATGGCAAATTCTACCACATTTATGCAAATAACTGAAGATTCCAACCGTTGTTTATAGAGGGTTAGAGCTAGCCAGAGTATAAACTAATAAAAAGATTGTTGTCTTCTAAATCTGTGAAAGAGCCCTTGGATCTACGCTTACCAAAATATAAATATGCACAAAAGCTATTAGAACCAGCTTAACTACTGTCTCTATGAAATACAGCTATTAGAAGGAATAGAGATAAATGAAGATATTGATTTTAAATTATCCGAGAAAAACAGAAACATTAACTAAATTACTAAGATGGAGCTTAAAAATCCTTTATTTGCTAAAAAAAAAAACCCCATACAAAACAAACATTTAATTTTCATGCTATGCAAACTATTCTCTATACTGCCTCTGACTAGATTGTCCTCCCTTGCTCATACTGGAGACCAAACACCAGTAGGTAATGTGGTTTCCATTCCAGAGGAAAAGTAAACCAGAAAAGTAACATAAATAACAATAAATATGTTTCAAAACAACCCAGAACTAATAAATGTTTACAAAAATACAGTGCATAAAGAAATAAAGTAATTGCAATCCCTACTTTTGGGAGACATATCATCATACAAGTGCAATTTCTTTAAGACCACAAAATGTAGAGCTCAGAGAGATAAAACCAAGACTCAGTAGCTGGATATAAAATGGTAAAAATTCAAAGGCAAAGACTGGAAAGAAGATAAGTAAATACAGAACAGAACTGAAGAGAAGTAGGATAAACCAAGATTACACAACATTCAGTATCAGAAAGAGGATGGACACTTAAAGGAGGAAGAGCTAATGGTTCAACAGCATGGGTATCTAAGGAAGGTGTCCCTGTTTCACTGTTCTCTCCCAGCATCACAGCTGGTTTTATTAAAAAACAACCAAAACAACAACAACAACAACCCCCAAACAACACCACAAACCCACAAATCACACACACACAAAAAAACAAACAACAAAAACCAAACACAAACCCTAAAACCAAACACACAACAACAACCAAACAAAATAACAACAACAAATCCAACCACCAAAACTTTCTTTAGTTATTCATTTTCGCTGCTCATCAAATTTTGACAAAATTTTGGCTTTGTTTTTAAAGTGATATTCTAATGCCACAGGAGAGAAGAGTGAAAGTCTCTGAAGCTGGAGGTGCAATCTACATACCTCTAGATCTGACATGATGTAACCAAGGACTCCTGCTTGAAAACAGGAATCATTGGAGATAGAACAAAACTTTAAGTATTGGAACTTGAGTTGTTCCAAATCATGGTTATTTAAGGGCCTGCAACAGCTGAGGACACTTATCTGGTATTCAGTTAATAAAATATATCTGAACAGCTGCTCAGTACTACAAGAAATAATTCCAGAAAGCAAAATTTTACGCCTAACTTATGTGGCAGAAGGCACTAGAAAGTTGAAAGTATTCTTCAAATGTGGTAGGATTAATCTGATTTTTTTTTTCTTCAATTATGAAGAATAAATCAAGCAGCATTCCGTTCATACATATACTTAAACTTTGCTTTCCAGTAATAAAGCATTACTTTGTTAAATGAGAACAGGGAAAAGGCAGTGACTGTCCATCAATTGGATATGGTGACTATGGCAGAATTATTACTGAGACTGGTTTGGCTGGTTTGATTCTAAAAATGTAACTTCATGAACTGCACTTGTGCTTCTGCGATCAGGTTTCTGCAGCCCAAGTTCAGAGTCGATAAATACTGCGCTTCAGGTAATATGCAGACAGATCTAAAGCTAGTAGATTATGTGAAGCAAAGATACATATGCATGGCAGTTTTAGAAAGTTATTGCCTATAAGTACCTGATGGGATGGGTGGGGGTTGGGGAGGAAGTAAGGTGTTAGTCTTGCTGTGGATAGTGCTAGATAAAGGAGGAGATGTGGCAGTGTCTTTCATACCATACAGCTTGGACTCTTTGGAAAGGGTTCTTGGCAAAGAGGATCCTCGAGAAGTATTTGGTGACTCAGTCTTTAAAGTCTTTGAGTTGTAGTGCAACTGCAAAGCAAAGAAAGAAGAGTTTACTTCATACAAGTAGTTCAATTTCTATACAGCAGTTTGGTGTCACTCCTTCCCTTCTTTTTGTTTGCTTTATTTACAAAAATATCATTATAAGATATCTTACATTCCAATTCACATTCTACAGATAAAGTCAGCGCATGTAAAGATCTGAAAACTATGTACAAAAAATAGAAAAATTAATAAACCTTTAAAAATATCAAGGAAACACAGAGAAAAAGAGGAAACAAACTATTAAGGAACAATGCCTAAAACTTGCTCCGTTATATCGTACACAACCTGTGTCACCAACTATTTGTTCCTATTCCCACAGCTTGGTTTCTTACTGCATGTGGAACTTTTCCACTACTAAACAACTGCATACAGAAAGTTGCATTAAAATTAAAAATAATAAAATATTCCAAGAGTTCAGACCTCCTGTATGTACATAATAATATGCTACCATGAAAATACAGAACAAAAGCTGTAGAGAATGTTTAGTTATTCTAAATTTGACGACAAGCAGTGGGCAGGACCCGAGGCAGAACTCATCCCTGAAGATAGATGGACACATACAGAGAGAACATTGTCATAGTAAGTTTTTACACCCAGACTCTTCTATAACAAGCAACACAGAAGACACAGTGAGAGCTTCATATGCTAGTGGGCCAACTACTAAGCTCCCCTTCCCAAGAATTACAAACAGTGAAGCAAACTTCCTTTATTTAAAAACCTCATACAAAATAAATTACCCGTCAGAGAAAAAAATATCCAAACCAAATGTCTGATTTTGGACACCAAAGTGTTATTGGAACATATTTCTTTTCATTATGTAAGATCACCTACACTGTTTGTTAGGGAGTGCCATGTGGCATAGCTGGTTTTGATGGTACATACAAGCTTTTGGGTGTCTCTGTCCCACCCCTCCGGAAAATGAGGGTAAAAGCATCTATCAGTTTTCAGTGTAGCATTACAGAAATCATTATTCGTGTTCTAGCAGTATCTACATAACCGAAAAAAAAGATTTTGCTGAGGTACTCTGTATATATGAACTTGTATATACTGTAACAATGTATTTGCTTAGAAATCATATTCGGGCAGAGAAAGAGCAAGTGTTTCCCAGCTGAGTTATACATTCCTTTTACCTTTACATCCACCCCAGGAATATAAAACACCGTTGTTTCCACGTCACTAGGTTTTGTCTGTAGAGATGATGGCACTTTCTTCCCAGCAAGTAAGTGAGTAGTAGATGCATAATTAGTTTGAAATTTCTTCTTTTTTGAAGGAGACTCTTGATCCAAACTTCTGGAACTCCGATCATAACTCCTAAAATAAATACACTGTATGTTATGAAAACAAGCTTAATACTCATATTAATAAGAGTATATTTTCTATTATTAAAAAAATCAGGCGTGTCTAAAACAAATTTGTAGTATCAACTATATAAGAAAGCATTTAAATCCCTGCTTTATTCTGTACTTTCTGTGACCTCTACTCCCTTTCTGTCTGCTCACTTGGTTTTGCCATTTTCATGATGTGATTATTTCAGACAGTGAAATCCACAAAATTTTATGTCATTAGAGAAAAACTTTCTGATGCTCTTTACTCTTATGGTCAAGTTCATCTACATTACCCAGCATGATCTGTGAAAACTCCTTGATATGCAGAAAATACTTATCAATTTTCCTTCTCTGCTATAAAGCCTGTTTTCATATAAATTCTTAAGAGATTCTTTATCCTTTTGCACCAATTCTTAGAAAAAAAGTGTCTTGGAAAGACAGAAAAACTGCTTTCTAATTACAGATCTATGTACAACTCTTAGTGAGAAAAAGTATTCCTCGTTTGTTCCTTTTTCTTACAATTAAGAGTTAAGTAAATCTCATTTCCTTATACTAATTAAGATTTATCTTTGACAAGCAAGTTTCTTAATATTCACCATGTTATTAATAACATCAAATTTTAAGAAGTAAAGCTGCCATTACAGCACCAATCACATACGTATGAAAACAGGAGAGAATTTAATAACTGAAAATGAGATCAAACTTTATTAAGATCAGAAGTAAAGCACTTCTGCTACCTCAGATAATTAAACATATGTGTTTTACTAAGAAACATAATATCATTATGCTTTTACACTCAGAAAACAATGGGAGGCCTCAGAGATCATAAGAATACACAACAGTAGCCCCATTATTAGTCAAAACAATATGTGGATTCACTAAATTGTAAAGTTACTTCTTTGGAGGCTGAAAAAAAATAACCAAGTGCTTGAAAAGCCTAAGATTTTGATGAAAGTAAAGTATGATTTAAAAAAATAAAACCAGAAGAGAGGCATATGCAGATTCAAGCTCAACACACACAACACAATTCACCATGCCATACTCAGCCATAACAACTGTGATTTACGGTGATTCTATGTAGTGATAATTGCTACGAATAAAGTGATGAGAGCAAACTAATCTATACAACCACGCTTTTCAAAGAGGTCAGTGCTTAAGAATCATTAATTGTTGTACATATGGTCATAAATTACATGATGGAAATATCAGATGTACTAAACAGCTATGGCACAATACAGTATTCATACCTTGATCTTCATAAGGCAACTAAGTAAAATGTTTCTTACCGCCGTAAACTAATGTCATCATGTTCTTGCTGAAGCATGGTAGGGTGCAGGACACACTTCCCACAATCAATTTCGACCCTGATGTCAAGTTCAAAGTCAATATTTCTCTCTGTGGTTGTGCCAGTCACGCTTCTGTTGGTCGGCGTGGTTGGCCAGCGCTCGGTGAAGAGTTGGTGGACGGCAGCAAAGCCAGTTGCCTTCTTGCGAGAGCTGCTCCTGCTCGGGCACAATGGGGAGTATCTGTTAGCGTGACATGCACCTCAACAGATGGTAAGAGGCATCCTTAGACTACATCTGTGCTCAGTATATAACATTTTAAGGCTTTTTTCCAGGAAAGTTCTTATTTGCTATACAGCTATACAGTGATCCATCTTCCATTAACACATCTTTTCATTTTATCGGCTTAGTTCTTTGTAGTACCCTTTCTTAAATTCTTAAACAAGAAATGAAAAAATACATTCAATAATTTTCTGATTTATAAATATTTACATCATTATGTGCACTTTATAGAGGTCTAATCACTAGATAAAACTGAAAGGTATGCTGTATTTGAACAAATCTGTCATTTAGTCCCACTAAAACCTGCCCTATGCCTCAAAAAGTCACTTTCCAAGTTCTTTTGTTCTGTTACAAGGTCTGAAATTTCTAAGAGTTGCCCCTTTGTAAATAACAGATCAGAAGTCCTCCTTCCCTCAGACTCACCTCTGCCAAACACAACCTCCCCTGCCTTCCACATACACACTGCAAGCAAAATTCAGTCCTCCATCACTAACAGATTTTGTAGCTTTAAAGTCAATATTTCAAATGTACTTTTTTTAATCTCTGTGTTCTTCTTTAGGAGCATTACTTACTGTGGTTTCCTATAAAAATAGGTCTTCTCTCTTTCATGGTCATCCTCCTTCTCAGAGTCCTCACTGCTTGAAGATAAGCTGTCATCCCGACGGCCTTCTTCAGGCTGGAAGGGAATGCCGGGTGAGAAGACTACCGGAGTTTTGGGTGAACCGAATACCGAGCATGAGCCTTCACTAGTAGATGAGTAATGGGAGGGACCATCAATAGTTACAGACAAAAGGTCCATTTCTGTCTCCTCTGGAAACTGATTATAAAAAGACAAAAAGAGATTACATTTCCACAGATTTCCTTTCCATCAAGAATGCATTCAATAGCTCTGGAAATTAAAAAGCAAGAGTGCTGTGAGAATCTCTTACTCCCAAGTTCCCCATAATAGAAATTGCAAGATGGATTATGAAAAAGAAAGAAATGAAAACTTGGTGGGGAGACATTTGCCATTGCCTAGTGATTGAGCTCAATCTGTTAGCTGCAGATGTATCATGCTCTGACTGATTCAGACGATCAGAAGGAATGGAAACATTTCATTTAAACTTTAAAAAATATTTTGGAAGAAAAGAACAAGAGACAGGAAAAATCATCATGACCCTTGCAGAGGCCCCAGGAGGGTTAGTGCGGCGTGCATGCAGGATGCTAACGCAGAATGTACGGGCCTGGGCTGCGCTCTTGGCCAAACGTGCTTTAACACAAATCCAACTGCAGGCCGAATTTCCACAACAGGCCTCCTGTTTCTCACGTAAAGCACGCCACGAGCACCACATAACCAATTTTGGAACATGAACTTCTCTAACATGAATGAAATGTGAAAAGTATCTACAAGGGTTAGTCTAACACTAGCACTACCTACGCAGCGTTACTAGAGAGCTACATGGTCGTCATCTGCAAACTCAAAGTAGAGCTCTGCTGAACTTCAGAATGGGCATTATACTGTCAGTAATATCATGATTTTTTAATATTAAACATTTGATACATCTAAGCGCTTGAAAGCATTTTGCTGTGCCAACAAAACTTAAGCTAACTGGACTTATATAACAACAAAAAAAAAGGTAGGACAGCTTTTAAATGTGAACATATGTAAATGTGTGAAGTACATTTCTATGTCTCGTTTCCATCTATCAGAAATAAGAATTTATTTCCTAGGAGTGTGAGGCAAGTTGGAAGGTAAAAAAAGGTACACTACTATCTCTCAAGGCTGTTTTTTGTTTGGTTTTGCTCTTGTTGGTTTGCTTGGGGTTTTTTATTGGTTTGTGTTTGGGTTTTGCTTTGTGTTTTGGTTGTTTTCTTTTGTTTTCCTAAGGAAAAAAAAAGTCTTTACTATTTTCCCTCTGTCTTTCTTTGAAAGCAGTTAGAAAAAATCCACCATTTGTTCTCTGGGTATAAAGTTTTGGCATATTCCTTACTCAGTATTATTTGAAAATCTCTTGTTCTATATGAAATACAGGAATTCCCCCAGAAATGAAGTGTCTGAAGATGTCCTCCCACCTCAGCAATTATTTTGTACTGCTGTAGATGCCTGCACTCTTGGAACACAATGTAACGCATGAAGACACCTCTGCACACACACCAAAATCCTTTTGTAAAGCACATTCTCAAGTCTAGACTTATGTCACTTCACATCAGCCTTGATTAGAGCCTCCATAAATATACAAATGAAATTTCAGTAACTTATTTAACAACAACTACTAAGTTTTACGTCTACATAAGGGTGTAGAAACACTATGCAAAGTTCATCCATAACCAATTGTGCTGTTCTGCTTAATGTGCACATTTACATCTAAATATTTTCAAATTTGATATACATTCTGTTTAGCTGAGTGCAGAAGAGATGAAGCACTGAAAAGCAGCTCCCTGTGAGATCAATTAGTTCTCTGGCAAAGAATACTTGTTTCTTCTCAGAAATACCTGAAAATACCCTTCCCCTGGACAGACGGATTGTTGTGCAATCCCCAAAGCTGTTTTATTCAACTTAATTAGAAATAAAAACAAATATAAATTAAAACAATTACAATAATCTCAGCCATGCAAAAACAACATAATAGGAACATTTTAAAAATGAGGAAACATAGCAACAAACAAAACCAAAGATTCAACTATCTGTTTCAAACACAGAGAAGGGATACAGCAAACTGACTAATACCCATTTCCAAACTCTAAATATATTATAACATAAAAAGCACTAGATGATTTTTTGCACACTTCTGATAAAAATTCCAAAATGATTGTGTTACTCCTGTACGTGTCAGCCTTTAAACAAAATTACCATTTTCAAATATTTCCCTAATGTTTCGATTTCTGTGTTAAGAAACCAAAACACATCTCTCTCCTATCAAAACAAATCTATCTTCTAAAACTACATCCATAATTTGATGCATACACACACACAAACGCATGGAAGGACACACAAAAACCACACAAGCAATTCTGGTCTGCCTAGGTATATCCATCTCATGAATTTGTGACCAAATGGTAAAGGAAATATAATTATATGGTATATAAAGTAATTCTTACAGAATCCTGTATGTTGAAAGTTACTCTTGGCCCAGGAGATGCAGCATCTACACGAATATCTGGGAGATCTTCACTGTCTAGCCGAGAGCTACAGGCAAAACCAAAAGACAACAGTTTGTTGAGTTTTACTATAGGATTTTATGTTCACGCAAACATTTAACTACACAAACAGAAGGCAATAAAATAGTACAGCCAGTACTTAGAATTTTTTTACAAAAGAAATTATCAAATCATAATGGAAGCACTTAGTGTTCACAAAAAGGAAAAAGGAGTGGGATAAAGTAAGAGAAGGAAGCTACACATTAGTTTACCAATAGTCTATTGCTAGCCAATCTCTGCTTATTTCTTTATGTAAGTTTTTCAGTCCTGAGCCAACATGCAGAAATTACAGAAAAATAAGATATTCCTGATCTACCACATGGGACACAAAGCAAGTTGGCAGATTATGTATTCTCTGATGCAACTGAAATTAATTATTTGGCCTTATAGTATATGCAAACTGCTTTTCATTCACAACCAAAGTACTCATGAAGTTTTTCAAAACCTTGTGTTCCTTATAGTGCAACAGAAAAGCCCCAGTATCTTTTCCATACAACTTCTGGTTCTCTTCAGATAACTTTGTGAAAAGGTAAAATGAAAGTGCTTTTCCTCTGACAGATCTTATACTAGTACCTTCCTGCCTTCAATGCTTCCTCTGCTTTAATTATCAAGAATGTAATCGATTTAGAAGATAGATTCCTTTTCAAGGGCACCTTGAAAAATTAGAGTACTTACAAAGCTATTTTTTTGCTGGAATATCTGCTGTCTGATATTTTCATATCTGGATTATTTATATATTTACATTAACTTCTACAGAGGTATTCAAATTTGAAGCAAATTTCTATTAAGAATTTATATTCTCATAGAAAAAAGTCCAAAGAAAGCTAACAATCCTCTCCACCTTTTTTATTTTAATATCTTTTCTATTTAGTACATAATAATGCAGCACATTTTTAGTTCCAAACTTCTAACGTTTTAACTGGATCTACAGGAGCAATAGACTCAAACACATATGTTATATAACCAAAGCAAATACTTTACTAGAAGGCATCATTGTACAACTACAGTTTGCCCAGCAGCCATTAGATGATGAAAGAAAACTAATACACACAAATAAAGGTGAAGATAATAAAAGAAAATTATCATTCACCAAAAAAAAAATAATAATCTCCCTTCTCATTACAACAGCTCTTTGTTAAGGCAGATGATTGCAAATCAAGTGGAGAAATCAAAATGATTACACTATGCCATTTTTCCCTATGTATGTTTCTTCAGTTTGTCTTGAAAGCAAGATTCTATAAAAATCTCTAAGTTGCTGTCAAAGTCGAAACTTCTCTTCACTTGACATACTACTAAGTTTGTCAAAAAAGAAGTTTCAAAAAAAGATGAAAGGTTACGTTTTAGAACATGCCTGTCTTCCAAAATGATCTCCTCCTACCTGGTGCCACCATATAGCTGCTGCCTAAACTAAAAGAACAGCCCAAGTCCAATGTTTCCTCTGTTATGTATACTGCTGTTGAAGCTGTCACAGACCTCAAATCCCCAGCAGCTTACCTTGTCCTGTCCATTCTCTTCAGAGGTGGCCTTCCTGATGCTGAAATAGTCTTGGATCGGCTATAGCTGGGTTTGTAGCTGAGGCCCCATTTGTCTTTCAAGGAGGCAGCCTAAAATGATATTGAAATGCAACACTGAGAACACAGAAGAACTCTGGCAAGTTAAAATACTATTTGTCGCTGGATACTTGTGCACTTTTCACACCTGCTGTAACTGGCAAAGTCCTGTTGCCAGGAGAAAAGTATACCCAGAGCTAATAATCCAAGCGCTTTGACGTGCATCCTTCCCAGCTACCACTACAGTAGCAGAAGAACATGAGCTAAAATGAGAACAAGAGAGCTGCAAATAGATTACTATTTGAAACATCTTTTCTTCTTATTAATGAAGCATCGTACTTGGAGCTCATGCACTAGGACACACTGAAAATAATGTTTTGCCAGGTTTATCAGGGTCTGGGACAAAAGCCACAAACGTTTGTGGATTGCCAGCAACAGTGCTTGGGTTTTGTCCAGTTTCTTGTTTTAGTGTCCATCCTTAGTAGCTTGTTTTTATTTTTACATTACCTAACTCTGCAGCTATACTGTTTATTCATAAATAGAACACACATACAGAAAGCACACATGCCAGGTAGAACACAATAGGTATCTATCATTTGCCCGGGCAGTTAACAAGCTTGCCTCTGCACCTGCATTCGTAAGTCCTGTAAGGGATCATTTTAAAATCTGCTAAGAGCACGGAATAAACAACACATCTTCAAATACACATCTTCTGACTGTTTCTTGAGAGTGTGCAAATAAACCCATTTACATTATAGTATTTGCAGAATTTTAATTTTCCTATCACCATTATTAAAAGGGAGAAAAACCTTTCCCTGCCTCTTCCTACAGGTAAAGTTCTTGCTGAACTATTTGATATTTTTAACCTTCCTTTTCCATTACTAACATTTTATTTGCTTTAATCAGCCTGCAGGAAAGAAATATATAATGCAAGTGCTATCATATTTTTAAATTAACTTAATACTGCTCACCCTCATACTGGATCTACGTAGCTTTTTACGAACGTCTCGGCGGATATCATTCACAGCCACCGACTCCAGTTGCTGATAGCGCTGAATTTCTTGATTTATAGTTCCCTCACTTGCACCTAATTTTCTGGGGAGAGAAAAATCATAGTTGAGTTATCTTACAAATAGATGACATTATTTTCAGCACTTCAAAATCTGTGTTGCAATGATGTTCTGCTTTGCCTGGCAATTATCCTTTTTTCCTTCAGTAGTTACTTATGAGCAGTGCCAAACACAGCTGCAGAAGATTTCTTCTTGTTTCATGATACAACTTTCTGTCATGTATAATATTTTGTCCTTAAGAGGACTCTCTGCTTTTAAGGTTTCTGTGTGAGCTAGCAGAGCAGACAGAGGATGTGGAACAAACGAGCGTGCAAGGAGACCCCCCCAAAGAACAGTGCTAATGTGATGCTAAGGTGGACAATAAGAATGGCTGTGAAGCAACTCTCTTGTTCCAAAAAGCCCTAGATGTAACAACTAGATTCAGGACCTCCTATACACTTTCAATCACATAATGGCTGTTTAATTAATAACAAACATAACAAGTAAATCCCCAGCAGAATGAAGAAAAATCTTTCTGCTCTAACAGTCCAAAGCCCTGTTAGAGCAGTGACAGCTTTCTGTACCAGATCACCTTCTGCAGATAACACACACCGCCAAACAATTTAGAAAACTCTGTAAAGTAACTGCTATTTTGAAAGAATCACAGGTTACTGAAGCATTCATATACCAAGAAAAGGCAGGCACAAAATACAATTTTCATTCTTAAACTTGTATTAGAGGAAATATTTAACCTAAAATTCAAAGTTCAGATACAATTGCCCTCTGAATGCCGACAGCAATTTTCTTCCAAGTACAAGCAGTGAAATGCATCTCCTCTTCACTCTTTAACATGTAATTACCAAGCTCTGTACTCCCATTCCAGACAGATCCGTGCCTCAGGGAATAAGAAAAAAATGAAACCCAAAAAAACACAACTGCAGAAATTTTTAAATAAAAATCACAGAAGTAGCTCAGACGAAATTGATGAAATTTGAAATAATTCATTCTTCAGAGTTTTCTCAAGAACAGCATGTGAGATTTAATTTTAAAATATCACCTACAAGATGCAAAAATGTTATACTTAAATATTCTTCTTCTATCAGTGAATGAGACTAAGCTTATTACAGTTACAAGGTAATACATTTTGTTAAAGTAATCATGATGATAATAAGATGAAACTACAATTTTGGATCAATAGAAAACTGATTACAATCAGCCATCTTAATGCAGAACCAGAAGGAATACAGACTAATTTGACACTTGGGGAAGAACTTGAGAAATGTGAGAGAGAACGTGCATATATAATTTTTTTCTTAGGGAATCCAAAAGGACTATTTTTTTTTTTTTTTTTTTTTTTAATTAAAAAAAAACCAATTGCCACTTGACCATCAAAATGCCATGAGATATGTGGTAAGAACAGAAAACAAGTCAGCTTGCAGATTGTTATTCCAAAACTGTGTGAGTGAAAGCAAAGTCCAACTTACTTTAAGTCATCAATAACTTTAGCTTGCTCATTGAGTTCTCTAATATCGACTAAACGTTTCACAAATTTTCTTCCTCGCTGTTCTCCAGTTTGGATACTGGAAGCTCCCTGCCGTCGGTGATCAACAATCTCCTATTTAAAATAAACACTGAATTAATGCCCTCAAAAATTGGACATTAGTATGATTTAACAACAGACAAAGTGAATTTGACACCTTAGAATCTGGACTAGTGCATGCAAAAGAATCAGTTTAATCTCAAAAGGCACCTGATTGGATTTTTTCTGGTGATCCACACCCCATCATTCAGTTACACACACTGTAACTACTACATACATGTCCCCATGAGCAGGATCTGCCTGCTTTCACATGTGATCTGCTAGATTGAAGAGAATCACACTTCGCTGACCCCAACAGATATTCTACAGGAACAGAGTATCGATGGTTTGGGGGGCTCAAGCCCAGCAGGTGATTTACAATCCGCTGCCCAAACGTTAGCTTGTGTGCATCTCCACATAATGAACCTCCACCTGATTTCTAAACAACAAACAGGAACGTTAGTGTTCTGGGATAACATATTCACTGTTGGCAGGCAAGAGACATTTGAGATAGCCATTAAAGAACATCTGTTAAAACACTTCTATGCGAAATTAAAAAGCAAGGTCAGCAGCATATTGGGTAGAATTACCAAAAAATAATTTTTTCTAATTTGTTCACGTTAGTAACTTACTTTCCTGTTAAGAAAACCTATCTACAGCCACAGCTTTTCCAATTCACATTCCTGAAGTTACGTACTGTGTCTCCATGTTTTCAAATCCAGATCAATATTTCCAAGTAACACCAGTAAAAATACGATCTGTGATTTTGTGCCTTTGAAATAGGGAGTTAGAAAACTAACACACAAATGTTTCGTATTTGCAACCTGAGTTACATGAGCTATAAGGAGTAGCATGCTGGACTCAAGGCTATGATCTCTCCATTTGACTGAAAACTTCATCATGCCTTTTCCAATCAGTAGCACTTATTTTGTTTGTTTCACATACCGCATGTATAGTGGGAGACATTGTGTCAACTTCATCCTCATCTGAAAGGTCGGCTATGTTGACAGAGTTGAGGTCAGCAATATCATCAATATCTTCTTCGCCTGTCAACGTGGTGAGGGTGTTGCCTAAAGCATTCAGCCTTTTCCCAATGTTTGGATCCATGTGGACATCAATACCACACATCTTCCACAACACATTCAGTGTCCAGGTTCCAGCACTACTACTTTCTGTATTTTAAAGAAAAAAAAGTTTGAACAGTTTTTCCTCTTTTAAAAAAAATTCCCGATAGTGAATTTTGTGTTATTAGCCAAGACGATGCTTATCCATTACAAGAACTGTCTTGAAGAAAACATATTCCACAACTGAAATGATTGCTGAAGTACTTCACAGCTATGTAGTATTTCTTCAACAAGTGATGTACACAGACAAACCTAATGAAAATACATTTCCTTCAGCCAACCTGAAGAGAGCATCTTCCACTTCAGTTCTTACAATTGCAGCCAAGTACACTATTCCAGAACAGGATATCTAACAGCAAGAAATCTAAAGGATGCCCATCTGTATGTAAAAATGCTGACTTATTTACAGTTTCAAGTCTTCAGTAAAGAAGCTGGAAAATATTATGATATATGCATATGTGCCTGCTGAATATCATACCTTAGGATTCTTCTAAGGATTGCTACCTTTCGGCATCAAAATACAGAATATGCTTTAAGCAGAACACCACAAGTTATCGTTTTTCCTTCTGAATTGATTCATCCTGTTTTTCTCCATTCAAAATTCCATCTGAGGTAGAGTTTTAATGGTTGCAGCATGTGTTTCATTTTTATGTCTCCCCAGCACAAAAAAGCAAGTGGGTGACAATAAGCAAAAACTACGGGGACAGGAGACACCGCAGATGCAACACTTGGGCAAAGAGATGAGAAGAAGCAAACAGCATGTATGATGACCAAGACAGAGAGTGCCAGGTATTTTTGAGGAGAATTTCCAAACAACTCAGCAGGAGAGACTGGGAAGAGAGTGATTTGGGGAAGAACAGGAGCCATCTCTGGAAGTGGAGAGGGAGGAGCAGGAGCTCAGGATGCAGTCTCAGCATTAGAAGGACTGGAAGATTTAGCAGCCTCAAGGATGGGAAGCACTAGGACACCATTGCTGTTACAAAGGACTATTCTCCAACCAAGGAACAAACATATCTACACTGTGTGTTTTCCTGCATCTAAAAATCTAAAACCAGTGTTGCTGATGTGACTCAAAACTTGGAATAGCTTGAAAAGATAGCGCAGATAAAAACATGGAAGAGTTTTACCAGAAAAACAAAACAAACAAACAAAAAACAAACCACAAATTAAGTTACAACACAGCTATCAAAGGATTTAATTTTCATCTTTTATGACCACTTTCTTTATATAGGAACTGATGTATTTAAAAAGTGCATTACCTGCTGCAGCCTGTCCTGTTGTCCTAGAACATACTTCATATGTACCGTCTGGCACAACACCTATATGAAGCATATGAAGCACATACACTGATTAGGCAGAGAGTCCAAGTTACTGTATACCAGCCCTTCCACATTCCATGTCAGTCTCTTGCCCTCCACAATTAAAGCATGAGTTGTGTTTGACAGGAGGTTTAGTTTTAATTCCCACTGAATGACTTTTCTTATTTAGTAAAGTGAATTTACTTGGTAACATTCAAGTTTATATCAACTTAAAATTCCATATAAATTCTAGAATCTTCACCATAATGAAAGATATAGATATATAAAAATGAAAATAATTTATATTAAACTATTAAAAATGATCTAAAAGAAATGCATCCAACTCTTCCAACATCTCTCAGACAGAGCTTAAATGCTTACAATGGGACATACAGCAATAATATTAATAATAAAGGAAAGCAACAAAGGAATATAACCTTTTAGATCTGTATTATTTTGCTTTCAAAAGGCCAAGGTGTTTGCTTTAGCTTTCTGGGCAAACTTCAGCAGTTTTAAAAGTCATAGGAAAGGGTAAAAATGCTTTTATATCTGAAATACTGTTGTCCAGTATGAAATCACACCCACTTACATGCATTCATGACTAGATCTCCTCTTATTTCTGGTTTCCAGTCATCCCAACTTGTCTCAAAACCATCAGCAAAGCGGATACAGAAGTTTTTAAAATGACCTTTGCTAACTAAGGACTCTGAGGAGCAGGCAGTGATTAATGTGCTTTCAATAGTCAGGACTAAAGCAGAGCCAGTGTCAAGATCTGCACTGTGGTTAGACTGGAAAATAAAATCACAGAGAGAATTTACTAGTCATTGCAATGTCCAAGTGATATTGCGCATGCCTTAAATGCTGTTTATCTTTCCCTACTAGAAAACTGATCTCCTTCTCATATTTTCTTGTATTTTTCCTTCTTTGCAGAAAGTTTCAAAACAATCACATCTGTCTGTACAATGTCTTGCATTGTTGTCTTCTAGCAAATGCAACACCTACATTGTAAGTATATTAGATTCAAGCCCATCTGGTAAAGGGAAGAAAATCCATATTTGATCAAGGACTAGATGATCAAGCGCTATAAACCATATGACCCTGTGAGCACAGAACACAAGCCCAGGATCAATTCTTTTTTCCAAGGAGGGCTGTACATGAGTTGATAGTACAATGACAAAAAGTGCTATTCTATAACAGCTTAAGACTTCATAAGCCAGAATGTATTTTTCGTAAGTTACTATAGTTTGTTACATGTAAGAGCACAAAACTAAATCTGGTTTGTCCATAGCTGCCAGGTAGAAGACTCACAATCAAAATATTATGTTGTTATGACTTCTAGGTTTTGCCTCATTACTCCTTTACATTTCTATGTATTATGACTATTTCCTTCTATACCACTAAAATGGTCCATTCCTGTTCTGGAATTATTCCCCATTAAGAATACTCCCACTTCAACATACAAAGAGTCTCTGAATCCAAGGTTTTCTTTCAAAGCCATCTAACATTATCTATCCTAAAAATGCTCTATTGCTTCACGTGTTTTTAAACTCTGCCCACTGAAAATGTAGTATTTTCAATTTTATACTTAAAGAGGTACAGATCATATCATCACCTTATATATGAAGCAACAGGCATCATAGCAGTCATTTCTAAGAATGGAAGAACAGGAGGAATACAAGTCTGCACAGAATTGTTTCTTAGCTGATGATAAACACTGAGATTTTCAAGAAAGCTACGTCCACTGATTCTGCTGCCTCCCTCTCTATATGAAGAAACTATCAATACGTTCAGCTAAATGTCACGTTGAACACGTTGGATCATGCTGCACTGGATGTCAAGAAGCTCAGGATGCTGCACAGCCAGTGGAATTGGAGCTGCACAGCCACAAAGCATTAACCTGCAAACGCATTACTGAGCCAGTCAACATTAAACTCGAGTGGAAGGGATTCCAGAAACACAATGCAAGTTTTCTTACAGAACCAGTTGCATTAACACACTGCACCACGTGGGTGTTACATTAATGCAGAAACTAGTTAACTGCACATTAAAGAACACGTCATTCTGTGTAACTGATTAGACTTACCCTGTACTACAGTGATATACTTATGGTTCATGACTGCATTTTAAATCTCTTTCTTTAACCCAGTCCGAGTCCCTAAATAGAAGTATTTTTTGAAAACATACACATATATCTCTATATCTTTCTCAAAGTTATTCATGCCCTCATTTCTTGTTTTGATTAAATAAATTAAAAAAGGAACATACGTTAAAGCCAAGAGTTTTCAGAGTTTTTCTGTCTATACTCATATGAAAAATACAGGATTAACTGGAATTTGTGCTGGAAACTTGCAAGAAAATATGTTCCGTCTTAAACATTTCCAAGGACTTTCCAAAGTGCTGAGCTCATGTGGTGTAAACAAGAATCCATTGTGTTTCCCCAAAACACACGCATCAGCTGAAACCTGCATAGCTTAGTCCTTCTATCAAGAAGAACATTTCTATTACAAGCAATGTCACTCGTGCAGTTATCGGCATCCTATGACTTCTGTGTTGGTGTGATGAAAAATTACATTTACGGACATAAAGGTCATGTACCACATACGAATGGACATTTCAACAGACCTACAGTCATGCTGCTTCAGACATTTTGATTACCTGAGGTGTGTTTGTGATGGGCAGGCAAATGCCTAAGTCATTGACAGTCAGCTGAAGAAAGAGGGTCCCAAAAGCCTGTGCAGAGGTTTGCTGGATTCCAGGCAACATATCTACTACTTCTTTTGTAGCCATATGAATATCTTTATGTAAAGCCATTCTCTGTTCATTCCAGTTGTCATACGCAGCCTTGTAGTTCAGCCAAAACAGCACAGCTTTTTGAAGAAACCAGAAATGCTTAATTGAAATCAATATACATACAAAAAAACCCTTCACATTCACAAGCTATTTTTTTCATTTTTTACAGTTTCTCCATTACTTTAAGACAGTGCATGTACAACAATGGACACGAACAAACATTCAGGATGTAATAAAGAGGTTCATGCTGCAAAGGAGAAGCAGCACAAAGCCAATCATTTAGCATCAAAGTTGGCACATTAAAATACAGAAAACAATGCTGTTCTCACCATTATTCATTGATAGAGACTTAACAAAAGCAACTTCTCCAAACTGCCTGAAAACTAATCACCTCAGCGAACTGAGTTTTTTACATTAGGAATTATTAACTTGTTGGCATGAAGTAGATGTATATTTCTCAGCTAACTTATTTTAGATAACATTCTGATTTGACATGAAATATACTGTATCTTGAACAATCAAGCCTCACTGAAAAAAAAATACATAGCTTCCTCAGTATGAAAACAAATTTGTAACAATTGTCTCTTCAGTACCTCTATCAAAGGCCACAGGCTGAGCAAAAACAATTGGTCTGTTCAAAGTAATGAGCACAGCTTCTCTGTCTGATGAGCCACTGATTTCCTCTCGAAGAGCATTTCTTAATCCAATTCTTGTCTTAAAATAGGCAACTTGATGGAAGTCTGAGCCAGCTTCTTCATAAACCTTCACATGTTCCAAAAAATGGGGTTTGCAGCAGGGAAGAGTTTAGAACAGGGAAAAACAAAATTACTGCATTTGACAAAATGTAAAATTACAAGAAGAGGTCTCCTTTCCCCTTTTTCTCCTCTAACCAAAGCTCCTTCGAGCATATTACATTTCCTTACATTAAATTCCAATTGTAGTGTTATTTTCCTTATTTATAATAATTTTTTAACTAAAGTAAGTATTTACATATCGAGATGCTCTCTTGTGAAGGTACATTTCTAGATTAAGATTTATATTTGTTTGTTTCTAGGCATCACAAAATATTTTCCTATCATAAAATTAGTGATTCCAGGTAACAGTGGGTTTAAGAATCCAAGAGATACAACTGTCAAACTGAGACAAAGTAGGTCAGAAGGTCTAGCCAAGTCTGGATCTTGTCTGATTTATTATTTCATTCATGTACCCTAAAATAATCGCAATGTCAATTAAAATTTTGAATTTTACTCAGTAGCAAGGCCACTACTGTTGCAAAGGGATAAATTCTAAGACAATAATAGCATAAAAAAAAATGCCCATACTTGAGTCCTTCCATGTTTAATGCATGTCCACTGGCCTTCATAATGAACATTTGCTAATTCTTATGAAAAAAAATCATCTTCGGTCCCTTCTGGACTCAAGTGCAAAAATTTATTTTGAGTGACTATTTAACAAAATACGAGCGCATATTCATGAAGGAAGTTGCCAGAAGCGTGTGCTGCAGAATGCTTAAACTTTTACAACAATAAAACTGGGAAAAAAACCCAAAACAACCAAAAAGCTTTTAAAAAACCCAAACAAAAAACCACCATTCTCCGCAGCTGCTCCACGGCCAAATCCAAAAAAAACCTATGTGATACAGTCTCTTGACTTGGTTATGTATTTTTTAGTCACAATGTATTAAGTCAGAACACCCCAGGCAAAGATGTTGAGCACTAACCTGATGTTTAACAATCTGTCCTAGTGCCAGATTTAAATCCACCTGGCACTTCCCAAACAGTTTGAGGTAGCTGCTACTTCCAGGCATTGCTTTGGTTTGCAGTCTGTTTGAGAGCTCAAGTTCTATCAATCCAGTTTCAAATCTCACAGCTCGCATTGAGGGAGTTGTAGCTGTCACCTGAATCCCCTGATGAATACGGAAGGTACAAAGTTATTAGGATCTGGCTCAGAGACATAAAGAGAAAGGGGATAAAACAAACAAAACCAACCAAACCAAAACACACACACACACCAAACACAAAAAAACCCCCAACACACAAAGGAAACAAACCCAAACCCAAACCTAACTTTTCACTATGTAGCAAAAAAAGAAGGCATTATTGTTTTTCACAATGCAATGTCACTAAGCTGTTTTAAAAGATCACAGGAACCAAACTTAAGGTTGGGTCCTTTTCTTCATGCAGAGTATTCCCAACTCAGTAAGCTTTGTGGTAAAAACCCAAAAGCCATTAATAGCATCTAGGACCACTGTTTTGTCATCACAAACTTATCACCTTAAACTGCAGGCTCAATGAATAAAGAAGAATTTTTGGTTTTTCTCCATCAGTTGTGCCATCATGTTCATTCCAAAGAGGTATTGGCTGCTCCCCTCCTGTACACATTAAAGGGACACATTCAGAGTTGTAACAAAGAAAACATTTTAAAGCAAATAGACATTTAAAAAGTGTCAGTGAATTAAGCCTCATTCTAGACAGTGTTAAAGATTTATAAACACAAATTCGGGTTGAAGATGGAAGACATGGGTGCAGCTTCAGCTTGTTACACATAGTTAATAACCCTCTACTAAGAACCAAGGCAGAGACAGGTTCCCCTGTCCTGGGAAACCTTCCACAGGAGGGCGCAAAGCCTCAAGAAGTAACACCTCATCTTCAAAAAGGTATTTTGTCTTCTGCACCAATGTATCTTGTAATTATCTGACAAAAAAAACCATGAACACTTGACCCAATACAGTGCAAATTGCATGAAAAAAGGAATTGAAATGATATCACTATTTTTCCATGACAGGAGAAAAAAGTATTCTACGGTTACTTTATATTTGCGTTTACTTCCTCGTCCTGGCACATTTCATCCTAAATTACATATCCCCATAGGCCCTAACCTGACGGAGCAACCCTGTCTTAAATTCTCCTTGAGCTATGATCTATATTGAATCTTAGTTTATAGGAAGGGCTTGCTGCTGGAAAAGGATAAGCCAGTAATTCTCTCCATATATACCAACTCTTCTAATTAAAGCTATTTGATGGTAAGAATAGGCAGTTAAAATCATGGATTAAAAAAAACCCTCCAAACAAAACAATGAACAACCACACCCATAAGTTTTCTAGAACATGATTTTTTTTAATTTGGGTGTTTTTCTTCTCCCAATAGTCTTAATAATCTCCTCTTCTTTTTGTTGTTTTGTGGGGTTTTGTCCGTTCGTTTTTGTGGTTTGGTTTTGTTCCCCCCTCCTCCCCCAAATAGCCTTAACTAGGATCATGTAAATCTACTATGGTAACCTAAAGTTTCTGAGCAAGATGACTAACTAATCTTTCATATATTCTCCATATGCATATGAGAGGCTATTTGTGCAATAACATTACTTCATCAAGTTTGTAAAACATTTCCCAGCTAAAAAAAAAAAGCATTACTACTTTAAAATCAAATTTCTCTATCTACCCTTTTACTTAAGTGAGAATAATTTTCTTGAATGAAACTAAATTAGAAGCTGGATTCGAATCTTTAACCAGTGCAAAAAGTGCTATGAGTCTGAAAGCAAACACCAGCTGTCTTTAAATCAACACTGCCCTCAGCTTGCAGATGGGATTAGTATGAACTGCTCTGTTCATTAACTAGCTTTTAATCTGTGCAACTTTGCCCTAAGTAATTGGTACTTACCCAGTTTTTATATAAGGATAACATGCAATCAATATTTTAGTGCAACAGAAACCATAATTAGAAAAAACATTTTAGTTTATTACAGTAACTGGAATTTTCAGGACATGTAAATCCCTTTGCTACAAGCCAGAAGGACAAAAACTGTTCTTTCCCCCATCACTCTGCATTCAGCACCCAGACCTGTGGATTGCTGCACCTCACCACGTTCCCACTGAATTACCGCAATCTGGAAGGCAGTAATCACATTTGAAAAACCATTAGGCTGCTACTTGCAATAGAAATTTATAGTCTGGAAAAGCAAAGAACCAGCAATGGTAATAAATCACTCACATAAAAAAAAAAAAAGAGGAGATGCCGAAATCTAGAAACTGGGAAATGTTGTAGAAGAAATCTAATACAGATTTCCTGTTTTAGCACCTTATGCTCCTCTATAAAAATTGTTCTAATAGAATAATGACAGCTGTTGAAGGTTTATGCTTCCCCTAAGTGTTCTCTTCTTACTCGATGCTAACGTATTTTGCCTGGAACAAACATCAGGCAGAGATTCTGACATTTTCTATTTTCTTCATTGCATCTCCTAACTCCCTTCAGGGCATGTCATCCAGACCTGAACATTTATGTATGTTTCTCTGGGTCTGTATGCATGAATACATATACAATATCCACAATAAATTTAAAAAAAACCCACAAAACAACTACCAAGTGATAACTAAATTGTCAAACAAAACTTCCAGTGCTTACATTTCCCCTCAAAGTAGTCACATATCAGAAAAAACAGTATAATATTGTACTATTTTCCAGTCTGTGGGGTAATAGAACTTGTTTGCTGAAGTTTAATACCACTGCATGGCACAATATATCAGCTTCTTGGTTTGCTTTTGGTTCTTAAACACAAAGTCTCTAACACCAAAAACTAGTGAGTGGATCTATTTTTAAACACTGACAAACTGTGATCCAGTTGGACCAAGTTTTTTATTTAAGAAAAGAAATGGTTTGTAACTTTGGCTTTCTACTCCAATAGATGAACACACAATTCAGTAAGCAATTTCCATTGCAAACTGAAAAAAGAGACAGCACTAAGTGATTTTGCAACTGTTCTCTAATTGAGTTTTTAATTATAACGCTATTTTTCTTCTTAAAAAAAAATGAGAACAGAAACCAGCCTAAATGACAGAAACAAACTCGTCATCTCTGTAGTATACAGCGTTACACACAAAACAATCTGATGAACAGCCAAATGCCTTTTTCATACATTACCTGCAAAGAATTGAAGAGCTAGGAATCAGGAGACACTAACAAATACAAGTATTAGCACTATTTTCTCTGTACACAACTAGTTGCCTTAGAAAGAATCTGCTGACTTTATTTTACAAAATGCAGTATAATGATCTGCAATTTACAGGTGAACAAGTGAATACACAAGATAACCAGCCAAGGTCACATCATAGACGGACACACTCATGTCCACAATAACAAATCTATTCCACTTCCCAATAAATCATCTCATTTCTGAAAGAGCTACACAAATTTCCAGAGCTTCTGTTATTACTTCGAACTGCAGCCCTGTATTGCTGGAGTGCTAGATGTGAAGTGATGGTGTCTGTGAAATAAAGAGCTGATCCAGAGAACGGTACAATGCTGCCATCCAACCAGGCTTAAAGATCTTTCTTAAAGTTGGTTTTAAGAGTTTCTGCTTACCTGAAACCTTCTGTATGACTTCATTTACTTCCTTCATGAACACTTTCTGCACAAATACTAAATGATTTAAAAGATCAGTTGTGAGATTATGTTCAAACGAACCAACCTGCAGAAACAGAAAATTTTAAAATAAGACTTTAAAATAACTATTATACCTATGCTTTCAAAACAATGCATTTTTACTTTTTAGGTATATCTTTTCAAGTCAAATCATACTGTTATTGGCATAAAAAAAACATTAAATACTTTTGTCTGCAATTTTTCTGCTGTGAATGTCTATCAGAAAACTGAGGAATAAACACTATTATATGAAAAAGTTTATTCTCGTGCTTAAGTTTAGCTTAAACAATAAAATGCAGGACTTGATTAAGGTTCACAGAATTATGTGAAATGCTACTTAATTCCAGGTAGTATATCATTATCAGTACAAACTACAAATGAGCTGTCAACCTCTAAGAGTGGATTATTAGTGTAGACGAACAAGTTTACCAATATCTTCAATGGTAAACTTACTGTATGTCCAATCTGATCTTGAAGAATATTCCTAAGGAACTGGAGTCTGCCTAAGATGGTTTAAACTTGCTATTAAGAATTCCTTAATAAAATTAAAATAGAGGTATTTTCTAAAACTACTTGGACTCGGCTTTTGCCTTTGCTAACCAGCCTCTCCCTTTTGTTTTACATGCTGAACAAATTCAGAGATCCTCAAGTCTTTCTTCAGCCACAAAATAACTCAAATGGGTTGAACAAAGAGCAGCACCTAATTAAACTTCTCCCATAAACACGCAACATCAGAAGTCTCAATTACAAACATGCTCGACTATTTTTCTAACTCAAGAAGCACAGCCAGTAGAAAAGCCATGCTTTTCCCCACCAGATAGGTTTCTTCTAAGCAGCATCGCTTTTCTCTCCATGAAAAGTAACTGTGGAAATTAATTGGTACACAAATAGAACTAGTGAGTAGAACATTGTGTCAAACGGAAAATTGCAGATCATTTAACTAAGGTTATCCATAGTTACTCCTATCTATGAAGCTGTCTAATCATGACAAAATAAAGCAGTTCCAATACATTGGTTTTAAATTTTTCAGGGTTGGTTTTTCTGTTAGTTGGTTTTTGTTAGTTTTTTGTTTGTGTGGTTTATGTTTTTGTTTTTCAAAATAGACAATATCACCTGAAGCCTTGGCATAAGATTTCAGCTTAAAACTGCACTTTATTTGAATCATCAGTATAATATACTTTAGCCTGCTTCACTGATGAGAAATATTGTGATTAAAAAAAAAAGTTAAACGTACCTTCCCTATTTACTTGCACAAAATAACACTCAAAATCCTCTGATACAGTGGTCTTGACTGCCTAATATGTTGGCTGCTCATCAAACTAAGGACTGAGAAATCTCTTTTTCAGTGTCACAATTACAAATGGTATATTTGGATCAACCTGTAAACTGGAGAGTTCTGGAGTACGCAGATTATTAAAATGATACGAATATGCACAGAAACATGGAAATAACAAGATATCAAAGATGACTACCATCTTCAACACCTACTTCAGCCACACAACGTAAGTAGTTCCCCTGCAGGTAATAGCCTTGCTTAGCAGGTAGTTCATCTATGCTCCATATTTGGTCTGAGTAAGTATCATGTTCTTCCATGATATATTTGCCTGACATAGTGACAGGAGGAAGGTTCAGACTTGCTGAAGGAGGAATGGTTGACATATCAGTGGCAGAGACTTTGGAAGTGAAGCGCAATCTGTGACTTGGAAGCTCAAAATTAAACCTAGTTTGGGCACCTGTAAAAGGAAGATGAAGAAAGAAAAGGTATGAAATGGCAAGAGAGATTTTTATTTACCCTTAAAACTAAGAACACTTTTTGAATTAGAAAGAAAAACTGTCTTTAAAATGTTACTAAAGCACGCAGACCTCTAGAGCTATAAATATCCACACACATTATTCTGGGTTTTCTTAGTTTTTAAAGAAAATGAAGAGTTCACTGTAATCAGATGGAGCAGTGAGTCCTACAAACCACCTCATCTGTACTGAGGCCCTGTAAGAAAGAGCATTCTCAAGTAGCCTTACAAATGAGAATTTAATCAAGGATCATAAACTGATTTTAGCAGTCGGAGGGAAGCCTTATGGGAGGAAGCCTATATACAAATGCACACATCTTCATCTGCTCTTATTCTGCCTCTGGCAATTGTGTATAACAGCAATAATGTAAATCCTCTATATGGCCCAATCTGATCGAAGTCCACATTAAAAAAAATGAAGCCAACAGCAACAGATTCAAAGCTGTAGCTGTAATTCAACAGAAATACCAAGTTCTCTTCTAGCAAGGCCAAACTAAAAGCCATAATGTTTTCAAAGTTTCAGAGAACCGTTACCTGTCATCCCATGACTCCTCATTCTTCCCATCTTATATTCCGCCTTGAGAGAGGGCAAGAGCGCTGCTCCAATAGCTATACCATCTATCATGGCACTGAATTTAAGAACTATAGGCTTCTTTTCTAAGCCTTCTGGCAGCTGTGGAAATTCATTTGTTTCAACAGGTGTTTGATTAATACTTGTTGGAGTCTTTTCAGAGGGCAAAGGAGTCGCAACATCTTCTTTGGTAGGTTGGGGCCTATTTACCAAGACAAAGATTGGAAAACACTTTTTGTTATTCTAACACAACATATAACCAGCGAAACTCTCCCACAAAGCAGCACGAGCCCATAAACAGATGGCAACCAGCGGCACAAATGGCACTTACGCGGTGGATGGTTGCCTAATGAGATCCGAGATCTGCTTGGAGAGCTGGTGCGAGCTGCGCACCATCATGCTGTGCAGCGTGGCGGGATGCTGGGGAATGTTGATGCTGATGGCTCCAACTTTGACCACAGCAGCGTTGTTTGTTTTCAGCCCTCTCTGGGCGCTATACAGGGCCTGGGATTTGGCAATGCTGCATTTCACCACAGTTCTAATAGAAAGGGAAACAGGATTTATTCACACGCCTTTCAAAACAGTCACAGTTTTATGTTATAATGGGGTTTTAAGTGTTAGCCAAATCTTCAAGTATTCATATGTTATTTTGTTTATAACCTACATACACATTCCTTTCTCTTTCACTTTACACACACAGATGCACTACATGCCACAAAAAACTACACTAAATTTAAGAGAACTACAAGTCATGCATTGCAAAAATACCTGTTAAATTGTTATTCTTGCATAATGTAAGATCATCTGAGTTGATAACACACCAGACTGCACGTACACAGACAAATTTTCACATACAGAAACAAATAAGAGGCTTCCATTTCAAGTCCTTTTCAGGAATAATCTTGAATCATCCTTTTCATAAGACAACTTAGTAAAATCTGATTTTAGCATCCAAAAAGGTCAATGGGGAAAATACTCACTTTGCAATAAATAAACAGCAAGTGATAAATGGGTTTGTGAACTAATACTGATGCCTAATTGACACATACTATTCCAAAATATGAAGTCTAAACTTTATTTTAATATTAAGGAAGATATGGGTTACATAGGTTATCCAAGATAAAAATACAGCTGCACAAAGATGACAGATTTTGATGCTGGAATTAAATTTTGGCATATCAGAATTCACTAAGCTTCTATTAAAAAAGATACATGGGGTAACATAATGATGTTTCTCATTTAAAGTCAATTATTGGAGGGTTACCCAATGGAAGTCTGTTATGTAGCCAGCACAGAATATTACAGCCTCAAAGACATACACTTGTGAAGATGCAGTACATTAGCTAAAATGTCTGAAAAACAGACTCTACAAAATTGCAACATTCAAAGAAAGTTTCTCAAAGACTAAATTTTAAGGAGCAGAACTAAAATACTTTTTGTATCATCACTGGAATTGCTCAGCAGACAGTTTATTTCATGGTAAAAGCTACAATAGTCTATGAATTCTACTCCCTAAGTAATGTTTCTTCTACAAAGCCCTAATACAGGCCTCATTATTCTAATGTTAAAATATCAGCTAGCCCAACAAATCCCAGGTGTGGAAATGAAAAAAAGACACAATCCTTTTGCTTGTAATGAAGAAATACACAACAGAGCAATACAACCACAGGCCTATCAACAGCAGATCAATGTATGGAAGCTTTAGAACCATTTTCAGATTTTCACAGCTACATAAGAGCTACTAGCAAGCTAAAGCAGGTATGGATTAACTTTTTACGGTAGACTGTCAAGTAGATACGATTTCTAAATATTTGAAGAACTTACACAAATGTGAAGGAGGCAACAAATCTTAATTCCCAAGTATTTTTCAGAAAAACATTATACAAATAAACATTACTTAAGAAACTGGTAGACTTATTTTAATCCACCTCTCTAAAAGAAAAACATGATTATTTCTCTGTCGATGTTTGCTGATTTCCTACTCAAATTTTCTCTTCCTGCTACCATTTAGACTGAACTATTCTGAAGCCAATCACAAACACATTTTTTCCCCCATCTATAACACAAAATAGGCTATTCAAGCATCACAAGAACAACTTCCAGTTTAAGGGAAGATGCAAGATCTTCCTGACCTGCACCAGACAGTTTAGTCTTAACCTATCTTTGTTTAGAAGTTCAAAGTAAATGTAATTGGAGTTAAAGTCTGTACTGAATTTAGAATCAATTCTGAACATGTGAATTCATACCATTTTAAGCACTTTACTAAAAAAACCCAAAACAACAACTTATACCAATATAGCTATCACATGAAAATCAGATGGGAAGGAACCTCTTCAGTCTGGACCTCCCAAGATTTCAGCAAGATTAACTGTGCTCCTCTGCCAAAGGCATTCCCATACTTCATGCAATCTATTAATTTCACTGTTATTTGTCTGGTCTACAAAACACCTGCTTCCATGATGGAAGTGGATGGTGTGGCTATACATATATTTGGAATGAGTATTGCACATTATATATCTGCAGTTTGCTTACTTATGGTGATATGCCTACAACAGATTTGGTTAAATATTATTAAAATCATTAATCAATATTTAAGTTATATACCTGCAGTGAATTTGGAATTAACTCTATGTTCTTGCACCAGTTCCATAAATAATCACTCTCTAGACAAACTTGTGAACAAAGGCTTTGTGCCACTACAGAACTGCCTACGAGGCCATTGCTCAACCTAACAGATTACTGGGAATGTTAGAAAGAAGGGGGGAAAAAAAGGTCAGCAGGAGGCCCGCAGCAAACACAGGAACTAGCACCCTGAGTCACATGAAAATTCAGTCAGTAGCAGATACTTGGGGTGTAAATAATATGTGCCTTGCCTTCAGCCATCAGAGGTTTACTTTTTGAGCCAAAGGCTGTGTTGTATTCATGACTCACTAACAGGCCTGCCCGACGGGGATTTGTCCAGTCTTTTTAGACATTTATACTCCTGTTGATCACATCATATGCCAATGAATTCAACTGCTCAGTGATACACTATGCAAAAAGTACTTGCTTTTGCTGGTTTAATCTTGCTACCAGGCAGAAAGGAAGAAAAAAAATGAATAACTGCTTATCTATTTTCTCTAGCATTTGCAGTGTTACAGTCCGTCACCTCTCCTTCCAGAGCAACCATCTATAATGACATTTTAAAGTTAATCCTATATTATCACAACACTAAATACACACAAACACTGTAACAAACAGCAGTTGCACTAAATCTTCCTAAAAGATAAGCACCGGCAGTCTAAAGCAACAAAAGAAACAGGTGCTTCTGGGTTGCCCAGGGTACCGCTTCCCACCTTGCCCACTACTCCGGTGAGACCATCTGGGCTTTAGCGTCAGTTAAGTAAGAAAGCAACTAGAGAGCAAACATCGCATCTTTTGTGAGAGACAAGACCTGCATTGGCACATACAATCTGGGGACATGGAAGGGGTCACCTTCATTAGCAGCAGACGCAGAGACATAGTTTTCAGGAACATATTTTGTGTTAGCATATCCTGGTGAGCATGCCTAATAATTAATTAAACCCAGCACAGAGGTAACTGAAGACAAAAGGAACGGTGCTCTTCATGCTGAAACCACAACAGGTACTATCACTCCAAGCACAGCAATTCCTTACCAAGCTAAATGCAAATCTAATCTGTCTGCTCCTTTACATTTATCAGCATGATTTCACCTCCTTAAAATAAGCGTAAAAGCAGAACTAAGGAATTCAACAGCCTGTGAAACCATTCTAGCATTACAGTAGTGACCCTACAATGCAGTATCTGCCTGTAAAGCTAGATTGCTAATACATTTACAAGGGCTTTTTTTGACAGATATTTAGCAGGCTACATTAAAAGTATATCCAGGTAATATCAGACATTAAACTGAAATGTATTCAAGCAACATCTGCCTACACAATAACACACAGTAGGAATGCAGCATTAGCTACATAACAAAGTTAATTGCAAGACTATTAAACATAATAATATGACATACAGAAACTCTTGTTTGGCTGTGCTTGTAGGAGATGTAGGAAAATCCTCCAGTCTACAGATGAAGATTGAAGAGAAAGCAAGAAAAACAAAAAGCAAATAAAGAATAAACATTCATGCAAAATTAGTCAGTTAATTACTTGTAACCCACAATATGACACGTACTTTTAAATTTACCAGGTTGAAGATTTTGGGTTTGCTAGAGTTTGTTGTTTGCCATTGCAGTTAAGATTTATCATTACTTCCCCCCTTTCCTTTTGTACCATCCCTATGTGGAAGCTCAGTAAAATTATGGCATGAAACAGACAAAAAACCTCAGCTGCCTTCAGAAACTCTGCACGGCTGTCAGATTAGAACTCTGTCTTTCTGAAATATGCTTATCAGAAGCAATTTTCCTGAGGACATTAATAAAATTCTTTATGTTTTAGTATCTATAGAGCATCTTCCAAACTAAGCAGGAGATAAAAGAAGAAAGAGACTCAAGTCACATTATTAAGCCCCTTTACTACAACATTAATATTTTAAAACCAAATCACATACTGCGGATTACGCAGCTAACGCTCAAACTTCATGAGGGTGACCTACATTAATTAATTAATGGCCTCAAGTTGCTCCAGAGGAAGTTTAGATTGGATATTAGCAAAAATTTCTTCATGGAAAGAGTTGTCAGATATTGGAACAAGCTGCCCAGAGAAGTGGTGGAGTCACCATCCCTGGAGGGGTTTAAAAGACACGTAGATGATGCTCTTAGGGACATGGTTTAGTGCCAGAGGTACATTAATGGTTGGACTTGATGACCTTGAGGGTCTCTTCCAACCAAAATGATTCTAGGTTTTTATTACAAAGAATTGTAGTTCAACTATTGTCTAGCAACTTAATTAAAAAGTTCATCTAGAAACAAACAAAAAAAAGCATGCCTTTTTTGAGCCTCCGAACCTGGCAAAAAAAACCCCAACCATGTGGATGCCGAGCAAATGATTCCAGATGTTCATGCACAAAACATGATTCTCCCCCCACACCCCCACCGGTTGTGTGAATTTATATATATAAAGGGTGGAGAATGGATATTAGAACTGTAAAAATAACACAAAGAATCATGCAGCGTGGGAGTTCAAAAATATACTTATTAAAGAAACAATACAGATCTTAAATGGGAATAATCATCATCAGTAGGTTAAATACTCCCCAAAAATCTTGTATGGTTTAGTGGAACCTATAAGTTTCAAAAAGCAATTAGAAGCATAATAGAAAGAATACACATGGTATAATAAAGTTTCTGTGTGTACACCGCATGGAATAAAATTAGTGCAGAAAGCTCTGCTTTTATTTCTTTCTTTTTCCAGAAGGATCTGTCACCATTTGGCACATTTTTTCAGTCAGGTCACTTACCCATTTACACTGTGATCCTACAATCACTTCTGAACCTACTAATATCTTTTACTGGAAACAGAAAGGAACAGGAGTGTATGTAACCATGCCTAAGACTTGTGCAATTGGGTGCCCTATACTGAAACCTACTAATACATTCACCATGTTCCTTCTCAGCTGACTCAGATGTGCCTCTCACAGATCAGCCTTCTGTCAATGGGCACACACAATCAGCTTTATGAGCCAAACTCAAGGCCAATTCTGCCGCAGCTGCACGGTTGCCACCAAACTCTATGACTCCGCGGACTGATTCTGCATAAAACATACTTTCTCCATGTTAACCTTCATACTGTTACTGTCACACAATGTCACCACTTCTACACACTTGAACAATTTTTTATTTTCAGGCTTCATACTTACTGGATATTTGGGGTAATTCCCTCCAGCAGGACGATATTGACGCCCCCTATGTGGGCAGTGGCACACGTCTCGGTCATCTTTTGATGTAGTACATCTTGAAGAAAAAAGATACTTAAGAGCATTTCATTCAGTAAAATACTTCCAGTCATGCCTACTGCTTTCAAAAATATAGCAGCAATAAAATATTTGAAAAAGTACAGTTTTAGTAGTCACATTAAGTAATACCGAAATTAAATTGTGACATGAAGAAAGCTTTTGAAAATGGAAGGAATTACCATCTTCTAAAAGAATTTTCTTCATGGTGCTTTCTGCAAAAAACAACCTTTAAAAATCACTCAGCATTATAACAGTACTTTTTAAAAGAACTTGTTGAATGTTATACTATCCACACACAGACATAATGTACATCTGTTTACACACAAAACATATTAAACATGCACATACTTATACATTAGTGCATAGGTATGCACACACATAAACACATAAAGCTGCCACTGAACTTAATCACAGAGCACATTTTAGTTTATCCCACCTTTCATTTTTTCTTTCAGGGTGAAACTGCCGTGGATTCTCTTCAGTTCCGACTCCATGGTGAGCCCCCCGATGTCAGCCTCCAGGTGGGTTCGGTTCACCATGCCGATTCCAAACACGATGAGAGTGACGTGCTGGGGCTCCGAAGTCACCAGGCTGCGCTTCCTCTGCGCGTCTCTGCCGTTCTCCTGCTCGTTCTCAAACACCACTCTACAAGCAGGGTCGGTCGGGCTTCGAACACCTACAAAAATACAAAGGAGGTACTTAAGGGTATTTTACAAAAATTCCTTGGCATACCTGATTTGGATTTGTATTTAAAACCCAGGATCACATATCTTGCACATCAGGCGAACTCTTTAGGCAAATTATTTGGGCTTCGCTTATACTACTCTAATAACATTGCAACTGAACCAAATCCAAGACACAATGGGGACAATAACGAGTGATGTGATTTAATTATTATTCATAGATATATTCTTCTGTACTTCATATAAATATTCATATTTATGTGATTTTATTGTTATACAATGAAAATCCTCTGACAGTTTCCAATTGTTCTATTTCTTTTTTGATCATGTCACATCCAAAGATTCTTATAAGTCAGTTTTGGATGAGCAAGTTTTCCTTTTCAACATTAAGAACATAAACACAATATAAGAAAATTTACGTTTTCTGAAAATATCACAGCTGTGGATATGATATTCTGTAGATGAAAGATATCATCCTCTGTTTAACAGAGCTCTCATTTAACACTTTCTCAGTTTTTCATTCTTTAGTTAAAAAAAAGTCCCCAAAAATATGCTTAACTAGTAACTATATAATTCCCTGCATACTTACAACAACCTAAACTCACAAACAAAATAATGATGCTAAGTCAGCTCTCGAGTATCTTCTGCTTTGCTAAAACACATCAGAAACAGAGAGAAAAGATTACCTTAGATCTCATAGCTTTGGATGACACTATGGCTCAAACACCTGTAATTGCTGGAATCTACCAAAACTAATATTTCACCATTTTCTTATGTATTTCTACAGATGGTAATACACAGCATTTCCACGAGCCTCTTAAAAACAAAACAGCATCTAGGCAGGAACAAGCTCAATCTACTCTGTACACAATTATTCAGAAAAGTTTTTAACAGCCTCCACGCCCAGTCAAATTCAGATTAACAGCACTGTGCAAGAATATAAAGAGACTGAATTCAAAACTAATCAACTAACATTTATTTGCCTAAGTCTAGCATTGAAAGAATCAAAACAACTTGGAAGTTTTTCTTCTTTGTACACCATCTTGGCAAACTAATTACAAGCCCCCTCCATCCTCACCACTTGTCACTCTGATCCATGTTAGATGAGGTGGGCAACTTTTAAAAAACACCTTATGATCAAGCTTTAGAAGAATACGCTTCAGCAAAAGCACACACTCAATTATTTGGATTAATGGACTAGTTTACCTGTTGGCCCAAAAGTTTCGGAAGACTTTTCTAAAATCCCGGTTGGATCAGAAATGAGCGAATAGAAGTTCAACAGTTTATACATATTTTGCCAGCACTCAGCAGAAGGTTCACTCTGTTCTGACACAGTAATAGAGTCAGAGTCATCCATATGAATAGTCATGTGGTCAACTACATCTTTTGAACCCTTCCTGGACACTTTAGAAGTTCTTCTTTCTGACCTCCCCAAGGAATTCTTGTTTCGAGACTCTTTTTTGTTGTTCTCATTGTTCGTTCGTTTGTTCTTGGTGTTGTTCACTCTGTTACCTCCATTAAGACTCCCCCGAGAGCTTCGGCTGAAATCAGAAGAGCGGAAGTCTCTGTGTTTACGGGTTTTAAAAGTCGGTGTTGGAGAGGCTGACCCAGCTGTGTACCTGCTGAGCTTGATGTCCGTCTGCGTGGCTTTGATATCATCGATCATCGTACTGAACTGATGAATAAGACGAACCAGTGCCATATCCACATGCTGGCTTATGGACTGGCAAGATATTGTAAAATTACAGTGAAAAGTATTATAATAGCGTTTATTCAAGTCATGAAAAGAAAGGGCATTGGTGGAGTTATGAGGTGTGCACATGGACTTCTCCATGACAACAGCACTAATACTGAAAGTTTCCAACATCAAAGCTGGTTTGAATTCAAGAGGAGGAAGATTGACAGCTCCTTGCCTAAGGAAATAAAAGCTACAAGTTACTACTTCATTTCTTTTTATGTCTAGCATGGAGTCAAACACTTTTTACACAGTAATACACCTGATTTACTGAATCCAACATTTTATTTCCCTTAGGTCTCAATATCAAAATGAACTCTTATACTTTCATACTGCATGCTACTAACATAGTACTCATTCAGTTCTATGCAAACTTTGTTTAGTATGCAGTCTTCCCATCACAACCTAAAGCATGGCCTGAGGGGTGGCAGAATTCAGCATTTGCTCTGAAGGTAACCTCATTTACAGGATCAATTACAAAACAGCATTTAAGAGCCTCTCAGATTTCTCCCACTATTCCCACCAGCTCTCCCTTCCCCAATCTCCCATTTTCAAAAGAAGCAGAAGTTCAAATACTTAGTTTCCAAACCATTCCATAGGAAGATTAAAAAAAGTATTCTAACAGGAAAATAGACAAGATTAAAAGAATACAGGACTGCTCCTTATTCTATGAAAGTTCCTTGGAATTTTGTGTCTTCACATGAAAAACCTAATTGCTGTTCTTTAACCAATATACATATTTCCAAATATCTCATAACCTACCTTCGAGCTCGCTTGCTTTTCCTTTCCTTTGCTGTATCTGAATCAACAATATCTGCTCTTAGGCAGTCCAGGGTTCCTGAGAAGGAAAGGTACTCTCCAAAGTACATCCTGTAGCAGAGCGGCATCGCGTCCTGAGACTGAATTCCCGTGTAACTTAGAAGAGGTTTGAAAACAACCTACAAAACAAAACCCACCGGATTTACTTCTTGTCCAGCTTCTTTCTGTATTCTTGCTCCATCATTTGTTGATTTACAATCAGCTACATAAAATAGAACACTTTAAAGTTTTATTGATAGTGCTGTAAAACAGAAAGGAAGGGGAAGATTCAAAGGATAAGAAGACTGACTACACAGCAAGGTAACATTGAATGTTTAGCTATGAAAGCAATGTTTCTGCATGTTACCCCAACAAAAAGGACTCTGCAGGACTAGGGTACTCTTATATATGCTCCAATATGTTCTTTGAAGTTATAAACCAATGCTTTATTAATCACCATTCATAAAGCTTGTTGCAGGACAGCTCAGAGGTTTCTTCAGCCTTTTGTCTTTGCATAGGAATGCATAAGAAACATGTAGAAAAACCAGGTAATGTTTTCATCATGGTCAGATATGTTTGGTTTTGATTTTGTTTTTTCTTTTTAAAGTAGTAACTAGTTTCTCCCCATAGAACTCCAAATACGTCAGCAAGCCCCACCTACCTGTGCATCTGCTAGCTGGACAGCAGGAAACCCCTGGTTACCCTCTTCCACACCTGCAATGTCATCCTGACTGGTGCTGTGCTGCGAGTGTGTGCCATCCAGGGTGTTCTGGTCACTAGACAAAACTGTGTTGAAGTCTGAAGCAGAAGGTATTGTAGGAAGATTGGGAGCCACACCTAAAAAATAAATACTCATGGAACACTAACACCACAGCAAATTTGAACACCATCAAGTCTGTAACCTCACAAAAGTGGCATTCGGGATAAAGAAACAGTCTGATAGTGCTGAAATGGGTAATAGAGATAGCCCAACTCATATCTGGAAAGGCCTTCTGTCTGTATTGTATTCTACAGGATATTAACACAGGTTTAAATTGAAATAGTTTATATAGGCTGAGCAGCCTACACCATCAACAAAAAGCAAAGATTATCCCCAGATGCAGATACTTGCTTTTAGCTTTCTATGTCCTATAAGCCTCCATGTTTTACTAGTCTCAATACAAGACCCACTAATTAGGTCTCTATACATCAGTCTGTAGCCAAACATGCTCTTCATAAAAATGCCCATGGACAGCCACTGCCCCGCAGTTGTTCTATTCACCAACAATCAGACATGCAGCACAAGGGCAGAGTGATGCTGAACTGTCTGCATTTTGAGCCCGGACTGGACTCAGCCTCCCCGAGACCAAGTTCCTCTGACAATGGAAATTAAGCGTGATTCTTCAGAACTCGAGCTTACAGCATTTAAGAGAGCCACAACTACATGCACCCACAGAAACTTCATTTGAATAGATCTGTGTGGGAGTTAAAAATCTTGAAGTAATTTCAGGAATGTGAGCTTGTGAATAAACTATTATAGTTTGGGTAGGAAAAGATACAGCTTTTTCTGAAAACAAAATTGAAACCTATACTACTACCCTGTGATTCTTTTTGCAGCGAAATACATTCCAGTTTACAGTTTACCAATTAAGCAGTACATACAGCATAAAAATGTTTTGTAGGATCAAATTATTTGTTCAATACTAAAAAAAGTAAAAACAACTTACTATTGCCCAAGATTAATATCTAATGGTTGAAAGACTGTTAATAAAAGAAACATTCAAATTTAGTTTTAGTGAAAATGAAAATTAAGATACACATATTTGAGGATTATGAACAAGAATAATAAACAAGCTGCCATAAATTGTTAAATATCTGCCTCTTTATTACACTTAAGTCTTTCCCTTTCACCAGCTGACCACTTACCCTCCCTGAGGAATGTTACTCTCAAAATACATGTTTATGTTTAGCTTCAAAACTGATCTGAGAAAGAGCAAGGACTCCAGTGTACAGAATCTTCATTACAAAACCAGCATATGTAAATGAGAGATTAAAAATAACTAACAAAATCGAAGGAACTCTGTAACTGAGGATGATTTTTGGCTAAGCTTTTGGCAGCTTCACATGGTTTTGTAAGCTGCACTTACAGTTCCAAATGTACAAAAAAAGCTAAATTTTTGAGGGCAGGGTGAAGAAAATGAAAACAACATTTTTGCTTTAATCACATTTGTTCATTTTCCAGTTTGCTGAAAAGTTCCCCAAGTATTAAAGTATTTATGTCCGTTGAACTTAAGTCACTTGATGAGAAAGTAAACACCGGAACAGCCGACCCAAAATAATCTCTTAAATTCAGCTGTAATTAGCAATACCTGTTGGAAGACTATTGTGTCCAGATTTGGTGGCTGGACTTTCTTGTACTACGCTTCCTCTGTTGCCCACAGCATTTGACATCCAGTTATAGAAACTCACAGAAGATGGTTCAGACAGCAAAGGATGTTCAGATAACATGTCTGTGGCCACAGTATTTCCTATACAGATAAAACAGAAGCTTTAGCGTTTGTATCAAAGTTCCCAAAAACCAGGAACATAGCATAATTTTACTGACAATACACATTTACTATTAAAATAAGCCTAATCCTTAAAGTTTATTCCAGTAAATTCTGTGGCAAACAGCACTACAGATGCTACCGCAGAAGTAATACTAGGAGACTAACGGATGTTGCACTACAAATGTCTTTGCATTTATTCATCTCTACCATTAATTAGAAAAAGGAGTCATTAAGAAACCAAAATACCTTTTTTTCTGAATAATAGTTCATCCCCTGACAGCAAAGGAGAGAGGTTTTAGAGAAACCACAGTACAAACTTCTCTATTTTTCTTTATATAAATTATAAAAATTCACTCTGAACAATAACATGGAACATAAAAATGTCAATGTATGTATTTCAAACTTCTACAAAACATGTTTGTTCAAAAGACCATTACTAAAAATCTGCAAATTATTATACACACACTAAGTTACTGTAACATTAGTTTCAGTCCACTTTTTGACCTACTTACAAGGTCAAGAAAAAAATGACAAATACAGAACGTTCACCTAATTTCCTTATTAATTGAAAAATATTAACTTAAGTAATTATGTACTATACTCAAAAAGTAATAAGGCTAAGTAAAAGCATAATATTTTATTTATTTTGTTAGTTATCATTTCTTTCCCCAACTTGATGTACTCACTGCAGTGAGTATTATAGGAAATGGTATAGTGTAGCAATGTCTAGGAACTGCTGTCAAAAACTAGGATTATTATCTGGGGGAAAAATGGCGGAGGTAGGTTCTTAAACAGAAATAACTCAAAGTGAAAATATAGTACCTTTTCCAAATAAATTAAAATAAAATCAATCCTCCCTTCAGCTTACTTATGCTACATCATACCTGTTCTTGTTAAAGAACTACTTTTAACTGCAGTTGTACTTCTTTGAGGCGTCCCTTCCAAAAGATTGTGCAGGCTAGGAAAGCTCCCAGTAAGATAGCTGAGCAGACTCTCCTTTCTCGGACTTTCTTTGACTGCCATTCCAGAACGGCCAACGTGTACTGGTGAATCTGTAGCTGTATCTCCACTAGTGTAACTTAAGGAATGATACGGATGTATACCCTTGTGAAGAAAACAAAGAAACTAATGAAGTACTGTATAAAGTGCAAAAGGAAGCAATATTTACTCTGAACATGAGACTGGAACATAAGAACTACCAAAATCTAATTCCTGCAAACTTTTGGACCAGTAGCACTTCATTTGGGGCAGGTTATACACCATGCAGGTATTGTGCATAAAGATGGTATTGAATTCTCAAGTATTGAAATAATTCCACATGTAAAAACAGTTTTAAAAGCTAAACAAGTAACAAATGGAGCTGCAGATGTGTAGAATTATCTAAAGCAAATTTGCAGAAGGAACAGTACATAGCACTGAATGTAAGCCTCATTTGTATTTGGTCTTCAACTGAAGACCAAATCCCTTCCATCCCTAGCATAAGCGAAGTGCAGCCTCTGGGGAAGGCAAAGAATGAAAGCTGGGGACATCCGGCACCAGGAGGAAGGCTCCTGGTCCACCTAAAGGCTTACAAAATGAAACAGGTTCTCTGCCCTCAAAATTGAACAAGAGCCAGATGCGCTTTCAAGCAAAGCATCTGTGCCACTTAACCCTAAAGCATGCAAGACCACCAGGAGGGAGCAGTAAGCAATAGTACTGGGCAACCGTCTGCTACAGGGGACAAACGCACCAGTATACGCTAGGATCCAATAAGCTGGAAAGCAGCTAGGCAGAAACGGACATGGAGATCCTGGCAGACACCAAAGTTGAATGTGAGGCAGCAAGGCGTCCTTGCCCAGCTGTCCAGCTTGGGCTGCATTAGGCAGTAAGTTGCCAGCAGGTCAAGGAACGGGATCCTACCCCCTACTCAGCACTGGTGAGGCCACACCTGGAGTACTGCGTCCTGCTTGCAGGCTCCCCAGTACTGAAGAGAAATACTGGAGAGAGCTCAATGAAGGGCAACTAAGATGATTAAGGGACAGGAGCATCTCTCCAATGACAAAAGGCTGAGAAAGCTGGGACTGTTCAGCCTGGAGAAGAGAAGGTTCAGGGGGATCTTATTTATGCCTATAAATACTTGAAGGGAAGATGCAAAGAAGATTAAACCAGGCCCTTTTCAGTTATGCCAACTGATCGGGCAAGAGGCAATGGGCACAAATCAAAACACAGGAGGTTCCCTCTCAACATCAGGGAACACATTTTTCCTGTGAAGGTGACTGAGCACTGGCACAGGTTGCCCAGGGAGGCTGTGGAGTCTCCATCCTTGGAGATGTTCATAAGCCACCTGGACACAACCCTGGGCCACTGGCTGTAGGTGGTCCTGGTTGAGCAGGGGGGCTGGACAAGATGACCTCCAGACATCCCTTCCAACCTCAAGCACTCTGTGAAAAAACATAGCTGAAAAGGAATTGGTACAAGCCATCAAGCTGCCTAACAGAAGACATACAGAAGACAAAAAAAACCCCAGACACAAACAAACAAAAGAACCCCACACCACACTCTCAAAAAACTACAAATATACACAGATTTTTTCTGTTCAGAAAGTAGAGAGAAGAATGAAATCTTGTAGTTTTCTAAAAAGCTTGTGGAATCAAACAACCCCACATGCTATGTCAATCTTAGATTTTGTATAACGATAGTTAAATCCTCTAGATGAGAAACCAGAAAAGTTAAAGAACGTCCTTAAAAGATACATAGATATATTGTCTTTAGGCTTGGCTCTGAAGCTCACTGGCAAGAAGACACATCAAGAACACACACAGAATATACACCAGCTGATCACGCATCGATTTATAGGATAAGGAGCATACTTTCCATGTGTTAGTTACTTTTTAGATAAGTATTTATTCATCTGCAGCCTACAGAATTGCTTCTAAACAGGCCAGCTACAAACCACTTTCCCCATCACGCACGGTGCTAGAAACTTACCTTTATCTTCAGCACAGAATCGCTGTGCGTGTGAGTCTTGGATAGTTTCCTCATGATCTCAGCACCAGTTACCGGCCCAGAGGAGCCACCAGCAGGGGGAGGGCGATTGGCTGTTCCTTCTAAGAGCATGGTGTGCTCACTGACGGTAGCTGGAACCAAGCAAACCATTTTTCTCATTTGTATATACATGTGAGGAACCACGATTATCTATTGTTAGGTACATTATCTATTATTAGGTACATTTATTTACAAGGAGTCATGGAGTTCCAAATTCTGACACACACCTACACACAGCTGTCTGTGGAATTCAAGGGAATTTTAAGACAAATAAGAAAACCTCAGACATGTGCCTAATGGAATTTATGTAATAATCCAGGTACAAATCCTTTTGTCCTTCTAATGTCATAGAACTGTTGCTCTGAGCTACAAATCCAATAGGAAGTTGCCAAATTTCACTTTCTTTTGCTAACTCTGGCATGGCTGATCATTTTTTTGAATTAAGATGCTTATATTTGCATGACTTAGATCTATAAGCACATCTATACAAGGCAGCAAAACTGCCACTTCCAAAATTCTTGGCAAAAACCAGAAGAATATACACAGAGGGGGGGGGGAAAAACAAACAACTTAATGACTGTAATAGTCTGTTTCTGCTCAACCAAAGCAGATATTTTAAAGAAGGAGGAAAAATGTCCATCACACCGTATGATTATATACAAGTTTCAGACACAAACATCTTTGGTTTTGCTGTCTTTAAGCTGATAACTGCTACCTGGCTTTTAACCCAAAGCAGGTTCTCCTCCTGACTCTTTAAAATTATTTTTTCCTCAGTGTTGCATAATTCTTACTTGAGAGAAGAAAAACATAAACATTCTAAGTCTGAAGACAGTACATAGATGGTACAAACAAAAAAATAGTCAACTCAAGGCAGCAAAAAGAGCGCTCCAACAACATGTATTTATTTATGCCCTTCCTTTCTGTGGTTCTTAAGTCAGCTTTGTATCAAATACAAACCTAATTCAGCTGCTTCTGTTAAACTGGCCATGTGTAAGCTGGCAACAGAAATCTACCATGTACGAAGTAGTAAAAATGAGAAGGAAAAATAAAATGTCTTCACAAAGAACAAATAAGAAGGTAGGTTTGAAACTATTCTTGGGAGAGCTCATAGAATTTCATGTTACAACTCTTAACTAAGGTCAGAAGCCACACAACATAATCCTATTCGCAAGCTAAAAAATAATTAAGTTTATGTATTTCGTCCAGTACATAACAATACAAAGTATGTGAAGAAATACAAGCCTCCTGTTTCGTTTTCCCCCAAACAACTATTAAAATTATTATAATACTGTAATTATAATTGGCAGCAGCAGCTTGAAAATGAAGATGATTCTAAAAAAGAAGCTTGATGATTTAAAACGAAGAATTATAATGTATTCAAGCATTAAAACTACAAAAGATACAAAAGCTCTGAGAGGACCTACTTATCCCTATGAATGTATAGGGACACAGAAGAAGAGAAAAATACCTGCATCAAATTCAAACTCTGCTCCATCAGCACTGGTGTCGCTCTGAAGTCCCCCTCCGTTGTCTAACCCGAGCCCATCCTCGTGCTCGTGGCAGGCGTTTGGCTGCCACTTCAGTGGCTGGGCTGGCCTGTGCAAGCTGACTCCTTTAAAGGCTGGGGTCACCACAATGAACTTCATCCACTGCCTTGCCAAAGCAACCAGACCTTTCTTTAAGGTTACTAGGGCAGGAAGGCCATCGCTCTTAAAGAAAAACAAAAATTAAAATCGCGTATCTCAGCGTTTTAAAGTAAACTGGGAAAAAAAACCCAGTCAGAACTCAACTCTTTGTGCTCAAGAGGCTTATGACAGAACCATGCTCGCACCACACGACGTCTGTTCAGATATAAGAAGCCACAGCACTAACAGATAAAGCTTCATTGAACACAGTAAATACATTCATTTACATTTACATGACCTGAGAATCGTGCCCAAGAGGCCAACAATGAACAACAGGAAACAGATTTACTAAATATGAACATAAATGTACTTCAGTAGTCATAAGGCTCTGAATTATGGACTAAAATTCACAACAGCACTAGACTGACTATAGAAACAGAACTGAAATTTTAAAAAGTGTGGGTTTTTTTTCATTGTTGGTAAGCAGTACTTTAAAAACATAAATTTGAGACAAAAAATAGGGATTGTTTTGATTACATCACTGAACTGTGCTAAAGAAAAAAACAAGGTGCTGCTCATTTTGACCACAAATCAAGCAGTGCTATTTCTGCCACAAGCCAACCTATTTCTGATCACGGGGCTCTCAGCTCAATGTGGTGAAAAACGTATCCTTTAAGTCTGACAGCTGTGGAACTGGATTAGGATAATGACACAAAATCAGGAACAAACACTCCTCCTTATGCCTAATATGTTTGTTCAAACAATTATTTACCATTACGATCCAGGCATTTACATTCTGAAGCCAGCAAAAACAAATTAGATTTTTAAGCCTTAAAGTTTCTACAATTCTAGCTTTTTTCTTAAACTGTCTGCATTATTTAAGTGTTTCTAAAGGACATGGAAACTCGTTCTAATGAGAGAATTTGGAATAAGCTGATCAGTGCAGGCATTTGCATTAATAATTAAGATTTATTCAATTTTAAAACTACAGATGCGAATTTTTACCACTTTGCTGTTATCTTTAAGAAAAATGAAACTGGATAAAAAGGCCATTAACAATTGTAAAGACATATCTTTTTCTTCTATGATTTCTTACGTATTTACTGCCAAAATAGCCCAACAAAAAATATGCTTATACACAGGCCACAACAAAACCAGCATATCTCAAAGAAAATGAAACTAGAGAAGCCATATCTACTTGGGTCATATTTTCTTGTTTGTTAACTTTCCTTAAACTGTTACCTAATTTAAGACATTAAAATTGGTACATCTGAAACTAAGACACTGAGCTATTTCCATTTTTACAGGGTAACTCACCATGGTAGCATCCTCAATAATGGAGTAATTTGCTTGATGAAGGTAATGGTGCAATATATTACACAGTAAACAAGAAGGATTTTCTTGCAAGAAACGAGCCACTTTGGTAAGCCTGTTGTACTTGCTTCTCAGAGGAAAGTGCACGCTTTTATTCTAGATTAAAAACAATTAAACGATTAAAACAATTTTCCACATATGAACACAACTTGCAAATAGAACACGCACATGAACTACAAGATTTCATCTATGGTACCACAAAATTCTAACCCCATTTTGAACTTCTGCAAAGATCTGCTACATGGATACCTACCTTATTTTAAGAGGTGGTATGTGAAAAAGTCATATTTCATTATTATTTATTTATACGAAGTAATAAAACGAAAGACTGGATTCAAATCCCAGGCTTTGCAAAGTCTTCTAGACTAATAGACAGATAAGTGCAGATAGCCAAGATTTGAAAAGAAACTATTTCCAGTTAAAGAAAAGACACTTTTCTAATGTGTTTCAATGCTAGAAAAAGGGTAGAAAAAGAAATAGGAAGGGAGGTGGCAATAAGAGACTGGTGCAAAGGATGATTCTTTGAGTACAGCAGAAGACTAGCCTGACACTAAGCTCAGTCTTATGATGCCAGACAGGATCTCACCAATGGGTATCACCTCAAATTCTTCCCACTAGATGGTGCCAAGTAAACAAACAGCAGAAGACTGCCTACACACAAGAAAGTTCCGTAGCAGATCACAGTAACACCTGATTTGTCATACAAACCGTCTGTTTTGCACTTCTCTCTAAACTGTTTCACCCTCACTATGCTTGTCCTCCCTTCCTGGAGAAAAGGAGGCTGAGGGGAGACCTTACCACTGTCTACAAATACCTGAAAGGAGATTGTAGCATGGAGGGTCTTGGTTTCTTCTAAGTAGCAAGTGACAGAACGAGGGGAAACGGCCTCAAGTTGCACCAGGGGAGGTTTGGATTGGATATTAGGAAAAAATTCTTCACGGAAAGGGTTGTCAGGCATTGGAACAGGCTGCCCAGGGATGGGGTGGAGTCACCATCCCTGGAGTGGTTTAAAAGGTGTTTAGACGAGGTTCTTAGGGACAAGGTTTAGTGCTAGGGTTAGGTTAGGGTTGGACTCGATGATCCTGAGGGTCTCTTCCAGCTGAAGTGATTCTATGATTCCTCTAACAAGCAGATCCAATAAACACAATGAATCAATACATTGCAGCAGCACATAAGTTCACATTTTCTCCCAAAAGATACCATGAATATTTCATAATTTAACACACTTCCATATTGCATAAAATATACTGGATGCTACAGCCATATTTCTTACTTTCAACTGGCAGAACCTCTAGTTATGTTACTTGGAGATGCACTTCTGTCAGAAGCACAAGACTTTTCCACTAGAATTTTTTTCCACTGAAATTTAGATTCCATACAAAAAGCACAAGTGGTGAGTTTTTGTGACCACTTCTGGAACTAAAGGGTCATAAGAGGTGCTACAAATTCATCAGTGAAAACAATATCCAGAACCCACAACAGCTATATATTACATATTGCACTGCTCTGTTCTGATATGCCTATTGATTTTATAAAGGTCATTTACCTCTAAAGCTTCTGTCATAATGCAACCCATAACAGCACAGATTCGCAGGGTTCCTTCAGTTTCTAACTTATTTAATGACGATTTCACTTGATCAATGGGAACAAGCCAGGCACCAACTGCAGGTGTTGCGGTACTCAAGAGGTTCAGCTGCCTATTGAGAAAAATAAAAAGAATTACGTATTCACATTCTGCAGCAGCAATTAGTACAATTTTTGAATGCTATTATGAATGACATTCAAACAGGTAGAATATAACAGAAAAATGTCTTTTCTTTTAATCATATCCAACTAAAAAATTTCTAGCAATATTTCCATATAATGAGAACGATCAAAAATTGAAGCAAAAGTTACTGCAACATACATAAAATCCAAAATTCTCATTTTCAGAGAAGCTTCCAAAAATATTGGAATTACATTCAGAATCTACCAAATACAACTGTAATTTAGCAAAGCAAAATTGTCACCTTCATTCTTTGAAATCAGGTAAAATTATACCTTGAAAATATATGGGCTGGAGAACGCACATTGGTAGGGGCAGCAAAACTAAACCAAATTTCTTTGATTGTTAACTTCATGCTGCAAGAGTCAGGGGGAGGAGGCATCAAGGGTATATCTTTTTTCAGGTCATCAGATTCAACCCCTTCGTCCTTAAAAAAGGAAACAAAGCCAAAAGTGAAATTGTTTTCCAAAGTGATTACACTGAAAGGCACTAACATATCATACGGTGCACTGTTCAAAAGAAATGGTTTAATATGCATTTAGGCGAAGAAGAAAATAACCTAATTCTGCTCACCATCTCTCCCAAGACAATACCAAGAGACCTTGCAGAAAGCTGCAAGTTTAGTGTGCAAGCGGACACGATTAATTCATTTGGCACAATTGTCAATTTGATTATTAATTCTTATCACTTTAAAAAAGAACAACCCAAGACCGATCATGTCAACACAGTGCGCACATACCTGCTCATCTGAAACCGAGTTTCCATTAATATCTGAGGAGGGACTTATTCTGTCACAAGGAAGATTGTCGTCAGACACATCGGTATTATAACCACTACCAGTTGGAGAATCGGAAGAGTTATTTGATGCAAGCAATCCACCTCTCTCTGTAGCACTTGATTTACCCATGACTCCAAATGTGTTATACAATACTGCTCCAGATTGTCTTCCCCCTATAAAAACACACACACCAACACCGTAAATGTTTGCAACATGTCAATTTGTGTAACTTGTGTCCCATAAAAAAGATCTGCTCTTAAGAGGAGAAATGCATATGATTATGGTTAAACAAGATAAATTGTTGTGTAAAATGGTAATGTATCACTACAATTTTTATTCCACAATTTAACAGCTAGTTGTAGAGCTTCCGTTAGTTTGTTCCAACTAGATGAAGACTACTCATGTGAAAATGTTTTTAAACATTCCCCACAAAGAACAACTTGGATGACAGGAAATACCTGTATACTGTTTCCTTTTCTTTTTGAAACTAGCTTTCCCCAGCCAAAGCAAAACTCTAGCCCTTATATGCAGACATCTACTGTGAGTACGATTGCAAGGTCAGGATTTAAGTGATCAGTGAAAGCACCAATTTTTACCTTCGCTTTAAGTTCGGAAACTGCTGAAACCAGTTTATATGGAATTATTTCATACACGAGTGGCACTGAGTACTAAAAGCTCCTTTATTACATTATCTATTATGTGATACAGTTTATTTATACTAGACGTGTACTATTTAGTATCACCTATATTCCGTAACTTCTAGTCAAATAATTGCTAAATTAGAAGACCTAACAACAGAATAGTTAACAGTTTCATAAAATAAAGCCTACTTAAAGCCTTACCTTTTATAGTTAAATTTTCAATTCCACACTCGAACATTATCCATCCCCACTTCTCTTGACTAGGACCAATTCGAGTTACATCTGGAACAGCTTGTTGATCTGTTTCATCCACAAAAGCAAATTCATCCAGCTCTTCCAAAGTAAAAAGAACTTTTGATTTCCCAAAAGGAATAGCTGTTATTGCACAAGTTCCAATATCTGCGAGAAAAAAAACCCACATATTTACCACTTGGTTACAAAATGAAAAGAACTTTCCATCTCCAAATACTTCTCTGACGTTTCTGTAAACACTGTTGTTTTGGGAGTGTTGCCTCTCTAGTATCCCTCAAACAGGACAGGGGGAAAATGGAAGTAAGATCAATAAAAAAAGAAGCAAATAAGGAAGATGAAAAGCCTTCCTCCTGGTCTGTTAAGATGGGCAGTGTAGTTTTTAAGTTTGGAAAAACAAGGATTGAGCAACACAAAGTTAAAGCTTCAAGACATTCCCAATCCTAAGACATTTGCCTTCATCTTTTTGTCGATTTGTGGTTCCAAATACAAGTACAAACAAGGTCTTCAGATTTCTATCTGAAACTGGCAATTGGCCTGAATCCCTAAGGTTTAACAGCAACAAATGACAGTGACACTGAAAGTATTATTGGATAATCTGTTTTGGTAGAAATGTATCTGGTGTTAACTATAGCTTACTTGAAAGTTATTTAGAAATAAAGTTCTAATTTCATTTTAAAGTCTGCTGCTTGGTGTTGATGTGTGTTGAAGCGTGTTGATGTCTATGTTGGGAGAATGTAAAGTGCCAGGTCCCACTAACTCCTAAGAAAATATAGACCCAAGCAGTTTTTAATTAATTACAATCTTTGCTGTCTAAGATCCAGGAGGGGACTATGGCCCCTTGATTTCTTTCATGTTAGGATGTAGCTTCAATATAAATCCTTTCTTCTAGTGACATTTCTGAAGGAATATTCTAAATAATTTTATACCTATTGCCTATTAACTCACACACAGAGCTAAATGTCACATATCTGGGGAAAAGAACTACACTAAATCATTTCATATCCCTTTTCAATCCTCCCTCTCTGCCTCCAAATTATAACTGCAATCACTTTTGAAGAGTATGTGAAATGCTAAGTTACCTAGGAAATAAATTTCTCAAACCTTTCAAATAGAAGATGATGGGTTTTGCTGGTTAGAATTCAAAAATTAACTGGCCTTCTTGAACATCTGCAGCATACCCAACACAGGACACTACAGCTACGATGCTATCCATAAATAAGTAAAAAAGGAATTAACCATTTTAGTGTTCTCTTACTGCTTTTGTTTTGCTCCAATGCCATTTGCTCACTCAACTTTGCACAGGGTTTTTGTTTGTTGTTTTGGGTTTTTTTGTGGTTGGTTTGTTTGGGGTTTTTTTTGGTCGTTGGTGGTGGGGTTTGCTTTTGTGTTTCAGTGTGGTTTTGTTAGTTTGGTTTTTGTTTGTGTGGGAGTTTTCTGGATGTTTTTGTTTTGTTGTTTCTCTTTTGTTTTTAGATTCTGTAGTTTTTAATCCTACTTGTTTCACAGAGCACTTCCTCATGTCCTAAAGATTCCTATTCTTTGTAGTACAGAGTAAAACACAGCACTAACTGGTATAGATTCCATCAAAATTCCATCGATTTTAACAAAAACTGCATCTACTTTTGGTCATCTTAAGCTTTTCCAGAATCAGGAGTTATAGTAGCTGAATTTAATTCATAACCTCCTGAAGGAATTTCCATCACACAAACAAGAAACAATTGAGTAGATTTCATTTTCAGTTTTATAGTCGCTACAGTTAGAAACCTACAGCTTGTCATGCTGAAATTGTCAGTACAACAGGTATGTTATACCTATCTTGAAATTGTTAGAAAGTAGTAAGACAGCAAATAAGCATTTCCCTCATCAGATGACAAAAAATGGTAGCTGAGAAGAGATCAACTGGGAAGAAGGGAGCCCAGGCCTGAAATTTTCCCAGTGCTTGTCAATCTTTACAATACAACCCATTCACCACGCAAACTGCTTTCAAGTTAGTCTTGATTATTTTCACTCTGTCTGCATTTAAATGTAGCACTTCAGTAGAACAACAGAAAATAATTGGGAGTAACTGTCCTAAACTTCTTTTTAGAGTATCTGCAAAATCTCCAGGTTCAAGTGTCTTTTTATCTGTGTTGATTAAAAAAAAAAAAAGGAAGATAACCAAACCACAAGACCAAAGCAAACTATAACCACCTGCTTCTATGAAAAGTGACATTTCCACAATTTAAAAAACCAGGCTTACCTGTGGTATCAAGGCCTCTAAGTTGTCCATGAACACGATGGATGTTCAGTTTAGCAGCAATTTCTTTTCCTTTTTCTGCTCCGGCATTGGATCGCAGAGAGCCAGAAGACTGGGGCTGCATTTTACTGGTTTGCATGTAGCGATCAAATGTGACAGAATTCCTCCCTGTTTCTGCAGTGTTTGGAGTCTCCTCAACTATACCCCTTGAATATAAGGGAGAAAAAACCCGATCAAATCTCAGAGACATTTCATTTGATTTTTACCCATTTAAATTGTTAAGTGACATTGGCACAGCAGTATTAAAGAAGAATTCTTTGTAAGACAGAAGACAGACAAACTTCGGCAGAAAAATACTGAAAAGTTTAATTTTATCCTGCATGACATTTAAGCAAAAAGGAGTTAAAACTAAGCTTCCAAAATTATTCCAGAAGGGTTCCTCCATTTCTTAAAGAAACTGCAATTCTAATTAGATATTATATATAACTTTTTATAAACCAGAGAAGACACATTTTATTGCTTAACCATGACAACTCTTTCAAATACTTTCCAGAACTGCAAAGGTATGGTTCAAAGAAATGGCTATCGCTGTAGGTCTTTTGACTGCCATAACAAGAAAGAGCCACTAATAGTGATATGCATTATTCTTACCTATTCATACGAACTTGCGTAGCAATTCTATCAAAACACAAAGCTACTAGTGAAACGTGAGTCACGGTTTTCCCAGAAGAAACCCCTGGCGATTCATCAACAGATGCTTGTAGTAAACACAGGTTCACCTGTATTTAAAATTTCCCCAAATAGTAAAGAAATTTAGAAAAACATGTTACATTAAGTGCACACAACTATTTTCTGATACAATCTTGTCTTATAATTATCAGTACAATGCAAAAAAAAAAAAGATAAAACCATCACACCTAGAGGATGTAAAAACATAAAGACATTGCAGTCAGTTATCCCTACAGTGGTTGTTATTTAACTTGCACACCTACCAAAATCAAATTGAGCAGCTCCAAAACACACTATCCTGTCAAAAACTTCAGTTATCTATCACAAAAACACTTAAGCTTCAGTTCAGCTTTTGGGGAACTGATGGGGATGCAAAATAAGGGTAATTTGTGAGGCACTTGTCTACTAATAAGCTAAACAAAAAATTGTTACCTTTGGTACAGTAACATTGGCCTGAAGACCTTTAATTGTCACATTATCTTGCTTAAGTGAGAGATTGGTCTGTGCTGGTCCCTGGTTTGTTGTTCCTGTAGTGGTAGTGTCTATTTTCATTCCTCTAATATCCTGCTTTGAAGATAACTTAGAGGGAGGAAACAAGTGTTAGCTCTTAATAATTTATTCTCAGTGAAACTCAGAGCTGCTAAGTTAAAGAGTAACAGGATAGTTTATTAGCACAGAAGCAGCAAGAGATCCTTACTTCATTGAAAGCACAATACCATGATTTCTAAAACAAGGACTGTAGCACTTAGAGATCAGGTAGGTTTAGATCCAAAAGGGCAGCAGTGTGTGCAATAAACTGTCTAATGACCAGATTTCAGCTGAAAGTTTGAGTTATACAGAACAACTTATCATGAAGCAAATAATCATTGTCTGTAACACTGTGAAGTTTAAGAAATCATGAAATACAGATATGTTCATTAGCTCGGACAGGAAGAACTCCTAATTCTGCAGAATACCACACAGTTATTTCAAGCTAAATTGGTTTTTTTAAGGTATCAGATGAACTGCAAAGAAAACACATGCACTTTCATAGCTCTGTTTGGATTTCCTCTACCTCACAGAAACTATCTCCCTAACTACTGTAAAATAGTAACTTATGTAATGCTGATATGAATATAATACATAAGAATATGAGTTTATAGTAATTTCTAAGCACAGAACATATGATCTCATGCAAACTATTGTAGATACTGACTAGACTGTCCAAAGCAGAAAAGCTTCAATCACATAGGAGAGATTTCTGGTCACTGAAAGACAGTATGTAACAGGTCATTATAAAAAATGCACACACATTAAGCACAGGATGGAAATAAAGATGTATTCCAAATTAACATCTGATTTAGTTACTAGATCTCAAAACACTAAATTTTTTTATGTCAAATATATAAAACAATATTCTTTCAAATCTTTGTGCATTTTTCTTCCCTTTCTTACATTTTCTGAGAAGCTTGTTTTGCTGTTCTGTACAGCATCCCGCAGAACTTTGCAGTGCAGATCATCAACGATTGCTGCTGGGTGTCGAGAGCTTGCACAATGCACCATCGCTTCTATATACCTGTGAGAGGAAACAAGCCCACAACAGACCATTTAAACTCCCAGTTTCACATGACACGCCATCACTAATGTTTAATTAACACTACAGAGAGAAAAATTAAGCATTGAGAGACACAAAGGGCACTTCCCAGGTCAGCGTGACATTCTTCTAGTTTCTCCATAAGAAATGCAGAATTACATTCAATGGTTACAAAGCCCGCCTCTTCCATCAATAACATTATTCAATTATTTAACCTATACCATTGCTGAACAACACAGCTTTGATTTTAGACAATTTGTAGCTAAATCAACACTGCGGTAGTAAAATTAATTACCTGTCCAGTGCCTCTGCTACAAGAGGAGTCAGAACTACATCTACAGTTCCTTTTACTTCTACTATTGCCGTTGTCCGTGTCTGGAAGACTGGGTGATCCAACGTCCACTCTTCTGTTATTGTTTCATCATCTGTATTTTCTCCAGACTTCTTTTCCAAAGGAGTATAAGGCGTACTAAATGAGTCAAATACAAGTCAAATAATCTAGCTTTGTAAAAGAAATACAAAGACATCCTGCTATCATTCTAATTCTCAATAAAATGTGCATAAAGGCAGGTTTCTTCTACTGCTTCGAAAGCACACAAATATAATCCCAGAGCAAGGCCCTGCCCTGGGTTCAAGTTCAGCTTTTGCAATGCAATGATGGACACTTACCATAAGCACCTCTCAGATTAATTTAAATTAAGCTGCAAATTGCAATCTTAAAAATGTACAAGTGGAAGCATTTAATTCTTTCACTGTATTTTCTTTTTGACCAACCCCAAACATTTTATAATAGAATACTCTATTCTAAAATTTCTAAAATAGTTCCGTACCAAAAGCTACTGCTATGAAGCAAATTTTGGAAGGGCTAGCAAGAGCCAAAATATTTAATAGGAGCATCAGGAAAATCCTACTCTTAAAAAAATATGCTAAATAATGTTATGCAGCTATATAGATACATGGAAAGACTGAACAAAACCTTGGAGGAGATGCTATAGAGTCTACAACTAGATCAATCACATAACCTAACTTGAAAATGTTTGAAGGCTGGGATGCAGGATGTGCTTACTCTGCTCTTATTGTTCCTGAGTGTCCATTCCCACGGTTACTGTGGGAGATAGAGCTCTGTGCTAGATGGACCTGGGGTCTCAACCAACACTTACATACATATGTTACCTTCTCATTATACACCAACACCAAAATTAAATAAATTAAATTATTAACAACTTAAATACATTTATACTTTCAACTTACTTAGATGTTGATCCTGTAAGCTGCATGCCTCTGTCCAGTAACGAATTAGCTGTGAGACCCTGTTTAACAATCTGAGATAAAAGTACAAAGAAATTTATTGCATTCCATTTATATATGAAAAAAAAAACCCAAGGAATTTTCAAATGAAGATTCTCCTTACAGAATTTTTTCTTAAAAGAATATGCAGATTCTCCAATATAGTTTACAAAAACTCCTAGGGTTTTTTGGATTTTTTTAAATAACTTGACAGATTAGATTACAAGGTTTTTTACATAGATAGTGACTAATTGCTTAAAAAAAAAAAACCCTTGAAATACTAATCTACAAAAGTCTTGCATGAACACAAAGTTTTGCTGGGAAGTGGTAATAAATTAAATTCCAGAACTTAGATATCTATTTTCTATCAAGTCATTTCCATTTTTTTTTTCCATATATTTCATTTCAGTTCCTTCCTTAAGCACGTATGCTCAGACCACATGCATCACAGGGGAAAAATAAAAAGCCCAAACATCTGCAAAAAATTCCCTAAATCTACGACTTTCAACTTTACTTCAAAGCAAAACATTTACTGCCTCGCTTATCCTTTATCAGTATTAAATGTACTGCTACTGAAGTTCTATGTAATATTTTAAAGAAAATTCACATACATATCATTCAGCTGCATATCATTCAACAGGCAGCATTTAAAGTGCAATAACGACAATTCAGAACACACATCTTATCCAGATTTCTAGAGCCATCTTTTCTTTTCCACAACCTCCCAGCCACACAGCCCATGATTTCAAGTCAGAAATATAAAGTATTCCTTAACTAAAAGCAAAGAAGTTTCAAGTTTCTCATGGCTTTATTTACACTGCAGATGTATTAAGCAATTTTAACTCGTTTTGAATTATTTTTCCTTTCTCTGCTCCTTCTTCCTGCATTTCCATACCTTAAAAGTTGGGACAGAAAGTTGTTCAAAAGATGACGAACTTTCTTCACTCGTTGGTGTGTCAAGGTCTAAAGGGCGATGTAGTGAGGATTTTGAAGTTCTTTTGTTAGTTGGATGCTTTACAGACCAGTTGATCACCTGGAACTGTGTAAGATAGTTTTGGTAACATGCCATTACAGGCTGCTGGGAGGTTATTTGCTCACTTTCCACAGTCTTATCAGATTCCATGACATACATGTTCTCAACATGCTCATCATCTCCTCCCAGAGCTGAAACAAATGAAGCTTGTGAAGGATGAGTCTTAATTGGCAATGTTTTAACATCTTGACTAATGTCTCCATGGACTGTGCTTGTCAAGGGCCCTTCTACACTGTGATAAATAGACCCTCTACTATATTCAATTTTCTGAGCTTGTTTTTTTCTCTTCTTCCTTCCTGGATAGGTTCCTGGACCTTCATCGCTACTTATTGGCTCAAACTCTTCTGCTGCAGAAAAATAAGCTTCACTATCAGCCATTGACATACTGGAATCCATTGAGCGATACTGGTGAAACGAGTTTGAATCCGCAGATGGAGTATACGGGAAAGAACCAAAGCTCCTCCTCTGCTTTGGGGAGTCCAAGACATTCTCATCACTGCGAGACACGTCGCTGCTGAACTGCACGCCCACTGCCACAGGCTGCTTGTCGCCGTAGAAAGCTGCCGTGAGGCTCTTGGTGCTCCCGAGGCGGGTGGAGCACACGGACGCCTGCCGTTTGAGTGGAGACCGCAGCGGAGACTGACCAACAGGCCTTTCCTGGTTGCCAGGGGATGCAGGGCCACCCTCCGCACCATCAACTGCAACACTGTGAACACAAATTAAAGGTTCATTTGCTTATTTTATCATGAATGCTCCTCTTTTTTACATTATAGGAGCTGTCAAATGCTTCAGTGATTCTGTGACTTTCTATTAGCATAGCAATTATTTTCATCACGTTGATTACATATGAAACTCTGCCACTTGTTAGTTCACTTGTCTACATACAGAGGGTGTATAAATGAACCGTGATGGCAAGTGCTGTTGTCTTGCATATTGGATTTTTCTACCCAGATCAGGTAATCATCTCCTAACAGAGATCCAAATTTGCATTCAAATTAGGAAATGCAATTCAGTAGTACCATTAAAAAAAAAAAAAAAAACCATTACCTTATAAATCACTAAATATAAGGGTTATTTCTGTCATGACACGTTCAAGAGTTGAATCATACTTCTATCTGGACAGAGAGTACTAACCTTCCATGGCCATCTTCCCTTTTTGCACCAGACAAGAACTCCTTCTGTCCCAAGTGATCCTCGGTAGTTGACGACGGGCTGTCCTTCTCACCTGCAAGCAAGGGGAGCGCAGCACTAGAACTGCTCGTTTCCTCCGAAGATGATGAGGAGCTATGGGAGCGCAACGGCACTTGCAGGCTTAGATGTTGTGCTTTTCTTTCTATTTCAATACCCATGGATCTGCAATCCCAATCTTTTCGTTTTACTCCATTTGCTTTACCTAGAATCAGAAACAGGAAAAAAAACCTGAACATCTGATAATACAACTGCAATGGTCTCCTCCCTGCCCACTGAAATAGTAATCCTTATTAAATAAAAGCCCTAGTTTTCCAATGCATACATATTCCAGTACCTTGTACTAACAAAAACGAATCGAGTCACAGCAGAGAAAAATCACATTGTCTCGGCAGACTGCTTTCTATGTAAGTAAAACAGATGCAAGTCAAATAACGTTTTACCCAGAAGGGAGTTGCATTATAATATAATTTTATATTAACTTCATATTATATTTATTAATATATTAATCCTTTATATTATTATATTTTTATTGTATGAAAGCCTGCTCACTACTGTCAAGCTACTGTCTGCTCTTGGAAGGGCACATGCCACTACAGGACCAATGCCACAAGAACACAACAAGTACTCATTAACCAGAATCAGAAAGACCATAAATACTAATCTGTAGTTAAGAAGTTACACTTTTGGGCAAGAGAGAGTAAAATTACAGTGTAATGCGTTCTCACCATCCAAAATTTTGGGAATCTCCTTCGTAATTATCCATTCTCCCGGCTGCAGTAAAGATTGTCCATAAAACATATCAGATTCTGCACTTGTACTTGAGAAAGCAGAGCTGCTTGAAGGTGTGAGTTCCTCAAGCTTGAAAAAATCTAGTCCTGTTAATGTGCCCCCGAAGAATCGACAACCACCAAGACAGCCACACTTGTTCTTGCTTCTCTTATTCCTCAGAGTATCATCAGGCCACAAAAACCACAATCTATACAAAGGCAGAAGAAGAGAAAACAACACAAAAACATGACATCAGCCTTAGTATATTTAAACTTAGTGAAAACAAGGTCAAAAGATATCCCTCTCTCATACGTGAGCTCCTATTTCACTCAGCATGAAATAAGTAAGATTTGTATCTGCAACACAGACGTGAGCCATAAAATCAAGAATTAGCTCCAGAAAGGAGCAAATTGCAAGTGTATATGTGGTGCTCAGGCACAGATTATGTCCACCTGCCACAACACAGGCTCATACCAACAGCATATTCTCTCAGCACAGAGGCAAGCACGACTAACACACTCCACACTGGTCTATGTTGCTTATGCCAGAGGCAACTGCTCTCTGGGGAGATGCACAAATCACAGTTGCAACACGCATCATGTTCACAGCTGCTCATCAGCTTGCTCACAACCCTTTAAGGCCTGTTTTCTGCCCAGCTTGAGAACAAAGGACAAATCCCCTCCTCTCCCTGATCTTCATTTTGGGCGATAAGGGAAGGCAGAGGGAAAAGTAAGTTTTTCCAAAAATCATACAATTTTATGTAATCCAAACACTTTCAAACCACCAACCCCATAGCTACGCATTCAATATACTTTAAAAAGTGACTATAAATTGTAATCTATGTAAACAACAACAAAAACCAAACCAAACCAAACAACAAAGTTCCATCTTTAGATGAATGTATTAACTTAGATCCTCCCCAAAATTCAAATGCACTTCCTTCAATCATCTCTCTTACCTCTTCGTTCGGTTATCATGAGTCTCTAAGAAATGTCTCTGCACTTCATGTTTAGAAGGATGATCAGCGGCTAAAGCAATGTCAGCAGTGATGAGACCCAAGTTGACAGAGCCAGCTTCCAGCCAATACGCTCTCCTTAAGATTGGCTGAAGACCAGTTCTGCAATTGTTCACCTGCTCAACATACTGTCTCAGTTGGAAGTCTTGAATGGCAGCACTTACGCCTTCTCCAACAGACTGGTTGTGGAGGTTGCAGTTTGCAATACGTACGGCACCCATCTGAAAACACGATTTAAAACATGAACTGATTAGGCATGAGCAAAACAAAGAAGTAGCAGACTTAAACCAGTTAACGCATCACCTACTACATTCCAGAAAGCTCTCAGTAAATTCTTCTCTCCAAAAAATGACAGTAAACCAGCTTTATATGCAGCATGCGCACCCATGCAAAAGAAGGCCAGCACAGAAATTAGTTTCAGACAGTTTTTCAATAACAAAATTAAAATCTCTAATTCAGAGCCTCCTTTTGTAACAGGATCAAAAGAGAAAACACAGCTTTGGACAGATGTTATAAGGAATGTCTAAAAAAATTAAATCTTCACTGTCTTCTAAAAAAAACCAAGAAATCTGAAACTTTCTAAATCATAGATACATTATTTGATATTATATATATCATTGTATGCCCTTAGACTAAAATATTCATTATATCCTTTGAATACAAAGCTCTATTAACTCTACAATTAATCAACACCTCAGTGAGACAACCATGTTCAACACTGCCCAAGTCAAGAAATTCCAACTCCTAAACCTTAACTGAGATCCAAATATATTGTGTTATAGTAGCCCTTCTACCATCACACTCTAGTAGTTCTGCTGAAGCAAACAGGAGGCTGCTCCTCCCCCATGAAAAGCAGAATCCCAGCAGGAGCGAAGCCTCTCCACAGAGGAACCAGCACTTCTTGCTTTACCCCCACACTTGGCTGTGGGAACTGGTCACTGTGCAACTACCCCACCTGCCCGTACAGTATCAATTCTCCCCAACACTGGTGTACGGCAATAAAAGGTGACGTAGCCCTGCCACAAATTATTAGTCTTCAAATAATCTGAAGACGCTGGACCAAGTTTCCTGCATAGCTTGACTCCACTCCAAAAAGTCACCATGAAATACCTGAAATTTCACAACAGGTTTTCAAACTTTTCGCAGGGAAAAGGAGAAAAGCTAAAAAAGAACCTGGCCATGAAAGAGCTGCCCACAGGGTTAATATTAAATTATTACTTCTTGTCTCTGTCACAGACTATAAAGGAGTACTGAAAACCTTTTTTAAAATGCAAATGAAACACATTCAGGATATAATTTTCCGGAGTGGTTCAGGTTATTAAGCTTCCTTTGAAAATACTACCATTCATATTTATGCCTGAAAACACAGTTAATATTTGTGCTGATGCTTTGTAATATTGGACTCAAAATAATTTTGAGACTCAAATGCATTTTTTTTTACTGCCACAAGGTAGGAAGCCATGCAAATGACAAGATACCATGTCATTAAAAAAGTGTCTAAAATAATAACCACTTTCTTTCAGTTGGATTCTTGCTCATAATGTGAAGCTGTCCCCAAAATGTTACATGTTAAGCTTACCTTTAAAAACCAAATTTATTAACGGTCAGCTCAACTACTAGTCACACCAGCATAACACTTTTCTCCTTTTCTGTTGTTATCATAACTCAGTTGTCTGTCTCTTAACTTACATTTTGCTACACTGACTAAATTATCCTAGTTTTCTCCTGTATGATAGGATAACAGAGAGAACATCAGCTCTTCTCAGCACACCCTTTTTTTTGAACAGAGGACACATGATGCAGTACTCTACATTCAGCCAGGCATGACACTAATGCTTCTTCCATCTCTACCAAAGATACATCTTAATTCAAACAGCTGTATCACATAAAACCATCATGAGTTATCACGCACTGACTTGTACACAATCCATCTCAATCACTTTCAGCTGCCGAGTTACTAATTTATAGGACAAGCTCTTATTAGCTCTCAGGTACAGACACATTTATGTTGCCCAGTGGGTTTTTTTATTTTTACTCCAGTCCTGTAGCTTCCACTCTTATTTTGGCAGACAACCATTGATTCTTACCATTTTCCAAGATCATTAATGAAATTACTAAGCTGAAGCCAAAGTGATGTACTCCTGGCACAGTACAAGGCAACATTTTATCATTTAAAGTTTCAGCAATTCTGCTTAGTCCATTGCATGTAAGCAACCAGTAAATTCAAATAGCTATTCTATCAAAAATTACAAAGAACTCTATTGACAAAAAACTATTTCAGTTGCAGTTAAGAGAAATATTTTTACCTTTATATTGGTGGCACAGCCATGTTCTACCACATACAGATCTGCTCCATCCATGGCTAAGCGTGTCATAGTGTACTTTAAATCATCAGACGTTGGGCATGGCCCAGGGACACAGTTCATCTGAAGAAAAAGAGATTTTAACCTACATTTAGGAGCCTTAGCTTAATTTGTGCTTATCCTTTTATTTACGTTCTGTTTAACAGAGGCCTAAAACTAGAGCAATGAAAAGGGACTTATTCTGTAATATCAATATAAGCATAAGGGGTGATTGTGTGTTGAGGTTTGTCTTCACTAGTTCATATTTAATTCTTCTGTCCAGCATCATCAGGCAACCAACGCAGTTGGATGTCCTGGCTTCTACCAGCAAAAGGCAAATCAAGTGTCACAACAGAGAACATCACAACAACTGGAACAAAACAAGGACAATGTCAAAAGATTATATCCAGGAATTATACTCAAAATATGGCAATCCTCCTTTGGTCTTCATGTGATCACACACATGCACACCAAGAGACAAGCACCAAAAGCAGAATCCACAGTGACATGATGGGTAATTAAGAGTCCCATGTTGTGTTGTTGTTGTGGAGGGGGTTGTTGTTTGGTTTGGTTTTGTTTGTTGGGTTTTTTGTTATAATTTGGTTTGGTTTGTTTGCTTTTGGTTTTGGGGAGGTGCGTGTTTGTTGTAAAAAAAGAAAAATATCAGAAAGAATCCATGGAAGCTATAAGTTGTCAGCTTAAGTCTCCCATCAAAGCACTGTTTCAACAAAAGAGGAAGGATATGGGATGAAAAAGTACCATGGAAATGTGCCAAGAGAACAAAGGCAAGTATGAGTTTTATCTCTTAAGGGACACTGGAGTGTGGCCTCTGGCTCTTAACTGTCATAGCAGATCCAGGAAACTAGGCATGACTCCTGCAGATAATGTTTCTTTAAATAATTCAAAGAGCACCAAAAAAATATTGTGCACATCCACAGGTAAATCTAGAGATAATTGCTTTTATTTCTAAAACATAATTAACTATAATTTATCAAAGGGAACATCCAATCTGACTACATACTCCACGTGGCTTGATACCTTTAAGACTGGATTTCTAAAATGTTCCAAAGAACCTGTGCAATACAGCAAGCAATTAAGATGGATGAAAGGTTACCTTAGAGTCACAAAACCGTCGATCAATTCCATGCTGGCATATTATTACAGATTTTGGCCTTTCCAGTTCAAATTCCCGGCACACCACATGAAACACAAAGGTCTGCCCCCATTCCAGAAGACACGCAAGCTGTAGGCAAATAACAGCACATTGTCTAATAGGAAGTATGTAAAATGAAGTTTAACTCTTCAACAGAGTACTGAAAGAACATCACCAGAGGCTGGGAGGTGAGCAGGAGTGAAAACAGAAGACCCCACCATAACATTCTGGTTGCATTATCTTGCTTACACATGAACTATCTCCGGTTACTCAAGACTGATTTTTATTTTTGTGTGTGTCACAACATGCAAGTCTCTGTAGTATTCATGGGTAATCCTGTGACATTAAACGATTTCCTGAATTATTCCTAATATAAGGAAGCAGCTTCTGCTAATACTGTCAACTGAGAACTTCATTGTAAAGACAAAGATCCCTCTATTTTACCTCAAAAAACACCTCAAAATACTTTATCACCATTCATAATTTAAATGTCAGCCTTCCTGCTACATAAGTAACAAAGTTCAATTAGAAAGCATAGGAGGAAACTGGCAAAACAGAACAGTGCTGAATCCCGCCGGACCTTGTAATTAGCCTATTGTTGATTTAATTCTTTTATATAGTTAGCTTATTCATAAAGGAAATGATTCATGACTGTCTGTCTCTATTATGAGAGGGAAATGGGTTTTCTTTGGCTAGCCAAAGGAAAGAACACTTAAAAATCAGCAGTAATTGAACTGGAATTTAATATAGCTATGACTGTCTTGCACAAAATTTCTCTTCCTCCCTTTAGTGTTGTCCCTTCACAAATTCTTGCAATACATCACACTATGGGAGGAAAAAAGCTAATGACCCTGAAACAGTGAATTCAAGTTCTGGTCCATAGCAGTGCTGACAACAAAAAAATAAATTAAAAATCCTGTATGGAACATACAGTGGAGAATGGCATTGTAGAGGAAAGAAATCCTTAAGTTGCATCAAGTATTTCGAAGCGTTCTCTAACATTAGAATACTTTTTGAAACAACTAGGTTTAATTTTGAAGCACAGAGCAGTAAGGTAAACACCATAGCCTATCTAAATCAGTAGTAGCATTTTGGGAAATACCACCACCAAAGTCCCTGTTTGTAGCATGAAAATGTATTTGGAGTCTATTCTTCAGATTTACTGAAGTTGCCTGTATGCCTTATTTTGACTTTGTTTGCTGCAGAAGTTTCCTAATGAGATAAGTGTTTAATCCTAGAAAATAAAGCCAGCTTTTAGAGGAATAAGAGGATGTAGAAGTGTCTTAAGAAAAGTAAATAATAAATAAATAAGCCAAAGAGTAACAGCTAAACAGAATTTATGTATTTTTTTCATGTCTCAGAATACAATGACAAAGCAACCTTTTTTAAATATCTGGCAGCCCACGCCAGAAATAAATCAAAGTGATTTGCCTACTGTATGCTTGGAGCCATTATTATATCTGGAAAAATAAAGCAATATATATGGTAAAACCCAAAGGAGTCAGTGCTAAGACTGACCTAAGAGAATCCAACACTGTGAAAGCAAAGTACGTTCCAGTAGGACCAAGCATCAGAATTTATGCAGCGAGCAGCATGACTGAGCTACCAGCTACTCTCCCGCCCATACTTCACTCCCACAAATGATCTCATTTGTCTCCTACTTTAAAACATGGCTTTGTCCATAGCTTTCTATGGAAAGCCAGAACTTTATCCAGAAGCTAATTCCCTTCCAGATGCTCAACTTGACACCCTCATTACTGGCAGCATCCCTTCATGCAGATGCCTGTATATATCCAAGAACCTTACATTCAAGGAATGCCAAATTGCCTTTCAGACTGCAATCACAAGCAGATGCTACTTGTCCTTCCCAGAGAGTTAACCAGCAGGGGTAACAAACTTGCATCCCCAGAATTCAGCATCATAAAAGTAACCCCAGAGGAAGTCACAGGCAACTAAGTCATCTCATACTTAAACCTTTTGAGTAGCTCTTCCTTCCTCTTCTTCATCATGTTACCTATTTTATGACTGAAGGTATCCCAAAACAACTGCTCTGTTTACAGAGATGCATTATTTACCTTGCGATTAAACCACTTAAAGGGCATGTAGATACCCTTTCTAATCAGTATTAAGGTGCATTAACATACATAGATGCAACATACATGTTTACATGTAGTGACAAGAGTATTCACTACTGATTTGTTAGTGCATTGTTACTGTCATGTATACAAATTCTTATATAACAGTAGCCATACTGTTAGACTTAGATTTAAGATTAATATCAAATTCAGCTCATTCAGCATCTCCCATCCATTCAATGAAATTCTTAGATTTTCAGACTATAAAATTATGGTTAGTTAAGATAAAGATGCATCGAAATCCAGCTGAGATCATGTGCTTTCCAAAATCTGCGCTACACTAGTTTTACAATAAAGGAGAAAGGTAATGCTTCAAAGCGAATGGTTTCTAAATGGTACCTGTGGTGCCGTAACTTTAGCTGTAAGACTTCCAGCCTGTACATCTATCAGCCACGCATACTCCAAAGTGTCACTTCCAAGGGGCAGACCTTCCGCTGAAAACATGGCGTGAGCACGCAGCTGCAGACCCGACAGGCTGATGTGACCCTCTCGAAGAACTTCATCCACCGCAGGTCGCTGTTAAAGACAAGTACGTTAAAAGCTAACATTTGCAATAGAAAGTGCAACACATCAATAGAAAGTGCAAAAGCTGTTTAGTCAGAGGTACTTCATACACATTCATCTTCACCTCTAAAATCCTGTTGACTTTTGTATAGCTATACAGTCCCAGGACTTCTCCGCATTACTCAAGCAACAACTTAGATGCAAATCTTAGCAAGGGGGAGAGCGGAGTTTATCTAACCCAAGCTTGTTTTCATTTTTAGCAACCATCAAAAGCCTTCGCTTAGTGAACCTCACACAGTGACATCTAGATGCCACCTGTCAAATATTACTGCAATAAAGTATAAACAAAAAATGGAAAACAATGTTTAACAATGCAAGTGATCAAGAGGTTAAAAAACACGACTTATGAATGTTTACTACTATGAGAAAGCTGACACATTATTAAAAAAAAAAAGGTTATCAGAGGCTGTCATCTAAGTTGTACTTAACACCAAAGTATTTCTTGGCTACCTAAACCAAAGCTACTTGTTTGCAGATATGAAAATTCAGTTGTAATACTTTTCAAAATAATTACTCTACCAGCCAGAGAAGAAACTGAAAAGATAAACCAGGACAGGCATACCCTAGAAGCTTGTGACTGCATATAGGTAAACTGTGGATTAAAGCCAGAACTCAACAGCAAAACTTATCTTTTATTATTTTTTTTCAACTTTCATTGTGCCTGGCTTGTCTTCCACTGTCAGCAAAGCCTTTGGAGTTGCTTAATGAAGAAGAAACATGCCCTTCTCTTTCGATACCACTAGCAATCTATGTCTTGATTCAGAAGCTATTTCAAAACGTGAAGATAAAACAATTGGAATGGAAAACATGAAGCAATGATATTTGCCCAACTCGGTAAGGAACAATTCCTGTTCCATATACAACCTTCACATTTTAAGGCTGAATCATGGAGTATCAAACAGCATTTTTGAGATACGTGATGTCAACAAAGGGTCCATTTTTTTTTTTTTAACCAAAATATAAATGTTCCCAGTATTAAACGTCAAAAATAAACACAAAGTGAAATAGCAGGCAATAGTAACACACATAACTGATAACAAATTTCTTCACCATATTTTTAAAAACATGCCACCCTGGATGTCTATCACTCCAACCAACAGAAATTCCCAGGCAGAAGTCTTATTAGTCAGAGTTAATGTTTCTGAATTAAAATAAATCCAACCAAAAAGAATATATAGACCCTAAGGCAAACAATCTAACCAGAGCATTACTAAGATTTTTCAGTATTCTACCTGTTTAAAGTAATGCAGTAATGCTTGTAGATCTTCTATTACCATTACATTCTACACTGCCAGTCAATTACACATTCCAGACTGTAAATTTAACTTCAAGAAAGGTCAAGGCCCATCCCTGCCTATACTCAATTTCCGACCTTCTTCAAAACAGCAAGTGCATCTATAAAGAACAGCAAGAATGGCAACCAAACCAAGACAGCTCTCATCTCAATACAGAAAATGTGAGGAGAAACTATGGAGCGAACCCATTTTTTTGACAGCAGGAACTGCAGGCAAGAAAATTTTGTTCATGGAAGGACAATTTCATTTAAGTGTCCTGCACTATCAGCTAAACACTCAAACCCAAGGCAGGAGCAGGAACAAAATGCAAAGAAATAAGCTGCAAGCTGAGATCTGTCATAGCCAAAATCTGCCTGGTACAGCACAGTTCACTGGCTGCTGAAGAGCAGTACTGTATATATTGAGCTGCGAGCAACTCCATTCTTCATGGTCCCTCATTTCTAGCTAGGAACTGATTTTGCTTTTACTTGGTTAAAATAATTTTGCCTTTTTTATTCAATATTCCTACCTGATCTTTGTAAGTCTGACACTGAACGACACAAACCCAAACCAATTTATATCTATCTATATCAAAAAACAAGCCTCTGTTTCCGAGAGAACTTTCTCCAAAAATATTTTAAGCAAAATTAAGAAAATACATTTTTTCTTTTTGCGCATTTCACCAAAACAAAAACTGGAGAGATATAAAGATTTAAAATAACATGCATCACAATTTTCTTTAATATCTCTTATGGTTCATAAGCCCTAGTAAACTTGTATGTGTACAACAAGAAAGTTCCTATTAAAAAAATTCCGTTTTAAGATCATAACAAATTCCACAATACACACACACAAACACACAAACCCAGCTTCCTACCTGATAGTTGTCATTCAGAAACAAATTCACTGGAGACAGTACAAGTTGAAGCATTGTTTCTCTGAATCCTTTCTTCATCTCAAAACACAACCTTTCCAAGAAAGCTGTAGGGCACTCGGGACCATCTGGACTGCAATGCTGAAACAAACGTTAAAAACATCCATTTCACAAACTGAAAACACAAAACATGGTTGAAATTTTTAAGATTACAAGCAAACCTGTAAGCAGCAAGTATGCTAATTTTCCTCCCAGTGGATATGCGAAAAGAATACTTCACAACTTCAAAAACCTTTCAACAATTACATAAACAGCAATTCAAACTCATTTGGATGAACCCAGTTTTTTTATCTGCATTCTTACTTGAATTCCCCGGGATTTCTCAGAATGCAGCTGCACAGAGCAGGACGCACCATTAGAGGAAAGTTTTGCTCATTAGCAGAGAAATCATAACAGTCAATCAAAAATATTATCACAAAAATCAAGTTGATTGCATAAAATCATAAAAAAATTTATCCAGTTCTGCCCCCCAGAGAAGTAAAATAAACCATGTCTCAAATTGGTTTAGATACCCAGAATTTTAGTAGAGTATATACACACTTCAGTCAACACCACCCTAACTTAATATTCCAGGCAGGTAAATTTAACTTCAGTTTATGAAACTGGAAAAAAACCACAAAACATTAAGCAAAATATCTGAAGATTCTAAAGTACTTACCACTGGTAATCGCCCATGCACTTTGTACAAATTAACAAGCACAGTGATATCCCATGGACGTAGAGTAAGAGGGTGAACTGGCTTGACTGCACTTTCGTTTTCCTTTTTGTCATTTTCCACTCCAACAGCTGTCCATCCAGAGCTTGAAGATGTTGACAGGGATAAAACAGGGCTTGAAATAACTTCTTCAAAATCAGTGTACATGTCATCTTCTCCAAAATAGTTTTCCTGGGAAGAAGAATTATTTGCTATAAGCACATGGAAAACAAATAAAGAACACACAGGCAATGTAATCACACACAAATCCAACCTTTTTCTGTTAGTCCTGTGTAAAATAAACAGTATAGCTACAACCTATAGCTGAAGAAACATACACAGTTTTATTTTATGAAAGAGGGATACCTTCAGTAAGGAAATTGAGGCCATGTGCTTCGGAGGAAAAGAAGGGGTTCTCAGTAGTTCTGAAAGTACCGGTACTCTAGATACATGCAATACAAATAACTGTTCTGAAGCAGTGCTACTGACATTTTAAAACAGATTTTCTGCTTTTAAATAACTTTGAGAGTCAAAACACAAAACACATCCTGCGGGAAGTCACTCTCATCCATCCTATTCAAACTTGTTATTACCAAATTTCAAAGTCTTAAAGTATGCTTCTAAATACTAGTTCAGAAACATTTTCCCCTTGGGTCTCAAACTCACTTCGTTCCTAAGCCAATCCCCCTCAATTATCCAAGACCAAAGTAATTTTGCCAAATTCTACTGGGAAGCAGAAAATCCACCAGTAACTAAAAATCAACTTCCTATGTCAAGGCCAAGTGCCGGGTCCTGCACTTGGGTCACAACAGCCCCAGGCAGCGCTACAGGCTTGGGGAAGAGTGGCTGGAAAGTGTGTAAAGTGCCTGGTGGAAAAGGACCTGGGGGTGTTGGTTGACAGCAGCTGAACATGAGACAGCAGTAGGTCCAGGTGGCCAAAAGTCCAACAGCATCCTGGCTTATATCAGGAATAGTGTGGCCAGCAGGACTAGGGAAGTGAGTGTGCCACTGTACTAGGTGCTGGTGAGGCCCCACCTGGAATCCTGAGTTCACTTTTGGGCCCCTCGTCATAAGAAAGACACTGAGGTGCCAGAGAGAGTTCAGAGGAGGTGCCGAAGCTGGTGAGGGTCCTGCAGCACAAGTCTGATGAGGAGCAGCTGAGGGAACTGGGGCTGTTCAGCCTGGAGAAAAGGAGGCTGAGGGGAGACCTGATCGCTGCCTATAACTACCTGAAAAGAGGTTGTAGCATGGAGAGGGCTGGTCTCTTCTCCCAAGTAGCAAGTGACAGGATGAGAGGAAATGGCCGCAAGTTGCACCATAGGTGGTTTAGATTGGATATTAGGAAAATTTATTCCCGGAAAAGGTTGTGAAGCGCTGGAATGGAACAGGCTGCTCACGGAAGTGGTTGAGTCACAATCCCTGGAGGTGTTTAAAAGATGTGTAACTGAGGCTCTTAGGGACATGGTTTAATGCCAGAGTTAGGTTATAGCTGGACTCAATGATCCTGAGGGTCTCTTCCACCCAAAATGATTCTATGATTCTAAGATTTGAGTGCATCAGAATCAGATTTCTGACAATATGCCACCCCCCCAAAAAGGTCAGACCTATATAAAAGTAAAATTAATGAATGAATCAAGTCTCTCAGGAAAAACTTTCAGGATGATGCAGTTTGCATTTTCTTGCTAATTCAGTATGTGGGAAGTGTTGGGCATTAAGCATTCTCTGGAGGTTTCTGACCAAAGAGGTTGTAACAGACAGAAAAATTGCTTCCTCATTCATTTTTATAAAGTAATTCAGTCCTACAGCTTCTCAACAGAAGCTGTAGCTGTTCCAACTACTCCAAACTGCACTGGTGATTTGTGAAAACAAATGAGTATTAGACTGAAGATCAAACTGAAAAAGATTTGGATTTTATGATGTTTCTTGCTCCTTTCCTTTCTGTGCCTTGTTTGCTTCTAAAACTTCTCTGTTCTTTTCTAAACACAAGTCTGCAGCGCAAGCAAGCCACGCAGAAGCTGACAATAGAAAAAAAAGAAAGCAACTGCAAGTTATGCATGAAAAAGGTCTGCAGAAAAGGCAGGCTGGTTCTTGGCCTTGAAATAATGACTCCTGTGGACATGTAGTTTTACCACCTTACCCTGAGCCTCCAAAGTATACTTTGTGTTAGTGCACACGGACTAAGCGCTGCTCCATGGACAAACTGAAAAAACCTCAAGAGTTCAGCAAAGCGAATCTGTTTTGCTTTCAAATAAAGGTTGATGTCAGAATATAGACCTTGAAGTATTTTTTTATAAAGCAGACCCAGCAGAGGGTGCTAAGAACTCCATTAACTTACGCCTGGCACCTTCTGCTGGGGATGCAAGTACCTACAAATCATTCATTCATTCCCAGCAAGTTCTTCAGTAAGAAAGTGGCGCTACACGGACAAACTACCTCCCAAGAACAGAAAGCTTAACAAAACTGTATGAATGATGCAGGTCCAGAAATATCTTGCATGTATTAAAAAAGGTCAATGAAAACAAACTGAAAATAATTCAACCACAAGTCAGGAAAAGAAGCATTAAAAAAACACTTTAGAAATCTATTAAGATACACTGCCAGCACAGCTGGACAAAGAAATGTAAACAGAGTCACAGAAATTCTAAAAACAACAATAAATATGCATTTTCAGAAACACGCTATTCATCTAAATTTTCTCTTAAGATTTAGAAGATAAAAGCTGTATTCAAACTGAGAAATCTGCACCTAAAATAATTCAATCATTATTGAATCAAGGGATCTAATGTAGCATTGTTTACATATCCCTCCAGATGCAAAGAACCCTGAAGAAGTGCTGCTTTGCTCAGAAAGACAGAACCATTTCATGAATTTATGGACTCCAAAGTAGCTCAAAACACAATTCAAACATGTGTGCATTTCCTCTATATCAGAATAAACAAACTCTTCAAGATGCAATACTGGCCTAATTTTAATCCTATTTACTTTAGTGGCAACATGAAAAAATAATGAGCATATTTGCAAGTCCTATACTCTACAAAAACTTAGTATTTTCTGTTATTCACTGCATATATGCAATGCCTGGTATAAATTCTTAAAAATGACTGTTTCAGTATGAGTCCTAATACTGATCACCTGTCCCAGAAAATATCTCGTCCTCTGACTCAAAACAAAAGCCTCCAGAAGCATTTCCTTAGCCTAAATCTGCATAGGCTGAAACAGACCTTTAATAACAAACAAACAAAAACCAACCAAAACCCAGGCATAGAAGTGGTACGTTCAATTGCCTCTGCTTTTGTCACAACAAGGCAAGGTGAGGGACATGTGAAGAAATTAAACTGCTTCTAGACACCCTGAAGATCAGTAATGGAATAGGACACAAGATAAGCAACACAAACATTTTAAAGCATAACAGATCAACATCAAGAAAAGGATGAAAAATGGTTCTTCAAGATTGATTGAGGTAGCTTTCTAAATTAAATTTATTCTCATATTCCTCCCCTACCCCCTGCACGATCCTAAAAAAAAAAAAACTATTAGAACACTCTGCAGACCTTAAAATGCACTGAAAGCATGGGTTCTAATACATCTTTGCAAAAACTGGTTGTTAATATAAATTCTAGTCATAATCATGTAATTTTTTTTTGTATTTTTTTACTACTGCAAAGTCAAAGAAGAAATTTTCTGCACATGAAGTCCAGATCACATACTATTCCTTGAAAGGAAAATTATGCTGATATGGGCCTACATATATATATATTTTAACACTTCTCATGAGCCTGTGTCAACTGAGTTCATCCCAGCTATGCCACATCACCAAACTAAATTATTTCAAACTAGTACTTACAAAAGGTTTTAATTTAAATTCAAATGTTCTGCAAAATCCCAATATTCTGTTCCAGATGAATTATTCCACTTTCCTCCCTGTGCTCATCCATACATTTTATGAGCTGCGTTCCTATGCCTACCTTTATAGACAGAAAGGCTTTGAGCAGGGGTCCATACAGGGTGATTTGGGAATCTGGGGAAAGTTCCAGCTCCACATGGAGCTTGTCCGGAGGCAGCTCGGAGGGGTCAAGGGGAAGGCGCGTTGAAGCTGTAGGAGACGAAATCACGCTCTCGGCTGTTTTCTGTGATGGTCTCAGCACAGATAACATCGTTTCTTCCATTTCTGACACTTTGGAGCAAATTAAACAAGAAAACATATTTTGATTACAAGTTAGGCTTCTGATGGACAAAATTCTCTAAATATGAATATGTATTAAATATAAAACTTTTTGCTGTTTTCTAATTTGGATTGCAGAATTATGTTAATGTGTTTATGCTACAGAACTGGTTTCTTATATCTAGTAACTATGGGAAGTCAGGAATATATAGAATATTTTAGTCAACATTAAATACACAAGAGAAAAACAATATTTCAAGTTCTGGAAAAACAAAACAAAATACCAAACATATTTATTTATCTTGGTTTTCAAGTTAAACAAAAGCATGCTTTCATTTCAGTGTAGCGGATTTCCCACAACCACATAGCTATTGCAGAATAAACAAAAGGGAATAAACAGGAACACTGCAAAAGTTATATTAAAAACCTATTCTGAAGCAGTAACTCTGTAGGCCAAAATTTCCTCTCAAACAACTCGATGACTCTAGTCACAAAACAGGCTGGAAATTCAAATCTTATTTCCTATCCCTTCTTTTTATTTGGAGTTTGGGAGAAGAAAGTGCTTTTTTTAAGAGAGGAAAGGCAATGAGAAAGAAGTGAACTGAAGTGCTTTGGCGATGTGAAGCAACTGCTGGGAAGGAAAGAACTCTATGGAAAATCACATAAAATTCATGTTCCACATGGAGTACGATTTCAGGTGCCTGTTTAACTGGAAGAACAGGCAGAGACAGAACTACAGTGAATACACACCTGTGGCCAGCAAGCCTTCGAGGCTTTAATAACTTATCATTATTGTCTACAATGCTTGTTCAGAGCTTGCATTATATTACGAGTTATAAATTAGCTATATGCCACTAGCAAGATGGCCACTTTTTTGGAAGCTCTATCTCTTGTTATGCAACATATTTGCTTCTCAGAGACTGGGAGAATTCTATAGATTAACTCAAAAGAAAATACCGATGCTGCTACTGTAACAAACACATTGTGTCAGCATCACAGATGAGAAGTGAGCTTGACTACGCTAAATAATTTATTGAAGGAAGCTGCAGATGAAATTACCTGTGTATGTACAAACTTTCAAATCCACATTTAATAGCTGTGATTACAAGTAAATCTTCTCAAATTTGAAGTATGCAAATTTCACACAAGCTGACAGGATCTCACAAGAGCACGTAACGAACATCTGCAAGATGAATCTTACTTTTTTTGCTTCATCCTCTAAAATCTGAGGTATTTTAGACTGGAGTTGTTGGAGCTCAAAACCTAAAAGCCCTATCCAGCATGTCTCACAACACCCGCTGATTGAGGCCCATTCAAATTAGCCCTCATTATTCTTCTAATATACCTCTTTCATCAGTTCTGCTTCTACTATCTCAACCTGACAAACTTTTATGTAACCTCATAGCTTCTTCCACACCTCCCTCTGTGCTTAAAATAGCCTTTCGTCTTTGCATTTAACTATTTTGCAACTTTTTTGCAAACACATACTTACAGATCATTCCTTATTTAAAAGTATTGTTTAGACCATTAAAATTCTTATTCAGAAACTAGTGTTAGACTGGTCAGTCTAACACTTGTATCTGACAGCCACAGTTCACTTCGACAGCTACAATGCAATCTCAGAGTTTCATATCCATAAAGGTAAGACAATGCTATTATATCTCATGCTTATACGGTGTATTTAAACATTTAAATCACAAACATCCAAAGGAAAAGAGCTTAGAAAGGCTAAGGAACATGATTCTATCAAAAAAATTGTACTTCATCTTTAATATACCAAGTGATATTTTATGTTACACAGCAACCCATTGAAGAGATCCACTTTGTTAAGGACAAGGAGAAATTAACTATAGACAGTATCTTCCCTTTACAAAGTGAACTGGGACACTTCCTGGTATTTTTCAATACCAGGTGCTGTCTGTTTTCAAATCAAACCAACTATAATCTAAAGATCAGCATTCTCCCATGGGCATAGTTGTTCAGTTTAAAATTCATTTCTGCAAATTTAAGCAGCTCAATTCAATAAAGTCACCGTAGTTCCTGAAATAAAGCACGCTAACCAGAAAAAGGTAATGACACTTACAGGATTGTTTTAACTGCTCATCTGCCTTTTGAGGATAAATTGGGTGCCACGAGTAGTCAATCGTAAACACAACGCTCGGGACTGTCCAGCATTCAACCCATCCAGCCCTTTCAAAAAGAAAGATCATACTTTTATTTCAAGCACAATAGTTTCATTAAATATTTTCCATTAACATATGGGGTTGCTTTCCTCACAAACAAAATAAGTAAATATGAAGAGCTGATATAAAGCCATAAATATCTACCACAATAAAACTTACTCTTCTTGAGTAATGTTCCTCCATTTGGGTTTGCCCGTTTTCTGACCACTTTGGCACTCAGCAGAAATACAAGACTCAGGACTTATTTTGTTAGGCTGACAATCCTTCACCAACATAAAAAGGGAATATTTACTAGGATGACAATCTGGCAGATACAAATGAAGATCAACATCTTCTCCCTAAAAATCAAACATCAGTAACAGAAAAGTTGATTTATATTCACTTTATACATAATTCTCATGCTATTCACATGTTCATATGTGACATCATCTTCACTTTACAGGCAAAGTGAGGCAAGAAATGTCAGTTTTCACATGTGGTCACTGCCCACAACTCCCACCAATTCCTACTACAACCCCAAGAGCTCTCTAGTTCTGAACAGTTACAAGTCCAGTAACTTGCACAAAATACACCATAGCAAGCTGTAAAACACAGAGACATGGCTTTTAGTGATCCCTGTTCTTCTGTTGCTAAAGTCATGCTGCAAATGTGACTGGCCCAAGGCTACCCTACATCTCAACTAAACCACACTTAAACAAACAAGCAAACCAACCTAGATAAAATGTTGCATTTTTTTGCTGTCAAATTATACAAAATTACCAACATCACGACCAACTGTTTTTTTTATTTTTAGTACCAGTAGATTGCTTCTATTTTAGGGAAGACAAACCAAAAAGTACAGCCTTTCAGAGAATTAGCTGTGGCTATTAAAACACGTCACGATCACTGTTTATGCAACAGAAGCTCTTAAAAATGTGGAAGGTGGTTTTCCAAATGGTTTGGAGGTACTCACTCCAGAATTTCATTTTTATCTTTGAAAATACATTAGACTTTCATGTTTTGTAAATAAATCAAAACAGACTTCCAAGTGATAAAATACATACATAGACACACATTCTAAGTATATATAGTAAATATACATACTGAATCTGTGTATATATGTACGTATGAAGCATACGTGCACATATATTTTTAAAATATATTTTTATTTGTGTATATATAAATTAAAACAGCCTCTGACTGGATGCTTCATATAAGCAACAGAAACTATTTACTTCTGAGTTACTTAAAGAAAAATGCTATAAACTGGAAGTGAAAGATTTTTTTCTTTCAGAAAGGAGTTTATTCAAAATTTCCCAACTAAAGAAGAAAAGGTAGGAAAACTATCTCACATTTAGAAGACAAAAGGGGTAAGGGGGAAGAACTTACCCTTAAAGAGAATCGAGTATTGCACGTGGTTGGAACAAAGTCAGTGAAAGGCAAAGAGAAAACAATATTCAGTGTTTCTCCACAAGCTGCTAGATAAACTGGGAGAGAATAGGAAAAACAAAAATATCTGTCAAAATTACACCTTATTTTGGTCTTAGGCACATTATCAAACATACAGGTAAAAATAATAAAAATATATTGAAGAACTCACGACATAGAAGAGTGCCATTGTTAACTCCTGTGTATTTTGAGTACATGATATTAACTTATTCTGAAAGTAATTACTTTCCGCAACTTGTCCTTTATTGAAAGACACTGTATTTAGCACAATGAAATTGCAAGCAAACAAAATTGGCTGTGATTAATATCTTATAACTTTCTTTATTGCTTCATACATAACTTTTTGGACAAGAAAATACATAAAGTTCCGCAGGCTTCTAGTAAAGTAGTGAGCCTTACTTTTAACTAGAACACAAATTCTTGATTTCTCATCCACCATCCTCGATGTTGAAATTATAAGATTCTACTACAGCACAGACTACTGAAACACATATAAACCAAACTGCACATTAAACAAAGTTTTAGTTTTCTGAAATGTACCTCTTAGTTTTACCTAGAATTAGAAGTGTTATAGAACAAGAAGGAGGCATTTCTAGTTATATGGAGTTCAAGTGGTATTTTTCCAACAGTACTTAAAAGATTTATTCCCAAGTGAATGTTTTCAGGTAGCTTACTGAATATATGGCAACACCCCCACAGCTGCTCTGTGCAAACCATTGTAGTAATTTAAAGATTCAAGGGGTCCTGAAAAATGAATGCCAAAATATGATCTAGAACTGCAGTCCCCCCAGCAAAGCTATGCATTTGTACAAAATGTTTGCACTTATAACAGTTTCAAGATGGTTTATGCATATCAACAGTAGCAAAATGGGTAGTTATCATGGAATACACACTTTTCTAGTAAAAAATTTATAATTCTTATATTCCTGCTACATTAATTCCTTATGTTGTAGATTTTTTTTTTTTGGTACTTTGTACTCTCCTTCCAAATAAAAAGTGATCTCACCATTTTCTTGTTGTTTGGTGGAACAGTCAATCCAGTTGTGTTGATTTGCTGCCCAAATCATTTCAAATTGATGAAACATGACTTTGAAGTTCCACATATAAGGAACAAATGAAAAAATATCAGGTGCGCTGTCACTGGACCAGTCTTGGATCAAATCTAAAAGCATGTGAAATAATAAAGGACAAGTCAGTAGCAATCAAGTGAGAGATTTCCTTTTTTACATTTTTGGCTCCTCATAAATTGTAAATCTTAACCATTTGCTGCTTTACAGAAAAAGCAAAACAAGGAGAACAATATACAGTAGCCATTTGTGCTGGATTGACTCAAAACAGGTTCATTTTCTTTGTGCAGTTAGAAACCTTTCTTTTTCATAGCTAGCATCGTCATTATTTGGACTTAGTTTGAGAACAAGAGACAAAAGCACAATGTTTTCAATTGCTCTTTTCTGAGAGCCATGGACACTCTGAGCGCTCTGCCCACAGGTCTGAGGTATGAAGGAAGAGGGGCACGGATGGGGCCGAGCTTGACTGACATCCAGACTGATCAGTAAGAGATTTCCATCCCATCAGTGTCATGCTAATTATTTAAAGAAAGTTGGGACCTTCCAGTCTCTCTCTCTCTCTTTCAGGCACTTTCTCTTGTGTGTGTTGGTTTTGTTTTTTTTTTTTTTACTTCACTCTTTTTTGTCTAAACAGGGAGAGTTTTTGGTTCAGGACATTTAGTTCAGCTTTTTGCCATTTTGCAGAGGCCTCTGAGCCCTTCTACCTTTTTCCTTTTTTTCCCCTCTTTTCAGGACCGGGGTGTAACTTCCTGGGACTGGCTTCTCAGCATGTTCATAAGGAATTGCCCTGAGTATCTTTTATTTCTATTTTACATACATACATACATACATACATATATATATATGTAAATATATATATATATCTATTTACTAGTAGTGTATTAGTATTTTGTTATTTTATTAAACTGTGTTTATCTCAATCCAAGTTTCTCCCTTCCCTTTCGATTCTCTCGGGGAGGGGGTGAGTAAGCGGCTATCGTGGTTGTATTACTAGCTCAGGTTAAACTACAACACCATTTCTCAGGCCGATGTTCCACAAATACTTGCTCCGAATCCATCTCCCATTTCTCACCTGCTTCTTAAGTTAGAAAGCTATAGGTTTGAGTCTTCTAGTTAGTTCCGTTCAACAGCAAAGTTTTAAATTGACCTAAAAGCACTGGACTACCAAATGTTTCCTTTGTTTTTCCCATTCTGATACTCTGAACGTGTACACAAGTAGTATTTTTTTAACAAAGCAAACCAGTGTTGCTGTAGAAGCCCGTCTGCTCTGAGCAGACTGGCAGGCAATGCTGTGAACGGCCGCACTGTATATAGATCAGGGCTCCAGCCTCACTAGGAGGATAACTTCATTAGCGCCGCACTGTGCCGGCACAAATTAATCCTTCCTCCCAGCAGGGCTAATCAGCACAGGCAGTGCCACACTGACAGGGCTATATTCTTTCTATTAGTGCAGCTGGAACGTTCAGCAACACTTTGGTGATGCTGTATCACACTGCACTGCCTTGTGTGCATATTCTTCCTCACAGCCAAAATCCTATGGAGCAAAATTACTTTCTCTCGTCATCTGTCAGCCACAAGGACATGACCGAAAGCCTAAGTAGTTGAAAGTCAGTCAGCCAAACAAGTGAGAGGTATCAGAAAAAAATCAATAGCCTAGGTGACAAACATTAAACAAATCATTAGGTCTGATAAAAAGAAATTAATCTGAAATTTAAGATCACTTTTAACATAACTGCACATCAAGTTTAGTTTAGATGTTAAAAATTATTTGGTATCTCTACTCAAATATGAGAATATCATGTACTTTGACACTTGCAGGCAACAGAAAACATCAGGAACTTTGTCCTCAGAAACAATTTGTTGTCCTAAACATGTGAAATGACAGCACCTGACCTTGTACACCTTTGCATAATTTGAAAATAAATTGTAAAGAAAGAATATTTAATTTGATATGTAATTTATTTAGTAAAGAAGTTACCTGTAAAGAAGCTTTTCTGGGCAAAGATAAAATGATAGGTTGCTTTATAAACCTCAAGTTCACATTGCCACGTCTGGGGCATGTTCCATATCCGGGGATAGCTGGCATTAATATGAAACTGTGAACAAGATATTAAAGCATCAGATTTACTTGAAAAGATGACAATGCTTGACCCTGTAGCTCAGCAGTTTTCACATATGTACTCTGCTGAATAATTAAAACTGTTTTCCTGCTGGGATGAACAGAAGGCCTCTCTAGTTCCTTAATAATTTAATATCTCTCTGTGTTTGAAGGTCAAGTGTTAGTCTATTCATTTATTTGGAAAGGTACACTATGAACTTCTGATACATTTGTTGCAGTAGATGTACTAAGCACTTTATAAACATAAATCTTCATTGAAAGCATCACTTTTCACAATATAGTAAAAATAAAATCCCTTAGAATATAATATTTTCAAACACTGATAGGATGTTCAAAAATCAAACATAAAAGCATGACTCTAATAAGGTCATTTAAAAATTAGTGAGAAAGGTAATGTAAAGAAGTGAAAGACTAGGCAAAAAAAATAAAAAGCAATACAATATCTGTCTCAAGTAGTTAAAGCACCTTGAAGTACTTAAAAGTACTTTGCACACACATAGCACAGCACAGCTAGTGAGTGTAATAATTTATTAAGTTAAAGCCTATATGAACACATCACTACATAGTAAACAAGGCAAGACTTTAAGTGGTACTCCAATCCCTCCACTGCTTTCAATACACACATAACTTGGTATATGAATTACAGACGTCAAAGTTACACATGTGCACAATTATCTCTGCATATACAAGTTGCTTACATATTAAGGACTTGCAAAATAGATTCAAAAGGCAAACTTCTGTATTGTTTAGGAACCTAAAGAACAGCTCCACAGACAAATAATTATGTTCTTTATTAAAAAATGCTCTAGAGACTGAAGCTTTGTGCCCATTAATACAAACTTACAGCTAGCATTTCTGCTTCTAAGAGAGTTCGGTACTGCATACTGCTGGTGGCATCAACATGTAAAAGCTGCCCTTTAATTGTCGGTGAATAGCCTAGCAGACAAAAGATATAACACATAATCATTCAGACATAGGAGTTATATAAAGATTTAGGTAATTATCACCAGTGATTTAAGCAGTCCACTAACAATCAAAAAATATCATGATGGAAATTAGAATCATAGAGTATCTCAAGTTGGAAGGGGCCCGTAAGGGTGGAGTCCAACTACCTGCTCCTCGTAGGACCACCTAAAACTAAACCCTATGACTAAGAGTGTCGAATTCTGGCAGGTTTAGTGCCGTGACCAGTTCCCCATGGAGCTGGTTCCAGCAACTACACTATTAGTCAGTAGGACACTAATTCGCTCCTCTGTTATTTGTCAATGAAGAGCTTACTTAACATGTTCTGCCTTCATGTAGGAGGGACGACAAAAGTCTCCTTGCTGGGTTTGGAAATGCTCAGGTTCTGGAGATCTTGGTTTAATTCTAGAATCATCTTGATTGGAAGAGACCTTTAAGGTCACTAAGTCCAATCATAACCCAACCCTGGCACTAAACCATGTCCCTAAGAGCCTCATCTATACATCTTGGAAACACTTCCAGGGATGGCGACTCCACAAACTTACTGAGGGTGCACTCAATCCTCTTGATTGACAGGATAAAACTAAAATAACGCAGAATAAAACTAAAATATGCAGAATAAAACTAAAATATGATAGAAAGAATCAAGAGAGCACAATTTAGGAAAATATTTCAAACCAGCCAACAAGATGAGTAAATGCAAAGAACATACCCATAACTTTACATTTATCTCAACTTCACTTTGAATTTCGGGGCTTGTTTTGTTTAAATGCACTAGCAAATTAGTTTTCATAACACATTTCTCAGCATGATTCAACTACTACACTAATCCTAAAGATGTCTTCCTTCTTTGAGTTGACAACGTGTATTTAATTTGCTTCAGTACACACAGAGTTAAATGATACACTGTCTAGTAGTTAAAGAATTTGTGTTTCCTCATGCAAGCAAAACATGGAGGTAACTAAATAGGTACATGCTTTAATATCTTTCAATGAAATGTACATGGAAATAGTTTTTGTTCCTTTATATCAGAATATAGCTCTCATAGTCACAAAAGAAAAACAACACATTCACACACATAGGAAGCAAGATAACTCTTCAGGAAAAACATAGGGAAAACAAATTAAATTTAGCCTTCACTCACCATTTTCACCTACTGTCATGGGAATATTTATTTCCAAATATGATCCTGCACCAACATTAACATGTACAGCATTAGTTTCCTATATTGCAAGAAAGGGGAAAAAAAGCACAGATATTATCTCTAGGCCAGCCGCAACAACCAAGGTACTTCATGTCTCTGGCTATCATTATCCATGCCTGGATTAGGGCACCCAACAACTGAAATATTTCTTGCCTTTCAGAAAAATTATTCATTAACTATGTATGTGCAATGATACCAAATAACACCATTTTGAGGCTGAGCAAATGGTGACTTAGGTTCACTAATAGAAAAGCACATGATATTCTGGTACAAGGCCTGAGAGGGTGATGAATATATATTTCTAACACTTTCTAATCATTTCCTAACACTTTCTAATCCTTTCAGTCACAGAGAAAAAAATAAAACGGGTATACAATGAAGTCACATTATACCCCATTTATAAGAGTAGCAGGGGAAAGAAATATCCAAACCCCTACACATACACATCTTTTGTTCCTCCCAGTATTATTCCTCCAATAATATTAGCTATTCATCCAATATCAGAAGAAATTCTCTCTTCATCATGGTGAGCTTTATCATAACAGGAGATTGCACAAGAAATACCCAGCTCTTGTATTCTCAAGACTGTGGGAGTTGGCAGGGCTTAAGATGTAGCTTTAAGGCTTAAAAGAAACTTAAAATAGCCAATAAATAATAATGCCTCTCAGCCAATATTTCTCTCTGAAGGATTTGCCCATAATTATGAAATATTAAAAAAAAAACCTCCCAGCTTTTAAAACCATAGTTCCATAATAAACTGAGACAAGTACAAACATGCACAACCAAAAGCACAGCGTAATCACGGTAGATAAGTTATTTTTCTAGATAAGTTTTCATTATTTACCCTATTTTTGGTAAAAAGCAAATCAATTGTGGCATCTGCAATAATATTCATCCGCAGTTCAAAAGCAAGGATCTGTCTGGGTTTCCCAGGCTGAGCAATTTCTGAGACTTTCATAACTTGGTAGTCTGGTGGGAAGAAAAACTTCCACAAGCAATCCCTGGTGAGGGGGAAAAAAAATAAGCATTGCTTATATTGAAGAAGAAATATATATATATAGGGTTTTTTTAAAATACATATTTATGCATCTGTTTCACTTAATTATTTTCCACTTAGCTGAGTCTTTGGATAATCACTGGATGTAATAAGAAATAATATTTGTTTAAAAAGTCTTCATGAGGGGAGCCTTCCAACTCATTACTGAAATCTCCTAAAGTTTCTATGATAAGAAGTGACTTTTGGATAAAAGCCATAAAGGGACAGACTGTAAATTATTCAGCACAAAAATATTCTAATTCAGATGGCAAACAAGAGTATTTTTCTTCACATTCCTAATCTTTGGTTTACAAATCTGCTACAAAAACACAGTAGGAAGTAATCTGTTTATGCTTCAGTTTGTGCATAAATAATTTATGTAATGCCCAGACATAAACAAAATACAAAACTTTAGGATCGCAGAAGAAGAGTAAAATGAAGCCTACATTTTTGCAGACTCATATCTGAACATGCAACTACATGAAAGGAAAGACAGCAATGGAGCACAGACGGCGCAGCTTGCATAGTATTCAAGGGGGTGGAAGTCACAGCGGTAGCAGTTTCCTGCACCCAGCACCTGACTAATATAGCAGCTTAAAAGTTTAAAACCACCAAACCCACAGAAAAAAATCAAAAAGAAAAAAGGCAACAACAATAAAAACCCCACAAACACACTGTCAAAATCCTGTGGAAACCCAAGATTTTATTGTATGGCATATTAAAGATTACTGTTTGTAGAAGCCCTTATATGAACTGAGAGTACGAAGTCCACATAACTCCTACAGATCTGCGCTTTTAGAATATTCAGGTACTTTCCAAAAGTGCCTTTCTATCCAAGACATGATGCAAAAGGGTTCCCAGGCAGATACCTATGAATCCTATGCACTGTTTAGGCACCAGACTGCCTTTTGTCTAGCTAGTCAAAATTACAAAAAAGCATACCATCATAGAGCTAGCTTTCTTGGTAGCATTACAAATATCATTAATGATTCACTGACTTCATACTGCTAACACTGTTCCAGAATTTCGCATTTCCTCTTAAATTCCCTAAGACACTGTTATATCTCATGACTACTCTTTGGTCTGCCATCCTAAGAGAAAGAATCATAATAATTTCACAGGAGAATTAATAGAGGCCAAGAAAGGAATCCATCTGTAATTAAGAGGGAAAAAAGGAAAGCACTTATTATGTCACTTTTACTTAATAGTCCTTGACTCTCTAAACAAACCTATTGTCTCCATCAGAAATATTCATGCACAAAAAGCAGAGGGCTAAGTGAAGAACAGTAGTATGTATCTGGCCTAAGATTTTGTGACTAAAATATCTAGATAATTAGTAGGTTGAGGGAGGTTCTCCTTCCCCTCTACTCTGCCCTGGTGAGACCACATCTGGAATATTGTGTCCAGTTCTGGGCCCCTCAGTTCAAGAAGGACAGGGAACTGCTGGAGAGGGTCCAATGTAGGGCAACAAAGATGATGAAGGGAGTGGAGCATCTCCCTTATGAGGAAAGGCTGAGGGAGCTGGGTCTCTTTAGCTTGGAGGAGGCTGAGGGGTGACCTCATTCATGTTTATAAATATGTAAAGGGTGAGTGTCAGGAGGATGGAGCCAGGCTCTTCTCGGTGACAACCAACAGTAGGACAAGGGGCAATGGGTACAAACTGGAACACAGGAGGTTCCACTTAAATATGAGAAGAAACTTCTCAAGGAGTGTGACAGAGCCCTGGAACAGGCTGCCCAGGGAGATCGTGGAGTCTCCTTTTCTGGAGACATTCAAAACCCGCCTGGACACATTCCTGTGTAACCTCATCTGGGTGTTCCTGCTCTGGCAGGGGGATTGGACTAGATGATCTTTTGAGGTCCCTCCAAATCCCTAACATTCTGTGATTCTGTAATAATAAATATTTTGGAGATCACATCCAGTAGTTGATTCTTCTAAGCAAGGATAAATTATTCCCCATCATCATTTTCATAGCCAGATGTGTACTGCCATAAAATTTTTTCATCAATATGCAATGTCTTCCCATCCATGAGATAATAGGAGCATGACAAGCCTGAAGGCAGTCAATTCAAAGGTTAAACCCTTCGGTATATAACACTCAATAAATAGTAAAACTACTTTATTAACAAAAAATAGTAACATAATTAACAATAGAACAGCCACTGAGTGACCCTAACTTTGGAAAGCCAACGAGATAAACAATGATTTTGCTAATCCTAAACCACTGTGGCAGGACTCATCTTTTTGGACTGCCTAGTTTTCCCCATACAATTTAGTCTGAGCAAAGTCTTAGAATGTATTCTCAATAATAACAGATATTAAGCATTAAAACTAAAGATGTAAACCATGAGGATACCTCTGCCTATCAGCCCAAGGCCCATAGTTGAAGTCTGTTCCTTTTCCACAAACGATGTCCAAACCCCAACATGGTGGCAGATCCTGTAATTTGCTGTCTTCATTATTTGCTTCTCCATCATTACTTTCCTCTGTCTCCTCTGGTACAAGACCTATATTACATAATATAATAAACAGATTATTAAAGGAAGCTGCTTCAAATTAGCATGAAAAATGTTTGCTAAGCCCAAGACAGAGTGTTCTGATGTGAATCTTATTTGAGACCACTGTAGTACGTAAATATCAAGCCACAATTCAATGCAGACTCCCAGGGGAAGGGCAAGAATATAACCAAAAATCCCCAAGACTTTCTGAAGCGCTGCTCACTGATGTGCGTGAAATGCTGACATACACAGCAGTTTTCTCTCTGAAGTACGCTTTTTACCAATACAGGTTTTTATGCATCCACGTTCAGTTCCTAATCCTACTTACAAAACAAGTTTTGAAACAAATAAGATTACATTAAAAGCATTTCCACAGACAAGGCAAATAAATAAAAGGGAAGACTTGCTACACTAGACCCACAGCTACCAGCAAAAATTCAAGCAGTCATTCAGCCAACAATCCAAAATTGCTACCTATTCCACACCAGTATATATACATCATTATTGAATGTGTTACCTTTGTTCAAGATTCAGGCAATACTTTGAGTGGAGTTGGAGAAAAAGCTTTTGCAAACCAAAAAACTCCAGCAAAGTAGCTGGTAATAAAATGTGCAGGATTTAAAGTGAAAAAGACAGACACCGCAATATTCAGAAATCTAGCATCAACTAGCAAGTTTGACAAGTAAATAGACAAATAGCCTTTAAATCCATTAAAATTTTATCTTTCTATTTAACTGAAGGTACCTGGTTCATCCATATAGTAATAGATATCAACATCGTTGGACTGCATTACAACAAAACCTTCACCCATCAGCCTCGGTGGCCTGTAATGGAAAAAAGTGCAAAAATAAAGATTAAAGAGCAATGCACTGAGATTAATCCTTATGAATTCAAATAATTTTTAATGCAACATATAAAGCAAAATGGAAAAGATTGCACAGGTCAGGCTCACTTGTAGCTTCTAAGTGGTACATCTCATCAATAAAACCGGTATCTTTACCAAGCAAGCCAACAGTGGCATTGGTGTGTATGTGGTACTTGACCAGGAAGATATTGTGGGAAAGACTCAAACATGATGCAATCCCACCACATCAGCTTCATGCACCTGTGCTGCTCTCACCAACAGCCTGAGCACCGGCTGCCCACAGGAAGCCCAGGCTGCCCACAGGAACCCCAGGCTGCCCACAGGAAGCCCAGGCTGCCTTCGCCACCAGGCATCAGTCTTGTCGCATTACCAGAAGGGTGGATGGAACAGATGGAAGTGCTCAGCCCACACCACAGTCTGCTGAACGCAGCTGTTTGTAAGTTAAATTTGAAGTGCAGCTTACCACTTCAGTTTCTTTCCCTCCCTATTATGTCGCGATTCCTGGTCCATGTGCTACCTCAGACTAAATGAGCATCTCAAAATAAACACTATGAATACTCAAGTCTACCTGGTCTCAAGTCTCCCATCAAAATGGCAGCTGTTACATTCCTAGGCTACATCTACCCTGATTTGCAAAAAATACGTGATCATTATGTTATTATTATTTGTATTATATAAAGTAACTTGAAGGTTTAGTTAACTCAAGCATGAAGTTACCAGGTTCCACTACACAAAGACATTTCTCAGGTATTGCAATCCACAACCAATTACCGAAGTTTTACTTTCCATATTTCTTTCCATCAGGAGCTCCTTTCTCCTTGTCCTATATTGTTCTTTCACACACTAATTGTTTTCTTACTGAAATAGCACTCTAAACCAAAGGGACAAGACATCTTCAGTAATTAGACCATTAGGGGTTTTTTTTTAAGAAAAAAAAAAAGAAGAATTTTTTTTTTTTTTTAAAAAAAGGCTGTTCTTCCTTAACATTTCTCTCTTAACATATAAAGGACCTAAGTGATAAAACCAATACACAAAGCACTTCTCATAACACTGTTATATTGGTGTATTACAATCCCTTTCTTACACTGTTACCACACATTAATTAACATAATGTTACATTTTATAGTAGTAATAATATTATAATGTGAAAATTCTATTTTTACTGCAAAAGAGGTTTTCCTCACTTTTCAGCCACTTTTATAAGTTGTCACTTCTTAACAAGAAAAGAAGATGCCAATATCAGAAATACATGGTCTAAGAGTGTGATCTGTTAGAAGCACTTTGCCCATTTTACCAAAGGTCATTTCAAACACAGGAAAGCTTAGAAAATATGGAAGAGAGCAGATGCAGGGCACATGTACTGCCAGAAGTTCTCCAAAAGTAACAGAGGAAGAACCTTAAAATCAATTTTACTTCAATAGTAATGACAGCACTGAAAGAGGAAATACTTTCTATTCACTCCTAATTTTCCAATTATTTATTTTTTCTGCCCAAAATTGAATTGCACCCCACAATGAGATGCAAATAGTGCAAGAAGAGAAAATGTTTAGCAGTTCAGGAATGGAAGTGGGAAGGAAAGTATGTAGAGATATATGAATGGTGTTTTATGGGAAGAGCTCAGTTTATTCTGCCCACAGCCCACAACAGGCACACGTGGGTCAGTACGACTGGAAAGCACAGCTACAAACTTCAGCCTCTCCAGCTGAGCAGAACAGCAACTCAGGGAAGCCACCCCCTTTGTAATGCAAGAGGGGAAGCTCGCAACATAACCAGCTGCAAAACTTAAGAGCCTGACAGTCACTTGACATCCAACACAATCTTTTGCTACTATCTGACTGTACCTTCAGTGGGGCACGTTCTGTCAAGCAAAGGCTGGGTTTCACCACGAAGCTCAGGCAGCCACAGCACGAGGTGGCCTGTGACACCAAACTGTACTGACTGCTGCTCTGTTCTGTGAAATACAGAATACTACAGCCCTTTCACATGAACCGTGTTTCTCTGTCTGACAGCATGGAGTGCATAGGTCTTGAAACACTGTATGCAGATTTACCTAAGCCCCCAGAAATACACTGGAGAAACTACATTATTGTTTTAATAAAAATTACTGCCGAGTATGAATACACAGCGTTTACCTACACTGACTGCACACTTTAGAATAAAACTTTAAAAAAAAAAAAAATTTAAATAGAATTACAAAGAGGTTAGAGCTAAGCCTTCTTCAAGATGGACAATTTGACTTAACTTCACAGCCTAACAGAAACTGTCAGCTGTAGGAAAGCAAAATGTATCTACAGGAAAAGCTTTACGAGCTGATAGAACGGCCAAATCCTACTGTTAAGCACCCACTGCCCTGTCACCCTCATCACCTTCACCATACTCCACTTTCTGGAGAAAAGCCATGAGGTCTTACACTAAATGGAAAGGGAGGCAGAGGAAAAAATCAAAACCGAAACAACACACATGTGATAGCCATACATCTTCCTCAGTCCTTTTCCTCCAACACTTTTAACATACATCTTTACCATGCATGCATATTCCATTAAACGCTCCTCTTTCTTGCACTTGTTCTGATGTCTCCAAACTCATTACACTTGTACAAAACTTCTTGCTTGTTCAGTGTGTTTTTTTGCCTCAAAGAGGAAAATTCTCATCTGTATCATCCTGTCTTGTCACAAGTTTTTTTATTCCCTTTTTAAGAAGATGACGAAAATATATAGCAGATGACTGAAGTGACTTATAGTTTTACATTATCAAGGCATCACAAGCCATAGCAAACAACTATGTGAGGTCGGCTAACCCACCCTCAGCAGGAACAGTTACACCTTGCCAGACGTAGCTGATGGAGGTGCTGGAACCCTAGAAACCACACACAGGACATTTGCAAAACCAAATTAGATAGTAGCAATGAATGATAATGAGATTACCATCATTATCTAAAAGTGTTTCCTATTATCTAACCTAAACTTCCACTTCAAGCTGCTGACTTAGTCACTGCTCTCCAATCTCATTCTGTTTTGATCTGGTTTTGCTAGCGTATTTTTTTTTTCCTTGGCCTGTGGAGAATTTGCAAAAAGTGATGGAGGCATGGAGGTGTCTGTATGACAGTTTCTAAGGTGGGTTTTTGATGTCTGTATCGATTAGCCAATCGTACAAATTTCATCAAATCACTGAGCTGTTTTTGTATGAGTATAACCCGCAGGAATTTCTGAAAGTTCAGACACCCAGCTTAATTTTTAAGCCAAGGAAGCATAAGAGGGCAGGCTTTAAAGATTCAAACATCCCCAGTTTACAGTGAACTGGGTCATTTGTTGAATTCACCCAGTGAATTAAGGCACATGTTCTTTGCAGAGATGCCATCCTTCAGCCAGCAGGAGCTGTAGGGCTGGTAACAGCATAAAAAGAAAAGACTAAGCGGAAGCAGGAGAAAAAGCTAATAGCTTGAGTATCTTAATCCTATTCTGTTTTAATCTTGTTTGTTTTCAATATTAGTTGGAGAAGTTTCCTCTGTCGTCATGTTGGTAGAGTAAGATTCTGTACACTTCCACAGAATGTTATTTGAAAACATAAAGGCACATTATAGATGGCAGCATTTGGCTGATACAAAGCCAATTAAGGTACAATCAAATGATGTACATCTTATTTCCAAACACTATAATTCATGTTCTGAATGTTGTTGCTTAGGGGGAATCTAAAATAGGTATAATTATTTTACATTAACTCATAAAAACAACTGTCCAAGGACAGTATACATTATTTATTTTTTGTTGAACAAATAACACCTGTGAAAGACTGAAATTTAGCAGTTTTGTCCAAATTATCTGTTGAATATATAATGTATGCACATAAATGTCTTGCTGGTTAAAGTGCAATAAAACAAGAATCCTAGTGTTGAAATCACTTCATGCAAGCATCCTTTCTTTTGTTTGACTTATTACCATTCCATTTTCTAAAGCTGCATATCCTCACTTATGTGGAATACATAGTAATAAAAGCATCTGCAATCTGTCTTGAAAAGACAATGTGATTTCTGCTACAGCAAGTATTGTGCAGCTTTTGCCCATTTAAAAAAAAGTATTTTCCAAACCACATATGAATGAACTCTACAGAAATCAACACCTCAAACCTTACATTTATCCTAGAAATTCAGTGCTGTCAAAGCCTGCATACAGCTATAGTACCTGAATGAAGGAAAACAGAAGTTGAATGCAGGATGTTAATCAGAGCAGAACACACAAAAATAATCTACAATGAGATAGAACATCAGTACTTTTCTCCATAAATAAAATGGTTTCAAAGATACGACATTTGAAATGTTCAGAGTAGTAAAAATGCCAACTATCTAAACACACTAAGAAAAGTCACAGAAACATAACCAACATTCTTTTCTTCATTTTCTTGAAGAGTAACATAATATAGGAGGAAAAAAAAAGAAAAAGTACTTACTCATCATTTTGAAGACCAACATATCTTGGGCTTGGAACCAGCATGACTCTAACATTTTCCAGTTTTCCTTTCACAATGTGCATAAACTGATCAAGGTGGCTTGAAGGTGGTTTTGTGGTATATGTCAAAAAAGCATCATCGAAGTTAATACAAAGTGTTTGTGGCTGATAATGATTCCCAAAAGCCAGGCGACCCTAAATCAAAAATAAAACACAATTATTCATTATGCACTGATTTTATATATATGTGTGTGTGTGTGTGTGTGTATGTATATCTAATTTACCTATAATAATGCAGTTTAACCATCTATATGCAAATAAAGACCATGGACAACAATCCTGACAATAATCTGTACATATCTAAAAATACAACGTTGTACATTTAAGTCTCATATTCTATCACCTGAATAACAGTCTTCCTGGTTTTTGGGGGAGACAACATTAACTTTTAAGCAAGATGTCCAAATGTTTTTATTAAAAAGATGTAAAGAAGAAAAAAAAAAACAAAACTAAACAAAAAAATACAACACCACCACCACCAAAAAAAACCCCTCCCAAAAACCCAACACACCACACATTGCATAACACCCATTATCCAGCTTAATTACTTGGTGATAGTCTTGAAATCATTACAAGTTTAAAACTACAAGTATTTCCCAAAACAGAGAACACGGCCATATTGCCATCAGCACCAGCAGGATTTGTGACTGTGTCGGGGGAGTGCTGGTGGTGACTTTTTTAAAGCACGACAGAGAACAAAAACGCAAAAAGTATGTGTAAGTAAAGCGAATGGCAAGCCTGATTTTTAAGTATATACTGCTACATATTTTCATCATCAGGGTCTTTTCACTTACCGTGCTCACATTGACTTTAATGACAGGAATAAGTGATCTCCATGAAGAGGAAGGGTCTTGAGATTCTGTTTTTACTTTATCACTATGGGAAAAAATGGTTTTTATTATTTTTGTCTTTTCTGCAGAAGAACTAACCAACCTTTTCTTCTAGGGGTCTTCAGTACAGCTCTCGGGGACACTCCTTCCCACCAGGTACCTCCCATAAGGGCCCTGCTAGCCATCTACTGCAGACTCCTCCAGAGCCTGGAAGAGCAGCGGGAAGCACAGGCAGTTACACCTTGAGTGCCGGTGCGGGGAACTGACACAGGTAGGAAACAAGCGTGCCACGTTTAACACAGCAATAGTTAAATAAATCTTCCTACAGGGAACTCAGTCTGTTCTAAATATTCCTAAACCAATGTTTTTAGGTCTTTGGTGTGGGATTTTTCATTTCCCAAGAGATGTCCTCCTGAAAAGCAGAAGTCCTTCCTGCGCTTGTCAATAAGGGCGTAAATGAAAACATGAAGACACTGGCTTGGAGGAGCAGCCTCTACCCAAACTTGGGATGGCCACAGCATCCTGCAGCTTCCCACTGCGTAATGTGGTAACACATACTGGCCTGGCCAGCAGCAGTGGAAAGAGACAAGTCTCAGGGATCTCTGCTCCTGCCAATAAATCACTCTGGTGTGGTCCTGTCCCAAGAGAAACTTATTATCAAACAGCCAACACCACTGTACATAATCTATGTAGAACTCCCTGTACACCTGCACCATGTTTCTTAGGGTACCTCAAAAAGAGGAATAAAATAAGAAGGTTTGTGTAGCTATACACAAACACACATCCCTAAAAATTTCACTTGTGAAAACAGCTTGATTTTAAAGCTCAAAAACCAGTAAGTCCTCTCAACATCATATAGATAGTCACACTTTGTATATTCAATGCCTTGAGCAGCTATTACTTCTACTCAGCATAACATTATTATTCTGCAAGCATAATCCTCTTCAACACATCCTCCCTTTCCACAGTGTGCTTCAAATGGATTTTTCAACCTGTCTCTAATCATTAAACAAGGGATGTTCAGTTTGCTTGGTTGTGATTTTAATTATTATAGTAGGAAGTCTGAGGGAAGGAAAAAGATTCAGAGTGTCAGGCTTGTCAGGGCAATTTCTCTCTCAGCTCTTGCTTCAACCACTTGGCCTCCAGAGCATATGTTAACAAAACATTACCCAATTAGTTCAGCACTTTGCAGAACAAAGCATCAAAAAAAATAGTGAAATGAATAATAATTTACCTTTCAAGATTGCTATGTGTTCTTTGCCTCCCATTTACTTGTGCTTTTTCATCATCTTTCTTTGCTGGAATTATTGTAGGATCCAAGCCAAATAACTCTTGAAGTTGTCCATAAAGCTCGGAACGGTTGTACACGTGAAATTCAAAGTCATTCACCATAATATACAGTCGTGTTTCTGCCTTTGGATCTAAACAAATAGTAGGAAAAGAGTTTCTAATTATAATCGAAAATTCCCTTGCAATATTTGCATTTTTTTCAAATATGCAGATTTTGCAAAGTCAATCTACACACTAGTGAACAGCTGCTGAAGTACAAATTAAAAAGCAGTAAAAACAAAATAAATTACACCCTTCCAAGCAAATCAGTAAAACTTGGCAAATAAGACAGGTGCATACAACATACAAAAGCTAAAAGGCATTTCACCCTTAGGTCACAATCCAAAAATAAATCCAGACAGGAGGTGCACAAAATGGTAAATGAGGTTTATTCAGTCGTATATAAAAACAAGCAAACAAAAATCCCTCCCGATGCACAGCACAGAAGCCTCAGTGCCAACTTCTGTTCTTTAGCACAGATATCAGTACTTGAGACCAATTCAGTCTCAAAAATCAAATGGTTTTCTAGCCAAACTCTGTGGTACAGCAGGCCTAAAATGTAAAAAAAGCTCTCTTTTATGGAGAAACAGAAAACATTAATATGCAGAACTAACAAGAAGCATAATCACTTTGCACAAGTGGTCAACATCTGCACAAATTTAAATTTTAACTGTAATGTCAGCTTGACTCTCTGATACTTAAAAACTAGTTTAACATCTGCTGATTGCATACAGAGTTGTTTGTGACATCCTTTGACATACTTTTGCCTTAGATAGTATGACCTAATTATGTACTTAATGTGAGGAAAAAGCTCACATAATTTCCCCCTAATTACCCAGTTGAAAGAGTGCCCATTACACATTCACCCAAGAGACCTGAGCTGCTCCAAAATATGATCTGGACTTTCTATGTCAATCAGACTTTAGGAAGCTGAAGCATCAACGGTTATTACAGCAGTCCCCAATCTGTAACTCAGGGGGTACGAACTGAAGGCAACATTTCCCAGGGGCACAAGAAATTAAGTCAGAGCGAACATTGATGCTGATTTGGTCAGGGTCTGGAAAAGAAATGCAGCTGCCCAAGAGCCAAATGGTAGAGACACGTGCATTATTAAATGCATCCTCTTTGCTAAAAAACTCATCTGTCCCCCAATATGATGCATATATACAGCACTCTGTCCCAACAGAAGCAACTCGACTTTTATCCCTCACACGTAAATTACCAGCAATTTCCAAATAATTATAAAAAAGTAAATGTCAGTGATTTCTGGAGACTCACTATACATTATAGTTTTCTTGAACAGGAGACAGAGAGAAAGGTTAATGAGCCAGTTTCAGTTCCTTTCTGTTTTCATAAAAGCGCTATCAAATCCGTTTGTTGGTAATGTTAGCTTGCATCAGTAAGATATAGGCAAAGGATGACATGGACAGAGGCTGGGATACACAACTGTTCACCTGGGAGATCTCAATATCATTAAGAACACAAATAAACAAAATTTTTCAATTCCTGGAGGCAAGCATTAGACTTCATTAACTAAATTAAATTATATGTAGCAATTCCTTTCTTTAAAGGGGATTTAAAGAGCCAATTATCTCTTTTTCCTAAAAACAAAAAGAAGATGCAGCCTCTACACATCTATTTTGTTACCTAAGACACTTTTGGAAAGAAAAAAAAAAAAGGCAATGAAAAAGAGACAAACACATCCGGATGTCATACAGTTAAATGAATAAAAAAAAAAAAAAAAAAGGAAAGTGATGTAAAAGTAACTACCAGATTGATCATAAAATACTGAAGTTTTATGAACATCTGTTGGAATCAAGGTGACTAATGTAGCCAAGGTTTTGACATTTGCCTCTACAGAGTTGGATCAAGGTGTATTGTTTATTTATTATTTATTTAAATGCTTGTATCACAACTACCCAAACAATTCAACATAAATATGCCCACTATATAAAACCTAACAGGAAGGTGAAGCAAGTCACTCCTGACAATAAAAAGTGGAGCAATTTTTTCTAAAAACATAATTTTACTGTGGCACCCAAGCCAAGACACCTGGGTGTGCCTGGTTCACAACATAATCCTCCAACTTTTGTTCCTAAACACTTTCACTTCCCAAGTATGCACAAAACCTACTCTCAGGCCCCAGTATGGTTCAACTGATGGCAGTAAGACATTCCACATACCTGACTTTTTTCTATTAAGTTCTTTGAACATTGGTATGACTTGCTTATTACAAACATTGTGCCATGATGAAAAGCAGATTGCACTTGCTAGGGTTGAACTGAGGAACTTTTAAAAAAACACAGCAAGTAATGCAACTTTACTACAGGTTATCAGTAATCACTATCCAACCTTTTTGTAGTTCAAACCTTCTCTTGTGCAAGGAACTCCGATTAAGTCCTATCACTTTAAAGGCTTATTAATGCCTCAATGAAAAGAAGTGAGCAACTCTTCCTAATTCAAATCACTATATTGAGCAGCGTCTCATATTTATCTGCACAATGCCTACGCTCCTGCCACTGTTGAGTTGGTACTTGCAAAGCAACAGCTGTACAAGCTCAGTGGGAATACACGAGTCTGCGCTACATTCAGTAGGTTCCTTCAGGAGATGGAGACTTGTACAAGCTTCATACACATTTGAACAGAGAAGGATAAGTTTTAGGAAATTTAAGATGTCCCCATGCTGAAGTTCAGCTCCTTGCATACTACTGTAATAGTGCTTAACATTGATAATCTTACCACTGAAAATTAGATTATCAATAATCACCAAAAAGGTGATATCAAGGACACCTGAAATGACCTGAAAGGGAGTTCCCTTATTAAGGCCTCCAAGTATTTCCAGATCCTTCACTTGCCTTCCCTTTGTGCACAAAACCCCTCCTCTAATACTCTAAATATCTCTCAGAAAAAAACTGAATGAGGTCACATTATTTCTACACTAACATGATTTTAAGTTTATCAGCACTATGAAAACCAAAATCCCATTCCTGTCATATTTCACATTATTGTTAGGAACATCCTGCACTTCAGTTACAGAACTGAAGAACAAAAAAAACCCAACAAACAAACAAACACTCCAAAACTAAAAGTTATAACTAAGTCTTCATAATATCTATTTTTTTCCAAGCAGAAATATTAAAATATTTAAGGCTTATGTTTTTATAAGAATCTGGTGCAGTTTTTAAATGGTTAATAGCCCAGATTCAGTCTATTTGATTTTCTATAGGAAAAAATTTAGCTCTGTTTTTTTTGGTTTTTGTTTATGAAGAATATGAAACAAAGGTATCCATCACTCATATCTAACTACAATGGCTTTCCAACCATTCTGTGTGACACCTGCAAGGGAGTAATCCTTGAACAAACCAGAAATCTTTAAGATGCAGTTTACCATCACCCTTCGCAATCTGGTCAGGTACAGGTGATCAAGCATTAAAAAGTATTGGGAAGAATATACTACAACCGACTAAAAACCATTGAAGATTTTATTTTTCCTTGAAGGATAAAAATGAAAGCATCTCAGCTAAATAACCAAAACACAAAGTGAGTACGGTTCTTTTCCCTAGGAAAAAAGACTTATTATTTAAGACAAGATTTTATTCACGTTGCTTTCTTGTCAGACCTATACACCTCTGACCTCTTTAGATACTTGGATTATTTGTCCACTAACTATGCAGTCTTAAATACCAGTAGCAATGGTTAATGCTTTGCAATATTGCCAAGCAAAAATACCACCAAAGACAGAGCTATTTTGATTGCATTAAGTTCAATTTATCTTTTCACTCTATAAGCCACTAGAGAAATATGTTTTAACTAGCAGATGAAGAAAACTCTCTCAAAACCTGTTGAACAATGACCTGTGCTTGGAAGAATCTAATTAACTCTAGGACTAGGTTCCACCTTTTCCATTAGTCTTGAATCATGTCCTATCACCTTACAGGCTTATTAACGCCTCAACAAAAAGAAGTGAGCAACTCCTCCTACTTCAAATCACTATACTAAACAGCGTCTCATATTTACTTGTGTAATGCATACGCTCCTATCACTGTTGAGTTGGTGCTGACAAAACAACAGCTGTACAAGCTCGCTGACAAGTCTAAGAGGCTTCACACCAGAGTCCAATTCCAACAGGGAGACAGGAAAAAAAAGCCCTCCAAAAACCCTCTTGATTAGTGCCCTCCTCAGCCGTAGGCAGTTGCCATTTCTGGACATCGTCGAATTAGCAATGGAGCTGTGACACTTCAAAAGTGTTAAAAAAGAGGCAGGACCTGAGACTCATTCAGCAAGATTCTAATCCTATACATGACTAAGCACACATCATGTGGCTACTTATGTTTTCTCACGGTGTTTTCTGCAGATACGATTTATCTCTTGCATCCAATGTTAATCATCCTTCTTCAGTCATAGATAAGGAAGAAAAATAAATGAATTTTTCACGCTTCCCCATTTCTTTGACCACAAATGTCATCAAGATACAGGGTTATCAAATACTAAAGAACATCCCCCACCATAACACTTTTGCTAAAATACTGAGAGCACAACACTAAAACTCGAAAAATAAAATAACTTCCAGAACATAAGAAGTCTCTTTCATAGTTATAAATTTCAATATAGGGTTACTTCTGTTTAGAATACAGCTAATGAAGGTTGCTATTATAGAATCATAAAATCATTTTGGGTGGAAGAAGCCCTCAAGATTGGCAAGTCCAACCATTAACCTAACTCTGGCACTAAACCATGTCTCTAAGAGCCTAAGAGTTACGTATCTTTTAAACACCTTCAGGGATGGTGACTCTACCACTTCCCTGGGCAGCCTGTCCTAATGCCTGACAGCCCTTTCCGTGAAGAATTTTTTCCTAATATCCAACCTGAACCTCCCCTGGCACAACCTGAGGCCATTTCCTCTTCTCCTATCACTTGTTACTCAGGAGAAGAGACCAACCCCCTTCATGCTACAACCTCCTTTCAGGTAGTTGTAGACAGGGATAAGGTCTCCCCTCAGCCTCCTTTTCTCCAGGCTGAACAGCCCCAGTTCCCTCAGCTGCTCCTCACCAGACTTGTGCTGCAGGACCCTCATCAGCTTCGTCACCTCCTCTAAACTCTCTCTGGTACCTCAATGTCTTTCTTATGACGAGAGGCCCAAAACTGAACTCAGGATTCCAGGTGCTGTCTCACCAGTGCTGAGTACAGTGGCACAATCGCTTCTCTAGTCCTGCTGGCCACACTGTTCCTGATACAAGCCAGGATGCTGTTGGACTTTTTGGCCACCTGGACCCACTGCTGGCTCATGTTCAGCTGCTGTCAACCAACACCCCGAGGTCCTTTTCCTCCAGGCAGCTTTCCAGCCACTCTTCCCCAAGCCTGTAGCGCTGCCTGGGGTTGTTGTGACCCAAGTGCAGGACCCGGCACTTGGCTTTGTTAAACATCATACAACTGGCCTCAGCCCAACAATCCAGCTGGTCCAGATCCCTCTGTATGGCCTTCCTACCCTCCAGCAGATCAACGCTCCTACCCAACCTGGTGTCATCTGCAAACTCACTGAGGGTGCACTCAACCCCCTTGTCCCAATCACTGATAAAGAGATTAAACAGAACTGTCCCCAACACAGAGCCCTGGGGAACACCACTTGCGACTGGTCACCAGCTGGATTTGACTCCATTCAACACAATTAGGGTTAATGGTTTGTCTTAAGAAGGGTTCAGCCCCTGATAATGAATCCTGTATTTATTTTATTGCTTTCTTCTAGTCTACTAATACAGACCAGCCAGTCAAATAACCCATACCTTCTGATGACTCGGTGTACTTCAGGTACATATTAACTAATCAATGACATGCATGCAATTGTGCAAAGGAAGTATTTTTCCGTAAGCTACTTGTAAACTTAATTTAAACTTGGAAACCTTTTTGAGAGACATACCGTGCTGTTTCTGCTTAGGGTTGTACATCTTCCACCAGCGAAATATGATAAATCCGTCTTGAATTCTAAATCAAATAAATTAGATAAAACACAAATTAAGCATGATAATCCAAAATCCTTTGTGCAGCTGCATGACATGCTGCCTTATGTCCTGCAGAGATCTGCATTTGCAGCAGTTTACAAGCAATATTAAAGCACAAAACATATAGTATAATATTATACAACTACTGCATTAAGGGAAAACTTGTATAAAATCCAGTATCCGTTGTCTTCTCAAGGCTTTCCAATTTTAACAGTAAGAATCAAAATTACAAACTCTTTGCTAGTGTGTATTTCACAAAATTATTCTTAATTCCAGACAAGAAATGCAAACTACTTGGCCAAAATGAATCTTCCAGACATAAGAGTGGGAGTGTGAAGGATTGGAAGACACTAATTAAAAATAGTTCTACTTCAAACCCTAAAGCGTTTTCCTTTACAAATATTAAGGAGAAATAGAATCTTATTCAGTACTCGCTTTCACTTGATAACACTCAAACAGCAAACGAGTTAACACAAGTATCTAACTAAATAATACCGTAAAAAGACTCAGATTATAAATATATTTACTTATAAATATATTTACTTATAAATATATTTATTACTGTTTAGTAAGACAGTATTTTGATATGTGTTATTTAGACATATACAATTACTGTATTTGATATTGCTATTTAAAACAGTGACTCCCTTGGAAATCTGTACCTGATAGACATGTCTTCTGTGATGAAATAGATTTCGCGAACCATGACTTTCCCAGACAGCACAGAGAACGAAAAGGAACCTAGTGTGAAAGAAAGTGTTCATAGGACATCAGCCTAAAAATGTCGACGCTTTATTTTCTGAATAGGAATAATATTCAGTTATCTGAAATGTGTTTACTGGGTGTGTTGAGTTTCTGCCCTTTGAAAACACACTGACTTTCAGAGAAGGTAAGTCAGAGATTCAGAACATACAAGACAAAAAGTGCACAGCTCTAAAAGATGCTGGGTTTGGCACCAGCCAAATGTACAACCAATCTTCTGAGAAACACTAGTCACCCAACAACATTCAGGTGCCTTGTGAAGCTTGTGAAGAGAGTTAGGAAAGCTATTTTGAACACTTGTAGTATCCACATTGCATGCAAGATGTTAATTAGAAAAATAAAGATCCTGACAGAAGAATTTTTCAAATTTTAAATGGCTATCAAGTTTTCAGTCCAATTATTATGACAAATTGTGTTCACCACAGGAGAATCAATAAGCATCAAAAGACCACCAGGGAATGCAATAGCCCGTTTTTCCTAATGCTTTTCACCTTACTCACAGAGAGTTAAGTAAACTATCATTTGTTTAAAAAAAAAAAAAATTAAAATAAGAATATATTGAAGCCAAGCTGTAAATCATGGGATTTAATTAATGCTATGGTCTTCTTACTGATTAAGTTTACAAATAACACCATATATTTGGCCAGCTATGTCCAGCTGTCTTAATAGTAATTTCACAGAGAAATTTTAATAAAAGCCTATCGAGTATAGTGGCCAATAAATATTTCATCTATATTGCTGTTCAAAAAGCTGGATTTGAAAACAGTTTGGATTACAGTTCTTAAACTCTTGAGGCCGTAAGCAAGTTATCACAGCGGTCTCTTTGGAAGGTGGGTGTGAGTGGGGCTTTTTTGTTTTAAGTTCTCACAATATTTATGATCAATTGTTGCAGAAAAAGTCCAGAACTCAAGTCATTGTCATTCTGGCAAGCAGAAAGAGGAAGAGATGGAAGAATAAATGAAAGAAAACAAAAGGTAAAACCAGAGTGAGGTCGTGCGATACAGCCCTTTGTGACTCAGCATCAGATATTCTTGTAATGTGGGTGAGAGCCCAAGTGATTTGTACTGACCTGTTTTATCCCAAAATGTTTTTTATATATCTATATAAAAGTTAATGGATTCTGATCCAAATGTTCTAGCCAGTATAAATTTTACATATCACAGTTCCAGTGTAGATTAACATTAGTTTTTCTGACAGCTTATTTAGAAAGCAAGGACGCTGCTTTAACAAGGAACTGAGGCTTGAGGCTCCACCGTGCCCCTCTGTGCCCACTCCAGCAGGTGTCACTCACCCTTCAGACACCACATCACCAGCCCCAAAGGTGCGGGGAGTGGGACACTGCACCCCCTAACACCAAGTTATACAGCAAATTCAGAAGCAGCTCAGGCAGGTTCCATGGGGGACTCGAATCAATCTTAGCCTTTTACAACACTAACCATTATGATTACAGGGCTTTGAAAAAGGGGTAAAGGAAAATGTACGGATTTTAAGTACCCAAAGTGTACAGACTAAACAGAAAAATGTAAACAACTTAAAAATCAAAAAAACCTGTCAAGGGAACTTCAGCAGAAAATGAGAGACTTCAGTGCTAAAGGCGGTATTTTTCTACCTATGCCAAGAATCCTTCCCTAAACCACGGTATTGATTTTTTTTTTCTTCTTAAATTAAACCCATGCTGATCATTTTCAAATTACTATAACAAAGGAACACTTTGATTTTACTTCAAGTTTTTAGCAATTTGAGGTATAATAAAAAACAGTAAATAGGGGCATTACCGTAACCATAACTTACCAATATGGATGTAGCCATGTTTATATAATCTGTTAAGAACCAATGTTAAAATGAGTCCAATGTTCCGGGAATTATAATAAGTTAGGTAGATAATCCATCCACAAGACAATATTGTCGCTGTTGAAAGATTAACATGAATTAAAATATTTTACAGTATGCTGACCTAGATAAAAGCCTTACCTATTAAGACCATAAAGCACAATAACGTTCTTCCTACTCTCCAAAACAATTTTTAATAGATGGGACATTTTAACGGATGTTTTCAGAGAGATGGTGCGAGAAGGGTGTGAAGAGATGAGGCAAAAAAGAAGGGGAAATGGGAAGTTCAGAAAACTACAGATTCTTCACTGTTCTTCCATTCCCCAATATTTTTACAAATGTCTTCCTAAGGACCTGCAAAAGGCACCACAAATTTCATTGCATCCCTTATCATCCAAGAAGTTAAATTTCATAGATTAAATTATTACATGCATTATCCTACACAGTTATTTATTTCAAAACACCCTAAAAAAACCACACAATTACAAAAAACATACTATATTCCTTCTCCATACCGTGAAATGTAACTTAAATTTCTAGTCTTTCCTATCTTGGCACAGGAAGCAACATTATCACATCTGAAACAATTTCCTAAGTTGCTGTATCCTGAGAGAAATGTTCTAGTCCTTGGGTTACCAGAAACCTGTCAATGGTTCAAGAGGTAATTTGATAGGAAAAAAAAAAAGAAAGAGCAATCCAATGAGAAACATGTTAACAAAAAAAAAAATTAGGTCTGCTAATCCCCAAAGTAATTTTTTACTTTAGTTGACTATGAGCTAGTAACCTATTTCTAGCTACAAGGGTTCTCAAAGCTTCCAGAAGGACAAACCCAAAAGGAATAGAACTGCCAAGGAATGGACTAGTTCTAACTCACTTTACTAATAATTACCAATACTTACTTTACTAATAATTACAAATCTAGTTCATCTAAAGCACAGTAAGAAAGAAAGCAATTTTTGTATTCGAGGTATCTCTACTCATTATACTAACTGAACCTTGTAACAGAAGTTTTTCATTTATGTATACATGTCCTACTCAAAACTTCAGATTTATTGTGCCTTTTATGGGAAAGCTGAAGTGCAGAAAGGCATTTTGATATGGCATCTTCACTCTGCAGAAAGTTCAGATGATTACTTAAAAAAAACCAAAAACAACCTGTCCTTTTACTGCCCCTTAATTGTTTTGCAGTGGGACGCTTCATTGCTTTGTAACAACACCTGTGCTTTGTTGAAAGACCAGGGAAGGTAGAAGAGAAAGACTCTCATAACTTTGCCTTTTTCTTACTGGAAAAATGAATGCAGTGTGGCCAAAATTAAAGCAGCTCATACACTCGGGCAGATAAGCTGCTTGACACATGAAACATGAACAAGGCAGGGACAGTGAAAGCCACACTCCAGGAAAGACACTGCTCTTGGCATTTGGTGAAGGCTCCAAGGAGAGTGCTCACCTCCCCTGGCCTTCGGTGAGTAAGCTACTCACTGCTGGTCCTCTGTCCATGTAGGGAGAAAGGTGGAATGACTCACACTCAAAGGCTCTCATTCCAGTAATAAAACTTAGTTTGAGATTAACGTTCAAATAGACACTTAACTTTGAGATACCTAAAGCCAAGAAGCTACCTTCTTAAGGTGTATACTGACAAAAATCAGCAAATATAGTTGCCAGACACTATGGTCCTAATCTGTTGCCTTTACCACCAGTTCCAACTCTGACACAAATTGCAGCCTCTTATTTTCCCTCACCAAATTTAGTCTCCACTATTAAGTGACTGATGCCATGAACTCTATTCCTTGATTTTAAAAGCCTCTTCACTGAAAAACATTCTGGAAATTACATTTGGAACATTTTACTGCATGTGTTTTAGAAATTATTCTAGAATTGAGCAGCAACTCTCTTGAGGAGCATGTTCATTCTAGAATTCATCATCTCTTTTACTGGGATCCATATTTAGCTGTTTCAAGATTCAGGAGAAGAAACTGTTGACATCTTTTTTTGTTTTCTCATAACAGGATGCCGTGGGTCAGCAGATGAAAGCAAAGGAGGAATGGCTGGTTGAAACTACGTCAGTTAATAAACATTACTTTAATATGTCTCTAACCAAGCCTCATAACAGGAGGCTACCCAACTTTTTCTGTTTCTGCCGTTGTTTCTAGAATACCAGGTGGTTTCTTACTACTGAAGAGATTAGCGTTTCCCCAAAACTGTGTTACTGCACATAGGTCAATCTGCCCTTAGAAAAAGGGGATGGATTATATTATCATATTTCTTGAAGTCCCACCAACCCTTCTGTGAAAGAGAAATTTGTAAGTTTAATAGGCAAATAAGAAAGCTAAGTAAACTTTTGGTTTAAATCACAGTTGTTAGATGTAGTTGCTTATATCCTACATACTTTCCAAGTAGAATTACTAACAGTTTGCTCTAGGAATTCAACGCAAAGAGGGACAACCAGAGAGAGAAAATTCTGCAGACTGCTGTTTGACACTTCTATTCTTTGGCAAAAGACATGAACATCTGTAAATCTCAAGTCAAAGCTTCTGAAGACAAATTCTTCAGATGTGTTCTGCACCCGTTCCACATTTTACCATGGGCAACTATCAGCATGGCAACTTCTCTTATATTCATCTTGACTACACTTAGACTTTGAAGGTGAACAGGAGCTTTCCATGTCAACATATTAGAAGTGCAATAAATAATATTCAGAAAGCACCCTCGGCTAATATACCTATGTCTTTTTCATTTTAGTTTGGCCTACTAAAAAATAATTCAAATACAACAGGGGTGCAGACTCATTTTCACCAGGGGGCACATCAGCCTCACGGTTGTCTTCATTTTAGGACTGAGTGAAAATGAGTCTGACACCCCTGCAATACATCAATAGCCACCAGACATGCTTTAACTTCCCAGCTGTCAAAAAATAAAGTTTTTTTTCCTATGCTCCCCCTGACTCCAGGTCCAAAAACCAAGGCCAAAAAGCAGGTATGATCTACCTTTAGAAAAGTCCAAATTCATCACATACTTCTAACACTCTCATCTAGACCTGAATACAACTTTACTTCTATTTTGCAGTCCCTGACTCACTTGTTCATAGATTCAAAAAATAAAAGTAACTACACATAAATATAAACAATAGCACTAGTGTTGTAAAAAAAAAATAGCATACCTACATCAGGCACATTTACAAAAACAGTCTACAACTGAGTACGCAATGGTTTGGCTTAAAGGTTTATTGTGGCACACAATTTAGTCTTGAAGTTATGCATTAAACACAATAGTGTCTATATCACTATTCAAACTATATAATATTAAATGGCAGATATGCCCATATTGGTATAATGAAGTTACTGAATCTGCCTGTCACATGCTACAATGCTAGACCTTTGTTATGGCATTACAATTAATCACCAGCTTACTCTAGTGTTTGAAAAAAATTATTTCACGGAGAGAAATTCTCATTGCGCTCTTATTTTGCAGAGTAGCAGTTGTAGAGCATTGTCCTTTGCATACTGGACTTATCTCCCATGTGCTGCAGCACAATTAGTATCGGAAACGGTTCATACTTTTTCTTTCTGAATTACTTAAGCAGTATTGCCAAACCTCATTAAATAGCTGTATGACAAATCAAAATCTGTTTTAACGCTGTGATGTCGTTTGGTAAGAAATTCCGTATTGGCATGTCAGTACTTAGGGCTGCACACTCAAAAGTAAACACACACAAAAATTTAACCAAAACAGAATAGATTCACCTTACCTACTAACAGCCAAACAACATTGGAGTCATGTTCTGTTAGGAAGTCTTCCAACTGTGTGATACTTGGGACAAAACTATCATTTTTTCTTTGATCCATTGCTAAATTGTTTTTGCACCAGCACCTATAGAACTGAAAGAAAAAAAAAAAAAAAAGGAAAAAAAAATGAGTAAAAAGCATAATATAGTCTGGAGAAAACTGAGTATGTACCATGCTAAGCAATTTTTAACAGTCTGCTTCACACAAATATGGGTTTACTTGTTTGATTCCTTCAGTAACATCTTCAAGATTGTCAACTACCCTTTATTCTGCTTTAGAGTTCCAGAAACACTTCCACTCATCTCTGCTGAAACAGAGTTTCCAGGCACATGCCTCCCTAAAACAATACTCAGATTAACAGAATGCCAGAATACACTCTCCAAATTTAGTAGCCTGAAGGCCCCATACAGCATATAATAGCAAATAAATTTAGAAAACTGCTGTACCATAGCAGTAGGTCAAAAGGCAACGGAACATACAATTAAAAATTAGTCTGTATTAAGCTTTCTGACATTCAAACAGGTAATATGAAACAATATGAGAGCAGACCCCTGTCCCCTGAAGAAGGAAAGACCAAAGAGGACACTTCGAGGAGCTATGGAAAATTCCTATAACTTCCTAATCCACTGTGTTCATTAATTCTCTTGCTTAAGGGTGGATTTGCACCATCTTATAAAAAGTGACTACAGAGTGTTTCTGTTATAGAGAGCAGAAAACCAGTCCTTCTGAGCTTACACACTTATTCAAACTATCCACAAATCATCTTGCAACTGGGTTATATATTAAGTGTGACTAACAGGGAGTAGCTCAACTCAGTAACATCTGTAATTACACTAGAGTATTTTACTTGCATTAGTTTCATTTGAAGTCTTCTCCCTTGGATGTTATCTGTCAAGCCTTCTTAGGGGAAGATAAGCATTAATTCTGCCTTTTAAAATTTTTTTTCCTTTTAAATACCTTCCAGCTCCTGACAGCCTGTCTTCCTGTCAGCATTCAACCCTCAAAAAAAAGTAAAATTCAGTAGACTTTATTTCCTTTCTTTATGAAGTCTCCAGTGCTCCCCTTCAAGAGCTACAGAACATAAAACCTTAGTTTTTGAGCAGCGTTAACGTCTTTGGAATAGTCAGTATTTAGAAGTGTTTGCAAGAAAACTAACAATTTATCCAGTTTTT